>NC_068450.1:44279967-45495801 GCF_023373465.1 Oncorhynchus keta
TGAAAAGTAAGTATCCGCTCTGACTCTTGGTACTGTCTGTTTGTTTGTTTATCTATCCACATGGAGAATGCATAATTCAACTTATCTGACAAAAAAATCCTGAGAGAGGGAGAAAGAAGGAGAGATATATTTAATATTTCTCCCAGAATGAGTTTAACACAAATGTACTGCTTTGTTTTTAAGAAACCAGTTACATAAGAGAGCCCTGTCTTTCTCTGGTCCAGAAGCTACAATGGGAAGCATTGTGATATTAATAAATTGACACTTTCATTTACTTAACGAACAAAGGAGATGTTTCAATGTGTTTTTAAGTATTTGTATAATATGTGAAATACACAAAAGAGAGAAAGTCAGACTAATGGAGAATGGAGAAAGATATTGTATGTTAGGGTCTGTATGCATAGTACAGTATTAGTGTGTAGGAATGTACAAGTGTGTTAGAGGTTAATATGTGTTGGCTGGGACACTAATGATTTCCGATCGCCAAAAGTGTTAGCGGATAGATGGGCTGCCCGCTGACGGCCGTGATTAATGGCAATGAGACTTCTAAACCTGGTGATGATAGGCGGAGGGAGGGAGTGTGTGTGGTGTGGATTCAGTATTGGCCACACACACACACACGGAAACATATTCATGGGAGAATGGATTTTCCTAAATATCAAACCACTGTGTTGGGTAAACATTCAGTATGATAAGCTTATTCTCTAAATTCCAGTTGGCTTTGAACTTACTTTCATGTGTGTATTGGGGTTGTCTGTAATAATAACCTATTTATTCCCTCTTATTTTCTTCCTGCAAGGGAGTAAAATAAGATTTAAAATTGTCCACCAGTATCCGGTAGGAGAATTACACATGATGAATATACCGTTGAAGTCGGAAGTTTACATACACCCCATCCAATTACATTTAAACCCAGTTTTTCACAATTCCTGACATTTAATCCTAGTAAAAATGCCCGGTCTTAGGTCAGATAGGATCACTACTTTATTTTAAGAATGTAAAATGTCAGAATAATAGTAGAGCGACTATTTCAGCTTTCATAACATTCCCAGTGGGTCAGAAGTGTACATACACTCAATTAGTATTTGGTAGCATTGCCTTTAAATTGTTTAACTTGGCTCAAACGTTTCAGGTTTTGCCATTTTGCCACCACTTTGGAAGTATTGGGTCATTGTCCATTGGGAAGACCCATTTACGACCAAGCTTTAACTTCCTGACTAATGTCTTGAGATGTTGTTTCAATATAGCCACTTAACTTTCCCCCCTCATGATGCCATCGATTTTGTGAAGTGCATCAGGCCCTCCTGCAGTAAAGCACCCCCCACAATATGATGCTACCACCCCCGTGCTTTACGGTTGGGATGGTATTCTTCGGCTTGCAAGCCTCCCCCTTTTCCCCCCAAACATAATGATGCTCATTACGGCCAAACAGTTCTATTTTTGTTTCATCAGACCAGAGGACATTTCTCCAGAAAGTACGATCTTTGTCCCCATGTGCAAACCTTAGTCTGGCTTTTCTATGGCGGGTTTGGAGCAGTGGCTTCTTCCTTGCAGAGCGGCCATTCAGGTTATGTCGATATATAGGACTTGTTTTACTGTGGATATAGATACTTTTATACCTGTTTCCTCCAGCATGTTCACAGGGTCCTTCGCTATTGTTCTGGGATTGATTTGCACTTTTAGCACCAAAGTATGTTCATCTCTAGGAGACAGAACGCATCTCCTTCCTGAGCGGTATGATGGCTGCGTGGTCCCACGGTGTTTATACTTGCATACTATTTTTTGTACAGATGAACGTGGTACCTTCAGACATTTGGAAATTGCTCCCAAGGATGAACCAGACTTGCAGAGGTCTACCATTTTTTTTTAGGTCTTGGCTGATTTCTTTTGGTTTTCCCATGATGTCAAGAAAAGATGAACTGAGTTTGAAGGTAGGCCTTGAAATACATTGTCACGCCCTGACCTTAGTTATCTTTGTTTTCTTTATTATTTTGGTTTGGTCAGGGTGTGACGAGGGTGGGTTTTTTTGTATCTCTAGGTGTTTTTGTAAGTCTAGGTGTTTATATGTCTGTGGTTTCCTAGATTGGTTCTCAATCAGAGGCAGCTGTTTATCGTTGTCTCTGATTGGGGACCATATTTTGGTAGCCATATTCCTTGGGTAGTTTGTGGGTTCTTAGTCTATGTTTAGTTGCCTGTCTGTACTAGCCATAATAGCTTCACGGTTTGTTTTGTTGTTTTGTATAGTTTTGTTCAGTGTTTGTTCTTCCATTAAAAAAGTATGTACGCTTACCACGCTGCGCCGTGACATACATCCACAGGTACACCTCCAATTGACTCAAATTATGTCAATTAGTCTATAAGAAGCTTCTAAAGCCATGACATAATTTTCCAAGAATGTTTAAAGGCACAGTCAACTTAGTGTATGTAAACTTCTGACCCACTGGAATTGTGATTCAGGGAATTATAAATTAAATAATCTGTCTGTAAACAATTGTTGGAAAAATCACTTGTGTCATGCACACAGTAGATGTCCTAATTGACTTGCCAAAACTCTAGTTTGTTAACAAGAAACTTGTGGAGTGGTTGAAAAACGAGTTTTAACTTCCGACTTCAACTGTATATGTTCGTATGGCAAAAAACGCATATAGATGATCCTCAAATCAAATGTATTTATATAGACCTTCTTACACCAGCTGATATATCAAAGTGCTGTACAGAAACCCAGCCTAAAACCCCAAACAGCAAGCAATGCAGGTGTAGAAGCACGGTGGCTAGGAAAAACTCCCTAGTAAGGCCAAAACCTTGAAAGAAACCAGGCTATGAGGGGTGGCCAGTCCTCTCCTGGCTGTGCCGGGTGGAGATTATAACAGAACATGGCCAAGATGTTCAAATGTTCATTAATGACCAGCATGGTAAAATAACAGATAAGGTGAGTGAGTATTCTGTGGGGGAATTCTGTGGCGTGTGTGTGTGTGTGTGTGTGTGTAAGTGTGCGTGCGTGCCTGTGTGGGTCATGCACATGAAAAGGCTCCTCTCCTAATCAACTCTTATTGGACTCATTCAGCCCGCGATGAGGGGGAAACAAAAGCTGTTTCATCTTATATCTGCACCATTACACCACCTCCATCTAGGGAGCCCACGTCCATTCAATAGCAGTAGAAATACCTATTCATCAAGTCTGCTGCCCGACACACACACACACACACACACACTCACACCTTATAACAGATGGAGAGATCTTTAACTGCCCATAAATGAACGCTACAACTTGCAAATAAAAGCCCTTGCATCAGCAGAGAGCGGCTCTCTCTTCAGGTTTGGCTGGACTACGCCAACAAAACAAGATTAATTAGCCTGTTGAATGGGAAGGTTCAGTCATGGCAGGTTGCCTTACTGCGGCCCCAGTGAAGCTGAATTGTGAGTCGAGGCATCTTGTCTACTGGAGAACAATGACGGAAGAACCCTTGAGGAACGCTAGAATAACGATTTGGGAGTCATGGCAAGTTGCCTTGCTGCAGCCCAAAGTGATGCTGAAGCGAGAGGCCTCCTGTGGACTGGAAAATAATGCAAAAGTAATGCTAGAATAATAATAGAATAACGACAGAATAACACTAGAATAATGCTTGAATTACGCAAGAATAATGCTACAATACTACCTAGAATAATACTAGAAAATGCTAGAATAACGCTACAATACTACCTAGAATAATACTAGAATAAAGCTAAAATAACACTGGAATAATACTAGAATTAAACTGGAATAATGATAAATAACACGAGAATAATACTAGATTTTTTTTATTTTACCTTTATTTACCCAGGCAAGTTAGTTAAGATGACATTCTTATTTTCAATGACGGCCTAGGAACAGTGGGTTAAACTGCCTTGTTCAGGGGCAGAACGACAGACTTTGTACTTTGTCAGCTCGATCATGCAACCTTTCGTTTACTAGTCCAACGCTCTAACCACTAGTCTACACTGCCGCCCAGAATAACGTTAGAATAACGCTAGAATAATCCTAGAATAACGTTATAATAATACTAGAATAATGAGAATAACACTAGAATAACGCTAGCATAACGCTAGAATAATGTTTGAATAACGCTAGAATAACACTAGAATAACACTAGAATAACCCTAGAATAATACTAGAATAACGCTAGAATTACGCTAGAATAACGCTAGAATAATACGAGAATAATACTAGAATAACTAAAATAACGCTAGAATAGTACGAGAATAACGCTAGAATAATACAAGAATACCGCTAGAATAATACTAGAATAACGCTAGAATAATACTACAATAATTCATGCTAGAATAACACTAGAATAATGCTACAATAACGCTAGAATAACGCTAGAATAATGCTAGAATAACGCTAGAATAATGCTACAACAATACGAGAATCATTTTTATAGGGAGCCAAGGAAAGCAACTATTGCCTGTATCAGTGATGGACACTACCTAGAATGTGGACCAATGTGGGGAGGCTGGAGGAGAGAGCTTGAGGACTCCACTGAGTTCTTCAAGTGCCTCAGGACTCGAAGCACATGGCGCCACCCACCCTTAAAGCTTCAATGAAGTACAAAGTGCATATTGAACAAGTGCAGGGCTAGATAATTGCTGTGTTTAGAGAAGAGTTGATGAGAGAGCGATAGAGAGAGACTCGTAAGAGACAATGTTCCTACCGTTTGATCCAAAAGATCAGAGGCTGTAATGAATCATCATTGTGACTAATAAAGAGACACTGGCTGCATGTATGTGTGTTTCCCCACTAATAATTTAGCAGAGGCGGATCGGTGCAAAATTAATATATTTGAATACATGTTTTTACAATTTCTGCAGAGACGTGCTTTTAAGATCAGAGTGACAAGTTACATACAGGTAACTGCTAAAATAATGTTAACATGTGTGGGTCATGTTTAAGAATACTGGGCAGGCCATTATATTGTCACGGGACATGCCTGAATGGTTTGATGAGAACAAAAATGATGTAAACCATTTGCCATGGCTGTCTCAGTTACCAGATCTCAACCCAAGTGAACACTTATAGGTGATTCTGGAGTGGCACCCGAGACAGAGTTTTCCACCGCCATCAAAAAAAAAACAAATTATGGAATGGTTTTGCATCCCTCCAAATGTAACGCTTGTCGAAATGGGTAGACCAAGGCACAGCGTGATTTGGGTCCATCATAATTTATTTGAATGTGAACCAGCAACAAAAATACTATGAGAAACAAACGTACAGCCTTGTAGGGCTCAAAAGCAACAACACAAAAAACAAGATCCCACAAACAACAGGTGGGAAAAAAGGCTACCTAAATAGGATCCCCAATCAGAGACAACGATAGTCAGCTGCCTCTGATTGGGAAACATACCAGGCCAACAAATAAATACAAAAACTAGACTACACATAGAAATAATAAACTAGAACAGCCCACAGTCACGCCCTGACCTACTCCACCATAGAAAATAAAGGCTTTCTATGGTCAGGACGTGACACCAACCGAGTTCCAAATACTTGCAGAATCTACAAGGTGGATTGAAGCTGTTCTGGCTCGTGGTGGCTCAACGCCCTATTTAACACTTTATGTTGATGTTTCCTTTATTTTGGCAATTACCTGTATATTCCTCAGATTCTCATCAGATCATCAGAGAAAACTCCAAGTTATCCAGCTAGCAAGCTAATCCTGGAAGTGTAGTCAACCCTTATTAATAGATGTACAGTGCCAGTCAAAAATGTGGACACTCATTCAAGGGTTTTTCTTTATTTTTACTATTTTCAAAATTGCAGAATAATAATGAAGACAACAGTATGGGATAACACATATGGAATCATGTAGTAACCGAAAAGTGTTCATATTTTATATTTGAGATTCTTCAAAGTAGCCAACCTTTGCCTTGATGACAGCTTTGCACACTCTTGGCATTCTCTCAACCAGCTTCATGAGGTAGTCACCTGGAATGCATTTAAATTGACAGGTGTGCCTTGTAAATTTGTGGAATTTATTTCCTTCTTAATGTGGTTGAGCCAATCAGTTGTGTTGTGACCATATTATGGCAAGAACAGCTCAATTAAGCAAAGAGAAACGACAGTCCATCATTACTTTAAGACATGAATGTCAGTCAATCCAGAAAATTTCAAGAACTTTGAAAGTTTCTTCAAGTGCAGTTGCAAAAACCATCAAGCGTTATGATGAAACTGGCTCTCTGTCACGGTTTTCATATGGTGAAGGAGAGTCGGACCAAACTGCAGCGTGTCGATTGCGATCCATGTTTATTTAAACAAACGTAAACACTACAAAACAATAAACGAAACGAAAACCGAAAACAGCCTATACTTGTGTCAACATACATCGAACAAGGACATCAAGACACTCAGGACAATCACCCACAATACAACCAAAGAATATGGCTGCCTAAATATGGTTCCCAATCAGAGACAACGATAAACACCTGTCTCTGATTGAGAACCACTTCAGACAGCCATAGACTTTCCTAGAACACCCCACTAAGCTACAATCCCACTAAGCTACACACCACATACAAAAACCCATGTCACACCCTGGCCTGACCAAATACATGAAGAAAAACACAAAATACTTCGACCAGGGCGTGACACTCTCATGAAGACCGCCACAGGAAAGGAAGACCCAGAGATGCCTCTGCTGCAGAGGATAGATTCATTAGAATTAACTGCACATCATATTTCAGTCCAAATAAATGTTTCACAGAGTTCCAGTAACAGGCACATCTCAACAACAATTGTTCAGAGGAGACTGGGTGAATCAGCCCTTCATGGTCGAATTGCTTCAAAGAAACCACTACTAAAGGACACCAATAAGAAGAAGAGACTTGATTGGGCCAAGAAACATGAGAAATGGACAAATAGACAGTTGAAATCTGTCCTTTGCTCTGATGAGTCCAAATGTGAGATTTTTGTTTCCAACCACCGTGTCTTTGTGAGACGCAGAGAAGGTGAACGGATGTCTCCGCATATGTGGTTCCCACCGTGAAGCATGGAGGAGGAGATATGATGGCGCGGGGGTGCTCTACTGGTGAAACGGTCAATTATTTATTTAGAATTCAAGGCACACTTAACCAGCATGGTTTTTAACACTTTTTGGGTTACTACATGATTCCATATGTGTTATTTTATAGTGCTGATGTCTTCCCAATTACTCTACAATTTAGAAACATGTAAAAAATAAAGAATAACCTGTGTCCAAACTGTGTTCAAATTTTTGACTTGTACTGTAATAACTGTTAGCGAAGAAACAGTAACGTTACGCTAGAAAAATATTTTGGGGGGTTAAATTAAACTGAGATTCAAAGGAAGAGAACCTAATTTAGTTTTCATGCATTTTGGAGTAGAATTTACTAAAAAAAAATCACAACAGAAGTAACCTTCTCACAGTCGTTCACAGTTCCCACCACCTCTGCCACCGCTGTTGAAAAAAATCCTAGGGGAAACACTGGTTGTGTGTGTGTCTGTACGGCATCTTTGTCTTGTGTATCTATGCTGTGTATCTACAGTGAATGCAGAAAGTATTCAGACCCCGACTGACCACTTTACCATAATGTCCTGATTGGTGGAAGGTTCTCTCATCTCTCCACAGAGGAACTCTGAACCATTGAGTTCTTGGTCACCACCCTGACCAACGCCCTTCTCACCCGCCAGCCCTAGGAAGAGTCTGGTGGTTCCAAACGTCTTCCATTTAAGAATGATGGAGGCCACTGTGTTCTTGGGGACCTTCAATGCTGCAGAAATGTTTTAGTATCCTTCCCCAGATCTGTTCTTCGACACAATCCTGTCTCCAGTGTAGATTGCTGAGGATTTTTTTTTTATGTAATCCATTTTAGAATAAAGCTGTAACATAACAAAATGTGAAAAAAGTCAAGAGGTCTGAATCCTTTCCAAAGGCACTGTATATCTGTGTTCGTGTGTCTTAGGCTTGTTTGTGCCGGTGTCTATTGGAGTCTCTTTGTGTGTGTCTGAGACAGTGAGACATTGTGGCTCTCCAGGCTTTAGCGGCCACTAGCGGACCCCTCCCTCCTCCTCCTCCTCCTCCTCCTCCTCCTCCTCTGCCCCCCTTTCTTCGGCACCGCTGACAGGTGTGACCTTTCGGCTGGGTGAGCAGCGCATGTTCTTGCCGCTCTCGCCCCCAGACACAGGCCCGGGATTAGTCAGCCTCTCCAAGGATCATGGGGGCTGTGCGCGAGTGCGCAGTTCCCGTCGCTGAGGCCGATGGGGCCACGGTATGAAAAATAGAACACCTAATGCCTGCAGATAGAGACATTCATCAACCGATGGAAGCCCCAGTCTGCGCAGTGGGCCGCCATCCCAGTTCACATATTTCTCCATATCACTTGAAATGCAGAAACAACTTAATTATTTGTGGATGAGATCATAAAAGAGAGATGGGGAGTTTCATTAGACCACTGTTGCACTTTAATATAATTTACAGCATTTTTAAGGATGCCGGTAGGAGTTTCTTAGGCTTTAAGTGATTTATTATGTTGTGAGACATCACAGGCTAGACTGTAGTTTTGACTGTCTCATCTCAATCGTTGAGTGGGGGTGGAGCCTACGATGCAGTCGCATTCCGTCATTAGGCGAGGTTCAGTCGGGCGCCGCCATTGACCGTCTTTTGAATGACAGTTGCTGGCGGTAACAATGGGCTTGTGGGACACAAGGAGTAAAGCAAGGCATGTACCCTGGGAAACCGTAGCCATGCCAACTGGCGCCGAGCAACCCAACCAGTTAACCTCTGCGGTGAACCAATAGGCCCTGGGGTAGGGCTTGGTAATAATGTGTCTACCCTCCCTCCCTCCCTCCTTCCATCAGCTCCATCCCTCCATCTCTCCATCCATCTCTCTGTAGATCCTGGCATGTCAGATTAATTAGCTCGAGTGAGAAAAACCTGCCCAAGTTAGCACCGGAATAGCATAATTCAATTTGGGATATCTCCTTGCTCCCTTCGTTTATTCAAATTCTGGCTACTCCGATGAGAGGGGTGAGATAAATCAGAAAAGGACGATCATTGGAAATATCAAAGCCTAAAGGTTTGGTACCTTGGGACTGCTGCATCGCCTGGTAAAATAGTAAGAGAGAAGTCCAACTTCAAAGAGAGAATGTACTAACAGAGAAGTGGTGATACTGTAGCAAGTCACACAAACAACTTTGAAAAATATGTCCCAAATGTTAAGCACAGACTCTTGACTTTATAATTGCCACTTTAATTAGAGAATCGTACCTTTATCTACCGTTTTCTACAATTTATAAAAGTCTACAGGCTCCCTCGCATGCTGACTACACCAGGCCCACTTGTGGGTCTGCGTGCTCCATTGCGTGCATGTTGATTTTGTCCAGCCACAACGGACGCGATTAGGACACGCAGGTTGACATATAAAAACAAACTCTGAACCAACTATATTAATTTGGGGACAGGTAGAAAATAATTAAACATTTATGGCAATTTAGTTAGCTAGCTTGGTGTTGCTAGCTAACTTGTCCTGGGATATAAACATTGGGTTGTTACTTTACCTGTTATGCACAAGGTCCTCTACTCCAACAATTAATCCACAGATAAAAGGGGAAACAGAGTTTGTTTCTAGTAAGCTCTCCTCAATAAGGTTTCTTCTTCTTCTTTGGACATTATATGGCGGTTGGCAACAAACTTTAAGGTGCATTACCATCACCAAATGGACTGGAGTGTGGCCCTCATCTTTCAATCACCCATGTGGGTATATGCTCCTAAAAACCAATGAGGAGATGGGAGAGGCAGGACTTGCAACGCATCAAGCATCACAAATACAACCAAGTTCTATTTTAGAGCATGGCTACGCAGACGCTTGTTGACGCGCGTGCAGTATGGATCCAATTTTTGAATAACATATATGTGTACATTTATTTTTGCAACGCTCGCCCACGAGCACGCAACACAGGCGGTGTGGTCAGCATGTTAGCATCTTTAAACATACAACACACATCACATTGGACTGATGTTGTTATTTTCTGTCAGAGAACAGGTGAGGAGAGGGTTTTTAAATTGGGCCTGTACATAACAAATGCTACAGGATATGCAAAGGGCTAAAAGACAGCAAAAGACAGCAGGAATTCAAACACACGCCACACTGACTATCAAGATCTCAAGGTGCCTTTTGGAAATACTTCCCTCATCCATCCATCCATCCATCCATCCATCCATCCATCCATCCATCCATCCATCCACACATCTTCAGCTTCTTCTCTATCAAACCTTCATTGCAGTGTTAATGCAGTCTTAATGCAGTGTTAACGCAGTGTTATTGCAGTCTTAATGCAGTGTTAATGCCGTGTTAGATCATATGTGAGTGTGTGTGTGTCTGCGTCCTGATGTGTGTGCTCCGTCTGTGTGTGTGAGTGTGTGAAATTGGTGTGTGTGTGTGTGTGTGTGTGTGTGTGTGTGTGTGTGTGTGTGTGTGTGTGTGTGTGTGTGTGTGTGTGTGTGTGTGTGTGTGTGTGTGTGTGTGTGTGTGTGTGTGTGTGTGTGTGTGTGTGTTCATGTTTGCAGCTTATAGTGTAAACAGTTCATACATGTCTGAGCGTATGTGCTTTCACTCTTTCCCTCCGCTTGTGTGCCGGGGGGCTAGCTGTCAGACGTAGGGGGTTAAACGGTCTGTGAGAATGGGATTTAGTAAGGCACAGACAGCTTTGGCACTAGCTGCTTCAAAGAGGAGAAGGGTACGGCTTCCTCCTGCGTTTGCTTTTCATTCCTGTGGATAAATGCAGTGCTGCTTTAAGGAAGTTAATTTAAAAACAGAATCTTTCTGTGGCACACTGAGCAGTGTGTGTGGTGTGGTGTGGTGTGTGTGTGTGTTGGAGAAAGGATAAAAGGGTCTTGGGTGCATTATAAACACACCACATGCTGGTCAGACACCAAATTACACACACCAAATTAAGACAAACACACAGAGACTGAGAGAGAGATAGAGTGTAGGGAAAGAGGAGAGTAAGGGGAGGGAATAGACCTGGTAGTGTGTATTCTAACTCAGTCCAAGTCGATGTGGTATGTGATACAGAGATCATCAATAAATTCTATAAAGCTCCTTCTGTTGCTTCACATTAAATATACAGTACCAGTCAAAAGAACACACCTACATTACTCACTCAAGGGTTTTTCTTTATTTTAAGACACAACGTGACTTACCCAGCCACCCCCACAAACACACAAAGCCACACATAGGTGTCACATATAGGATCCTGATGCTCTTCAACACAGTGTTTCCCATACTTTTTTAAGGAAGGGACGGGCCTAGCTATCCAGCCTAAAAGCCTATCCAGTTTTAATTATCAATTTTCTTTCCAGAAGCCCTAGACGTTGCTTTGGGAGCCTTTTCACCTCGCCCGAAGAAGAAAAACATCTAGCAGAAAATTGATTCATCATATCAACCTCTATCATGCAAGCGTGTCACTAGCAACTTACATCTGACGTAGAATCACAACACAGTCGACTAGAACATGAACATGTCCCTTTTAACCAAAACCACTCAGTATTTCACTTCATTCCACTTGGTTTAGTGGGCTGTAACTCTCGGTCTTGTTCCGCCGGCACAGCTTGCTCCGAGGGTGTGAAATGTGAAACGCTGATCCTGGGAGAGAATGATGAGCAGGCAAAGATCACTCAAAGTTCCACCCGCCAAGTTCAAATATGTCAACTTTGATTTGAAAATGTGGTCTCGAAATTTGCCCCGTGACAGGATTTTATGGCTTTTCCATACAGGTGGTTTTCAAGGCCGACCGAAAGAAGACTGACAAGGGTAAAAGTGAAATGAAGGAGCTTGTGCGGCACCCGATGCCAACTCTAAACTGCTATCAGCCAGAGGACTTTACTGCTTTGGGCCGCCACCCAAAGCCTGAGAGAGAGAGGAAGAGTATTTACAATGAACAGCGGTCACCTTTTACCCCCAATATTTGCAAAGAGGATGTTGAAATTACATTATGGTTCATGATCAATATTAAAACGGGCACCCGGCGACGATCTCCCTCCCTTTAGCGCGGCCCTGTCTGGGGTTCTGCCACTTAGCAGCTAGCGTTATCCTCGCGTTTGCCAAGGGTTAGCAGGGATGATAGGAATGAGTCCTGATGAAAGCCAATCAGAGGCGTAGGAACAATTGTGGTCACAATTGACCCAGAGTTCCTAGTCATTGGTCGCGTTCCAGGAGGTCTTTTTTGCAGTCAAGCTGCGCAAATGTTGCAAACTTCTCCAGGCGTTGTGAAATTTGCGTCAGAGCTGACTCTGCGCTTCACAGCGCTGTATGGGTTTAAACGGACAGCCATTCTGAACTTTTTAAAAAATATATTTTTCTATATTTAACGAGGCAAGCCAGTTAAGGACAAACTCTTATTTTATATTTATTTATATATATTTTATATTTTGGCCTACCCTGGCCAAACCCTCCCCTAACCCGGACGATGCTGGGCCAAATGGGACTCCCGATCATGGCCAGTTGTGATACAGCCCAGGATCAAACCATAGCCTGTAGTGACACCTATTGCACTGAGATGCAGTGCCTTAAGACCACTGTGCAACCTGAGAGCACATCATTTGAAAAGAAGTTGCCCCATCCTTCCCGACAATTTTTGTTTTACTTTTTTGTTGTCTGATTGAGGGGAATTCAGTAAATTAAGAGGACGATGTATTTTGAAATATGATGTCATACAAGCAAGCCAAACATCTGAGTCCGAATGGGCTCTTCCCATTTCCTTATCATAAAACTCATGGCATTTACAGTGTCAACGTTTATGATCACTATGTTTGATGTACAGTGACATGACATGGCGTCATACCCTGGATTGTTCTGAACAGAATGAGCCTGTTTGTTTATTGTGAAGAAAACTTCGCACAGCACATGCACCTGAAGGCACTCATGACTCCTTTCTACCTGCACTAAAAGTACTATTTCTTACCCTGAATTGCATTGCATCTTATTTAATAACTTAGCTAGTCAATGTTGAACAACAGAACAAGAGTTCAAATGACACCCACCTGACCCAGATTGCAATTTATAATGGACAGTTTTTGTATTGCATTAAAAAAAAATCTGTAATTGTGTGATGGCGGGGTTGCGCAGTTGTGTTCCAACCAAAACAAGTGGGCTTGCTTTAGTTCCTCAACGGCACAGCGAAGAGAGCTCAAAAAAAGTAAGAAAAGTGCACTGAAATTACTTGGGGACTGGGTACACTTTAGTCCCCTCATACAAACAAAAATGTTTGTTGTCTTATGTTGCACCTAACCCACATTTTATAGGAATATTCTTATCATGTTATTGAACATTTCCAGAGTATTTTCAGATTTCGTCATTACGAAATGCGGCAAAAAGTATAGTAAATGTAAAACTCACATAAAATCAACAGTGTAATGTTTGGATTCAGTCTTGTGTCAGGTGAACTGTTGTCCTCACCTTTGGTCTAATCATTTCCCCATAATCTCCAAACTGTTCCCTTTCAATTGCTTCTATGGTTATGCGTATGTGAGAAACATTTCAATTTAGCCCTATCCATATAGGCCAATTAGGGTAGCAGGTAGCCTAGTGGTTAGGGCGTTGGGCCAGTAACCGAAACGGTTGCTAGATCGAATCCCCGAGCTGATAAGAATCTGTCGTTCTGCTCCTGAACAAGGCAGTTAACCCACTGTTCCTAGGCTGTCATTGTAAATAAGAATTTGTTCTTCATGGACTTGCCAAGTTAATAATCATAATAATAATAATAATAATAATTCCCATGAGTGCAACGGGTTAAATTAACTAGGCTACTTTCCAATTTGCTAGTCGGGAAAATGTCTGCAGAGCTCTCTCTCACCAGAATGAGCAATATGTATCTTCTAGCGATCTATTGATAGGACAGTCAGTCATAAAGTGAGTAATGACAGGGAGACACCGCTGTTTTGACAGTCTGCTGTCTGTCCTGCCTTCTGGTACCTGGGAGTGTGGGTGTGTGCGCTGTGGTTGCAGTCACATTTATTTACATGGAGGGAGAGAGCATGATACTTCATCATCTCTGTGAGTGAATTAGCACGCCTCATATAATGTGGCAATGTTGAGTCAAAATCCACTTAGCCTATTGCTTTCTGCCACATTAATGTATTTTCTTTCACGTGTTTCATATGCAGCCAAGGAGTAGTGGCACATAGGCTATTACTGTGGTTTGATTGACGAACAGCAAACTCGCAAACTAGTTTATAAAAGGTGTCAAACTGATTGAATAAAGTCGATCTCATATAACGTTGTCATTCATAAATCTTACAACATAGTTTATATGTGCATGGATACATGCATATTGTTTGTATTTTCAATATGAAGTCCATCAGGACTTAACAGACAGTGACGTTAAAGTGAGTGACTTGTCAGTATTCTACTGAATCACATTGGTAAGAGAGCCATTCATTTCCATACGTTTTGGCACTTAGCTGCAGATAAATTCTGAAACATTCAATAAAGATGGTGAATCCTCCACTCAGTGGTGTAATGGAGGGAATACGCAGATATATGCTGTAGACACCGTTTTTTTCCCCCAGTGGGCATGGCTTACACATTTTTTATTCCTCATTATTTCTTCACATTTTAAGCACAGCAATATGCACATGGCGGTAGGTAATTAAGTGTGAATGTTACATAACGCAATTTGCAGGAAAACAATGTTCTAAAATGCACATGTGAGCGGTTTCATGAAGATATCAGTTAAAATGTAGAAAGAGGAGATCTAAAGATACCACAAGTACATGGGTTTCTAATATGACTAGGATAATGCCTTTGGCTCTTAGACAATGAAGTAACGTTATTTTTGGAAAACCAATAGAAGCCAGCAGACACATATTACATGATTGTTTAAGAAGAAATATATGGCTTCTATTTTGTTTTTAAGTCTTTTTTTTAATAAATGACATACTGCAAACTTCAACTGAAGTTAACACGTACGGACCTAGAACTTAATTGAGCATCTGTTCTGACTCATTTGAAAAAGTGCCATCACACAATTTGTTTGATTTTAAATGTAACCTTTAATAAATGTTTTCAATATCATTTGGCCTAATTACATCATTGTTCTGTTTTAATGAAATACATAATTTGAAGAACCAACATAATTTTGTCAATTTTTATCTTGCAGTAAAATACTTCAATCTGAAGAGAAAACAGGTTAAATGTTATTAAAAGGTTTTGTCACGGCTGTTGAAGGAAGAGGACCAAGGTGTAAGCGTGGTGACTGGTTTAATATTCTCTTACTTAGAAAATAGTCCTGATCAAATAGGCCTAACAACTAACAATACACTGAGTTCATACATTTTCAGTCATTTAAATTGAAAACACAATACCACATATGTTTTCTGATCTGGGAGGTAAACACAGTATTCAATCATTTCACTGTTTATTTTGAATGGAATCAATGCATTAGAATGTATCTGAGGCCACCAAAATAGAGCTTGTTCCCGGGGGAGCCTGGCTGGCTACTTTTTGTATTTGACTGGCTACTCCATATGCTTGTGGAAAGCACTGAACCTCCATTCAAATACCTCCATTCAATTTGATCTAGAACTAGGCTTTGATTCATAAATAATGCTGATCATATTCTCTTTGTCTTTGGGCTACATCAAAGGTCATCAGACTCTTTCACCCTCCTATAAAATCCACAGCTTTACCACCTGCCATAAATCCAATACCAAATTGATCTGTCACCGCTCAACATGTGCAGAACGCACGCACGCACGCACGCACGCACGCACGCACGCACGCACGCACGCACGCACGCACGCACGCACGCACGCACGCACACACACACACACACACACACACACACACACACACACACACACACACACACACACACACACACACACACACACACACACACGGTTCAAGTAGCTGTTCTAACCTCTGAGCTGTGTCTATTCTGACTTTGCCTAATCCATATTCAATCCATGCTTGTATCGATCGCTTTTAATGACTTCATAACATCCGTAGAAATATGGATCAAAATGATTTTTCACCCATTCCATCCATAACCAGAAATAGCTGTGAAATTGTTATATTCCTTTTGCATGTCGTTATAAGCTCTGATCACCTTGCACTCTCTCTTTGTACTATACAGTACATCCATTGGTTGGATCAACGCTCAACGATTAGCATGCGAAAAGGTACATCTGTCTGCCATGCACCAGTGACAGCACTGATATCACCCTGCGGACGCAAATTCCCTCTGGTTTAATCACTTGAATACAAAGGCACCCGGTCGAGGAATTCCTACCCATTCAGAAGGCATTGGAGTAACATTAAACTCAGTCAGGGTAAGACAAGCATCACATTCACCCATCCAACAATGGACTGATGCACTGCGGTTCAATTGGGCCGTATAATCCTGCCGTAAACCATTTCCAGATAATGCGAAACTGGTTAGTGGGCAGACATAATGAGGTTTATCACATTGTAAATGCAACCAATTTCCCCCCGTTCCCTGAATTACGCTTAAGGACACACAGGCACTGAGGTGTAAAACTCTTTAAGCCTGTTGGAAATCGTGCATTGGGAGGGAAAGTGAGTCAGAGAGCCTTTAATAAAAACAAGATCCAAAACTCCAACAAAGTGGATAGAAAAAGGTGAAGTCACTTCACTGGTGTGTACATACAACTCCATTGCAACTCAAGCTGTCCCTGCTCTATTATGCCGATCCCCTCTCTCTGCTCCTTGGTTGCGTAGGATGGCATTAGGCATTAATAGCCATTTTAAATGAAGATCTCCTGCAAAATCCCCTGGATCGGACGGAGGGAGCGTTCCTCTAGATTTCCCAGGGTGAGGTGCCGACACAAGTGAAGGCAACCTCCCGAGTGGGTCTCCCTGAACGCACCCGGCTTGCCTAATGAAGACAACAACCGCATATGAAACAAGGAGGTAATTGACAACTATCCTACAGAGATTTTCCAGCAACAAGGTTTCATCTGAATACGAGATCCAAATAACAACCGGGCCATGAAAAAAAAGTAGGGAATAAAAGAGAAAAGAAACAAACAACTAATACAGTGGCAGCAAAACAAGGTTGTGTGAATATTAATGGTGGGCTTAGCTTGATCTCTCACCATGGAAACATTACCAAAAAGCCCGAACGCAATTAATTAGAAATGGGTGCTTGACCTTCAAGGTGTATCCACTACAGTGTTTGTTGATGGGATCCGGGGACAGGTTTGTTCATGTGAGATTACAATCTTGGAGAGTTGAATTAATCATCGTTAGTTAATATTGTGTGACATTGGGATGCATGTGGAGGGATCTAGGAGAAGATTAGTGGATGGGAGACACAGAGGACTGAGCCAGGCTGTTAGTAGTGAGGAGGAGCCAGGAAGCATCTTTTAGCTTGGCCCCTAACCCGTCTGTCTCTGATGACTCGACATAGGAAAGGCTTTAGTAAAGTACTGTAAAGGGTCTGGCTGTAGCTAACAGACCTTTTCACACAAACACACAGAGTAGCTATTAAAGCTAGATATGACTGCCTGCAAGTCCTGTCGCTGCTATCGCAGCAGCAGTTCATCTAACTACATGTTCTCTTGAACACATTACGTTGCATGTATGAGCACGAGATGAGAGGAGTAGCTGAGCTACACAGGACTATCAAATTATAGTTCATCACCTTCCTACCTGGCGAGTAATGACATTTAGCCAATCCTATAAAAATCCCAGGAAACCTGTGGGTATAAATCAATGGCTCTCCAGCTGCTTCTCACATCCATTATTTATCAAGCCCTGCTTCCACATCATATTTGATAGGCAGCCCGTTCCCGCAACAGCAAGAGTGTACACACACACAAACACCTACACACCAAAACCCACATCTGAAGTATAAGAACCCCCATCATGCTTGCTAACTCCCCAAACCCCCTAGCCCCATGGAAAAGAGGATCAGTGTGTGTCTGTGCTGACAAGCCAGTTTACATCAAATCCCATTAGTTTGAATCCAGGCAAACCATTAAATTTGTTGGCTCCAACCTGGTGCTCTTTCCTATGGGACACACATGTCAAAGACCAGGCTTCCAGCACCATCACTGCGGTCTCTAAGGCTGTCCACATGTAACTCCTGTCATTACAACCACAGCCTTCTATCTACCTACCTAAGATATACTAGAGCATAGTTTATAAAGCATCACCAAAAGACATATCTGAGACTAAGAGAGGGAAGCAAGGGAGGGAGAGAAGGAGGTTGTGTGTGTACGCATAGGGCAAAAGGATGTGATGAGGGGGGCTCTAGTTCCAACAGCAGTGAAAGAGTACCCTCTGCAGGTGGATTGGGAGAACTTCAGGTCCGGGATGGATTAGGGGGTGGATGGAGGGTGGAGAGAGTAGACACAGGGTGAATGACTGAGTCTATGCACTGTATGTATTGGGCGAGTCACAAGCGTGGTTCGTTGAAGTGCTATAGTGTTGTATATCTGTTGCCTTCTGGTTTGGCCAGTGGAATTAACCGGCCTTGTAGCAAAGATGTTGACAATACGAAAGTCGCTCGTCTATCGAGCAACTTGTTCTATCTACTAGCCTTCTCAATAATATAGCCCAACGCTATATATTAAAAATGTATGTCTGTTTTATTTGATTGAATAATGAGCCTATGCATGTAGGCCTGTTCACCCCGCTATCATCCAGAAGCCGAGGTCAGTACAGGTGCATCAAAGCTGGGACCGTGAGACTGAAAAACAGCTTCTATCTCAAGGCCATCAGACTAGAGGTCGACCGATTAATCGGAATGGCCAATTAATTAGGGCCAATTTTTTTAGATTTCATAACCATCGGAAATATGTATGTTTGGACACTGATTTGGCCAATTAAAAAAAAAATTAAAACACGTTTACTTATCCTTTATTTAACTAGGCAAGTCAGTTAAGAACACATTCTTATTTTCAATGACAGCCTAGGAACGGCATTCTTACCTTCTCAGCTCGGGGATTCAATCTTGCAACCTTACAGTTAACTAGTCCAACGCTCTGACCACCTGATTACATTGCACTCCCCGAAGAGACTGCCTGTTACGCGAATGCAGTAAGAAGCCAAGGTAAGTTGCTAGCTAGCATTAAACTTATAAAAAACAATCAATCAATCATAATCACTAGTTAACTACACATGGTTGATGATATTACTAGTTTATCTAGCGTGTACTGCATTGCATATAAACGATGCGGTGCATATTCGCGAAAAAGGAATTTCTTGCTCCAATGTGCACCTAACCATAAACATCAATGCCTTTCTTAAAATCAATACACAGCAGTATAGATTTTTAAACCTGCCTATTTTGCTAAATGAAATCAAGGTTAGCAGGCAATATTAACCAGGTGAAATTGTGTCACTTCTCTTGCGTTCATTGCACGCAGAGTCAGTGTATATGCAACAGTTTGGGCCGCCTAATTTCCTAGAATTTTAGGTAATTATGACATAACATTGGAGGTTGTGCAATGTAACAGGAATATTTAGACGTATGGATGCCACCCGTTAGATAAAATATGGAATTGTTCCGTATTTCACTAAAAGAATAAACGTCTTGTTTTCGAGATGATAGTTTCCGGATTCGACCATATTAATGACCTACAGCTCTTATTTCTGTGTGTTATTATGTTATAATTAAGTCTATGATTTGATATTTGATAGAGCAGTCTGACTGAGCAATGTTAGGCACAAACAGGCTCGTAAACATTCATTCGAACAGCACTTCCGTGCGTTTTGCCAGCAGCTCATTGCTGTGCTTCAAGCCTATCAACTCCCGAGATTAGGCTGGTATAACTGATGTGAAATGGCTAGCTAGTTAGCGGGGTGACCGCTAATAGCGTTTCAAACGTCACTCGCTCTGAGACTTGGAGTAGTTGTTCCCCTTGCTGTGCACGGGTAACGCTGCTTCTAGGGTGGCTGTTGTCGATGTGTTCCTGGTTCGAGCCCAGGTAGGGACGAGGAGAGGGACGTAAGCTATACTGTTACACTGGCAATACTAAAGTGCCTATAAGAACATCAAATAGTCAAAGGTATATGAAATACAAATCGTATAGAGAGAAATTGTCCTATAATTCCTATAATAACTACAACCTAAAACGTCTTACCTGGGAATATTGAAGACTCCTGTTAAAAGGAACCACCAGCGTCCATATACACTGCTCAAAAAAATAAAGGGAACACTTAAACAACACAATGTAACTCCAAGTCAATCACACTTCTGTGAAATCAAACTGTCCACTTAGGAAGCAACACTGATTGACAAATTGCACATGCTGTTGTGCAAATGGAATAGACAACAGGTGGAAATGATAGGCATTTAGCAAGACACCCCCAATAAAGGAGTGGTTCTGCAGGTGGGGACCACAGACCACTTCTCAGTTCCTATGCTTCCTGGCTGATGTTTTGGTCACTTTTGAATGCTGGCGGTGATTTCACTCTAATGGTAGCATGAGATGGAGTCTACAACCCACACAAGTGGCTCAGGTAGTGCAGCTCATCCAGGATGGCACATCAATGAGAGCTGTGGCAAGAAGGTTTGCTGTGTCTGTCAGCGTAGTGTCCAGAGCATGGTGGCGCTACCAGGAGACAGGCCAGTACATCAGGAGACGTGGAGGAGGCCGTAGGAGGGCAACAACCCAGTAGCAGGACCGCTACCTCCGCCTTTGTGCAAGGAGGAGCAGGAGGAGCACTGCCAGAGCCCTGCAAAATTACCTCCAGCAGGCCACAAATGTGCATGTGTCTGCTCAAATGGTCAGAAACAGACTCCATGAGGGTGGTGGAAACAGACTCCACCTCCACAGGTGGGGGTTGTGCTTACAGCCCAACACCGTGCAGGACATTTTTCATTTGCCAGAGAACACCAAGATTGGCAAATTCGCCACTGGCACCCTGTGCTCTTCACAGATTAAAACAGGTTCACACTGAGCACATGTGACAGACATGACAGTCTGGAGAACGTTCTACTGCCTGCAACATCCTCCAGCATGACTGGTTTGCGGTGGGTCAGTCATGGTGTGGGGTGGCATTTCTTTGGGGGGCCGCACAGCGGTAGCCTGACTGCCATTAGGTACCGAGATGAGATCCTCAGACCCCTTGTGAGACCATATGCTGGTGCGGTTGGCCCTGGGTTCCTCCTAATGCAATGCTAGACCTCATGTGGCTGGAGTGTGTCAGCAGTTCCTGCAAGAGTAATGCATCGATGCTATGGACTGGCCCGCCCGTACCCCAGACCTGAATCCAATTGAGCACATCTGGGACATCATGTCTCGCTCCATCCACCAACGCCACGTTGCACCACAGACTGTCCAGGAGTTGGCGGATGCTTTAGTCCAGGTCTGGGAACAGATCCCTTAGAAGACCATCCACCACCTATAATATGCCATTTAGCAGACGCTTTTATCCAAAGCGACTTACTACACTTATGTATGTGTGCATACATTCTACGTATGGGTGGTCCCGGGAATCGAACCCACTACCCTGGCGTTACAAGCGCCATGCTCTACCAACTGAGCTACAGAAGGACCACCACCTCATCAGGAGCATGCCCAGGTGTTGTAGGGAGGTCATACAGGCACGTGGAGGCCACACACACTACTGAGCCTCATTTTGACTTGTTTTAAGGACATTACATCAAAGTTGGATCCGCCTGTAGTGTGGTTTTACACTTTAATTTTGAGTGTGACACCAAATCCAGACCTCCATGGGTTGATAAATTTGATTTCCATTGATCATTTTTTGTGTGATTTTGTTGTCAGTACATTCATAGAAGTAAAGAAAAAAGTATTTAATAAGAATATTTCATTCATTCAGATCTAGGATGTGTTATTTTAGTGTTCCCTTTATTTTTTTGAGCAGTGTATGTTCTCATGTTCTGAGCAAGGAACTTAAATGTTAGCTTTTTTACATAGCACATATTGCACTTTTGCTTTCTTCTCCAACACTTTATTTTTGCATTATTTAAACCAAATTGAACATGTTTAATTTTATTTGAGGCTAAATAGATTTTATTGATCTATTATATTAAGATTGAACACTTATTTTTTCAGTATTGTTGTAATTGTCATTATTACAATGTTTTTTTTAAATAAAACTGTCAATTAATCGGTATGTGCTTTTTTTTGGTCCTCCAATAAAATCGGTATCGGTATGGGCGTTGAAAAATTCATAATCGGTCGACCTCTACATCAGACTGTTAAATCGACGTCAATAGCCGGATTCCACCCAGTACCCTGCCCTGAACTTTGTCACTGTGACTAGCCGGCTACCACCCGGTTACTCAACCCTGCACCTTAGAGGCTGCTGCCCTGTGTACATAGACATGGAATCACTGGTCACTTTAATAATGCAACACTAGTCCCTTTAATAAAGGTTACATATTGTTTTACTCCTTTCATATGTATATACTGTATTCTACTGTATTTTAGTCAATACCAACATTGCTCGTACTTTTACATTTGTATGTATTGTTGTGAACTGTTAGATACTACTGCACTGTTGGCGCTAGGAACACAAGCATCGCTGTTCGGACGTCAACCATTTGTTTCTGAGAACATTGTTAAGTGTTTCTGAAATGACAATGAGAAAATGGTGACTGACCATGACACTGGCCTAGTTGGAGAAAGCGTTGAAATAATTAAAACGCCCAGGGACAGCGTTTTCTGAACACCGTGACAAATGTATTTTCCCTTCGTTGTGATCCTTGAAACAGGAACGTCTTGCAGCCTGATTGCGGCATTCCACCGGCTACCTATTCCACCGACTACCTATTCTGGAAAAACATCATTGGAGCCCTTTAGCAACCATTATCAATAGAATGGCTACATTTTCAAAACAACCCGGAGTCATAGCAAGCTTCTTGAATATTGATGTCAATAGGTCGTCGCCTATCGATAGTATTGAAAGACATACTCAAGTCGATGGGAAGAATCAAGCCTATTGCCTCAAGGTCAAGCAACAAAACCAATTGAAGTGCTTTGGTTGTGCAGTTTGACGATATGAAGCACAATAGGAAGTATTTTGTGATGTTGAAAAACAATGGTACAGAATTTCCAGGAACGATTAGCATTATTTACTGTTGCGGCATATTGAAGAGAAGCGAGGGAGGCGAGAAGGAACACCAAGTCTTTCTCTCAATTGCATTACAGAGACGTGATTGACAGTGTGATATTGCCTAGCGAAGTCTGGCGCTGCATCTTGATTTGCTCACGACTCAGTACATATTGGGGAAATCATTTTTGGGAGGGAAGAAACAGAGGGGGAAAAAACAAAGGCTGAATAAATGAACTCAATGCTGGCTGAATTATACAGAGTCGGTCTTGTTGTGTAAATTTTCCTAAGTGAGACACTCTTCTCATTTTATCAACCTATTTTCTGGTCCACTGCACCAACCAACTCTTAAAACAAGTTCAATGTGGAGGTCAAGCTGGTGTCAGGGTCTTGCTGCCCGGTTTAACAGAAGACTCTCCTTATTAGAAGTGAACTCGGATAAGGTCACTGATGACCACGCTCCAGCAGTCCCATACGACCACTTTATGAAGCTGATTAGTTAAGTTTGGCTCATGTCTGGGACCAAAACCGAAAACACAATTAATCATGTTGTTTTCTCAGACAAAGTTGTTGAGTAGAAGTAAAGATGGGATCATTTGTATAGTATGTGATTGTATACTGTGTAGAGCTGACGCCTTCAAAGCTCTGATAATGCATGTACGCCTTCAATCAAATTAAGCCTACACTATAAGCAGTCCCACACCATTTCCTGTAGCGTTATGATGAACGTGGGGCGGCAGGGTAGCCTAGTGGTTAGAGCGTTGGACTAGTAACCGGAAGGTTGCAAGTTCAAATCTGTCGTTCTGCCCCTGAACAGGCAGCAACCCACTGTTCCTAGGCCGTCATTGAAAATAAGAATTTGTTCTTAACTGACTTGCCTAGTTAAATGAAATAAAAAACATTGATACCATTTCCTTAAATATATGCTTACGACCATAGACGAGCCGACACTGAAAGCATCATCTGATGCTCCCTGGATGACAACTCAAAGCTGATGAACGAGCCAATGCAACTTAAACGTTAGCTTTCTTACATGGCACATATTGCACTTTTACTTTCTTCTCCAACACTTTGTTTTTGCATTATTTAAACCAAATTGAACATGTTTCATTATTTATTTGAGGCTAAATTGATTTTATTGATGTAAGTTAAAATAAGTGTTCA
Organism: Oncorhynchus keta; assembly: GCF_023373465.1. Classification (NCBI taxonomy): domain Eukaryota; kingdom Metazoa; phylum Chordata; class Actinopteri; order Salmoniformes; family Salmonidae; genus Oncorhynchus; species Oncorhynchus keta. The sequence goes on from NC_068450.1 coordinate 44,304,178, forward strand.
TTCAGTATTGTTGTAATTGTCATTATTACAAATACATTTTTTTCAAGTATTTTTTTAATTTAAATCGGCCGATTAATCGGTATTGGCGACCTCTAATACACATAGCAATTAACGGATCAAAACACACATAAACCAATCCAGTGCAGCTACACACTTCACAGTACGTTGTTGTCACTCCGCAATCACAATTATAGATCAAACTATTCAAAGTCAAAAGAGAGGACAGAGCGACGCCCCTCTGAAGGTTGTCAGAAAGTATTTTAAAACAAATGCTTGATTGCTTTGTAAACAAACTTCTAGCGCTAGCACCCGTTTGATAAGAAAATAAGTGTGTATGATTAGGTTATTAGGCTGAATTCTTTCACAATAGCATTCTACAATCAAGAAATTGGCAGAGACGATCGATACATCCTGACACCTCGTCTTAGGGGGGTGGGGAGGGATAGGAAGGTGGATGGGAGACCCAGAATCAATTAGTGTGTGCCAGGCGCACTCAGAACATTACTTTTAATCTTCTAATGCATCTGCGGTGGCGAAGGCAGTCCCGGAATGCCCCAGCTTCTAAAGAGGGAGGGATCGATCTCTCTCTGAAACGTCTAACAAGGGGGGGCTGTCCTGGACATTTCAACAGCATCCAGACACAATGAAAAGGAAAGCCACTAAATCCTCTTATCTGAGTAGTGAGTGAATTTACTTGATGTCACATTTTAACTTGGGTCTGAAACACTACAGTAATCCCTGGAAATTGTTTCCTAATTCATTTGAAGAGCTGGTTAATCTCGGAGATGTACTTTAATGTGCGTTAATGTAATGTACTGTAATGTACGTTAAGTGGCTTGACTACAGAGTTGGCATCTGATTAGCCATAATTGTCCAGGGGCTGCAAGATCAATGAGTGAGAGATTCAGTTTTAAAAAAGTTACATTGTCTGACATGAACCAAATAGGACAAATAAAAATTACTTTAAAATACAACTGGGACTCCAGTCTTCTCAGAGTCCCTTGCTGTACTCTCAAAGTGATAGCCTAGTCCTAATAAACTGAAACACTGTTGCATTGTTGGTAAAAAAAATATATTAAAAAATTGGTTGTACACCAAACCACCAGTCCCAAATATAGGTCACAGCACTAATAGCATTGGGGGAAAAAGGCAAGTGAAGAATTGAACCATCTCGCACATTCCGAAGCAGGTTATACAGTATGGCTCATCCCATTGGACAGTCGTCACTTACACAGCGGCTCTGTGACAGGAGTCCGACTCAATGGTAGAAAAAAGCCATCCCGGCATACCCGCTTCCCATTCCCGGCACTAATGCACTGTGGCAACCTTCTAACTATCCAATTCCATCCTCAGAATCCCAGGGGTTTACCCTAGTCCCTCATCTGTTCACCATTTCCAACCGTATCACTCTTTCATTAGACCCCACACCTCCATCTGAGAGATGGAGGTAGGAAGGGAGGGAAAGAGAGAGAGAGAGAGGAAAGCCTCAGAGGGAAAACGACAAGGGAGAGCTACAGCGCCAACTCATGTCAAAGCAAGGCCCTGGAGGACAAAAGAGAGAGAGAGAGCGAGAGAACGAGTTGAGGGAAAAGGAAGAATCCTGTAATTCTACAGCTCAACCCTCCTCCCTGAGCTGTAGAATTACCATTCTGAGGATGTTTACCCAGCGCGGCAGAGCTGAAAATGACAAATCAGGGAGGGTGTGTGTCTATCTGTCTGTGTGTGTGTGGTGCCCCTGGAGGAGGGGGGATAAGGACCAATCCCCGCCACTGACTGATTCTACAGCTAACCTCCATGCTAACCTCACCATCACCGGCCCGTGTAGTGGGAAGATGGACACGGCAGAACAATCTCTAGCTCTCTCTCTCTCTCTGTCGAGGGTTGACAGGCATTAAAAGGTGCTGCTGAGACGCTGAGAGCAGTGTCCAACACCCCCTCTTTTTGTCACAGAGAGGGAATCTATTCCTCAGAACAGGTATAAATGAAGTAATAACAGAGTTATTTTTTATGATTAAAAGAGATGCGAACAATTGAAAGGAAAGGGGGAGAGAAAGTGAAATCAAGAGTGCAAAAGATGTGTGTGTGAGGGTGTGTGTTTGTGGTATGTTTGTGTGTGAGTGTGTGTGTCCTTGTTTGTGTGTGATAGAGAGAAATAAAACACTTCCAGGATAGAGAGAGAGAAATAAAAATACTTCCTGGAACTACATATTGACTCGGTACTGCGTGTATATGGCCAAGTTATCGTTACTCATTGTGTATTTCTTCCTTGTGTTATTATTTTTATATTATTTCAAAAAAGAATTATCTGCATTGTTGGGAAGGGCCTGTAAGTAAGCATTTCACTGTTAGTCTACACCTGTTGTTTACGAAGCATGACAAATACAATTTAATTTGAACAGACTCCTCAAATAAGTGGAATGTTCATATCTAACTTTGTCATCTTATCTCAGCCCACTCTGAAGCACTGCGATGGTACCCAACAAAAACCTCTCACAATAAATAATTCCCTCGCTGAAAAATGCGTACCAAGCGTACCAAGTAAAATTAGGGGGGGGGGGTGGAGAACCGAATGGCGACCACTAAGACAAAAATCTGTCAACTTTTTTTATGAGTCTTGCGTAAGAGTACAAAATATTCTAAACGACTGATGGCCAGGATCCCTGCTGTGTTGTAACTCCCTCCTATAGGCTCCTCAAAAAGCTCTGAACCTGGACTATTCTGGAAGTGTGGCCCACTTCGGATCACGATCATCTCCTCAGAGAGCACGGGCGGTGAAATTACAAAAGGGGCTCCCAATTATGTGTGACAGCTCCCATAATTTCACACCACTGGGAGCACGGGGAGGGAATGCAGATATCTTCACACCACCACTCCTCTTGGCAGTTGGCGCCCTCAACAAAGATTACCATTTCTAAAGTTTTGCTTAGGGAGTAAAGGTTTTGTTGTAGGGGAAAGAAAAGGTGTTGAGGGAGAGACGTACTGTATGAGACAATATGAGTCGAACGAGCTGTTTGAATAATAACAGTTTGGCCGGTCTAGCGGTCATTAACTTGCGGTTGAAGAGTGTTCAGAGCTGTTGGATTCCAGAGATGGGATAGAAATAGTAAAAGTCCCTGTGGTCCTCAGACACTTCCAAATTCAGTCATGTCACCTTAATTAAAAGTATAACAGAGCCTGCGAGGTGCTTCTTCCATCATCATCCACCCTACTGGGTTAAATAAATAAGTTGTATTTCCGGGGATAACACTCATTACTTTACAAAAAGGATTACATTTAACTAGGATTAATATAAAACTATGTTAGACGTTTTACGCCAACGTTATTAATAAAAGTTCATCCATGTTGGTATAACCCATCATTTTTTAATACGTTTTTTTTTAAATGGAACTTACAGAGTAAGTCCTAGTGATAACACGTGCATTACTGTTTGTGTTGAGTAGAACACTCATTTAGATCTTTATTTATATGAACATCCATTAAGATGTGGTAATTATATTGTTAGTACTTGAGAACAAACAGCATAACCAGCCTCTATAATATCCCCTGGCCTGCTCCTTCTTTTGCATGACAACAGATACACTGAATATGTAAACTCAGCAAACTCAGCAAAAAAAGAAACGTCCTCTCACTGTCAACTGCATTTATTTTCAGCAAACCTAACATGTGTAAATATTTGTATGAACATGATAAGATTCAACAACTGACATAAACTGAACAGGTTCCACAGACATGTGACTAACAGAAATTGAAAAATGTGTCTATGAACAGGGGGGGGGGGTTCAAAATAAAAAGTAACAGTCAATATCTGGTGTGGCTTTGAGTTTTTGCTGTGAGTTACCCCACTCTTCCACCAAGGCACCTGCAAGTTCCCGGACATTTCTGGGGGGAATGGCCCTCACCCTACGATCCAACAGGTCCCAGACTTGCTCAATGGGATTGAGGTCAGGGCTATTCGCTGACCATGGCAGAACACTGACATTCCTGTCTTGCAGGAAATCCCACACAGAACGAGCAGTATGGCTGGTGGCATTGTCATGCTGGAGGGTCATGTCAGGATGAGCCTGCGGGAAGGGTACCACATGAGGGAGGAGGATGTCTTCCCTGTAATGAACAGCGTTGAGATTGCCTGCAATGACAACAAGTGCAGTTCGATGATACTGTGACACACCGCCCCAGACCATGACTGACCCTCCACCTCCAAATCGATCCTGTTCCAGAGTACAGGCCTCGGCGTAACGCTCATTCCTTTGACGATAAACGCAAAGCCGACCATCATCCCTGGTGAGACAAAACCGCGACTTGTCAGTGAAGCGACAGTGGGTGTGTGCTCATAGGCGACGTTGTTGCTGGTGATGTCCGGTTGAAGACCTGCCTTACAACAGGCCTACAAGCCCTCAGTCCAGCCTCTCTCAGGCTATTGCGGACAGTCTGAGCACTGATGGAGAGATTGTCGGTTCTTGGTGTAACTCCTGCAGTTGTTGTTGCCATCGTGTACCTGTACCGCAGGTGTGATGTTTGGATGTACCGATCCTGTGCAGGTTGTTGTTACACATGTTCTGCCACTGCGAGGACGATCAGCTGTCCGTCCTGTATCCCTGTAGCGCAGTCTTAGGCATCTCACAATAATAACATTGCAATTTATTGCCCTGGCCACATCTGCAGTCCTCATGCCTCATTGCAGCATGCCTAAGGCACATTCACACATGAGCAGGGACTCTGGGCATCTTTCTTTTGGTGTTTTTCAGAGTCAGTAGAAAGGCCTATTTACTGTCCTAAGTTTTCATAACTGTGACCTTAATTGCCTACCGTCTGTAAGCTGTTAGTGTCTTAACAACCGTTCCACGGGAAATAGTGTTTAAACCCTTAACAATGAAGATCTGTGAAGTTATTTCGATTTTTACAAATGACCTTTGAAAGAGGTCCTGAAAAAGGTATGTTTATTTTTTTGCTGCGTTTACATGTACCCTGTGCCTGACTCTAGTCATGAATTAACCATTACAATAGAATAACCTTCATTTATACTTTTTGTCCCTACTTTGTACTAATGCAGATGTGTACTTTTACACTGTTTCTGCCTCACATAGGTAATAAATAGCCGCTCTTGCTGTCCACGGATGCGGAGAACATGTTCACATAGGTTATTAGCTCAAGGAACAGAATCGTTTGCAATTGTTCCATTAAAACTCATTATGTGCTCCAATTAAACAAAAGGCTGTAGACCTGAAGACCTGGAGTGTGAAAAATAACAAAAGCTATTGATTGTGACCTCCAGTTCAGTTTGTTTTGACCAGGTCGCAACCTCATAAAATGTATTTATTATTCTTTTTTGCCTATTTGTCTATGCGTTTGCAAGGAATATCTATTAGAGACTTGTTTTTTTTCCGTGACATGTTAGAGAATAGATCAAATGCTCTTTCGAAACTACAAACCTGACCGGCGGATTACGGATTTCTTTAGGAGGAATAATATTGTTTCTGTGCGCGTGTGTTTCTAATCATCTGCTAAACTCATCCTCATCGTTGTGTTTCATCCTTGTCCATCGAAACTAATGAAACAGACAGACACAAATATGCTCCGTAGCCACTGGGCTTTACAGAGAGTAACAGCTTTGTTGAAGCCAATTGTTTTTTAAGTTGTTTGCACAGATCACTATAGGCTATTGAAAGATGAAGCCTGAAGTGGCTTTTCGGTGCCAGAGTCTAGAGTGTGTGTGGTAGAAACAAGATGTTTACAAACCTTTAACGCATGAAGTTGTCTTTTATGAACAACGAAAGTCCAACTCATTAGAATCGCAAAAGACTGTTGATTAAACGAGGTAAAAAGCGCTCATCTCTCTTTCCAGACTAGCCAAGGGCTGGGCAATGTTTTTCACATGTACATTTGTGACCCATAGAGGTCATTTATTTAGCTTTTAGATGAGTTGCAGAGATTTTTTTTTTGCAGAACTTTTTACATGAAGCCCAAACCGTCAAAACCCCCAAAAACCGTAGCATCCTTTATTTGCAAATGATATGAAAAGTTCTATATATTTTGACTCAATGCTACTAAACGTATGATGTGGCGATGACTTATCAATGTTCTGGATTCAAACTGACGCAACATGAAGTACAACCCCACCCCCTTTTGTACCTCCTGAGGATTCCTGGACAGAAGCCCAACCGACACAATCCCCTTTCTCCCACACACCTGTGCATTGGGGATACTTAACTGTGTGTCAGCTTGCATTAGGGCCGGGGAAAAAGCACTCCGTCTGGAGAGAGAAGTAGCCTGCGCCAGTGACAGGCTGCCTGACTAGATTTCTTTCAACAGGGGGTTGTGGAGAGGGGTAGCAGTTGATGAGGTTGTTCCATTGTTCTATCAGTCCCCCTTCTAACACACACCTCTCCGGTCCTGTCCACTACTATGCCAAAGAACTTGGTCCAGCACTGTCGCAGGGGAAATAATGTGTGCGTCAGTGGTGAGCCGAGGGTACAGGACACATACATGGGCGGCGTGTGAGCGAGTAGTGAGTGTCCACTCCACTCTGGCTCAAGCTGGAGCGGGCAATGGGACCCTGACATACGAGGAGGTAACAAGGTGAACGAGGCAATGCAGTGTGTTAGGGGACTACCGTGTTCAGGCCTTGTGTGTGTTTACAGAACCTCGTGTCTGTCTGACTCAACACTTGCGCAGTCAGCCGGTGTGTGTGTATGTGCGAGTGTGTGTGTGACATATAAGGAGAGGTAGAAATAGGGAAGTGGGTTGAATTAGAGGACCCTACACTTAGGTGACACACCCCCATGAAGATCTAAAGGTCTAAATGAGGACAGGGAAAGGGGGACAGAAGAAGGGGGACTCAGTCTATTGTAGGCAGGGCATGAGCCATATGCTGTGAGGACACTTTGTGTCACAAGACTGACTGAGGCTTGGAATGACAACAAAACAAATCCCATAACGTGATGTTAGTGCCTGCTCCACTTACTCATTATTAGCTCTAGCCTGTCCTGAGGAACCACTGAACTTACTGGGAGTCTTGGCTGCACCACCACCTATGCTGTACAGAAGTTAACACACTTCAATAATGCATCACAGCATGTAGAAATATTGAAACAGCTAATTACTATTCCCAAGACAATGTCCAGTACAGGCTAGAACACTAAAACGCAAGAAGGTACCGGTAGCTTTCAGCTTTGTAGGCTAGCTAACGTTCCTCGCTAGCTTACAGCTGAAGCCATTATCAATTCATAACCTAGTACCTCACAAAACTTTTGCTGATTACAAAGCTAAAACGTTATTAACGTTATTGCTGATTACAAAGCTAAAAACGTTATTGCTGATTACAAAGCTAAAACGTTATTAACGTTATTTATTCACTCATGCCGCACCCAGTCAACGGAGTCTTTGCTCAAGCCTCAAACTGACTTTGTGTTTGAATGACATTGTGTCTTAAAGAGCACTTGAATAATATAAGATATTGCTTCTTCTATGCAAATGTTGTTGATAAGTACAATAAAATAAGTCTGTAGCCAGAACAAGCTAAATAACTAAATGCATGTACACACTTCTATTGAATATGCATTCACCTGTATTGTGAATAGGCCTAAGCTAGATCTTAATTTACCCAGTTTATCAATAGAAATTTACCATTCAAATAAATTATTACCATTATGTTGCGATGTGGTTAGATTGGTAAAATCAAGTGCCATTCTGTGACTTGGGCGAATTCGCCTTCTTTTATTTTGCCGTGGTTTCATTTTGCTATCAAGTATCATTATGGTATCAATATCGAATTTTAAACTTGGTATCGAAGTCAGAATTCGGATATCTTGACAACACCAATGGTAAGTATCCAAAACATTTAAACCTTGTATGTCTCACCTCCCCCATGACATCGCTCAATTCATTCTTACCGGCAGGGAAGGAAATATACACCTTACCTTGCACACACAATTATAACCATAGTAATACAATCCGTAAATGATTAAGTTAGGAGTTACAATAGCCTAACCTCATCCAATCATGCTAGTGTGATCTATAATTCAACAAGGGCTGTCAAGGTCCTTTTATTATTACTGACAGACTGGAATATCATATTAGCCAGTGCGCGCTCTCTCTCTCTCTCTCTCTCTCTCTCTCTCTCTCTCTCTCTCTCTCTCTCTCTCTCTCTCTCTCTCTCTCTCTCTCTCTCTCTCTCTCTCTCTCTCTCTCTCTCTCCTACATTTCAATAATCAACTGGGGCCCAACACACCATTCCACCACGTAGACTTATTACTTCAGTTATGAACTGTGAAACGTGAACAAATAACACAAACGCGGTAGTTACGCTTCATTCAAATTAGACTCCGTGAACAGAAAAATAAACTTGACTTTCAGTTTCAACTGAGGCGGGTTCTCTAACCCTCATTGGAACTTATATTATTGGAATAAAATTCAAGGTTAAGAATTCAAATCTAAATGGAAATGCCGAAATGGCACGAAAATGAACATTACGTGACTATGCGACAAAGAACGAGCAAAAAGAAAAGAAAGAAAAACAATATATTTTTTATCATCTTTTCCTAATTATGATCTGTAACAATACCCAAGTTGTTTTGCACATAATTAGCTATATGATATGCAAGTAGACGTTATCAGATGTATGCTGAGCAAGAGAGAGCGCTCTAAGAATTCTCTTTATAACCTCAAGCATTAATTCTGCATATTACAATCTATTATAGAGATCTGAATAGCTGATTTCTTCTATGGGAAAACATCTGGATAGAAAGAGAGCACTTCAATGAGACTATTGTATCAAAAAGGCACTCATCTGTTGGGGTGAAATGCAAATCTTGATGTTACAACACAACCAAAGGGCTAGGAGAGACAGTGTTACTAGTGCAGTTAGAATGGCTGAGCAGGAGTCTCAAATCCCTGATTGATGCTATTATATATACAGCAGTGGGAGAGGTACACACAATGCACACACAACTACAAAAATAAGCCCTACACACACACACGTAAGGGTAACTTCTGAAAACCTACCTCTGAGTATATTAAATAACTCCTATGGCGCCCCCTCCCCCAAACAAGGCACTTTTTTTTCCAACTAGCACTGAGTGATGATAAATACTTTGAGATAAAATGCACTTGTTAAGATTGTGATATGTTGCTGTCTCACCTAGCTATTGTCAAGTCCTGACCTTAGTTTATTTTTTTATGTCTCTATTTTAGGTTGGTAAGGGTGTGAGTTGGAGTGGGCATTCTGTTTTGTTCTATGTTTGTATTTCTATGTGTTTGTCCTGGTATGGTTCCCAATCAGAGGCAGCTGTCAATCGTTGTCTCTGAGAACCATACTTAGGCAGCCCGGTTTCGCCCTTGAGTTGTGGGTAGTTGTTTTCTGTTGTGTGTCTGCACCAGCCAGAACTGTTTCGGTCGTTCGCTTTGTTATTGTTATTTTTGTTATTTCTGTGTTCATTTAATAAAAATGGACACATGCCACGCTGCACCTTGGTCCTCTCCTTCCAACAGCCGTTACAGCTATCTTAAGACAAATGCACTAAATTGTAAGTCGCTCTGGATAAAAGTGTCTGATAAAATGACTAAAATGTAAAATGTAAAGTAGGGACTCTCATTGGCACACAGTTCCTGCTGTCTCACCCCTTAAGCCATTCCTGTCCTGTGCTTACTCCGAAGCCCTGAATGAACTGTATACGCTTCATCTGTTCCGCAGCGCTGCACTGTCTGTCTCCATCGTTATTTACCAAGAATGCCTCTACCCTCTAGTCTCTCTGCCTCCAGCCCACATACTCTAACACATCCTCTTACGCTATCACCTTTATCAATTCATCATGACCACGGCTCTACTCACCTACTCTTCCATCTCCCAGGTGGAATGATCATGCCCATCTATCTTATTGACATCATGAATGCCCTGGGACTCCTGTTTGTGTGTGTGTGTGTGTGTGTGTTCGTTTGTGGGCCTGTGTGTGCCAACCCCCTGGTCAGTCATGTCCCCTTCACGCTTCAGTGTTCAATAATGAAAGCGACAGGGCCGGGTGGTGACCAGCGCTGAGCCTTGCCCCTGTCCCCGTTTCTGTCTGGGTCCTCTGGGAGAACAGTGCATTAAGGAAAGCTTTTTACAGGCCTGGGCCGTGTGAGAACCAAGCCCTTCCCCCAAAAACAGAACACGGAGGCCCAGACGTATTCATAAAGTAGCAAACGGAAGAAAACGGACTGAAATAGGGGGACAATACATGGATTTTTCCAATAATTAAGGCTTGTTTTTGTGTTTTGCCTAAAAACGCTATTGCTAAGGTTTGTCCTAATGAACACAACCCTGGCAGTATCTACTATCTATCAATCTATGCTGAACAAAAAATATAAACACAACATGCAGGAATTTGAAAGATTTTACTGAGTTACAGTTCATGTAAGGAAATCAGTCAATTCAAATAAATTCTTTAGGCTCTAATCTATGGATTTCACATGACTGGGTAGGGGAGCATCCATGGGTGGCCGGGGAGGGCATAGGCCCACCCACTTGGGAGCCAGAGCCACCCACTGGGAAGCCAGGCCCAGCCAATCAGAATTTGATTTCACCCACAAAAGGGCTTTATTACAGACAGAAATACTCCTTAGCACGCCTCCCAGGTGGTGCAGTGGTTAAGGGCGCTGTACTGCAGCGCCAGCTGTGCCATCAGAGGCTCTGTCGTAACCGGCCGCGACTGGGAGGTCCGTGGGGCGACGCACAATTGGCCTAGCATCGTCCGGGTTAGGGAGGGCTTGGCCGGTAGTTTTATTGTCCCCAGTACAAGGTGCAATGGTGTAATGATCATGCTGTTTAATCAGCTTCTTGATATGCCACACCTGTCAGGTGGATGGATTATCTTGGCAAAGCAGAAATGCTCACTAACAGGAATGTAAACAAATCGGTGGTCAAAATTATAGAGTGTGTATGGAAAATGTCTGGGGTCTTTTTACTCAGCTCATGAAACATGGGACCAACACTTTACATATTGCATTTATATTTTTGTTCAGTATATCTCTCCATCTGACGCCACTCATCTGGAGCCTAGCAGGGAACAGGGCTGTCAACACAGCCTAGGAAAGTTGTGCTTTCCCCCTCACGGGGCTCTCTAGGGAGTTCGGGCTGGAGGAACTTTTAAGTCTGGTCGGATGTGATAGAGTATTTGCGAAACACAGGAACACAGGGAAAGAAAGGAGAAGAAGGTCTCCCCACATAGGCATATGCACACACATGTGCACGCACAGGCACATACACCCTCCTCATCTCACTGTGGACAGGAGGAACACTCCCACCACATCATCTCAGAGTGCTTTTCATCATACTGTGACAGAGTGTCAGCTCCAGTCCCAATCACATTGATATTCAATACCCTGAGCTCTGGACTGTGAGAGATGTTACAATGCCAAAAAAAGATGACATTGGAATAACTTTCTCCTGCATCTGTTCACACTCACACACAAGTATGGTTACACAAATACTGTATATTGACAGAAGCACACTCACAGAAAGAAAACATGCAGTATTTCATTCCACACGATGTATGCACACACATACAAACACAGCATATAATTTCCATTAATGAGCAGATTTGATTCGTTATGCTTGATGAAGCTGTGTGAAGGTCTCTGTACTTCCAGAGATCACTCAATCCTCCCTATAGGCCACCTGCCAACCACACACATTCAGACTGACTGACTGATTGACAGTTCTGCATACATCAGTCTAAATGCCTGCTCCGGCAACAGTAAAAAATTACTATTCCACATTATACAGCACCCACTCACATTTACGCCCCTGAGCCAAATATGAGGAAGGTAGGGGGTTTATGCATTGGAATGCCATGTTGTGATTTAACTGCAGTCATTTGTATCTGTCATTTGAAAAATAAAAAATGCATTAAGGGCTAAACAAAGACATAATGTTGTCTGGTAAACAGTTTTATTACTTTGCCCATAAAGTGTAGATATTGAAGATTTTTATGAAGAGATTTACATTGATATAAAATGTGAATTATTGATGACTTACATAGACGTTTGAGGGAATCAAAGTGACAGCAAATCAATCCAACTCTACGCCGTCTAGATACTTTTTCCAGTGTTGTCTGAAAGGGAATAAAGCTCTTAATTATGAATCATCATTCTCACAGCAACATTCTTTTGACTTGAGTCTAGTCTCGTGTGACTCTGTCTGTCTGTCTGTCTGTCTGTCTGTCTGTCTGTCTGTCTGTCTGTCTGTCTGTCTGTCTGTCTGTCTGTCTGTCTGTCTGAGACTGTTCCTGACAGTCATGGAACAGAGGAGCCAGCCCAAGTTAGCCTAGAATCCTACCCTAGCCGCAGGTTTTCTGTCCATTTAATAGCATCTGGTTTGTTCATAAGAATACTTGGTTACTGCAGAATTCAATATAATTCCAATGCATTAACTACATATTGATATGTTTAATCTTAGAAATAGATGCATTCTATTACGGTTTTCTTGGTAGCCTATTGGTTTTCGTGGTTGTAAGAGGAACTGTACATATTGGAAACGTGTTTATGGTAGGCTTGGCATTGCTTAATTGATTACGTGGGTCAAATTTGATCCACAGAAGTCTATTGTGCCATATCACAACTCATGATTGTCCATGTTTGATTGGTCTACTTGTTTGTCAAGACATTTGTGTATGCCTGCATCTCACTGTAGTAGGCCGCAGGCTATGTTTTGGTTATTTGGATCTCCTTTCTCCTTTTAGTTTACCGAGTTTGTTTACTGTTAATGTAACTAGCCTAAATATAGATTGTGTCATGCCTTTACATTTACAATTATATAATTTAGCAGATGCTCTTATCCAGAGCGACTTACAGTAGGGAGTTCATTCATTTTCATACTTTTTTCATACTAGTCCCCCGTGGGAATCGAACCCACAACCATGGCATTGCAAGTGCTTCAAAAGCACTCAATGGTCTCAGAGTCTCGGCATTTGAACTTTTTGTTTTTTGTGGTATAGCGTGATATAGGCCAAATTCAATATAATTCCAATGCCAGAACTCCCCAAAAATGTGCCCCCTCATTGATTTCAACTGCCCCCATTGTCACTTTATCCTAGCGCCTGATGTACCTCTGATGCCTGTGTACCTGCCTGTGTACCTCTCCACTCCTCTCCCAGATGTCTAATCAGGCAAATTCCTTCAAGGTATCCTCTATGTGTTTTAATCAAACCACTGTGACTACCATGACTAGAGCCACAGGCCAGGTAGTAGAATGGGCTTGTTAAATTTAGTTAATTAGTCCCCTGTGTAATCTGGCTTCCCAGCAATGCAAAGTCAACAGTATTGGCCCACTGAATGTGAATAGAGTACATCTTCACCTCACCAGCTAGGTGGCAGCAACACCCCCCTCCCAAACTCTGTTTCCCAGGATCCCACAGTGGCCCTGCCTCACCTGGAGTCACTCCTAAATCAGTGTGGATTGAATGAGTGTGTGTGTGTGTGTGTGTGGGGGGGGGCTTGTTTTTTCCCCTTCCTCCACTCCTCAATTACAATGAAGTCTGACAGTTACCTCTTCCCCCAAGGGGGAAATCTTGCAGATCGTGTTGTGGAGGGGACACACACACACAGAGAGAGACACACAGACACATAAACATACAGCGTGAGGGGTGTGTGTGTGGGAGTGAACTGCGATAAAGACAGTTAAGCTCTATCCCTTTACCTCTCCCTGAGCCGAGAGGAGATAGAGAAACCGTGGCAGAGACAAAAGACTAACACGGTTCCTCCAGATCGAGCCTGACAGACAGATGCAGCCCAGTCTGCTGATCAAAGAACAATTCCTCCATGGAAACACATTTAAGGGAGAAAAACCCCTACCCAACACTCCTGTAAAGTGGTGAATTACCTCCAAACATTTGCTTCTATCCCCAAAACGCACACGTGCACAGACACACACGCACACACAATCAAAATATTAAGACAAGATTTACAACCGAGTCTTGTGGGACCAATTTTTTTGAGAGAAAAAAAAAGGAAAAAACAATTTCTTTATTTTAGCTGCTATTTGTTTTTTTCTCTCGTTCCAACTCAATCAGGGCTGCCTGTGTGATGGGTTGAACATAAAACAGCCATAACTCACTGAAAATAGAGATCACAGGAAAGATGCAGTGCTGGAAAATGTATCCCACTCCCATCTCGTTCCCCTCTCCACAATCCCCAATTCACCCCGCAATCTGCTTCGCAAACTAAACAACCCACAGACGGACAAATAGAGCCGATTCCTTCAATCACAGGGGAGCTCTGCATAACGTCACACAAACACGTTTCACCGGTAACCACTCAAGCTTTGATCAACAAACGCTTTGTTTTTCATGTTCCGCCATCCATCTCCTTGTGACGTCTCAAACGGCTGAGATGGGAGTTAGCGAATGGAAATGAGGCCTGGGGGAGAGATAGCAGAAAAATGTGATATTTTGAGACCTTTCAACAATCCAAAAGCATGGGATATTGTAGAAAGAGATGATAAATATTTCATTGCCTAGCAGACTAGCGCCACATGGTCAATAAAGAAGAAAGACGAAGAGCGGAGGGAGAATATTCCAAAACAACAACAAACGTCCCAAAGGTTCTTCAGGCCTGTCACTTTCCGCATGTTTGCGTTCTATCACTTCTGGAATGGTATGTTTTTCTCTCCACACTTATGAATACTCAGAGATCGATAGAGTCTTCTTTCATCTCCATGTGAAACCCGTCAAGTCAGTTATCGCAATTGCATGAGGGTACCGACTGAAGACACAACCGACAGGCACTAACAGGCATGTACCCCCCCCCCCTCCACCACCACACACACACAGACTATAATACTACGGTAGCCCTGGGTAAGACAACCTTGTGCAGAGTCATCTCAAAGTCATGGATCTGCGAGGAGAGGAGGAATAATAAAGGACTAATAAAAATGCTCATTAAAACTGTCGTTGACTCTCATCTCCAGGTGCACTCTGCAGAAAGACATGGGCCTTCACATTACATTACATCCTATACATTACATTACATCCTAAAGTATTTCTATGGCCAGTACTGCAGTAAAGACTTCCTTTTTTAAAAATGTAGCTTGACAGATTGCCAACGTTTTTAGTTGAAAGAATAGGGAGCATTACTTTTTCCACCATGACCTGCAAATCAGAATTTACTAACTATTTTTTTTTTATCACTACATCACTGCCTGGGCCTATTTTTACTTTTTTTTTTTTTTTTTTTTTTTTGATTTCACCTTTATTTAAACAGGTAGGCCAGTCGAGAACAAGTTCTCATTTACAACTGCGACCTGGCCAAGATAAAGAAAATCAGTGCGACAAAAACAACACAGAGTTACACACGGGATAACACACGTACAGTCGATAACACAATAGAAACATCGATATACAGTGTGTGCAAATGTAGTTTTATGGAGATTATGGAGGTAAGGCAATAAATAGGCCATAGTGGCAAAATAATTACAATTTAGCATTAACACTGGAGTGATAGATGTGCAGAAGATTAATGTGCAAGTAAAGATACTGGGGTGCAAAGGATTTTATTTTTAAGAACAATATGTGGATGAGATAGTTGGGTGGGCTATTTACAGATGTGCTGTGTATAGGTGCAATGAACGGTAAGCTGCTCTCACAGCTGATACTTAAAGTTAGTGAGAGATATAAGTCTCTAGCTTCAGTGATTTTTGCAATTCGTTCCAGTCATTGGCAGCAGAGAACTGGAGGAAATGTGGCCAAAGTAGGAGTTGGCTTTGGGGATGACCAGTGAAATATACCTGCTACGGGTGGGTGCTGCTATGGTGACCAGTGAGGTAGTGCTTTACCTAGCAAAAACTTATAGATGACCTGGAGCCAGTGGATTTGGAGACGAATATGAAGCGAGGGCCAGCCAACGAGCATATACAGGTCGCAGTGGTGGGTAGTATATGGGGCTTTGGTGACAAAACGGATGGCACTGTGATAGACTACATCCAATGCTAAATGTGAGAATGGAAGGAGAGTTTGCAGTTTAACCACCCACCTAGGAGTTGGTAGTTGTCCAAGTCAGAACCGTCCAGAGTAGTGATGCTAGATGGGCGGGCGAGCAGGTGCGGGCAGCGATCGGTTGAAGAGCATGTATTTCGTTTTACTTGCATTTAAGACCAGTTGGAGGCAACGGAATTAGTGTTGTATGGCATTGAAGCTCATCTGGAGGTTTGTTAACACAGTGTCCAAATAGAGGTGGATCAGAGAATCACCAGCAGCAAGAGCGACATCATTGATGTATACAGAGAAGAGAGCCGGCCCGAGAATTGAACCTGTGGCACCCCCATAGAGACCGCCAGAGGTCAGGCCAGAGGTCAGGACAACAGGCCCTCTGATTTGACACACTGAATTCTGTCTGAGAAGTAGTTGGAGAACCAGGTGAGGCAGTCATTTGAGAAACCAAGGCTGTTGAGAATCGAAAGCCACAGTATTGTCTTTATCGATGGTATCATTTAGGACCTTGAGCGTGGCTGAGGTGCACCCATGACCAGCTTGGAAACTAGATTGCATAGCGGAGAAGGTACGGTGAGATTCGAAATGGTCGGTGATCTGTTTGATAACTTGGCTTTCGAAGACTTAAGAAAGGCAGGGTAGGATAGATATAGGTCTGTAGCAGTTTGGGTCTAGAGTGTCTCCCCCTTTGAAGAGGGGGATGCCCGCGGCAGCTTTCCAATCTTTAGGGATCTCAGACGATACAAAATAGAGGTTGAACAGGCTAGTAATCGGAGTTGAAACAATTGCGGCTGATAATTTTAGAAAAAGAGGGTCCAGATTGTCTAGTCCAGCTGATTTGTAGGGGTCCAGAGTTTGCAGCTATCTGGATTTGGAGGGGGGCAGCAAGGTGGAAAGCAGGGACAGCCATAGAAAAATGCTTATTGAAATTCTCGATTTTCATAGATTTATCAGTGGTGACAGTGTTTCCTAGCCTCAGCGCAGTGGGCAGCTGGGAGGAGGTGCTCTTATCCTCCATGGACTTTACAGTTTCCCAGAACTGTTTGGAGCTTGTGCAACAGGATGCAAATTTCTGTTTGACAAAGCTAGCCTTTGCTTTCCTAACTGCCTGTCTACTGACGGAATGAGGTCAATATCCTTCCAGGATACCCGGGCCAGGTCGATCAGATAGGCCTGCTCGCTGAAGTGTTTTAGGGAGCATTTGACAGTTATGGGTGGTGGTCGTTTTACCGCAGACCCATTACGGATGCAGGCAATGAGGCAGTGATGGCTGAGATCCTGGTTGAAGACAGCAGAGGTGTATTTAGAGGGCAGGTTGGTCAGGATTATATCTATGAGGGTGCCCACGTTTACGGATTTATGGTTGTACCTGGTAGGTTCCCTGATAATTTATGTAAGATTGAGGCCATTCAGCTTGAATTCCAAAGCCAGGATTTAGACACTGCTAGGACATCAGGGTTGGCGGAGTGTGCTAAAGAAGTGAGTAAAACAAACTTAGGGAGGAGGCTTCTGATGTTAACATGCATGAAACCAAGGCTTTTACTGTTACAGAAGTCAACAAATGATAATGCATGGGGAATAGGAGGGGAACTGGGGCTAAAGGGCCTGGGTTAACCTTTACATCACCAAAGGAACAGAGGAGGAGTAGGATAAGGGTACGGCTAAAGACTATGATAACTGGTCGTCTAGTGCTTTGAGAACAGAGAATAAAAGGAGCAGATTTCTAGGTGTGGTAGAATAGATTCAGGGCATAATGTACAGACAATGGTATGGAAGTATGTGAGTGTACAGTGGAGGTAAATCTAGGCGTTGAGTGACAATGAGAGAGGTTTCGTAGTAGCCACTCGTTTGCAGCGAGCTAGCTTCGACGATCTGGTGTAATGATCCAGAGCGGCAGGAAACCAGTGATGTGGTACTAGAGAGCTCTGGGTTGATATCGTGCTGTACAGACTGGCAGGAACTGTCTGAGCTAAGGCTGGCTGGTGACTGAGAAAAAGGTGAAGACCACTAGCCGTGGCTAACAAAAACCAGTGGCTAGATAGCTGGCTAGCTCCTGATGGTAGTTTCAGTTATAAGGATTAAAAATAGCAGATCTGTACCACATTGGCTGAGGTGGGTTGCAGGAAAGTATATTTAGCTCATCGATAGAGAGTGAGATTAAGATACAGTTGGAGTCAGAATTCCACATACACTTAGGTTGGAGTCATTAAAACTCATTTTTCAACCACTCCAGAAATGTCTTGTAAAACAAACTATAGTTTTGTCAAGTTGTTTGGAACATCTACTTTCTGCATGACACAAATTATTTCTCCAACAATTGTTGACAGACATATTATTTCAATTATAATTCACTGTATCACAATTCCACTGGGTCAGAAGTTTACATACACTGAGTTGACTGTGTCTTTAAACAGCTTGTAAAATTCCAGAAAATTATGTCATGGCTTTAGAAGCTTCTGAAAAGCTAATTGACATCATTTGAGTCAATTAGAGGTGTACCTGTGGATGTATTTCAAGGCCTACCTTCAAACTCCCCTAGAGATGAACGTACTTTGGTGTGTGAAAAGGGCAAATCGATCCCAGAACAGCAGCAAAGGACCTTGTGAAGATGCTGGAGGAAAAGGTACAAATGTATCTATATCCACAGTAACACAAGTCCTATATCGACATAACCTGAAAGGCCGCTCAGCAAGGAAGAAGCCACTGCTCCAAAACCGCCATAAAAAAGCCAAAATGTGGTTTGCAACTGCACATGGGGACAAAGATGGTGCTTTTTGGAGAAATGTCCTCTGGTCTGATGAAACAAAAATATAACTGTTTGGTCATAATGACCATCGTTATGTTGGAGGAAAAAAGAGGGAAGGCTTGCAAGCCGAAGAACACCACCCCAACCGTGAAGCACGGGAGTGGCAGCATCATGTTGTGGGGGTGCTTTGCTTCACAAAATAGATGGCATCATAAGACAGGAAAATGATGTGGATATATTGAAGCAACATCTCAAGACATCAGTCAGGAAGTTAAAGCTTGGTCGCAAACGGGTCTTCCAAATGGACAATGACCCCAAGCATACTTCCACATTTGTGTCAAAATGGCTTAAGGACAAAAAAGTCTAGGTATTCGAGTGGCCATCACAAAGCCCTGACCTCATTCCCGTAGAAAATTTGTGGGCAAAACTGAAAAAGCGTGTGAGAGCAAGGAGGACTACAAACCTAACTCAGTTACACCAGCTCTGTCAGGAGGAATGGGACAAAAGTCATATTGTGGGAAGCTTTTGGAAGGCTACCCAAAACCTTTGACCCAAGTTAAACAATTTAAAGGCAATGCTACCAAATTCTAATTGAGTGAATGTAAACTTCTGACCCACTGGGAATGTGATGAAAGAAATCAAATATGAAATTAATCATTCTCTCTACTATTATTCTGACATTTCACATTCTGAAAATAAAGTGGTGATCCTGACAGGGAATTTTTACTCAAATTAAATGTCAGGAATTGTGAAAAACTGAGTTTAAATGTATTTAGCTCAGGTGTATGTACATTTCAGACTTATACGAAAAAGACTGGCTATTTAAACAGGATAAGACAAAGACAAACACACACGTCTGACTGTTACGCCATCTTGGAATAAAATCATTAGACCACATCCAAAATAGTCTCTATGGCCAGTACCATGGTACAGTCCAACTATATAACCAAGCATAAAATAAACAGTTAGAACTTTTCACTTACAGGTTGTCCACAGAGCACACACTTTAGCATAGCTGGTAACACGTGAAGAATTAGAGGTCGACCGATTAATCGGCATGGCTGATTAATTAGGGCCGATTTCAAGTTTTCATAAGAATCGGTAATCGGCCTTTTTGTTTGCTGATTATGGCCGATTACATTGCAATCCACGAGGAGACTGCATGGCAGGCTGACCACCTGTTACGCGAGTGCAGCATCAAAATGACCTTGTGGCTGCAAGTTGCTAGCTAGCATTAAACTTATCTTATAAAAAAAACAATCAATCTTCACATAATCACTTGTTAACTAGTGTTCTGCGTTGCATATAATCAAGCGGTGCCTGTTAATTTATCATCGAATCACAGCCTTATTACTTGATGATTTAACAAAAGTGCATTCGTGAAAAAAACACAATCATTGCAATAATGTACCTAACCATCAATGCCTTTCTTAAAATCAATACACAACTATTGAGGGGGGCGGCAGGTAGCCTAGTGGTTAGAGCGTTGGACTCGTAACTGAAAGGTTGCAAGATTGAATCCCCGAGCTGACAAGGTAAAAATCTGTTGTTCTGCCCTTGAACAAGGCAGTTTAACCCACTGTTCCTAGGCTGTCATTGAAAATAAGAATTTGTTCTTAACTGACTTGCCTAGTTAAATGAAGGTTATATATATAAGAAATGTGTTAGCAGGCAAAATTAACTGGTGCAAGCAGAGTCAGGCTATATGCAGCAGTTTGGGCCGCCTGGTTGTGAACTGTTGAAAGGTAATTTATCCTTACAAAGACCAGAATTAATTTGCCAGAATTTTACATACATATTTGATAGAGCAGTCTGACTGAGCGGTGGTAGGTAGCAGCAGGCTCGTAAGCATTAATTCAAACAGCAGCTCTTAGCAATGCTGGGATGCACAGCGCTGTTTATGACTTCAAGCCTATCAACTCCCGAGATTAGGCTGGCAATAGTAAAGTGCCTCTAAGAACATCCAATAGTCAAAGGTATATGAAATACAAATGGTAAATAGAGAAATAGTCCTATAATTCCTATAATAACTACAACCTAAAACTTCTTACCTGGGAATATTGTTGACTCATGTTAAAAGGAGCCACCAGCTTTAATATGTTCTCATGTTCTGAGCAAGGAACTTAAATGTTAGCTTTCTTACATGGCACATATTGCACTTTTACTTTCTTCTCCAACACTGTTTTTGTATTATTTAAACCAAATTGAACATGTTTCATTATTCATTTGAGACTAAATTGATTTTATTTATGTATTATATTAAGTTAAAATAAAAGTGTTCATTGTTCATTCAGTACTGTTGTAATTGTCGTTTATTACAAATATATATAAAAATCGGCCTATTAATCGATATCGGATTTGTTTGGTCCTCCAATTATCGGTATCGGTGTTGAAAAATTATAATCGGTCGAACTCTTGAAAGAATACGGTGCATCACTCAACTAACACTTAACAGAGTGCTAATTGCGAGACACACATTGTAATCTAGATCAACACTGAACATACTTATAGAACAGCTAAAGAAGCTCAATGACCTTCTTTAGAATGTCAGACAAAAGAGTACTGAACTTAGTAGGAAATCAACTAAATGTATGGAACTTAATAGAACAATACTTAATTTGGCCAAGATAATCATGACATGAACAAATTACATCAGTGATTCTTAATGTTCCTTCAACTTTCTAAAGCAATGGCACAGGAATGCCCCTGTCTGTTTTAGCACTTGTCTACCACTTTGTGTAGCCATTAGCAATGATGCTAAGAACCACATCTTCTGGTAGATGGAAAGGCTTTCACAAAAACCTTCTCAATTAAATGTTAACTACAGAGTAGCCTATGTCTACCTGGCAGAATGATATCATGTTTACTTGCATCAATCCAGTGGCATTTTGTTCAGCAATCTCTGCAATCACATATAGAAACACTGCTAACCAAACAAGTCTTGCTGGTGCAAGATACCCTTGAATTATGTAGACACCCTTGAATTAAAGGGTATCTACATCCAAAAATACAGTGAATCACTCAAAAAGGTATCTACGCCCAAGAATACAGTGCATCACTCAATTAACTCTGAACAGAGCACTAATTGCAAGATTTAGATGGACTATATCTGGTTCTTTCTTAAATGTAATATTCATACATTGCAATCTAAATTAACAAACAACATCCTTACAGAACATCTAAAGAAGCTCAACGACTTTCAACGAGAGACTCTCTCTCCCCCCAGACTCCTACATATTCCATACAGCGTAGTGCTGCTGAGGCCCAAAAAAACTATGCAACAGTCATTATCCCTCCACTGTGGTTGATAGTCAGAGGTTTTAATTACAGAGGGCATGGAGTTGAACAGAACTGCTATGGGTGGGGTAAGCATCAATTAACCCACCCAGGCTCCCTCCTTCCCTTTCTCTCTGCCAGACGGCACAGTAAAGCAGTTTATAAACAACCACCCCTTTTGGTTTCTATTCCAATGGCCACGAGCGTTGTAATACAATAAATAAAGAGAAAAAAGCAGTACCTCAGAAACCCTAACTGGTTTGATTAGCATAAATCTCAGCCCCTAATATGCTAAGTTTAATTTTAGGAAATGAACTCTCGCCTGCAGGGCTCCTCCGAGCCTAAATTAATTGTGAGTCAATGAACGCCGTTACCGCCAGTGCTCTAACTCACTTTGCGATGGCAAGCAGTGGGCGCAGCTATCGAGAAAAAAAAAAAGCCTCAATGTGTATGTAAATGGCCCCCTAATTGCAGTTGGCAAGCAAGTGTAACGATGCAATTTAAAAATATATATTTTCACTTTCTCCTGGTGGAACTTTCAACTTGAAAAGGGAAACCGTGTCAGAGTACACACATAACATTAGCAATGTGGAAAACTGGGATCGGTTAATTACGAGGCGGCAGATTGGTGGAATTTGGCCCGACTGATAAACTGAGAGGCCGATGTGGCTCTTGGTTTTCAATGGAAAGATAAAAAAAGGGATCATGTGGCAAATTCCACCATTGGCTAGATAGCAAGTGAAGAACGACAGAAGGAGAAAAGACAAAAGACAATTCATCTATATTCGAAACCCTATATGGTCTCATTACAGTAAGTGGCAGAAAACACTATATGCCATATTAATACAATCTCTCCGATTGGATGAGAGGAGTGTGGAATGCAACAATATACTTTGCATACAACGCAGAGAAAGGGGCAAAAAGTGAAGCACAAACATTGTAAATACAGTACAACCCATATTTATGTACATTTTCCCCTTTGTACATAGCCATAATTTACCATTTGAAATGCCTCTATACTTTTGAAACTTTTGTGAGTGTAATGTTTACTGTTCATTTCTGATTGTTTATTTCACTTTTATCTATTATTTATTTCACTTGCTTTGGCAATGTAAACATTTGTTTCAAAATGCTAATAAAGCCCATTGAATTGAGAGAAAGATGGTCAGAGTCAAAGAGAGAGACAGTGCCCCCATCATGAGAGAGAGAGACAGTGAGAGAGAGACAGTGCCCCCATCATAAGAGAGAGAGAGACATTGAGAGAGAGACAGTGCCCCCACCATGAGAGAGAGAGAGAGAGAGAGAGAGAGAGAGAGAGAGAGAGAGACATTGAAAGAGAGACAGTGCAGCCACCATGAGAGAGAGAGAGAGTGAGAGAGAGACAGTGCCCCCATCATGAGAGAGAGACATTGAGAGAGAGACAGTGCCCCCACCATGAGAGAGAGAGACATTGAAAGAGAGACAGTGAGAGAGAGACAGTGCCCCCATCATGAGAGAGAGAGACATTGAGAGAGAGACAGTGCCCCCACCATGAGAGAGAGAGACATTGAAAGAGAGACAGTGCCCCCACCATGAGAGAGAGAGAGTGAGAGAGAGACAGTGCCCCCATCATGAGAGAGAGAGAGAGACAGTGAGAGAGAGACAGTGCAGCCACCATGAGTTTACACCATGATGCAATTAATTAATAAACTCCTTCAGTGAAGTGGTTATTAACATGAGTTGCTGGGCTGTTTTTTTCTCCCTGAGTATCAGCACTCACTGCGCTACAGCCACACCTAATTATCAAGTGCAAATGATTTTCTTCACAACTTCTCTACAAAACTTTTCAACTTTTCTCACGGTTTCCTCCCAGATTACACTAACTCACTGCAACGCGGTCTCTACACTCTCTCAATCCGTTGTTCCACATGAATCAACCATCTTTTATTTATTCTTTCAGCAATTAATGTGAAGTGTATTTCACACAATGTTGATGTTTTTTTTTTGCGAGAATCACTTCACGCGGCAACATCCTTCCAGTCATTAGTTCAGTTTGGGCTACCAATTCTTTGGAGCAAAACCTTTTAATGCACCATAAATGTACCACTCAGTCTGTCATTGTGATGAAACCCTGTGATACGCCTAATCAAACGGAATACACTAACATAAAGCCTATGCAACCAAACTGAAAAATCCTTTAAAGTGGGGGAGGAGTATGTCACAGTATGTCAGGAGTCTGGAATTAAATCAAACCAGGGTCATTTCATTAGTGTTTACCGTAGGTAAACCTTTGTCCAAGTGTCTCATTGGACAAATTCAGGTAGGTCTCTCCCCATTTCAGCACATTTACTTAATTTTGTTCCTAGTGAATACTACCCAGGACTTCAGGTTGACATCTTGACTCCTGCACCGTGAATATGACCATGTGAAGTACTATGATTAAATATTTTAGTCGTTGAAGAAATACTGAATGACAGATTGAATCCAGTTCCGGTGAATCCGGCCCTTGGTTCTTCAAGCTTCCCTTCAGTGTACTTGTTACCAATTTGAACTCGACACTCGAGATGATTGCATTCCATTGGATTCCAGGAACAAGGTTATTTCTACAGATTGTGTTTGATGTTTGATAAAATTCAGTCCTCGAGCTAAACCCTTTAGAATACTCTCTACCTAGCACTGATGTGAGATGGTACAGCAGATACTGTAGCATGGGTAGGGTGGGGTGGGGTAGTGGCTGCTGATGATACTCCATAGAAAATGATCATCTCTGGTCGGGGGTCAAGAGGGGTCATCCAACAGAGGAGAGTCCTTGATCAATTTAACAGCCACACAGTCTAATGAGAGAGGAGCATCCGCCCTCAAACACACACCCAGGTTCAAAGAGAAGAGGCTTCTATGCATGATTTAGTGATTGTCTGTCAGGGCGAAGTCCCCACCGTCTGCTCCCTCTACTGCCGGTCTCTCCCCTGGTTGTCATTCTGCAATCCACCGCCAAATAACTTTTGATACAGGGGGCCTTCAGCTGCAACAGTGGCATGCAGAAAGGGAGAGGAAGAGAGGGAGAGGGAGGGAGAGAGAGTGAGAGACAAAAGGTAGAGGAAGAAAGAGAGTTGGATAGAGAGGAATTGACCGTGAAAAAAGAGGGAACCAGTGGTGGAATGAAGAGAACGGGAGGAGAGAAAAGACAATGGGGAAATAGAAGAGAGGTATGACAAAAAGAGAGAGATATGTAGAGAGAAAACGAGGTGCCCTCCCCAACCAACATATCCCAGGTATACCTCTCGGCAGGAACAACTAGCATCGCCTGTGTAACTCGAGCAGACATTCTCGAGCAGGCATTCAGGGATTCTGAGTGGCACAGCCGTCTAAGGCACTGTATCTCAGTGCTAGCGGCGTCACAACGGACCCCGGTTTGATCCCGGGTTTGAATGTGGACACTTGCTCGTCAAACATCTCATTCCAAAATCATGGGCATTAAAAGGGAGTTGGTCCCCCTTTTGCTGCCATTACAGCCTCCACTCTTCTGGAAAGGCTTTCCACAAGATGTTGAAACATTGCGGCGTGGATTTCCTTCCATTCAGCCACAAGAGCATTAGTGAGGTTGGGCGATTAGGCCTGGCTGACCGTTTGTGTTCCAATTCATCCCGAAGCTGTTCGATGGGCTTGAGGTCAGGACTCAGTGCAGGCAAATCATGTTCTTCCACACCGATCTCGACAAACCATTTCTGCATGGACTTTGCTTTGTGCACGGGGGCATTGTCATGCTGAAACAGGAAAGGGCCTTCCCCAAACTTTGCCACAAAGTTGGAAGCACAGACTTGTCTAGAATGTCATTGTATGGCGTAGCATTAATATTACCCTTCACTGGAACTAAGGGGCCTAGCCAGAACCATTAAAAAATGCCTCAGATCATTATTCCTCCTCCACCAAACTTTACAGTTGGTACTATGCAATCAGGAAGGAAGCGTTCTCTTGGCATCCACCAAACCCAGATTAGTCCGTTGGACTGTCAGATGGTAAAGCGTGATTCATCATTCCAGAGAACACGTTTCCACTGCTCCAGAGTCCAATGGCGGTGAGCTTTACACAACTCCAGCCGACACTTGGCATTGCGCATGGTGATCTTAGGCTTGTGTGCGGCTGCTCGGCCATGGAAACCCATTTCATGAAGCTCCAGTCGAAGAGTTATTGTGCTGAAGTTGCTCCAGAGGCAGTTTGGAACTCAGCACTAACAGCACTCCGCACTAACAGCTGACCGAGGCAGCTCTAGCAGTGCAGAAATTTGACGAACTGACTAGTTGGAAAGGTGGCATCCTATGACGATGCCACGTTGAAAGTCACTGAGCTCTTCAGTAAGGACCATTCTATTGCCAATGTTTGTCTATAGAGATTGCATGGCTGTATGCTCGATTGTATACACCTGTCAGCAACAGGTATGGCTGAAATAGCCGAAGAGGTGTCCACCAACACTATATGTACAAGAGTATCTTTGTTAATCAGCTTTCTGCGCCAATGTGTTCAACACATTGTTCCACAGATGCCGAACATTCCATGGCACCAAAGGGACAAAGGGAGAGGCTGTTTAATTTTAGCTGCTGAGCCTTGATAACTTGGAGAGTAATGGATTTATCTCGGAGGAGTCGGCCTGCGATTGATACACGCTGGTTTTAATCTGCTTAGTTCCCTCTGACTAGAATCTAATAAAGATAGGTCAGGCATTTTTCATATTCCTTGTTCCCCCTTCATTCTCTGACAGTGGGCTAATAGGATTGAGGAAGGAGGGGGTCGCTGTTAATTGTATTGGTGCACGTACCCGAGTATAGTTTTAATCCGCCTGCTTATAGCAGAGCGCTGCTCCCTCATGAACGACCCCCCTTTCTCTCTCCCCTCCCTTCTCCCTCCCTCACTCATTCCCTGCCTCTCTCACTTCTCCCTCACAACCTCCTAGCACTCACTCTCCACTCCCATCACCATTAACAAGAACATGTCTTATCCTACGCACTGAATGATGGGATCTTCAGTTATATGAGTCATCCATTATATAAATGTACAAATGTGTCAATGCCATGTTATTCCACTCAATCCCAAGGTTTTCTATATAATAGGTATGCACAAATCGGGACTGGAAAAGACAACAGCCAGCCAAATACAAAAAGGCACAGATGCATGAGAAATTAGTGGACTTGTCAAAAAGACAATCTACATGTGAAATTTAGGAATTTTCATTGAATCAATGTCAAAATTTGAGATTTGCAATTGAATTATGTAGTTGGATTGAATGATAAAATCATTTATCATGCTAGCTACAAGAGCGGCCTTGGGCAAAGTGCTCTCAAGTATGAAATAAAAGCTGGTTAGGGAAAAAAAGGTCCACACGTTGTTGCAAACCATTTCCAATGAGTGAGTGAGTGAGAAAGCCAGTGAACAAGTGAGCGAGTGAGTGCAGAACTGCAGATGGCATTTTTCGACCAATAATGAAACAATATAACTCTAATTCAATAAAGACAAGGGTGAGAACATAAACTGAGCGATATAACAGATTGAGGAAAGCCTTGTTGGAGATGAGACAAATCCCTTGTACAGATACAGTAGAGGAGAGCGGGGTAAATTGAGCAATTTTTTACATCAACATCACTCTGTCAAGAGAAATATAGTATTCTTTCTAACAAAGATATCCACATATACAGTTGAAGTCGGAAGTTTACATACAATTAGGTCGGAGTCATTAAAACTCTTTTCAACCACTCCACAAATTTCTTGTTAACAAACTATAGTTTTTGCAAGACGGTTAGGACATCTACTTTGCGCATGACACAAGTCATTTTTCCAACAATTGTTCACAGAAAGATTATTTCAGAACTTTACATACACTAAGTTGAATTAAGTTTAAAGGCACACAACTTGTAAAATTCCAGAAAATTATGTCATGGCTTTAGAAGCTTCTGATAGGCTAACTGACATCATTTGAGTCAACTGGTGGATGTATTTCAAGGCCTACCTTCAAACTCAGTGCCTCTTTGCGTGACATCATGGAAAAATTTAAGAAAACAACCAACAACCAAAAATTATAGACCTCCACAAGTCTGGTTCATCCTTGGGAGCAATTTCCAAACACCTGAAGGTACCACCTTCAATCTGTACAAACAATAGTACGCAAGTATAAACACCATGGGACCACGCAGCTGTCATATCGCTCAGGAAGGAGACGCGTTGTCTCCTAGAGATGAACGTACTTTGGTGCGAAAAGTGCAAATCAATCCCAGAACAAGAGCAAAGGACCTTGTGAAGATGCTGGAGGAAACAGGTACAAATGTATCTATATCCACAGTAAAACAAGTCCTATATCAACATAACCTGGAAGGCTGCTCAGCAAGGAAGAAGCCACTGCTCCAAAACCACCATAAAAAGCCAGACTACGGTTTGCAACTGCATATGGGAAGCTTGTGGAAGACTACCTGAAATGCTTGACCCAAGTTAAACCATTTAAAGGCAGTGCTACCAAATTCTAATTGTGTGTGTAAACTTCTAACCCACTGGGAATGTGATGAAAGAAAAAGATAAGTCATTCTCTCTACTATTATTCTGACATTTCACATTCTTAAAATAAAGTGGTGATCCTAACTGACCGAAGACAGGGACTTTTTACTCTGATTAAATGTCAGGAATTGTGAAAAAAACGAGTTTAAATGAGTTTGGCTAAGATGTATGTAAACTTCCGACTTCAACTGTACACAACCTCATCAGAGGGTGGTCATATTATGCAGATCATGTTTGCATCTAAAGATGTTCTGTCATATTTTATGTTGTGTATCCCCAGCTGCGATATTGTATGCGTCCAAAATGACACCTGTATAGTGCACTACTTTTGACCAGAGCCCGAATGAATCCTAGTCTAAAGTAGCACACTACATATGGTATGTGTGCCGAACACAACAAGCTCTCCCACTGTGTGTCGACTCCCACGTGCCCACTTAGGAGGCCGCTTGGCTGGGATCCAGAGTGAGTGTGCGCGCTACCTATGGTACATGCTTCTTGACTTTGTTTTTTTTTCCTTTAGGCCTATTGATGTTTCTCGTGTGTGTTTGTGTGAGACATGTCATACCATATTAGGAGGTAGTTATCAAGAGATCTACATCTGGCTCTGTGTCAGTTTGGCTGCATGTTGTGGAACCTCTGTACTGTTTGTCAGCGTGGTTTTTTTTGCATCTCTACACACTGAAACACACCCATACACACCCTGAATGTGTGTCTGTTTACCCTAGCCACCTTCACACCCTCAACAGGTGAGTGGGTATGGCCCAGCAATCAGCTGGCCCTGGCATGCCACACATGGGTCTAGTTTGGAGCGGTGTACTGTACACTGTAAACATCCTGCGTCAGCATTTAGCTTGCATGAACACAGCGCCCACTCTTACCTTGAGGCTACCTTATTGGGTCTTTTCCCTTTTGCCCTGTATCCTAACATCCAATTGGAGATGTTTCCCATTGGGTTTACTAGCATTAGTACACGTTGTTTGCTGTGAGGCGTATGGGAGTAAGCTGGTAGGAAGTTTGGGACTCCTTAGAAGAGCAGCCTTTCAGGACTACCAGTACATCATATTATTGCATATTACAAGGAATGCATGGCCGTTGGTACAAGTATGAGTAAGAAAATGTAGGGTCGAGTGACCGGTTAAGCTAAATACAGGAAATAGTACGCAGATATCATTTTAACACCAGAACCGCTGGGCCTCGACAGACCACCCTTCAAGCTAATGAGCAGTCATTCTTACTGCAACATTCATAAATGCTATCACAGAAATAATAATTTGGTTGTGTTTTTGAAGGGATTAGAATAATGATATTTTATGTCAAATTACACAACCATGTGTTGAAACATGGTAACAGTGTCTTTTTATGACACTTTTTTTTAAATACCCCAACCTGTCACGCCCTGACCTTTTAAAGAGCTGTTTTATTTCTCTATTTGGTTAGGTGAGGGTGTGATTTGGGGTGGGCATTCTATGTTGTCTATTTCTTTGTTTTGGCCGAGTGTGGTTCCCAATCAGAGGCAGCTGTCTGTCGTTGTCTCTGATTGGGAATCATACTTAGGCAGCCTTTTTCCCCACCTGTGTTTGTGGGTAGTTATTTTCTGTTTAGTCTCTGTTACCTGACAGAACTGGTCGCTTTCGAGTGTTTACATTTTTTTTTTAATCATGTACACTTTTCACGCTGCGCTTTGGTCCACTCCTTACGACGACAGGCGTTACACAACCACCAAGATGCATGGTCAAGTTGTGCAGCAAAATGATGAAAACATCAGTATCCTAAACATCATTGTAAGCACCAAGTGACCTTGATAAATGGTGAAACTAATAATGGCATTATAATGAATGTGTCTATATGACAACAATCAAAAATAGTAAATTATTGTCAGCTCCTGCTTGCCAGTCTTGACGTAATGGTATCAGTTGGATTTCATGTAGCAGTTATCCCTTATCCTAACTGTTTTTGTAACTTTCACTTTCTTGACAATCTTTAACACATCGTTGTTTGGTTATAGTGCTTAATAGTCTCCGGTTTTCTCTTTATTGTGTCCCCATCATCTTGTCATTCTTCAGCACCATTGAGAGAGGGAACTCCTGTCTCACTTTATTCATGGTGCCAGCCAGAGTTGTTTTCTTTGCAAGCAACATGTTCGCCAATGACCGTGAACTGAAGAAGTTGTCCATGGTGACATTTCTCCCCTTGCAAACGTATGGTTCCACAAGCTTCATCGCCACATTCTCCGACACTCGCTCCCCTGCTGCCCGATGTGGTACTTTTCCCAGATATTGAAAGCTGTTCAAGCATGTACAATTATGCAAGTCCTCACTGTGTAGCCTACTCCAAGTACGCTAGAGTACACTGATAAGACTGCGTGGATTCAGTGGACTGATACAGGGTACATACCATTTTAAGATTATAATTCAAATGGATCAATACAATAGAATGGCCATCCCTGTTCTTCATTCACTATTGGTGATTGCATAATTATGCATCGTCCGAGTCCCCTTGCTCATCAATTCACCCCTTTCTCCCCCATCAAACTTTACTTTATGTATTTAATCTGTTATCTGTGTGAAATTAGTTTCGATATAGTTTAGGTTCCATTTCGAGGCAATTATCAAGTTATTATCAGCTGGGCATTGCACTTTCGACTGTTGGAAGATGGAGCAGAGCAGGCCCTACTGTTAAAAAAGAATACAATCGCGAGCAGTGTACATGACTGTTTTAGCAGTTCTAGTGTTAAAAAGATGTCAGCCACTGTAGTGACCTTTTTAACACTGTCTCTTCCCTCGCAGCCGATAGGGTTGTTGACTGAGCGGGTTCCATTTCCATGGTATTAGGCTCTCCCCTGTAAAACCATGGCTCCTGTAGGGCTCAAATAGCCAACAGGGGCAGATTTGAGTTTTTACACACAAAGCTACAGGAAACCTTAGGTATGCAGCTCACACCACACTGTGTGATCAGTGTGTGCATTGAGGCAAAATAGGATTCCGTCTGGTTAGGTAAAAGAAGAGAAAGGGGGGAACGCAAAGATGAATAAAAAATGTAGTATAGGACTTAAGAAATATTCCATTTGAGGAAGCTTTACTTCATTATCAAGAAACTGAATTTAATATTCCCTGCAGCAATGCAAACATTAAAATAGGCGTTTTTAATATGCTGGTCAGATGCGGTGCTGCTGCCGGCCAATTGAGCTCGGAAAGAAACAGACACAAGGTAGCGAGACTTAAAGAAGCAGCCAAACTTCTGTTGAGGATTTTCTGCCCCTCTGCCTCGATTTTGCTGGGCCTAAGTTTAGTAGTAGGAAGATGAGCGAGTTTGTCTCGTCTTTTTCTGGGGTTCTTTTGATTATCACCTATCACTTTTTGTTTTCTACAGTGAACAATAGCATAGTGGCTTTGTTCCTCAGCACTCAATAAACAGTTCGATAGACTTATATTATTCTTAGGGATGAGGAATCATGCCCTGGAGAAGCAGGGTTTTATTAGAAAATATTCATCTTGTCAGCCGGTCCTAAGGAATATAAACGACGTGCAGTCGCTAGGTCAGATTGAATTTGCAGATAAAGTGGAGCTTAATATTCAAAATTATCATAGTGATATCCACAACATCCCTCAAACCCGCTTGGCTTCCATGCTATAGATCGGGGACGCTGGTTCCAGGAAACGAACAAATTAATTAAAGCAGATCAATTTTTTAAATAACTTATGTATTTTTTTGCGCACGGTCCTTGTTATGCTACATTTGCTTAGGTTTGATGATGGATGTTAAGAGTATGGTGGTCAGAAAACCGGAAGCTTCTTGCATTTCTTCCGTTTGGGTGGGAAACTCAGTTCAGCAATTTCAAATCCTGTGTCTTGTAGAGCACATTGGTGGTCCTACGTAAAACTGGAACCATTCTGTATGTCTGCAGTGTTTTCTGTTTATGTGGCGTCATGTGTGCACGTTTCAAATATATGTTTTCGTGTTAACGCTGTGATCCAAATACAGGCTGTATTGAATCAACAGAGCGGAAGAAAATGTACTAATTACGTTTCTGCTCTTGTCATGGCTTGGTGACCACCTTGTCATTTTCCTCCAAGGAGGATAACTACTGAAAACAGACAGAGGGAAACGTTTCAGATCAAATTTGTCACAGATTTGTGGTCTTGGCGATGTTTGGTTGGACATGTATCATATTTAGAGGGCCCCCTGTGCTGAATGCAGTAAATATTTAACTCTCTCAAACAGAATGTGAATTCCGACTAAGAATTGGTACGGTGTGTCTGCCGTTGTGTCTGCCGTAAAGGCACTGTAAAGAAATACTGTAATCACTCACAGACCACAGTCAGATACAAAGGCCACACAACATATGAGTTAAAGCCCCCTTGAACCTATTCATATGCATGAGATAGTGGGGTAAGTTGAGCCACCCTTGTTTCTAGGAAACCGTACCCAAAATGTATAATTTGACCAAATATTTAGGAACAAGTTATCATTTCATGGAGTCTGTGAAGGAAGAACCCACATGGATAAAGTGGTAAGCAAATTAGGTAAAACAAATGAAGTCAAATTAATGTATTGTGTTAGAGGTTTCATGAAGCTTGTTATATTATTAAAATAATCAATCGAGTTAATGGCATTATTTAATTCGGGATTAATCACAGTTTTAGAATTTGCTCAAATTTGGCCTTAAATAAAAAATATATATATTTAGAAAGCAGTGCATCGTGTTACAGGCATACAATGTTTTAAACAACACAAAGGTCACTGTAACATACAGATATTAATACTCCCAGTGTTTAAGTAGGCCTACTCCCTATTATCAATGTTCTTGAAGTTTAACACTTGCACAGGCATTCTAAATTAGTGTTCTCCCAATTGCTGATTTTGGAGGGTTGACTATAAGAAAAAAGAACTGGCTCCATGTATACAAAGAACAAATAGTGTTTTAACCTGTCCAACAATGTTAGGATTTCCACAGAAGACAATAACAACAGATCAACCAGGTATGTTCATGTAAGATAAATACATATATTAGATCTAGCAGGCTACTTATTCATGTTCTTCTTCCAACATGAACTAGTCACAAGCTGCTACTACTCAATTTGGAATCATTTGACCTGAGAACTACAACAAAAAGTAACTTGATGGAATGGATGTCCTGTTCTGATTAAAATCATTGTGGGAAGTTAGTTATATCAAGAGGCATTCAGCCATGGCTTTGTAAACATTCTTTTGGTTAGCATAACGAGCTGGCTACTTCTGAACAAATTATATTTGGTTGTAGCTGTGTGGGCTATTATAGGCAAAATGTTTCCTTTTGGGTAAGTTGAGCAAATATACGTTTTTTTTCTTCCCAGGCATAATGCAAGGCATTACCGCTGGGATATGAGGTAACAACAGTGCCTGGCTTACTTTAAGTGTTTAGAAAACGGCAAAACGTTGTTTTTTTGCGGTTCAGCGTGTGTTAAAATATGCTTAAAATGATTCAAAGACCATTTGTGACTGTGTTGAATTGTGTTTGGGAAATAAAGATAGACATGGTTTTAAAAAGGTAGTGGTAATATTTAATTCAGTTCAGAAATTTGTAGGGGGCTTAACTTACCCTGTCCTGCGGCCCAATTTACCCCATACCTGGGCATATAGTGCCAAGAGAACACCTTTCTTGGACAAGCTATGTTTTCAAAACTATAATGTTAACATAAATTCAGATTATTTTCCAGAATACACATTATCCTCAAATACAGTTGAAGTTGGAAGTTTACATACACCTTAGCCAAACTCATTTAAACTCAGTTTTTCACAATTCCTGACATTTAATCCTTGTAAAATGTCACTGTCTTCGGTCAGTTAGGATCACCACTTTATTTTAAGAATGTGAAATGTTTGAATATTAGTAGAGTGATTTATTTCAGATTTTATTTCTTTCATCACATTACCAGTGGGTAAGAAATTTACATTCACTCAATTAGTATTTGGTAGCATTGCCTTTAAATTGTTTTACTAGGGTCAAACACATAATTTTCCATTCCTCATGAAGCCATTTATTTTATGAAGTGCACCAATCCCTCCTGCAGCAAAGCACCCCACAACATGATGTTGCCACCCCGGTGCTTCACGGTTGGGATGGTGTTCTTCGGCTTGCAAGCCTCCCCCTTTTTCCTCCAAACATAACGATGGTCATTCTGGCCAAACAGTTCTATTTTTGTTTCATTAGACCAGATGACATTTCTCCAAAAAGTACCTTTGTGTCATGCACAAAGTAGATGTCCTAACCGACTTCCCAAAACTGGAGTGGTTGAAAAAAGAGTTTTAATGACTCCAACCTAAGAGCATGTAAACTTCGACTTTAACTGTATGTAAGCCATCTTTATCAAGCAAATTGAAAAAAACTCTTCATTTTATGGAAGGTGTGTTTCAACAGGAAACACTTAGTATCACATGTTCTAAAACACATAATAGAGATATATTGCAGCGAGGTAAACACTGAGGATACCAAATATTAGGATAATTTTCCTAATATTGAGTTGCACCACAGAACATGGTCTCTACAAGGCGTCGAAAGCGTTCCACAGGGATGCTGGCCCATGTTGACTCCAGTGCTTCCCACAGTTGTGTCAAGTTGGCTGGATGTCCTTTGGGTGGTGGACCATTGGTGGACCACAGGAAACCCAGCTGTTGACACAAACCGGTGCGCCTGGCACCTACTACAATACCCTGTACAAAGGCACTTAAATTAACCCTCTGAATGGCACACATTCACAATCCATGTCCCAATTGTCTCAAGGCTTAAAAATCCTTCTTTAACCTGTCTCCTCCCCTTCATCTACACAGATTGAAGTGCATTTAACAAGTGACATCAATATGGGATCCCAGCTGTCATGATGTTGCCCTCTTTGAGTACATCGAGCACCATCCCCCGCTCTCTGCTTCTACAACCAGACTGCTGTGGGCAGAGTGAGGTCGTAAATTCCTAAGGAAGACCCTGCCTCATGGACACACAGTTATAGAGAGTCGTTTTCATGGAGACAAAGGAAATCCTTCCACCTCACAGAACGTGAGGTACGAACAAATTTCATGTTCCACAGAAAGTGTAAAAGATCCAGCTACGACCTGGTGCGTTTGGAACAACTTGGGAAGCTCAAGAGAGACGGTGTGGCCACATTACCATAACGCTGTTTATATGATAGCCTCAGATATGAGGTTTACATCGAAATGTTATATAAGATGAATGAGTAAGGATGATACTATTTGAATAATGGTGTAAGATTATTGTGGACTGTTCAATGAAGAAAATACAATTCCCTTTTGATTTGAACTAAATCAGAGGACTGCCCCTGAGCCAGTTAAGGTCAGACATCCTGGCACAGCCCTCTTCTTCCATTCTGGATAAAACCCCACTTTGAGAAATTATCAGCAGACCATGTTTTTCTCCAGTAGGAGAGGGACTGAAGGTTGTAGACCATTGCTGAATCTGTTAACCATACCACGTGGTTAAAACTCTTAGACTATCGAATCCAACAGAATAAGAATAAGTATTTTGAAAATAATGAATAGTCTGCAGCT
The DNA here is from genome assembly GCF_023373465.1 of Oncorhynchus keta. Lineage (NCBI taxonomy): Eukaryota > Metazoa > Chordata > Actinopteri > Salmoniformes > Salmonidae > Oncorhynchus > Oncorhynchus keta. The sequence goes on from NC_068450.1 coordinate 44,340,211, forward strand.
AGGAATTCGGCATCATTGAACGAGAAGAACTACAACCGCAGAAACATCCATCCTATAACGAATGTGACTCTGAACAATCCCCTCTAACCACAACCGAGAGAGGGAGAGAAACGGACAATTCTGCAAAAGAAATTAACTTTTCACCAGCGATCGGGACGACACACTGAGAGTAAATATATATATTGATTGCAATTGTTCCCGAATGAGTGAGCGTTCATGTGTAAGGGATTAGCATTTTAATTGTTTAATTGTTATTAACTCTGTAGGGACTTCTTAGTCGACCCACCATTGCCCCTCAGTCTAACAAGCTGCCATGTCGGTTAAGCCCACTAGGGCACATTCTATCATTTCATGTAACCATATGTACTGTTTGTTTATGCATTTCTGTGAATTACTTAGTTAGTAATAAATAAATGATTTAAGACAATTGATGTATGGATGACTCATAGTCAAGACTGGGTTTGTGCAGATAGCCAACAATTTACAACGTTTGGAATGAGACTAACATGAGGTCAAATAAATAAATCATTAATCAGAAGACTATTGATCAGATATGAAAATATCTGAAAGGTGATATTGGGAAATTATAACTTTGTAATCTGAATATTTTCCTTGGTGCCCCCTATTTCCTAGTTAATTACAGTCACACGATTAATTACTTTGATCGTGTTATACTAATTACAGGGAATCTTTGATAAAACTATGTCTTCAATTTAATGATAGTAAAGACACAACACAGCTTTCACCTGGATTGGTTAACTTCTTGGATATAGGGGGCGCTTTTTTAATTTATGGATAAAAATTTTGTCACGAAAAGATGCTCGACTATGCATATAATTGAGCTTTGGAAAGAAAATACTCTGACGTTTCCAAAACTGCAAAGATATTATCTGTGAGTGCCACAGAATTGATGCTACAGGCGAAACCAATATGAAACTTCAAACAGGAAATGAACAACATTTTTGAGGCAATGTTTTCCATTGTCTCCTTATATGGCTGTGAATGCGCCCTGAACTAGCCTACACGTTCTGCCGTTTCCCCAAGGTGTCTGCAGCATTGTGACGTGTTTGTAGGCATATCATTGGAAGATAGGCCAAAAGAGACTACATTCACCAGGTGTCCGCCCGGTGTCCTTTGTCGAAATTGGTGCGTAATCTTCAGCTGCACACATTCAGCCATGTGATTCAGAGGAGAGGAGACTTCCACGAACGATATATCATCGAAGAGATATGTGAAAAACACCTTGAGGATTGATTCTAAACAACATTTACCATGTTTCAGTCGATATTATGGAGTTAATTTGGAAAAAAGTTTGGCGTTTTGATGACTGAATTTTCATTTTTTTTTTGGTAGCCAAACGTGACGAACAAAATGGAGCAAATTTCTCCTACACAAAGAATCTTTCAGGAAAAACTGAACATTTGCTATCTAACTGAGAGTCTCCTCATTGAAAACATCCAAAGTTCTTCAAAGGTAAATTATTTTATTTGAATGCTTTTCTTGTTTTTGTGAAAATGTTGCCCGCTGAATGCTAACGCTAAATGCTACGCTAGCTATCAATACTGTTACACAAATGCTTGTTTTGCTATGGTTGAAAAGCATATTTTGAAAATCTGAGATGACAGTGTTGTTAACAAAAGGCTAAGCTTGAGAGCTAATATTTATTTAATTTCATTTGCGATTTTCATGAATAGTTAACGTGGCGTTATGGTAATGAGCTTGAGGCTGTATTCACGATCCCGGATCCGGGATGGCTAGAATCAAGAGGTTAAGGGCTTGTAAGTAAGCATTTCAGGTAGTATTTGGCACATGTGACAAATACAATTTGATTTAGATTTGATTTGATTTACCTGGTCAGTCTATGTCATAGAAAGAGCAGGTGTTTTTAGTGTTTTGTACACCTGTTGAAAGAGCACAGAAGGAGTTATGCACTAAAAGCACCCCCCTATTTTTGGTGTGACACCTGCTTCATACCTGTATTAAGAGACAGAGCCATTCAGAGTCTCCCTCGCTTAGTTCCACTTATCAACTTCAAGGCGATGGAACTGGAGATGTGTTAACTCTACAAAGTACATAAGTCTCGGGCTGGTGTGTTGGCGCCAGGCAGAGTGTAGGAAAGAAAGTGATAGAAGAAGGGCAGAGGGAGGGAGGGGTGGATGACAGGCATGTGAAGAAGCGCACCTCTGAAGTGTCAGAAGATTCAAACGATGGGCTCGGCTGAAGAGGAAAAGAAAGGGGTGGACTGACGGCAAATCCGAGATATCGAAGATGGTGACGAGGCTTTAATGTCATAAACGTCACATTATTACATCAGTACGAGGTAACCTTGTTGGGGGATTGTGAAGTTGAAGGCGTGTGAGAACAGCACGGTTAGAGGGTAAGACATTAAACGTACGTGTGTACACAGATGTGTTTCTGTGAGCGGGTGTTTGTGTGGGGGTTGGGCAGATGGGTATGGCATGATGGGGGTGGGAGAATTGTAAAAACAACCACAAGCCATGTGCTAGCCTACGCCTGAGAAATTAATCAATTATGTACCAGCACTCTTAATCACTGTGACACTCTTGATAAAACACCAGCCAGAGTAATGAGTAAAAGTAATATAAATGTAAGACCGCCATCCCTGAAAACTTGGCCCTGCAAAATCAATGTCCGGACTGGGCGTTGCAGCATTGAAAATTGCTGCAAAGCAATCAATCCCGCTTAAGTTTTATCAATCCACTCCGCTAGCTTAGCCCAGAGGAATCTAGCCAGGGGCTTCAACTGCAGGCACCTGAGGAGACGGGCCTGTAGACAAAGACAAAGCCTTGTCAATAGGAGTTAGTATTTCATCAACTTTGTTCCTTAATCACCAAGATCTTTCACGTGGCAGTACTATCTGACATCTCTCAGGAGGAGCCAAAGGAAAACATCTTGTCTTGTTTCAATTGGAGTAACTGGTATGTGTGCGTGCAGTCCTCCCTCCCTGATGACATCACCCTTATGATTCTCCCGCTATTTGATGGCAATTACTTGGAAGCAACCTTTGGCACACATGCCATAAAATGTACCTTTGAATTTAGTTCAGATAAGATGGAAAAAACTTCCTGGGAAAAGTGATCACTTCATTAGATGTGCAGAAATGAATGATGTCTTAATGTGAGTATAGAGAGATTTGGACGACCTGTATTCTCTTCCGTTGTTCGTGGGGGTGGGTTGGGTGGGGTGGGGGGGGGGGGGGGCGTATCCAGTGCATATCACTAGCCAAGTGAGACGCTTCATATAAATCTAGACATATTATAGCTGGAGGGTTCACCGTCTTCGAGAAACATTAACGCAAATGTTCTGATTTAAAGAAGTTGCGTTGATATTAATTTCAGACGGGGAAATGACAATGATGTGATTTGTTATCAGAGTAGTCAAAAGAATGTCAAATCTGACCTGACAATAAAACTGCGCCCTCTCAATACTGAAACTGGCAACTTCCCATTTCAATGACTTTCAATGAAGTCTCATTGTAGTTCATGTTTAACTAATATTTGTTTGGCTAAAAACTATCTGGTTGCTCCAGAGGATTTGGGAGCATCGTAAACACCACTTTAGCAGTTACTTAACAAGCCCAACATTGTAGCAATGTTGTAGCAATGTGTATGTATCACACTAACAACCTGCCTTGCCACATGCCTTCACCCTGTTGCCTCAAGCTGGTAAGACATCTCAGCCCTGAAACCTTGCAGATTGAGTTGACAAATGACTCACACTCTTCATGCTCACTGCCACGGCAGACATAGTTTCTGCATCTGATTTGGTTAGTTTTGACTTAATTCGGAAGGCAGACTTGACAACCTATCATTTACACTGAACCTGTCACCTTAGAGAAAAACTGTGGTTGAGGGGGGATCTCTCTAGTCGACGCTCCCTGACTCAAAATGACAGTTACAAGTCTAATAGTCGAGTTCCCTGCCACTCTCTCTTGCCTTTACAGCCTTGTAAACATGCAGCCAATGTGTCACCAGGTGAATTTGGGAGACTTTTTGACTCCTTGGAAAGGATTCTGAAAGGTAGTGCACCATGTGACAATGTTTGCAATTTGATAGTTTTCAAAGTGAATAAATATAGCTCAACCTCAGTGAACTCAAAGACACCACTGCTACACATCCCAGAACAGTTGAAGATGGAGGACATATTGAGTTGGTGATCGGCAAGCTTCATGTACACGAGGTCGAGTAATATTTTCCAATGGACACAATGACTTCCTGGAATTCCAAACATATGAGCGGTGACTCAATGATGTATTCAATTGAGGAGAAGGTGTCACCATGCCGGGATAAATAAGACTTGAATAAGTATGACTAGACATACGACACGATTCATGGATGGACTGACAATTGACTGACAGCAGCCACAAACGAGATTGAAGAAGAGGAACGGGAGGGGAGGATGAAGAGGAGGAGAGGAATAAGTATACAAAGGAGTACAAAGCACCCAAGGAGTGGCAGTGCTAAGATAGTTATTTATTTATAAAGAGCGGGACTTAAGCGGTACTCATGACAGGCATCTGCTCTGATGCTGCAACAACTTACAACTTTCAACACACACACACACACACACACACACACACACACACACACACACACACACACACAGCACACACACACACACACACACAGCATGGCAACATTCCCCACAGCACAGAGTGAGAGTGTGGGCCACACGTTCCACAATGATTCGAATGAGCTCCACAAAGATTCTTTATTTGGACTATTTTCTACATTGTAGAATAATATTGGAGACATCAAAACTATGAAATAGCACATATGGAATTATGTAGTAACCAAAGAAAGTGTTAAACCAATCAAAATATATTTTAGATTCTTCAAAGTAGCCACCTTTTGCCTTGATGACAACGTTGCATAGTCTTGGCATTCTCTCAACCAGCTTCAGTCTTGAAGTAGTTCCCACATATGCTGAGCACTTTTTGGCTGCTTTTCCTTCACTCTGCGGTCTGACTCATCCCAAACCATCTCAATTGGGTTGAGGTTGGGTGAATGTGGAGGCCAGGTCATCTGATGCAGCACTCCATCACTCTCCTTCTTGGTCAAATAGCCCTTACACAGCCTGGAGGTGTGTTGGATCATTGTCCTGTTGAAAAACAACTGATAGTCCCACTAAGCGCAAACCAGATGGGATGGTGTATCGCTGGAGAATGATGTGGTAGCCATGCTGGGTTTAGTGTGCCTTGAATTCTACATAAATCACAGACAGTGTCACCAACAAAGCACCATCACACCTCATCCTCCATGCTTCATGGAGATCATCCGTTCCCCTACTCTGCGTCTCACAAAGACACAGCAATTGAAAACAAAAATCTAAAATGTGGACTCATCAGACCAAAGAACAGATTTCCACGGTCTAATGTACATTGCTCGTGTTTCTTGGCCCAAGCAAGTCTCTTCTTCTTATTGGTGTCCTTTAGTAGTGTTTTTTTTGCAGCAATTCAACCATGGACTGATTCACGCAGACTCCTCCAAACAGTTGATTTTGCGATGTGTCTGTTACTTGAACTTTGAATAATATATTTGGGCTGCAATTTCTGAGGCTGGCAACTCTAATGAACTTATCCTCTTTAGCAGAGGTAACACTGGGTCTTCCTTTCCTGTGGCGGTCCTCATGAGAGCAAGTTTCATCATAGCGCTTAATGGTTTTTGCGACTGCACTTGAAGAAACTTTCAGAGTTCTTGAAATTTTCCAGATTGACTGACCTTCATGTCTTAAAATGATGATGGACTGTTGTTTCTCTTTGCTTATTTGAGCTGTTCTTGCAATAATATGGACTTGGTCTTTTACCAAATAGGACTATATTCTGTATACCACCCCTACCTTGTCACAACACAACTTATTGGCTCAAACACATTAAGAAAATAAATTCCACAAATTGACTTTTAACAAGGCACACCTGTTAATTGAAATGGATTCCAGGTGACTACCTCATGAAGCTGGTTGAGAAAATGCCAAGAGTGTGCAAAGCTGTAAAGGCAAAGGGTGGCCACTTTCCAGAATCTCAAAAATAAAATATATTTTGAATTGTTTAACACTTTTTTGAATACTACATGATTCCATGTGTTATTGCATAGTTGAATGTCTTCACTGTTATTCTTACAATGTAGAATATAGTACAAATAAAGAACAACTTTGGAATGAGTAGGTGTGTACAAACGTTTGACTGGTTGCGTACATCCACATACAGTCAGTTGGTGACTGCAAGAAAGCAACACTAGGAAGATGCCTTTACCGAGTCTAGAAAATGCAGGGTAATCATTTGTAGCGGTGCTCAAGGAAGGAAAACAACCACTGATTGGAAGAGCTGACGGGATCTATTCAAGCTGAAGTATCACTCTTACCAGTGACACCTGTCAGATATCTCAACCTAGCATGCTAATCATGTCAACACAAACTGTCACAATGGGATGAAACATTAACAGAAAAAGTGCTTGCAATCTAAGGTCGTGTACACATGACACATCAATAACACACATGGAAGATTGTTCAATATAAGACAAGACCGCATTTTTAAGACTATGAACGTGGCTGCAGACACCTTCGTAACAAAGTCATCTCATCTAATTTAGCACCAGTTAACTTGTGGCCAAAAGCCAAGAAGTGAGCCGCGCAGGAACTGACAGTAGCCTCCAGTCCTAATTATGAAAAGTAAGAGAATGATTAAGTTGAGTGTTGTTTAATGACTTTTAACACATTAGTTTGGAAGCCGCTGTAGGCGCGTGAGGACGCACCAAATGACTAGCGATTTGGGGTTTAATTTACTCCCACATGGATGAGGTAATCAGGATGGTCCTAGATATGTCAAATAACACATGCGCGTATACAAACACACAGAAATAGACATTGGCACACATACACCACACACAACAAACACACAAACACTTAGACAAAGACATTATGCACAAAGAAAATCACAGACACCGTCATTTTTACTAGCCTTGACGACTTGATTACTTTTGGCCAGAGCCTACAAGGTTTTAACATTCGATCAGCCATCGCTACCTGTACGTCCAAATCTGAACCTACAGGCACCCACAGAAACACAAAAAAAAAAGTTTTTTTTCCAAGGCTTTCCAAACATAATTAAGGTTCTCTATTCAAATTTTTCATCCCTTCCCTTTGCTGAAGCCCTCGGTGAATAGCCCAACTTCACATTCATCTCAGTGCAATGAGAAATTATCATAATGATCGTAATTGCTCCAGTCAAACAATGAGACAAGGACAGAATCACGGATGATAGAAATTAAGACAAATGAGTCTGGGCTGTCTTTATTGAGCAAGGAGCACAGCAAGTTGTTACAACACCTCAGCTGATTCTGTGTCTTGTGTGGTGTGTGTGTGTATGAGAGAGAGTGTGTCCTTGGAGCCAAACCACCAAGTATTACTCTGTTTCAGCCGTGGACTATCTTTAATGTTGTCCACTCGCCCTGTGGTGTTAAAACCAGTCTGCTGTTGAGCACCGGGCAATATAGTGACATGCTAGTGCTTTAGGCTCGTACCAAAACACCCACATAGGATACAGGTTACCTACACGTTTGCTCAATATCCACATGTTTAGTGGGTAGTGTAATCATGGGTAGCTTAATTGGTGCTTCCTTGCAAGCAATTTAGCCAATAAGCCGAGTCAGCACTGAGCAAAACCGGGCTCCCTGGGGCTCTCACTCAATCAGTGAGGCCCGATGCCACTTCCTGATTCCTCGGCAGCACCTGAATGTACAGGTGTCTATGAAAAAGCATGTATTGGATTACTCTCTTACAGTGATAGTGCGGGAGTAGGGGAGTTGTAGGGTTGGGGGCTAGAGTTTTGTGGGAGGGAAGAGTCTATTGGTTGCCAATTATACCCGAGGTGAGTTAAGAGGATTAGAGACCGTGGCTGAGTCCCAAATGGCACCCTATCATCTATATAGTGCACCACTTTTGACAAAGACCCTGGTAAAAAGTATTACACTATATAGGGAACAGGGTGCTATTTGAGATGCAAGCACAGACAGAAACGGATCCACCTGGGCAGCTCTCCCTTCAAGCCTCCGGGCCCCTCCTCTGCCCTCATTCCCCCCCAGCCCAGGGCCTAATCTACACACAGGTGTTAGAAGAAGAGAAGCCAGGTTGGGCCTTCAGTCTGGCTTCCGCTGGGAGGCCCACACCTGGCTGTGTGTCTGGCTACAGAGGAACTGTGGAAGTTAAGATCTAGGAGTTTTCATTGAGATTGATAATTACTTGTGTGCTGCAGCTGTGGACATGTGGGCAGAATTGAAACAAACCCAACCTTCACTTACGTTGTGATGCAGTCAGAATTCCCCTTTTTACACTTGGTAGTCATTTTTTACAGTAGAATACATGTTTCTGACTCATATCGATGCCACATAGGCTGTTTTCTAAATGAGTAGTTTTTTTAGGCGCAGTTGCTCTTTAAAAGATTCCTCATTATCTTTCACAATTAGTGGGCTCAGCGATGTGCTGAACAACGTAAACTGTGAGGACAAGTACCTGAAGGATTTGATTCTCTCCCTCCCTCCTTGTTTCTATGTCTCTCCCACTCTCCCCTTACCTACAGGTGGAAATGTTACATTCCAGTGCTTATCAAACCATCAGACTGTTTACCCAGCTGTGTGTGGATTATATCCTCCTATAACCCTGCATGTCCTCAGATATCATTCATATATGATCATACACACCAAATTCTATCTATTTCTCTTTCAGGAAAAGAAAAGGCTTCATTTTCCTATTTCCATTAATGGAATGCAAATAATAAGGTTGTGGGTGGAAAGAAAGAAAAACAGATTATTATCTTGTGCTGCTTTTTTGTCACTGCGTAAATGGCTTGCATGGTCTCCTGTGCCTGGGCTATTCCAGAGTGTATCAATCAGTGTGGCAGAGATTTGAAATGCATGAAATGAGCAGGGCCAATCAGCAGTTTTTTTTTCTCCAAATAGAGAGGGTCAGCAGAAATGCTACTCGGCAACACGGCTTCTCATTCCCCCCAACCATGCAGAAAAGGACAAGGTCCAATTGATAGACTAAGGCCATCTGTTTGCTAGTTAAATCTTTCCATTTTCATTGCAATTATATTAATATCTACACCGAGATACTACATCCTGAATAATATAAAGATGGCCACTAGTAATTATCTAAGGTGTTTTATTTATTATAATATAACGGGCTTGTCGGTTGTGTTTTAGAGGGTTAATCAACATTAGCATGTGTTAAATTAGTAAATACGAACGATGTGCTACACTTATTTTGGCCAACGGATTCACAGTAAACTGGAAGTGGTAAAAAGGTAGAAACAACACTTATATTGTTATCCACTCATCTGAATTTTGAGGTTACACCGATAATAAATAGCATTAAAAACAATCATATTTAATCGGGACTAATCAAGTGAGGCTCCTACCAACATTAGCAAGAATACACAACTTTGCAATTATCTGAAATAATTGGTGTAAACAGTTACCTTGAGTGGATGTGTGTAACATGATAACGTAAAACAATGCATTAACTTATAGAGCCTGACGGATCACATAATATCGATAGATGATTAACAGACAAATACAAACACTGTGATTAAAGAAACGTAGGAGGTTATTTGTTTTCATCGAGTCAATACAAATAGGCAAACAATAAGAAAAGATATAAATAAATATGAAACATAGAGGCCTTCCTCAATAGTGAATATTTAATCTGTGTGACATGTAAGATTGAGCGATATACTGTTTATACCGTATAGCAGGGTATAATGGGTTGGGGGCACCCCCGCCACTCAAGGAAACTGCTTATAACTATTAAGTATAACTATTAAGATTACGTTAAGTATAACTATAAGAAATCTAAGATGTGTCAAATAAATGATATCAAGCTCAGGGATCCAGCTATGATTTTGGTTTGCTAACTTGCTAGTTAAGTGGCTAGATGTAAAGATCAAGCTTCTTGGGTTACAGCAGAGACATTCAATCCGATACTGGATTTCCATTGACCCGGGTTTACTCGACAGAAGCAATGTCGCAAAAAAATGCGTCTTGGAAACGGCTGATAGGAGAGATTTTCTAAAGATCAAAAACATTTTCATCCATTAGACAGGGGTGGATTTAAACGTTTTACAATTCCCTTTATTGTGACAAATGATGGAAACAATGTTTTCCAAATAAATTACGATTACTGAATAATTGTGAAGGTACACGGGGCCTGTGATGTTAACACATAACTCTGAAGCTCCTATCCACATTTCATTTTAAATTCCAACTGCCTGCTAAATCTATTTTTCAACTATAAAAAGAAAGTTTCTTTGCAGGATCATTGTCCTGACGTTCAAAAACGTCTGAAATGTTTGGCCTTGCTTTTCTGGTTGGCTGGATGCAAGTTTCACCAACCAATTATTTCAGATCCAGAGGAGAGCACATTTCACAATGGCACGGACCGTGACGATATGTGCAAGCACATAATATTTATTAGAATATGGCAAATATTAGTCAATTCTTGTATTCTATGCTGGCTTTTGTGGGCTACCTGAGACATGAAACCAATAGGTGGTAGGGCAAACAGACTGTCACCTATTTATTAGCGCACAATTTTCCTAAATGGATAATGGAAACACCTTTTAGGTGTGAAGTCATTACATCCACGTCCAGCTGTTTTTAATCGACACAAGATTGTTATATGAAAACATTGTAGGAGGCAATTATCTAATTCATTTTCAATGTGAATGTTCTAAATGTCGACAAGTTAATGGAAACATACAGTACTGTGCGTTCAGAAAGTATTCAGACTGTTTCCACATTTTGTTACGTTACAGCCTTATTCTAAAATGGATTAAATATATATATTACATTTTCTCAGCAATTACCAGTGGTGTAAAGTACTAAAGTAAAACTACTTTAAAGTACTACTTAAGGAGTTTTTGGGGTATCTGTACTTTACAATTTACATTTTTGACAAATTTTACATTTACTTCACTACATTCCTAAAGAAAAGAATGTACTTTTTACTCCATACATTTTTCCCTGACACCAAAAAGTACTTGTTACATTTTGAATGCTTAGCTGGACAAGAAAATAGTCCAATTCACGCACTTCAAGAGAACATCCCTGGTCATCCCTACATCCCTACTGCCTCTGATCTGACGGACTCACTAAACACAAATGCTTCGCTTGGAAATGATGTGTTGGAGTGTGCCCCTGGCTATCCCTAAAAAAATAATACAATTATCCAGTCTGGTTTGCTTAATTTAGGAATGTGAAGTGATTTATACTTTTACTTTTGATACTTAAGTATATTTAAAACCAAATACTTTAAGACTTTTACTCAAGTAGGATTTTACTCGGTGACATTCACTTTTCAAGTAGGATTTTACTCTGTGACTTTCATTTTCTATTAAGGTATCTTTCCTTCTACTCAAGAATGACAATTGGGTACTTTTTCCACCACTGGCATTCTACACACAATAACTCAATGACCAAGCAAAAATATTGTTTTGCAAAATCAGAAATACCTTATTTACATAAGTATTCAGACCCTTTAATATGAGACTCGAAATTGAGCCAGGTACATCCTGTTTCCATTGATTATCATTGAGATGTTTCTACAACTTGAATGGAGTCCACCTGTGGTAAATTCAATTGATTGGACATGATTTGGAAAAGGCACACACCTGTCTATATAAGGTCCCACAGTTGACAGTGCATGTCAGAGCAAAAACCAAACAATGATAAGGAAGGAATTGTCCGTAGAGCTCCAACACAGAGTTGTGTTGAGGCACAGATCTGGGGAAGAGTACCAAAACATTTTTGCAGCATTATTGCAGCATTTAAGGTTCTTAAATTGAAGAAACTAAGCCACCAGGGGGAGAGGAGGGCCTTGGTTAGGGAGGTGACCAAGAACCCGATGGTCACTCTGACATAGCGCTACAGTTCCTCTGTGGATTTGGGAGAACCTTCTCTGCAGCATTCCACCAAGCAGGCCTTTATGGTAGAGTGACCAGACGAAAGCCACTCCTCAGTAAAAGGCACTGGACAGCCCGCTTGGAATTAGCCAGAAGGCACCTAAAGACTCTCAAACCATGATAAATAACATTCTCTGGTCTGATGAAACCAAGATTGAACCCTGTGGCCTGAATGCCAAGGAAACCTGGCACCATCCCTACGGTGAAGCATGGTAGCATCATCATGCTGTGGGGATGTTTTTCAGTGGCAGAGACTAGGAGGGACTGGGAGACTAGTCAGGATCAAGGCAAAGATGAGCGGAGCAAAGTACAAAGAGATCCTTGATGAAAACCTGCTCCAGAGCACTCAGGACCTCAGACTGGGGTGAAGGTTCACCTTCCAACAGGACAACGACGCTAAGCACATAGCCTAGACAACGCAGGAGTGATTTCAAGACAAGTCTCTGGATGACCTTGAGAGGCCCAGCCAGAACTTGGACTTGAACCTGATCAAACATCTCTAGAGACCTGAAAATATCTGTGCAGTGACGCTCCCCATCCAACCAGACAGAGCTTGAGATGATCTGCAGAAAATAATCGGTGGAACAGTAGTGGAGAGGGTAGCAAGTTTTAAGTTCCTCAGGAGGCTGAAGAAATTCAGCTTGTCACCAAAAGCACTCACAAACTTCTACAGATGCACAATCGAGAGCATCCTGGCGGGCTGTATCACCGCCTGGTACGGCAACTGCTCCGCCCTCCAGAGGGTAGTGAGGTCTGCACAACGCATCACCGGGGGCAAACTACCTGCCCTCCAGGACACCTACACCACCCGATGTTACAGGAAGGCCATAAAGATCATCAAGGACATCAACCACCCGAGCCACTGCCTGTTCACCCCGCTATCATCCAGAAGGCGAGGTCAGTACAGGTGCATCAAAGCTGGGACCGAGAGACTGAAAAACAGCTTCTATCTCAAGGCCATCAGACTGTTAAACAGCCACCACTAACATTGAGTGGCTGCTGCCAACACACTGACACTGACACTGACTCAACTCCAGCCACTTTAATAATGGGAATTGATGGGAAATAATGTAAATATATCACTAGCCACTTTAAACAATGCTACCTTATATAATGTTACTTACCCTACATTATTAATCTCATATGCATACGTATATACTGTACTCTATATCATCGACTGCATCCTTATGTAATACATGTATCACTAGCCACTTTAACTATGCCACTTTGTTTACATACTCATCTCATATGTATATACTGTACTCGATACCATCTACTGTATCTTGCCTATGCTGCTCTGTACCATCACTCATTCATATATCCTTATGTACATATTCTTTATCCCCTTACACTGTGTATAAGACAGTAGTTTTGGAATTGTTAGTTAGATTACTTGTTGGTTATTACTGCATTGTCGGAACTAGAAGCACAAGCATTTCGCTACACTCGCATTAACATCTGCTAACCATGTGTATGTGACAAATACAATTGGATTTGATTTGAAATTCAGCAAATGCAGGTGTGCCAAACTTGTAGCGTCACACCCAAGAAGACTCTGTGCTTTAATCACTGTCAAAGGTGCTTCAACAAAGTGCTGAGTAAAGGTTGTGATACCGTTTTTCATTTTTAATAAATTAACACATTTCGATAACAAAACAGTTTTTGCTTTGTCATTATGGGGTATTGAGGATTCAAAAAAAATGTTTGAATAAGGCTGTAACATAACAATATGTGGAAAAGTCAAGGGGTCTGAATACTTTCCGAAGGCACTGTACCTATTGAGAGAAGGTGCCCACAAATTCTGCCAATAAAACAAAAAACTGATCTTGAGCACATGGACAAAGTCCTTCAGACGGGCAAGACAATAACATGTTCATCAGCCCCATCTAAATGCACAGGCTGGTTTGTTTTCAATCAATTATTATGCCATTGTTAGGTCAGAAAACCCCTTGGCTGTCCTCTCTCACACTAGCTATTTATTTATTTTTACCTTTATTTAACTAGGCAAGTCAGTTAAGGACAAATTCTTATTTTCAATGACGGCCTAGGAACAGTGGATTAACTGCCTTGTTCAGGGGCAGAACGATAGATTTGTACCTTGTCAGCTCGGGGATTTGATCTTGCAACCTTTCAGTTACTATTCCAACGTTCTATCCACTAGGCTACCAGCCTACTGTACACACAAATATTTGTGCCGTATTCAAATGTCAGCCAAAGAAGTCCGCAGCAGTGACGGATGGCAAATGGAAAAGGAATTACAATGATTTGACTAGTACACTTGAAAAGACTCGTGTTAACTACGCATGGAGAATGGTGCCCGGCACCCAAAGTGAGGGCATCATCTTTAATCGGTGGGTAATTTATTGACTCCCATTTACACCGCCCCGTAATATGAGTGATCAAGGCCCCCATCCGTAAAAATGCAATAAACCAGGGAAGTGTTTTGTGAACAAAAGCAAATAACAAAGTCCACACATCATTATGTTGCCTTCATAAACTATTAGAATGGCTCCAAATGGTGGGGTGGATGGGTGGGAGCAACAATGGATGCCAAATAGAGCCGTCGGTTCATAAGCCATTAGGATGAGTAAATGGTAGAGGGGGAAGGGGGTCACAATGCCTGCCAAATGGGGACTCGGGTTCAAGTTGTGGTTAAGCATGTCAAACATGGAGACACTAAAGTGGCTGACACTTCATCACATGGCTATTTTCAATGATAAAAATTACTCCCTGCCTGTGTCGCAAATGGAACCTTATTCCCTATATAGAGCACTCATTTTTACCAGAGCCCTTAGGGAATAGGGTGTCATTTTGGACACACCATCCATCTTCCCCCCCACAGAACAACAAACTAACTAAATAGATAGTGCCGAGTATATAAATAGCCCAAGAAAGCCATCCAAGGAGCAATAATAAATAATATGGCACACTGTTCTAGCTAATTCATTAATGCCACGTCTAGAATAATCCATCCGTGTACAGACACCACCAGGCCATGGTTTGATGCCCTTTGTATAGATTAAATAATTAGAGGTCTGCCCACTACCATCGTTTTCCAAAATAATTCATTAAGAGACTGATCCGACTGCTCCGGGGTGAAGTTGAAGTATCCCCTAGATACAGATCTAGGATCAGCTTCCCCTACCCCAATCCTCACCTTAACCATAGGATCAGCATCTAAGGGTAACTTCACCGATCAGTCACGAAAAACACCACCTAGCTGCTGTAAGTGTATCGATCTTCACATGAGATCACCAATCTCCCTGCTGTGTAAAATTATTTGGCGCGGTGAAGGTGGGGGGGGGTTCAAACCGTCCTGAATTCATACAAGATTGTCTCAAATGCACAAGGAAACAACACTCGTCCGTCAAGGTGAATAAAGCTGTGTGATACCCAAACACCATGCAAGTGCCTTATAAGCGGGTGGCTCTGTTTTCATTACGTTTTCAGAGAATACCGAATAGAATTGAGACGGAAAAGACAAAGACGGATGCAATTAAGCGTCGCGCTTGTTGTTTCACTCAATTGACTTTTGAAGTGCGAAGTCGGGTATTATCATACTGATACAGGGAACATGTGTGGAGATGTAGGGGAGTCGGAGATGTGGTACGTTCATTGTGTTTCCACTCCTACCTTGTCACAACACAACTGATTGTCTGAAACGCATTAAGAAGGAAATCAATTCCACAAATTCCATTTTAACAAGGCACACCTGTTAACTGAAGTGCATTCCAGGTGACTACCTCATGAAGCTAGTTTACAGAATGCCAAGAGTGTGCAAAGCTGTCATCGAGTCAAAGGGTGGCTACTTTGAAGAATCTCAAATATAGAAAATATTTTGGTTACTTCATGATTCCATATGTGTTACTTCATAGTGTTGATGTCTTCACTATTATTCTACAATGTAGAAAATAGTAGGTGTGGTCAAACTTTTGACTGGTACTGTACATCTAACTACAGTAGAGTGTTTTGTGATGCAGCAGGTACCACTATACTGTACAGTGATGTAAGGAAATAGCAGCCTTGTGAGGATTAGATGCACTACAGTGTGATGAGAGGGAGGACAATAGGAAAGCCCACCTCTCTCTTTTTTCTCTGTTGTCTGTGCTCGCTCGTCTCTCCCTCTCTGCTTCTCTCTCCATCTGCCCCTCTGTCTCTTTCTTTCTCTCTCTCCCCCTCTCCCCTCTTTTCCCATCTCGGAGTGAATGGGCGCAGGGTGGCTTCACTGCACGCAGGCAGAAGTTCCACAAAATCCGGTGGAGGTCCAGGGGCCAGGCACAGAGAGAGAGGGAGAAAAGGGAGGAGTGAAACACAGCTTTCTCCTCTCCTCTCTCTACTGCAGAGGGGAGGGAAAGAGCAGCTCTGTCCACAGACTATAGAGCTGGCAAGGAAAAACTTTGAATTAGGGCTACAGTTATCAAAATCCAGAAAAGAGCTGTTAAATTGTACATCCACCTAAAACGGAATCAATGCCCACACATTCCACAAAATGGAGTGTAAACTGAGCTGCACTTCCTAACCTCCTGACAAATGTCTGACCACATTAGAGATACATATTTCCCACAGATCACACAGACCCACAAAGAATTTGAAAACAAATCAAACATTGATAAACTGTCATTTCTGTGAAATACTACAGTGTGCAATCACAGCAGCAAGACTTGTGGCCCGTTGCCATGAGAAAAGGGCCACCAAATTGTTGTGCTTTGACCCCTAAAACCATTAGGATGATCAATTCCATTCTAATAAGAAAACATCTGGAACAAAGGCCCCTAATAGCAGACAGATGCTGGGTAAAGTGGGATAATTAGGGTTGGGCTGAGAGATGCTGACTAATGCAGGCAATTTTGGAAATGCACTGTCAATCCCTAAAACAAAACACACTGAATATTTGATATATATTTCATATCTCTCTTCAATTAATTATGACAGAGTGATATCAGTAATGGCTGTGGGTGAGTGCGAGAGTGTGAGTATGCGGATGCCACACAGAGACAGAGAGAGAATACTACTGTGTCAAGGTTTGCTAAGACAAATGCTGATTAGAGCAGCATCAAAATTGGTCAATTAAGGGGGGAAAGCTGCTTTCAGGTAATATTTCATCTTATTAAATAAGGTATAAATTAATCTTCAGGAATGTGAGGTGTTCGTGGCTTTTAATGATTGTGTGTGCGTGTGGATGGTAGAGAAAGATAGAGATACACTTTCATTTATGGACATAGATACAGTACACTTACCATTCAGACATTCATGTGACATAGAGACCATTGTGTGTCCTTGTGCACGGCACGTCTTTCAGGCCTATACACCATTGATTAGAAAAGCTTAACAAAAGCAGTCCAGAGTCCACCTCCTAAAAGTCAATGCGAGAGGCAGACAATTAAGGCCCAAGCATACAAAAGGAAGAATAGAGGATAGGCAGCAGGAAAACTTGGTAATTCACTGGCTATACAAGTCTTTGGTACTCATTAATACATAGAATTTACCTGAAGCATGCGGTGTAGTATACCGTCAGTATACCGTCAGTATACCGTCAGTATACCGTCAGCTTCTCAGAGAAACCCCATTTGTATTACCGCGAACCATTCATTATATTTCATGTGAATACCTCGAGGAAATCCTCTCTCCCTCAAAGACGCCCTTTTTCAATGTTGATACAAGTATGCCTTTTCTTCTCCCACATAACAGACGTAATGTTCTCTTGCTTTCGTGTTCTAGTATTTTAAATCATGATTCAAGGTAACACAACATCTCAATTCACCTGTGAGAAATAGAAGAGAGAATAGCACGTCTATCCCTACTCAGACACTCAACGGCGAAGTTAGAGGTCACACTGACGAGACTTTACCACAACGATCTTCATTCAATGTGATGTGTAACCTGTGCAGCTTTGCCTGTATTTTGCCATATTATGCATTTTTTGGATGGGTGTACAAATATGGCAAACCGTTTCAGTCATTCATTAACTTTGCTCTAATTCCTGGAAAATCAGGCTCCCTTGAGAGGTACTTCTGTTTAAAAGGGGAGGTATCTGAATACCAAAAGAGACGCATTAGCATAGAATAGACAGTTTGGGGAATAGGAGGAAATAGCAAGTTTGACAGCAGCAGCAGACAGCAACAGATATGACAGAACACTGTTCCACAGAGAACATGACAATGTTGGTAAAGAAGCCTCCCAACTAACAGTAATTGGTTTTAAAATAATAGAATTCATTATCGTTATGGAGGCTTGTTCAGAACTGCAAACAGAGGGGGGAAACATTTCCCTAGAGGCCTGGGCTGAACTGCTTAACCAAAAACCAGGAGATGAAAGGAGCGATTCAAAGGACAATTTTGGTTTGTTTTTATCAGGATAAGCTTTTGAGATGTTGCTGTTATGCTCGGCAACAAGATTTTTCGTCTTAATTTTTTGGTGTAAATGCTAGCCTATACCTGACACTGAGCCCCTAGAGGGGACTTACAAAACAATTTGGCAAACACCATGATATAGCATGATTCATAGGAGACTAAACGCTCAATGTGATTGATGTCCATTTACCTGCTAAGTCTATATCCCACATCAAGGGCATCGCCATTTCATGAAACACTTAAATAACCTTATGGGCAATATTCAGTAATTGGTTCCCATTCTAAAGAAATGCTTTTATACGTTTTTGACACCAACTGGTGAAGTATTATGACGGCCCTATTCTGTCTGTCAAGCGTCGACCGAAAAAGACAAGATGGATATTTTTAAGTTTTTTAACTCGTTTTTTTTTTATTCCATTTGGCACAGAAAACAGAATTGCCATATGGCTGTGTTTTAAAAATGTATGTGGCATGATGGTGGTGGGCACCTGAGCAGAGGGGGGCTTTGTCGGGTGAGGCGGCATCTGCGCCGTTGTGTCCCCGTTTGAGGAGAAACACATGACATCCACAAACAAGCCTGCTGCCAGGCTACGCCAGCCTTACCTACCCCGCCTATTGCACGGCTCTACTACACACTCATAGGTGGCTCTGAATCAGTCCTGTATTCATTTATTTTTACATTTATTTAGCCAGGAAAGTCAGTTAAGAACCAATTCTTATTTAAAATTACGGCCTACCAAAAGGAAAAAAGGCCTCCTGCGGGGATGGGATAAAAAATAATAATAATAAAACAAAATATATTAATATAGGACTAAACACACATCACGACAAGAGAGACATAAAGTCAGAAAACAACGTAGCAACGCAGCAACACATGACAACACACCATGGTAGAAACACAACATGACAACAACATGGTAGCAGCAGAAAACATGTAACAAATATTATTGGCCAATATCAGGAGCCTCAAAACCCACAAACAGACAGATGAATGGAGGGATAGATAGATTTGATTAATTGATTAGATAGATAGATACTACAGATAGATAGATATACACCACAGAGAGACAGATAGAAATAGAGTAGTGCCCTCTGCCATGCTGTGCCAGCCACATCTCCACTACACTCGTGTGACACTGAATTAGTCCTGTATCAGGAACATTCACCACCCAAACACAGAGCGGAACAGATAGAGATGCATAGAGATGACAGAAGCTATGTGCCCAGAAAAACATAGCTTGATCAGGGGTCTCAATACCCAGATACAGGGATTCAATGGAATGGATTTTGAGGTGGATATAGAGACATGAGATTTTGAGTTGTGCAGCTATGAGAACACTAACATGTTTTTTATAGTGAGGAGTGTGTTTTCTTCATTCGTCACACCGGCGCCACAGATAAATTATTCAGGTAACGATTACATAAATGTCTGGTCAATATGTGGGGCCTTGTCGATAACAGGCGAGGTTGTGTTACGTTGAGCTTTCTCACTGTCGTGCCATTGTGTTTGAGACTTGTGAGGCTTAAGAACAAAAGCAGAGCAGAACATATCGGTCTGCAATGTTAAGAGGCCATCTTGGTTGTGGAGTTTTCAGAGAAAAAATTAAGCGGTGAAGAATCTGTTTTCTTGTTGTTTTTTTCCAACTGCAAAGTGAGGCTGATCGGTGTATCGATCGGTGAAAGATGGATCCATTTGAATGCTGTTGAGGCGTTTCACACTTATTCTCCTTTTTAAAGATCAGACAACCTCTTACAAATGGCATAAGGGAGCCAGACATAGTGGTGCGGGGGTGTGTGTGTGTGTGTGTGTGTGTGTGTGTGTGTGTGTGTGTGTGTGTGTGTGTGTGTGTAGGCTGCTAGGTAGAACAAAACCAATTCCATAGCAACATTGTGACTTTTCCCATACCCTTTTCCTCTCTTTTGCACCATGGAGAGTTCCATAGACTTCTATTGCCATCTTGCGGCAACCTCCAGTACTTCACCTCAGAGACAGAAAGCGGTTGATGCTGCTGACCACCATCAACACTCGAAAGGGGAATAAATATCTAAATACAGTATTTATAGCAAAGGCGAGCGATACAGACAATACGTCGTCGGCATGCGTACACAGACAGAGGCCAATGTGAAAGTATCTTTGTCATAATTCAAAACGGAGCTGACAGAGGGCTGCCGTGCTTCCAGATCTTAGGAAACCTTGCCAAATGTTATTTTAAAAGGATTTCGCTACACCCGCAATAACATCTGCTAAACACATGTGCATGTTACCAATATTTGATTTGAAAAATACCTCTAATGTCAAAACAGTGTACTGTTTCGTCTTGGTAAGTACGCCTGAAAGTTATGCAGAAGGGCGGACTCCCAGCTCTTCAGGCTCTCTTGCTCGGCGGACGACACAAAGGGAGAAGTCGTAAAACTTCAAAGCGGACATTTTAACTGTGCGACCCATCTCTCTCGGGTGCCCTTAAAAAGGGAAAACTGCAAAGGAAGAAATTATAGCGCTGAGTCACCCAGCCTTGATCAGATCACCGATCATTACAGGCAACCGGGGAACTGCCTGGGAATCAGTGGAAGCAGTGCTGTTGATGAGGCGATTATGGGGCTTACTTACTACTTCCTCTGCGGATGGTATGACAGCAGTGGAGCATGTTGGAGGAGACTGGAAGGGAATAGGCAAGGTACACCTTGCTAGAGATGTGCCGGGTGGGCTTATTGACTACGGCGGGGGCAAATAAGGGGAGCTCCAAAAAGAGTTTGGAGGGGTTAAGAGGGGAGATTATGATATATCAGTCAGCATAGCTGTGGCTCTTTCCACCTCCACCTTTTTCCACCCCCGAGCTGGAGTGACTTTGGTTTATCCCAGAAATGTCCTTATAACTTATGAACTGATGCCTCTGCGTCGGTGAGTCAAACAAACAACAACTAAGAGTCTCTCTAGGATGACGTAAAGTATCTACTTCTGGTGGAAAGTAGCTACCTCCTCCTCCACGCAATTGGCTGGACTCACTGGTGAAATCAACAGATGTTTTGAACTGCTGCCCAGTGCACAAGCACACATGTGCACACACGCACTCCTGTGACCGCTGCCTGCGGTCGAAGGCAAAGCCAAATATGCACCGCCATGGTGGAGTTGTACTGAATTTGGCATGGGCAAGAGAGCATCACGGGAGGGGATGGAGTCAGGCAAGGTTAGGGAAAGGACTACTCAGTTGTCACACACCGACAATACATACACACCGACACACACACACACACACACACCGACACACACACACACACACAGGAGACGTGATATACTAAGAGAGACATCTCTAGTAATCACCCACCACCTTGCATAAAAAAGACATGGCCGTAAAACACAAAACAAATAACTTACTAAATATAAACATATGTGGCGGGGGAGGGAAGGAGCCAATCCTTCCCTTCACCGGGGGGCACCAACTGAATCAAGCCTGTCCAAACGACCATAAAAAGCGAAGGGGTACAGTGAATTTCACAGCTGTGTGAACAGTTAAAGCAGAGGAGGCCAGGGATGCTGTGGTGGAATCGCAGACAGAGACGAGTTGTAAAAATATGCCATAAAGTTTATGGAGCCTAATGCAGCCTGCAGGAGCACCCTGTGGAGCCGGCGTGCCGTGTAGTGTGTTAGAGAGAGCCGTGGGGGAGATGAACCACTGAGCGCGTAGGCAGTGTTCACCCAGCCCCATTACTGACAGCCCCAATATCACACACACACACACACACACACACACACACACACACACACACACACACACACACACACACACACACACACACACACACACACACACACACACACACACACACACACACAGGCAAGCAGGCTTGCCAAACACACACAGAAAAAGCAGGCACAAGCAGGCACATACACACACACACTTGTTTTTTTCTGTGTTTCTGTCTCAATATAGTCTTGCTCTCTCCCTCTATCTTTGGCTCTGGCTCTTTCTCTCCATTCCGCTTCTCCTTAATATCCAAATCTGAGAGGAGAGGACATGTTCAAGGCATGATGTTGCTGCAGGGCCAATGACAGTGCTGCCTACAAACACAAGGACAAGGTCATCAAAACACACACACACACACACTCCATATGCTTTCAATATCAGCATACCATGTCCACTCCAGACGCCCTTTCATGTTCCCTTCAAAATAATGAGATCCAGCTCTCTACCTTTGAAAGCACGAAGCCTGATTGTCTCTCTTCCTTTGAAAAGAGATGTACTTTGCCTTCAGAAAGTATTCATACCCCTTCACTTATTCCACCTTCTGTTGTGTTACAGCCTGAATTGATTTTTTAAAAACAGGGAAACATGTTAGACATTTTTTGCAAATGTACTGAAAGTGAAATACATAAATATCTCATTAACATAAGTATATACCCCTGAGTCAATACATGTTAGAATCAAATTTGGCAGTGATTACAGATGTGAGTCTTTCTGGGTAAGTCTCTAAGAGCTTTGCACACCTGGATTGTACAATATTTGCACATTATTATTATTTTAATTCTTAAAGCTCTGTCAAGTTGGTTGTTGATCATTGCCGGACAGCCATTTTCAAGTCTTCAAGTCAGACTGAACCAGGTTTTCCTCTAGGATTTTGCCTGTGCTTTGCTCATTTCCGTTTCTTTTCATCCTAAAAAAAACTCCCTAGTTCTTGCCGATGACAAGCATACCCATAAAATTATGCCGCCACTACCATGCTTTAAAAGATGAGCACTCAGTGGTACTCTGTGATGTGTTGTTTTGGAATTGCCCCAAACATAACTCTTTGTATTCAGGACAAAAATAATAATATATTTGACGCAATTTTTTGCAGTTTTACTTTAGTGTCTTATTGCAAACAAGGTGCAAGTTTAAAAAAAATATATATATTCTGTACAGGCTTCCTTCTTTTCACTTAGGTTGGTATTGTGGAGTAACTACAATGTTGTTGATCCTTCCTCAGTTTTGTCCTATAACAGCCATTTAAAAACAGAGTTTAAGTCACCATTGGACCCATGGTGAAATCCCTGAGGGGTTTCCTTCCTCTCCGGCAACTGTGATAGGAAAGACACCTGCATCTTTGTAGTGACTGGGTGTATTGCTACACCATCCAAAGTGTAATTAAGAACTTCACCATGCGCAAAGGGATATTCAATGTCTGCTTTTTTATTTGTACCCCACCAATAGGTGCCCTTCTGTGCGAGGCATTGGAAAACACCCCTGGTCTTTTGTGGTTGAATCTGTGTTTAAAATTCACTGCTTGATCTGAATCTGAAACGATTGAGGGACCTTACAGATAATTGTATGTGTGGGGTACAGAGCTCAGGTAATCATTAAACACATTTTTTTCACAGTGTGTCCATGCAACTTATTGTGACTTGTTAAGCACAGTTTTACTCCCAAATGTATTTAAGCTTGCCATAACAAAGGGGTTGAATACTTATAAACTCAAGACATTTCAGCTTCTAATTTTTTATTAATTTGTAAAACATAATTCCACTTTGACATTATGGGTTATTACGTGTAGGCCAGTGACACCAAATCTCAATTTAATGGGGGAAAAAAGTCAAGGTGTGCGAATACTTTCTGAAGGCACTGTATTTAGTATAATGCAGTGGTGGGGAGAGGAGAGTATAGATGAGAGAACAGGGTTAAGGAGAGAAAAGAAGAGGCACTTAAAAGAAAAGGGACTTCTCCGCTTTTCCTCTGCAGTGGGAGTTAGGGAGTGTGTTCACTCAGATTCACTCAGAGGTTCCTCCCACGAGTTACACTGCTACCTACCACAGCTCAGAAATCATGTTCTATATTTGTTGCACTTTACCTCTCCCACAGTTGCACTCATCTTACGACCAAGGTGGGCGTTTGAAGACAGGAACATTTCAGTTGAATCTAGTGAAAGGTTAGCCAAGCCACGCATGGAAAATAATCTTGGAGAAATGCTGCAAATATGTTGCAAACAATAGTATTGTAATAGTGTAGCAGTAATACAGTATACAACACTAGAATAGAGTGCATTCGGAACGTATTCAGCCCCCTTGCCTTTTTCCACATTATCTTATGTTACAGCCTTATTCTAAAATTGATTAAATACATTTTCTTCCTCATCAATATACACACAATATCCTAGAATGACAAAGCGAAAAAAAACAGAAATACCTTACTTATGTAAGTATTCAGACCCTTTGCCATGAGACTGTGAATAGAGCATCCTGTTTCCATTGATCGTCCTTGAGATGTTTCTATAACTTGATTGGAGTCCACCTGTGATAAATTCAATTGATTGGACATGATTTGGAAAGGCACATACTGTACCTGTCTATATAAGGTCTCACAGTTGACAGTGCATATTAGAGCAAAAACCAAGCCATGAGGTCGAACGAATTGTACATAGAGCTCAGAGACAGGATTGAACTAGCTGTGCAATTATGCTCCCCATCCAACCAGACAGAGAGGATCTGCAGAGAAGAATGGGAGAAACAACCCAAATACAGGTGTGCCAAGCTTGTAGCGTCATACCCAAGAAGACTCAAGTCTTTAATCGATGCCAAAAGTGCTTCAACAAAGTACTGAGTTAAGGGTCTTAGGTAAATGTTATATTTCAGTAAAAAAAATAAAAATAATTAATACATTTGCAAACATTTCTAAAAACCTGTTTTTGCTTTGTCATTATTGGGTATTGTGTGTAGATTGAGGGGGAAAAAAATAAATTTAATCCATTTTAGAATAGAAAGGTCATGGGGTCTGAATAATTTCTGAATGTACTGTACATTGGAAGAATAAACAGGCACTGAATTATTTGTTTTTTTGTTTGGTTGAAACATCCAACTTGGAGTGACAGAACAGCTACAATGCCATGTATACAAGAGAGGAAGTTAATAAATAGCATGTCTCGTCAAGAAGCAGAAACGCAAACTCCTGCACAATGCTGTTTAATTCAATTCATGAGCACTATATTTAAATCCCTTTGCTCTCTCAAAACCAATATGCTGCCGAATTGCGACAGACTCAACAGACGTAGAAATAACCTAGAAAAAGGTCTCTGAATTGTATAAAGCATGAATCAATCAGATCTACACTTGACATTTCTGAATTAGAGTTGGACTGGAAGACATTCAAATTGTATGCCAAAAGGTGTCTGCGTACCAAGTTTCTATATTGAAGTATTAATAAAGGGCTCGGGGGAAGAGCGAGGGGACAAATGAAAATTAATATTGTTTTACTGTCAATCCATGCTGAGCCCTGGGAAACTTGAATATGATTGATGGCCTAGCGCACAACACAAACACCACTGATCTACAGACTCAATATAGGCCTAATGGCGCTGCATTGCTGATGTTATAGCAGGGAATCATAGGCGTATAGACAGTTCAATATGGCTTGAAGAAGATAGATGTGTTGTTTGTAATGACTGAAATGATCCCAGTGGTTCCCAAACTTTTTATAGTCCCGTACCCCTTCAAACATTCGACCTCCAGCTTGGTACCCCCTCTAGCACCAGGGTTGTTGTTGTTTTTTGGCCATCATTGTCAGCCTGCAGCACACACACATAATACGATGCATTTATTTAACTTAAGAATGACTGAGTTGTCACTACCTGGCTCTTATAGGACCAGGGCACAAATAATAATATAATAAAAATCAAGAATTTTGCTCTTTATTTAACCATTTTACATATAAAACTGTATTTGTTCATGGAAAATTGGAAATAACTCACCACAGGTTAATGAGAAGGCTGCGCTTGAAAGGATACACATAACTCTGCAATGTTGGGTTGAATCGGAGAGACTCTCAGTCGTAAATCGTTTTCCACACAGTCTGTACCTATATTTAGTTTTCATGCAGCGAGGTCCGAGAATCCACTCTCACATAGGTACGTGGTTGCAAAGGGCATCAGGGCACCTTTATTTAACTAGGCAAGTCAGTTAAGAACAAATTCTGATTTTCGATGACGGCCTAGGAACAGTGGATTAACTGCCTGTTCAGGGGCAGAACGACAGATTTGTACCTGGTCAGCTCAGGGGTTTGAACTTGCAACCTTCCGGTTACTAGTCCAACGCTCTAGCCACTAGGCTACCCTGCCGCCCAGATTAAATTAAATTGTCACAGAACCACTTGTTGCAATTCCGATGAGGCTCTCGTGATCAGATATCGGTAACTGGATTGGAGGCAGGGCATGAAAGGGATAACGAATCCAGTTGTTTGTGTCGTACATTTCGGAAAAGTACCTGCGTAATTGCGTACCCAACTCACTCAGGTGCTTCGCTTTATCACAATTGACATTGTCCGTAAGATTGAGTTCATTTGCACACAAAAAAATCATACAATGATGGAAAGACCTGTGGGTTGTCCTTGTTAGAGCTCCAACTTCTTAATCATAGCCTCAATTTTGTCCCACACATTGAATATAGTTGCGAAGATTCCCTGTAATCCTAGATTCAGATCAAAGAAAAAAACTAGAAAAAACATCACCCAGATAGGCCAGTTGTGTGAAAATGATGGTCAGTAAAGAAAACCTTATGCTCGTCTCTCAATTTAAAAAAAAAAGTTTCAATACTTTTCCCCTTGATAACCAGCGCACTTCTGTATGTTGTAAAATAGTTACATGGTCGCTGCCCATATCATTGCATAGTGCAGGAAATACACGAGAGTTCAGAGGCCTTGCTTTAACAAAGTTAACAATTTTCACTGTAGTGTACAAAAAGTCTTTCAAGCTGTCAAGCATTCCTTTGGCAGCAAGAGCCTCTCGGTTGATGCTGCAGCGTACCCAAGTGGCGTCAGGAGCAACTGCTTGCACGCGCGTTACCACTCCACGATGTCTCGCTGTCATGGCTTTTGCGTCATCAGTACAGATACCAACATGAGCAGCAGCTACATTTGGCTACATACAGACCGTTAGTGGAATTCCCACGAGAGAGTAAAGGTTAATGTGATTGGATGTTAATTATTTGACTACACTACCTGTATTTGACATTGTATTGTTATTTCGCAGAACACGAGATGGTTTAATTTTATTTTTGGTAGTGAAACAAGGCTACTCAAGCAAGAAATAAACCTCACCCAAATGTTGGAAAATATAAATGGACTGTTTGAAAACATGAAGAATAAAATAAAAATAAATGTTTTAACGTGAATCACATTTCTATTTGGTGTATCCCCGACGGCATTGCGCGTACCCCCTGTTCGGGAATACCTGCAGTATGCCGGATGCGCATCCCCTGACTCTTCGTGAGTAGATAATCAAAATATCACCTCAACAGGTCAAATATAAAACATAAAAGTCATACACAATACATTTGGAAAAGCACATGGCAGTCCCCTTGGAGTTTGCCAAAAGGCACTTAAAGGACCCTCAGACCATGAGAAACAAGATTCTCTGGTCTGATTAAACCAAGAGACAACAGTCTATGATTAGGGTGGATGGAGTCTTTGACAATTTTTAGGGCCTTCCTCTGACACCGCCTACTATAGAGGTCCTGGATGGCAGGAAGCTTGGCCTGGTGATGTACTGGGCCGTACGCACTACCCTCTGTAGTGCCTTGGGGTCGGAGGCTGAGTATTTGCCATACCAGGCAGTGTTGCAACCTGTCAGGATGCTCTCGATGGTGCAGCTGTAAAACCTTTTGAGGATCTGAGGACCCATGCCAAATCTTTTCAGCCTCTTGAGGGGGAATAGGTTGTGTCGTGCCCTCTTCACAACTGTTTTGGTGTGCTTGGACCATGTTAGTTTGTTGGTGATGTGGACACCAAGGAACTTGTAGCTCTCAACCTGCTCCACCACAGCCCCGTCAAAGAGAATGGGGGTGTGCGCGGTCCTCCTTTTCCTGTAGTAGACAATCATCTCCTTTGTCCTGATCACGTTGAGGGAGAGGTTGTTGTCCTTGAACCACACGGTCAGGTCTCTGACCGCCTGTCTCATCGTTGTCGGTGATCATTGTTGTGTCATCAGCAAACTTAATGATGATGTTGGAGTCGTGCATGGCCGTGCAGTCATGAGTGAACAGGGAGTATAGGAGGGGACTGAGCACGCACCCCTGAGAGACCCCCCATGTTGATGGTGAGCACGGCGGATGTTTTGTTACATACTCGTATCACCTTGGTGCAGCCCATCAGGAAGTCCAGGATCCATTTGCAGAGGGAGGTGTTAAGTCCCAGGGTCCTTAGCTTAGTGATGAGCTTTGAGGGCACTATGGGTTTGAACGCTGAGCTGTAGTCGATGAACAGCATTCTCCCATAGGTGTTCCTTTTGTCCAGGTGTGAAAGAGCAGTTTGGTGTGCAATAAAGATTCCGTCATCTGTGGATCTGTTGGTGCGGTATATGCAAATTGGAGTGGGTCTAGGGTTTCTGGGATAATTGTGTTAATGTGAAACAAAAATTAGTATTTTCAGACGTGTGGGGCTTGGAAGGAAGAGGGGATGAGGGAGGGTGGTATTGGTTTCATTCAGATTTTTTTTTTTACAAAAGGCCCACCAAAAAACATTGCTGCTGGTAGCGAGGAAGGGTAGTGAGTGAAATAAGTGGCGGCAGTTGTTGCTCCCTCTAACTCTGTCTTTGCAGCCATCCCTCCTTCTATCCATCGAGGCCTCAAACAGGCCTTAAACACAATGAGCAGGAGTACATCAGGTGACGAAAAGCCTTGGAGTGTGTGCCGCGCTAGATATGGCATTGGCCAATTAAATGAGTGGAACAGGCAAAACAAATGCCAAGGTTATCGATTTGCCTGGGCATACAGCCTTCCTCTGGAATACACAGAAACAAAGAGGCGGAATCAGGAGAGAAGCATAACATTTCAGCTTAAATCAGAATTGTTCCAAGTGCCTCTCCTCAAACATTGGAACAAAAGACGCTAGAAAGCATTGGCCATTCTCCGTGTTCAATGGCACCTACCTCAAAGTGTCTGAGCACTCTCAATAAATAGATACTGTGCGTTCTCAAATGCAGGATAATTAATTGAATACCATTTCATTAAAAGGTTACATGTTAAAAGATTCAAGTTCATGGAAGAATAATCTGTTAAATTGTATCATACACTCAATACACTCAAGCCAATGCCAATCATTAAATCTGCTGTCTGCAATATTTTTTATGTCCTGTTCTTCCTACATTCATTGAATGTCCTTCGCCTCTACTTTTGGGGGAAAACTAACTACTCTCTCCAATCACTTCAAAGCTCTATTCTGTCACTAAACTGTTCTAGCGCTCCCTGGGGAGGTCTTGTCAGCCGATACATACAGCTCACTTTCACACCACTAAAAGAGGTCATCCTTAAAAACCGGCTTCGGCCATTTTATACAAGTGAAGAGGTTAGGCTTGCGTCCCAAGTGTGAGCCAGATGTAATTCATTTTTTAAACAACAAGCTTTGTCCATTACTCTGGCAGACAAAAAAAACATGATTCTCTGAAATAGACCCATTCAGCCATCACCAATCCAACAGACTCCAGTCCCCAAGGTCTGAGGTGTTTTAGGCTCCCTCCTCCCCATCTGTCCCCCTTTCTCACCCCTTTACATATTGTAGGCTGACCAGTATGTTATCTTGGAAATGTGCTCAGTCTCAGGGAGGGCCGCTCATATGGATATCGATCTCCTCCAGTTGATCAGATCAGCTCCTAAAGGGCCGGGTGTGTAACCCCTTAAAATCCATCTCTCTGGAAACAGCGGTACTGGGGACTTCAAGAGCTGCATTCCGACTGGGGCTGCCTTGCCCCTGCTTGCGTGTAACTGGTGGTTCGCAGGCAGCTCGCACTACCGCACCACAGGACCAATTGAAACACTGTTGTTCCAAGCGTGGCAGTTGAGTTGTGATGTAAATCATCCTTGTTGTAAAAAGAGACGACCTATGAGGTCATCAAGCTGGTCGATAGATGCTAGAACTGCAACCAGCCTGTCTGTCCATCTGCCTGTCTATTTACCAGTCTAGTTTGCCTGCAGACAACTTGACAGTCAGCTACTTTGTGGTCCTCATCTTCCACCGCTAGCTCGATCAACAAGGTGTAAAGGCAGATGAGACACACTCAGCAGTGGCAGAGGTGAATATGGACACACTGGCCAGACTGAATTAGAGGCAATTCACACCACCCGCTCCTCCGCCTCCCATCGCGCCCCTACCCGGGGAAGGTGCCAGAGAGATTTCATGGCTGAGACAGAGGAATAAGTATTGCAGGCTCCCTACAGACCCCACAGTACATTCAGTTCCCCCAGCCCTCCCAACCACCCCGACTGCACAAGGATCCCTCAGAGGCGCCGCAATGACAGTGTGAAAATGGAATCTTCCAGCCCAATCTGAGGCTAACCATAGCCACACCAGGCAAACTGAGCTAAACTCCTCTCTTGACTGGTTCTTTAGGTTCTGAGTGGAGCTTTTTAGTCTCTTCAGACTGACAGCTCCCTGCTTTCTCAGTGTTAGCTCTGTGTTAGCCTGCTCCACGAGGCACTGATGTGAGTCTGACTGAGGGAGAGGTTAAAGGTCAGAGACTTCAGGGGAAATGTTACTATCATCCTCAGATTTTTGAGAAACTTCTTCAAAGTGAGAGCTGTCTGAGTGGCACACTGAGACAGTTCAAAACTTCAAACTAGGCCTTTGCTGCTCTCGGATAAACAATCTTTGTACACCTCTATCCTCCGTACAATGAAGTCTGTTCCTGCTAATCAAGACAACATATTTCGGTTCATAACCATGTCTTAAATAATCTACTTTTGCAACAGAAATACCCTGGAAACAAAATAACAGTTTGTCAAAGAATCAACACAAAAAACATCTGTCTGTAGAGCGAGTCAAAAAACAATAAGTTTTGTCTGGGCCCATCAGTAGACCACAGACCAGGTCTTCTTCATCCAAAATGGCACCCTAATCACTAGATAATGCACTAGATTTAACCAGGGCCCATAGGGGTCTCAGATGTATTCCACTACATAGGGAAAATGGTGTCATTTGGGACCCAGCCCAGGTCACAGTGTACTGGTTGGTTTACCTTGTCCTCATTCTCTCTAAGCCTCTGGGCCTCCTTAATCCTGAAGGAGGCTTATGAAAGCAATAAAACGCCATTAAAGGTGACAATTCACACTAGCAAAAAGCAATAAGAGAGCTTTTTTCCCCAAAAGCCCTGCCCCCCAAAAACGGAATGCCTTCTCACAATAGGCAATAGGGCTTTACGTTGTGAGAAATTGCCAGAGCAGATCTGCAATTACCGTATTACAGTGGCAGAGAAATGAAGAAACTTCGGCAGCCCCTTGGACAATGTATATTTATAAATATTATTAGGGTTGTTTGCGAGCTAGTGGGGGAGAAAAGTGACAGCAACAACACAAACAACGGTGTACATTTCTGAGACATAGGAGATATGCCTTAATGTTGTGGAATTGAGACGGGGGGGGTGTTGACAACAAATTCAGATGTATTGCGGCGAATACCCAATCGCTAAATTAAACCAGGCTGACATTTCTGGAAGGTTGAGGAATAATGCACTCAATATATTTTCCACTGTTCAATCAGCAAACGCATTGTGTGCATGTGTCTGTGTCTGTGTCGCTGTGTGTGTAATGCAATCTAATCAAGTGATCGTTTCTCCAGTGTGCTGTCTCAAGGAAAGAACACAATGAAAGCCATTTAGATGCAAAACGTTAAAAAAAAACAGATTAGACTGCAGATTATTATTATTTGCCTAAAAACTATTGCTCATCCCTGGTATTACAATATTTAAATGCTAATATGGGTTAGTCTGCAATCCATTTCAAAAAGAGAAACAACTTAGACCAACAAAAAGGGCCCCCAGTTCATTTGCGAGGCTGTATAATTTTGAAATCCTTCATTGGAAAAGTGTTCCAATTTGCATGCAAGAATTGTGTCAACAATTTATAGCCTTTCCAAATCACAGCCTATTAGCGAAGTCAATGCTGAAAAAAAATATGTAAGCCATAAAAAAAGATGACCTTACTTGTAGATTCGGGGACAAACTGACTAGACTAGAATCTTTTAAAAGGGAAAGGAGAAGAAAGGGGAGGGAGGAGAGGGAGAGATGCATGAGAGGAACACGACTCACAAAGCGTAATAATATAAAGGGCGTACTTACCGTGACTTTGCTCCCAGTGATCTGCATGCAGCGGTCAGCGGAGAGGAGTTAATGTGCAAAAAGACAACAAACGGCACAATCATTAGTAGGCCAAGAATGTCCTCTCAAATATAAGAGGTATCAAGCGCACCTTATTCTGACATTACATAGGCTACACACTGTGCTCACACGGCTACATACACTACTAAACACTTATAGGGTAACATAGCTGAACTAAAAGTTGAGGGTGCATCATGGTAAGATAGTGTCTGTTCGTTTGGCAGCCATTTTAAAAGAATATGGAGTCTCCTGTTCACTTGGCCTCTATGTGAGTCGGTTCCTATTTTAATATTTTTTTTTACATTTTGGGACTGTTTTTATATTTGTGGACTTTAATTAGCCTGTACATGATCTCAATGTTAATGACAATATAATATAATATTAAAAGAGACAGTTCAAATGATCTGTATCATGATTTAACAAACATTTTCAGATCAGTTTATTCAGTTTGTTCACAGTCCAACAAACTGTCATTTTGAAAAACGTCAAAATTTGACACAAATCCAATTGTCTTTGCGCTTGATTTATTTCCCATGGAATTAACCCCTAAAATGGCAGTTTGTCCACAGCAAAACAAACAGGTTGCTCTCATCTCCCAAAGGCCAAAAATCAATCAGCTGCCATCTGTGCTTGACTTCAGGTGTCAGATTTAGCGACGCCGCGTAGCACCTTGGAGCTCATGCAGTCGGCATGATTTCTGGAGTTTAACCTTGTTATCTGCCAATAGTGGCGGGCAGTGGGGAGCGTTTTCTCTATTACGGCAGCGTGTCTCGCAGTGGGTGGGTGTCTGTCAGTCTAGTAAATGTATTCTAATCTGCAGCTGAGCACAACCCTCTCTCTCGCCCGCCAGCTGCACTCCGAGAAGCACCGTGCAGTGTACACTGATCACAGGAAGTTACAAAGTCACTGCACATCAAGACAGCGAAGACATACTCTCTCTCTCCATCGCTTGATCTCTCTCTCTCTGCCTCTCATTCCATCTTTCTCTCTCTTTCTCTCAATCACTCGCTCTATCACACTTTCTGTCTTCTCTGCATTCCTTCACTCACTCACTCTCTCGCTCCCTTCTTTCTCTTTCTTCCTCCCTGGCTCTCTGTAGTCGACTGTAATTCCCTCGCTCTCATTCTTTCTCTCGCTCTCTTTATCAATCTCTCTCTCCATCTCCCTCTCTCCCACTCTCCCATTTGACGCTCGGCTTCCCTCTCCTCTATCAGAGTTTATGGCGGCAATAAAGTCAGTTTGAACTGTGTTGCCGCTTGATCATGTGCACTGTGCTTTTCACCATAAATCCACATTTCCCCAGTCGTCCTCTGATGAATCTAGCGTATCATTGTCTAACTTTGAGGATATCTTCACACGGTCTGGTTATTATCGGGAGAATCGGGACCTTGAATCACATAGAGGTGAGTGACTACTGTCTCCAGCATTGTTCTGGTGTTGTTTTAGTGTTGATGAGAATACATGGTGAGAAAATTAAACATGTTTCTTTTCTGACTTGTTGTTTTGGCGGCTTGACCAAAAAGATCAGACATTATCTTGAAAATCCCCAAGTAGCATCACTGTCAGGGAGGAGCTCAAGGGGGAATAGCGCTTTATGTGCTAACATCCATTTCCCCACGCAAGGTAACACCTCATTCTCGCTAAAACTGTGACAGAATACCTGTAAATTCTAAGAGAAAAAAACGACCTAAAGGTAGTCCTAATAATAATTGGACTAATGCTTGGTTATTGTTGGATGTGTGTATGCTAATGAGCAGCTCTAGTGCTCCATTATAGAACAACTCCCTAGTAAACAAACTTCTGAAGGAAATGTCATCAGGAGCGGTGGCATTTATTTATATTCTCCCCTCACTATCATTAGCATTAGCATCATTTCTCATATGGTGTGGGGGAAATAAAGTTATTTATTCATTAGAGAAGATAACAGTGTGACAGGAGAAGAATAACAAGGCCTTCATTCTCTGACGAATTGTCAGGCTTCACTGCGAGAACGGGGTGGCACATTGGTGATTGGTCAAATCACTCTTTGAAATACCATGGTATTTATTATTGATGGGGCACGTTGGTAATTGGTCAAATCCCTTTTAAATACCAGCATGTGAATTTCAAATTGTGCTAGTACAAAGGCAGCAAAATGGTTGCTCAATACATTTGACTAGTTGCCTCTCAAGACCCGGCCGTCACACTCATCCTCATCGTGAACATTTTGAATTGGAACAGAGAAATCATTTGCAAGGTGAGAGAGAGGCAAAAGTTTTTCTTTCCCACTCGTAAGAAAAGATAAATGATTGCGTTAGTGTGAAAGGCATGCATTTGGCACATTTAATGACACTGGCATACATTTGTCAGAAATCATTTAAGACAGAACAAAAGAGAAAAGGGCGGGGGGAAAAGCACCTCGTGCAAAGTTAATGGCAAAGGACATCCAAACTTGCTGCAAGAGCCATGCTGGATTTCACTGTACAGAGGTCATATTCAAATAAACAGGGTCAATGGCAATATTACAAATCATCTCATTTGAAACGACATTGGCTGAATCCCAAATGGCACCCTATTTCCTACGTAGTACACCAGCCTCCTATGGGCCCTGGTCATACGAGGTGCACTGCATAGGTATTAGGGTGTCTTTTGGGACACAGGCAGTACGGTGTGTGTTTCGTGTTGGGGGATAACTTGAAAAACTCCCACAGATGCATACTGGTAGTAAATGGAAAGAGTTCTCAATCTTGCCCGGTGATAAACTAGAGAGGTGACAAGACATGAAAAATACAACTCTCAAGAGGAGCCATGTTTGGAGAGAATACACAAACTAATAATCAGTCCCACGCTCCCATTAGCTAGCTAGTGTTTTTTGGCCTAATAGCCTCAGGGAAATATAATACAAGTTAATGGCCTTATTTTTCATAGTGGAATGATAACAACAATGTCTTGGATGAATAGATTTGCCTAGTTAAATAAAGGTTCAATTAAAGAAAGATAGACAAATAAAAAGATTGGGGGAATAAATAATAATGACATTATCCAGAACAATAAAGGTATAATAACTCTAAATCTCTCTATATTGGAACACAAAAAGGATCTCAAAAAGGGTGCATTTGGTTTGGTAGTTAAATCTAAAATGGTGATCCCCTCCCTATACTGGTGCTCAGGTCTGTTGAGACTGACAGTCAAGCAAAAAGGCCAAGGACGTTGGAGACATGTTTGTCGCTCCACTAATATTTGCACTTTATACCTCCATTCCTAATGTAATCATTCTGTGAATTAGCTTAAACTACATTTTAGGTAGAGGGAGAGCTGATGGAACTCCCTATTGCCTTACAATATAGATAATAAACAGATCTCATTGCTTTGATGATATTCTCTTTTTGCCATTATACTTTAAACATTTCTATGATCTCTGTTAGTTGGTGGCAATGATCTAGTCGAGAACAGAAAGACACACAGGAAAGAGGTGACTTGGTGTGAGAGTGAGTGCACGTTATTAGTCCATTTTCCTGCAAAAGGAAAAGTCCCTTGAAAGCATTCAGGCATACAAAGAAGACCTTAAAACTGTTAGAGGAAGAGAACGCACAAAGATTTAATTAAGGCACATATTAGTTGGAAAAACACCCCACCACAAGATCCCAAAAATGAACCCAAAAACTAAATGCAAATATTGTCAGACCATACCATGGTAATATCCAATCTAGTACCATGTCTCAATTTCCCTCTATCACGTGTCAATTGCCTGTCAATTACGGATTACTAGTAGCGAACAAGTAGTTAAATCAACAAAAAATGTATTACATTTTTTTTGCCTTCGTCCTTCAAGTATGAACAAAAATCATCCTTGAAAAGGCACACAATCACACGTCGCTCACCGAAACTCTTATTCCCTATATAGTGCACTACTTTTGACCACGACCCATAGGGCTCTGGTGAAAAGTAGAGCACAAGATAGGGAAAAGGGTGCCATGTGGGACATAAACTAACCCACAGCATACTCTTCACCTACAGGAGTCTAATTGGCCAGAGTAATGTTATGTCTATCATTATTTACAGAAACCAGTAGGGATGGATTGGGTTTCTAACAGGGGGTGAGGATTTGCTCTGCCATGTTGAAGAGAGGCACTTATCACACAGAAACACATCTGTCCCCTAGACTGCTAAGCTCGCCTAGTGTGTGTGTGTGTGTGTGTGTGTGTGTGTGTGTGTGTGTGTGTGTGTGTGTGTGTGTGTGTGTGTGTGTGTGTGTTGTGTGTGGTGTGTGTGTGTGTGTGTGTGTGTGTGTGTGTGTGTGTGTGTGTGTGTCTGTGTCTCTATATTCTATTCTGAAATCCATCCAACGGGCTCCCACCTACAGGGCCTATAGAATGTGAGGGGTAGGGAGGACGCTGAAAGACAGCCGAGCCCTACTGCCTTTCACCCAGACAGAGGGTACTGTTAATTTGAATAATACAGCAGTGCTCACAAAGCATAATGGGCCCAGTGAAGAATTCAATAATCTCTGATCATCATCATTATTAATAATGCCACTTAATTACCATATCAATGAGAGGGGTAATAAATGATCATGTCAAAGGCCAGCGAGTGACTTGATAGAGGAGTCTATGAGTAAATGCGAGCCTACCCTCAGTAGGGGCCTTAAACTTCATAAAGAGAATTCACCTTATATAACCCTGGGATTTACACTCCTAAAAAGTGCTGGGTTATTGGTTTAGATTGTTGAAAGTGTAAAGCGATGCGTTCCAAATTCGAATGAAAACTTGTTCCTTCCCCAATATTAAGCAACTGAGAGTTACGTTTGCGCTACAACAAAAGCGGTTTGATAAGCACTCGGGGGGGGGGTTGAAAAAATGTAATGGAAGCAGTAATCAGAGATTAGGGGCTCAAGCAAGGATAGCGAGACGGAGTGAGAGTGTGAAAGAGTGGTAGAGAGAGAGGGGCACAGAAAGAAAGTAGATCAGGTTAAGCTCATTATTCCGTAGTGTCTTGGTAGTGTACAATGTCATATTTTTCAGCCCACTACACTGGGTGAGAGCAGCTAAGAAAGCCCATTGGTTACAATAAAATGCAGAAAGCCCATTAGTTTCATTACAGATCTATAATACAGAAAGACCATTCGTTTACAACAACGACTTACAGATTTGGCGGTGGTGGAGATGTACTGGACAACCATCTCTCGCTTGGTGCTCAGGTCCTTCCCACGCAGGGGGGCTTTACGCTCCTCATTCAGGTTCATGTCCTCCTGAGGAAACAAACAAAGAAAGTGAGGATAAATGACTACTACACATCATGGGGCAATTATGGCCATTTTCAATCCATTAAGACTCTACCAACGGCACTTAAAGGATGTCAACACTCTTTACTCAAATGGAAACAGTCAATTATTATCCCACTGTTTGCTGCTGCCAAAGATTCAACCGTATAACAAGGGTCTCAAGTGTATGTTACACTAGAAAAGGTCACGCTTGGGTCATAGCACTTTATGTCCAGCTTCTGTGTTTTAGTTGAGGGTACACAGTCCCTCTTTCTCTCTATAGGCAATGTGACAGACAGCCATCGCGACAGGGGGTAATGAAGACAATCCCACAGCTAGTGACATGAATAACTACCCCTGGAAACAGAAGTGAGGCCAAAGTATGACACATCACCCTCTGTTATACAGTAGAGTGAATATCATACAACACCGCCTGTAAAGTGGAATGGTAAGGTAGATTACCATACAACAATATCATTAAGCAGTGCCTGGATAGACAGTGGCTTATGTCTCTTTTGCTATTATCTTCAGCATACATTCTACGTTTTATTCTGCACTGCAAAAAAAGGCCCTTTCTTGTCAAAGAGATGAGGGGATGGTGGGAGGGACGCAAGGAGTGAGGGAGGGATGGAACGAAGGGCACTAAAAGCAGGGGAATGACATGATGAGGATAGCAGGAGGATGGGAGGATGTTTATTCGGAGCCTTCTCAGACAAAGGTATGGACTGAATGACAGAAAAACACATGGCTGAAGTCATATGGCTGAGTGGAGCTGCTGCGAAACCATGCTGCCATCTAGTGGGAGAAAGTATGGTGCATTCTGTACAGTGATTTGGCTGAGCTTCTTTTGCTGTATGGTGAAGGTGTTGAATGTAAAGCCTAGAATGTAAAATCGAGATAGGCCTCGTCCTAAATGGCAACATATTCCCTACCTATATAGTGCACTACTTTTTGAGTCCTATGGACCCTTGTCAAAAGTAGTGCACTATGAAGGAAATAGGGTGCCATTTTTGGACACAACCACAGATAAATCAACCATATGTTACCTATATGTTCACTGCATGATCTAACATTTGGTGAAAAGATTTACATTCCCGTTCCTTTATTTTCTTTAGTTCAGTTTGTAGACTGGTACAGTATAGTCTGTGGCTGTTGAAAGACACTAGGTACAGCATCATGGATATTACCATTAATGGTATCATGACCCAATGTCCTCCTCCTCCACCTCCTCCACTTCCCTCTACATTTGGTCTCAGTAAATACACCAAGAGTTGGGGCGCACTCGTGGAAGGAAACTTTACCAATTGCCCGTTTTCTAAATACCCGGGACCGGAATAGTTTTTAATTAACCTCTGAACTCTGCTAATTTGTCCGGTTAAACGGCATTCAATAAACGAGGCAAAACGCGGAGCGGAGAATAGAGGGGGGAATGTGGGGGAGAGACAGCAGGGCCTGAGGGTTACTCGTCAGGGTCGACTAGAAGAGAGAGAGAGGCCTCTGTTCTGCCACCCAAAAATGATTAATTATACTATTATTAATTATATCCTCGCAGGTCTACATGGAAGAATCACAACATATCCCTGGCAGCAGACTCAGGTAATTGAAACGTTTACACAGGCACCCTACAAACTGTGTGTGGAGTTATTTGTGTGTGTGTGTGTGTGTGTGTGTGTGTGTGTGTGTGTGTGTGTGTGTGTGTGTGTGTGTGTGTGTGTGTGTGTGTGTGTGTGTGTGTGTGTGTGTGTGTGTGTGTCTGTCTGTCTGTCTGTCTTTCTGTCTGTCTGCGTGTCTGTCTGTCTGTCTGTCTGCGTGTCTGTCTGCGTGTCTGTCTGCGTGTCTGTCTGCGTGTCTGTCTGCGTGTCTGTCTGCGTGTCTGTCTGCGTGTCTGTCTGCGTGTCTGTCTGCGTGTCTGTCTGCGTGTGTCTGTCTGTCTGTATTATTATTATTATTATTATTATTGCGTGTGTCTGTCTGTCTGTCTGTCTGCGTGTGTCTGTCTGTCTGCGTGTGTCTGTCTGTCTGTCTGCGTGTGTCTGTCTGTCTGTCTGCGTGTGTGTGTCTGTCTGCGTGTGTGTGTCTGTCTGCGTGTGTCTGTCTGCGTGTGTCTGTCTGCGTGTGTCTGTCTGCGTGTGTCTGTCTGCGTGTGTCTGTCTGCGTGTGTGTCTGTCTGCGTGTGTCTGTCTGCGTGTGTCTGTCTGCGTGTGTCTGTCTGCGTGTGTCTGTCTGCGTGTGTGTCTGTGTTCTTTCATGTTGCCTGACGGTTCTACCCACCTCTGCTTGGCTGGCCTAACAGTCAAACGGACTGGGTCTTAACTCTGTATCACCTGATTCAGCATTCAGAGCTACTACTGTAGGAAACAACGTGAGACAGACAAAATAACTGCTTTGGATACGTCAGAAATCACAAAGCAATGTGGAGAGATGTGCTGCCTGTGAACACAGCTTGGGGCTTCCAATGGCTTTCTTTGCCAGGGATAATGAATGGGGTGCCGACATATCTGT
Organism: Oncorhynchus keta; assembly: GCF_023373465.1. Classification (NCBI taxonomy): domain Eukaryota; kingdom Metazoa; phylum Chordata; class Actinopteri; order Salmoniformes; family Salmonidae; genus Oncorhynchus; species Oncorhynchus keta. The sequence goes on from NC_068450.1 coordinate 44,380,379, forward strand.
CTGCTGTTGAAAAGGACATGGACAAGGGAAAAGGTTGAGTACGAGAGAAGTATGTTGAGAAGGAGAGAAAACATTGTTTTAATTTGCTTCGACTGTGACAAATCTGTGACAAAATTATCTTCTCCGGTGCCCCAAAGTTTAATTCATGGAGTTTAGGGGCACATCTTGGCTCTCCTCCTCTGTGGTTTAAGTGCCCGTCATGTTCAGACAGAGAAAGTGTAACTGCAATGGAGGATCACAGCGGCTGTTATTACGGAGAATGCTGCTCCTGGCAATGAGGCATAGGCACATAAAGGCTCAAACTAGCCTCATCAGCACAGTAATGGTCACTTTCGCTCACTCAGTCTCTCTCGCAGTCTCTCTCTCTCTCTCTCTCACACACACACACATACACCAATTCTATCTCTCTCTGAAGTTGTCAGTGACAACTAGGAGGGAGGATGATATTTTGGATGTATTCCCTGCAAAATCTGTAGATATGAATCATAAAGAGCTCATAAAACTAAAAACTACAACAGCAGGTGAAGGCATGTTGATGGCAAGAGTTCACAGATTGTAAGTCAATTTCAGGTATTCTCTCTCTAGAATACCTGGAATACGACAGAGATACGGCAATATAACATACGGCAATATAACAGACAGCCATAGCAATAGGAGGTAATGTCGACAAGCCCACAAGGTAGTGACAGTAATAACTACCGCTTGGAAACAGAAGAGTGAGGATGGAGTATGATGTATCAATTGGCCCTGGTCGAAAGTAGTGCACCATATACAATGCCATTTGGGATGCAGAAATGGAAATGATCATCCACAATACAGACAGGTTTGTATGATATGCACTCTGCTCTATAACAGAGCGTGATAGGGTGCCAATTGCGACACATCACTTGGAACATTCTGTGCCAACATGTAGGAGAGTGGATTGACAAAAGTGTATGCATGTGTGATGCTGGGTAGTGATGGGTCAAAAAAAGAAAATAAAGACAATTCCATACAGTTACATATTGCAATATTATATCTATCGTTTTTGTTTAAAAAAATAAATTGCCACTGTAGGTAGCATTAGCTAGAGCTAGTCGGCTGTACCTGAGCCAAAACTCCGGTATTTTTCATCCTATAGCTTGTTCTCCAACTTTAAATAGTGTTTTCAGCACTTTTATTTCCCTGGCTGATCAAAACGTGTTTTCTCATGCGCTCATTTACATTTACATTTTTTTACATTTAAGTCATTTAGCAGACGCTCTTATCCAGAGCGACTTACAAATTGGTGCATTCACCTTATGACATCCAGTAGAACAGTCACTTTACAATAGTGCATCTAAATCTTAAAGGGGGGTGAGAAGGATTACTTATCCTATCCTATCTCTCTGCAGCAGACATATAGTAAAGCTATTAGTTTGGAACATCAAATCTCAATCAAATTGCAGCATCGAATTGCAATACAAAGAATCATAAGAATTGTGAGAATCGCAGTCGTATCGGCACCTAAGTATAGTTATAATATTGTATCATGAGGTCCCTGGCAATTCACAGCCCTAATGCTGCTGCCTATGGCTCATTCCCCTCACTGTTTGTCCGCATCTAACGTGCTTCACAGCGGTCGGCCAGGCGAGAGACAATCGTTCCAATAACAAAGTTCACACACAGAGATACGTGTGGTCTAAAGGGCATGGTCTGGACAAGACAAGGAGTGACCTGTCCGTCTGTCCATTAATCTGTCATGGCACGTCCTCGACGGTCGTTACAACCCCTTCCTTCTCCCTCCTAGTCCTACCCTTGTACAGGATAAATGTGTCTGAATATTAATGGTAAATGGGGCGATGGAGATGGAGATGATGGGGAAGGGTACAGATTCATAAAGAGGGGAGTTTGCCGCTGGCTAAATGAGGATGTAAACGTGTGTGTCAAATCGCGGCTTGCTGTTTTCACAGCACCACGTCCCTCAAGAATTCTGCCACCGCGCCGCCTCCTCGCCAAAGACTCTCCCTCCAATGGGAGATTTCAGAGGATTTACCACTGTGAATTTATATCAGGGGCTCCAACTCCGGGGTCCAGCTGTGCACATCTAAAGAACCCAAGGACACCGCACAAGACTACACACACTCTCCTTGTGGCAGAGTGGAAGCCACGGCAACCGTAATGTGGCTCGCAGGCAGGCAGCAGCTACTGGTTTAACATGACCAATACTGTAACACTAACAATAGCACTAGCACAAACACTACAGTGACACTAACACACACACACACACACACACACGACACCCTACAGTACACACTACCACTACAAATACTAACACAAACACTACACTCTACAGTACACACTACCCCTACTAATACTAACACAAACACTACACCCTACAGTACACAATACCACTACTAATACTAACAAACACTACACCCCACAGTACACACTACTACTACTAACACAAACACTACACCCTACAGTACACACTACCACTACTAACACTAACACAAACACTACACCCTACAGTACACACTACTACTACTAACACAAACACTACACCCTACAGTACACACTTCCACTACTAACACTAACACAAACACTACACAGTACACACTACCACTACTAATACCAACAAAAACACTACACCCTACAGTACACACTACTACTACTAACACAAACACTACACCCCACAGTACACACTACTACTACTAACACAAACACTACACCCTACAGTACACACTACCACTACTAACACTAACACAAACACTACACCCTACAGTACACACTACTACTACTAACACAAACACTACACCCTACAGTACACACTTCCACTACTAACACTAACACAAACACTACACCCTACAGTACACACTACTACTACTACTAACACAAACACTACACCCTACAGTACACACTACTACTACTAACACAAACACTACACCCTACAGTACACACTTCCACTACTAACACTAACACAAACACTACACAGTACACACTACCACTACTAATACCAACAAAAACACTACACCCTACAGTACACACTACTACTACTAACACAAACACTACACCCTACAGTACACACTTCCACTACTAACACTAACACTACACAGTACACACTACCACTACTAATACCAACAAAAACACTACACTCTACAGTACACACTACCACTTCTAATACTAACAAACACTACACCCCACAGTACACAATACCACTACTAATACTAACAAACACTACACCCCACAGTACACAATACCACTACTAATACTAACACAAACACTACACTCTACAGTACACACTTCCACTTCTAACACTAACACAAACCCTACAGTACACAATACCACTACTGTTACACGAACACTACACCCTACAGTACACACTACCACTACTAATACTAACACAAACACAAACACTAACACAAACACTACACACTACCACTACTAATACTAATGCTAACACAAACACAAACACTACACGCTACAGTACACACTACCACTACTAATACTAACACAAACACTACACCCCACAGTACACAATACCACTACTAATACTAACACAAACACTACACCCTACAGTACACACGACCACTACTAACACTAACACAAACACTACACCCTACAGTACACACTACCACTACTGTTACACAAACTAATGTCATAATGTTTTGTATTCTGTGATGTCATTAAAAAGTGTTATAAAGGAAATACTGTAACTTGAAAAGTATACACACTCCATGAATGAAGTCTGCATCCTTAACATTCTATCTGAAAAATTATGAAAGTGTCTTTGTTAAGATAGGAATGTGATTTTAGGAACCACAAGAGAATTTGTCCCCTAAAATCTTTGCATAGTAAGTTTCCACGCCCCGAGTGAAGTCAGAGAGCATGTCAGCCTGATGGAGCAATCCCCTTCGGCCAGAGTGCATAAAAGGATTGGTGGAGAAATTAACATTAGACCATAAAAGTGTAGAGCGGTATCTACACGTTTGAAATGGTTGGAACTTTGAACCTCAACATGAGGTGAAGAAAATAAACTCACCTCCCAGACCAGAGAGGTGTGTTGAGTTGCAGCTCATGTCCAGAGTAGTTTGAACCTTGAAAAGCAAATTTAAGTGGGACCATCCTACTACTCTTTTCAAATCACTGTATGCTACTACTCTCACACCAATGGGAACCATCGACACGACTGTCTAGCCTATCTTCCAATGAGCATCTTCCAGAGTGAACAACAGTAGAAGACAGTTGGACAATCAGAGCCTTACAAGCGTGCAGCTGAAAGGCCAACCCATCACCCTTCCTAAGGAGGGCTAGTTCCAATAGAGACAGATGCTCACGTAAATACATTCATGATTTCTTACTCCAAATGGGCGGTGGTACGTGTGTAAAGTATATGACTACTGTGAGAATGGTTTCTAAAATGTATCGACAAGAAGTGTCTATTTTTCTTTCTCACTCTCTCTCTCCCTCTCCATGTCGATGTGTAAAACGCCACCATATTGTGTCAGTCTGCTTGTGACCTTTTTCTCATGTATTAAGTTGGTATGTTTATTCTGTGTTATTATTTAGTTCGCTTGTAAATAAATAAATAGACCAATTTATGTAGTACTGATTCATAAGTAAGGCTGGGGTTATTACAGATCCAAGAAGGTTACGACTGTTCAGAATGAGGATATGATAAGAGGTTCTGTTTAATATGTTGACTGTTTTATGGACGTGATAGGTAAAAGACCTTTAGAGTTTCATTCGGGAGATGGTAACTCTTTGAACAACTGCTCTCGCGGTGCCCCAAATTCCTAATGAATTTACACGATTCGTTTAAATCGGGTAACAATTAAAGTTAGTTGATTCGATAAATAACATTGATCAGATTATTGAAAGTAAAGTCACGATAACACTGAAGGAAAATCACATTTGGATTTGTCTTAGTCATTAAAGCACAACACAGGGGGTTGACCAAGGAGCCCCCCAACACCCTGACTTGAAACTAGAGCGTTAAAGCTGCCATGTTATCAATCAATAAGAGCATGGGGATACGAGGAGATACACAGAGAACAACAAAATGCTACGTTTTTCTAAAGCAACGGCAAACCTTCTTTATTGAGTATCTCTGTATTGAGACTACGATTATGCAGTTTGAATATCATTTGATTTAGCTACTCCAATTCAAGCTAATATAAATAAAGTTCCATTTCTGCATTATAATTTCAACATAGGCTGCTGTTAGTACCTTCGCTATGAAAATGCTCTACAATCTATAGATAGGGGCATGTTGGTGCTGGCAGCTTCAAAAGCACGTAAAGGTAATGCAAACAAACCCCTTTCCTTCATTGTAATTAAGCTTTCAGTGAAGGTTCTCAGCGCAACACATTTTTCAGCCGCTGAGAAACATGCCTTTCCTGTCATCGAAGCCTGAGTTTAATGTCACAGCGTGGTGAGCACAAACACAGTAATTGAGAGGTGAGCTGGATGAGACGAGGTGAGGCAACAAAAAAAATAGACTGATCGTGATAAAAAAACAGGAGAGAATCTGCATCACTTTGGCTCCCGCAACAATAATCATTATATGAAAAACGGTATACAGAGTGACACACACACACACACACACACACACACACACACACACACACACACACACACACACACACACACACACACACACACACACACACACACACACACACACACACACACACACGGAGAGCCAACCAGAGCCCATTTCTGTGGAATTAAAGAGCAGGGGTTGTAAAAAGACGTTTGACCTTGGAGATGAGTACGAGTTGAACTTAAAATTCAACAAAGTCCGTCATCAACAAGGGGAAATGTTTTCACCTGTAAATTCATTCATTTTTACATAACCTATGGTTTGTTATTAAAGGTCCATGGTAGCTATTACTTATGAGTCTGGCAAGCAAGACTTGTCAGACTACCTAGTACTTGGGGCTCGCCTTGAGTCTAAAAACAAGGCGAACAAAGCGTAAAGATGGGGGGGGTTAGGTCATGCATTATTTTTCCCTCTCCTTTCATCAAGTCAAGCAAAACCCCACAAGGGGGCAATATTGAGCTTTGAACAGAGAGTTCCATGGGAATGCTCATTGATCAACCCATCATCTCCTACTAAAACCATGTCACATGTGTCTGTGGGACCACAAATACCCTTGCCTCACAACTAGCAAGGACAGGACACCATGTACGTTGCATGCCATGTATAATTACATGTAACTGCAAAGTGATCAGAAGCTACAATTATTTCAAATTCAAGTATCGTCGTATAATGTAGGCTGTTAGTTGTTATTAGTGGAGTAATCTTCTCTTCTCAATGACGAAGATTCACAGACGGCTGGGCTGGCAAGCTAAAGGCTCGACTTCTTCTTACTTGGATATAAACTGCTACTCACACTCAACAGAGACGTGGAAGACACACGACAACAGGTTGAACTGATGCAAATTCACGGTTTATTATCACACTATGCTAGATACGCACACTCATATAATTCATAACACAAAGGGAGGAGCTCGAACATCATGTTAAAGCCATATGAGTGTTACACCATTTTCTATTGAATATCACAGGGTAGAAGACAGGCATTTATAGTGAATCTTTACTGGTAACAGGAGAGAGCTATGAGTAACACTGTAATTAAAGTAACCAAACTCGTTGTATCACCCTCGCTATTTTATGGTTGTCTAGTAGTTACCAGTGATGTGTATAAACCTTGGATGACAGACATGGGATCGCTGTAATGAGGCCACCGTGCAGTCATCGTGGTACTCCTCTAATGTAAAAAATATTTTGGTAGCAATATCAATGCATTTACCCATAGGTTTATAGACCAATAAGACGGCCCCAAATGTGTTCAAATTCGGTGAAGGGTCGGAGAGGTACTCAGGTCCACACTCATTGAGGAAACTAAACTAAAATCTGTGGGTGTGGCGTAGCGTTTGGCCGGAGCAAGGAGTCTGGGTAGCCAGGCAAGCTCTCTGTAGCTCTGATGAGCTCTCTGTAGGAACTCTCTGTAGCTCTCTGATGGAGCTCTCTGTAGATCTCTGATGGAGCTGTCTGTAGCTCTGATGGTGCTCTCTGTAGCTCTCTGATGGAGCTCTCTGTAGCTCTCTGATGGAACTCTCTGATGGAGCTCTCTGATGGAGCTCTCTGATGGAGCTCTCTGTAGCTCTGATAGAGCTCTCTGTAGCTCTGATAGAGCACTCTGAAGCTCTCTGATGGAGCACTCTGAAGCTCTCTGATGGAGCTCTCTGATGGAGCTCTCTGATGGAGCTCTCTGATGGAGCTCTCTGATGGAGCTCTCTGTAGCTCTGATAGAGCTCTCTGTAGCTCTGATAGAGCACTCTGAAGCTCTCTGATGGAGCACTCTGTGGCTCTCTGATGGAGCACTCTGTGGCTCTCTGATGGAGCACTCTGTGGCTCTCTGATAGAGCACTCTGTAGCTCTCTGATGGATCACTCTGGAGCTCCCTGTTTGAACGAGGGCTGAGTCAAGTAAACTTGAGTTACCAAGTTAAGTGAGAAGTCACGACAGGGTTACGCTGATACACTCACTCCTGTCTCTCTCTTTGATCTATGTGCTCTCTATGCTGAGCGTCAGCGTGATTGTAGAGCTGTGACATGGCTCTGCGCAGCGAACCAGGTAAGTACTGTTCAGCAGAGGCTTAGCCTGAGCAGAGCTCCCTGCCTGCAGATTACGAAGAAGAGAAGAGTGGCGCATAGTATGAGACGCATAAGCACCCACATTAACATGATGTAAATATAGAGGGCAATAGAAAAGAATGTGCCACTGGCAAGCTGTCAACACATCACATCTACTGATATCATTATTATGACAACCAGTGGAGACAGAGATCCACCTAAAGATCAGACTCTCTGGTGAACAGTAAAATAACAATGCGATTGGTAGCTCGTACTAAAAAGGACCCACGGTGCGTTTCAGACATAGAAGCAGTAACCATGTCCATTCTACCCATTACATCTCTATGGTTCAAGACAAGTAGTGGTTGAAGGTGTAATCCCATAGTACATATACATTGAGTGTACAAAATGAACATGACATACAGACCAGATGAATCCAGGTGAAAGCCATGATCCCTTTTTTATGTCACTTGTTAAATCCACTTCAATCAGTATAGATGAAGGGGAGGAGACCGATTTAAAGAAGGATTTTTAAACCTCGAGACAATTGAGACATGGATTGTGCATGTGTTCCATTCAGAGGGTGAATGGGCAAGACAACAGATTTAAGTGCCTTTGAACTTGGTATGGCAGTAGGTGCCAGGCACACCGGTTCGTGTCAATAACTGCAACACTGCTAGGTTTTTGCTTAACAGTTTCCGGTGTGTATGAAGAATGATCCACCACCCAAAGGCTAATCCAGCCAATTTGACACAACTGTGGGAAGAATTGGAGTCAACCAGGGCCAGCGTCCCTGTGGAACGCTCTCGACACCTTGTAGAGTCCATGTTCTGATGTGCAACTCGATATTAGGAAGGTGTTCTTAATGTTTTGTAAACTCAGTGTACACTGCCAGGGACCTCACAATACCAATACGGATTGTAATATGGATTTTAATTCTCACGATTCTGTAGGTATTGCGATTAGATACCGCAATTTTATTGCAATTTGACGTTCCAAACACATTGCTCACTATATGTCTGCTGCAGAAAGACAAGAGAGATCAGTCAGGGAAATACTGTACTGAAAACAGGGACTCTACATTAATTCTTAGAGGGGAGCACTGTGGATAATGGTGGCTATATACACTTGGTTCAAAAGGATAGTTTACAGTATCGGACTTACCATCATCTTCTCAAAGAGGGCGTTGATCTCCTTCTCGGAGAGGTTCATGGAGCGGTCGTCGAAGAGAGGCTGGGGCATGGGCATCTCTACCTGAATGGACATGGGGTCTGTGGAGTGCTGGATCAGGGGCTTGTCCTTCTTATTCCCAGTCTTCCGGAAACTGGTGATCCGGTCACGCTGAAGGGGAAAGAGAGGGTGGCATTACCAAAGTGTGTATGGTAAGTGTTACGACATATAGTATTTAACTAGGAATATTTAGCTAGGCTTCAGGCTTTCTGAATGCTTACATACTGTAGAGTTGAGTGATACTGTCATATGCCTGCCATGTCTTTCAAGCTCCTTCCCAACCTTTAAACAGGCATCAGCTGGTTGGGATGCTACCACAGGCCAGCTAAAGTAAAGCGTTTTGCCTGTGACAAGGGGCGGACTGATAATGTATGCTCATCTTCTGCTATGTCGTTAAAAAAAATGATGTTAGATTAAATGATAATGTGCTTTAACAAGGGGTGTAACATTGCTTTCTCTATTTCAAACTTTGATGTATTAATCTGTACAGTTCATGTGTATCTGAATGAAAACATGGTACATAATAAAATGGTACACTGTTAAATACAGCGACGTCATCGATTTTACTTACCTTCACACTTACCATTAACCCTGTAGATTAGGATTGTTCAAAATCACAGACTGGTATGGGAGTCTGTATAACTTAAGTACATATGCCTCAGAAAGATACTCTCACAGACAGTACTCAGCTATTCTAGCTACACCGATGAATTAAGAACAAATGTCAATCACATAAGGAGAAATACATTCACCTGAGCTGTGCTTGATTTAGTTTGCAGGGGGCAATGGGACAAATGGAATCGTCCCAAAAGTGCAAACTGCAAGCGTTAAATCAAGCGCACCTCATATGTATTCAGGGCCGACGACAGAAGACAGACCAAGCTCAAACGATATACCGCCAGCAGCACACACCTTTGGTACACAGTCAGAAGAGGGTAAGTCCATGCACCAGTCGCTGTTAGTTAGTCGTCAGTGGTATTAGCTATATGGGTTTAGGGGTCATGCTTGTGTGAAATGAATGAATGAACACACATATGAAAAAGAGTAAGACAAATCAATTAATACGACATTTTATTAATGATAGCACACCTGAATCTACACTGAAATCATCGTGGACGGACCAGTGAAAGACAAACCAATGATGTTCAACATGATTGTAGAATCTACATGTAATACAATCCATTGAAACAGCACCAGTGTTTGACCCAAATAGAGTGTACTTGTTCTTTGTTAATGAATTATTAAGAGGAATAATAACAAATACAATATATAAATAAGCCTGTTGGATACTGTTGGGCTGATATTTGACTGATTAGGCTAGGCATTCATAAAAATAAATCATATTAAATTAAGTGATCATTTGGCCACATTAAATAACCATAAAATACTGTAATGACAGTAATACAGGAACCATACTTGGTTAACAGAGGGCACCGTGTCACTCTTGTTTCATTGATCCATCCACAGATTTCAGTTCAACATCCTGTGCAGCCATGACACAAAGAGAAGATGATGACGCGAAACAAAATACACAAAGAAATGAAAACAGGACGCCTTACCATGTCGTCAGCCAATGTTTTTATGTGTATGTTCTGTTGAAGGGAAGGCACATTGTGAAAAATAAGATCCAACTGAAAATGACAGCCCCATGGTGTGCATGTGAAGGAGAATATCCAAAATGTCACAATACACAGTAACAGATGGACATGCATGCAAACGTGACGGAAATGTCATAAAGCCTCAGACGAACCTATATGAATGAACCCATGAATAACCACACCTATGAATAACACCAATGCCAAAAGTATGCAAAGCTGCCATCAAGGCAAAGGGTGGCTACTTTGAAGAATCTCAAATATGAAATAGATTTTGATTTGTTGAACACTTTGTTGGTTACTACATGATTCCATATGATATTTCATAGTTTTGAAGTCTTTACTTCATTTTTAAATAGTAAAAATAAAGAAAAACCCTTGAATAAATAGGTTTATCGAAAAGTTTGACTGGTAATGTATGTTTCCCAAATTTGGACAGTACAGTACAGTAAAGAAAAGTAGAGTGCAGTACAGTACACTAGAGTAGAGTACAATATAATGTACTGTATTGTACTGTACATATTTACTTTACTGTACTCTGATCTGCTCTGCTGTACGCTACTCTACTGTGCTGTCATGTCCAAATTTGGGAAACATAAACATTGGTTCAGCCTGGTCTGGTCCAGACCAACCAAATGTGGCCTTGTTTAGGAGCTCATTAGTATAATAGATATTGTGTAGAATTAACTAAATATGCAAAATAAGGTTATTGCATATTTTAACCTTTGTGTACCTATTCAGGATACAAACACCATAAAGAGAATGATATGAATATTCATAATTAAGCATAGTACAGATCAGGGACACATGATGTAATTCTGTTACCGTAATTCCATTACCGGTTATAAATCCACTTCACCTACTGTAGTTCAATAACTTTAAAAAATGTTCTCAAACTCAAGAGCTGTGTTCGAATATTCATACTAACTGCACTAACAGTACTACTTGTGATGTAAATTGAGTATGTAGTATGCTTATTGGACATGTATGGATATGGATATAGTATGGATATAGTTAGTATGCCAAAAGTTCCCGGATGTCGTACTACATTCGCCAAAATACGAAGTATACAAGGAGTGGACACTATTTCCGTGCTTTAGGGCCCATAATGACATTTGTGTCCTAACCGATGTCCTCACCGACTTGCCAAAACTATAGTTTGTTAACAAGACATTTGTGGATTGGTTGAAAAATAAGTTTTAATGACTCCAACCTAAATGTATGTAAACTTCCGACTTCAACTGTAGGTCCCCGACAAAAAAACTCCCAAAACAGATGTTTGTTTCCTTTCCAGACACAAGGCATACATTGCCAATGGCCTGTGGCTTTGCTGCAGACGGCCATTTGTAAAGACGCCTCAGTCACACACTGACACAGGAAGCAGGAAACTACACAACACCATATGCTGTGGCGCTATGCTGTGGGGGCTGTGAAGCGCTAACGATCGGGGAACGTGGGGTGTTGTGGCCATAAAGCGGACCTCCTGCCGAGGGGGTTCTCTCCTCGGTTAATCTCAGGCTATCACTCTCAACGGCTTTACACTGCAACTCCTCGAGCCGTTAGCCCCATAGCTCCCTGAGGCTAAAGACTGCAGCTAGCAGACGCTCAAACTGCCATATCTATTACTTCTATGAATCAACAGTTGGTAGGTGTTTTCTGTCAGGGATAGAGCCTCTATCTATGAATTTCCACATCTAGTTCTAGTCCCTATGGACTATGTGAAAGTGTTATTTAATTACTCCTTCGAGGCAGCCTTGTCAAGATGATACCTGCATACTATCACTGCTCCAAAAGGTTACGTGACAGAGAGCAATGTCTCGACTGTATTGCTCAGGTGATGCCAACAGGGTCATGCCAGCAAAAACGCTGACTTTACACATCCAAGTATATCTGACCAAATTATAAAAGACAAGCATTGTCATTTAGAATTGCAAAAAGTGAGTGTGGAAGATGTGAAAAGAATACTGTTGTCTATCAACAATGACAAGCCACCGGGGTCTGACAACTTGGATGGAAAATTACTGAAGATAATAGCGGACGATATTGCCACTCCAATTTGCCATATCTTCAATTGAAGCTTACTAGAATGTGTGAGCTCTCAGGCCTGGAGGGAAGCAAAAGTAACTCCGCTACCTAAGAATAGTAAAGCCGGCCTCCCGAGTGGTGCAGCGCTGTAGGTTTGACTGTGTCACAACCGGCCGTGACTGGGAGTCCCATAGGGCAGCACACAATTGGCCCAGCATCACCCGGGTTAGGGGAGGGTATGTCTGGGGGGATTTACTTGGCTCATCGCGCTCTAGCGACTCCTTGTGGCCTGCTGGGTGTTTGCAGGCTGACTTTGGTCGTCAATTGAATGGTATTTCCTCTGACACATTGGTGCAGCTGGCTTCCGGGTTAAGCGGACGGGTGTTAAGAAGCGCAGTTTGGTGGGTCATGTTTCGGAGGACGCATGACTTGACCTTCCCTATATGCTATCTTACAGTAAACAAATAGACAACAGACTTTCAGCATGTGTATAGGGAAGGACATTCAACAAGCACAGCACTTACAGAAATTACTGATGACAGGTTGAGAGAAATTGATAATAAAACGATTGTGGGGCTATTCTGTTAGACTTCAGTGCGGCTTTTGACATTATCGACCATAGTCTGCTGCTGGAAAAACTTGTGTTTTGGCTTTACACCCCCTGCTATATTGTGGATAAAGAGTTACCTGTCTAACAGAACATGGAGGGTGTTAATTAATGGAACCCTCTCCAACATAATCCGGATATAATCAGGAATTTCTCAGGGTAGCTGTCTAGGACCCTTAATTGTTCAATGTTTAGCAACAACATGCTACTGGCTTTGAGTAAAGCCAGTGTGTCTATGTAGGCAGATGACTAAACACTATAAACGTTGGGTACTACAGCTACGGAAATGACTGCAACACTTAACAAAGTGCTACAGTTAGTTTCATAATGGGTGGCGAGAAATAAGTTAGTCCTAAATATGTCCAAAACTAAAAGCATTGTATTTGGGACAAATCATTCACTAAACCCTAAACCTTAACTAAATATTGTAATGAATAGTGTGGAAATTGAGCAAGTTCAGGTGACTAAACTGCTTGGAGTAACAACCCTGGATTATAAACTGGTCAAAACATATTGATACAACAGTAGCTAAAATGAGGAGAAGTCTGTCCATAAAAAGGTGCTACTCTCCTTAACAGCACTATCAACAAGGCCGGTCCTACAGGCCCTAGTTTTGTCGCACCTGGACTACTGTTTCAGTCGTATGGTCAGGTGTCACAAAGAAGGACTTAGGAAAATTGCAATTGGCTCAGAACAGGGCAGCACGGCTGGCCCTTGGATGTACACAGAGAGCTAACATTAATAATATGCATGTCAGTCTCTCCTGGATCAAAGTGGAGGAGAGATTGACTTCATCACTACTTGTATTTGTGAGAGGAATTGACATGTTGAATGCACCGAGCTGTCTGTTTGAACTGGCACACAGCTAGGAAACCCATGTATACCCAACAAGACATGCCACCAGAGGTTTCTTCACAGTCCCCAAGTCCAGAACATGGGAGGAGCACAGTACTACATAGTGCTATAACAACATCAAACTCTATTCCATATTAAGTAAATCATGCAAGCAGTAAAATTGTATGTAAACAAATATATAAAAATACACCTTATGGAACAGTGGGGACTGTGAAGCAACACAAACATAGGCACAGACATATGGACACAATAAAATATGCAGTATATACACACACGTACACAAGGATTTTGTGTTGTAGATATGTGGTAGTAGAGTAGAGGCATGAGGACACAAACATAACATGTGGGGAAATCGGTTTTGAATGTATTGTAATATTTAAAAAAATATATAAAAAATTGCGTAACGGCATTCATTTTGCTGGACCCCAGGAAGAGTAGCTGCAGCCTTGAGCGAAGCTAATGGTTTTCAATACAATAAAACAGGGCCAAAGCATTGTCAGAAGAACTGTTGTGCTGTTAACTACAATGGTTAGCTTTACTGACAGATAATGACCACTAAACATGTGACTGTGGATAATCACAAAGATACGTTGATTAGGCTAAACATTATCACTCAACTTAAGAAGCGATAGCTAATAAGGTTGTAGTCTCAATCTTAACGCTAACCTAACTCCTAGTTTATGGCTCACTAAATAGACAAGGATATGATATTATCCCGATACTTTGGTCCCGATACGAGATACAGTTGAAGTCGGAAGTTTACATACACTTAGGTTGGAGTCATTAAAACTCGTTTTTCAACCACTCCACACATTTCTTGTTAACAAACTATAGTTTTGGCAAGTCAGTTAGGACATCTACTTTGTGCATGACACAAGTCATTTTTTCAACAATTGTTTACAAACAGATTATTTCACTTAAATTTCACTGTATCACAATTCCAGTGGGTCAGAAGTTTATATTAACTAAGTTGACTGTGCCGTTAACCATCTTGGAAAATTCCAGAAAATTATGTCATGGCTTTATAAGCTTCTGATAGGCTAATTGACATCATTTGAGTCAATTGGAGGTGTACGTGTGGATGTATTTCAAGGCCTACCTTCAAATTCAGTGCCTCTTTGCTTGACATCATGGGAAAATCTAAGGAAAACAGCCAAGACCTCAGAAAAGAATTGTAGACCTCCACAAGTCTGGTTCATCCTTGGGAGCAATTTCCAAATGCCTGACAGTACCACGTTCATCTGTACAGACAATAGTACGCAAGTATAAACACCATGGGACCACGCAGCTGTCATACCGCTCAGGAAGGAGACGTGTTGTATCTCATAGAGATGAACGTACTTCAGTGCGAAAAGTGCAAATCAATCCCTAAACAACAGCAAATTACCTTGTGAAGATGCTGGAGGAAACAGGTACAAAAGTATCTATATCCACAGTACAACGAGTGCTATATCAACATAACCTGAAAGGCTGCTCAGCAAGGTAGAAACCACTGGTCCAAAACCTCCATAATAAAGCCAGACTACGGTTTGCAACTGCACATGGGGACAAAGATCATACTTTTGGAGAAATATCCTCTGGTGTGATGAAACAAAAATAGAACTGTTTGGCTATAATGACCATCATTATGTTTGGAGGGAAAAGGGGGAGGCCTGCAAGTCAAAGAACACCATCCCAACCGTGAAGCACGGGAGTGGCATCATGTTGTGGGGGTGCTTTGCTGCAGGAGGGACTGGTGCACTTCACAAAATAGATGGCATCATGAGGCATTGAAAATTATGTGGATGTATTGAAGCACCATCTCAAGACATCAGTCAGGAAGTTAAAGCTTGGTTGCAAATGGGTCTTCCAAATGGACAACGACCCCAAGCAAAATTCCAAAGTTGTGGCAAAATGGCTTAAGGACAACAAAGTCAAGGTATTGGAGTGGCCATCACAAAGCCCTGACCTCAATCATATAGAACATATGTGGGCAGAACTGAAAAAATGTGTGCGAGCAAGGAGGCCTACAAACCTGACTCGGTTACACCAGCTCTGTCAGGAGGAATGGGACAAAAGTCACCCAACTTATTGTGGGACGCTTGTGGAAGGCTACCCAAAATGTTTGACACAAGTTAAACAATTTAAAGGCAATGCTACCAAATACTAATTGAGTGTATGTAAACTTCTGACCCACTGGGAATGTGATGAAAGAAATAAAAGCTTAAATAAATCATTCTCTCTACTATTATTCTGACATTTCACATTCTTAAAATAACTGACCTAAGACCGGGATTTTTTACTCTGATTAAATGTCAGGAATTGTGGAAAAACTGAGTTTAAATGTACTTGGCTAAGGTGTCCGTAAACTTCCGACTACAACTGTGTATTGCGATTCTCACTATTTGATAAGTACTGCGATTGGTTACTGTGATTTTACTGCAATTCAATGTTCCAAACATATTGCTCACCACACAGTGCAGTCGGAAAATATTCAGACCCCTTTTTTCATATTTTGTTACGTCAGAGCATTATTCTACAATCGATTAAATAAAACATTCTCATCAATCTACACACAATACCCAATAATGACAAAGTGAAATTCTTGGAAAGGTCCCGGCATACACCTATATATAGAGGCTTTTATATATATATATATATAAAAGGTCCCACAGTTGACAGTGCATGTCAGAGCAAAAACTAAGCAATGAGGTTAAAGGAATTTTCCGTAGAGCTCCGAGACAGGATTCTGTCGAGGGACAGGTCTGAGGAAGGGGTACCAAAAAATGTCTGCAGCATTGAAGGTCCCCAAGAACACAT
Source organism: Oncorhynchus keta (assembly GCF_023373465.1). Lineage (NCBI taxonomy): Eukaryota > Metazoa > Chordata > Actinopteri > Salmoniformes > Salmonidae > Oncorhynchus > Oncorhynchus keta. The sequence goes on from NC_068450.1 coordinate 44,397,092, forward strand.
TGGCCTTCATTATTCTTAGATGGAAGATGACCGAGGAAAAGATGAACGGAGCAAAGTTCAGAGATCCTTGATGAAAACTTGCTCCAGAGCACTCAGGACCTCAGACTGGGGTGAAGGTTCACCTTCCAACAGGAAGGCCCTATCCACAAAGGCAAGACAATGCAGGAGTAACTTCAGGACAAGTCTCTGAATGTCCTTGACTGGCCCAGCCAGAACCCGGACTTGAACCCAATCGAACATCTCTGGAGAGACTTGAAAATGGCTGTGAAGCAACCCTCCCCAAACAACCTGGCAGAGCTTGAGATGATCTGCAGAGAAGAATAGGAGAAACTCCCCAAAAACAGGTGTTCCAAGCTTGTAGCATCATAACCAAGAAGACTCAAGGCTGTAATCGCAGCCAAAGGTGCTTAAACAAAGTACTGAGTAAAGGGTCTGAACACTTACGTAAATGTTATATTTCAATTTTAAATTAATTTCTTTATGCTTTGTCATTATGGGGTATTGTGTGCAAATTGGTGAGGAAAAGCAACAATTGAATCCATTTTAGAATAAGGCTATAACGTAACAAAATGTGAAAAAAGTCAAGGGGTCTGAATACTTTCCATATGCACTGTATGTTTGCTGCAGAGGGACAAGAGAGAGCCATGAGAAAGTTTTGATCAGTCAAACAAATTGGAGTTTGGTGCAGCTACAACCAACTATTGCGATATTAAAATAATATTGCGATATTGTCAAAACGATATGGTCAGAAATAATATCCAGAAAATAGGTAACTGTATCTATATTTTCCCCCCCATCATTACTTTCAAACATTGTCTCTACAAGTGTGTAAAACATTGCACATTTTTCAAATGGGGTAATTTAACATATTTTAATCAGTTTAACAACAAGGGAACCTCTGTTGAGCTAATCGTCTTTACTTTAGGGGAAACCATCAGTTTACTTCTGCAGTCATTATCGCACGGCAACACATAGCAACAATGCAATTTGGTTTCCTTTAGGGGAAACCATCAATTCACTTCCGCACAGTCATTATCGTACGGCAACACTACAACAATGCAATTTACCACATAACAATTAACCATGCACATCCTCTGGGCTTCTCTGGCTTATTAAAACCTCAACTCTTTCATTGTAATAAACGTTTATTGCCCAACATTAATTCCTCAAAATAACCCAAATCGAATTAGCCCTCAGCTCCTTCATTATCGAAATAGGATTTTGTTTAGATAAAGGTTAATAAAATTGAAAAACCCACTGCAATTTTGCTGGATTCATGGGTCCATATGAGTATGGAGAATATCACGAGTATAACTCATCTGCCAAGAGTTTTTAAATACAAAGGACTACAGTCGTGGCCAAAGTTTTGAGAATGATACAAATATTAATTTTCACAAATTCTGCTGCCTCAGTGTCTTTAGATATTTTTGTCAGATTTTACTATGGAATACTGAAGTATAATTACAAGCATTTCATAAGTGTCAAAGGCTTTTGTTGACACTTACATGAATTTGATGCAAAGAGTCAATATTTGCAGTGTTGACCCTTCATTTTCAAGACCTCTGCAATCCGCCCTGGCATGCTGTCAATTAACTTCTGGGCCACATCCTGACTAATGGCAGCCCATTCTTGCAAAATCAATGCTTGGAGTTTGTCAGAGTTTGTGGGTTTTAATCTGTCCACCCACCTCTTGAGGATTGACCAAGTTCTCAATGGGATTAAGGTCTGGGGAGTTTCCTGGCCATGGACCAAAAATATTGATGTTTTGTTCCCCGAGCCAATTTTGCCTTATAGCAAGGTGCTCCATAATGCTGGAAAAGACTTTGTTCATCACCAAACTGTTCCTGGATGGTTGTGAGAGGTTGCTCATGGAGGATGTGTTGGTACCATTCTTTATTTCTTTGCTGTGTACTTAGGTAAAATTGTGAGTGAGCCCACTACCTTGGCTGAGGAGCAACCCCACACATGAATGGTCTCAGGATGCTTTACTGTTGGCATGACACAGGACTGATGGTAGCGCTCACCTTGTCTTCTCAGGACAAGCTTTTTTTCCGGATGCCCTAAACAATCGGAAAGGGGATTCAGAGAAAATGACTTTACCCCAGTCCTCAGCAGTCCAATCCCTGTACCTTTTGCAGAATATCAGTCTGTCCCTGATGTTTTAGATGGAGAGAAGTGGCTTCTTTGCTGCCCTTATTGACACCAGGCCATCCTCCAAAAGTCTGTGCCCCACTGTGCGTTCAGAGGCACTTACACCTGCCTACTGCCATTCCTTAGCAAGCTCTGTAATGGTGGTGCACCGATCCCGCAGCTGAATCAACTTTAGGAGACGGTCCTGGCGCTTGCTGGACTTTCGTGGGAGCCCTGAAGCCTTCTTCACAACAATTGAACCGCTCTCCTTGAAGTTCTTGATGATCCGATAAATGGTTGATTTAGGTGCAATCTTACTGGCAGCAATATCCTTGCCAGTGAAGCCCTTTTTGTGCAAAGTAATGAGGGCACGTGTTTCCTTGCAGGTAACCATGGATGACAGAGGAAGAACAATAATTCCAAGCACCACCCTCCTTTTGAAGCTTCCAGTCTGTTATTCGCACTCAATCAGCATTGCAGAGTGATCTCCAGCCTTGTCCTCATCAACACTCACACCTGTGTTAACGAGAGAATCACTGAGATGATGTCAGCTGGTCCTTTTGTGGCAGGGCTGAAATGCAGTGGAAATGTTTTGGGGGGATTCAGTTCATTTGCATGGCAAAAAGGGACTTTGCAATTCATCTGATCACTCTTCATAACATTCTGGAGTATATGCAAATTGCCATCATACAAACTGAGGCAGCAGACTGTGAAAATTAATATTTGTGTCGTTCTCAAAACTTTTGGCCACAACTGTACAATAACTACTCAGTTTGCTTTCTTCTGGGCTAAAGGATATAGGGCCTATTTTAATTCCAGATAGCGTCCTGCATTAGCAAATCTAAATGTTTTAGTAATGTTGTATTCATAAAGCGTCTCAGAGTAGGAATGCTGATCTAGGATCAGTTTTGACTTTAAGATCATAATGAAAACAATTAGATGGACAGTAAGGGGGGGAATGGGGTACAATAGGCTTGCTCAAAGTGATTACCACTAGGTGGTGTATGACATTTCCACAACTGCATTACATACTATTAATTCACATCTTTTCATGCCAAACATGTTGGCCTAGTTTCAAATATGTTTTTTCTACATATGTTATTTTTACATCATTACACCATCTGCACATGAAGCACTTCCTGCTCACTCAATGGGGGAAAAAATCCCCATTAAAAACGGATGGCATTTTCAGAGTTCATCTAAAAAGCAGCACGGACATGCTTACATGGAAATCAGGGTTTTGCTTTAATTACTTGTAATTCATAACAAAGGATAACTAGGAGTGCTTGGTGTTGTTGGCACTAATGACTGTATCGCCATGTGCCGCTACTAACAATTCTTGACAACCTTGTGTCACTGCTCCCGCTCTCCCAGTCTCCTTCATAGCCTCTAGTATTCCAAATGTTCACTTCCACTTCCACTCGGCAATCAAAGTTCGTCTGCATTCCTCACTATTGGATTTCCATTCTGGGCGTGGAAAGTGACGAATCCTTCTACCCAGGGACATGTTCACAGAATTGGGTTGAGTGTGAATCCAAATACCTGCTAGAATGTATGTAGCACTTTCTTCTTAGTTAAACCAAACAGCTTGAACATAGTAGTAGACAGTTTACACATTTAGTTTTGGCCTCACTGGTTTATATGGACACAGCTTATTCAGTAGTAAACAAAACCTCAATGCATTGTATGTTGCTAAGGGACCGTCTCTGTGGACAGACTGAAGTACTGACCTAGAGTTCGCTTAACAGGGTGTGTGTGTGTGTGTATGTGCGTGCTGGCGTGAAACAGATACAGACTCATTACATGGAAAGGCAGCAGACACCTAAGTATATAAAAGTATATATATACAGTAATATTGTGGACATATTCATTGAAAATAAGAATTTGTTCTTAACTTACTTGCCTAGTTAGTTAAAGGTTAAATAATAAAAGGATCATGCCGAGATTAATCTGAGCACTCCACTGACATTTGCCCTGTTCATAAAATCCATCAGATAATGTTTAGACTGAGGGGCTCCCCCTTTCACTTGTCTCTGTGGTAGATGGGGAAAGAGCAGGGGAGGAATGACTGCCACCACCCTCTCATTGAACCATGGAAGTTCAAGGACGACCACAGAACTGCTTGCAGAAAACAGGATCCCCATTATAATGAATGGAAAAATGGTAATCTTCGTGGTCAATCTTTGTGTAAATAAAACATGTTTTAAAAGACAATCATAGTACCAATAATTGCTTATAAAACACCAGATGTGTGTCCTTGAACCAATTATTTTAAAATCGCACACAAAACAAGTATTTTTAGCTTTATTTATAATTCACATCCTAATTGCAACCTGCAGTACCCCATTTGGCCGTCAACTTGAGTTAAGGCGTCCACATACTTCCCATCTGGAACAGTTTGTGCATCACAGAAGGTTGGTGGCATGTTAAATGGGGAGGACAGACTCGTAATGGCTGGAGTGGAATTAGTGAAATGATATCAAACACATAGTTTCTATTTTGAGGAAGTGGATGGCTATGGAGTTTCAAGATGGACAAACAGTACGATTGCTGCTTTTTTCTATTTTTTCGAACTAAGGTCTTTTACGGGAGTATGCGAGCACACTCATTCGGCTCGCCTAACCGAACTCAAGAATGTGGAAGGCGTTACTCAATGAGAGGGGAGATCACTGAGCTCAAACTGTGCATGTTATATACCCTTGAGCCGCCATCTTAACCGACTTAATTTGGCTTCAATGCGCTATTGAGTCTTTACATAGGAATAATGGTGTCACGTGATTAGGGCCATCACCGACAAAAACAAACCTTGGTCGACTTAGAGTCATCCTGTTCTTTCGACCAATCAATAGGTCAAAATGTTTAAACTTATTTTTCCATATATAAAACCAACGACATCTGCACTGAGCTTGTCTGATGCTTTAAGCAAACTGTTTGATAAAATAATAAAGACACAGAAATTACTCAAGAAGGAGCCCGATGGTCACACTGTGTAAAAAAAAGAAAGACGGCGAGTGCCTGTGTGATTGACGCAGGATGTTATTATTACACTGTCCGTGCTGTTCCTGTAACATAATTTCATCCATGTAGTTAGCAAAATCCCAAATTTGCTTAGAAGAAAAATTCTGTAATCCCCCAACCCATGCTCTCTTTACGTGAAACATGTAAGCATCGCATGCATGTGAACAATAGGGACTGACCTATGACCTATCATAATCACATCAACAAAATGTTTTTTTACAAACTCCTAAAACAGTAATGTCGAGAGCAAAAAGAAACTTGAAGCGGGCGAATGTTTACTGGTTGCTTAGGAGGAAAAGGGGGAGGTCAGATCTGTGGAAGACTACTAGAAATCAAGAAAAAACAAGGGTATAGGAGTGTTGCATGACTATTATGTGTACCAAACAGTTACATTTAGATGACAATATTGTTTTTTCTGACCACTTTTCTGACCACAAATAAATACATATTCAGTGCATTCAGAAAGTATTCAGACCCCTTGACTTTTTCCAAGTTTTGTCATGTTAGAGCCTTATTATAAAATGTATTAAATAGTTTTTCCCCTCAATCAATCTACACACAATACTCCATAATGACAAAGCAAAAAAAAAGGTTTTTAGAAACTTCTGCAAATGTCTTAAAAATAAAAAACAGATATCACATTCACACAAATATTCAGACCCTTTACTCAGTACTATGTTGAAGCACTTTTGGCAGTAATTACAGCCTTGAGTATTCTTGGGTATAATGCTAAAAGCTTGTCACACCTGTATTTGAGGAGTTTCTCCCATTCTTCTCTGCAGATCCTCTCAAGCTCTGTCAGGTTGGATGGGGAGATTTGCTGCACAGATATTTGCAGGTCTCTCCAGAGATGTCTTATGGTCTCTGGCTAGGCAATTCAAGGACATTCAGAGACTTGTCCCGAAGCCACTCCTGCGTTATCTTGGCTGTGTGCTTCTGGTCGTTGTACTGTTGGAAGGTGAACCTTCGCCCCAGTCTGAGTGCTCTGGAGCAGGTTTTCATCAATGAGAGCTCTGTACATTGCTCTGTTCATCTTTCCCTCGATCCTCCCAGTCCCTGCCGCTGAAAAACATCTCCACAGAATGATGATGCCACCACCATGCTTCACTGTAGGGATGGTGTTCAGTTTTACCGGGCAGCCAGCTCTAGGAAGAGTCTTGGTGGTTTCAAACTTCTTCCACTTAAGATTGACAGAGTGGGCCTCCAGAGTAATGCAGCGGTCTAATGCACTGCATCACAGTGCTTGAGGCGTCACTACAGCCCCGGGTTTGATCCCAGGCTGTGTCACAGTCAGCCGTGACCGGGAGTACAAAATTATATATTTTTTAAGAGATTGATGGAAGCCACTGTGTTCTCAGGGACCTTCAATGCTGCAGAAATGTTTTGGTATCCTTCCCCAGATATGTGCCTCAACATGATCCTGTCTCAGAGCTCTACGGACAATTCCTTCGACCTCATGGCTTGGTTTTTGCTATGACATGCACCTTTTCAAATCATGTCCAATCAATTGAATTTACCACAGGTGGACACCAATCAAGTTGTAAAAACATCTCAAGGATGCACCTGAGCTCATAGGAAAGGTTCTGAATGCTTTGGAAATAAAGTATTTCAGTTTTAGAATAATTTCAAAATAAGTCTGTAATGTAACAAAATGTGGAAAAAGGGAAGGGGTCTGAATACTTTCTGAATGCACTGTATATACAGTACCAGTCAAACATTTGGACACCTACTCATTCAAGGGTTTTTCTTTATTTGTACTATTTTCTACATTGTTGAATAATAGTGAAGACATTAAAACTAAATAATAGCTCAAATAAGCAGAGTAACGACAGTCCATTATAATGCAGGTCCGATTTGTAAGTCGCTCTGGATAAGAGCGTCTGCTAAATGACTTAAATGTAAATGTAAATGAAGGTCAGTCAAAACGGAAAATGTCAAGAACTTTTAAAGTTTCTTCAAGCGCAATCGTAAAAACTATCAAGGGCTATGACAAAACTGGCTCTCATGAGGACCGCCACAGGAAAGGAAGACCCAGAGATGCCTCTGCTGCAGAGGATAAGTTCATTAGAGTTAACTGCACCTCAGGTTGCAGCTCAAATAAATGCTTCACAGAGTTCAAGTAACAGACACATCTCAACAACTGTTCAGAGGAGACTCAGGCCTTCATGGTCGAATTGATGCAAAGAAACCACTACTAAAGGACACCAATAATAAGAAGAGACTTGTTTGGGCCAAGAAACACAAGCAATGGACATTAGACTGGTGGAAGGTGGTCTTTTGGTCTGATGAGTCCAAATTTTAGATTTTTGGTTCTAACCGCCGTGAGACGTAGAGTAGGTGAATGGATGATCTCCGCATGTGTGGTTCTCACAATGAAGCATGGAGGAGGTGGTGTGATGGTGTGGGGGTGCTTTGCTGGTGACACTTTCCGTGATTTATTTAGAATTCAAGGCACACTTAACCAGCATGGCTACCACAGCATTCTGCAGCGATACGCCATCCCATCTGGTTTGCGACTATCATTTGTTTTTCAGAAGGACAACGGCCCAACACACCTCCAGGCTGTGTAAGGGCTATTTGAGATGGTTTGTGATGAGTTGGACCGCAGAGTGAAGGAAAAGTAGCCAACAAGTGCTCAGCATATATGGGAACTGCTTCAAGACTATTGGAAAATCATTCCAGGTGAAGCTGGTTGAGAGAATCCCAAGAGTGTGCAAACCTGGCATCAAGGCAAAGGTTGGCCACTTTGAAGAATCTAAAATATATTTTGATTTGTTTAACACTTTTTTTGGTTACTATATGATTTTGTATGTGTTATTTCATAGTTGTCTATGTGTTATTTCATGATGTCTTAACTGTTATTCCACAATGCAGAAAGTAGTACAAATAAAGAAAAAAACCTTGAATGAGTAGGTGTTCTAAAACTTTTGACCGGTAGTGTATATTTGCCTTTAAAGTTGGAGCACAAATTGGCCAGCAACCTATTTATTTATTTTTGGGGCCAAATTCGACAAACGGAAACCCTGGTCCACAGCTAGATAACTACTTAGCAAGATACCGAAGAAGAAATTTAATTCACCCTCCATAAACCCAATCCCGACAGTGCCTATTTCATATCCAAATGTTTAGCTAGCTAGCTAACGTTTACATATATTCGCTAGCAAGCACAACATAGCTAGATAGTGCAGTGTCCTTAGCTAGCTAGATAACATGGCAGCTAACACAGGCAGTTATTTCATGTAAACTAGCTAATCCATTGTGATATAATTATATCAATACTAACTAAAGTGGTTAACTAGCGTGAAGGAAGTATTGTGTTTTGTGCATTGTGTCTGTGCACTTAGCTAGCTACCATCCCATAGCCTACATTGCATACGAAGTCTGACTGGTTCATCTGTGGATGTACGGAGAAAATGCCTTTGACATTTTAAAAGTAGAAATGGTTCGTTCGTCACTACCGGATCGTCATGCAGCAAGTACCGCTTTTGTTGTCGCAAAATAAGGGACGGCCTCCCACTGTGATAAGTAACTATCAGCAGTTTCTCAGTGTGTTTCATGCTTTAGTGTCTTTCCGTATTTTTTTAACCTTTATTTAACTAGGCAAATCAGTTTGAACAAATTCTTATTTTCATTGACGGCCAAGGAACAGTGGGTTCACTGCCTTGTTCAGGGGCTGCCCGACCAATTTTTTACCTTGTCAGCTCAGGGATTCGATCTTGCAACCCTTCATTTACTAGTCCAATGCTCTAACCACTAGGCTACCTGCCGCCCCGCCTCAACATCAAGACATTGAAGTCATGTGGAAAGAACTGTATCCCTTCTTTCTTTTCTCTCAAAAACTCTTGAACGTGCCGTCCTTGGCCAGCTCTCCCGCTATCTCTCTCAGAATGACCTTCTTGATCCAAATCAGTCAGGTTTCAAGACTAGTCATTCAACTGAGACTGCTCTTCTCTGTATCACGGAGGCGCTCCGCACTGCTAAAGCTAACTCTCTCTCCTCTGCTCTCATCCTTCTAGACCTATCGGCTGCCTTCGATACTGTGAACCATCAGATCCTCCTCTCCACCCTCTCCGAGTTGGGCATCTCCGGCGCGGCCCACGCTTGGATTGCGTCCTACCTGACAGGTCGCTCCTACCAGGTGGCGTGGCGAGAATCTGTCTCCTCACCACGCGCTCTCACCACTGGTGTCCCCCAGGGCTCTGTTCTAGGCCCTCTCCTATTCTCGCTATACACCAAGTCACTTGGCTCTGTCATAACCTCACATGGTCTCTCCTATCATTGCTATGCAGACGACACACAATTAATCTTCTCCTTTCCCCCTTCTGATGACCAGGTGGCGAATCGCATCTCTGCATGTCTGGCAGACATATCAGTGTGGATGACGGATCACCACCTCAAGCTGAACCTCGGCAAGACGGAGCTGCTCTTCCTCCCGGGAAGGACTGCCCGTTCCATGATCTCGCCATCACGGTTGACAACTCCATTGTGTCCTCCTCCCAGAGCGCTAAGAACCTTGGCGTGATCCTGGACAACACCCTGTCGTTCTCAACTAACATCAAGGCGGTGGCCCGTTCCTGTAGGTTCATGCTCTACAACATCCGCAGAGTACGACCCTGCCTCACACAGGAAGCGGCGCAGGTCCTAATCCAGGCACTTGTCATCTCCCGTCTGGATTACTGCAACTCGCTGTTGGCTGGGCTCCCTGCCTGTGCTATTAAACCCCTACAACTCATCCAGAACGCCGCAGCCCGTCTGGTGTTCAACCTTCCCAAGTTCTCTCACGTCACCCCGCTCCTCCGCTCTCTCCACTGGTTTCCAGTTGAAGCTCGCATCCGCTACAAGACCATGGTGCTTGCCTACGGAGCTGTGAGGGGAACGGCACCTCAGTACCTCCAGGCTCTGATCAGGCCCTACACCCAAACAAGGGCACTGTGTTCATCCACCTCTGGCCTGCTCGCCTCCCTACCACTGAGGAAGTACAGTTCCCGCTCAGCCCAGTCAAAACTGTTCACTGCTCTGGCCCCCCAATGGTGGAACAAACTCCCTCACGATGCCAGGACAGCGGAGTCAATCACCACCTTCCGGAGACACCTGAAACCCCACCTCTTTAAGGAATACCTAGGATAGGATAAAGTAATCCTTCTCACCCCCCTTAAAAGATTTAGATGCGCTATTGTAAAGTGGCTGTTCCACTGGATGTCATAAGGTGAATGCACCAATTTGTAAGTCGCTCTGGATAAGAGCGTCTGCTAAATGACTTAAATGTAAATGTAATGTAACTGACTATTTACCGACTCATTTGGGAGTTTACTCGAGTTGGGGGGGTCCCTGCCAATGTACTGTATTGTGATAAAATGTAATCATGAGGTCCCTGACAATACCCAGCCCTAGTAATTTACACCACGTCAAGGTTGAAGAATGAGATTTATACTTCTTTATTCTTCTAATTGCCAAGAACAGGCCTGTATAAATATCTGACAGGGTGATGTCAGATCAGATGGAGCCGTTTCTTCCACAGCCAGCGTGACTAAAGCATTCTTCACCACTTCCTCTCTCCCACTTCCTGAGTGGCATGAAAAACTCACATGGTCTATTTCCTGCTGTTCTCTTCTCACACAGACCCTCTATCTCCACAATTGAGGACCAGGTCACCAAGGACACCATACAAAATCAAAATCACAAAATGACATATAAATTATTCTATCTGATACTGCTATCTACCTCTATCAGCCAAATTAGTTTTACCACAACAGTAACACCACAGCACAACTGAGTTATTGAAATGTAGGCATCCACTACTATTGATACGGTAGGCTTCTGTATACAGTAGACCTTGTACTGTTGTGTTGTATCACTCTTTGGTGGCCATGGCATGTTAGCCGTGTTTGAACAAGGCCTATTCTTTCTTTCAGTATTTTTTTAATGGAAGTATCACGCCCCACCTTCACACATGTAGCTGTGACCTGATGTGCACCCTAAAGCCCCTAAAAACATGCCAAAATTTGAATCACTGGGGTATAACAATCCCTTCCTCTCTCTCTGTGTGTGTGTGTGTGTGTGTGTGTGTGTGTGTGTGTGTGTGTGTGTGTGTGTGTGTGTGTGTGTGTTGAACTCTGTGTGACCTTTGAGATACTGATCTACACTAATCCTTTTGCTATTGCTAAAAGAGAGCATTGGCGAAAAGGACTATGGCATTCTAGGAATTTGGCAGTCATACGCCTATGTCACCTGATCATATGAAAGTTCACATGAGGTACGCTAGTGTGGTTACAATGTAAGATGTCGTTTGCTTGATGTTGTTTACTTGGCAAGAAGACAAATTTTACACCTTCAGCCTGAGAGACTTTAGCTAGTAGTCCCAACAGAATTCCAGAACATGAACGGAAACCATGTAACCACAACAGTGAAAATAATATAGGATATCTCATCCAAAATATTTCATTTAGACAAAAGATACACTATTTTGTTCTCCAATGCTATGAGCAACCATTAACATTGTGAATCAAGGGGTCCAGTAACCATCCACAATGACAGTCTATTATTCCACCCTACTGTATAATCTCTTATGTCACTTGTCTATTTATCATATAAAACTTGGCATGGAATCTAGCTAGGATATTTATGCAATAAGTTAGGACATACATTCATACACATTTTATTTGTGCAAGTCTAATCATTAATATAATCTATATGACATATGGGCTAGGCCAGTGTTTCCAAATCCAATCCTCGCATACACCCAACAGCACACATTTTTTTAACATTTCTAATTCACATGCATATAAATTACACACTTGTAAATGTGAAATAGGATTAAGACTGGAAGACTGGTGTTGGCAAACACTGGGCTAGGCTACAGTATGAATTTGACAAATCAACCAACTCCAAATTTGGAGGAGATTAAGTTGTTTTATATTTTCCCTGTATTGTACAATCATGTCATCAGTCATACCACCTAAATTGCTTCACACATGAAGTCAGAGAGCAGTCACAAAACGTGTCAGTATGTCAATGTCAACATTATTATTATGCTGACATGCTTTGAGAGCAGCTCTATTCAAAAATATATTTATGACTACTACACACTGAAATGTAGAGTAAATAAGCTTTTCTGCCTCTCAGTTAATTAAATTGGCCTTAAATTGGTTTTCACGTATGTTAACTGAATCAAAATCTTTATTTGAGATTCATTTACATTAAACGAGTTGAAATACAGCTTAGCATTTACTCCGTTTCATTATTAAGACAGTATAACCCACATAATCCTCCAGTTGTCAAGGGATCTTGGGGTACATATGGTGGCACACTTCGCTCTCTCTCGCTCTCTCTCGCTCTCTGAGGTCACAATTTACTCTGGAATGCAGCGGAGGGGGCTCTTGGTCTGGATAACCGGATCTCCTGAATTCCTTCAAAATGACTTCACTCCTTCTGTTCATTCCGTTAGAAATCAAAGGTGCTTGGCGGTTATACTTTGATAACTGCAAACATGGGGCAACCAAAAATGACTCATACATGACATTTGTGACAGACAACCTGATAAAAGTGGCCTTAACCTTAAAATCATCTGAGGTGTTATCCTGGTGTCCTTGGCTGTTATTTTGTGTCCACATCACAAACCAGAGCCCAGATAGTGTTGTTGTGACGTTATCCTGCCGGTGACTCAATAAAACAAACACAGCTTTCAAATGTTTGTCTCCTCACCAGAGTAGCTTTCAACAGGTAAGACTGAGCCTTTCGCTGAAGTCTAAAGGATACCCACGCTAAAGGGAATCATACTGCCCTGCCACCACAACTCTCAGTGGCGCTGCTTTGAAATGACAACCTCCACCTCTAACCCACCTTAAAACACAGACTCATCACTATCCCTAAATTCTGGACTCGATCCACACACATTCCCACTGATCACAGACAATCTCTGAATCTCTTTCTCTGGAACAAATCAAGGGTCAGGGAAAGTGTTGGGAAATATTTTGGCGTGTATATAAGCCTGCATGCATCTAGGCATGCATGTGCAAAGAGGGGAGAAAAAAAGGAGGGAAAAACTAAAAGTCAGATCAAGGCTCCACCCAGGGATGAATGATGACTTCCTCCCTCCACTCTCAGGCCATCTGGGTTAGCAAGAGCCAGAGCACCCAGAGCACGGGCCTGCATCTCTTTGCCTTGGCTGCACTGTTGAGGATTAGGCAACACTAGTGAACATGCCTGAGACCTCTTAAGGTTTGTGTAGCGCGCAGTGAGCTCACCGAATGAGAGTGTCCTGGGATGACGACAGCATTCAGCAAGGCAGTAGTGAGGCAGCACCTAAGAACACTAAAGACCGGACTGTGGTGTCAACGAATGGAAGGCAGTGGCTGGGCGACTGGAGGACATTTAAGAGTTACATGGAAGTCTACATTTCCGCAACATTTAAATACCACATGAACTGCACCCTCTCGGGAGACCATGGGGGTTCTCGTCCTACTATGTCATTACAGTCTACAAAACACAGGGGTTTTCTGCTGGCTAGAAATCACAGCCATTCTATTTACGTTAGTTAACCCTGCTGGAACACATACCAGAGATCCAACCCCTCCCCACTGCCTGCAACCCAAGAGCTAGAGGAATTATTTATTTGTTTTGTTAGTACTTCTCGTCACAGTCATTCTTGGGCTGGGAATTGCTAGAGACCTCGTGACACAATATCACAATACTTAGGTGCCAATACGATATGTATTGCAATTTGATACTGTGATTTTATTGCGATTCGATGATTCGAACATATTCGAAAAAATTTCTCACCAGCAGAGGGACAAGAGAGAGCCATGAGAAAACAAAAAGTGCTGAAAACAAATTGGCACCCTATGAAGAAAAAATATGGGAGTTTTGGTACAGGTACAGCCAACTCTAGCGCAAAAAGAATATTGCAATATTGTCAAAGCGATGCAATACAATAATATCAAAAATAATATCCCGATATGTAACTAGCTATTTATTTATTTATTATACACAGAGCTCTGTGTGGCTGCTCATCTGGTCTAGAGTCTTAACTTGAGGCAACGAGAGGTTAGCAATTGCATAAGCCGAATGGAGCAGCTCACCAATGGGCAGATTCTCCCAGTCACAATAGCCCTACTGCTCAAGACAGAAGAGTCCTGCCCATCGCAGTCAAGACATAGTTGAGTAAAAATTGGAAGGACATATTTGGTAAACAAAGTCATAAAGTCGGCCAGATAGCCATCCTGCTCTTTAATTTTAGGCTAAACGGATAATCTTCTTTACCTTAGTGGTGGCCAAGGTTAGGGCATTGTCCTGGATAACTCATCATCTCTCTTGATCCACAGATTAGCTGAATGAACTCGCTGTCATACTAGACTTAACTACTTAACATGCTGGCCTTGTACAGGAACCCTTCCCAGGTTACACTATAGTAAGTCAGTGACAGGAAATGGAGCAGTGTCAAGACATGTGATCAGCTCAACTGTATGCCTACATCCTGGTTGAGAAGAGGAGGCAACTTTGCCTTCTTTGACTTTTGCTCAAGGAGCTTACAAACAGCAGGGCAAGAACAGTCCACTGTACCGCAGTTGATTGACAACTCTGGTGGCACAGAAAGCCCTGTGGCGGCAAGTGGCAAAAGTTGAACTTTTTTCGATTCAAGCGGCAGAGACAAATATGCGGCTGTGTTCCCATGTAGAATTTCCACTTTCCCTCCCCTTGCGTTTCTGCCGCTCTTTGTAACATGCTTCTTTTACAGCCCATCTTTCCAACCAGTTTTAGTTTCCCACAGGGTGAGTGGAACGGTCATTATGATGACCACACTGAAGAGAGACCACATCCCTTCAGTGTTGTAATTAAGACATGGGAGTCCACCTTTAAAAAATCCTGAGATTGTCCTACATACACTGGTGACTAATTATTACTGAACATGGTTTATTTTGGGGAAAATTTTGTTGAGGTTAATTCAGTCAAAGTAGTTTGTGAAATACGAATAATGATGTATACCCCACTTAAATTTCAGGCGAGAGATGAGGTGCTGGGCCTCCCGGGCGGCGCAGTGGTTAAGGGCGCTGTACTGCAGCGCCAGCTGTGCCATCAGAGACCCTGGGTTCGCGCCAAGGCTCTGTCGTAACCGGCCGCGACCGGGAGGTCCGTTGGGCGACGCACAATTGGCCTAGCGTCGTCCGGGTTAGGGAGGACTTGGTCGGTAGGGATGTCCTTGTCTCATCGCACACCAGCGACTCCTGTGGCGGGCCGGGTGCAGTGCGCGCTAACCAAGGTTGCCAGGTGCACGGTGTTTCCTCCGACACATTGGTGCGGCTGGCTTCCGGGTTGGATGCGCGCTGTGTTAAGAAGCAGTGCGGCTAGGTTGGGTTGTGTATCAGAGGACGCATGACTTTCAACCTTCGTCTCTCCCGAGCCTGTACGGGAGTTGTAGCGATGAGACAAGATAATAGCTACTACAAGAATTGGACACTACGAAATTGGGGAGAAAAAGGGGTAAAATTTAAAAAAGAGATGAGGTGCTCTGGGCAGTAATAGCTCAATCGACCCTAGAGACACTACGATCACAACTATACACCTCCTATATCAACCAGTGCGTGGGTAACTAAACAACCCTAGACACTGTACCAGACTACACTTAGTGGACAATTTATTAGGTTCACGAAAATGGTTCGCTACTACAGACAGTGAGTCAAGTGACCATGGCTTGCAAAATAAAGCAGGACAGACAGGCATCGAGGCATTCAGTTACTGTTAAATTAAATGTTACAATGGGCAAAACGAGTGTGAGCCGGTTCCAGTATCTCAGAAACGGACGGCATCCTGGGCTTTTCACACACAACAGTGTTTAGGATTTACAGAGAATGGTGCGACAAACAAAAAAACATCCAGTCAGCGGCAGTCCTGTGGCCAAAAACAGTTCGTTGATGAGAGGTTGAAGGAGAATGGCAAGAATCGTGCAAACTAACAGGCTGGCACAAACAGGTAAATAACGACGCAGTACAACAGTGGTGTGCAGAACGGCATCTCGGAATGCACAGACGACCACACCGGGTCCCACTCCTATCAGCTAAAAACAAAAAAGAAGCAGCTCCAGTGGGCCCCCGATCAACAACACTGGGAAATTGAGGAGTGGAAAAACATTGCCTGGTCTGATGAATCCTGGTTCCTGTAATGGTTTTCCTGGCACACGTTAGGTCCCTTGATACCAATTGAGCAATGTTTCCATGCCCCAAAGAATTCAGGCTGTTCTGGAGGCAAAGGGGTGTCCAACCCAGTACTAAATGGTGTACCTAATAAACTGGACACTGAGTGTATATCAACCAGTGTGGGGGTAACTAAACAACGCTAGACACTGTATCAGACAAGGCCGATAGGGAGACTCCACAGCTGAATTGAAGAATGAAATAAAGTCTGTTAGATACAAGCTATCAGTTATTATCAACAAGTAACTTAGCTGCCTAGCCTATGCACTGTTGCTTCGTGGTTGTTCATGTCATAGTGCTGATAATACCGTTTAGTTTGGTTCAGGTTTAATCTATAATGCTGATACTCATGCACAGCACAAAAGACTGCTCTGCAAACCACAAGGACTTGTTCTGCCCTCATGGTCAGCAAGTTGCTGACCTTTCCACTTAAACCGTCTCTGCAACATGAATGCTTTGACGTTCAAACTATCAACTGTAATGGAGACCATATCAAAGGCCTCACCTGGTACTTGTAGGAAAGACTTAGATCAAAAAGCATAGGGTTTTCAAAAGTAACTTAAGTGAAATACGAGCAGCCATCTAGGCTAAAATATGACTATTACATTAAATAGTAATACGATTCCCATTTGGGGCTGCCAGCCCATCAATAGATATTTCTAAGCGTGTCTTGCGCCACAGGGACACAGTGCATGACATGTGATGTAGTCAACTCCCCAGGGTTACTAGCGTGAGCAGTGGGGTTGGTTCATAAACTGTTGTGATGGATTGACTTTAACACACGGGCATACAATTGAGGTGACTGATTAAAAAGGCAAAACAGTAAATGGGGCATGTGCATAAATTCCTTTGCATGGCTTTCAACATCCAAACGTATGAGTTGTAAAACTGATTCACTCATAACTAGCATGCGAAAACTATGTAACACTTTACGTAACTTGGTCAAAATGACATTACATTGCAATGGGAAGTCTGTATATCAGGTAACCCTTGAATGTCAAATAACAGGATACAGTTCAGATTAACTTTTCAAAGGAAGTTGGCTCAGAAAACTCAGAAAATACCTACCAGTTTTTTGTTTTTACTTTCATCCTCTTTTTCTTTCTTTTTATTAGGTTTATTAGGATCCTCTCCACCACTTGCTTGATCCATTTTGAGATTTAGTTCCTGTACAGACTTCAGAAGACTCCTCAAAAGTAAACTCCACCACTCTTGTGAACACTTTCAAAAATACCAGAGTAAGGTTTCCTCAAAACCCATGCCATTCAAGTTGGCTTCAAATAGAAATGTTGGTAAAAGTATTCCAAAGTACGGTCCGTTTGTTCTTATAATTGTATCCAGCTGAGAAGTAAAACACTTTTGCTTGACGAAGAAAGGTGTGGCAGGGTAGCTCTGTATCCATCCAGATGTCCCTTTATCACAGTAGCAACGGTCTCAGTCCAAACCGCAGAGAAATCTGGCGCAAAAAGAACAAATTATATTTTAGAATGTCAATGGCAATCGTTCTCACTTGTGGTGCACAAATGTTTATCTAAAATCACTGTACCGCTCCATGTTGACACCTGCTTTCAGGAATAACCTACTTATTATGCAGGTACCTTTGCTGTGAATAGCGTACGCATCGTAATACCGTACAGCAATGTGTTAAAAACAGCCAGTCAACGGTTTGTTTTAAGAAGAAACAAGATGTTGCCATTTACTTGCGTGGAATACAGTTAAATAAATGCATTAATTACTGTTACACAAAACAAACTTAGTAGCTGACTATGTAGCATGGATATTAACAATGTAACAACCTAATACAAATGTAGCAGTGTTACCATGATTATATGGAGAGTTTACACTGTCAAGACACATTGTAAACATGCAACATTTACTTCCAACAAATCCACAATATTAATGAAATGTATTTGAAATATCAAACATTTTATAGGATAGGAAAACCACCGTTGCTGCTTAAGCGCTTACTTTAGAAATGCCTTACAAAACGGGGAGCAGATACATTTTATTTGACCTGCATAGCTCCAATAAACGTAAATGACTTGCTGCAGTCGCTTAAAATATGTAAACAATGTAACAATTAAATAAATCTGTCAAAGACAACTCACAAAATATCATCCCAAGCTTACCATTTCAACCAAACATGAGAGCCAGGCCCACTGTAGTTCTGCTCACGGAACATTCCGATTCGCCCACGGGCCATGTGAGGAAGCAAGGATTCCGTCAGCCATTGGTCACATCAGCGCTCACTCGAGGGGTCGCGGTTGCTGGCGTCAACGAGGAGGAGACTATTGTTGAAATGAAGAGGTCAGACTGATTTCACAGCGAATGGATAGGGTTTAAATCATACAAAGGCTCGCAGCGGACATAAGGAAATCCAGCAAGCGAGCGTGTACCTTTCTGTTCATCGTGGCATGTTTGTGAGAGACGGATAGCGCGAAAGCGCGAACCGAACACAATAGGTTGCTTATATTTGATATAGCTAAACTACAAATGGAGGAAAACTATGAAATAATATTTTAGTCTGATCCAATAGAAATCAAACTCTACTCCACTAACTCATTTTTTTTAACCTAATTTGGGATCACAACTATAGCTGGATTTGCATGTTTGAATACATAATATCATAAGATATTTAATATTTAAAAGTCTGATGACAGTCAGACTTATTTTGTCCCATGACAGGAAATTTTAAAGTATCGCCATCATGCATGGTCTGCCTTACAGGAATACAGTTACTGGAGCAGAAAACTGTCCCCCACAGGCCACAGACTGCAGGTGCCATTTTCCCACAGACATCTATTGATGTGCCATTCTGAATCATCCAGTCATTGATTTACAACTGAGTACACACACGATGGAAGAAAATTGAATGGTTGTGTGGCCGTTACGTTGAGATGAGTTCAAATGTATTGGAAATGCATGTACATTTAAGTAGGGGCACAAATCAACTTGTTGTGTACTACGTTTTGCATTTCAGAGCTGCAGCGAAATGCTTATGTTTCTGTCACTGGGGCTCCCGAGTGGTGTAGCGGTCTAAGGCACTGCATCTCAGTGGTTGAAATCCAGGCTGCATCACATTCGGCTGTGATTGGGAGTCCCATAGGGCGGTGCACAATTGGCCCAGGGTCGTCCAGTTTTGTCGGGGGTAGGCCGTCATTGTAAATAACAATTTATTTTTAAGTAGTTTACATACACTAAGTTGACTGTGCCTTAAAACAGCATGGAAAATTCCAGAAAATGATGTCATGGCTTTAGAAGCTTCTGACAGGCTAATTGACATCATTTGAGTCAATTGGCGGTGTACCTGTGGATGTATTTCAAGGCATACCTTCAAACTGAGTTCCTCTTTGCTTGACATCATGGGAAAATCTAAATAAATCAGCCAAGACCTCAGAAAAAAGATTGTAGACCTCCACAAGTCTGGTTCCTTGGGAGCAATTTCCAAATTCCTGAAGGTACCACGTTCATCTGTACAAACAATGGTCTCAATTATAAACACCATGGGACCACACAGTCATACCGCTCAAGAAGGAGATGCATTCTGTCTCCTAGAGATGAACATACTTTGGTGCGAAAAGTGCAAATCAATATCAGAACAACAGCAAAGGACCTTGTGAAGATGCTGGAGGAAACAAGTACAAATGTATCTATATCCAAAGTAAAACAAGTCCTATATCGACATAACCTGAAAAGCCGCTCAGCAAGGAAGATGCCACTGCTCCAAAACCGCCATAAAAAAAGACAGACTACGGTTTGCAACTGCACATGGGGACAAAGATCATACTTTTTGGAGAATTGTCCTCTGGTCTGATGAAACAAAAATAGAACTGTTTGGCCATAATGACTATCGTTATGTTTGGAGGAAAAGGGGGAGGCTTGCAAGCCGAAGAACAGCATCCCAACTGTGAAGCACGGGGGTGGCAGCATCATGTTGTGGGGGTGCTTTGCTGCAGGAGGGACTGGTGCACTTCACAAAATAGATGGCATCATGAGGAATGAACAATTATGTGGATATATTGATACAACATCTCAAGACATCAGTCAGGAAGTTAAAGCTTGTTCGCAAATGGGTCTTCCAAATGGACAATGACCTCAAGCATTCTTCAAAAGTTGTGGCAAATTGGCTTTAGGACAACAAAGTCAAGATATTGGAGTGGCCATCACAAAGCCCTGACCTCAATCCCATAGAACATTTGTGGGCAGAACTGAAAACGTGTGTGTGAGCAAGGAGGCCTACAAGCCTGACTCAGCCTGACACCAGCTCTGTCAGGAGGAAAGGGCCAAAATTCACCCAACTTATTGTGGGAGGCTTGTGGAAGGCTACCCGAAACGTTTGACCTAAGTTAAACAATTTGAAGGCAATGCTACCAAATACTAATTGAGTGTATGTAAACTTCTGACCCACTGGGAATGTGATGCTATTTTTTTCAACTGAAATAAATCATTCTCTCTACTATTATTCTGAAATTTCACAATCTTAAAATAAAGTGGTGATCCTAACTGACCTAAGGCAGGGAATTTTTGCTCGGATTAAATGACAGGAATTGTGGAAAAACTGAGTTTAAATGTATTTGGCTAAGGTGTATGTAAACTTCCGACTTCAACTGTACATAGGGCAGCAGTCTCGACGGTGCAGGGTAGGGTACCAGATGGTAGCCGGCTTTTTTATTTATTTTTTATTTTACCTTTATTTAACCAGGCAAGTCAGTTAAGAACACATTCTTATTTTCAATGACGGCCTGGGAACAGTGGGTTAACTGCCTGTTCAGGGGCAGAACGACAGATTTGTACCTTGTCAGCTCGGGGGTTTGGACTCGCAACCTTCTGGTTACTAGTCCAATTCTCTAACCACTAGGCTACGCTGCCGGCTAGTGACGATGTCTAAGGTTCAGGGCATGGTACTGGGTGGAGAGACTTGCTAGTGATGACTGTTTAAAAACATTTTTAAATGAATTATTTAACCTTTATTTAACTAGGCAAGTCAGTTAAGAACAAATTATTTTTTACAATGACGGCGCTGGGCCAATTGTTTGCCGCCATATTAACAGTCTGGTGGCCTGGAGATAAACAGATTCTATCAGTCTCTGTCCCAGCTTTGACGCAGCTGTACTGTCTCCGCCTTCTAGATGGTAGCTGCTGTGGCTCGGGTGGCCTTGATGATCTTCTTGGCCTTCCTGTGACACCGGGTACTGTTGATGTCCTGGAGGACAGACATGTTGTAAGTTCATCATTCAAAATACAACACAGGCATATATAGACTCAAGTCGGCACTATGTGTTCTATTCATAAAATCTGTGGTGGTCCCCTTTTGAAGAACTGTGCAAGAGCCAAAGTAGGCCCACTGCTGTTTCTAGAATGAGTGCCCTTGTGTTCACCCACATTATTATTGTTTTGTTTTTTGTGTGTGTGTGTGGGGGGGGGGGTATATGCACAGGGCACCATCTGGATGTTCTTGCTGTGATAAGCTTGCTCTGTTTGTACACCAGGGTCTTGTTCAGTGGGTGGAAACGTTTTGAAATAGAGTGACACAAGGAGGGAACCATCTGATCCTATCCAATAAGAAGAATGATTAAAGAAGACTGACTTATTGAACATTTCCCAGGGCTGACGGTCCAATTCTCTCGCCTGAATCCAGGGGCAGGACTTGGGTAGGAAGCTACCAATGCTGCCTCTTCCACCCTAACCGTTGCTGTCCCAGCTGTTAGCCTGTGTGGGAGGAGACGACACCATCACTAGCAGATAGGCAGACACTCTGGGGTGGGTGACAGATCAGACTCCCATTGTTTAGAAAGATTGTGTGTACACTAAGCTCATTATCATATTTAATTGCTTACACTGTAAGCCTTTGTTGGTGTTGTCAGGGATTTTGGCCAACAGCTAGCATAGACTGATCACATAGACAGATCTCTCCCAGTTTGAAGTTTTTTTTAAAGTGGCACTCCAGTCTCCTTTTCACCTCATTTGACACCCGATTTACTTAAAAAGGCACATTTCAATAGGTGGTCCACTAAAAAAATCAAATAAAAATATCACTGGAGGACGTCTTTAAAGGATGTGTACCTGGTCTTCCTTTCAACTAAATACACATTGTGTTTAAGTAGCAGGCCTAAATAGACCAGAAATGTAAAGCAGTGAGCTTTTCCAACAATTACATCTGTGTGGTGGTGTGTAAGCACGAGGAAGATTAGACTGTGTAAACATTCTTACTGAAGATGCATGGGTATTGCTAATGATTGGTTATTGAGTGTTTACCAATCAGAGTTTGAAAAAAGGGATAGACCAAGTGTATTTGCCATTGTATCTTCAGTAACTATGTTTATAATGAGATAAAAGGAATATAATTTTGAATTATTAAAAAAAAAAAATTTAAATCGAAAGTAACTACCATTCACTGTGTGAGCAATGAGCAGCACTGTAGACGTGATCCAAGTACCACTTTTTAGAGGGTCATTTCTATGCGATCTTCGCTATATGAGCCACATTACAAGGTTCACATCCCTATCCCTCCATTCACTACATTGGTGTCAGAAGTAGGATGGTGGTCATGAGGCCATTGAGAATGCACCTGGGCCATCGAGAATGCACTGCCGGGGCTGTGATAGGTCTACACATGGAGACCTGCCTTACCGTTCAGAGGGGGCAGTGTAGCGATCCTCACTAAATAAACCACGTTACAATTCCCATCAATTGGGTTAACCTTTCATGCCAGCAACCCAGGTTTACTTCCCTGGCGCTACAATAGAGAAACATTCCCTCTATTTGAATTTTAAATAAAGCTTAGTTGAAACCAGGATTTTGCCTAACTTCTAAACAACTAGCATACACTGTGTGAGCAGCCATATGGGCCTGCTCCAAGTAGGATTTCCAAGACTGCCGGGATGGGACAGACGGTTTGGAATGAATGGAGCACAGGCACTCCTGTCACTCAAAGTCCTGACCGTGGAAGATTAATGACCCCGTGTCTAGTTGTCCACTTAACCTCCAGGCTTCTTTGAAGACACCTCTGTCTGTCCAGAGTTCAGCCAGGCTGCTAATCACACACTGGGGCATGGAATGGGTCAGTAGTCTAGTATGGTTATACTGTATGTTGTTCAATTATTTACTCTTCAGTACGTATGCAGATTAAGTGTACATTTGCATTTGCCTAGTATATTTAGTTTAGTAGTCTAAGTGTGTGTACTGTATACAGAACCAATAAATAGAGAGCCAGTGTTAATTAGCACTCTTGCACGGACTTTCCACATGTTGTTGTGTTACAACCTTTATCATGGTTCTACACAAAAATCCCGTTGTGTCAAAGTGAAGACTAAATTCTATAACATGCTACAAAGGAATTCAAAATGAAAAACTGAAATTCCCTGGTAAGATTAATATGCAGCATTCACTTTGTCCAAATGTTTGTGTTACAACCTGGAATTAAAATTGATTTAATTGGGAGTTTTTTGTGACTGTTCAACACAAATAATCTATAATAAATTTGAAGTGAAAAGAAAATGTTAGACATTTTTACAAATTAATATAATTTCCTGGTTAGATAAATGTTTACCCCGATAATAATTGTAACTATATCAAGCTATAACTTTTTGGGATTAGTGATTAATCTTGCAGTTTTAAAACTTCGATTTAGCCTGTGATCAAACAATGTACACTTTAATATGAAATACGAATTGGAAATGAAAGAAAGAGTGGACTAGACGCTCTGAAATTCAGAGACTTTCAAATAGGAACACAACATTTCTTTAGTGGCCATTCAATGGTTGTGTGTTTCTCTAGAAAACATAATCTGCCATTCACAAGTAAAGACATTACCTGTAAATATCTACAGTACTATAATGGGGTTCTGGGCCGCAGCTGTCCCAAAGCACTAAACTAGGTCATTTTATTTCACCATCTGTCTCAACTGTACTCATATCACACCAAGTTATTTCAATGGAAAATTTAAATCAAAAACAAGTTGATAAATTTAACCGCTGAATCACAGATTTTGACATTCTAAGAGGTGCTGCAGCACTCTGTGGTCGGAGTGAAATACTGGTGTGAGAATGCTCTGCCCTTTGGTTTCCAGGCTTGAATAAACTATAGAAAGGAGCTACTTTATCTTTAACTCCAATTTGATTCAATAGACTACATGATACGCATGCAGAATCATATCAGAATCATGCAAAAGTAGTCAGACCCTTGGATTTCTTTACATTTTATTGTTTTACAAAGTGGGATTAAAATGTGTTTTTAATTATTTGGTCCACAATCTACACAAAATACTCTAATGTCAAAGTAAAAGAAACATTACATTTAAAGATAAATAACAATTCAAGAACTAAAATAGCCATTGCATAGGTTTTCAGCTTCCTGTGTCAATACATGTTAGAAACATCTTTGGCATCGATTTCAACTGTGAGTCTTCGAGGGTAAGTCTATCAGAGCTTTGCATACCTGGATTGTCCAATATTTGCCAATTATTATTTTCAAAATTCTTAAAGCTCTGTCAAGATGTTGGCGATCATGGCTAGACAGCCATTTTCAAGCCTTGCCATGTATTTTGAAGCAGATAATTCACAACTGTAACTTGGCAAGATATTCAATGTTGGATTTTTTATTGATACACATCTACCTGTAGCTGCACCTCTTTTTGAGGCTTACGAAAAGCTCCCTGGTCTTTGTAGTTTAATCTGTGCATGAATTTCAGGACCGTACAGGAGTGGAGGCTGCTGAGGAGAGAACGGCTCTTAATAATGGCTGGAACGGAGCGAATGGAGTCAAACACATGGAAACCATGTTTGATGCATTTAATTCCATTACACTTATTCCGAACCAGCACTACCATGAGCCCATCCTCTCCAATTAAGGTGCCACCAACCTCCTGTGCCATACAGATGTATGTATGGGAGACAGAGGAAGGGTTAATCATTCAGTCCATGTAACTTCTTATGAGATTTGTTAAGGCAAATTACTTCTGAGCTAATATAGGCTTGCCTAAACAAAGGGTCTGAATACTTATGGAACGACTATTTTCGTTATACATTTTTTTAAAATCTTAATTAAAAAATACATATTTTTCTTCCACTTTGACATGAGTATTTGTGTAGATTGTTGACAAAAAAATTACAATTAAATCAATTTTAATCCCACAAAAGGTCAAAGGAATCCAAGGGGTCTGAAAACTTTTTCAAGGCATTGTATATGTGGTATACATTACACAAAGAGTACACTGTTAACAGCTTGTTGAGCAGGAAGCCGTGCATTTAGAAAGTATTCACACCCCTTGACTTTTTCAAAATGTTGTGGTTTTACAGCCTGAATTTAAAATTGATAACAGTACGATTTTATGTCACTGGCCTACACACAATACCCCATAATGTCAAAGTTGAATTATGTTTTTAGAAATGAATTAAAAATGAAATTCTGAAATGTCTTAATTCAATATGTATTCAACCTCTTATGGCAAGCCTAATTAAGTTCAGTAGTCGAAATCTGCTTAAGAAGTCATATTATTTGCATGGGTTCACTGTGTGCAAGTGTGTTTAACATGATTTGTTTATTACTACCGCATCTCTGTACCCCACACATCCAGATAATTGTAAGGTCCCTCAGATGAGCAGTGAATTTCAAACACAGATTCAACCACAAAGACCAAGGAGGTTTTCCAATGCCTCGCAAAGAAGGGCACGTATTGGTAGATGGGGAAAAATCTAAAAAATAGCAGACATTTAATATACCTTTAAGCATGATGAAGTTAATAAGGTACAGGTGTCCTTAACTCAGTTGCCGGAGAGGAATAAAACCACTCAGGAATTTCACCATGAGGCCAATGGGGACTTCAAAACAGTTACAGTGTTTAATGGCTATCAAAGGAGAAAACTGAGGATGGGATCAACAACATTTTAGTTACTCCACAATACTAACCTACTTGACAGAATGAAAAGGAAGCCTATACAGAATAAAACTATTCCAAAACATGCATCCTGTTTGCGATTAGGCACTAAAGTAAAACTGCAGAAAATGTGTAAAAGAAATGAACTTTACGTCCTGAATACAAAGCATCATGTTTGGGGCAAATCCAACATAACACATCACTGAGTACCACATGGTGGTGGCTGCATCATGTTATGGGTATGCTGGTCATCAGCAAGGATGATAGAAGACCAGCATCCCGGAGTCGCCTCTTCACTGTTGATGTTGAGACGGGTGTTTTGTGGGTACTATTTAATGAAGCTGCTAGTTGAGGACTTGGGAGGCATCTGTTTCTCAAATTAGACACTCTCATGTACTTGTCCTCTTGCTCAATTGTGCACCGGGGCCTCCCACTCCTCTTTCTATTCCGGTTAGAGTTAGTTTGCGCTGTTCTGTGAAGGGAGTACTACACAGCGTTGTACATGATCTTCAGTTTCTTGGCAATTTCCCACATGGAATAGCCTTCATTTCTCAGAACAAGAACAGACTGACGAGTTTCAGAAGAAAGTTCTTTGTTTTTGGCCATTTTGAGCCTGTAATCGAACACAAAAATGGTGCTGCTCCAGATACTCAACTAGTCTGATTAAAGAAGCAATAAAGGCCAGTTTTATTCCTTCTTTAATCAGCACACAGTTTTCAGCTGTGCTAACATAATTGCAAAATGGTTTTCTAATGATCAATTAGCCCTTTAAAATTCTAAACTTGGATGAGCAAACACAATGTGCCATTGGAACACAGGAGTGATGGTTGCTGATTATTATAAAGAAATTACCTTTATTTAACTAGGCAAGTCAGTTAAGAACAAATTCTTATTTTCAATGATGGCCTAGGAACAGTGGGTTAACTGCCTGTTCAGGGGCAGAATGACAGATTTGTACCTTGTCAGCTTGATCTTGCAGGCTTCCGGTTGCTGGTCCAACGCTCCAACCACTAGGCTACCCTGCCGCCCCAGGGCCTCTGTAGATATTCCATTTAAAAAATCTGCTGTTTCCAGCTACAGTAGTCATTTACAACATTAACAATGTTTACACTGTATTTCTGATCAATTTGATGTTATTTTAATGGACAAAAAATGAACTTTTTCATTTCTAAGTGACCCCAAACTTTTGAATGGTAGTGTTGAGACAACATTGAATGTTCCTGAGTGGCTTAGTTACAGTTTTGACTTTTCTGCTTGAAAATCTATGACAAGACTTGGAAAAAAAATATTGTACAGTACAGCACAAGTATGCAAAGTTCCTAGAGACTTACCCAGAAAGACACACAGCTGTAATCTCTGCCAAAGCTGATTCTAACTTATTGATTCAAGGGTGTGAATACTTATGTAAGTGAGATTTCTGTATTTAATCTTCATTACATTTGCTAAAATGTCTAAAAAGATGTTTTCACTGTCATTATGTTGTATTGTGTGTATACAACCCTCCCAGATTTCATTCCCCTTGGACCCACACCCGGTTTGGAACATTACTTTGTCCTGTTTATTTTCATCCATCTCTTGGTAGCACTGGATGCATCAGAGTCAACATCCGCTTGCCATGTCTATAATTAAATAACTGGTGCTGCACTGGATGCTAGCTCGATACTGGACATCACTCTCCCATGAGTCAGTGGGCCCGTTTTAACTACACTCCTGTGGGCCTGAAACTGATTTCAATGCTCTGTTTATCCAGCTTCACAGTGCCCTGTCGGATGATTTCCTGTGGCTGGCAATGAAAGGGCTTGCATTTTTTTCAAGGATGACACTTTGGTTCACTCAAAACCATGACAAATCTTTCTGAATTGTTTAGATTCTGCAGCAGAGAGAGCACCATTCGGATCGTCCCAGGTGTGTGACCATTGTTTCAGTAGAAGTGGACAGATGAAAGTTTACATTGGGCGTTAACTTATGAAGCTGGATTCTGTCAATCAATGCACCTTATGTAGGTTTGGCATCGCTATACACATATACAGTGCCCTGCGAAAGTATTCGGCCCCCTTGAACTTTGCAACCTTTTGCCACATTTCAGGCTTCAAACATAAAGATATAAAACTATATTTTTTGTGAAGAATCACCAACAAGTGGGACACAATCATGAAGTGGAACGACATTTATTGGATATTTCAAACTTTTTTAACAAATCAAAAACTGAAAAATTGGGCGAGCACCATTAAATCCATTATAAAAAAATGGAAAGAATATGGCACCACAACAAATCTGCCAAGAGAGTGTCGCCCACCAAAACTCACGGACCAGGCAAGGAGGGCATTAATCAGAGAGGCAACAAAGAGACCAAAGATAACCCTGAAGGAGCTGCAAAGCTCCACAGCGGAGATTGGCGTATCTGTCCATAGTACCACTTTAAGCCGTACACTCCACAGAGCTGGACTTTACGGAAGAGTGGCCAGAAAAAAAGCCATTGCTTAAAGAAAAATATAAACAAACACGTTTGGTGTTGGTCAAAAGGCATGTGGGAGACTCCCCAAACATATGGAAGAAGGTACTCTGGTCAGATGAGACTAAAATTGACCTTTTTGGCCATCAAGGAAAGCGCTATGTCTGTCGCAAACCCAACACCTCTCATCACCCCGAGAGCACCATCCCGAGAACACCACCCCGGAACACCAATGTTTTTCATCGGCAGGGAAACCTGTTTCACTCTTCCAGAGATTTGAGACTGCGATGGAGGTTCACCTTCCAGCAGGACAATGACCCTACGCATACTGCTAAAGCTACACTCGAGTGGTTTAAGGGAAAACATTTATATATCTTGGAATAGGCCTAGTCAAAGCCCAGACCTCAATCCAGTCTGTGGTATGACTTAAAGATTGCTGTACACCAGCGGAACCCATCCAATTTGTCATACTTGAGTAACAGTAAAGATACCTTAGTAGAAAATGACTCAAGTAAAAGTGAGTTACTCAGTAAAATACTACTTGTGTAAAAGTCTATAAGTATTTGGTTTTAAATATACTTAAGTGCATTTTATCAATTCTATTTACTTTTGATACCTAAGTGTCACGGCATAATTTTATGTTTTATTGACGGATAGCCAGGGGAATATTCCAACACTCAGACATACAGTACCAGTGAAAATTTTGGACACAACTCATTTCAAGGGGTTTTCTTTAATTTTACAATTTTCTTCATTGTAGTATAATAGTGAATACATCAAAACTAACCCATATGGAACATGTCGTAACCAAAAATATGTTAAACAAATATATTTTTTAGTTGAGGTTCTTCAAAGTAGCCATCCTTTAACTTGATGACAACTTTGCACACTCTTGGCATTCTATCAACCAGCTTCATGAGGAATTGTCACGGTTTGCGCTACTGGTGGAGAAGTCAGGTGCAGGAGAGCAGAGAGTTGTGAACAGGCACACACTTTATTAAGGCAGAGGCAAATAAAACAGACAGACGCCACTGTTTCAAAACCTCCAGCCAAAGGTAAAAGTGCTATGCGCAAAACAGTCACAAACATTTAGCAAATGTGTACAATAAACATCCCTCGTGAAAAGCCACAGAAATACCGGAGAAAAACCCAGCCTGGCGCGTACACACAAACATGTAACAAAACCAATTTCACACAAAGACATGGTGGGGAACAGAGGAATAAATACATGCAGTGTGATTAGGGAATGGAAACCAGGTGTGCAGGGAACAAGACAAAACAAATGGAACAATAGAAAAATGGAGTGGTGATGGCTAGAAAGCCGGTGACGTCGACCGCCGAACGAACCAGGAGAGGAGCCGACTTCGGCGGAAGTCGTGACAGAAATGCTTTTCCAAAAGTCTTAAAGGAGTTCCTACATATCCTGAGCACTTGTTTGATGCTTTTCCTTCACTCTGCGGTCCAACTCATTCCAAACCATTTCAATTTGGTTGATTATGGATTCCAGGTCATCTGATGCACCATTTACCGATGGACTATGTACAGCTGCAGCGATCGGTTAGCTGCTCAGATAGCAGATGTTTAAAGTTGGTGAGGGAGATAAAAGTCTCAGACTTCAACGATTTTTGCAATTCATTCCAGTCACAGGCAGCAGAGAACTGGAAGGAAAGGCGGCCAAATGAGGTGTTTGCTTTAGGGATGATCAGTGAGATACACCTGTTGGAGCGCGTGCTACGGGTGGGTGTTGCCATCGTGACCAGTGAACTGAGATAAGGCGGAGCTTTACCTAGCATGGACTTGTAGATTTTTTATTTTATTTTTTTATTTCACCTTTATTTAACAAGGTAGACAAGTTGAGAACAAGTTCTCATTTACAACTGCGACCTGGCCAAGATAAAGCAAAGCAGTTCGACAGATACAACGACACAGAGTTACACACGGAGTAAAACAAACATACAGTCAATAATACAGTATAAACAAGTCTATATACAATGTGAGCAAATGAGGTGAGAAGGGAGGTAAAGGCAAAAAAGGCCATGGTGGCAAAGTAAATACAATATAGCAAGTAAAACACTGGAATGGTAGTTTTGCAATGGAAGAATGTGCAAAGTAGAAATAAAAATAATGGGGTGCAAAGGAGCAAAATAAATAAATAAATTAAATACAGTTGGGAAAGAGGTAGTTGTTGGGCTAAATTATAGGTGGGCTATGTACAGGTGCAGTAATCTGTGAGCTGCTCTGACAGTTGGTGCTTAAAGCTAGTGAGGGAGATAAGTGTTTCCAGTTTCAGAGATTTTTGTAGTTCGTTCCAGTCATTTGCAGCAGAGAACTGGAAGGAGAGGCGGCCAAAGAAAGAATTGGTTTTGGGGGTGACTAGAGAGATATACCTGCTGGAGCGTGTGCTACAGGTGGGAGATGCTATGGTGACCAGCGAGCGGAGATAAGTGGGGACTTTACCTAGCAGGGTCTTGTAGATGACATGGAGCCAGTGGGTTTGGCGACGAGTATGAAGCGAGGGCCAGCCAACGAGAGCGTACAGGTCGCAATGGTGGGTAGTATATGGGGCTTTGGTGACAAAACGGATTGCACTGTGATAGACTGCATCCAATTTGTTGAGTAGGGTATTGGAAGCTATTTTGTAAATGACATCGACAAAGTCGAGGATTGGTAGGATGGTCAGTTTTACAAGGGTATGTTTGGCAGCATGAGTGAAGGATGCTTTGTTGCGAAATAGGAAGCCAATTCTAGATTTAACTTTGGATTGGAGATGTTTGATATGGGTCTGGAAGGAGAGTTTACAGTCTAACCAGACACCGAAGTATTTGTAGTTGTCCACGTATTCTAAGTCAGAGCCGTCCAGAGTAGTGATGTTGGACAGGCGGGTAGGTGCAGGTAGCGATCGGTTGAAGAGCATGCATTTAGTTTCACTTGTATTTAAGAGCAATTGGAGGCCACGGAAGGAGAGTTGTATGGCATTGAAGCTTGCCAGGAGGGTTGTTAACACAGTGTCCAAAGAAGGGCCAGAAGTATACAGAATGATGTCGTCTGCGTAGAGGTGGATCAGAGACTCACCAGCAGCAAGAGCGACCTCATTGATGTATAGAGACAAGAGAGTCGGTCCAAGAATTGAACCCTGTGGCACCCCCATAGAGACTGCCAGAGGTCCGGACAGCAGACCCTCCGATTTGACACACTGAACTCTATCAGAGAAGTAGTTGGTGAACCAGGCGAGGCAATCATTTGAGAAACCAAGGCTGTCGAGTCTGCCGATGAGGATGTGGTGATTGACAGAGTCGAAAGCCTTGGCCAGATCAATGTATACGGCTGCACAGTAATGTTTTTTATCGATGGCGGTTAAGATATCGTTTAGGACCTTGAGCATGGCTGAGGTGCACCCATGACCAGCTCTAAAACCAGATTGCATAGCAGAGAAGGTATGGTGAGATTCCAAATGGTCGGTAATCTGTTTGTTGACTTGGCTTTCGAAGACCTTAGATAGGCAGGGCAGGATGGATATAGGTCTGTAACAGTTTGGGTCCAGGGTGTCTCCCCCTTTGAAGAGGGGGATGACCGCGGCAGCTTTCCAGTCCTTGGGGATCTCAGACGTAATAGGGTTGGGACAGTGGTGGCGGATAGTTTCAGAAATAGAGGGTCCAGAGTGTCAAGCCCAACTGATTTGTACGGGTCCAGGTTTTGCAGCTCTTTCAGAACATCTGCTATCTGGATTTGGGTAAAGGAGAAGCTGGGGAGGCCTGGGCGAGTAGCTGCGGGGGGGTAGGTGTTGGCCGAGGTTGGAGTAGCCAGGAGGAAGGCATGGCCAGCCGTTGAGAAATGCTTGTTGAAGTTTTCAATTGTCATGGATTAATCGGTGGTGACCGTGTTACCTAGCCTCAGTGCAGTGGGCAGCTGGGAGGAGGTGCTCTTGTTCTCCATGGACTTTACAGTGTCTCAGAACTTGTTGGAGTTAGAGCTACAGGATGCAAATTTCTGCTTGAAAAAGCTGGCCTTTGCTTTCCTGACTGACTGCGTGTATTGGTTCCTGATTTCCCTGAACAGCTGCATATCGCGGGGACTATTCGATGCTATTGCAGTCCGCCACAGAATGTTTTTGTACTGGTCGAGGGCAGTCAGGTCTGGAGTGAACCAGGGGCTATATCTGTTCTTAGTTCTGCATTTTTTGAACGGAGCATGCTTATCTAAGATGGTGAGGAAGTTACTTTTAAAGTATGACCAGGCATCCTCAACTGACGGGATGAGGTCATTATCCTTCCGGGATACCCGGGCCAGGTCAATTAGAAAGGCCTGCTCGCAGAAGTGTTTTAGGGAGCGTTTGACAGTGATTAGGGGTGGTCGTTTGACGGCGGACCCGTAGCGGATACAGGCAATGAGGCAGTGATCGCTGTGATCCTGATTGAAGACAGCGGAGGTGTATTTGGAGGGCCAGTTGGTCAGGATAACATCTATGAGGGTGCCCTTGTTTACAGATTTAGGGATGTACCTGGTGGGTTCCTTGATGATTTGTGTGAGATTGAGGGCATCTAGCTTAGATTGTAGGACTGCCGGGGTGTTAAGCATATCCCAGTTTAGGTCACCTAACAGAACAAACTCTGAAGCTAGATGGGGGGGCGATCAATTCACAAATGGTGTCCAGGGCACAGCTGGGAGCTGAGGGGGGTTGGTAGCAGGTGGCAACAGTGAGAGACTTATTTCTGCAGAGATTAATTTTTAAAATTAAAAGTTCGAACTGTTTGGGTATGGACCTGGAGAGTATATCTCTGCAGTAGACTGCAACTCCTCCCCCTTTGGCAGTTCTATCTTGACAGAACATGTTGCAGTTGGGTATGGAAATCTTTTGGTGGCCTTCCTAAGCCAGGATTCAGACACAGCAAGGACATCCGGGTTGGCAGAGTGTGCTAAAGCAGTGAGTAAAAGGAGCAGATTTCTGGGTGTGGTATAATATATTCAGGGCATAATGCGCAGACAGGGGTATGGTGGGGTGCGGGTACAGCCGAGGTAAGCCCAGGCACTGGGTGATGATAAGAGAGGTTGTATCTCTGACATGCTGGTTGTAATGGGTGAGGTCACCGCATGTGTGAGAGGTGGGACAAAGGAGGTATCAGAGGTATGAAGAGTGGAACTAGGGGGTCCGTTGTAAACTAAAACAATGATAACTAACCTGAACAACAGTATACAAGGCATATTGACATTTGAGAGAGACATACATCGAGGCATAAAGTAATCACAGGTGTTGATTGGGAGAGCTAGCTAAAACAACAGGTGAGACAACAACAGCTAATCAGCTAACACAACAACAGCAGGTGATGACTAGGCAGAGAGGGTCGGATTAACTACACACAGAGCCTGAGTTCACGGCTGGGGCTGACAGATAAAAAATACATAAACAGAATGGAGTACCGTGATTAATGGACAGTCCAGTAGGCATCAGCTATGTAGCCAAGTGATCATAGTGTCCAGGGGGCAGCAGTATATGGAACAGGGGAGCCCCACTACGCTAGCGACACGGCGTTTAAAGTTAGTAGTGTCTGCTCCGACGGAGGCCGTATGAAGGCACAGCGGAAAGAGTATTCGTCGGCAGACCAGACGTGGTGGTGCGGCGGGGCACCGTGTCAACAGAGAATCCAAGCCAGATGGCGAAAGAGGTATTGTGGAATTTAGTTTGCTAGCCGGGAGATGTGCCTGGCTCACGGCTAACTGGTGCTAGCTTCGTGGCAGTGGCGTTAGCCACTATATCCAATCGGTAGCAGCAGTGATCCGGTGCCAAGGTCCAGAGTTTACAGCAAGGATCCGGTGGAGTTTTGAGCTCTAGCCGTGTATGAGTGGGGTTCGGGTGAACAGCTGAGTAGGCCGGGAGGTGGGCTTCAGGGAATAGCTTCGGTACTAGGTGCCACGGTGAGTGAAAGCTAGCTGCAAGCTAGCTGTGAAGATCAGAAGTAGTGGTCCATGGATTACGGCAGGAATCCAGCGTTGTTGTGGAGAGACAGTCCGATATTGGTAGACAAGCGATATTGGTAGACAGGCAAGTATTATCCAGGCTAAAAACAGGGCTGGTATCTGTGCAGAAGGTAAAAGCCGCTAGCAGTGGCTAAAAATGACTAAATAGCTTGTAGCTAATTAGCTGGTTAGCTTCTGGAGATTCTTGAATGTGTTCTAAAATGGAAAATAATAGCAATTCAGTATCACATTGGGTGAGGCATGCATCTTGTTTTGAAAACTGGAGCCATATATCTGGTTCTGAGATTTAATTAAACTGCAGGCAAAAGGTGTTTGCGATATAAACACTGCCATGTCGGTTGGATATAGTTGAGCCACAATGCCTGTAATGTAAAAGGAAATGTATAGAATATCCAAAGATGCAGCATTACAACTTCTCAAGAAAAAAGGACACAAAACATAATTTCTTTAAAATTAAATGGTGTGAAATACAAATGAACAGGTACACTTAGGAAAATAAGGTGCCATCTAGAACCTAAAAGTGTTATGCGGCTGTCCCCATTCGAATAACCCTTATTGGTTTCAGGTAGAACCCTTTTGGTTCCACATGGGTTTCTACCTGGAACCAAAAAGAGTTCTACCGGGTTCTCCTATGGGGACAGCCGAAGAACGCTTTTTTCTAAGAGTGTTTAAAATGACCTGCAGTAGCCTAAGTAATGCATCTCAAGATGTCAGTTCATTGTTAAAGGGACTTGCCAGAAGTACTGTATATCATGTAACTGGAAGTATGTGACACTGTTCCTCAGAACTAGCTCCAGACACACAGTAGACCGATGACCCAACTCGGGTCATCTCTGAGCTGATGTAACAAAAGAGATTGAAGGACAGACTGTCTACTTCGAATGACTCACCAACAGCAGCAGCAGTCGGGGAGAGAGAAGCCAATGGTTACCATGGCACTCAACTACTTGAGGATTCTGCTGCAAGGCCACTTTGCATTGAGACAGTTGACTGATTGTGGATGGTGCTGAACTCAGAACGTAGGATTGAGCGAATAAAGACCCAAGACTACATGTATTAAAACACATGGTCCACAACATCAGCTAAGCAAGCCAGACAACTGGTGCCGGAGATAACTTATGACATGTTACTTCATGCAACTTAAGTATTGCAACATGCTTAATTGATGGAATAAGTAGCTGGTTAAGTTGCATTGCTATTTGGAGCATGCTAACTGATAAGCTGTAGCTAAGTAAACACATATGCATCTTGGGCCAATAGACTACATTTTAAGTGTCCATAATATTAGGTGAACCGTTTCTTAAACAATCCAATATAGCCATTTAGCAATGGAAAAACACAGCATGACTTCCAAATATGGCATTGTAATTCAAGTATTGTAGCATAATTACTTGGCAAACTTAATTTTGATAAAAGTAACGGGCAATTCTGCAACACTAGGGGGGTGTAGGCAGATTTTAAAAGAAGTAAAGTTGGGAATTGAGCTCCACCCATCATGGGGAATATAGAACAAAACAGGCCTATAAAAAGTAATGTCAACCATGAGAGGGAAACACCTCTGATGACCCTGTTTTTTCCTGTGGTCAGGGTTCCTTGGTTTTGAACACCGCCATAAGTGGAGAGCAATCAAGCTACACAAAACAGCCTAGCTCTCCATCCGCAGGCTGCCTCACAGTAAGTGGTTCCTATTGTTCTGTCTAGGGCTGAGAGGGGATACAGGACATATGGAGGGGTTTCCATCAGAACAGAGCCCAGGTAGGCATGACACTGTACTCGCCTTAGACAGGAAACTCAGAAGGAGACCAGCTCAAGATCACCACTCAGATCAACCGAAAACAGACAATAGTCTGGGACAAATGCTTTGTGGTATGGGTGTGTCCCTGACCGGCTTCTGTAGCCTCTAAATAGAAGTCTAAATTTGACCTTATCAACATCCAGACCGACCAACAAATGTGGCAGTCTGCCTCTCACGAATACAGAACTTCACAAACCTGACATCCAAGGCACAAGAATACCATGGTCTCATGAGACTGATGTGGGCAATGATGAGTAAAGGACACATAGGGGTGCTATTGTTTTTAACCTCATATCCATGCCCTCATAGGGTGCAAAAGATGTACTTGAACAGCTTTTAACTAGACCATGTTTCCATTGGTCTCATAAATAAGTGTCACACCCTGACCATAGTTTGCTTTGTATGTTTCTATGTTTTGTTTGGTCAGGGTGTGATCTGAGTGGGCATTCTATGTTGGATGTCTAGTTTGTCTGTTTCTGTGTTTGGGCCTGATATGGTTCTCAATCAGAGGCAGGTGTTAGTCATTGTCTCTGATTGGGAATCCTATTTAGGTAGCCTGTTTTGTGTAGGGTTTTGTGGGTGGTTGTTTCCTGTCTTTGTGTTTGTTGCACCAAATAGGGCTGTTTCGGTTTTTCCACATTTATTGTTTTGTATTATGTTTATGTTGAGTTTACCTATTAAAAAACATGAACTATAACCATGCTGCATTTTGGTCCGCCTCTCCTTCCCAGGAGGAAAGCCGTTACAGAACCACCCACCACAACAGGACCAAGCGGTGTGGTGACAGGCAGCGGAAGCAGGAGCAGCGTAAGGAGGAATGGACATAGGATGATGTATTGGACGGCAAGGGTTGCTACACATGGGAGGAGATCCTGGCGGGAAAGGATCGCCTTCCATGGGAACAGGTGGAGGCAGCTAGAAGAGCAGAGGCAGCCGGAGAGAGGAGCCGGCGATATGAGGGAACACGGCTGGCAAGGAAGCCTGAGTGTCAGCCCCATAAATTCCTTGGGGGGGGGGCACACAGGGAGTATGGCGAAGCCAGGTAGGAGACCTGCGGCAACTTCCTGTGCATACCGGAGGGCGAGAGAGCCCGGGCAGGCACCGTGTTATGCTGTGGAGCGCGGGTGCGGGTGCACCAGTGCGGGTGCATAGCACGGTGCGGTACATACCAGCTCCTCGTATTGGCCGGGCTAGAGTGGGCAGGTGCCATGAAGTCGGCTCTACGCATCTGGTCTCCAGTGCATCTCCTTGGTCCGGCGTACATGGCACCAGCCTTGGTGTCCCCAGTTCGCCTGCACAGCCCAGTGCGGGCTATTCCACCTCGCCGCACTGGCAGTGCTCAAGAGCTCCAGTGCGCCTGCACGGTCCGGTCTATCCAATACCACCTCCACGCATCAGCCCTCCGGTGGCAGCTCCCCGCACTCGCCCTGAGGTGCGTGTCCTCGGCCCAGTACCACCAGTGCCGGCACCACACACCAGGCCTACAATGCGCCTCGTCTGTCCAGCGCTGCCAGAGTCTCCCGCCTGTCCAGTGCTGCCGGAGTCTCCCACCTGTCCGGCGCTGCCAGAGCTTCCGCCCCTCAGTCCAGAGGCGCCAGAGCTCCTCAGTCCAGCGCTGCCAGAGCTTTCCTCCTCTCCAGTGCTGCCGGAGTCTCCAGTCTGCCCAGTGCCGCCTGAGCTACCCGTCTGCAAGGAGCCGCCAGAGCCGCCAGTCTGCAAGGAGCCGCCAGAGCCGCCAGTCTGCAAGGAGCCGCCAGAGTCGCCAGTCTGCAAGGAGCCGCCAGAGCCACCAGTCTGCAAGGAGCCGCCAGAGCCGCCAGTCAGCCAGGAGCCGCCAGTGACGCCAGTCAGCCAGGAGCCGCCAGTGCCGCCAGTCAGCCAGGATCCGTCAGAGCCCCCAGTCAGCCAGGATCTGCCAGAGCCGCCAGTCAGCCAGGATCTGCCAGAGCCGCCATTCAGCCAGGATCTGCCAGCCGCCATTCAGCCAGGATCTGCCAGAGCCGCCATTCAGCCAGGATCTGCCAGAGCCGCCATTCAGCCAGGATCTGCCAGAGCCGCCATTCAGCCAGGATCTGCCAGAGCCGCCAGTCAGGCAGGATCCGTCATAGCCCCCAGTCAGCCAGGATCCGCCAGTGCCGCCAGTCAGCCAGGATCCACCAGAGCCCCCAGTCAGCCAGGATCTGCCAGAGATGCCAGTCAGCCAGGATCTGCCAGAGCCGCCATTCAGCGGCTCTTCAGAATTTTGGAATTCACATATTTTAATTCCTGACTTTTCAGGAGAAAATGCTCCAATGGCCTCTGTAATTAGAAGTCACCTAATATTTGACACTACATACTTATAACTAAAATGCTTATTTGTGACAGATGCAATTGTTGCAAAGAAAGCTTGCATCCCACTGGTAAAGGGATTTAATTGGACATTCTCGAAGCATACACAGCCCACATTGGCCTCTTGGCACGTACACATTCCCATTGACTTGAGGGGAAGTGCCAGTCCATGTCTATACTGTATATTATAAAAAGGCTTGTTCAGTTGGACTGGGGATAAACACCATTTTGAAGTCATTAGCGCTCTTGACAATGAACACTGGTTGGGAAAATGTCTATTTTGAACTTAAGTAAACATTGTATTTATTTGTCAAGTGTCTTTCGCTTGATTGCCATTGATTATTTGCCTTTCTGAATAATGGCAATCATACAAAGAGCATGGGCAATTGTTATTATTGTTACAGTATGATAGCAGTAATGGAAACTATTATCCCCAAAGAGGAAAGCAAAGAGGGAAGTCGGCAGACTGTCCAGATAGACGAACCCTTCAACAAAACATGAAGGATACTGAATAAAATTCTAAATGCAACATGTAAAGTGTTGTTCTCATGTTTCATGAGCTGAAATTAAAGATCCCAGATATTTTCCATACACAAAAAGCATATTGTGCTGGGGACAATAAAAGGCCACTTTAAAATGTGCAGTTTTGTCAAACACCAAAATGCCAGAGATGTTTCCGGTATTTGAGGGAACGTGCAATTGGCGTGTTGACTGCAGGAATGTCCACCAGAGCTGTTGCCAGATAATATAATTTTAATTTCTCTACCATAAGCCACCTCAAATGAAGTTTTAGAGAATTTGGTGGTACTTCCAACTGGCCCCACAACTGCAGACCATGTGTAACCATGCCAGCGCAGGACCTCCGCACCCGGCTTTTTCACCTGCGGGATCGTCTGAGACCAGCCACCCGGACAGCTGACACAACTGTGGGTTTGCACAACCGAAGGATTTCTGCACAATCGGTCAGAAATCATCTCAGGGAAGCTCATCTGCATGCTCGTCATCTTCACCAGGGTCTTGACCTGACTGCAGTTCGGCATCGTAAATGACTTCAGTGTGCCAATGCTCAACTTTGGTTTCAACTGTACCGGGCAGATAGCAAACAGCGTGTATAGTGTCATGTGGTTCAGCAATTTGCTGATGTCAACATTGTGAACAGAGTGCCCCGTGGTGGTGGTGGTGGGTTTATTGTATGGGCAGGCATAAACCACAGACAACGAACACAATTGCATTTTATCAATGGCAATTTAATGCACATATATACTGTAACGAGATAAATGGCGGACAATCCAGACACTGACTGGTTTTCGGATCCTTTTTAAGCTACCTGTGACCAACAAGATGCATATCTGTATTCCCAGTCATGTGACATTTAGGGCCTAAGGAATTTATTATTTGTTGCATGTTGCATTTATTGTTTATTTTTTATTTTTTTTCACTGTAAATTACTGTGTTGACATCATAAAGTCATAAATAACATTACTTTATTAATTAGTAATTACTTAATATTTATTTGTGTACAATTGAACATGTGCCAGCAATAACATTGACTGTACATTTTAGGTGCTCTGAACAGTATTTAATCCTTCCTGTTCTCTAGTGTCCAATCAAAGTATTCCATCATGCACTCAGGTGACAGGGTACCAAAAGATACAATCACTAAACTAGGAACAATTCTTCCCCATCTCATTTGCATTTCTGTGACTTCCTTGATTCAGCTGATGGAACATTTTAGAGTTGTAGAAAGGTTGAATTCAGTACGTGTCAGGAACATCACATTTTCACAAATCTGAACTGTTTTTTTTTCTATGATCAGTCAAAAGAGAACTACACACTGACATCAAACTAGATCAGAGACTGCCCGCTATAGCACACACCAAATGAAGTCACCACATGAAGCAGTAGCTCTTACAGTGGGACATGGAACAAATTCCACATTAAAAACATAGCCCTCTTTGCCTTTAGTTTCTCTGATCCTGTGCTTTTAAGAAACTACGCCAACATTTCAAGATGTGTGTAAAAATGATCATACAAAAAAGTAAAGTGCACAGTGGAAGACACATGGGGCTAAAGTATCAGTGTAAATGAACTCATGCAGGGAAGCGACAGGGTCTCTCAGAAAGCGTTGCAGTGATCAGTGAACACTTACTGAATATGAATAAAAGCAGCATATGATTGATAAACATATTGCTTTTCCAGCTCATAAAAACAGTCATAACAGGCTGTCGGAGAGAAGTAGTTTCCTGAATTCCCTGTCCAAATGGATTATGGGGTATTTGAAAAAATCGAGACGATAGCCAAAGGTTCTTGAACTGTTCTTACAAGACATACATCCTATTCTCAACGTCTCCGTGTCAGCACTTGAAAGATTCAGATCTGGGTTCAAATGGTATTTGAAATCATTCATCAAGCATTTGCTTGAGTCGGACGGGAGAGCCAGGTGGGAGGGATTTGCACTTTTGGGACTATTCCATTGTGCGAGGCAAGCGCAATAAAGCACAATAAAGTATCTGAAAGATTTCAAATACTATTTGAATCCAGGACTGGATTGACAATGGAGGCTTAAAATGGGGAGACAGGGTAAACTGAGCCTTCACTTGTCCAGATGGTGGAGATAAACTGAAAAGGTAAGGCAGAGGAGATTAGTTGCCAGATATTCATACTAAATTTAACCTCTATGATCTTCCATAAAACCATATATTTCATTGTTTCTTGGACATACTGTGGTAGCAGATGTTTGTTTGTCTAGTCATCCATCTTCATTTGTTTTCTAAAGTGTACCGGTCCTCCATTTTCATACTATGCAAATAAATGCTTAATGGTCATCCTCCTCATGAGTAGAAATGTCAGGCACCAGACAGCAGCATTATCCTAGACGTAGCCCCTGGGAAAATACTTAACATGCATTCCTCCTTCCTCCCTTCATTGAGGGGATAAGTGTAAGCAATATTGTCACCTCATTGCTTTAAACCAATCCATTCCTTTTAGATATATGATGACTGACTTAAAGTAAAGAAAAGAAGAAAGGATGCATTGAGGTATTCAAACAGAGCCTGTAGTGTGACTACAAATGGGTGTGGAAGAGCAGCCGGTGAGCTGATAGGGGGAGGAAGAGAGAAGGCAGCAGTCCTGGAAAGGAAATGGAATGGTTCCTCTGGGAGAGCCATGTTGGCCACAGCACTATAGGGGAAAACAGTGGAAAGTGCCCGCCCTCTGACCAACCCTTCCACAAGTGACATTCCTCCCTCAGATCCACATTGCCTATGCTACAAAAATAAACCTGCTTCAAGTTGCAGCGCCAAAGCAGGGGTTTACTTCTAGGAATTTCAGTCTCTCTATAGTGTGTGTGTCAATCTGTCTCTGTGCATTTATAATGTTTTGTTATGCTAAGTATTAAACAAAGCAACATTAAACAAAGCAACATTTTAGAGCCATTACTGGGGAGAGTCCTGCATGGTGATTACTGGTGTACTTTAAGAGCACCTGGTAAAATGACAATTATATTCCTCCCGTCTCTTATGAGCCTCAAATGGCTCAAATGTTTTTTGATTGTCCCACAAAATATTCTAACTCTCCTCATGGCCTTGCTTTAATTGAAGCGGAGGTAAAGTAGTGTTAGCCCAGCTGCTGTTCTAGAGCCCATGATTCCATTCCCCTTTAAAGTGAGATGCCCAAAAGTGGGATGAGAAAACGAAAAACATATGCAAAACAGGGAGACAAAAATAACTAGACTGATTCATGTTTTACGTCTGTCTGCCTTTAATGCATTCCCAGAAGGGTTCACATTTAAATTATCACAGATTAATATTTCCCACCTGTACGTATACTTTGTATCAACATGAAGTCACTGAAGGGTCAAGCATCTCTAATTGAATACAGTATATGAAATATGTTTTTGAACACCCTACTGTTCAACACTCCTTTTTCACCCGACCACCAACGGTTTCCTCCCTACATTCATGGTACTTCCTGCATTTACAATGCTTTGTAAACCTATCCACACAGTCCAATAGAACTTGCCTGGACTGCACTGGAGTAGCACATAGTGTGATGTCAACATCAATCATTGCAGGGGTGGATATCTGATGGAACAGTGGGTCTATAGAGCTCATATCTTCAGTCATTTACTGCTGCTCCATTTCAAATTGTGCACTGGTGATTGGCTCTAGCAGCATGCTGTGGCCCCAGAGGTCACAGAGCTTAGTTACAGCTCTGACCCAGACTTTCTGGGAACATTCCCATAGCGAATAATCCAACCATAAACGGTGCCAATAATAAGTATTCCTTGGATTTTTGACATTATTGATTTTGTTGATACAACCAGGGCTGTGGCGGTGACCGCATTACCGCCTCGCCGGTGGTTGCGAGTCATGAAGGCAGTCAAATTCCACGTGACCGTTTAGTAATTAGGCTTCTCCAAGCTCTAATGCTGCTTATGGTCATCAGTAGTCTACCAAACTTGCTAACTGCCTGGCACTCGGCACTCTATTGTCCCTCTAATCACTCTAACATCAATGCTAATGTCATCAAAAATCGCTATCAAACACTTCATGAGAGCCCAAGAGCTCATGTTTACGTAACATTTCTATAGGCTATGCAATTGCTCATAATGATGGCCTCTATTAAAAAGAGGAGGATCCCATCAAATTTCTATAGGCTAGGCCTACTATATTTGTTCATCAACTTTTCTAATATTATTAAGCACATTGCTTATCTTTACAACAGGAGTATAGCCTACCTGGCAGGCATGAAAATTAACCACTGGAAAAGCGTCCACCGTTTGCTCTTTAGGTGCATAGATGACATGTATTTTTTGCCCTTCCCCTGTTTGAGACCGGTGCATTCTAAATCAAAGCACATTTCACACATACAGTGCTTTCGGAAAGTACTCAGACCCCTTGACCTTTTCTACATTTTGTTACGTTTATAAGGAAACTGCACTGCCCACAACAGCAAGGCTCTCAAGAGGGTGATTTGGTCTGCCCAATGCATGACCCGGGGCAAACTACCTGCCCTCCAGCACACCTACAGTACCCGATGTCACAGGAAGGCCAAAAAGATCACCAAGGACAACAACCACCCAAGCCACTGGCTGTTCATCAAGCCAAATGGTGGCTATTTGAATAAATATAAAATATGTTTGCTTACTATATGATTCCCTATGTGTTATTTCATAGTTTTGATGTCTTCACTATTATTCTACAATGTAGAAAATATTAAAATAAAGAAAACCCTTGAATGAATAGGTGTTCTAAATCTTTTGACCAGTAGTGTATATTATTCTTAATTCCATTCCTTTACTTTAGATTTGAGTGTATTGTTGTGAAATTGTTAGATATTACTGCAATGTTGGAGCTAGAAACACAAGCATTTCTCTACACAATACAATTTGATTTGCTTGTGAAAATGTTTACAGCCTATGCAAAA
Source organism: Oncorhynchus keta (assembly GCF_023373465.1). NCBI lineage: Eukaryota > Metazoa > Chordata > Actinopteri > Salmoniformes > Salmonidae > Oncorhynchus > Oncorhynchus keta. Next base: position 44,441,275 of record NC_068450.1, read on the forward strand.
AAACGAAGCTCATGCCTTTCAAGCAACTTTTTTCAAATCATCATTATGCGCATCATGCAACCTTACAATGTATTAAAAATCAAAACATATAGCCCGACATTTGTAGAACTAAAGTTATGTTAATAATAATACATTAGGCATATAGGCGTACCTGTTTCTTTGTTAACTGCTCAACACAGAATATCCGCATGTGCGCACTCCCTCAAATCGGTTGGAGAAAATATCCTTTCTATTTTATTTAGCTTTGTTCAATTGTATTCTTCATACTATACTGTTCATACTGTTTGTTCATACTGTCTGCTAAATGAACTAGTTTAGCCCACAGCCATTTGGCATAACCAGATCAGGACAACTCGGAGTACGCTATTCTGTTCTTTTGAAATAGACTTAATTTTCTTCATATCATGTTTCTTTAGACCGGTCTAAAATAATGGATTTATTGTGAAGGTGTAGGCTACATTAGATGGATTTATTAGATTTTTTAAATGTAGATGTTCCAAAAGTTCTGCATCAGTGGCTTGGAGGAAGCCAGGAGATGCTAAATGTGTTTGTGTTAATTAACGGTCAATTACTGTGAGACCGCCAGTTATTTGCTTGACAATCACCGGCTGACAACATTGTGACCGCCACAGCCCTAGTTACAACATGGAATAAAAATGTCATTTTAAAATAAATCGTTTACGTTTGTGGATTTTCTCTCTTATAATATTGTGTTGATCCGTATTGAAAAATCCAAATTAAATGTATTTTAATTCCAGATTGGGCCCAAGCTTGCTGTACAACATTAAAACCTATTCAGTCTGTCTACAAACAGGCTCTCAAAGTGCTTGATAGGAAGCCCAATAGCCATCATCATTGTCACAACCTTAGAAAGCATGAGCTCTTGAGTTGGGAAAATCTTGTGCAATACATCGACGCGTGTCTTGTATTCAAGATCCTTAATGGCCTGGCTCCCCCTCCACTCAATATTTTTGTTAAATAGAAAACCCAAACATATGGCAGCAGATCCACAAGGTCTGCCATGAGAGGTGACTGTATAGTTCCCCTAAGGAAAAGCACCTTTAGTAAATCTGCATTCTCTGTGAGAGCTTCCCATGTCTGGAATACACTGCCATCAGACACACATAACTGCACCACATATCACACTTTCACAAAATGCTTGAAGACATGGCTAAATGTCAATCAGATTTGTGAACATGGTCCCTAGCTGTGTGTTGCCGCTTTCCATGTTGTCTGTTGTCTGTAGCTTGTGAGGTGTGGAAACACTTTGTTGCTTTTATGAATTTTGTCTTGCTGCTTTTTGTTCTATGTTGCTCTGTCTGTATGCTATGTCTTGCTTGTCCTATGTTGCTCTGTCTGTATGCTATGTCTTGCTTGTCCTATGTTGCTCTGTCTGTATGCTATGTCTTGCTTGTCCTATGTTGCTCTGTCTGTATGCTATGTCTTGCTTGTCCTATGTTGCTCTGTCTGTATGCTATGTGTTGCTTGTCCTATGTTGCTATGTCTTGCTTGTCCTATGTTGCTATGTCTTGCTTGTTCTATGATCTATGTTGTCTATATTGTAATTGTTTTTAATAACCTGCCCAGGGACTGCGGTTGAAAATTAGCCGGCTGGCTAAAACCGGCACTTTTACTGAAACGTTGATTAATGTGCACTGTCCCTGTAAAAATAAAAAAATAAACTCAAACTCAAACATTTTTCAAAAAGAAGGAAAATCCGTATAAGCTCAGTATTTGAAGAATCAGACATGTTTGTGTAGCCACCCTGAGAGATACAGGGTCTCTCTACACTTTTAACCGTCCCTGGGTGATTCCACATAGAGTTGGTTGTGATAAGAGAATTTAATATTGATTCCCGTCTCTCATTTGTAAAATCTTCTATTGGGCAGAAGAGCGAGAAACGACTTTCCAGAGAGACCCTAGGAACTGCCAAGAACTTTTATGAGAAATATTCTATGACAATGTGATTCTCTGACAAATGTTCTTTGAGTATAATCCTTATTAAACTGGTTGTTAAATGTTGGTTTTTGTTTTCCTCTTACAGAGAGTGATTCACATGACTCCACAAGTGAATTATTGGAACTTTATGGTTGTTTAACTAAGTTGGTGGTCAAAGCTGTCAGCCCAGTGTTTGTATATTTTGTCAGTTAGCAATAATTGAATTCCCCTACATTTTATATTTTATTTTACAATAGAAAACAAAGAAAGATGAATATGATGTGTGCCACAATGATCAGCACCATCTGCTGTTGTAAGGGTCTGGTTACCCATACAAAACAGACACAAACATGATGCTAGATTCATGTCTTACACTGACACCTAGAGGATCGAGACCAAACTAACTACAGAAACTAAAGACGCATCACCCACTCACACTGACATGCAAGTGTTTTCTAAATATTTATGAACGCCCAACTTGATTACGAACACAACTTGATGTGAATGTGTTTAAAATGACTCCATTCCAATGAACCCATCCTCCCCATACCAGACTCAACTGTTCAAAGATCAACAGTCAATGCATTCCAGACGGAACCATTGAAAACCTGATAGTGAACACAGCATGATCCACTTCCATCACTTTAACGGCTACTCCTACAATGTGCCATTGTTTACTGAAGCACAGGTGTGGTTGTAAACCTTTCAGGCAGTATACTGTGGGGGGAACATCATATCATCAATGGAACATAGGGCTATTGCAGCCACATTACGGCTGCAGCCTGGAGCCCATCCACAGCCCATCCACTTAGTCATGCTCCACTGCAATGTTGGCGATCAGCAACGGCAGCCTGGGAATATGTTGGAATAATGCCCCAGATGGCTTCATGAGGCGTGGCCGGCCAAATGACAGTCATCCTCTGCCAAATGGCCTTGCTTAACTCTCAGCAAGGTCAGCGGTGGTTACATATGGGTGGGTTTGTGAGGGAAACATTTGATGCTCCATTCAGACAATAGCAGACATAATATGGTGACAATGGCAGAGAGAGTAAGTTCACCTACACTCTATGGAGTACAGAAAGAAACACATTGTACGCACAGTACGTGCGGCGGCACAACATTCAACGTTCTAGGGGCGGGGTTCGAAATATGTTTCTTGGTTTCATTATCGCAAAAAAACTCTTCAAGTTTTGAGATCTTTGTCTGGGACTTTCGTCACCCTTAACGTACGCTGCTTCTCCAAAACATGGGGAGTTATACACCTTTCTCTTCTTGCATCAAGCACTTGAATCAAAAATAGATTTAAAAAAAATGTATTTCGTCCAATATCCAGATATAACAGGGTAGCAGGTGAGCTCTTTTCCATTTGTGCTGAGCTCCGGCGAGACAAGAATGTTATTAGAGCTCTGCCCCTAGTCAGCAGTGCCAGAGGGTCGCGTTGTGTGGTGGCCTGTTACAGTTTTACTCATCTCATCCATAAAGGGGGCACACGGTGCCCACTAAGTGCATTCAATGACTCCCAACAACATACAACCCACCCTCAGCAGCATCCTCTCCATGCAATCCTCAACGACACACAATCACCACCACCACCACACCATCGCTCCCATATCATTCAGTGCTATGGGGAGGAGGTTCAAGATAGGCAGGGGTTCTCCGTGTAAACTGGAAGCGCAATTACAGACCCTTTCTGAAGGCTATTACCCATACTCCCTTGGTGCTTTTTTCACAGCCCCGCTGAAACCGACGGGGGGAAATGACTATGGTCAGATTTGCCGAGTCAGACAGAGCATTAATGAGAGGAGCTGGGAAGAAATGGCTTTGACACTACAGGCACTTCGAACCCGGCACGCAAAGGAACACTAAACTCCAGGGCAATAAGGGAAAGAGACAGCTACGTATATCATCGCAGAAGGGTAGCTCGTATCTCAGAGGTGGACCACCATATCGCCACTGCTTGGGCAGGGCATTACAAAACACGGGAATGGGAAGTATAGCAAAGTATCCTCGAGTAAGGGCCCACAATGGCAGAGAGAGAGCTTTCATTAAGGCTTAATACAGAGTAAATCGCCACGGCGCAGCGTGACGAGGGAGCCATTCGACCCAGATAATGGGTGAAAACAAAAAGAGCCAATTGAAAGCTCATTACAGTGCCAAAATATATGAGGCCACTTAAAGGAAATAACGATGAAACAAGGCCTAAATTGTAGTTGAGTAACAACCAAATCTAACTACCAACAGCTCATTCCCATGTCGCACTCACATCAGACAAGGAAAATGAATTAATCCAGGGTCTGAGCTAGCTAATCGAATTTTTGTTTTTACTAGAGGGCTGCGTCTACAGAACAATTATGCCTTGTTGATTGTCTCAGTGATACAGTAGCTAGAGAGGGGAAAGCTAGGCAATTGAGCATGAAGAGGGCCTAAGGCACTGATCAGAGCAGCTAGGCAATATTTCAGGATACATTTACATAGCCCCTTCAGGATCCTGATGATTTCTACCAAGATCTCTATACCTCTCCCCGTACATGAATTACATTTATTCCACAGTTAAGTCTGTCACAAAAGCCAAGGTAAGAGAGTGTCTTTGCAATGCCGCGAGTTATGCTTGTCGCAGTTCCATGAAGTCAAAAGCAAAATGGTGGTCATTACCAGGGTTGGGTAGGTTAATTTCTAAATGTAATCCGTTACATTTACTAATTACCTGTCTACAATTGTAATCATTAACGTAACTTTTAGATGATCCAAACTCAGTAACGTCATCTGATTACATTTAGTTACTTTTAGATTACTTTCCCCTTAAGAGGCCTTAGAATGAGACAAAAATGTATGTTACCAATTGAACGAAGGGCATGGAAGGATAAATCAATGTTAACGTTTACATAGCTGTCCATATATGGATGTTCAATTTTACTTTATGGGTTGGTTATGTATGCTTCTACTAACCCATCGCTTTCTACTACATATAATAATATGATTAAATTATACATTTACATTTAAAACCAAAGTTGTAGAATTCCAGAATTCCAGTCATTACAATAAATGTTATCCCCCTGGATCTTCAAGAATAAGACTTGGAAATATAAAAGTATTTGTTTTACCTGAGCATAACCCCAAAACTAAAAGCCAGCACTACTCTGTTGTTTATGATTTTGTTGTGATGGAGGACTGATTGGGCTCATTGATTCCAGTTGAAAAATACATTCTGTGCACATGGAATGGCATGCTTTGAGAACTACTGAAAAGTGCTATTTACATGTGAAAATGAATGCCATATGCTGCATTTGCTATAGGCATATTGTTTACCTTTTTGTTGGTTACACTTTGATATCTTGATAATATGCAGCTGTTTAAAGAGCAAATCCACAGGCGGTCGCCCCGCCTCCGTTTTGGCAAAAAGCTGAGTGATGGGCCTGGAGAAATGTAACCACTGTCAGATTAATAGACATTGCTATGGAGGCAAGGACTATTGTTTGAACCATGTTATGAGGATATACAGTGTTTGTTTACATTGTTTATAAACATTGGAGAAAAACAAGTTTATATTTTGGGTTCTCATGGAGTGTGACAGCTGAATATAGCTCATGAGGCATTTCTAAATTATAATCTTCAAGAATCAATGGATATATAATTTACAAGTATAAAAATGTAACAACTACAGATTGCCCCTTTAAGTCTATCAAAAGTGCATGAGTTTGAGCATGAGTCCATTAGGCCTATAGATTGTTTTTTTTTTTATCAGCATGAATTATATTGAGCAATAGAAGCCTCACTTTTATTCCATAGGTTGGGATCCGCACTATGCATCTGTTGCAAGAGCGTATTTTTCACTGGCTGTCCACTGGTTTCAAAAACAATGATTGATAGGCAGTTTAAACTTCTTGAATTCAACCATTATTGGGTTCAAATACACATTTAGATTTGTGAACAGCCATCCACAACAACCACAATCTGTAAGGCGCAAATAGCTAGATGAGAGAGCAGCAGCGTGATTCACATCAATGCGCGATATCAATAATAAGTGATGTCCATATTGCCGCAGACTACACCACTACTGTCATCCTTACCTCCAAGCGTTTATTCAAGTTGGATAATCTTTGGATGCCGACAGCAGTCACACCATTGGAAGACATAGCCATGACTGTAGCCTTCAAAAGCTTATTCCTGCTCTTTTCCCACGATCCATCAAAACATATTTTGTGTGTCAACATAGTGGTCTCCGATTTATGGTCAGACTCGCTATCGTTGAACAAATGTGAATTTATGCCTTTTTTCAATTATGATTTCATAGTCATTGAGAGAACTGAAGTGTCAATTTTGTTTTTCACAAACACCCTTTCTGAATTAAAAGGTAATCCTCGAAGTAAATCTAGTTTTTCAAAAGTATCTGTAATCTGATTACAATATTTTTGCTGGTAACGTAAGGGACTAACATTCGTTTTTTGTAATCCCTTACATGTAGCGTTACTCCCCAACCCTGGTCGTTACTCATTGAAATGCTGAGAAAACTGACTCAACGTTGCACTTTGTTTTACCACCAACATCAAAAGCTGTAGTCAAACATAGAGAGAAGCAGAAACCTGAATGATGCATCGTCATTTCATTTTCCATTGAAGCATCAGTGTAACTGGTGGGTGGAACGTCAGTATTTGATGATATCACCCAGACATGCCCATGTTTATTTAAAGGGTTCTTCTATCAACACAAGGAGAACACCCACGTGTTTCTGAAATATGTTGACTGAATCTGTTGAATAATTGATGATTGAGTGGGGATTTTAGTGGGGGAACCGTAAACACGCATAGGCAAAAGTAAAAGTCTAAGTTTTTGGATTAAGCAAACATGAGCATGCAGGCTTTTGCTCCTGCCCTACACAAACACATCCGATTCAGTCAAGCAAGGTCCTGAGCAGCAGGTCATGATAGATTGAGGACGTTTTGATGAACAACTCTAAGTGAGATCTGTATGAGACAGATCTTTTTTCCCTCATTCAATTAGCTAAAACATTCTTGAAATATGTAAGAAATATTCTACACGTGAAGAGGGATTGAGTGAACAAAGAGGTCCTTAGGGAGACAAATCGATTTGAGAGTGCTTCGGAATGGTGACAGACAATATCCATTATTTTAGAGCACCTGCCTGCCCAACAGTTCACTTGCGATGCTACCACAGCCTCAACTCAAACTACATTTGGCGAAAATATTAATTTGATCAAACATAATACCAACAAATGAATGAAAATTAATTCACAGTTTTAATATCGCGCGTGTCATATCATTGTGCCTGAAATATGTAATTACCCGGTTTCCACCGGTCACTTGACTGTGAAAGTGGCACTGACTGACTGCATCCTCAGGCAGATTATGTTTCACTGAGGCTGGCTGACGAAAGGTGACTAAGACCGTAGGCTGATTGCAAACCAATTACTCAAGTGGAGAATCTCAGTTACAGTATACTGTATGTAAAATAGAGAGAATATTTGACACTGTGGCACCATAATGGCTCAACAGTCAGGACAGACATGTCCTACGGCTCCTGCCACTCAATGATGTACACCGACTACACCAAACATTAGGAACATCTTCCTAACCCCCCAGGGCATGAACTCCACAAGGTGTCGAAAGCATTTGACAGGGATGCTGGCCCATGTTGATGCCAATGCTTCCCACAGTTGTCCCAAGTTGGCTGTATGTCCTTTGGGTGGTGGACCATTCTTGACCCAGCAGCGTTGCAGTTCTTGACACAAGCTGGTGCACCTGGCACATACCATACCCCGTTTAAAGTTACCTACATTTGTCTTGCCCATTCACCCTCTGAATTGCACACATACACAAGCCATGTAACAATTGTCTTGAGGCTTAAAAATCATTCTTTAACCAGTCTACTCCCCTTCATCTACACGGATTGAAGTGGATTTAACAAGTGACATCAATAAGGGATCATAGATTTCACCTGGATTCACCTGGTCAGTCTATGTCATGGACAGACAGGTGTTCTTAATGTTGGTTATACATTACAAACATGTATTGACTGACTGCTACAGTAGATTTAACAGGTAGAGGCTACAGTAAATCCTCACAAACACATATTCCCTTTGGGTGTAACTACAGCATGTCTCTGACCTGAGGTCTAACACCAAAGTTATCCTCTAAACTCTGCTACACTTGTACTGAGATACCAACACTCAATGCTGATCAAATTCCTGTATTCTCTATGCAAAATCTGTCAAATGTGTTCCACTCACTAAAATGGATGCTGTTCTACCTTGCAGATAAAAATGACTTTGCAGCAAGTAGTCTTTCTGTTATTCAAAAGCTACCAAGAGGCAGTGGACTACCAGCCTAAGACCAACCTGACAACGTCAATGGACTGTATCTCAGTCTCCAATGCCTTGAAAGGATAACACACAAATGGCTTTGAGTGCACAGAATACACCACATTTTGTCCTACTGCAGCACATCATTGTTGCTTCCAAACTCCTCTGCTAGGAGGGCTTAATGATTCAATCTATAAGTGACTGGTTTATCCTTTAAAATGTTCTCAGTTGAGCCTTGGTTAGTAATTGTTATAGTCTGGTATTAGCAAGAGCCACATTCCTGTGTATGATTTGCTCTCAAGTCAAGTGGACAACAGTTTGTCTCTATGGTGATACGGTCATGCAAGTGGCCTCCTTCTCATTCTCCTTCTAAAACTAGAATATGGTGTCCATACGAGGACAGCCTGTCTACCTTGGTGAACAAAGCTGCTACCTTCCTTGTGTTGCAGTGCCACCAAGTGGCCACTGACTACATGGCATCATGCATTGCAATCACAGGACATTTAGTCCAATGGAGCCTATTGAATACTTAAAAACTAAATTACTTTAGAGGACAGTTCGAAATGTACTAGGGGGGGGCTGGTACAAAATAGAGGAGGGTTTACCAACTTTTTTTGCTGTGGGAAGAGTTTTATGTGTATATTACACTTGTACTTTTATTGGGAAAGGGGGAGGTTAGTGTGTTTTTTCCATGGTTTACATTTGCCATTTTGCAGGTTTTACCATATAGCCAAATTTCCACATCTGCTTGCATGTGCCTCCCCTATCAAGTTGTTTCGGTAAATCCCTTATGTGCTACGCTTTTCAGTGTGCTTACTATACCACATCAATAATCTACCAGTCACCTGTTTATCCTGCCCTCTATCCTTAGTGACAATAGTGGTAGTTGGATCGTTTGTCCAGATCTGCAATAGATTGCTAGTTATTCATACATTTTTAAATGATGCCTGGTTTTATAGCAGAGCTGTGCTTAATATGACAAGCTGAGAAATAAATATAAGAACACATTTAACTCCACACATCAACCACTGTTTGAGGAGCATGCTCTCACTGCGCGACAGGTGATATTCCGCCCAAACTCTGTATGCCATGGGCTCTTCAACCCTGTTCCTGCAGCTTCCCAGTGCTTCATTTGGGAAACCAAGTGAAATCAATTTGGGGCCATCTATAGTAACATGCTTTCGCAACAAGCCTATGCATATGCATAAGCTCTAATATGCGTATGTTCTCTTTTAATTAATCGTCACCTTAGAGAGCACTGTCCATTTCGTTGTGTTAGGCTTTGAAACATCCACAAAGATCATGTTTTACACTCAGTTTCAACCTGCTGTTGAACTTCTCAAATTGATCATCACAGTGAGGTGAGTTTTAAAAGCAGGCTACTGATTTGGTAAGTGTTTGATGTGATTTTGATTGCATTGATGTGAACATGGTTAGATGGACAATAGAGCCCTGAGTACTAGGCCATTAGGACCTGATGGTCATCAGCAAGTTGGGTACTACTGGTGCATGTTTAGAGTGCATAAGACGAGATAACTGTGACTCACCGGTCACATGGAATTTTTACTGTGGCCATGACCCATGAATGCCGGTGTGGTGCTAATACGGTCACTGCAATAGTCCTAATCATACCACTCATAAAATCATTCAAATCTTCACACATTTTCAATGTACACTACCGTTCAAAAGTTTGGGGTCACATAGACATTACCTTGTTTTTGAAAGAAAAGCATATTTTTTTGTCCATTATTAAAATAACATCAAAATGATCAGAAATACAGTGTAGACATTGTTAATGTTGTAAATGACTAATGAAGAGGCGACTCCGGGATGCTGGCCTTCTAGTCAGAGTTGCAAGACTGGCCAATAAAAATAAAAGATTAAGATGGGCAAAATAACACAGACACTGGACAGAGAAACTCTGCTTAGAAGGCCAGCATCCAGGAGTTGTCTCTTCACTGTTGACGTTAAGAATGGTGTTTTGAGGGTACTATTTAATGAAGCTGCCAGTTGAGGACTTGTGAGGCATCTGTTTCTCAAACTAGACACTTTCATGTACTTGTCCTCTTGCTCAGTTGTGCACCGGGGCCTCCCACTCGTCTTTCTATTCCGGTTAGGGCCAGTTTTTGCTGTTCTGTGAAGGGAGTAGGACACAGTGTTTTAGGAGATCTTCAGTTTCTTGGCAATTTCTTGCATGGAATAGCCTTCATTTCTCAGAACAAGATCTTTGATTCTGGCCATTTTGAGCCTGTACTCAAACCCACAAATGCTGATGCTCCAGATACTCAATTAATGTAAAGAAGGCCAGTTTGTATTGCTTCTTTAATCAGGACAACAGTTTTCAGCTGTGCAAACATAATTGAAAAAGAGATTTCTAATGATCAATTAGCCTTTTAAAATGATAAAGTTGAATTAGCTGACACAACCTGCCATTGGAACAAAGGAGTGTTGGTTGCTGATAATGGGCCCCTCTACGCCTATGTAGATATTCCATAAAAAAACAGCCGTTTCCAGATACAATAGTAATTTACAACATTAACAATGTCTGTATTTCAGATCAATTTGATGTTATTTTATTGGACATGTTTTATATCCACAAGATAGAGGAATAGCTGATGGGCAGCGCAGAGGCCAGGTGTGTTATTGCGCATGAAAGAACAGTAAATCAAATGAAATTGTATTTGTCACATGTGTGGAATACAACAGGTGTAGTAGACCTTACCGTGAAATGCTTACTTTACAAGCCCTTAACCAACAATGAGGTTAAGAAAAACAAGTGCTATGAAAGTATTTACGAAAATAAACTGAAAAAAATAAAAGGGGTACCGGTACAGAGTCAATGTGCCAATGAAGTCAATGAACCGGTTAGTCGAGGTTATATGTACATGTAAGTAGAGGAAAAATGACTATGCATAGATAATAAAGAGGGTACCAGCAGTTTAAAGAAAATTAGAGTTTGGAGGGGAGGGTCAATGCAAATAGTCCGGGTTGCCATTTGATTAGCTGTTCAGGAGTTTTATGGCTAGGGGTAGAGGCTGTTAAGAAACCTTTAGGACCTAAACTTGGCGCTCCGGTACCGCGTGCCCGTGTGGTAGCAGAGAGAACAGTCTATGACTAGGGTGGCTGGAGTCTTTGGCAAATTTCTGGGCCTGGATGGCAGGAAGCTTGGCCCCAGTGTTGTACTGGGTCATACACACTACCCTTTGTAGTGCCTTGCAGACGGAGGCCGAGCAGTTGCCATTAACAGACAGTGATGCAACCATGCTCTTGATGGTGCAGCTGTAGAACTTTGACGATCTGAAGAATAGGCGTTGTCGTATAGGCATTGTTCACGACTGTCTTGGTGTGTTTGGACAACAAAGACCTTGAAGCTCTCAATCTGCTCCACTACATGATGAGAATGGGGACTTGCTCTGCCCTCCTTTTCCATAGTCAATGATCATATGCTTTGTCTTGATCACATTGAGGGAGATGTTGTTATCCTGGCACCATAGTGCCAGTTCGCTGACCTCCTCCCTATAGGTGGTTTCATCGTTGTCGGTTATCAGGCCTACCACTGTTGTGTCGTCGGCAAACTTGATGATGTTGTAGTGCTTGGCCATACAGTCATGGGTGAACAGAGAGTACAGTAGTGGACTGAGAATGCACCTGAGGGGCCCCGGTGGCAGATGTGTTGTTACCTATCCGTACCACCTGGGAGTGGCCCATCAAGAAGTCCAGGATCCAGTTGTAGAGGGAGGTGTTTAGTCCCAGGGTCCTTCACTTAGTAATGAGCTTTGAGGGCACTATGGTGTTGAACGCTGAGGTGTAGTCAATGAATAGCATTCTCATGTAGTTGTTTCTTTTGTCCAGGTGGGAAAGGGCAGTGTGGAGTGCAATAGAGATTGCGTCATCTGTGGATCTGTTGGGATGGTATGTAAATTGGAGTGGGTTTAGGGTTTCTGGGATAATGATGTTGATTTGAGCCATGACCAGCCTTTCAAAGCACTTCATGGCTACATACGTGAGTGCTACGGGTCGGTAGTCATTTAGACAGGTTACCTTGGTGTTCTTGGGCACAGGGACTTTGGTGGTCTGCTTGAAACGTGTTGGTATCGTAGACTCGGTCAGGGACAAGATGAAGATGTCAGTGAAAACACTTGCCAGTTGGTCAGCGCATGCTCGCAGTACACATCCTGGTGATCTGTCTGGTCCTGCGGCCTTGTGACTGTTGACCTGTTTAAAAGTAATCCGGAACAGCGGGTGCGCTCATACATCCTTCAGTGTTGCCTCAAGGGCGCATAGAAGTAATTTAGATTGTCTGGTAGGCTCGTGTTACTGGGCAGCTCATGGCTGTGCTTCCGCTTGTAGTCTGTAATGGTTTGCAAGCCCTTCCACATCCGAAGAGCGTTGGTGCCGAAGTAGTAGGATTCAATCTTAGTCCTGTATTGACACTCTGCCTATTTGATGGTTCGTCAGAGGGCATAGCAGGATTTATTATAAGCGTTCCGCTCCTTGAAAGCGGCAGCTCTACCCTTTAGCTCAGTGCGGATGTTGCCTGTTATCCATGGCTTCTGGTTGGGGTTTGTACGTACGGTTACTGTGGGGACATCGTCATCGATGCACTTATTGATGAAGCCAGTGACTGATGTGGTGTACTCCTCAATGCCATCGGAAGAATTCCAGAACATATTCCAGTCTGTGCTAACAAAATGGTCCTGTAGCTTAGCATCTGCGTCATCTGGCTACGTCCATATTGAGCGAGTCATTGGTACTTCCTGCTTTAGTTTTTGCTTGTTAGCAGGAATCAGGAGGATAGAGTTATGGTTAGATTTGCCAAATGGAGGCTAAGGAAGAGCTTTGTATGCGTCTGTGTGTGGAGGGAAGGTGGTCTAGTTTTTTCCCCTCTGGTTGCACATGTAACATACTGGTAGAAAGTAGGTCTTAGGATTTAAGTTTCCCTGTAATAAAGTCCCCGGCCACTTGAAGTGCTGCCTCTGGATGAGCATTTTCTTGTTTGCTTATTGGCTTTATACAGTTTGTTGACTGCGGTTTTAGTGCCAGCATCGGTTTGTGGTGGTAAATAGACAGCTACAAAAAATATAGATAAAAACTCTACCTATTGGTAAATAATGTGGTCTACAGCTTATCGTGAAATACTCTACCTCAGGCGAGCAAAACCTTGAGACTTCCTCAGCCAGCTGAATGTTATCCATGTCGTCGTTCAGCCATGACTCTGTGAAACATAAGATAGTACAGTTAATGTCCCGTTGGTAGGATAGTCTTGATCAGAGCTCATCCAGTTTTTTATCCAATGATTGCACGTTGGCTAATAGGATGGGTGGTGGAGGCGGATTACCCACTCGTCGTCAGATCCTTACAGGGCACCCCACCCTACGTCCCCTATATCTCTGTCTCTTCTTCATGCGAATGACGGGGATTTGGGCCTTGTCTGGCGTCTGAAGTAAATCCTTCACCTCCGACTCGTTAAAGAAAGAATTTTGTCCAGTACGAGGTGAGTAATTGCTGTTCTGATATCCAGAAGCAGAAACATTATGTACAAAATAAGTCACAAATAACGTGAAGAAATACACACAACAGCACAATTTGTTAGGAGCCTGTAAAAAGCAAGTTATCTCCTTCAGCGCCATTCTTATACAGGAAGTACCGGTACCGAGTCAATGTGCGAGGGTGCAGGTTAGTCGAGGTAATTTGTACATGTACTGTAGGTAGGGGTAAAGTGACTATGCTTCGATAAGCAGCAAGAAACAGCAGTGTAGGGGGGTTGTCAATGCAATAGTCCGGGTGGCCATTTGATTAATTATTTAGCAGTCTTATGGCTTGGGGGTAAGCTTTTAAGGAGACTTTTGGACCTAGATTTGGCGCGTCGGTACCGTTTGCCGTGCTGTAGCAGGGTGAACAGTCTATGACTTGGGTGATCGGAGTCTTTGACATTTTTTTGGGCCTTCCTCTGACTCCATCTAGTATATACACAGTGCCTTCGCAAAGTATTCAGACCCCTGGACTTTGTCCACATTTTGTTACATTAGCCTTATTCTAAAATGGATCAAATAAAATAAAATCCTCAGCAATCTACACAAAATACCCCATAATGACAAAGCAAAAACAGGTTAATATACATTTTAATATACATAACTGTATTATGAATTAAAAAACTGAAATACCTTATTTAAGTGTTCAGACCCTTTGCTATGAGACAAGAAATTGAGCTCAGGTGCATCCTCTTTCCATTGATCATCCTTGATATGTTTCTACAACTTGATTGCTGTCCGGTCCTCTGGCAGTCTCTATGGGGGTGCCACAGGGTTCAATCCTCGGGCCGACTCTTTTCTCTGTATATATCAATGATGTTGCTCTTGCTGCGGGCGATTCCCTGATCCACCTCTACGCAGACGACACCATTCTATATACATTCGGCCCGTCCTTGGACACTGTGCTATCTAACCTCCAAAAGAGCTTCAATGCCATACAACACTCCTTCCGTGGCCTCCAACTGCTCTTAAACGCTAATAAAACCAAATGCATGCTTTTCAACCGTTCGCTGCCTGCACCCGCACGCCTGACCAGCATCACCACCCTGGATGATTCCGACCTTGAATATGTGGACATCTTTAAGTACCTAGGTGTCTGGCTAGACTGTAAACTCTCCTTCCAGACTCATATCAAACATCTCCAATCGAAAATCAAATCTAGAGTCGGCTTTCTATTCCGCAACAAAGCCTCCTTCACTCACGCCGCCAAACTTACCCTAGTAAAACTGACTATCCTACCGATCCTCGACTTCGGCGATGTCATCTACAAAATTGCTTCCAACACTCTACTCAGCAAACTGGATGCAGTTTATCACAGGTCACTAAAGCACCTTATACCACCCACCACTACGACCTGTATGCTCTAGTCGGCTGGCCCTCGCTACATATTCGTCACCAGACCCACTGGCTCCAGGTCATCTACAAGTCCATGCTAGGTAAAGCTCCACCTTATCTCAGTTCACTGGTCACGATGGCAACACCCATCCGTAGCACACGCTCCAGCAGGTGTATCTCACTGATCATCCCTAAAGCCAACACCTCATTTGGCTAACCGATCGCTGCAGCTGTACATAGTCTATTGGTAAATAGCCCACCCAATTTACCTACCTCATCCCCATACTGTTTTTATTTATTTACTTTTCTGCTCTTTTGCACACCAGTATCTCTACCTGCACATGACCATCTGATCATTTATCACTCCAGTGTTAATTTGCTAAATTGTAATTAATCGCCTACCTCCTCATGCCTTTTGCACACAATGTATATAGACTCTTTTTTATTTTTTATATTTTTTATACTGTGTTATTGACTTGTTTATTGTTTACTCCATGTGTAACTCTGTGTTGTTGTCTGTACACACTGCTGTGCTTTATCTTGGCCAGGTCGCAGTTGTAAACGAGAATTTGTTCTCAACTAGCCTACCTGGTTAAATAAAGGTTAAATAAATAAAAAGGCATCAGATACATGAGACATACCTTCCCCTCTTCCAAATAGCTCCACCATCAGCATAGGAAAGCCCCAATACCCCACCTACACTACCATTCAAAAGGTTGAGGTCACTTAGAAATGTCCTTGTTTTTGAAAGAGAATTACATTTTCTGTCCATTAAAGTAACATCAACTTGATCAGAAATACAGTGTAGACATTGTTCATGTTGTAAATTACTATTGTAGCTGGAAACAATATATTTTTTTATGAATATCTACATAAGTCCATTATCAGCAGCCATCACTCCTGTGTTCCAATGGCGGATTGTGTTAGCTAATCCAAGTTTGTAATTTGAAAGGGCTAATTAATCTTTAGAAAACACTTTTGCAATTATGTTAGGACAGCTGAAAACTGTTGTCCAGAAAAATTAAGCAATAAAACTTTTCCGGGTTGGAGCTAGCGGTCGCGAGCGGTCGCATTCGCACTTCGGTCCGCAGGTAGTATTACTTTTCATTACTTTTCATTACATTTCATTATAGTACAACGGTTTGATTTGTCTAATCTTAGCAATTTCTTCTTAGCTAGCTACATAGCCGTCTTTGTATCAAAGATAATTGCGTAATTATCGTATTTCGTCGTCCTAACGTAGTCTACTGCCCAGCAGCTAGCCAGCTAGCTAACGTCCACCGTCTACCGAATAGCAGCACTGTAGAAACTATTACACTCAACTGAACGACTTGATTAGTGTAGTGTTAGCTAGCTACATAGTTGTCTTTGCTGTCTTCGTATCCAAGATAATTGTGTAGTTTAGAGTGTGTAGTCTTAGAGTGATTATCTTAATTTACAGAGGTTAGCTAGCCAGCTATTTGTCGTCCTTAACGTAGGAGGCACTGCTAGCTAGCTAACAGCTAGCCAACGTCTACCGAATATAACTTCGCACTCAACAACCCGGTCGCATTCCGCTTCGCTCCACAGGTAGTATCACATTTTCATTTCATTTCATTACAGCACAACGGTTTGATTTGCTTGATCGTAGCTAGCTCATAGCTAGCTACATAGCCGTCTTTGTATCAAAGATAATTGTGTAGTCTAGAGCGATTTTCTAGGTTAGCTAGCCAGCTATTGTCGTTCTTTTAACGCAACGTAACGTAATCAACACTGCTAGCTAGCCAGCTAGCCCCCGAATAGCTGCACTGTAGAAACTATTACACTCAACGGAACGACTTGATTAGTGTAATGGCACATATTAGTGTCAACAACGCAGCCACTGCCAGCTAGCCTACTTCAGCAGTACTGTATCATTTTAATCATTTTAGTCAATAAGATTCTTGCTACGTAAGCTTAACTTTCTGAACATTCGAGACGTGTAGTCCACTTGTCATTCCAATCTCCTTGCATTAGCGTAGCCTCTTCTGTAGCCTGTCAACTATGTGTCTGTCTATCCCTGTTCTCTCCTCTCTGCACAGACCATACAAACGCTCCACACCGCGTGGCCGCGGACACCCTAATCTGGTGGTCCCAGCGCGCACGACCCACGTGGAGTTCCAGGTCTCCGGTAGCCTCTGGAACTGCCGATCTGCGGCCAACAAGGCAGAGTTCATCTCAGCCTATGCCTCCCTCCAGTCCCTCGACTTCTTGGCACTGACGGAAACATGGATCACCACAGATAACACTGCTACTCCTACTGCTCTCTCCTCGTCCGCCCACGTGTTCTCGCACACCCCGAGAGCTTCTGGTCAGCGGGGTGGTGGCACCGGGATCCTCATCTCTCCCAAGTGGTCATTCTCTCTTTCTCCCCTTACCCATCTGTCTATCAACTCCTTTGAATTCCCTGCTGTCACAGTTACCAGCCCTTTCAAGCTTAACATCCTTATCATTTATCGCCCTCCAGGTTCCCTCGGAGAGTTCATCAATGAGCTTGATGCCTTGATAAGCTCCTTTCCTGAGGATGGCTCACCTCTCACAGTTCTGGGCGACTTTAACCTCCCCACGTCTACCTTTGACTCATTCCTCTCTGCCTCCTTCTTTCCACTCCTCTCCTCTTTTGACCTCACCCTCTCACCTTCCCCCTACTCACAAGGCAGGCAATACGCTCGACCTCATCTTTACTAGATGCTGTTCTTCCACTAACCTCATTGCAACTCCCCTCCAAGTCTCCGACCACTACCTTGTATCCTTTTCCCTCTCGCTCTCATCCAACACTTCCCACACTGCCCCTACTCGGATGGTATCGCGCCGTCCCAACCTTCGCTCTCTCTCCCCCGCTACTCTCTCCTCTTCCATCCTATCATCTCTTCCCTCTGCTCAAACCTTCAAATCTCCTGATTCTGCCTCCTCAACCCTCCTCTCCTCCCTTTCTGCATCCTTTGACTCTCTATGTCCCCTATCCTCCAGGCCGGCTTGGTCCTCCCCTCCCGCTCCGTGGCTCGACGACTCATTGCGAGCTCACAGAACAGGGCTCCGGGCAGCCGAGCGGAAATGGAGGAAAACTCGCCTCCCTGCGGACCTGGCATCCTTTCACTCCCTCCTCTCTACATTTTCCTCCTCTGTCTCTGCTGCTAAAGCCACTTTCTACCACTCTAAATTCCAAGCATCTGCCTCTAACCCTAGGAAGCTCTTTGCCACCTTCTCCTCCCTCCTGAATCCTCCTCCCCCTCCCCCTCCTCCCTCTCTGCAGATGACTTCGTCAACCATTTTGAAAAGAAGGTTGACGACATCCGATCCTCGTTTGCTAAGTCAAACGACACCGCTGGTTCTGCTCACACGGCCCTACCCTGTGCTCTGACCTCTTTCTCCCCCTCTCTCTCCAGATGAAATCTCGCGTCTTGTGACGGCCGGCCGCCCAACAACCTGCCCGCTTGACCCTATCCCCTCCTCTCTTCTCCAGACCATTTCCGGAGACCTTCTCCTTACCTCACCTCACTCATCAACTCATCCCTGACCGCTGGCTACGTCCCTTCCGTCTTCAAGAGAGCGAGAGTTGCACCCCTTCTGAAAAAACCTACACTCGATCCCTCCGATGTCAACAACTACAGACCAGTATCCCTTCTTTCTTTTCTCTCCAAAACTCTTGAACGTGCCGTCCTTGGCCAGCTCTCCCGCTATCTCTCTCAGAATGACCTTCTTGATCCAAATCAGTCAGGTTTCAAGACTAGTCATTCAACTGAGACTGCTCTTCTCTGTATCACGGAGGCGCTCCGCACTGCTAAAGCTAACTCTCTCTCCTCTGCTCTCATCCTTCTAGACCTATCGGCTGCCTTCGATACTGTGAACCATCAGATCCTCCTCTCCACCCTCTCCGAGTTGGGCATCTCCGGCGCGGCCCACGCTTGGATTGCGTCCTACCTGACAGGTCGCTCCTACCAGGTGGCGTGGCGAGAATCTGTCTCCTCACCACGCGCTCTCACCACTGGTGTCCCCCAGGGCTCTGTTCTAGGCCCTCTCCTATTCTCGCTATACACCAAGTCACTTGGCTCTGTCATAACCTCACATGGTCTCTCCTATCATTGCTATGCAGACGACACACAATTAATCTTCTCCTTTCCCCCTTCTGATGACCAGGTGGCGAATCGCATCTCTGCATGTCTGGCAGACATATCAGTGTGGATGACGGATCACCACCTCAAGCTGAACCTCGGCAAGACAGAGCTGCTCTTCCTCCCGGAGAAGGACTGCCCGTTCCATGATCTCGCCATCACGGTTGACAACTCCATTGTGTCCTCCTCCCAGAGCGCTAAGAACCTTGGCGTGATCCTGGACAACACCCTGTCGTTCTCAACTAACATCAAGGCGGTGGCCCGTTCCTGTAGGTTCATGCTCTACAACATCCGCAGAGTACGACCCTGCCTCACACAGGAAGCGGCGCAGGTCCTAATCCAGGCACTTGTCATCTCCCGTCTGGATTACTGCAACTCGCTGTTGGCTGGGCTCCCTGCCTGTGCCATTAAACCCCTACAACTCATCCAGAACACCGCAGCCCGTCTGGTGTTCAACCTTCCCAAGTTCTCTCACGTCACCCCGCTCCTCCGCTCTCTCCACTGGCTTCCAGTTGAAGCTCGCATCCGCTACAAGACCATGGTGCTTGCCTACGGAGCTGTGAGGGGAACGGCACCTCAGTACCTCCAGGCTCTGATCAGGCCCTACACCCAAACAAGGGCACTGCGTTCATCCACCTCTGGCCTGCTCGCCTCCCTACCACTGAGGAAGTACAGTTCCCGCTCAGCCCAGTCAAAACTGTTCGCTGCTCTGGCCCCCAATGGTGGAACACACTCCCTCACGACGCCAGGACAGCGGAGTCAATCACCACCTTCCGGAGACACCTGAAACCCCACCTCTTTAAGGAATACCTAGGATAGGATAAGTAATCCTTCTCACCCCCCCTAAAAGATTTAGATGCACTATTGTAAAGTGGCTGTTCCACTGGATGTCATAAGGTGAATGTACCAATTTGTAAGTCGCTCTGGATAAGAGCGTCTGCTAAATGACTTAAATGTAAATGTAAATGTAGACCAGTTGAGTATCCGGAGCATCAGCATTTGTGGGTTCAATTACAGGCTTAAAATGGCAAGAAACAAAGGACCTTTCTTCTGAAACTCGTCAGTCTATTCTTGTTCTGAGAAATTAAGGTTAATCAATGCAAGAAATTGCCAAGAAACTGAAGATCTCGTACAACGCTGTGTACTACTCCCTTCACAGAACAGCACAAGCTGGCTCTAAACAGAATAGAAAGAGGAGTAGGAGGCCCCAGTGCACAACTGAGCAAGAAGATAAGTACATTAGAGTGTCTAGTTTGAGAAACAGACACCTCACAAGTCCTCAGCTGGCAGCTTCATTAAATAGTACCCTCAAAACATCATTCTCAACGTCAACTGTGAAGAGACGACTCCGGGATGCTAGCATTCTAGGCAGAGTTGCAAAGAAAAAGTCAGATCTCTCAGACTGGCCAATAAAAAGAAAATACTACGATGGGCAAAATAACAGACACTGGACAGAGGAACTATGCCAGGCGGTGATACAGCCAGACAGGATGCTCTCAATTGTGCATCTTTCTTCGGTAGAACCTTCTCAAACATTAATAGTACTGACAGACTTTCACTTCTCTGACACTCTTTCATTGTGAGCAGCCTTTTGGCTTCAATAACTATGCCCCCCTCTGTATTTCATTTTATATCTACGGACATAGAAAATTCCAGAAATTCATTTTCAGAAGCTTCCCTTGCTGAACATGGTCAGCACAGAATATTAACAACCTACCATAGCTCAGTTGGTAGAGCATGGCGCTTGTAACGCCAGGGTAGTGGGTTCATTTCCCAGGACCACCCATACGTAGAATGTATGCACACATGACTGACTGGTTGCTTTGGATAAAATGCTAAATGGCATATATTACATTATCAATGAGCTGGGCTAATCTTTACCCATCTCTTTCTTAATGGCACTGGTTAATCAAATAGGGTGTAGATGAGACTCTGTGGTCACAACAAACATGATTACAATTTTCCAATTTGACACATCATTCCTTTTGTTTTTCACTACCTTCACCCTCTTGATGTTCTCGTCACTAGAAGTGCCACTGCTGTTAGCAGCACTTATAGCATGGCCATTATTTTTCACCACAGACCATCCAGGTCCTTGACTTTCATCCTCCCCACCCATACCTTCAGAACTATCATTCATGTTGACCACAGTCCAGCACAGCTGTTGCTAAAACCGCCTACCACAATATAAAACTATGAATTCTATTTAGCTTCCTAGTTTGAAGTCGAAATCCTCAAATGCCTGTAACCAGAACTGTCAATACAACATCACCTGCGTCCGGCCGTTTCCTCACTGGGCTTCTGACAGCCGCAATCCGAGTCTCAATTGTCTCAAGGCTTAAAAATACTTCTTTGCTCCCCTTCATCTTGACTAAATGAAGTGGATTAACAGGTGACATCAGTAAGGGATCATAGCCTTTACCGTTGTACCCCAAGGCTGCAGTTCAAAGGGTTAGCAGTTACTCTTCAATAACATAAACCCCAAAGCAAATCAGGGGGAGGAAAATAGGTTTATTCAGAGGATAAATTGGATAAATCATAGATGTTATGCTGAGAGGTAGATTGTAGATGTTCATGCTCCCCTGTCCTCAGTGATTCTCCCCTGAACAAAGGGACAGGATGTAGTTTATAACCCAGCCCTAGCTTGTGGTTGACCAATTAGAATTCCTTGCAATAAAACTGGGCCAATGGCCAAATTACAAGTATCCTATTTCAGACTCAATATATAGGCAAGTTCCTCCCATGTCTCTACATTAATCCCCCATTACAGAAAAAACACTATTTCCCTTGATCGTTAGTACTGTTTTGACCTCTCGTGTCTCTGCGTTGTGTATTTATCTTTTAAATATTCTTATACAGTGCAGTGGTGGAGAGAGACTTAGCTGTATTTATAGTAGTGTTCATAGTAGTGTTCACTACCCTCATGAAGTCTTATTGAGTCAAATGGATGGAGCAATTATGAAGAATATGATATTACCTATAGAAGGGAAATTCCAAATAAGTAAAATGTCCATTTAGTCATGGAAGTGAAAATTTGACTTAAGTGGAAGTTAGGATTGTCCCCTGTGAGTTACATATTTGACATCTTTTTTAACTTAATAGGAGGGTATGAAAGACCTGGACGATACCACATTTTTACCTGCAAACAGCAGTCTCCTGGCTCCTCAGGTGAGGTCCCTTCATCATTAGTTGTTTCGGCGCTGATCAAGTTGATCAGGCCCCATCTGAGCCAGGTAGCATGTCCACTACTTCTCCCTCTGCAGCCACAGCCATTGCAATGGCTCACGTCCTAAAAGACTTTAAAACATCCTAAATAAATAGTGCAAAAATGCTTCATTTATTTAAAAGTTAATGCAGGATAAAACAAATAAAAACATACAAGACTGTTGGCTACAAACTGTGGCTCACCTAAGACAGACTCTAAAACAATGGCACAACACCTCCTGAGTGCATTACCTTCAGCCTTGCAAAAGTATTCACCCCCTTCGGCATTTTTCCTATTTTGTTGCATTACAGCCTGTAATTTAAATGGATTTTTATTTGGATTTCATGTAATGGACATACACAAAATAGTCTAAATTGGTGAAGTGAAATGAAAAAATAACTTGTTTCATAAAATTCTAAAAAAATATATAAACAGAAGTGGTGCATGCATATGTATTCTCCCCCTTTGCTATGAAGCCCCTAAATAAGATCTGGTGCAGCCAATTACATTCAGAAGTCACATAATTAGTTATATAAAGTCTCACTGAGCACCTTTAAATCCATTATTAAAAATGGAAAGAATATGGCACCACAAAAACCTGCCAAGAGAGTGTCACCCACCAAAACTCATGGACCAGGCAAGAAGGGCATTAATCAGAGAGGCAACAAAGAACCAAAGATAACACTGAAGGAGCTGCAAAGCTCCACAGCGGAGATTGGAGTATCTGTCCATAGTACCACTTTAAGCCGTACACTCCACAGAGCTGGACTTTACGGAAGAGTGGCCAGGAAAAAGCCATTGCTTAAAGAAAAATAAGCAAACACGTTTGGTGTTGGTCGAAAGGCTTGTGGGAGACTCCCCAAACATATGGAAGAAGGTACTCTGGTCAGATGAGACTAAAATTGAGCGATGTGTCTGGCGCAAACCCAACACCTCTCATCACCCCGAGAACACCATCCTGGATGCTGCCACTACCATGCTGTGGGGATGTTTTTCATTGGCAGGGTCTGGGAAACTGGTCAGAATTTAAGGAATGATGGATGGAGCTAAATACAGGGAAATTCTTGAAGGAACCCTGTTTCAGTCTTCCAGAGATTTGAGACTGGTATGGAGGTTCACCTTCCAGCAGGACAATGGCCCTAAACATACTGCTAAAGCTACACTCAAGTGGTTTAACCTCTCTGCCCACCGAACCGGTTAGCGGGATGAAATTTGACAACATACGGCGATCGCTACATAAATAGTCATATTAAACATGAATGAAAATAAGTGTCTCACATGCTTCGAAAGCCTAGAATCTTGCTAATCCAATTGCGTTGTCATATTTAAAAAAGGATTTACTGCGAAATAATACGATGCGATTATCTGAGGGTAGAGCCCCATAAAAAAACAATTATTTCAACCAGCACAGGCGTAACAAAATCACAAACTGCAGTAAAATAAATTGTTTACCTTTGACAATCTTCCTCTGTTTACAATCCCAATGTTCATTGTTACACAATGAATGGTCTTTTGTTTGATAAAATCAATTTTTACAGCCTAACACGAAACATTTTGTGAACCGCTTGTGTCGTGAATTCCGTCTCATTCAATTTTCGACGATACATTCAATATAAATACACACACTAAACGTGACTTTTCCAGTCATGTTTGGTTTCATTGCAATCAACTAGTTTGTTTGTAACACAACCAAACCTGATGGGTCATTTCACGGGACGTATTGACTGAAAGATACCGATTTGAAGACAACAAGTAATGACATCATTGTGCACCAATGATACGCTGTTTCGTTGATTGACTGTATTTGAACCCAATGAAATTTAGCTGGGTAGATAGCCAATGAGCTGAGGTAAACGGCAATATGTAATGTTTATGTGTTGGAAGACCAACCCATGTAGTAAACTCCGGCGTAAAGAGGTTCATTCGCCATTGAAGATTCATACCGGGAGGAGCCACGCATGTTACGCACAGTGTTGTTTTGGTAAAGCGCATCTTCAGCTGTTTATATATCAATCAGTATGGTGACTAAGTCAGGGAAAGCTAAATCTAAGTCTAGATATACAGATGTACACATAATTGTAGAAGAAATTGATCGGAAAAGTGAGACAGAGATTGTTGGAGGACGATTAATTTAGCGATTCCCAAATTGAGGAATATCTTTTTAATGGAGAGGACATCGTTTTGGACTGGTAAGTTTTTCTCATGCCAATGCCGTTGTTTGAAATTAATAATATTAAATATTATTTGTGAAATGAAATAGCCTATTTGAGGCTGTTGAGGGGAGGGCAGGCCCACAACAATGACCAAAGTGAAATGGAGACAGTAGATACAGCTGGTCTGTCATAATATAAATGAGACAGTAGATCTAGCAGGTCTATAATAATATATTCAACCTTATATTCCCTGTCCTCTATATATATCTGTTTATTATACCTGTTGATACAGGGCTCATATGTGAAACTATTACTCACAGTGACACTGGAATGGGAGCCCCCAGTGCCAAGGTGTCCATTCCCCACTGAAGCTGGTTCATCCAGCTCCTGCCACAAGTGGTGTTCATCTGCCCAAATGTATTTCTGCAGGCATGGATGTGCCTCAGGGCTAAAAGGGCACAGCATGGAGGCGTCGCTGTGTTCTTTGCAAAATTTAGTCCCCCATCACCTGCACCACATGCTTGGTGACCCTCTGCTTTACAGCAGAAAGAGACTGCTATGGCACCTGGCATCAGCAGCACAATATTGTGTAGAGGACTGAGGTCTTCCAAATATTTAAAGTGTTATTTTGTAAATTTTTGTATTTTGTATTTTTTTCATGTTTTTCTCCATTTTTTGGGGGTGTGTTAGAATACCCCTGTCTGCGCATTATGCCCTGAATATATTCTACCATGCCCAGAAACCTGCTCCTCTTATCCTCTGCCCCCAACGCTCTAGGCGACCAGTTTTGATAGCCTTTAGCCGCACCCTCATACTACTCCTTCTCTGTTCCGCGGGTGATGTGGAGGTAAACCCAGGCCCTGCATGTCCCCAGCTACCCTCATTTGTTGACTTCTGTGATCGAAAAAGTCTTGGTTTTATGCATGTCAACATCAGAAGCCTCCTCCCTAAGTTTGTTTTACTCACTGCTTTAGCACACTCTGCTAACCCTGATGTCCTTGCCGTGTCTGAATCCTGGCTCAGGAAGGCCACCAAAAATTCAGAGATTTCCATACCCAACTATAACATCTTCCATCAAGATAGAACTGCCAAAGGGGGCGGAGTCGCAGTCTACTGCAGAGATAGCCTGCAAAGTAATGTCATACTTTCCAGGTCCATACCCAAACAGTTTGAACTACTAATTTTGAAAATTACACTCTCCAGAAACAAGTATCTCACTGTTGCCGCCTGCTACCGACCCCCGTCAGCTCCCAGCTGTGCCCTGGACACCATTTGTGAATTGATCGCCCCCATCTAGCTTCAGAGTTTGTTCTGTTAGGTGACCTAAACTGGGATATGCTTAACACCCCGGCAGTCCTACAATCTAAGCTAGATGCCCTCAATCTCACGCAAATCATCAAGGAACCCACCAGGTACAACCCTAACTCTGTAAACAAGGGCACCCTCATAGACGTCATCCTGACCAACTGGCCCTCCAAATATACCTCCGCTGTCTTCAACCAGGATCACTGCCTCATCGCCTGTATCCGCCACGGAGCCGCAGTCAACGACCACCCCTCATCACTGTCAAACGCTCCTAAAACACTTCTGTGAGCAGGCCTTTCTAATCGACCTGGCCCGTGTATCCTGGAAGGACATTGACCTCATCCCGTCAGTTGAGGATGCCTGGTCATTCTTTAAAAGTAACTTCCTCACCATTTTGGATAAGCATGCTCCGTTCAAAAAATGCAGAACCAAGAACAGATACAGCCCTTGGTTCACTCCAGACCTGACTGCCCTCGACCAGCACAAAAACATCCTGTGGCGGACTGCAATAGCATCGAATAGCCCCGTGATATGCAACTGTTCAGGGAAGTCAGGAACCAATACACGCAGTCAGTCAGGAAAGCTAAGGCCAGCTTCTTCAGGCAGAAGTTTGCATCCTGTAGCTCCAACTCCAAAAAGTTCTGGGACACTGTGAAGTCCATGGAGAACAAGAGCACCTCCTCCCAGCTGCCCACTGCACTGAGGCTAGGAAACACGGTCTCCACCGATAAATCCATGATTAGAAAACTTCAATAAGCACTTCTCAACGGCTGGCCATGCCTTCCGCCTGGCTACTCCAACCTCGGCCAACAGCTCCGCCCCCCGTAGTTCCTCACCCAAGCCTCTCCAGGTTCTCCTTTACCCAAATCCAGATAGCAGATGTTCTGAAAGAGCTGCAAAACCTGGACCCGTACAAATCAGCTGGGCTTGACAATCTGGACCCGCTATTTCTGAAACTATCTGCCGCCATTGTCGCAACCCCTATTACCAGCCTGTTCAACCTCTCTTTCATATCGTCTGAGATCCCCAAGGATTGGAAAGCTGCCGCAGTCATCCCCTCTTCAAAGGGGAGACACCCTGGACCCAAACTGCTATAGACCTATATCCATCCTGCCCTGCCTATCTAAGGTCTTGAAAGCCAAGTCAACAAACAGGTCACTGACCATCTCGAATCCCACCGTACCTTCTCCGCTGTGCAATCTGGTTTCCGAGCCGGTCACGGGTGCACCTCAGCCACACTCAAGGTACTAAATGATATCATAACCGCCATCGATAAAAGACAGTACTGTGCAGCCGTCTTCATCGACCTCGCCAAGGCTTTCGACTCTGTCAATCACCAAATTCTTATCGGCAGACTCAACAGCCTCGGTTTTTGGATGACTGCCTTGCCTGGTTCACCAATTACTTTGCAGACAGAGTTCAGTGTGTCAAATCAGAGGGCATGCTGTCCGGTCCTCTGGCAGTCTCTATGGGGGTGCCACAGGGTTCAATTCTCGGGCCGACTCTTTTCTCTGTATATATCAATGATGTTGCTCTTGCTGCGGGCGATTCCCTGATCCACCTCTACGCAGACGACACCATTCTATATACTTTCGGCCCGTCATTGGACACTGTGCTATCAAACCTCAAACGAGCTTCAATGCCATACAGCACTCCTTCCGTGGCCTCCAACTGCTCTTAAACGCGAGTAAAACCAAATGCATGCTTTTCAACCGATCGCTGCCTGCACCCGCATGCCCGACTAGCATCACCACCCCTGGATGGTTCCAACCTTGAATATGTGGACATCTATAAGTACCTAGGTGTCTGGCTAGACTGCAAACTCTCCTTCCAGACTCACATCAAACATCTCCAATCAAAAATCAAATCCAGAGTCGGCTTTCTATTCCGCAACAAAGCCTCCCTTCACTCACGCTGCCAAGCTTACCCTAGTAAAACTGACTATCCTACCGATCCTCGACTTCGGCGATGTCATCTACAAAATGGCTTCCAACACTCTACTCAGCAAACTGGATGCAGTCTATCACAGTGCCATCCGTTTTGTCACTAAAGCACCTTATACCACCCACCACTGCGACTTGTATGCTCTAGTCGGCTGGCCCACTGGCTCCAGGTCATTTACAAGTCCATGCTAGGTAAAGCTCCGCCTTATCTCAGTTCACTGGTCACGATGGCAACACCCATCCGTAGCACGCGCTCCAGCAGGTGTATCTCACTGATCATCCCTAAAGCCAACACCTCATTTGGCCGCCTTTCGTTCCAGTACTCTGCTGCCTGTGACTGGAACGAATTGCAAAAATCTTTGAAGTTGGAGACTTTATCTCCCTCACCAACTTCAAACATCAGCTATCCGAGCACCTAACCGATCGCTGCAGTTGTACATAGTCTATAGGTAAATAGCTCACCCTTTTTCACCTACCTCATTCCCATACTGTTTTTATACTGTTTTTATTTATTCACTTTTCTGCTCTTTTGCACACCAATATCTCTACCTGTACATGCCCATCTGATCATTTATCACTCCAGTGTTAATCTGCAAAATTGTATTATTCGCCTACCTCCTCATGCCTTTTGCACACATTGTATATAGACTGCCCATTTTTTTCTACTGTGTTATTGACTTGCTAATTGTTTACTCCATGTGTAACTCTGTGTTGTCTGTTCACACTGCTATGCTTTATCTTGGCCAGGTCGCAGTTGCAAATGAGAACTTGTTCTCAACTAGCCTACCTGGTTAAATAAAGGTGAAATAAAAATAAAAAAATTAATAAATACCATTTTGGTGTTTTGTATATAGTTATTCCATTCCAAATTTATAACTTCACCAATTTGGCCACTTGGGTACATTTGGGCTACTTGTGTGGGACACCTGGGTGACTTCATGATAAATGTCATGTAGCACACTCATTTTGGAAGTTGTCATTCTGAAACAAGTACTGTTGCCCTCTTATGTTTTTCACTGAAATTGTCCCCATCATCCTATCTGAATGTTTGTTTTGTCTTGTTCATTTTAAAGATGATGATACAACAATAAAAATGAAAAAACGTATGTTTTTTCATTGTATTATCTAAGCCAGATCTATTGTGGTATATTCTCCTACATTCAATTCACATTTACACAAACATCCGAGTGTTTTCATTCAAATGAAATCAAGAATATGCATATCCCTGGTTCTGAGCCTGAGCTACAGGCAATTAGATTTGTGTCTTCAGGCGGAAATTGAAAAAGTAGGGGGAAGGTGCAAGAGGTTTTAAGGAGAAACATTTAAATATCTTGGAATGGCCTAGTCAAAGCACAGACCTCAATCCAATTTAGAATCTGTGGTTTGACTTAAAGATTGCTGTACACCAGCGGAACCCATCCAACTTGAAGGAGCTGGAGCAGTTTTGCCTTGAAGAATGGGCAAAAATCCCAGTGGCTAGATGTGCCAAGCTTATAGAGACATACCCCAAAATACTTGCAGCTGTAATTGCTGCAAAAGGTGCTTCTACAATATATTGACTTTGGGGGATGAAGACTTATGCACGCTCAAGTTTTCTGTTTTTTTTTTGTCTTGTTTCTTGTTTGTTTCACAATAAAAATAATTTTGCATCTTCAAAGTAGTAGGCATGTTGTTTAAATCAAATGATACAACCCCCCAAAATCCATTTTAATTCCAGGTTGTAAGGCAACAAAATCGGAAAAATGCCACGGGGGTGAATACGTTCACAAAAGCCACTGTATTAGGTCAAAATGTCCACACTTGTGGTACTGAATTACACAGCCAATCAGCATACATTGGCAATTAGCAGTCAAGTGATGCAATTGATAAGGTAGCATTAGTATTACATGTAATGAGCAATGGTTATAATGAATGGCATTTTTTATACTTGGAATATCTGATAGTTAATAAATACAATGTGGTGAAGGCTTACTACTTTGCAGAGGGAAGGAGAAAGGCAGGAGGGATTATCTTATTTTTGCCACTTGGTGGCAGAACATGCATATAAAAAGCTCAGTAGATGAACTGTGCAACCTAGGAATACAAGGAGTGGCAGCCTCAGGTCTTGTGATCAATAATAAATGAGTTTGTATTCTAGGTAACCTTGAGAAGAACAACCATACAAGAGTCCGCTTTGTACATTGTCAAATAGAGAAATCTCCATATTTGACTGGAGGCTTATTGAGGTCACACATACACCATTGAGCATGCCCATCAAATAGAATCAAATTGTATTTGTCACATACACGTGTTTAGCAGATGTTATTGCGGGTGTAGCGAATTTATTGCGTTTCTAGATCTTACAGTGCAGTAATATCTCACAATTTCACAACAATACACACAAATAAAAAGTAAAGGAATGGAATGAAGAAAGTATACATATTAGGGCGAGCATTGTCAGAGCAGCATAGACTAAGATACATATACAAGTATATACATATGAGATGAGTAATGCAAAATATGTAAACATTATTAAAGTGACTAGTGTTCTATTATTAAAGTGGCCAGTGATTCCAATTCTATTTATATAGGGCAGCAGCCTCTAATGTGCTAATGATGGCTATTTAACAGTATTTAACAGTCTGATGGCCTTGAGATAGAAGCTGTTTATCAGTCTCTCGGTTCCAGCTCTGATGCACCTGCACTCTGATGCACCTGATCTCGCCTTCTGGATGATGAAGGGGTGAACAGACAGTTGTTGTCCTTAATGATCTTTTTTGGCCTTCCTGTGGCATTGGGTGCTGTAGGTGTTCTGGAGGGCAGGTCATTTTGCCCCCAGTGATGAATTGGGCAGACTGCACAACCCGCATCCGCAGGGCTCTCCAGGGGGAGGGTGCCCAATTCATCACTGGGGGCAAATGACCTGCCTTCCAGGTGCCTTACCAGGTGGTGATACAGCCCGACAGGATGCTCTCAATTGTGCATCTGTAAAGGTTTGTGAGGGTTTTAGGTGCCAAGCTGAAATTCTTCAGCCTCCTGAGGTTGAAGAGGTGGTGTTGCGCCTTCTTACATTTACATTTACATTTAAGTCATTTAGCAGACGCTCTTATCCAGAGCGACTTACAAATTGGTGCATTCACCTTATGACATCCAGTGGAACAGCCACTTTACAATAGTGCATCTAAATATTTTAAGGGGGGTGAGAAGGATTACTTTATCCTATCCTAGGTTTCCTTAAAGAGGTGGGGTTTCAGGTGTCTCCGGAAGGTGGTGATTGACTCCGCTGTCCTGGCGTCGTGAGGGAGTTTGTTCCACCATTGGGGGGCCAGAGCAGCGAACAGTTTTGACTGGGCTGAGCGGGAACTGTACTTCCTCAGTGGTAGGGAGGCGAGCAGGCCAGTGGTGGATGAACGCAGTGCCCTTGTTTGTGTGTAGGGCCTGATCAGAGCCTGGAGGTACTGAGGTGCCGTTCCCCTCACAGCTCCGTAGGCAAGCACCATGGTCTTGTAGCGGATGCGAGCTTCAACTGGAAGCCAGTGGAGAGAGTGGAGGAGCGGGGTGACGTGAGAGAACTTGGGAAGGTTGAACACCAGACGGGCTGCGGCGTTCTGGATGAGTTGTAGGGGTTTAATGGCACAGGCAGGAGCCCAGCCAACAGCGAGTTGCAGTAATCCAGACAGGAGATGACAAGTGCCTGGATTAGGACCTCCGCCGCTTCCTGTGTGAGGCAGGGTCGTACTCTGCGGATGTTGTAGAGCATGAACCTACAGGAACGGGCCACCGCCTTGATGTTAGTTGAGAACGACAGGGTGTTGTCCAGGATCACGCCAAGGTTCTTAGCGCTCTGGGAGGAGGACACAATGGAGTTGTCAACCGTGATGGCGAGATCATGGAACGGGCAGTCCTTCCCCGGGAGGAAGAGCAGCTCCGTCTTGCCGAGGTTCAGCTTGAGGTGGTGATCCGTCATCCACACTGATATGTCTGCCAGACATGCAGACATGCAGAGATGCGGTCGCCACCTGGTCATCAGAAGGGGGAAAGGAGAAGACACCACACTGTCTGTGTGGGTGGACCATTTCAGTTTGTCAGTGATGTGTACACAGAGGAACTTGAAGCTTTCCACCTTCTCCACTGCAGTCCCTTTGATGTGGATAGGGGGGTGCTCCCTCTGCTGTTTATTGAAGTCCACAATCAGCTCCTTTGGTTTATTGATATTGGGTGATAGGTTATTTTCCTGACACCACACTCCCAGGGCCCTCACCTCCTCCCTGTAGGCTGTCTCGTCATTGTTGGTAAACAGGCCTACTACTGTTGCGTCTTCTGCAAACTTGATGATTGAGTTGGAGGCGTGCATGACGAACAGGGACTACAGTAGGGGGCTGAGCATGCATCCTTGTAGGGCTCCATTGTTGAGTATCAGCGAAGTGGAGGTGTTTTTTCCGACATTCACAACCCGGGGGCAGCCCATCAGGAAGTCCAGGACTCACTTGCACAGGGCGGGGTTCAGACCCAGGGCCTCAAGCTTATTATGACTTTGGAGGGTACTATGGTGTCGAATGCTGAGCTATAGTCAATAAACAAATCAAATCAAATGTTATTTGTCACATACGCCGTTTACAACAGGTGTAGACCTTACAGTGAAATGCTTACTTATGGCTGCAGGGGCAGTATTGAGTAGCTTGGATGAAAGGTGCCCAGAGTCGACGGCCTGCTCCTCAGTCCCAGTTGCTAATATATGCATATTATTATTAGTATTGGATAGACAACACTCGGAAGTTTTTAAAACTGTTGGAATGATGTCTGTGAGTATAACAGAACTCATTTGGCAGGCAAAAACCTGAGAAGAAATCCAAACAGGAAGTGGGAAATCTGAGGTTGGTCGATTTTCAACCCAGCCCCTATTGAACACACAGTGGGATATTGGTTATGTTCCTAAGGCTTCCACTAGATGTCAACCGTCTTTAGAAACTTGAATGAGGCTTCTACTGTGATGTGGAGCCAGATGGGAGCTGTTTGACTCAGTGGTCTGGCAGAGAGCCAGGTCCTGGTCATGCACATTTCACATGATAGCTACCTGGGTTCCATGGTCCATCTACAGACAATGGAATTCTCCGGTTGGAACGTTATTGAAGATTTATGATAACAACATCCTAAAGATTGATTCTATACTTAGTTTGACAAGTTTCTTCGACCTGTAATATAACTTTTTGAAGTTTTCGTCCGACGTTTGGCTGGACCTGCATGATCGTTCGGATTTGTGTACTAACAAAAGTTGCTACTTGAATATAAATAATGGACATTATTGAACAAAACAAACATTCTGCATTCTGATGAAGATCATCAAAAGGTAAGGGAATATTTAATTTAATTTAATTTAAATTTCATGTTATTTCTGATTTCTGTTGACTCCAACATTGCGGATACATTTTTTTTTTATCTGAGCCCTGTCTCAGATTATTGCATGGTTTGCTTTTTCCGTAAAGTTGTTTTGTAATCTGACACAGTGGTTGCATTAAGGAGAAGTATATCTATATTTTCATGTCTAACAATTGTATTTATCAACATTTATAATGAGTGTTTCTGTAAAATGTTGTGGCTCTCTGCAATATCACCAGATGTTTTTGTAACTAGTGGAACTAGCGCCAATGTATACTGAGATTTTTTTATATAAATATGAACTTCATCAAACAAAACATACATGTATTGTGTAACATGAAGTCCTATGAGTATCATCTGATGAAGATCATCAAAGGTTAGTGATTAATTTGATCTCTATTTGTGCTTTTTGTGACTCCTCTCTTTGGCTGGAAAAATGGCTGAATTTTTATATGAGTTGGTGGTGACCTAACATAATCGTTTGTGGTGCTTTTGCTGTAAAGCCTATTTGAAATCGGACACTGTGGTGGGATTAACAATAAGATTACTTTTAAAATGGTATAAGATACATGTATGTTTGAGACATTTTAATTATGAGATTTCTGTTGTTTTGAATTTGGCGCCCTGCACTTTCACTGGCTGTTGTCATATCGATCCCTATAACGGGATTGCAGCCCTAAGACGTTTTAACCAAAGATGCAGTTTTAAGGAAGTATCTAGGACCTCAGCCACCCGAGCCACGGTCTGTTCACCCTGCTACCATCTTGCAGACAGAGACAATACGGGTGCGTCAAAGCTGTGACCGAGAGAATGAAAAAGATCGTCTATCACCATATCCATCAGACTGTTAAACAGCTATCACTAAGTTTGACACCCATGGCCCAGGGCATGCTTTTCCAGCATTTTGGAAGTACGATGATGGTGTTGGTCATCGAACGCTGTGTAGTGTTGTATCGTCCCATCTGTCCCTGTTGTTAATTCATTTGTAGCCAAACGTGTGGCCTCCCTCCCGTGACAACATTTACTCACACAGAAAATTCATCGCCTGTTATTTAACTTGCTCCGTCTACCGGGTATGGCATTATACAGCAAACCTGGTGACCTTAATTAGCACCTGTGAGATGACTGACCGTCAGAGACGCATGCACTCTCTCTCTCTCTCTCTCTCTCTCGCACACACACACACACACACACGCGCACGCACGCACGCACGCACACACACACACACACACACACACACACACACACACACACACACACACACACACACACACACACACACACACACACACACACACACACACACACACACACACACACACACACACACACACACACACACACACAAACAAACAAAAAGTGGAGCTTGGGGGAAGAATGACCATGAGAGTGACACACTCTCCTCATCTTGAAGCTGACTTGGCCCACGCTGTGCAGTGAGTGGGAGAGAAAGCAGTGTGTGACCTACGCAGGAGGCTCGACTGCTCCCGGCTGCCTGTGTGTGTATGTTAGTGCAGAAATGGGTAACAGAGCGCTCCAGTGGAGGCTGTCACATTCGAATTAGGAGTGGCCTACTTATTCACGAGGGAACCTCCAATGCCCTGCCTCTGGTACACAACACTCTGTGGCCTGCCCGCTTCCTTTAAACTTCATGGCACACGTTGCCTTATCATTGTGAGATAGCGTTCAAGAGACTAACAGTCTACGAAGGAGCATCCAAGCTGTTGATGTACTACAGCCACAGATGGAAAACAAAAAGGAATACACAGACATCTCACCATACATATTGTAGTGAGGCTGTGTAAAGGAGAAGGATTGGTAACCTCACTCCTCAAGTGTATGAAATTGCTAGCTTTTCAGTGGTACAGCTGGCTAAGGCGTTGTCAACAGGGCTTTCATGTGTGTTTGTAAGACAGAGGACGCAAGATCCAAGGACTAGTGAGGATGATATACTGTAAAGCAAGCAGCGTGACGTCCGTTACACCTGCATCACATGTGAACCTCACAGGGCAATCATAATTCAATTGTTATAGCTGAAACAAGGACACTGAGGGTGGGTTTAGGAACAGGGATGACAGTGAGAGTGGGGAAAGACTGGAAATGGACTGGAGGAGAGGGAACACATATGGCCAAGTTGCACAGTGACCTACCATCTTCTTGTTCTTCTGGGTAGCTAGTTAGGACAGGAAGTGGAGCCACAAATGCAACAATATCTTATGAGTGAAGGTGGAATGGTGTAGCCTATCATACGAACAAAGTTAATCAACCTTCCATGATTATCATAAAGTTCCACTGTAAACCGTTATAATATTCTGGAAGTAATTTGGGTAGCCTCCACTCACCATTGAACAATTTGTCTGATTTGTAGTTCAATGCATAATAATGTATAATTAAATGTACATCTAGCCTACACTGGCAAAAAGCAATACACTATAATGTAATATGTTGTATATGTTTAACATGTTAAATTGACCCTGTTACAGCTCCTGTATAGCTGTGAGTCCATTGACTGTAAATGTTCCTACCGTATTGATGGTGGAGGCAGTAAATGTTCTCAAACTGCATCAACAGTCTGGTCATTTCAGCCCACTAGATTATTTGTATATATTCTCCATGCTAATGGGGATGGTCAGTGTAGTGGCTAGTTATTCTACTATTAGCCACATGGAGGCTAGCAGCTAGTGAATCCTTTACACAGCTGATAAATGTCTCTAAGGCAGCTTACTCTGCACAATTCCATTTTCCTGCTCACCCTTCCACAGCTTTCGACTCAGCAATTCACAGTGACACCCAGCAGTCCCCCAGACGAAGGCGGGGTGTGACACAATCCATCAGCATTCAACACAATTGCATTGGGTTACATACAAAATAAGCTTCTATTTTTTCCCCTCATCAATCTACACAAAATACCCCATAATGACAAAGCAAAAACATGTATTTTATTTTAATTTTTGATCATTTACAATACAGAAAAACTGAAATATCACATTTACATAAGTATTCAGACTGTTTACTCAGTACTTTGTTGAAGCACCTTTGGCAGCGATTAAAGTCTAGAGTCTTCTTGGGTATGACGCTACAAGCTTGGCACATCTGTATTTGGGGAGTTTCTCCCATTCAGATCTTAAGCTCTGTCAGGTTGGATGGGGACAGTTGTTGCACAGCTATTTTCAGGTCTATCCAGAGATGTTAGATTGGGTTGAAGTCCAGGCTCTGGCTGAGCCACTCAAGGGCATTCGGAGACTTGTCCCGAAGTCACTGCTGCATTGTCCTGGCTGTGTGCTTAGGGTCGTGTTGGAAGGTGTACGTTCATCTTTCCCTCGATCCTGTCTAGTCTCCAAGTCCCTGCCGCTGACAAATTATCCCCACAGCATAATGCTACCACCACCATATTTCACCTTAGGGGTGGTGCCAATTTTCCTCCAGGTGTGACGCTTGGCATTCAGGTCAAAGAGTTCAATCTTGGTTTCATCAGACCAGATCATCTTGTTTCTCATGGTCTGAGAGTCTTAAGGTGCCTTTTGGCAAACTCCAAGTGGGCTGTCATGGGCCTTTTATTGATGAGTGGCTTCCGTCTGGCCACTCTACCATAAAGGCCTCATTGGTGGAGTGCTGCAGAGATGCTTGTCCTTCTGGAAGATTCTCCCATCTCCACAGAGAAACTCTAGACCTCTGTTAGAGTGACCATCATGTTCTTGGTCACATCCTTGACCAAGGCCCTTCTCCCCCAATTGCTCAGTTTCGCCGGGTGGCGAGCTCTAGGAAGAGTCTCGGTGGTTCCAAACATCTTCCATTTAAGAGTGATGGAGGCCACTGTGTTCTTGGGGACCTTCAATGCTGCAGAAATGTTTTGGTACCGTTCCCCAGATCTGTGCCTCGACACAATCCCGTGTTGGAGCTCTGCGGACAATTCCTTCGACTTCATGGCTTGGTTTTTGAACTGTCAACCGTGGGACCTTATATAGACAGGTGTGTGCCTTTCCAAATCATGCCAATTGAATTTACCACAGGTGAATTCCAATCAAGTTGTAGAAAAACACCATAAAGATGATCAATGGAAACAGGATGCACCTGAGTTGAATTTCGAATCTCATAGCAAAGTGTCTGAATATAAGTATGGTATTTCTGTTTTCTCTTTGTATTAAATTTAAAATAATGTCCAAAAACCTGGTTTCACTTTGTCATTATGTGGTAATGCTGAGGATTTTTTATTTATTTAACCAATTTTATAATATGGCTGTAATGTAACAAAATGTGGAAAAAGTCAAGGGGTCTGAATACTTTCCGAAGGCACTGTAAATGTCGTTTTTCCAAATGATTTTTACTCACATTTACATAATAGGGCACAATTGTGATGCTCGCAATTGCATATTTAGTGAGGGTTGTCAAATTGACAACAGGAGGCGAAGACATCTGCAGTTGCCTGGCTCAACCTGATCCGTTCCTTGGCAGGGACCATCAAAGTAAAGCGAGGCAGCCAAATATGTTTACTCTACAAGTGTTTCTTACAGTAACCTTGGCCATAGTTTGAGACCTGTTATAGACCTGTCTTGGAAAGTAATTACTTTGCTCAATAATTAGATAAATATGTTGCCAATTCGATTCGTGGAACCCATGGGGAAGGCAGAAGCTGCAAAAAGACATTCATAAATGGAATTTGGTCCAATGATTTTGAAACTTAGAGGTGATACAAATTCCCAATCTCCCTCTCTACTCCAAGCTGCTCATGGGCATAAAGTGAAATTGTGTGTGTATGTGCGTGTGTGTGTGTGTGTGTGTGAGTGGGATAGAGAGAAAGAGATATCTTTGAACAAAAATTCTCCCCATTCTCTTATCGCCAAAACCTGTATTTTAATACCCTAGTGATTCCCTGACCTAGCAACGTTTGAGCAAAGCTCTTGCTTTATTGCAGTCTGGCTGAAGAAATGGGAGATGGAAAGAGGGGGAGGGAGAGAGAGAGAGAGAGAGATGGGGGGGGGGCATCGGGAGTAAAATCTGCATTGTTGGAAAATGGACCCGTAGACATTTCACTATTAGTTTACACCGGTTGTTAGAGAAGCATGTGACAAATATAATTTTATTTAAAAAACCAGTGGGTCCGGTCAGTGGTTGACCTCAACACCAGAAAGGATGGTCTTCATAGAAGTTACAATCATCTTCCTTTCTTCCCCTTAAAAGCCCCTCGGCTAACTTTGATGGCACAATGTTATGTGTCAGGAAAGTGGATTTGAAACGGTACACTATTATTTTAGGATGGCTAAGGCCTTGGGCTCAATTCCCCTCGGTACCAATGAGGTTAAGCCATGGCTAATAATATGCCACATAAAATCTTTTTCACATAATCAGAAGTTTCAAGGCTGAACATAAGGAAACTCCATTTTGGGGTTTGAATTTAATTTTTTTTGCTGACTATCAGGCATATTATTGAATATGTTTACAGTAAGACAAGTGCAAGCTTGGATTGGACAAAGACTAAAGCCAAAATGTTGTTTGTGTCAGATGATGCAGCATGAATAAAAGAGGTCTATTTCTAGTACAGACATTTCTTAATCTACAATATATTTTTGCCCAGCACCTGTTTTGTTGAGTTTGGGATGGATGTGCATATCATCAACATATGCTTCACGGACTGGAAATATGACATACATTTTTAGAAGTCACATAGACAAACGGTTACGGAGAAAATCGTCAAATGTATATTCCTGTGGTACATTTTTATTTGAGACACACACTTATGTGCTCAGGATCTTCTCTTCTCCTCTGTTCTCCAGTGGAAATAGAGCAATATAGTTTCCTGGTTCCATGCTTCAATCCATGCCTCCCTCCTGTATCCCCCTTACCCCCCTGAGGCTGCTGTAAAATTCCCCATCTCCGGTACCTTCCCTATTATGGAAGTTGTTTAATGAGAATATGTTTGCCACTAGGGGACGGTCAAGGGAAAGAGCTGAGCGGATGGTTCTAAGCCCCAGCTGACGTTGATGAGTCTCTAATGCATTCCAAGGGGATTGTTGACATGGCTGTTTTCTGTACACACACACACACACACGCACACACACACACACACACACACACACACACACACACACACACACACACACACACACACACACACACACACACACACACACACACACACACACACACACACACACACACACACACACACACACACACACACACACACACACACACACACAGCCCTTACCTTGAAAGTATTGCTTCCTTCTGCATGGAGTGAGGCAGGACAGAAAAGTCAGAGAGTGAAAGTGTTTTACTGATGCTCAAGTCTCAGTCTTATCTAAGGGCCTCCCTTTTGTACCTACATGTACAGATAAACCATTCGATACGAAAGTAGATCTGTTTAAATTCTTTCGCAAGATTATACTTAAGCATGAGTTTTCGCAAAACACTGATTCGGGCCTAGAAACAGATCAAAGAACTGGTACCCATTTTAAGCCCAAAAGCTAATTCTGTCCCATGGTTAACAACTCCTCGATTAATACCTACTGTAGGTTAGTCGAACAAGATGCCATGTCAGAAATTCACAGACAACTCAGCAATGAACGTTTCTATAGAAAACTGAGTGTTGATCCCACACAGGTGTTCCAAAGGGATATATGCTCAGATCTGGAGCCCTATTAAAGAACCTCATCTCAAAACCTGAATATGAATATCTTTGCTGCAAATGTGCCATACGTCCATGCATATATATTTTACCGAAATTACACAAACCTAAAACACAACAAGGCAACTATCAAGGCAGACCAGTGGTTGAAGGAATAGGCTCAACGCTAGAGCCTTTGTCAAACTTTGTAGACTCTTTTATTAAATCTCATGTGCAATCACTGCCATCATATGTAAAAGACTCTATAGACTTTATAAACAAGATCTCACCAATAACGGGTTTAAAAGAAGACTGTATTTTTGGCACATTAGATGGCGAGAGTCTATATACCAGCATTCCCCATGTGGGGGGGCTGGCAGCACTAGCACACTATTTGGGAGACAGAGATACTAATGAATATCCACCAACAAACTTCATTCTAGAATTGGCTGAATATGTTTTGACGTACAACTATTTGAGGTTTGATGATGAATACTACCTCTAAACGAATGGAACATCGGTGGGCTCTACATTCGCTCTGAGTTATGCTAACCTCTATTTGGTTTTGTTTTGTTTTGTTAATAATGTAAACGAGAATCCATTTTTGAATGAAGTCCTGAAGTGGTATCGATATATTGACGACATTTTTGGTATATGGGAAGGAACTGAAGAAAAATTGTCAGATTTTATGGCACTAGTCAATGACACTGACCCTAATCTCAAATTCACTATTGAACGTGACACTCAACGTGTTCACTATCTCGATATGTGGATTGAGAAATCAAATGGAACCCTATTTACAACTCTGTACAGAAAAGAAACGGACAGAAATACTCTATTACAGAGTGACAGCTTCCACCCTGAGCCATTAAAAAGAGGACTTCCAAGAAGACAGTTTTTTAGACTGTGCCATATATGCCAATCCACAGAGGATTATCTAGAAAAAGCAGCGGAGATGCGCATGAGGATTCTAAAAAGAGGCTATCCCTCACAATGTGTGGATGAAGATCATAATTTGGCATTGGAAAAAACACGAGATGATCCGCTACAAAAAAAGACCCGCTAAAGCCAAAGAACACTCTGTAATGTTCACAGCTACATATACTTTGAATTCGCAAAAGTGGGAGGAGTGGTCAAGAAACACTGGCATATTTTATCATTGGACCCAGCTCTGCCAGCTGAATTTAAATATCCACCACATATTGTGTATAGGAGAGGTCGCAATTTACGCGATAAATTGGTTCATGCCAACTGCCAGCCACAAAATAAAATTAGCCAAGCTCTTTTACGCCCTCTACCAAATGGTAGCTATAAATGCAGAGGATGCGCACAGTGCAACAGCATGATAAAGTGTGAATATTTCTGCCACCCACACACAGGAAAACGGTTCCAAATAAATGACATTATTACGTGTTCCACCACTCATGTCATTTACATGATTAAATGTCCATGTGGGCTCTGTTATGTCGGTAAAACCACCCGCTCTCTCAAACAGGGAATTAGTAAACATAAATCATGAGAAATGACAGGGATTATCCAGTCGCTGTACATTTCAATGACCTGAAGCATGACATTTCTACCTTTAGATTTTGTGTCGTAGAAAAAGATAAGATATCAGACAGGGGAGGAGATATTAATAATACTCTGAGTAAAAGAG
Source organism: Oncorhynchus keta (assembly GCF_023373465.1). NCBI lineage: Eukaryota > Metazoa > Chordata > Actinopteri > Salmoniformes > Salmonidae > Oncorhynchus > Oncorhynchus keta. The sequence goes on from NC_068450.1 coordinate 44,482,747, forward strand.
AATGTTTTGGAATTTTCCCCCTCCAGACATTATTTCCTAAAGCACTTAATGATGAAATGCCTATTTATGTTATGTTGTGAATTTGAACATGAAATATGTGTCTCTTGTAGATTATTCTGACGTTTTTCGTACGATGTACCCTATGACTAATGAAAACTTGCTATGTCCTCATTGAGATTTTACAGACGTGTTTAATACGCCTTATTTACACACTTTTGTAATATTTATGAAATGCATATTGTTCTATTTGGTAGCACTTATTTACTTTTCCTTTGCCTCCAACCCCCTTCGATGTGCAGAACGGATGTGGGTGGGGCCAGGTCCACATAATGGTGCAACTTTCAAAAACTCCCAAAAGCTCTGACGAAGGCAGTGTGGCCGATACGTAAACTTATTAAAGATCGGTGATACTATCAAGAGCAGTGTGCAGTTTCCTTTTTCCTTCAAGGCTTTCCATATTGAAATCATTGTCTGGTTTGGTATGTAACGAATGTTGAATAGGTTTGGGTCCAATCTTCCGTCAAGATAGAACTGCCAAAATGTAATGTCATACTCTCCAGGCAGTTTGAACTACTAATTTTGTCCAGAAACAAGTCTCTCACTGTTGCCGCCAACGACCCCGTCAGCTCCCATATTTGGAATTTGCCCCCATCTAGCTTCAGAGTTTGTTCTGTTAGGTGACCTAAACTGGGATATGCTTAAAACATCTAAGCTGCAATCTCACTCAAATCATCAAGGAACCCACCAGGTACAACCCTAACTCTGTAAACAAGGGTCATAGTGCTTCATGAAATCCAAATATACCTCCGCTGTCTTCAACCAGGATCTCAGCGATCAAATGCAGTCAAAGACCACCCCTCATCACTGTCAAACGCTCCCTAAAAACACTTCTTAGGCCTTTCTAATCGACCTGGCCGGGTATCCTGGAAGGATGTACAGTTGAGGATGCATGGTCATTCTTTAAAAGTAACTTCCTCACCATTTTAGATAAGCATGCTCCGTTCAAAAAATGAACAGATACAGTTGGTTTCCAGACCTGACTGCCCTCGACCAGCACAAAAACATCCTGTGGCGGACTGCAATAGCATCGAATAGCCCCGTGATATGCAACTGTTCAGGAAGTCAGGAACCAATACACGTTCAAGAAAGCTAAGGCCAGCTTCTTCAGAAGTTTGCATCCTGGAGTTCTGGGACACTGTACCTCCCAGCTACTGCACTGAGGCTGACGGTCTCCACCGTCCATGAATCGAAAACTTCAATAAGCACTTCTCCACGGCTGGCCATGCCTTGCCTGGCTTTCGGCCAACAGCTCCGCCCCCCGTAGTTTCACCCCTCTCAGGTTCTCCTTTATCCAGATAGCAGATGTTCTGAAAGAGCTGCAAAACCTGGACCCGTACAAATCAGCTGGGATTGACAATCTGGACCCGCTATTTAACCCCCTATTACCAGCCTGTTCAATTTATGTTATCCCCAAGGTTGAAAGCTGAGTCATTTGACCCAAACTATAGACCTATATCCATCCTGCCCTGCCTATCTAAGGAGAAAGCCAAGTCAACAAACAGGTCACTTCTCGAATCCCACCGTTGTTCTCCGAGCCGGTCATGGGTGCACCTCAGCCACCTCTACTGATCATAACCGCCAATGACAAACATCGACCTGCTTTACTCTGTCGGCAGACTCAGCCTCGGTTTTTGGATGACTGCCTTGCCTGGTTTTACTTTGCAGACAGAGTTCAGTGTGTCAAATCGGAGGCATGCTGTCCGGTCCTCTGGCAGTCTCTATGGGGGTGCCACAGGGTTCTCTCGGGCCGACTCTTTTCTCTGTTTATCAATGACATTCCTGATTCTACGCAGACGTAATGGACACTGTTATAACTCCAAACGAGCTTCAATGCCATACAGCACTCCTTCCGTGGCCTCCAACTGCTCTTAAACGAGTAAAACCAAATGCATGCTTTTTGGTAGCACTAGCATCACCACCCTGGATGGTTATTTTGGACATCTATAAGTTAGGTGTCTGGCTAGACTGCAAACTCTCCTTCCAGACTCACATCAAACATCTCCAATCAAAAATCAAATCAAGAGTCGGCTTTCTAGCAACAAAGCCTCCTTCACTCACGCTGGCTTACCCTGTAAAACTGACTATCCTACCGATCCTCGACTTCGGGCGATGTCATCTACAAAATGGCTTCCAACACTCTACTCAGCAAACTGGATGCAGTCTATCACAGTGCCATCCGTTTTGTCACTAAAGCACCTTATACCACCCACCACGACCTGTATGCTCTAGTCGGCTGGCCCTCACTACATATCCGTCGCCAGGGCCAGGTCATCTACAAGTCCATGGTAAAGCTCCGCCTTATCTCAGTTCACTTTCAAAAACTCCCAGGTGTATCTCACTGATCATCCCTAAAGCCAACACCTCATTTGGCCGCCTTTCGTTCCAGTACTCTGCTGCCTGTGACTGGAACTTCGCTGAAGTTGGAGACTTTTATCTCCCTGACCAACTTCAAACATCAGCTGTCGCTGCAGCTGTACATTTCTATAGGTAAATAGCTCACCCATTTTCACCTACGTTTTTATTTATTTACTTTCCTGCTCTTTTGCACACCAATATCTCTACCTGCACATGACCATCTGATCATTTATCACTCCAGTGTTAATCTGCAAAATCGCCTACCTCATGCCTTTTGCACACATTGTATATAGACTGCCCATTTTTTTCTACTGTGTTATTGACTTGCTAATTGTTTACTCCATGTGTAACTCTGTGTTGTCTGTTCACACTGCTATGCTTTATCTTGGCCAGGTCGCAGTTGCAAATGAGAACTTGTTCTCAACTAGCCTACCTGGTTAAATAAAGGTGAAATAAAAATAAATAAAAGGTGCAATTTTCAGCACATCTGCCCCTGTGTTTTGTGCTTTGTGTGGGTAAAAACTGTATCTATGTACTGGGGTGGAAGGGTAGCCTAGTGGTTAGAGCATTGGACTTGTAACTGGAAGATTGCAAGTTCAAATCCCTGAGCTGACAAGGTACAAATCTGTCATTCTGCCACTGAACAGGCAGTTAACCCCCTGTTCCTAGGCCCTCATTGTAAATAAGAAATTGTTCTTAACTGACTTACCTAGTAAATTAAATGCATGTAGATAGATCTAATGTTGTATCTGAGAGAACACAATTATTATGTTCTCTCTCCTTGTCCTTCATGGCATCTTTGTATCAGAAGTCAGAAATCTAAAAAGGAAAAAATATAATTGCAAAAAATTTGTCCAAACTAAACAAGAATAGCACCACCCCCAGGTGTGTGTGTGTGTGAATAACAGCAGGGGTAAATCCCTCATTCTCTTCATGAAAACAAGTCTGAATGTGGTTACTCGGGCCTAGGGGCACCAAACCTGACTGTTCACTGGGGTTCCAGTTTCCAGTTTCCCTCAGTCAAACAGCTACAACACAAAGTGTTCCCCTCTCTCTCTCCATTTCTGCCGCTCGTGTTCGAAAGGAATGAATCATGTGTTCATTAAACATGCCACTTGGAAATAGGTTAGCTCACTTTCAAATGATTGGAGTAGAGTGTCATAATGAGGGAAAGGAAAGACAGAGCACAAGCAAGCAAAGAAACATAACCATCAACGCAAACATCGTAAAATGGACAATAATGACGAGAGATGTTATTGTGGCAATCCTGTCTTTTGTCATTCACCACGAGGCAGAAACCTTTGCGTTATGGGAGCTTATATAGTCTGTGTTATCAGAACACAATAAATAAACTAAATGACTAATTTCAGACGCATAGTAGAGGAGAACATTATACATTCGACCCAGTAACTGCCGTCTGCAAGAGACCATTCATTCCGGATACATGAATGCAACATCAACCACTATGGATCAACCAATGAGGCCGAAAGCACATAACATGAAAGAAAGATGGGGGAGAACGTCAGTGTGTGCAGTGTTGGAACATAGACGGGTTGGTTGACAATGTCAGGAAAATCATGCACAGCATCGATGTGGCCGGGAAGGCGTGCTTTGTTATGATTTTGAACAGTCAGATAGCTAAAACAATGACACAAATCTGACATGTGGGGAGTTGTAGTTGGCTTGTTTAAGCTTGTTATTGTTACCATGTCTTGTTTTCAGGTGTTTTGACCGAAGTCATGTCTATGCTAATATGGCAAACATTCGCTAGCTAGCTAACCAACAACTGTAACAATGTATTTGAGAGACAACAAGTGCTCATTGTGTAAATGTATTTATGTTTTCAATAAACATTTGGAGACAAAATATAGTGAACATGTTGTCAGTCTAAGCCAACCCCGTCTGTTTTACCCCATAGTTGCGCACACTTTAGTTTTGTTGCTAAACAACCAACCCTACATGGGGATTGGGATGAAGGAATTCCCTTTCCGATATTGTAGAGGGAGGCACACCATTTGCCAACTCCGGGAGGAAAGGGACTTTATGCAGAAGCTGGGGGAGCACAAAGAACATTAGCTATTAGCCCAACATGGGGTACAGTATTTAAACAACAAGTTGACAGTGAGCCTCAACATCCATTTGACCCTAGGGTACCCAGTGGGGAGTTCCGACCCTAACGACTACCATAAAGCCTATATCTTGCTGACTACCATTGAGCCTGTATCCTTTCGACTAATATAGAGACTATATCCTGCTCACTACCATAGATCTTATATACTGCTGACTAGTATATAACCTATATCGTGCTGACTACCATACAGCCTATATCCTTTCTGACTAACATAGAGCCTGCTGCAGCTCTAATTCACTTTGTTCCATGGCCCATATAGGAAACATATAGATTTCCTGACATCACAGACGTCATACGGACTGGCATTGACTAACTCCTGCGACAGTGATCCGGATAATACTAGTCCTATACCATTTTACTCCGCTGCTTGAACTCGACTTCTTTAATGGATTTTCAAATAAAGGGGCCTCGGATTTAATTGGTTTCAAAGGCATAGTGAGACGTCCCATGCAGCCTGTGTGTCAGCTCGGATCAGCGAGTGGGGGGCTAACAGGCTGACAGCAGGAGGGAGCCGACACAAGCTCCAGCTTCATGCGTATAAGGGCCCCTGATTGCTTGGACACCCATGATGTTCCCCAGACCAGGGAAACGGTGACTGCAGGCTATTTTATTCATGTAGGAAGATGGAGTTGGATAAGGAAATAAGGAGGGGTTCTGATTGCTTCCCCTGGGAAATGCTGTAGCTGAGGCATATTTACTGTATCATTCCTTTCCAGCTTGATGGGTTCATTCATATGAAAGATCTATGTCAGATGATTGAAAGATAATGAGAACCAGTGGGAGGCCAACTCCACTGGAAAAGAAAAGCTCATCCCCAGTTAGAAACCCCTGTAGGCTCGACCCTAATTTATGTGCTCTCTGACACCTGGAGTTGCATGGCAAATGGTCCAGGAACAAAGGACAATGCCCAAGGATTAGTCAGCCCTTCCCCCTCTGAGGGGCCAACATGTCTCTCTTTCTTAAGGCATCTGCATGCCTTCCAGCTGAAACAGTTTGGTAAAGTGTGTGCATATATTAAGATACTTTTTAAAAATGTTTTTGTTCGTTTTGGACCTCGTGAGTTTTTTTCAGTTGCTCGGGCACAATGTAGGGTAAGTAACATTATATAAGGTAGCATTGTTTAAAGTGGCTAGTGATATATTTACATCATTTCCCATCAATTCCCATTATTAAAGTGGCTGGAGTTGAGTCAGTGTCAGTGTCAGTGTGTTGGCAGCAGCCACTCAATGTTAGTGGTGGCTGTTTAACAGTCTGATGGCCTTGAGATAGAAGCTGTTTTTCAGTCTCTCGGTCCCAGCTTTGATGCACCTGTACTGACCTCGCCTTCTGGATGATAGCGGGGTGAACAGGCAGTGGCTTGGGTGGTTGATGTCCTTGATGATCTGTATGGCCTTCCTGTAACATCGGGTGGTGTAGGTGTCCTGGAGGGCAGGTAGTTTGCCCCCGGTGATGCGTTGTGCAGACCTCACTATCCTCTGGAGAGCCTTACGGTTGAGGGCGGAGCAGTTGCCATACCAGGCGGTGATACAGCCCGCCAGGATGCTCTCGATTGTGCATCTGTAGAAGTTTGTGAGTGCTTTTGGTGACAAGCCGAATTTCTTCAGCCTCCTGAGGTTGAAGAGGCGCTGCTGCGCCTTCTTCACGATGCCGTCTGTGTGAGTGGACCAATTCAGTTTGTCTGTGATGTGTATGCCGAGGAACTTAAAACTTGCTACCCTCTCCACTACTGTTCCATCGATGTGGATAGGGGGGTGTTCCCTCTGCTGTTTCCCGAAGTCCACAATCATTTCCTTAGTTTTGTTGACGTTGAGTGTGAGGTTATTTTCCTGACACCACACTCCGAGGGCCCTCACCTCCTCCCTGTAGGCCGTCTCGTCGTTGTTGATAATCAAGCCTACCACTGTTGTGTCGTCCGCAAACTTGATGATTGAGTTGGAGGCGTGCGTGGCCACGCAGTCGTGGGTGAACAGGGAGTACAGGAGAGGGCTCAGAACGTACCCTTGTGGGGCCCCAGTGTTGAGGATCAGCGGGGAGGAGATGTTGTTTCCTACCCTCACCACCAGGGTCTCGAGCTTGATGACGAGCTTGGAGGGTACTATGGTGTTGAATGCCGAGATGTAGTCGATGAACAGCATTCTCACATAGGTATTCCTCTTGTCCAGATGGGTTAGGGCAGTGTGCAGTATGGTTGAGATTGCATGGTCTGTGGACCTATTTGGGCGGTAAGCAAATTGGAGTGGGTCTAGGGTGTCAGGTAGGGTGGAGGTGATATGGTCCTCGACTAGTCTCTCAAAGCACTTCATGATGACGGAAGTGAGTGCTATGGGGCGGTAGTCGTTTAGCTCAGTTACCTTAGCTTTCTTGGGAACAGGAACAATGGTGGCCCTCTTGAAGCATGTGGGAACAGCCCTTTCGTCTGTGATTGGTCAACAGTGGGGATTCTTCAATAAAGTCTTTGTTGTCATTCAATGATAGACTACTCGTTTTCATGCACATTTTTTAATTGAAAAATACTGCACCAAACATCTTAATCAGATGCAAAATTGACTGATTTCTTGACTTATCTTAGATTAATTCGGACTATTTTGAGAAGTGTATACTGGTTACGCCGTCTCAGTACTATTGCTGCTCATTTTTCAAGCGAAGGTCTTATAAGGGAGTATGCAAGCACACTTGTTCGGTTTGGCTAGCCGAGTTTGGCTTGGAGCCATCTGAACTGAAGCATGCTGATGCCTTTACAGTATCCAGAGGACTGACTATTGAATGTGATAGATACCAGACATGGATATTATTATTTTTCTCCCCAATTTTGGGATTATGATCTTGTCTCATCGCTGCAACTCCCCAACTGGCTCGGGAGAAGCGAAGGTCGAGTCATGAATCCTCCGAAACATGACCTGCCAAGCCGCGCTTCTTAACACTTGCTTGCTTTACCCGGGAAGCCAGCTGCACCAATGTGTCGGAGGAAACACCGTTCCACTGACGACTGAGGTCAGCCTCCAGGCGTCCGGCCCACCACAAGGAGTCGCTAGAGCATGATGAGCCAAGTAAATGAGCCACCCCCCAGGCCAAACCCTGCCCTAACCCAGACAATGCTGGACCAATTTTGCACCACCCTATGGATCTCCCGGTATGGCCGGTTGTGAAAAAACCTAGGATCGAACCCCAGGCTGTAGTGACACCACAACACTGCGATGCAGTGGCTTAGACCGCTGCACCACTCAGGATTCCCACTATAATATTATTCTATCTGAAACTTGTTCACTGAGGATAACTCTGATGCTATCTATATGGATGTATGATCTCTGTGGTTGGTGAACTCTGAGAATTGGTCAGGAATTCTATTTTATTTACATTGATCTCATCCCCCACACAAGCCTTTAAATGCTGGGACACTCTGTGGAGATTGTGCCTGGAAGTGTTTTGGTTACTGTAAACTTGGTATCGTTTCATTGGTCAATTGTGGTTGGTTTTGGGTTGAAAGCTTACAGCTTCATGTCTTTGTTCTGTCTCATCCTGTATCCAGTCCATGGAGGAAGGTTGTATGATCAATTCTCATTTCCTAGGCCTCTGGCCTGATAGACATGTCTTTCTTCATGCTATGTCCTTTATCTATATGCCTAGAAGTATGCTTTGTAATGCTTGTTAATGCTTTGTAACTTAAGCTGTATGCCTTGAATCTGAATCCATTCATTGTACAATGTTAATTAAATATCTGCCTTTGATTCTCAGACCATTTATTTCTAGTCAACGTCAACTTATTGCCTAATCCTTGCTTGTATATTTTAATTATCTTTATGGAGTCAGATAAACATTTTAATAGGCTAACTGCTTAGTCTTATTACGAGTCGCATGTGATGTGTATATTTACAGTACCAGTCAAACATTTGGACACACCTAATCATTCTAGGGTTTTTCATTATTTTGACTATTTTCTACAATGTAGAATACTAGTGAAGACATCAAAACTATGAAATATGACATATGGAATATGTGTAGTAACCAAAAAAGTGTCAAACAAATCAAATTATTTATATTTTATATTTATATTCTTCAAAGTAGCCACCCTTTGCATTGATGACAGCTTTGCACACTCTTGGCATTCTCTCAACCAGCTTAATGAGGTAGTCACCTGGAAATCAGACTTTCCCTACATAAAAGACTCATAGACCTAACATCCTGTTTACTAGTACATTAAGCTGTTGTTATACAACATTAATTATACTAAAGAGATACCTCAGGGCTGTCTATTATCCCCTTCATTTCACACAAACTCAGTTGCAAAAAACTCCTGACTAACGTGGATGTAATCAATTGTAGAACATCAGGCACTCCCTGACATAGTGTAGGGTGCTGGACTCGGGCAGAGGGTACTGCTCGAGGGGAGAAAAAGAGAGTGCCAGCTGTTCTGACCCATTACACAGATGTAAAAAAGGGTGCAAAAACATGTGACACACACTTAAAGCAAGCCTGAGGAGAAGGTTGGCTAGGCTTACATGCACTAGGTGGCTAACACTTTGATGTGCATTAAACATTCATAAACATCTTCACTCTGACTTATAGTGAGTAAGCAACCTTGTCCGTGCCAGAACGGCCCATAGGGCAGAAGGCCCTTAGGGTTTTATATGGAACCAATTTTGGTTCGGTGAAAGAAGAAGCAAATGTTGGAACCCTTTTTGGTTCTATGCAGACACTTTTTTTCTAAGAGTGCAGGCCATGATATCCTTCTGATTTGTAGTTAACAATCATCTAATTTCTAATCATGTTCATTAGAAATAATACTAAGTGCATTATTGTTGGTTTGGGTACATTCTTTCTGGGGGCTCTGATGGAAGGTACTGTACAGTTATGGAAAGCTAGTTTCCGATCATGCCTATATTGCCTACAGGTGTTCTGTCCCACTGTGGGAGTAGAAAGTAGGTCTGTCATTCCCCTTTTCTGGGTTTTTATGTAACCCCTTTTCTCTTCACCATCCCTGGCAACCTTCAGTACTTCATAAGTTATTGAAGGGATTTTCAGGGATTTCAATTCGCATTCTGGATAACACTGTAACTTCTAGCCTTTATTAATTTATTTTCAAGGATTTTCTGCTCATGGGATTTCTTGATAGACTTGAACAAGCCTTAGACATTCAAGCAGTAAACTGCAGTTTCGAATGTACTCAACCCAACAGAATGCATAAAATGCGGGTATCCTTTATATGTACAGTTGAAGTCGGAAGTTTACATACTTAGGTTGGAGTCATTAAAACACATTTTTCAACCACTCCACACATTTCTTGTTAACAAACTATAGTTTTGGCAAGTCGGTTAGGACATCTACTTTGTACCTGACACAATTCATTTTTCAGACAGAATATTTCACTTATAATTCACTGTATCACAATTCCAGTGGGTCAGAAGTTTACATACACTAAGTTGACTGTGCCGTTAAACAGCTTGGAAAATTCCAGAAAATGATGTCATTGCCTTAGCTTCTGATAGGCTAATTGACATCATTTTAGTCAATTGGAGGTGTACATGTGGATGTATTTCAAGGCCTACCTTCAAACTCTTTGCTTGACATCATGGGAAAATCAAAAGAAATCAGCCAAGACCTCAGAGAAAAAATTGTAGACCTCCAAAAGTCTGGTTCATCCTTGGGAGCAATTTCCAAATGCCTGAAGGTACCACATTCATAGGTACAAACAATAGTACACAAGTATAAACATCATGGGACCACGCAGCCGTCCATCATTTATTAAACAACTATCTGGCAAACAATTCTCTCCTGCTATTAATTATGGCATGCAGCATTATGACTCCTCTCATCATAAAGTCAGAGAGAAATGCTGAACTGAATTAAACGTTTGTAATATGCATTCAGGCTGTTTGGTAATGACTAAAATAATAATTTATAGTATAGTTGAAAGATTAGTGGAATCTGTGTGGGTAGCTGGACAGGTAGGATGACTGACAGTGAAGGTGAACAGGTGGTCACGTGTCAGGTGGCAGAGGAATGAGCATGAGACTGAGGCAGGAATTCCTTTAACCATAAAGTGGTATATTTACTGAGTAGTGTGGATTCATGGACGCACAGAAGTTCTGGATCAGATGGAGTTAAGGAAGAGGAAGCAGCGAGATCAGGCGATGGCAATTTCCTCCTGACCTAATTAAAGCACCCCTGGACCAGCTGAGTAAATGGCAATGAATTAAAGGATTATTCCACCAACTCCATGGGCCTTTTCTACAATAGTTATTATTTAAAACTTTTACTTCATACAAATCACAGACTATTGCTATATTATAGGTTCTTACAGTACAGTTGACTTGTTTGAATGAAATCTGCTCACAGTGGAACAAAAAAAGTGTACACCCAATATACGTCTTGTCCACTGAGTGTACAAAACAGTAGGAACGCCTGTTCTTTCCATGACAATTTAAATTATAGATGAACAGTGAAATGCTTACTTATAGGCCATTCCTAAAAAAGCAGAACACAAAATTAAAAAATTATAATAATAGAAAAAAACGTTAACACTAGGAATAAATACACAATGAGCAATGATAGCTTGGCTATCAAGTATCGAGTCGATGGGCAGGGGTACAAGGAAATGTAGGTAGATATGTACATATCAGTAGGGGTAAAGTGACTAGGCAACAGGATAGCTAATAGACAGGAGCAGCAGCGTACTGTATGTGACGAGTGTGCCTGTGTGTACGTGTTTTGTGTGTGTATATGTGTTGGAGTGTCAGTGTGAGTGTGTCGGTAGAGTTCAGTGAGTGTGCATAGAGTCAAAAAGAGTTAGTGCAAAAATGGCCATTGCAGATAGTCCAGGTAGCTAGTTGGTTATCTATTTAGCAGTCGTAGCGGTTGACATAGACTGACCAGGTGAATTCAGGTGAAACTTATGATGGCTTATTGATGTCACCTGTTAAATCCGTTGTAAATGAAGGGGAGGATACAGGTTAAAGAAGGATTTTTTAAGCCTTAAAACAATTGAGACATAGATTGTGTATGTGTGCCATTCAGAGGGTGAATGGGCAAGACAAAATATTGCAGTGCTTTTGTACGGGGTAGTAGGTGCCAGTTTGAGTGTGTCAAGAACTGCAGTGCTGCTGGGTTTTTCATGCTCAACAGTTTCCCTTGTGTATCAAGAATGGTCCACCACCCTAAGGACATTCAGCCAGCATCGATGTGGATGTCAAGATGGTTTGGACATATTGTAGAGCCTATGCCCTGACGAATTGAGGCTGTTCTGAGGGTAAAATGGTGTGCAACTCATTATTGAGAAGGTGTTCCTAATGTTGTATACACTCAGTGTAAAGTACAGTATATGAGAACTGTCATGACTGTCCTGTGAGGATCAGCTTGGCAATGGATGAGAATAACCAGACCTTCCCTCACCCACATAATAGGGGAGAAGGGAACTGGGCCGCTTTGACACTTCACACCCAGTTGTAAATTACAGGAGAAGAGAACTCTCTTTTCCTCTCCACTATTAACCAAAGTAATATCTTTGTTAGCAGAATTATTCCCCTTGAAACTCTAACACATCCTAAAAGCGAATACTGGAAGAATATTTCTAACTTAAGAACGCTAGGAATGGTCAGAGATGATCTGTAGAAAACTAATGTCATATTGGTTTTTATTTTGTGATGGCATTAACTTGTTAGGGCTAGGGTCATTTTTTTGGAATTTCCGCCTAACTGACATGGCCAAAGTAAACTGCCTGTTACTCAGGCCCAGAAGCCAGGATGTGCATATAATTGGCACCATTGGATAGAAAACACTTTGACGTTTGTAGAAATGTTAAAATAATGTATGAGACTAACACAATAGATATGGTTGGAGAAAATCCAAAGAAAAGACAACCAAAAATTATTTACAATGGAAAGTATAGGGGCATATCCAAATCCAGCTCCCAGATTGCAATTCCTATGGCTCCACTAGATTTCAGGAAGAATTATGAGTTTTAGTACTGGGAGTTGGACATCAGTCTGTAAATGTGCGACGATGAGGACGCGCACCTGCTAATATCGTTTTCCTATTGAACATGCTCTTTCCGTATTAAATATTATAGTTAATTACATTTTAGGGTACCTGAGGATTAAATAGAAACGTATTTTGACTTGTTTTAACAAAGTTTAACAGAGTTTTTTGGATTCCTTTCTCTGCATCTTGAATGATTGAATTACACAAATCGATGGCGCCAACTAAACTGACTTTTTGGGATATAAAGAAGGATTTTATCTAACAAAATTACACTACATGTTATAGCTGGGACCCTTTGGATTGCAAATCAGATGAAGATTTTCAAAAAGTAAGTGATTATTTAATCGCTATTTGTGATTTTATGAAGCCTATTGCCGGTGGAAAAATATGTTGATGTGGGGCGCCGTCCTCAAACAATCGCATGGCATGCTTTTGCTGGAAAGCTTATTGTAAATCGGACAGTGCAGTTAGATTAACAAGAATTTAAGCTTTTAACCGATATAACACACTTGTATGTACCTAAATGTTTAAAATCCATAACTTTTTTGAATTGAGCGCCCTCCAATTTCACCAGAAGTTGTCGACAGGTGTCCCGGGACGCTTAGCCCTAATTAAAAAGGTTATAAAGGAAATACTGTAACTTGGAAAGTATATCCCCTTTTTCTGTCACATTTCCATCCTTAACATTGTATATGAAAAGGTATGAAAGTATTTTTGTTAAGACAGGAATTTGATTTCAGGAGCCATAAGAGAATCTGTCTCCTATAAACTGTGCATAGTAAGTAGCTACGCCCCGAGCGAGGTCAGAGAGCGTGTCAGACTGATGGCACTGCCCATTTCGGCCAAAATGGTTGGAACTTGGAATTTTAACACGAGGTGAAGAAAATCAACTCACCTCCAGACTAGACCAGAACATCGCCAGGCTGCAGCTACACGTGGAAAGTGGGTCAAACTCTGACTAACAACACGGTGTAGAGAGGAGAAAACAACCCTCTTGGACAATCACTAGTACAGCTGATTAGCAGTCCTAAGTCAAATATCTAGAAAAGCGAATCTACAGTGCCTTGCAAAACTATTCACCCTCTTGGCATTTTACCTATTTTGTTTCATTACAATCTGTAATTTAAATGGATTATTATTTGGATTTCATGTAATGGACATACACAAAATAGTCCAAATTGGTGAAGAGAAATTAACAAATGTACTTGTTTAAAAAAATTCCAGAAAATTAAAAATGGAAAAGTGGTGCATGCATATGTATTCACCCCTGTGCTATGAAGCCCCTAAATAAGATCTGGGGCAACCAATTACCTTCAGAAATCACATAATTAGTTAAATGAAGTCTACCTGTGTGCAATCTAAGTGTCACATGATCTGTCACATGATCTCAGTATATATACACTTGTTCTGAAAGGCCCCAGAGTCTGCAACACCCCAAAGCAAGGGGCACCACCAAGCAAGCGGCACTATGAAGACCAAGGCGCTCTCCAAACAGGTCAGGGACAAAGTTGTGGAGAAGTACAGGTCAGGGATGGGTTATAAAAAAATATCCGAAACATTGAAAATCCCACAGAGCACCATTCAATTAATTATTAAAAAATGGAAAGAATATGGCACCACAACAAACATGCCAAGAGAGGGTCGCCCATCAAAACTCACGGACCAGGCAAGGAGGGCATTAATTAATCAGAGAGGCAACAAAGAGACCAAAGATAACATTGAAGAAGCTGCAAATCTCCACAGCGGAGACTGGAGTATCTGTCTATAGGACCACTTTAAGCCGTACACTCCACAGAGCTGGACTTTACGGAAGAGTGGCCAGAAAAAAAGCCGTTGCTTAAAGACAAAAATAAGCAAACACGTTTGGTGTTGGCCAAAAGGCATGTGGGAGACTCCCCAAACAAGCTTTTTGGCCATCAAGGAAAGCTCTATAATTATGAATAATTATGCATGCTCAAGTTTTCATTTTTTTTGTCTTATTTCTTGTTTGTTCCACAATAAAAATGATTTTGCATCTTCAAAGTGGTAGGCATGTTGTTTAAATCAAATGATACAATGATACAAACCCCCCAATTTTAATTCCAGGTTGTGAAGGCAACAAAATCGGAAAAGTGTCAAGGGGGTGAATACTTTCTATCCAACTACTCTTCAAATCATCCTACTGTACTACTCTTCTCAAATCACTGTAGTACGCTACTCTCATCACCCAATGGGAACCGTAAACACAGCTGGATAGCCTTTCCTAGGAGCATCTTCCAGAGTGAACAACAGTAGAAAACGGGAAAGGGGAGACCCCTCTCGGACATTCAGAGCCATACAAGCTTGCAGCTGAAATGCCAACAACCTTCCTAAGGAGGGCTGCTTCCGACAGAGACGGGCTGCAGTTTGTGTGCAAACAGGCGGCGGTTTGTGTGCAAAGTATATGATTACTGTGAGATTAGTAAAAAAATATTATCAACGATAAGTGTCTATTTCCCTCTCTCTCCCCCCCCTTCATTTTCTGCGAATCAAGCCACCGTATGTTGTGTTAGTCCGCTAGGGAACTTTTTCTGATGTATTACGTGTGTATGTTGATTCTGTGTTATTATTTAGTTAGCTAGTAAATAAATAATTAAACCAATTTGTGTAGTACTGAATCATAAGTAAGGCAGATCCAAGAAGGTTACGACTGTTCAGAATGATGATATAAGAGGTTATTATTTAATACGTTGACTGTTTTATGGATGTGATAGGTCAAGACCTTAAGAGTTTAATTCGGGAGATTGTAACTCTTTAAACGAGTGCTCTCGTGGTGCCCCAAATACCTAATGAGTTAATTGTTGTATGATTTATTTAATCTCGTAACAATTAAACACAGTTAGTTGATTCGATAAATAGCAGTCATCAGATTAATGAGAGTAAAGTCATGACAGAACATTTACATAGCACAGCTGCACTTTGAAGTCAATTGCAACATACTCTTACTGTCCTGTCTACTTCCTGTCTTCCATTACCCACAATTCCTCAAACTGTTCCCAGTGTGGTGTCTCCTGTGCCAATTTGCTCTACTCAAGCAAGCGGAAATGAAGAATGATCGGATGTAATAAAAGTCTGACCTCAAACCAGGCTCTTTTTAACTGCCGTCTTTACAAGTTGCGGCCAGTTTATTTATAGATGATGAGCAGGTGGGCATGGTGGATTAACAACTATCCTGGGACTCTGATTGGGAGAAATGACTTTGAAGCTTTTTTGGCAGGGTCCAGCAGTCTATTTCGCTTTCACAAAGCCCCAGCTGATCCTGTTGGCTGGGGTTAGAGACATGGCACTGATTACTTTTAGATGGCACTTGAGTGACCGTGGTTCTTGGAAAGGGAGTATAAACTGAGTGACTAGCGCACAGACTGACAGGACAGTGTTGCTTTTTCTGTCTGAGGGCAGTGAGGAGGGACATTTTATACAAACTAACAAAGTGATTGTTACAATATAAGGTGTGGAACCTGGCAAGTGAAGCTTATATTTGAATCCTACTTTGATGCCATGGAGCCCTCCTAATTTCTAAGATAGAAATCCAAAAGTGTTATACCTTATTCAGAACTCTTAGAAAGAGTATAGCATTGTTCTTCCTCAGCAAAGCTGTAAACAAGCACTTAGGTGTCTCCATTTTCCTTTATGGAATGGGGTGCCTTGGGAGTTGAAGCAATTTGTCTATGTAGAAATGTGTGTGGCCCTACGTTAGTCACAGAAAGTGCATCCTGAATAGCGTGAATAGGGTGAATAGGGAGGAAACTGTACATGCCTGTAAACATTGTTACCCTGTTAGTGGGTAACAATGTTCCCTGGCTGGGTGTTTGAACAGCAGTAGCTGAGCCTTGTTTGCTGTGAGTTGCATCCCAAATGGCACCCTATTCCCTTTGTAGTGCACTACTTTTGACCAGGGTTTTGGGCCTGTTCAAAGGTGTGTGTGTGTGTGCATGCATGCTTGCTTGAGTGTACGTTTGTGTGTGTGTGTAGGCCATGTTGCCCTTGTTCGTAGCAGACACAATTTGTCCGTTAGTGAGGAGAGATACCGAGTGCAGTCATGCAAAGTGGCCCGGTCGCATCCAGGGACTCAGGTGATATTTTATATTTATCAGCTTTTCCACTGAAGGTGCTGGGTTTGCTATATACTGTACTTATGGCACTGTGAAAAATAAATAATCTTTACTGCGAGTCCCCACACACGTTTTTACTAGCAGCTAGTGAGTCTAAAGGTCAATCTGTATCTACATGAGGTATATTCTGCATATGCCTTGTTCTTTTAAAGGCCAAACTCACCTCTGGTGTGCATGGCCAAAGACCTCTATTTTCGTGTCATATGACCATAGCACTGGTTCCAATCCAAGTGGCAATGCCATTTAACAAACTCCAGGCGGTGGAGTTACTACAGACCCGGGTTCATTCCTGGGCTGTGCCACAACCGGCCATGGCCGTGAGTCCCATAGGACGTCCCACAATTGGCCCAGCGTTGTCTAGGTTAGGGGAGGGTTTGGCCGGTGGGCCGCGCTCTAGTGACTCCTTGTGGCGGGCCGGGTGCCTGCGGGTTGACCAAGTCGCCAGTTGAATGGTGTTTCCACAGACACATTGGTGTCGGCTAGCTTCTGGATTAAGCTGGTGGGTGTTAAGGAACGCAGTTAGGCGGGTCATGTTTCGGAAGATCCATGCCTCTACTGAGCCTGTTTGGGAGTTGCAGCGATGAAACAAGGATGAAAATTGGTGAGAAAAAGGGGGTAAAATACAATACACAAAAGTACACACGAAAATCCACAATATACCAAAGTTCTAAATGAAGTTTTGCATTGGCCATCTCAGTCTCCGGACTTGAACCCCATTGAAAATGAGTTTGAACT
Organism: Oncorhynchus keta; assembly: GCF_023373465.1. Classification (NCBI taxonomy): domain Eukaryota; kingdom Metazoa; phylum Chordata; class Actinopteri; order Salmoniformes; family Salmonidae; genus Oncorhynchus; species Oncorhynchus keta. Next base: position 44,500,132 of record NC_068450.1, read on the forward strand.
GTGGTTTGAATTGAAGTGGGCAGTCCATACGCGCACATGAATGAAATCAAGGATCTGAAACGATTCTGGGGAGCATTCAGATTATTTCTGGGGGTTTGTACTCCAGAAATTGTCGACTGTTTTTGTGCTTGTCAGTTAGCTAGCATTTTTTTTAACTTGCGATATAAAACGATGATTGCTAGTCATTACTAACTTATTGAATGTAATTAATGAAACATTAAACCTCATAAAAACTCCTGGTAACCTTAATTTAGTGCGGGCATTTACTTGAAACAGGCCTTTATTTGCTGACATGTGTGCCTGGCTATTTTATTTATTTATTGAACCTTTATTTAACTAGGCAAGTCAGCTAAGAACAAATTCATAGTCATTCCAAAGTTTTAACAGAGCAAATGAATTAAATGTGATACTTTATCACTCATATATCATCAATGATGCTATTAATATGTAAGTTAAAATAATAGGATTCAATCAAATCAAACTTTAAATGCACATTAAATATTTAAAAATAATTCAGTTCTATTTTTTTTACTAACATTTTTGTTTGAGATGTGAAACCAACATATAAATTATACATTTGTAGTCAGTGGCACAGATGGAACTATCCAAGCAGAAGATACATCTCCTTCAAATGTTGATATTCTGTTGCATTGATAACCAAACACAATTCATTATCACTAAATATCATAACGTTTAAAATTTCACCCTCAAAACAAATTGATGACTTTTTTCAAATCCAATACATTTTCCTCAAATATTCCACATCACAATATGTTGACAAATTACTTTGCTTCAACCAGTATGTGCCCAGTGGCCCAACACTTAATTCTCTCTCTCTCTCTCTCTCTCTCTCTCTCTCTCTCTCTCTCTCTCTCTCTCTCTCTCTCTCTCTCTCTCTCTCTCTCTCTCTCTCTCTCTCTCTCTCTCTCTCTCTCTCTCTCTCTCTCTCTCACTCTCTCTCTCTCTGCAAGATCTCTCCTTCCTTACTTTCTTACTAGCTTCTTAAATTTAGTCTTGACAATAAGCAAAGCATTGAGATAAAAACAACAAAACAGAGTTACACATAAACAAACGTACAGTCAATAACATAATATAAAAATCTATGTCCAGTGTGTGCAAATGTAGAAGATAAGGTTATCAGTGTCACGAACTGGTAACTCTAATGAACTTATTCTCTGCAGCAGGGGTAACTCTGGGTCTTCCTTTCCTGTGGCGGTCCTCATGAGAGCCAGTTTCATCATAGCGCTTGATGGTTTTTGCAACTACACTTGAAGAAATGTTCAAAGTTCTTGAAATGTTCTGCGTTGACTGACCTTCGTGTCTTAAAGTAATGATGGACTGTCATTTCCCTTTGCTTATTTGAGCTGATCTTTACCAAATAGGGCTATCTTCTGTATACCACCCCTACCTTGTCACAACACAACTGATTGGCTCAAATGCATTAAGAAGGAAAGAAATTCCACAAATTAAATGAACACTTTTTTGGTGACGACATGATTCCATATGTGCTCTTTCATAGTTTTGATGTCTTCACTATTATTATTATTATTAAACCCTGGAATGAGTAGTTGTGTCCGAACCTTTGACTGGTACTGTATATACACATAGAATATATTATATTTCTTTATTATTGTATAATTTGGGGGTCGAGGGCCCTACGCGCATCGTGAAGTCTGCTTATAGGCAAAGGCTGCAGTATAAGTATGGCTCCTACTCCTAGAAATCTATGTAAAGGCACTAATTGGCCTATCAGCCCAGCAAATAATGACAGTCAATATAACGATTATTCACCTCTCACACAGTCTTTATTGACTTTGCCTTCCACTATATCTGAAGAAGAGTAACACAGTCATGGTCTTAATACTTGAGTGGAGAAACAAAGTAAATCTTTGACATGGAAATCTATGAGAATCACTGGAACAGGAGTTGTTATCATCTCGAAAGACAGGGGTGAGGAGGCACGTCCCTCTGAAGAACCGGACTGTACAGACCAAAATAAGTCTTGGCAAGGACACCGAAAGAAAATCCTGTGCTGCTAAAAAAACACACAGCACACCTCTGGGCCTAATTTAGCTGTGTGTATTTAAATATCAGCGCTGACCTTGTTCCATAGGACAGAGGGACTGAGGGAGAAGGTCTTGGCCCATATTCAGCACACTGAACTGTAGAGTAGAGTACACGCAGGGTAAGCAAAAGCAAATTAGGCACTTCGGCAGCTATGTTTTCACTGAGTCCAATTCACTTTCCCCTGCAGCTATTCACTCCATGGCACCGTCTGGGTTCTCAATGCTGTGAAATGTAATTTCTCCAACCTCATCCTCCTCGCAGCCTGCAGCCTGCCATGGAGTACATTTCAATTTAGATTGCACTGAATGGGTTCATCAATTATAGAGCATTTCAGGTAACAGATTGCAAGTCAAGGACAACATAATGTGTTCCTGGTTGAACGCCTTCACCTGTCATTCACAGCATGTATTTTTATCAAATTTGTCTCACCACCTAGCCATTTTGCTGTCACAAATATCTTTCAAACTGCCGGTCTGTCGGTCTGTCACTTCATGGAGGCCATCAAAGAGTGATGTTTTTGATATGTCCCATGTGTATGTATGTGATTTATAATACACAGAGTGCTTGTACTGTAATATCACTCTTTACACAGGGTGTTCATAGGTATTTATAGTTGTCCACACATTCTAAGTCAGAACCGTCCAGAGTAGTGATGCTAGATGAGCGGGCGTGTGCGGGCAGTGATCATTCAGTTTTACTTGCATTTAAGAGCAGTTGGAGGCCACGGAAGGAGTGTTGTATGGCATTGAAGCCTGCCTGGAGTTTTCTTTTTAACAGAGAATCACCAGCAGCAAGAGAGACATCATTGATGTATACAGAGAAGAGAGTCAGCCTGAGAATTGAACCCTGTGGTACTCCCATAGAGACTGACAACAGGCCCTCTGATTCGACACACTGAACTCTATCAGAGAAGTAGTTGGTGAACCAGGCGAGGCAGTCATTTGAGAAACCAGATGAGTCTGCCGATAAGAATGCGGTGATTGACAGAGTCGAAAGCCTTGGCCAGGTCGATGAAGACGGCTGCACTGTATTGTCTTTTATCAATGGCGTTTTTGATATCATTTAAGACCTTGAGCATGGCTGAGGTGCACCCATGACCAGCTTGGAAACCAGATTGCATAGTGGAGAAGGTACGGTGGGATTCGAAATGGTCGGTGATCTGTTTGTTAACTTGGCTTTAGAAGACCTTAGAAAGGCAGGGTAGGATAGATATAGGTCTGTAACAGTTTGGGTCTAGAGTGTCTCCCCCTTTGAAGAGGGGGATGACCGTGGCAGCTGTCCAATCTTTAGGGATCTCAGACAATACGAAAAAGAGGTTGAACAGGCTAGCAAAAGGGGTTGCAACAATTGCAGCGGATAATTTTATAAAGAGAGGGTCCAGATTGTCTAGCCCAGCTGATTTGTAGGGGTCCAGAGTTTGCAGCTCTTTCGAACATCAGCTATCTGGATTTGGGTGAAGGAGAAGTGCGGGAGGCTTTGGCAAGTTGCTGTGGGGGGGGTGCAGAGCTGTTGACCGGGTTAAGGGTATCCAGGTGGAAAGCATGGCCAGCCGTAGAAAAATGCTTATTGAAATTCTCGATTTTCGTAGATTTATCGGTGGTGACAGTGTTTCCTAGCCTCAGTGCAGTGGGAAGCTGGGAGGAGGTGCCCTTATTCTCCATGGACTTTACAGTGTCCCAGAACTTTTTGGAGTTTCTGCTACATGATGCAAATTTCTGTTTGAAAAAGCTAGCCTTTGCTTTCCTAACTGCCTGTGTATATTGGTTCCTAACTTCCCTGGAAATGTGCATATCGCGGAGGCTATTTGATGCTAATGCAGTACGCCACAGGATGCTTTTGTGCCGGTCAAGAGCAGTCAAGTCTGGAGTGAACCAATATCAATATCTCTTGAACCAATATCTCTTCTTAGTTCTACAGTTCTTGATTGAGTTATGCTTATTTAAGATGGTGAGGATAGCACTTTTAAAGAATAACCAGGCATCCTATGCTGACGGAATGAGGTCAATATCCTTCCAGGATACCCGGGCCAGGACGATTAGAAAGGCCTGCTCGCTGAAATGTTTTAGGGAGCGTTTGACAGTGATGAGGGCTGGTCGTTCAACCGCGGACTCATTACGGACGTAGGCAATGAGGCAGTGATCGCTGAGATCCTGGTTGAAGACAGCAAAGGTGTATTTAGAGGGCAGGTTGGTCAGGATGATATCTACAAGGGTGCCCGTGTTTACGGATTTAGGGTTGTACCTGGTAGGTTCCTTGATAATTTGTGTGAGATTGAGGGCATCTATCTTAGATTTTAGGATGGCCGGGGGTGTTAAGCATATCCCACGTGTCTCAAGCACACTGCATTCTCACACCTCATTCACTTCTACCTTATCAGTAAACAACACATATGCTGTCCATTGTTGTTTAGCCCCAATACATTTCTATTGCCATTTCATGCATAATGTTTATTTGTCGTAGTCTGTTTATTTATGTTTTTGATTCAACATGCCTAACATAGGGATTTATGTGCATAAATGTGTGCAAGTGCATGAAATAGACTTACAAACATAGACATGTCTGTTGTCACAATTTACAAAATTGCAGGACTAGAAAGTGGAGACAGCTTAATTATAGCCACTTAAGGGGTTGTTATAGGGAGAAAGCTTGGGTAGAAAAAGTATATGTATGCTTATCAATGACAGACTTGACACTGAGTGATGAGGGAAATATCATGTTTGAGGATACTGCCACCAAATGTAGCGACGACTTAGCGACAAGCATGCTAACCTATCTTCATTAATGCTTCAATACTAGACGTCACCAATGATTTAATGCTACAAACAAGTATATCCGTTTATCTGGCCTTTAATTAGCGGTATCTGGATAGCTATATTAATGTAAGCCTCTGTGCGGTCTTGACTTAAATGCAAATAAAGTACAGCTGCTGGACAAAATCTATGAAATCCCCTTTTTCTATTGAAACCAAACTTGGACTATTTCTATCCACATGAACACAGATAGTGCAGTCTAAAGGTTTCCCTAGTCATTCAGCTTTCAAGGCTTCTCCAAGGACAAATCGATAACCAAAGTGTTTGGCCCATTTTGAAGACAACACAAATGAATTGAGCAACAGACTGGACATGATGTTTGCGCCATATCAACCTATCTACAACCCTATTGAATCAATGAAAACGCTCATATAAACAATGGCAGAACATTGGCCAATTTCACTATATGGGATTAACCTGAAACACTGACTGAACCCTCCGTAAATAGACAATCAACAATGAATGAACAACAGATGGACTGATAGACCTTCTCTACTATTTACTATAACTATTACTCATGAAACCCCAATACTCTGTGGGAAAAATAGCCTATTCCATTAGTTATGTGAGCAAATTGACCAACACGTCGAACTTGTTGTACCCGTATTTTGCGATGCATGGTGTGGTAAACCGATTAGACTAGAAACAGTGTTGTTGTGCACGATGACTCGGGTTAAAAGAGTAATGTGACGTAGCGTACTAGAGCCTGCGAGCACATTATGCAGAGCAGGGTGAGAGAAATCTGTATTTCATTTACTTCATAATAGTGGGTGTACATGAGAAACCACATTTAGGGCCAGAAGACGAACAGGGAGAAAAATGGTCACTTTACTTTTTGCGTTTAGACAAAGGAATGATATTTTTTAAACAAAGAAGTAATCCCTTGTACTGAGGACTACATGTTGTGAGCTTCTTTATGGTGCTTTGGATCCACTTTTGTCTCAAGTTCTCTCATAGAATATTATTGTTCAAAGTACTCTGGATAAAGGTCCTATCGAAGTGCCAAGGTGTTGCTTACCCATCAGTCGTCCAGTGAAACATCCAGTGTTCCTTTTTCATTCATAATTTCTATGTCCTCAATCTATAACTAATAATTTCCCATTTTTTCCCAAGCTCGTGTTTATGAAATAAAAAACCTCTACCTCTGGCTCTCTAAGGGGCCTATGAAAATTACATAGCTTCATGACCTACCTGTAAATTGACTTGTCAAGTGTGTTCACTAGTACATGATGGTCTGACATTGCAATAAACAGATACAGTTTACATGATGAGTTCACTAAATGAAAAGATAAAATATTCATAAAACAAGTCAACCATTTAAGGTTAAAGCAGCAGGGATTGGCTAGTACCTCCTGTGGACTCCTCCAATCACATATTAATATATCCTTTTAGGGACACCGATCCCGTATAGATTAATACAGCCTTTGCACAAGCTTGACACTGGCTGTCAGAGAAATTAATTTACATAGTTCATGAAAAATAAGCTTTAACAATCTGTACATTTGGCAGAAAGATGGCAGAGAGCGCAGCTACAGCAACTACATTTAATTGTATTAATCTATCTCACACTAGTAGGGGTAGCTTAAGCGGCAGAAAAGCAGACGTTCAAGGAGAGGTGAGAAATCTCAGAAGTGCAGCGCCGAAAATATAGAGTGATCATTTTAAAAGGGCTTAGTGGTGCGAAAACGATATCAGCCTAGGAAATCTATACAGGTTATGGCTGCAAATTTTTCAAAACAGGAGTCGGACTCAAATGTCATGTTTACCCATACAAACCCACTTTATTGTAGATAAAGGGGAAGTAAACGCAGTGGTATTTACAGTATGGTAAACACTCCACACAGATGTTCACTCAAGCAGATCGGAGAAATTGGTCAGCCATCTGGTCAGCAAAGAGCCAGGGTTGGAGCAGTGAGGCACCCACGAGGCTAGAGTAGCCTCGCTAATAGCTATTCTGGCCCTCATTGCTATGCTGCCCAGGTAGTCTGTTTTTGGAAGCCCTCCATTCACTGTCATGTTGAATGAAATTAGAAGTGTAATGGAAGGTTATAACACTGAACAAAAATATAAACGCAACATGTAAAATGTTGGTCCCATGTTTCATGAGCTAAAATATAAAATCCCCCAAATTTTCCAAAAAGTATGCACAAAATGCTTATTTTTCTAAAATGTTGTGCACAAATTTGTTTACATCCCTGTTAGTGAACATTTCTCCTCCGCCAAGATGGAATATCAAGAAGCTGATTAAAAAGCAGTATCATTACACAGGTGCACCTTGTGCTGCGGACAATAAAAGGCCACTTTAAAATGTGCACTTTTGACACAATACCAAAGATGTCTCTACTTTTGGGGGAGAGTGCAATTGGCATGCTGCCTGCAGGAATGTCCAGCAGAGCTGTTGCCAGATAATGTAATGTTCATTTCTCTACCATAAGCTGCCTTCAATGTCGTTTTAGAGAATTTGTCAGTAAGTCCCACGGGCCTCACAACCGTAAATCATGTGAAAGCATGCCAACCCAGGTCCTCCACATCCGGCTTCTTCACCTACGGGATCATCTGAGGGGAGTGCTGAGCAGTATTTCTGTCTGTTGTGAAAAACCCATTCTGATTGGCTGGACCTGGCACTCCAGTGGGTGAGTCTGGCTGCCAAATGGGTGGACTTATGCCCTCCAAGGCCCACCCATGGCTGTACCCCTGCCCAGTCATGTGAAATCCATAAATTCATTAGGCACTACTCTTTTTCAATAGACTGCTTTCCTTATATGAACAGTAAAATCTTTGAAATTGTTGCATGTTGCGTTTAGATTTTTGGTCAGACCCTTGAATCAGGGGCCAAATAAAAACAAACTACTTGCCGTTAGTAGGAGAGGAAGCCTTGGCAGAGTGAAGCGTCCTGGTTGGAGTCTACACTGAGCACACCCCTGTCATGACGTGGCCCTTTCTGGGTATAGATAGTGGCTTCCCCCTCTCTCACTCTCTCCTACATCCAGGTTCTGTTATCTCAGGTCATCAATTCCTGGCGGAGACTCTCTCCACCTGGCCATGCAGTATGGAGAGAGTTTCACAGTAGAACTGAACAATAGCCATATTTTTGGAGAATGTGTAAACTGTCGGTGGAGAAGCCAGCTATGACCCGGTCCGTTTTGTTACTTGTTTGTGACTTCATGAAAGACAATACAGCTTCACCCGAACCCTGTTTATACAGGTACCTCCATTATGAGGTTTACATCTAATTATTGTATAAAATGAATGAGTAAAGATGAAACTATTTGTGAAATGATGTAATGTGATGTTAAACCTTTAATGTGAGAGAATTATATTTCCTTTAAAGTTGAACTAAGTCCTTGGCCCGCCCCCGTGAGCACAGACATGATCGAGCATCATGGAACAGCCCTTTCCTATTGTTACGAATAAAACCTCCTTCTAAGAAAATCCTCTTCTGACTGAGCAAACCCACAGCGTGAGCTGTGATTGCGAATAGTTTAGACCACAAAAACCTCAGTGTAAGCTAAGGTTGCAATGGTTATTGAATTCCTAACCATACCACGTGGAGCATTGGCTACATGGCTGGCCATTGTTAAACTCTGAGACTATCGATCCCTACAGAATGAGAGCAAATCTTAGATACTAATTACTAGTCTGCAGATAGAAATTATGCAAACCGGGAACGAGAATACCGACAACTGGCGAAACATCCATCTATGAGAACATTTCTGAATGGGAATCTTCCCTATTCTTGCTAGTAACATATCTACTGTTTGTTTGTTTATGCATTTCTGTGATTATTTAGTTAGCTAGTAAATAAATGATCAAGCCTATTGGTGTATGGATGATTTATAGTAAAGGCTGGGTTCGTGCTGATAACCAACAATGTACGATGTTTGGACTGAGACTAACGTAGAAGAGTAATTGATCAGATATTAAAATATGAGTTTGAGTTTTTTCAGAAAATGATAACTTTGTAATCTCAAGATTTTCTGTGGTGCCCCAACTTCCTAGTTAATTACATTTACATGATTAGTTTAATCATGTAATAATAATTACAGAGAATTAATTTATAAAGTCCAGGGGTTTATTCATTAGTGCAAAACGTTTTGCAACAATAATGAAAGTTTCTTATTGGGCAAATTTAGGTTACTCCCTCTGCGTTTTGGACATTTGCTTCCATTTGTTTCCTGTGAATACACTACAGGAGGTTGATGGCACGTTAATTGGGGAGGACGGGCTCATGGTAATGGCTGGAGCGGAATCAGTAGAATGGTATCAAATACATCAAACACATGGTTTCCATGTGTTTGATGTCATTCCATTGGCTCCGTTCTGGCCGTTATTATGAGCCATCTTCCATTGTGGAATACACCCCTGTGTATTTGATCTGCCAGGGATCAGGCTCCAAGGAATACAGTCCATCATGCTTACAGCAGTTAGACAGCAGAGCTAGACAGATGTTAAACAGCAGAGCTGGCTAACGTGATGAACACACTCCCCTCTGGTAAATTAGATTAAAGGGAAACAAGTGTAGTACTAACAAGAGCCATCCTTTCTCATGTGGTGTAAAGACAACCCACACTTAATTTTTTGTCAACGCCTAAGTATGAAGAGTGGACGGTTAAATGGACTTTACAAGTAAGGGATGACAATAGATGGGGGTGACACACTCAAGTGATGGAATGGATGAGTGGCATGTTGATCAGGCACAGCTAACACCCTGACAGCCCCTTTAGTCTCACTCTCTCTCTCTCTCTCACACACACACACACACACACACACACACACACACACACACACACACACACACACACACACACACACACACACACACACACACACACACACACACACACACACACACACACACACACACACACACACACACACACACACACACGCACACACATATATATGCAGGATTCAATTCTTATCAGATATCTCAGTGTGTTGCCAGCAAGACTTTAATAATTGCTGCCTTTCCTGAACCGCATTTCTCTGGGATTTGAGTCACCATGTTAGAATTTCAGAATTTTTGCTGATCAAGACAGTTTTCCATACTTTTTGCTGACGTTCCCAAGCTGTCTATGAGAATGTGCTAAAAGATAGAATATCATCACACCGCTCATTTCATCACACTTTGATCAAACGCCGTTTATATTTATTACATTACACTACACTCGCACACAAGCACACACACATGCACACAATCTTTAGATAGGGCTACAGCTCCTAGATAGAGCATAGATTTCTCACTTTAGCAAACTGCGTAGATATATGATTTCAGCTCTGCTATGAAGGGTCATGCTGTCTCAGTGGAATCAGGAAAGATCTATTTGTGTAAATTCTAAGGTCTGCGAAGCCCAGCATTCTCAATAAAGAACCTTCTCTACAAACAGTGATTTGCAGTGAATTTGCTTCTGGCAAATAGAAAGTCCTTGGTTTATAATGTATATTAACTAAATATGTCTATTTCTATTATCAAAGTATGCCTGTTTCTCATCAATATTCTCAAGGCATGCACGAAACAATGACCAAGTGTCGTCTCTCCACATAGTAGCTCGGGAAGTACATCTCCATAGATACACATGTTGTCATAGAGATGAAGAAGACTGCCTGAGTCCCAAATAGCACCGTATTCCCTTTATGGTGCCATGGGCCCTGGTCAAAAGGAGTGCACTACATAGGGAAAAGGGTGCTGAAGACTTCTTCATCATACAGTCTTGTATGCAGTATGCATGTGCATGCCATTCCTCTCTTGACAATGGCTGCAGTTTGAATACTTCAGGCCAGGGACGTATATAGCCCTTTGAAAGTTGTGTTCCATTTGTAAGCTGAAAATATAGAAGGTATTTTTTATTTTGTAAATAATGATTTAAAAGAAATCAAACAGGTGTATGGGGCCTCTGCTTCAGGCTGATTTTAAAATTTTGACAGTCCTCCCCACTCTCCTTTTAGAAATATTTGGTTATTCATCACTTATGGACTGTACCTAAACACACTGTTCCAACAGAACAACAGGAGCCATATGGTTCGTTCTCGTCTGAATGCTGGCAGTATTTTCCTAGTTTATTGTCGTAGTAAACATAATTTCCCATGACATCATTATATAAAGAGGGAGAAGTTACCTTAAAAACTCTGGAACCCACCACAGACACAATCAACACCGAACCTACACTCTACAGTGTCAACAAATCTAATAGTATGGACAAGAGGATGTCTGATTTATTATTTGGCAATGAAAAATCATGATACAATAGCATTTGTCAGATTAAGCTTAATTTAAAATGTTACACCTACAGATCCATTGATTTTCCCAGCCTGTGATTATGTGATTAAAGTAACAGTAACTATAAGTAACTATACGCTTCCAATGGTCATGATGGATACAGTATCTTATATCCTATCAAGGTTGTGTTCATTAGGCACCAAATGGAAGAAAATGGCCTGAAACTGCATGGGACTATCTGAAATGTTCATTTCTTTTCCATTGTAAAAGGTTTTAAAACATTTTAGGTTGCGTTGCCTCAATGAACATGGCCCAGGTAGTGAGTGATCAGGAATACAGTGTTGGAGGCTGTGGCCTGGAGACCTTCTGTCATAATGTGTTAGATTGGTCAAATGCATCAGAAGTTGAGGCTCAAAATTTACATAATACAAATATATTGTTTATCCTCTGGATTTATTAAAAAAAATATATTTTATAATAGAGAGAAGAGAAACATGTTGTGCCTCTGATGCATTTATGCTATAGTACCTCTACTCCAGGTGTTTGGTCACGAAACCCTCCCTGTTCCTTAGATTGGTAAAACCCCATATTCTTTCAAAGTTTGCAGATTTGCAGAAGTCCTGGTGGATCTTGTAAATCCTGTGTCCTGTGTCTGTACTTTATCTGTGGTTCAGAAATCAGAAGATCCTGGTATATGTACGGTTTAGTACAATTAGCTTCCTCTCCTCATCTCGTTTCCTTCCTGATCACAGAGAAGTAAGGATTTGATAAGTGACAAAAATGGTCAAAATCTAACCATTGGCTATAAGTTGGCATAGAAGAAAGGAAATGAGATGAATAGAGGAAAATAAAATGTAAAAGAAGTGAAAGCAAAGCCTAAGTAGTAGCAATCTAAGTGTTGGAACCTACCAGTGCAGTTGACACCCTCACTATCACTTCTCTCCTCTCTCCTCTTGAGTTATCAGTCAGTGGAGAGAGAGATACAGACACCACTGCTGCTGCTACTTGTCCTCCACATCTTCTGGGACTCCTCCTCATTATGATTAATGACACAATTTACTTTGTAATTAACACTTGGTCATTGAGTTGCTAAAAAAAGCCTGACGAGACAAGGAGAGGCAGAACATTGATGTCCTCTCTCGTCCCCGAGTACACGGCCCCTCCTGAGCCACAGAGTTGATTCCGACCACGACACATGCAGCGGATTTACTTAATCAACTAATTTACATATTTACTGGAGTTACTTTGCATAAATGTGCAGTGTGTGTAATATGAAACGTTTGCGCCAGTATTTGCATACAGTAGTTAGTAAGAACTATTTTGTTTGCAGAGAGAGAGCTTGACTATGTGTGCTGAACTGTGTAGTGTTGATGTACAGTAGCTTATTGCCCCCCACATAGAGATCCGGCATTTAAAAACTGCATAATTTGCGGGAAACTACATATTTACTGTTACCTTGTTTACATGGGGGTGATTGTGTGAATGATTTATGACGGAACGTTAAGGCAACATTAGGAAGAATATCTCCTGGTGCATGCTGCGTGGTGCATGCTGCGTGGTGCATGCTGCGTGGTGCATGCTGCCTATCTTGATCCATTCAATCAAATCAAATCTTGACTAGAAGCTACTGTAAGCATGATTGAATGGGTGACTTTATCTGTTCAGAATCACCTGACCATAACACATGGAGCTTAACGCTATCTTAACTTTCTCTCCTTAGAAAACAACATAAAGGAAAACACATGCAACAATTTCACGAATGATACATTTTGGATGATCAGTGGAGAGAAAAGATAAAACACCATAGGAGAAAGGGCCAAATGACAATAGAAAAATGTATTCAGAAAAGTTGACAGTGTTGAATGTTGCCATTTATTCAAGTGCCCATGCCATATTGTTTGCCCGAGATGGCATAGCAGTTCAGACGTCTTTTGTCCTCGTCTTGTCGTGTCCTGTATATATATATATTTACAACTTTTTTTTACATACATTTTATTTTTATTTTCCATCAACTCATCTTCAAAACACTCTCCTGCAACCCGCCTCACCAATTTATATTTATAAATAAGTATTATTTACCTCAAATCTGCAATCCTCCAAGAAGCTAGCCAGAAGCTAGCCAGAAACTCCAAGAAGCTAGCCAGAAACTAACCAGAAGCTAGCCAGGAGCTAGCCAGAAGCTAATCAGAAGCTAGTTCAGAAGCTAGTTAGCTTCTTTACTGGCAAATCGTTAGTATTCAGCTAACCACGGTTTGTGGTCATCAGCTATCCTTTAGCTCAAAAATCTATTGGCAGTTTTGTACGGCGCAGCGCGGATCGGAACGGAACATACCGGACCAATTTTTCTCTCATGTCCTTGGATTTCAACTGCTCTCTGGACATTCATTCCCGGATCTCACAGCTAGCTCACTGCTATCCGTGTGTCTATCTGCTCTCGTCGATTCCGGAGCAAACATCAATTACTCTGGAGCTAAGCCAGCTCCGTCAATCACTCCTGAGCTCCGTCAATCACTCCTGGGCTGCAGTCACCTATCCGGACCCGTTTTACTGCCTACGCGGAGCCCCACCGGGCCTTCACAACTGGACTGCCGACGTTATCTACCCGAAGGAGATCCGGCTGGCTCCTCCGTCGGGACGTTACCTGAACGCCCATCTGCGGCCTGCTAACCATTAGCTGTCTTACCGGCTGCTCTCAGAATAGACGATTCTGACAATTTATTTATTTGTATTATTATTATGTTTCTTCTTGGGCCTCTATAACTATATATATTGTTTTTATTTTATTTTTGTTGTTGTGTGATTTGGACTAATCCCCTCTACCACACGGAACCCCACTAATCTACTGACGGAACGCAAGAGGTGGCTAACAACAGACCTCCATCCTATGCTAGCTTGCTACCGATGTCCTGGCTAGCTGTCTAAATCGCCGTGACCCCCAAACCAACCACTCCACTCACTGGACTCTTTTGATCACTCGACTAAGGATGCCTCTCCTTAATGTCAATATGTCTTGTCCATTGCTGTTCTGGTTAGTGTTTATTGGCTTATTTCACTGTAGAGCCTCTAGTCCTGTTCACTATACCTTATCCAATTTATTAGTTCCACCACCCACACATGCAATGACATCTCCTGGTTTCAATGATGTTTCTAGAGATAATATCTCTCTCTTCATCACTCAATACCTAGGTTTACCTCCACTGTATTCACATCCTACCATACCTTTGTCTGTACATTATACCTTGATGCTATTTTATCGCCCCCAGAAACCACCTTTTACTCTCTGTTCCAGACATTCTAGACGACCAATTCTTATTGCTTTTAGCCGTACCCTTATTATTCTCCTCCTATGTTCCTCTGGCGATGTAGAGGTGAATCCAGGCCCTGCAGTGCCTAGCTCCACTCCTATTCCCCAGGCGCTCTCTTTTGATGACTTCTGTAACCGTAATAGCCTTGGTTTCATGCATGTTAACATTAGAAGCCTCCTCCCTAAGTTTGTTCTATTCACTGCTTTAGCACACTCTGCCAACCCGGATGTTCTAGCTGTGTCTGAATCCTGGCTTAGGAAGACCACCAAAAATTCAGAAATTTTAATTCCAAATTACAACATTTGCAGACAAGATAGAACTGCCAAAGGGGCGGTGTTGCAATCTACTGCAAAGATAGCCTGCAGAGTTCTGTCCTACTATCCAGGTCTGTACCCAAACAATTTGAACTTCTACTTTTAAAAATACACCTCTCTAAAAAACAAGTTTCTCACCGTTGCCGCCTGCTATAGACCACCCTCTTCCCCCAGCTGTGCTCTGGAAACCATATGTGAACTGATTGCCCCCATCTATCTTCAGAGCTCGTGCTGCTAGGCGACCTAAACTGGAACATGCTTAACACCCCAGCCATCCTACAATCTAAACTTGATGCCCTCAATCTCACTCAAATGATCAATGAACCTACCAGGTACCCCCAAAGCCTTAAACACGGGCACCCTCATAGATATCATCCTAACCAACTTCCCCTCTAAATACACCTCTGCTGTCTTCAACCAAGATCTCAGCGATCACTGCCTCATTGCCTGCATCCGTAATGGGTCAGCGGTCAAACGACCTCCACTCATCACTGTAAAACGCTCTCTGAAACACTTCAGCGAGCAGGCCTTTCTAATCGACCTGGTCGGGGTATCCTGGAAGGATATTGATATCATCCCGTCAGTAGAGGATGCCTGGATATTATTTTTAAATGCCTTCCTAACCATCTTAAATAAACATGCCCCATTCAAGAAATTTAGAACCAGGAACAGATATAGCCCTTGGTTCTCCCCAGACCTGACTGCCCTTAACCAACACAAAAACATCCTATGGCGTTCTGCATTAGCATCGAACAGCCCCGTGATATGCAGCTGTTCAGGGAAGCTAGAAACCGTTATACACAGGCAGTTAGAAAAGCCAAGGCTAGCTTTTTCAAGCAGAAATTTGCTTCCTGCAACACTAACTCAAAAAGTTCTGGGACACTGTAAAGTCCATGGAGAATAAGAACACCTCCTCCCAGCTGCCCACTGCACTGAAGATAGGAAACACTGTCACCACTGATAAATCCACCATAATTGAGAATTTCAATAAGCATTTTTCTACGGCTGGCCATGCTTTCCACCTGGCTACTCCTACCCCGGTCAACAGCACTGCACCCCCAACAGCAACTCGCCCAAGCCTTCCCCATTTCTCCTTCTCCCAAATCCATTCAGCTGATGTTCTGAAAAATCTGGACCCCTACAAATCAGCCGGGCTAGACAATCTGGACCCTTTCTTTCTAAAATTATCTGCCGAAATTGTTGCCACCCCTATTACTAGCCTGTTCAACCTCTCTTTCGTGTCGTCTGAGATTCCCAAAGATTGGAAAGCAGCTGCGGTCATCCCCCTCTTCAAAGGGGGGGACACTCTTGACCCAAACTGCTACAGACCTATATCTATCCTACCATGCCTTTCTAAGGTCTTCGAAAGCCAAGTCAACAAACAGATTACCGACCATTTCGAATCTCACCATACCTTCTCTGCTATGCAATCTGGTTTCAGAGCTGGTCATGGGTGCACCTCAGCCACGCTCAAGGTCCTAAACGATATCTTAACCGCCATCGATAAGAAACATTACTGTGTAGCCGTATTCATTGATCTGGCCAAGGCTTTCGACTCTGTCAACCACCACATCCTCATCGGCAGACTCGACAGCCTTGGTTTCTCAAATGATTGCCTCGCCTGGTTCACCAACTACTTCTCTGATAGAGTTCAGTGTGTCAAATCGGAGGGTCTGCTGTCCGGACCTCTGGCAGTCTCTATGGGGGTGCCACAGGGTTCAATTCTTGGACCGACTCTCTTCTCTGTATACATCAATGAGGTCGCTCTTGCTGCTGGTGAGTCCCTGATCCACCTCTACGCAGACGACACCATTCTGTATACTTCCGGCCCTTCTTTGGACACTGTGTTAACAACCCTCCAGGCAAGCTTCAATGCCATACAACTCTCCTTCAGTGGCCTCCAATTGCTCTTAAATACAAGTAAAACTAAATGCATGCTCTTCAACCGATCGCTACCTGCACCTACCCGCCTGTCCAACATCACTACTCTGGACGGCTCTGAATTAGAATACGTGGACAACTACAAATACTTAGGTGTCTGGTTAGACTGTAAACTCTCCTTCCAGACCCATATCAAACATCTCCAATCCAAAGTTAAATCTAGAATTGGCTTCCTATTTCGCAACAAAGCATCCTTCACTCATGCTGCCAAACATACCCTTGTAAAACTGACCATCCCACCAATCCTCGACTTTGGCGATGTTATTTACAAAATAGCCTCCAATACCCTACTCAACAAATTGGATGCAGTCTATCACAGTGCAATCCGTTTTGTCACCAAAGACCCATATACTACCCACCATTGCGACCTGTACGCTCTCGTTGGCTGGCCCTCGCTTCATACTCGTCGCCAAACCCACTGGCTCCATGTCATCTACAAGACCCTGCTCGGTAAAGTCCCCCCTTATCTCAGCTCGCTGGTCACCATAGCATCTCCCACCTGTAGCACACGCTCCAGCAGGTATATCTCTCTAGTCACCCCCAAAACCAATTCTTTCTTTGGCCGCCTCTCCTTCCAGTTCTCTACTGGAACGAACTACAAAAATCTCTGAAACTGGAAACACTTATCTCCCTCACTAGCTTTAAGCAGCAACTGTCAGAGGATCTTACAGATTACTGCACCTGTACATAGCCCACCTATAATTTAGCCCAAACAACTACCTCTTTCCCAACTGTATTTAATTAATTAATTTATTTTGCTCCTTTGCACCCCATTATTTTTATTTCTACTTTGCACATTCTTCCATTGCAAAACTACCATTCCAGTGTTTTACTTGCTATATTGTATTTACTTTGCCACCATGGCCTTTTTTGCCTTTACCTCCCTCCCTTCTCACCTAATTTGCTCACATTGTATATAGACTTGTTTATACTGTATTATTGACTGTATGTTTGTTTTACTCCATGTGTAACTCTGTGTCGTTGTATCTGTCGAACTGCTTTGCTTTATCTTGGCCAGGTCGCAATTGTAAATGAGAACTTGTTCTCAACTTGCCTACCTGGTTAAATAAAGGTGAAATAAAAAATAAAAAATAAATGTATTGTTCAAGGGGAGGCTTCATTGAAATAAACAAGTATTTTTCTGGTTGCTAAAAAGATGATATCAAAACTTCCTTATAGACAGACCCAGTATACAACCTGACCAAGATGTCATAAAAGATTTCATTTTATCCAGTTTTGCCTACTGGGTATGTGCTCTGCTGCTAACACCATGCAAAGATGAAAGCACACAACAAAGCCAAACAGACTGCTACAGAGAGGGAGACAAAAATGGTGCCTTGAGGAAGAAAATATGCCAATTAGCCTATCATTTGTGTGTGCCTGTCTTCATCATGTATGGATCAATGGGGTCAAAAGTCTCTCTCTCTCTCTCTCTGACCTCATCGCCACACTCTCAAGGGTAAAACACGGGGAAGGAACAGACTGATATATTGGGATTCTGCAAATTAAGTCTATTATGATTCTATGTTTTCCCAGGAATTGTACAGAAATCTGATCTTAATTTGAGGAAAATAATCGTCCAGCAACAGGAAATGTGAATTATATGGATTATAATTAATGGACATTTTTGTAGGGTTTGATACGTTTTTCATTAGGGCAAATCAAGTCAAATGTCAAACTCAGAATTAAAAACTTTAGAAGCCTTTTAAAAACTACAATACACTACAAGTTCTGCTGTGCAACAAAAGAGTGATCAAAATGGGATCCTACATCTGTACTGTGAGAGTGATATAGAAGTGATAAGAGAGTGATATAGAAATGGTTTCGATACGTAAGGAATCTGGAGCAGACTGATGTTCATAACTACTTGATTTCAAGACAACAACATACATACAGTGGGGAGAACAAGTATTTGATACACTGCCGATTTTGCAGGTTCTTACTTACAAAGCACTTAGAGGTCTGTCATTTTTATCATAGGTACACTTCAACTGAGAGACGGAATCTAAAATAAAAATCCAGAAAATCACATTGTATGATTTTTAAGTAATTCATTTGCATTTTATTGCATGACATAAGTATTTGATACATCAGAAAAGCAGAACTTAATATTTGATACAGAAACCTTTGTTTGCAATTACAGAGATCATATGTTTCCTGTAGTTCTTGACCAGGTTTGAACACATTGCAGCAGGGATTTTGGCCCACTCCTCCATACAGACCTTCTCCAGATCCTTCAGGTTTCGAGGCTGTCGCTGGGCAATACGGACTTTCAGCTCCCTCCAAAGATTTTCTATTGGGTTCAGGTCTGGAGACTGGCTAGGCCACACCAGGACCTTTAGATACTTATTACGGAGCCACTCCTTAGTTGCCCTGGCTGTGTGTTTCGGGTCGCTGGAAGACCCAGCCATGACCCATCTTCAATGCTCTTACTGCGGGAAGGAGGTTGTTGGCCAAGATCTCGCGATACATGACCCCATCCATTCTCCCCTCAATACGGTGCAGTCGTCCTGTCCCCTTTGCAGAAAAGCATCCCCAAAGAATGATTTTTCCACCTCCATGGGATGGTGTTCTTGAGGTTGTACTCATCCTTCTTCTTCCTCCAAACAGTGGAGTTTAGACCAAAAAGCTCTATTTTTTGTCTCATCAGACCACATGACCTTCTCCCATTCCTCCTCTGGATCATCCAGATGGTCATTGGCAAACTTCAGACGGGCCTGGACATGCGCTGGCTTGAGCAGGGGGACCTTGCGTGCTCTGCAGGATTTTAATCCATGACGGCGTAGTGTGTTACTAATGGTTTTCTTTGAGACTGTGGTCCCAGCTCTCTTCAGGTCATTGACCAGGTCCTGCCGTGTAGTTCTGGGCTGATCCCTCACCTTCCTCATGATCATTGATGCCCCACTTATGTCATGCAATAAAATGCAAATGAATTACTTAAAAATCATACAATGTGATTTTCTGGATTTTTGTTTTAGATTCCGTCTCTCACAGTTGAAGTGTACCTATGATAAAAATGACAGACCTCTACATGCTTTGTAAGTAGGAAACCCTGCAAAATCGGCAGTGTTTCAAATACTTGTTCTCCCCACTGTATATACACTGCTCAAAAAAATAAAGGGAACACTTAAACAACACAATGTAACTCCAAGTCAATCACGCTTCTGTGAAATCAAACTGTCCACTTAGGAAGCAACACTGATTTACAATAAATTTCACATGCTGTTGTGCAAATGACCACTACCTCCGCCTTTGTGCAAGGAGGAGCACTGCCAGAGCCCTGAAAAAGGACCTCCAGCAGGCCACAAATGTGCATGTCTGCTCAAACAGTCAGAAACAGACTCCATGAGGGTGGTATGAGGGCCCGACGTCCACAGGTGGGGGTTGTGCTTACAGCCCAACACCGTGCAGGACGTTTGGCATTTGCCAGAGAACACCAAGATTGGCAAATTCGCCACTGGCGCCCTGTGCTCTTCACAGATGAAAGCAGGTTCACACTGAGCACATGTGACAGACGTGACAGAGTCTGGAGACGCCGTGGAGAACGTTCTGCTGCCTGCAACATCCTCCAGCATGACCGGTTTGGCGGTGGGTCTGTCATGGTGTGGGGTGGCATTTCTATGGGGGGCCGCACAGCCCTCCATGTGCTCGCCAGAGGTAGCCTGAATGCCATTAGGTACCGAGATGAGATCATATGCTGGTGCGGTTGGCCCTGGGTTCCTCCTGATGCAAGACAATGCTCAACCTCATGTGGCTGGACTGTGTCAGCAGTTCCTGCAAGAGGAAGGCATTGATGCTATGGACTGGCCCGCCCGTTCCCCAGACCTGAATCCAATTTAGCACATCTGGGACATCATGTCTTGCTCCATCCACCAACGCCACGTTGCACCACAGACTGTCCAGGAGTTGGCAGATGCTTTAGTCCAGGTCTGGGAGGAGATCCCTCAGGAGACCATCCGCCACCTCATCAGGAGCATGCCCAGGCGTTGTAGGGAGGTCATACAGGCACGTAGAGGCCACACACACTACTGAGCCTAATTTTGACTTGTTTTAAGGACATTACATCAAAGTTGGATCAGCCTGTAGTGTGGTTTTCCACTTTAATTTTGAGTGTGACTCCAAATCCAAACCTCAATGGGTTGATAAATTCCATTGATAATTTTTGTGTGATTTTATTGTCAGCACATTCAACTATGTAAAGAAAAAAGTATTTAATAAGAATATTTCATTCATTCAGATCTTGGATGTGTTATTTTAGTGTTCCCTTTATTTTTTTGAGCAGTGTATATACAGTGCCTGGCGAAAGTATTCGGCCCCCTTGAACTTTGTGACTTTTTGCCACATTTCAGGCTTCAAACATAAAGATATAAAACTGTATTTTTTTCTGAAGAATCAACAACAAGTGGGACACAATCATGAAGTGGAACGACATTTATTGGATATTTCAAACTTTTCTAACAAATCAAAAACTGAAAAATTGGGCGTGCAAAATTTTTCAGCCCCTTTACTTTCAGTGCAGCAAACTCTCTCCAGAAGTTCAGTGAGGACCTCTGAATGATCCAATGTTGACCTAAATGACTAATGAGGAATGTATATATGTTTTGCATGTTATTTTGGCATTAACACATGTCACATATTTGCAAACAATGTAAAAAATAATGATAATAATTGAGTTAATAAAGGCGCATACAAACATGGTCTCTTTTTTACCTTCTTGAGTAAGGCATCTCCAAAATGGAGATGTTTCAGCCTAGCTCATTGCATTCTGTGGTGGTGGGGCAGCCAGAGGAAAATACAGAGCGTTGTGGTTGGTAATTCTCTCTAGTTGTGCTGTGATTGGCTCAATGTTCTGTCACTACGTCCGCAATATCTACAGGGAGAGCTCGAAAGTTCAAGCCCTTTGGGTGCTGCCATAGATTTACATTAGAAATGCCCATTCAAGAATGCTCAAGGTCATTGGCCACAGAAGAAATGACATCAAATCACATTTTATCTACAGTAGCTTTGATTAGACTGATCATTTCAACATCATACTTTCTAAATCTAAACTAGCCAGCTAGATAAGTAGTTATCATCAAGAATTAAGTTGACAGTCTATGAAGAAACATATCGGTGCTCATCAGCCATTGGACATTAACAAACATTACACAACAAGTCGGACATCGCAAATTCAACAATGGGTAGTTTGGAAGGAATCAGTGACTAACTGCAAGCATTGTAAAAGCAATCACTAGCCTGCTATTCAGTGGAGATGGTGCGTGGTCCAAATGTGGGATTAAGGGTCTCTTTTCCAAGCTTAAAATGA
This sequence comes from Oncorhynchus keta, assembly GCF_023373465.1. NCBI lineage: Eukaryota > Metazoa > Chordata > Actinopteri > Salmoniformes > Salmonidae > Oncorhynchus > Oncorhynchus keta. The sequence goes on from NC_068450.1 coordinate 44,522,091, forward strand.
TAAACATTGACTTGCAACACCATGGGCCAGGAAAGGTCATGTACATTGGTCATGCTGTCAATCCAGCATGACTTCTGCCACGTTCAAAACATCTGGAAACTCAGACCTGGGAAATCTCAGACTTCAGTGAATTCCAGACAACTGGGAACACAGAAAAAAACTAGCTCCGACTGGGAAAATACATTTTCAACGGTCATCCAAGTCAGAATTCCTAGTCGGGAACTCGGCCCTCTTTCTGGAGCTCCAACCAGAAAAACACTGACATCATGATTCAATCTTGTTTTTTTTCCCAGAGTTCCCAGTTGTCTTGAAAGAACCATACATCCAGAGAATGGCAGGCTTTGATGACTGTGTTTGATGACAAAATTGTGACGAAAAGTGAAGAAAAGATCATGATCATTAGAAAGCAAATTACGGACTCCTCTTTAAATCTGTGTATTTCTCCAAAGCTCCATTGTCCTGAGTCTGCACAACACTGCCAGGATTTAGGATCAAGGGAGACACTCGAGATTTGTAATAGCATATCTCTTGACACATTGATGAAAATAGTCATGGCCTCTAAACCTTCAAGCTGCATACTGGACCTTATTCCAACTAAACTACTGAAAGAGCTGCTTCATGTGCTTGGCCCTCCTATATTGAACATAATAAATGCCTCCACCAGATGTGTACCAAACTCACTAAAAGTGGCAGTTCTAAAGCTTCCCTTGAAAAAGCCAAACCTTGACCCAGAAAATATTTTAAAAACGAATCGGCCTATATCGAGTATCCCATTCCTCTCTAAGTTTTTGGAAAAAGCTGTTGCGCTTACAACTCACTGCCTTCCTCAAGACAAACAGTGTATACGAAACGCTTCGGTCTGGTTTTAGAACCCAACATAGCACTGAGTCTGCACTCGTGAAGGTGGTAAATTACCTTTTAATGGCGTCAGACCTAGGCTCTGCATCTGTCCTCGTGCTACTAGACCTTAGTACTGCTTTTGATACCATCGATCACCACATTCTTTTGGAGAGATTGGAAACCCAAATTAGTCTCCACGGACATGTTCTGGCCTAGTTTAGATCTTATTTGTCGGAAAGATATCAGTTTGTCTTTGTGGATGGTTTGTCCTCTGACAAATCAACTGTAGATTTCGGTGTTCCTCAAGGTTCAGTATTAGGACCACTATTGTTTTCACTATATATTTTACCTCTTGGTGATATCATTCGGAAACATAATGTTAATTTTCACTAATATGCAGATGATAGACAGCTGTACATGTCGATGAAACATGGTGAAGCCCCAAAATTGCCCTCCCTGGAAGCCTGTGTTTCAGACATAAGGAAGTGGATGGCGGCAAATGTTTTACTTTTAAACTCAAACAAAACAGAGATGCTAGTTCTAGATCCCAAGAAACAAAGTGATCTTCTGTTGGATCTGACAATTAATCTTGATGGTTGTACAGTTGTCTCAAATAAAACTGTGAAGGACCTCAGTGTTACTCTGGCCCCCGATCTCTCTTTTGACAAACATATCAAGACTGTTTCAAGGACAGCTTTTATCCATGTAGGTAATAATCTGAAACTTTCTGTCCAAAAATGATGCAGAAAAATCCAATCCAATCCATGCTTTTGTCACTTCTAGATTAGACGACTGCAATGCACTAAGTAGCTTCAGTTAGTGCTAAAGACGGCTGCTAGAATGTTGACTAGAACCAAAAATGTTTATCATATTACTCCATTGCCAACCTCTCTACTCTGGCTTCCTGTTATGGCTCGGTCTGATTTAAAGGTTTCACTGCTAACCTACAAAGTATTACATGGGCTTGCTCCTACTTATCTCTCTGATTTTCGATTTGGTCCTGCCGTACATACCTGCACGTATGCTACAGTCACAAGACACAGGCCTCCTTATTGTCCCTTGAATTTCTAGGGACTGCCTCCAGCAAACAGCTGGTGGTAGGGCTTACTCCTATAGAGCTCATTTTTATGGAATGGTCAGCCTATCCATGTGGCAGACTTAGACTCAGGCTTGACCTTTAAGTCTTTATTGAAGACTCATCTCTTCAGTATGTCCTATGATTGAGTGTAGTCTGGCCCAGGGGTGTGAAGGTGAAAGGAAAGGCACTGGAGCAACGAACTGCCCTTGCCGTCTCTGCCTGGCCGGTTCCCCTCTCTCCACTGGGATTCTCTGCCTCTTACCCTATTACTAGGGCTGAGTCACTGGCTTACTGGTGCTCTTCCATGCCATTCCTAGGAGTGGTGTGCCACTTGAGTGGGTTGAGTCACCGACGTGATCTTCCTTTCTGGGTGTCGGCAACCTTGGGTTTGTGCCGTGGGGGAGATCTTTGTGGGCTATACTCGGCCTTGTCTCAGGATAGTAAGTTGGTGGTTGAAGATATCCCACTGGTGGTGTGGGGGCTGTGCTTTGGAAAAGTGGGTGGGGTTAGATCCTGCCTGTTTAGCCCTTTCCGGGGGTATCATCGGATGGGGCCACAATGTCTCATTGTCTCGGATGGGGCCCTTCTGTCTCAGCCACCAGTATTTATGCTGCAATAGTTTTTGTCGGGGGGCTAGGATCAGTCTGTTGTGTCTGGAGTATTTCTCCTGTCTTATCCTGTCTTATCCAATATCTAACTCTCTCTCTTTTCTCTCTTCACTCGGAGGACCTGGGCCCTAGAACCATGCCTCAGGACTACCTTGCCTGATGACTCCTTGCTGTCCCCAGTCCATCTGGTCGTGCTGCTGCTCAAGTTTCAACTGTCCTGTGACTCTCTCTACCGCACCTGCTGTCTCTAACTCTGAATGATCGGCTATGAAAAGCCAACTGACATTTATTCCTGTGGTGCTGATCTGTTGCACCCTCTACAACCACTGTGAATATTATTATTTGACCCTGCTGGTCATCTATGTACATTTGAACATCTTGGCCATATAATCTCCACCCGGCACAGCCAGAAGAGGACTGGCCACCCCTCAGAGCCTGGTTCCTCTCTAGATTTCTTCCTAGCTTACTTACTACACACTCTCGGGAGTTTTTCCTAGCCACGGTGCTTCTACATCTGCATTGCTTGCTGTTTGGGGTTTTAGGCTGGGTTTCTCTATAGCACTTTGTGACATCGGCTGATGTTAAAAAAGGGCTTAATAAATACATTTGATTGAAAATTTGATTAAGCACAGCACAACAAGGTGAGTCCAAAAATGGCTTGTATGCTGCTGCTTAAATTATGTAACAGCAAGGGAGATATGTATACTGTAGCTAAGAAATTAACAGTAAGTGTATGTTGTGTAGTAAGCTGTTAGTATCCCATTTGCCTCTCCCTAATAATGTGGTCCCTTTCCCCCTCATAGTGTTGGTGCACATGTAGCCTGTTTTAGAGGAATGTAATCATTTAATATTGTAAGAGCTTTCATTGTCTGCTTATATGCCCCCGTTATTTATCCTATGGTTCTGACTTGGTGTACAGGGAGAATACTGTAAGAACAGCTCATGTTCTGAAATCTGTCTCTGTACATTTCAAAAGTGGTTATATTGACTACATCCGTCTTAGCGCGCTCATTAATGTCTTAATCGATATGATGGATTACCTCTCATCCACTCATCATTCCCTTATGCCAGAGTTTGTACTTCTCAATAGTCAGGAGAAACCACATTTGTTTAAGCAAGTCAGCCATGTCAGCTATGTGTTTTTTAAATGCAGTAAATGAGGCTGAATTAACTGTTTCGCATCCAGACAAGGCTCTGCTGATAGCCAGGTGTAGCGTTGATAAGGTGTTGTGACTACTGTTGTGACTTTGCCGTTTGGACAGCTTTCTGTAGGCACTAACAGTTTGTGAGCACCATTTGTCACCGTAATAGTGCAATTAATGTATTGTTTAATATCACACCTCAGGAGAAGATACAGATGCAGACAGTTTCAAAGTAACAAAAGTTTTTTACAAAAACTGGGGGCAGGCAAACGACAGGTCAAGGGCAGGTAGAGGTCAGTAAACAAAAAAGTGGTGTGACAACGTACAGAACGGCAGGTATGGTCAGGGCAGGCAGAATGGTCAAAACCGGGAAAGCTAGAGAACAGGAACTAGAGAAAGTCAAGAACACAGGAAAACCGTTGGTTTGCTTGACGAAAACAAAACTAACTTGCAACAGACAAACAGAGAACACAGGTATAAATACACTTGGGAGAATGAGGAAGATGGGCGACACCTGTGGAGACATCACAAAGTGTCACGCCCTGATCTGTTTCACCTGTCCTTGTGATTGTCTCCACCCCCTCCACGTGTCGCTTATTTTCCCCAGTGTATTTAACCCAGTGTTTCCTGTCTCTCTGTGCCAGTTCATCAGTTCATCTGCTTTTTGCATTCTCCTTTTTCGAGTCCTCCTACTTTTGACCCTTGCCTGTTTTTGGACTTTGTACCTGCCTGCCTTACAATTCTGTCTGCTGTTACCATGAGCCTGTCTGCCACTCTGTATCTCCTGGACTCTGATCTGGTTTTGACCTTTTTGCTTGTCCGCGACCATTCTCTTGCCTACCCCTTTAGATTAATAAACATTGTAAGACTCCAACCATCTGCCTCCTGTGTCTGCATTTAGGTCTCGCCTTGTGCCTTGATACAAAGACAGGTGAAACAGATTAGAGTGTGGCAGTTACTGTAGTTTCATTGTGGTTTGGTTTCAGAATTGTTTGTAGATTATAGCCACACTTGGCATAATGACCATAGGAGTTGACAACTGCATAAACTGATCTGGGACCAGGCTAGTTTCATCATATTCGCTTTTTTGCATATTCAATAAAAATGCAGCTACAGATTTTCATAGACTTATGGCCACAAAACTTCATGCTACTGTCCTTGTTCAGCATTAATTTTGTGGATTGCTATCACGATCAATACATCTGACACATTTAATAGATTTAGCCCACGGTCCAATCAGAATAAGTGATGGCATTACAGATCTCCATATCATTACACCAATTAGCATGTTTTCTCACCCTTGGTAGTCATGCAATGACTTAAAGTCACAACGTGACATTTAAACAGCCTCACCCTGCCATTTGGTAAGATGAAAGGTAACCACAAATCCAAAGACCGCTATAGATGCAAGGAATGACATTCTACAAGCTTGGCATGATAGTGTCCTTGGAAACTGACAAGAACTGGTGTTATATACAAGTAACTGGCAAAAGGAAACACCAACATAAAGTGTCTTAATAGGGCGTTGGGCATCCACAAGCCACAAGAACAGCGCCAATGCATCTCAGTATAGATTCTACAAGTGTCTGGAACTCTATTGGAGGAATGTGACACCATACTTCTATGAGAAATTCCATAATTTGGTGTTTTGTTGATGGTGGTGTAAAATGCTGTCTCAGGCACTGCTCCAGTATCTCCCACAAGTGTTCAGTTTGGTTGAGATCAGAGATGTATTCCAGAAAGCCGGATTAGTGAGTTAGTGAGATCTGGCAAACCAGAATGGGAGCAACTTAGAATTTCCTACCCTCACAACTTGGGGGCAGCCCATCAGAAATTCCAGGATCCAGTTGCAGAGGGGGGTGTTTAATTCCAGGGTCCTTACTTTAGTGATGAGCTTGGAGGGCGTTATGGGGTTTGAACGCTGAGCTGTAGTCAATGAACAGCATTCTCACATAGGTGTTCCTTTTTGTCCAGGTGGGAAAGGTCAGTGTGGAGCGCAATCGAGATTGCATCATCTGTGGATCTGTTGGGGCAGTAGGAGAATTGGAGTAGGTCCAGTGTCATCCGGCCCCACAGTGTTTTGGCTCATTGAGCGGCCCTGCCCATCTAGTTCCCCCAGTGTTTTGGCTCATTCTTCATTGGAGATCTTGGACACAGGCCTTCTGGTTAATCCGAATGAGAGGCATTATGGCACCATCTGTGGCTGCGATCCCATGGGAAGAGGGTTGGGGGACATTTGGGACTGTGTTTGGGGTACATCTGGACATTGTGCTGTCTTTATAGTCTCTATAGTGTTGCAAGCCTAGGATGGATAGTCCAGCTGCCTGCTCTTCATTAAATATTGTCCTGTGTGGCTTAGTTGGTAAGAGGGCTGCGCTTGCAATTATTATTATTTTTTGTAGCTTTATTTAACTAGGCAAGTCAGTTAAGAACAAATTCTTATTTTCAATGACGGCCTAGGAACAGTGGGTTAACTGCCTGTTCAGGGGCAGATGCCAAAGTTGTGGGATCGATTCCCACAGGGATTTCTTGTTAATGTATGCACTCACTTTTACTGTAAGTTGTGGATAAATGTGTCTGCAAATTGGCAAATACTCTTAAAACACTATAAAGCAGGAGACAATAGTGGATTGTTATCGGAATCATTTTTCAGTTGGATTACCCTATGTTGGGTCCCAGTAATGTATTATCGGACAAAGTCAAGGCTGGCCTAGCCATTAGCATTTGATAGATAGAGGAAGTAGTTCACCTCTTCCCCGGTGGCCTATTTTCACCCAGAATGCATTGTTCTCTTGTCTGGGCTCTCCTTCTGGACCCTCCTCTATTTGTGTCAACAAGAACCTTCTGGAGGGTACTGGGTCAGACACTGGGAAGAAAGCATTGAAAACCATTGAATTCATGGAGGGTTTGGTGGTAGATACATGGAGGGCGATTCATTAGAAAGCCTTTTTTCTTAGAACCTCGGTCAGAACCTTTTTTCTCAGAGCCGTGGCCACTGTCCATTTTCTCATAGCCACGACCACTGTCCTTTTTCTCTCTCTCATTGGAATCAATATACTGTATATCAACAAGGGAAAGCAAAGGTATTAACGATTTATTTAGTGTCTTACTTGGGCAGTGTGTGGCAATTTTAGTATGTAAATGTTGGTGGGCAAACAGATTTTTTTCCTTGATGCATGCCAGCAAAACCACCACACAACACTAAACTGTCATACCCCGATCTGTTTCAACTGTCATTGTGCTTGTTTCCACCCCCCTCCAGTTGGTGCCCATCTTCCTCATTATCCCCAGTGTATTTATACCTGTGTTATCTGTTTGTCTGTTGCCAGTTAGTTTTGCTTTGTCAAGCCGACCACCATTTTTTACCGTGCTCCTGTCTTTCTCAAGTTACTGTTTTCTAGCTTTCCCAGTTGTTGACCATTCTGCCTGCCCTGACCCTGAGCCTGCCTTCCATTTTATACCTTGTCACACCACCCTGGATTACTGACCTCTGCCTGCCCTGACCCCGCACTGTACCTTTCAGACTCTGCTCAAGACTACTGACTCTCACTGCCCTTGACCTGTCGTTTGCTTGCCCCCTTGTTTTTGTAATAACCTTTTGTTACTTCGAACCTATCTGCATCTGGGTTTTCTCTTGTGCCTTGATAGTAACACTTTACTGTAGGTGTCCTTATGTATGCATTCATAAAGCCTTTATAACAACTATATAACACAATATTTGTCATAAGTAACGACATAAGATGTTATAGAACTAGTTAGAATGGGTGTTATAGATTACTGTTCATCCTGTTGTCATACTCTAATGTCAACTGTTAATAACAACTGCTATTACACAGTCTTCATGACAACAGGCAACAGACAAAGATCAGAGGTTTTTTTTTCTTTCTTTTTTCGGACCAGAAGTACACCCACAGTAAAGTGTCACTGAAACTACTGCTGACAGAGCAGCAAACATTCCCCATTATACAGTAACTCAAACACTTTTACAGATTACAAAGGGTGATATCAAATACACGCCATCGTCCATAGAGCATTTGGTGGGCATGATTTCCTCTGGACTCAAGATCAATAAAGTTATTTTAATTTGAAAACTAAAGTTCTCAGTAGGGAGTTAAAGGCATTTATAAATAACACTAGTTTGCGAACATTGTCAGACGAAGAGCTGAAGAGAATTTTATAAAAAGATTCTTCAGGTTGGTAAGACACTATGGAGATAATTCCACAAGAAGAGGTTTCTCTGGTTACCCTATTCCCTTTATATGGGCCTTTGGGCTCTGGTCAAATGTAGTGGACTATGGAGAAGGGTGCCATTTGTGCCACAATCTGTTGACTGCGGGCATTTTGAGAGTGAATTTAAGAGTCTTTAAATATCCCTACACTGACAGCTGGTCTGGATCATTCATCAAGTGACAGAGGAAAAAAAAGTTGGAATAATGTGGAGACCAGGGGGAAATGCAAAAGTGCTGAGGTAGTGAAATAGGGCACAAGTTGATGAAACATTTCATGGAAGTATAGCCTGCAGACAGTCAACAACCATCTAATGTTTTCTCAACTATTTTAATACAATTGTACTATTTTCTACATAAGAAAAAACGTTATTTTCCTTCACAGCAGTGAATGAATTACATAATTCAAGTTGTGTGAAAATGGGATAGTACGACATTGATCATTTGAAAATAATATAAATTGATGTCTCAGCTTCTCAGGTTTGGTACAGACATTATTTATAGGTTTCAAGAGAAGATATGGTTTATAAGAATCACTCCTCACAGAGAAACATGGTTATACGGCTACCCACCTTGGGAGACCCTGTCAGGGATCCCTCCGGAACTTTCATTACGCACAACTGGCACCTATTCCCAGAGATTAGTAACTGTATAAGTGTGCCCTTGGTTTACCAGTGTCCTGTCGATTGGTGTTACAATGTCCGTTGGTACGTGTGAGTACCTGTGCTGTGTGTTTTGGGCTTTCGTGTTAATCATCATGCGCGTGTGTTATTCAAGGTATTCCTCGCTCTTAGTTTGGATTTCAACCCATTGTTTTGCTACATGTTTGTTTAGTCTTCGCCCCCGTGTCTTTACACGACATGCCGTAATTTGTGGCGTAATAAAAAAACCTATTACGCATTCCTGCGCCTGTTCCAAAACCCTTAATAGCAGCATGACAGACCCCCATATAGCCCACACCAGGGTTCCCCAACTGGCGGCCCGAGGGCCGAGTTTGGCATGCATGTGATTTTATTTAGCCCCTAATTTTTCAGGGCAAAATCCTATATACAGTGCCATCAGAAAGTACTCACACCCCTTGACATTTTAAAAATGTTATTGTGTTAAAGCTTAAATTTAAAACATTTAAATTTAGATTTTGTGTCACTGACCTACACACAATACCCCATAAATGTAAAAGTGGAATTTTGTTTTTCAAAATATTTGCAAATTGTACTATTTCTGTATAAGAAATACCTTTATTTTCCTTCACAATAGTGAATGAATGACAAAACTCAAGTTGTGCAAAGTTGAAGACATTGCAGAGTCTTCTGATGACAGTGATGGGGAAGAAACGGCAATCAATGGTTTTCTTGTCATGGAAGAAGTTGGCCGAGTTTTCAAATCAGTGGAATGTCTGGTAGAAGCAGAGTATGATAAGTAGATGAATAGAATTCTGGCATTTAATTGCAAATGTTGAGGGAGTCGAAAAGAGAACACAGAAGGCTGTTGTATAAAACACCTGTCTTTGGATTACATCTTCAAACTAAGGGAAACCATGGCATTCGTGACAAAGAGGGAGAAAGATATGATGATTCTTGTCATTGCACACGGTCAGTGTGAACCAGAGTACAAACAAACGGAAATGACACAGGACGTCTTATTTAATGAAAGGGGTTGCAGTTTGCCGTGAAGCGTTCATCCGTGTATACGGGTAAGAGTCTAGCTACAGTTTCAGATATTATAAATGTCTAATTTTGTCATCTCAGAATGTTCTCAGAATGCCAGTTCACATTGCTAGTTATAGCCTAATGTTAACTAGCTAACATTGAACCTATTTGGTTAACTTTAGCTATATATGCCAATCAGTTTGTATTGCTAGTACTCTATGGATTGAGATTATGGTTCATTCTTTAGCAATCTACATGTCTATTGATGTTGTGCAAGGTTCTCATGTCTTAAAACATTTTTTTGCTAGAACTTGTTTTACAGCTTCGATGCTCTGGAGCCTGGTGTTCGGGCTCAGTCGTTACCAGGTTTCAGCTGCTGCACAACGCTGACTTCCTTCCTCCCATTGATGGTCTGCATGTACAAACACCACCTGGACTGGACACAGCTAGACAAACTGATATTTTTGAGAAGATCAGGGAGTTTTGCTACAAAGAGGCTATGAACATGACCTGCACCAAATTCAAGGGCAGAAACAGGCTCTCCGAATATACAGTACCAGTCAAAAGTTTGCACACGCTGACTTATTTAAGGGTTTTTCTTTATTTGGACTATTTTCTACATTGTAGAATAATAGTGAAGACATCAAAACTATAAAATAACACATATGGAGTCATGTAGTAACCAAGAAAGTGTTTTATATTTTATATTCTTCAAAGTAGCCTGACTTTGCCTTTATGACAGCGTTGCACACTCTTGGCATTCTCTCAACCAGCTTCACCTGGAATGCTTTTCCAACAGTCTTGAAGGAGTTCCAACATATGCTGAGCACTTGTTGGCTGATTTTCCTTAACTCTGCGGTCCAACTCATCCCAAACCATCTGAATTGGGTTGAGGTCGGGTGATTGTGGAGGCCAGGTCATCTGATGCAGCACTCCATCACTCTCCTTCTTGGTCAAATAGCCCTTACACAGCCTTTGAAAAACAAATGATGGTCCCACTAAGCACAAACCAGAATGCTGTGGTAGCCATGCTGGTTAAGTGTGCCTTGAATTCTAAATAAATGACCAACAGTGTCACCGGAAAAGTACCCTCACATCATCACAGCTTTTCGTCCATGCTTCACTGTGGGAACCACACATGCAGAGATCATCCGTTCACCTAGTCTGCGTCTCACAAAAAATTATATGGCAATAGCTTTGGTGGATATTCCTGCAGTCAGCATGCTAATTTCACAAGCTGTCACGTTCTGATCTTTATTTCCTTTGTTTTGTCATTAATTAGTATGGTCAGGGCGTGAGTTGGGGTGGGCAGTCTATGTTTGTTTTTCTATGATTTGGGTATTTCTATGTTTCGGCCTAGTATGGTTCTCAATCAGAGGCAGGTGTCATTAGTTGTCTCTGATTGAGAATCATACTTAGGTAGCCTGGGTTTCACTGTGTGTTAGTGGGTGATTGTTCCTGTCTCTGTGTTTGCACCAGATAGGGCTGTTTTAGGTTTTAGGTTTGCACCAGATAGGGCTGTTTTAGGTTTTAGGTTTGCACGTTTCTTGTTTTTGTTAGTCTGTTCATGTATAGTTTTCTTCATTAAAGAACCATGAATAGAAACCACGCTGCGTTTTGGTCCACCTCTCCTTCACCGCAAGAAAACCGTTAAACAAGCCCTCAAAACTGTGTGACAAAACTGCACATTTTAGGGTGGCCTTTTATTGTCCCCATCACAAGATGCACCTGTGTAATGAGCATTCTGTTTAATTAGCTTCTTGATATGCCACACCTGTCAGGTGGATGAATTATCTTGGCAAAGGAGAAATGCTCACTAACAGGGATGTAAACACATTTTTACACATTTTTGTGAGTATGGAAATTATCAGGGATATTTTATTTCAGGTCATGAGACATGGAACCAACACTTCACTTTATATGTTTCTTTATATTTTTGATCAGTATAATTGAAATACACACACACACACACACACACACACACACACACACACACACACACACACACACACACCTCAACATACACACACACGCCCCCTCTCAGTGCCCTCTAAATTAAGATCACCTCCAGCTTTTTATCCTCCCTGCTCTTCTCCTCTCCTCAGCTCTCCTCATCTACTCCTCTCCTCTCAAAGACACCCCCAGCCTTTATCAGTTTTTACCAGCCCCTCCGCTCTGTCTGCCCGCGTCTCCAATCTGCCATTGTTTATGGAGCGGTCGCTTGTCTGCTCGCCTCCGCGTCAGATGCGCCTCAAAGGGCAGTGGGCCGTGGAGAAGGGGGACGAAGGGGGGCTGCGAGACACCTCGGTCTCTCGCCATCAGCCTCGATAGCTCCAGACACGCCCCATCCGTCACTGTCTAGCCGGGGCTACCGTCAACCTTTCCCAGACTGCTATTCACCCGGCGCCATGCCACAAGCCACTTGTTTATTTATTCATACACGCATACACCTCCTAAAAATGTGAGAACCACAAGCTCCTGGTGAAAGGGGGTGGCAGGTAGCCTATTGGTTAGAGCGTTGGGCCAGTAACCGAAAGGTTTCTAGATCAAATCCCCAAGCTGACAAGGTAAAAATCTGTTGTTCTGCCCCTGAACAAGGCAGTTAACCTACTGTTCCTAGGCTGTCATTGTAAATAAGAAATTGTTCTTAACTGACTTGCCTAGTTAAATAAAGGTAAAATAATTTAATAAAAAAGGGCAGTGAGTAGTAGTTTGCAGGGTGTGCTTTACTAAATGGAGAGATCATTAGAATCATTACAATACAATTAATTATCAGATCCCCTCAAAATACTAACACTATTAAGGGAATAAACATGTGCAAACAAGGTGTAATGAAAATCAAAACACTATTAGTGTATGAATTACACGTCTCTGCAATGGTATCTATTTCCTGTATTCATATTATGGAATGTAAATGACACCACTGCACCATCAAGGTTACAGGCACAGTTGGCAATAAGGAGAGTTTCTATTCGATTTGTGAATGTATGGTAGAATTATAAAACATATGGAATATTATTAAATACAGGGGCATGCCAATCCCTATAATGTATGGAGGTAATGGAACGAGCTTCGGAGATGATTATCATTTTTAATTGGTAGCCCCACGTCTTTGTAATTATAGGCTACTGCGGGTTTTACTCTCAATCGAATTCTGTAATCAATGAGCGGGAGTCAGCGGGAGACAGTTAGGACCAAGATTCCAATGAATCGGAATTAAGCAAAATACATCAATTAGTGGATATTTATTCACAGCTGCATATTGCTTGGGGATCTGATTAACTCATGAAGGACCAGAGCGGAAAGAAGGAGCACAGGATAAATTAAAAAAGCTGGAAAAGGGAAGGTATCTGGCTCAGTGCAGGCAAAGTATGAGGCTAAAGTGTGAAAAGACACAAAGGATGGTGCAAAGTCCCCCAAAAAGCCTTATGTGCCCTGGCCAAAAGTATTGCACTAAATGTGGAATAGGGTGCCATTTGGGACGTACAATTTGTCTCTAATTAATTGAAGAGCACCATTAAATGTACCGAATAGGTCATCTTTGGGTGTTTCTTCCTTTTTTGGTAGGCTCAGATCTACGATGTGCTACAATGTGCAAGCATCCCACTCCTATAAAAACCTTTGGTAGAGCCAGCATACCTGCATACACAATGACAATGCATCTTCAGGACTTTGCTACAAGTGGAGACCAAGAAAGAAAAAACTGCTACAGCCAGATACAGTGTTCCATTGTGTTGTTTAACAGGTTCCATTCATATTTGATGGACAGCCTCTGCAAGGTGAAAGATCCTCTCCCAACAACAGGATCATTTTGGCTCCAGTGAAAGACCTGTCTGTCATGCAATGCTGTATAGCTCAACCAGAACGAGCTGTTCTAAGCCTCAAACCTGGAGGGAATCCACTTTGTTGTTTCCAGCCTCAGTCTCTGAAGACCATGAAATGACCATGAAAAGACCATGAAAATAATTGTACAGCAGCACCCAATTTTGAAGTGTTTGAGTGTGTGTATGAGGGAATGGCCATCAACATGTTTAAAAGTCTTTTTTAAATTATTATAATAAATGCAACAATGGATGAAGATACTCCAAACTTTTTGAATGTTTAAATTCCATTTGATATTGGCTGATTTAGCCTATTGTACATAAAACCATTGTACTGGCAAGGACAAAAAATGGAGTTCAGGCAATTTGGTGGGAATTCAGGTAAGCCTATTGTAAAATGGCACTTTTTTTTTCTTACAATGCACTCATATATACATTTTCTTAGTATATTAGGCAGGGGTTGGAAATCCATTTTTTAAAATAGTTTAGTTCTGAACAGAACCACTGTTCCGATCAGTAAAATAAAGTTGTGAACAGATTCAAACCAAATAAAAGTATTTTTTTTTACATTGAGTTCGACGTTAAATCACTTCAGAGATCATGCAGTGCCGATAGAGCAGACTGCTATGGAGCAGGAAAGCTATAGTTCAGTGAGTTGTTTACATGCGTGATGTGTAGGGAGCAAGATGCAATTTAAATTTTGCGGGCGGGGAGTGAGTGAGAGAGGATGGGGGAGGATGCTTGGCTTGAAGTGACCGACTTGTGCGTTATCTGAATTAGGCCCACAGAATTATACCTATGGAGGAGCGGCATCTATAGAGAAACTGCTGATGGAAAACTGACTTTATAAATACATTTGATTGATTGATTGATTCAACTTTGATTGATTCAACTTGTCACGTCTGCTCCCGCACTCCTGTCATCATTTACGCACACCTGCCTTCCCTCGTCACGCGCATCAGCGATATTGAACTCACCTGGACTCACTCACTCATCTGTTTATTTCCTCCCCTATATTTGTCAGTTCTCTGCGGATGCATTGATTGTTTTTTGTCCTTGTTTCTCGTTTGCTGACGCTGTTCCTGTCTTATTCAATGTCCGTTCTGCATTAAATGTTGAACTCCCCGTGCCTGTTTTGTCTCTCCAGCGTCATCCCATGTGACAGAATGCATCAGCCCCCTCTCTGCAGCAGGATGACAGAATGCAACAGCCATCACACGAAGCATCTGTGAGTACTGGCGTTCTGGTTGGTATGGTGGCATTGGCACTGAGTCGACCACTGATGGAACCAGGGTTGGCTAGCCAGCTCGTCTGATGGAACCAGGGGTGGCTAGCCAGCTAGGCTGATGGAACCAGGGGTGGCTAGCCAGCTAGGCTTCCACGCCCCAGTTGGCTTGAGAGGTTTCCTTGCCCCGGTTGGCTCGGATGGCGCCCATCCTACGTCGGGTCTCAGCCGGATCGTCAGTTCTTGTTGGCCCAGCTGTTGCAGGAGTTTTTTGTTGTTGTTGCTGATGTCGGGGTGGATTCCATCGCCGATGGAACCGTTCTTCCACACCCTTGCTGGCTCAGCGGCCTCCCATCCCACCTCACTCTCCACCGGATCATCGAGCTTCCTCTCTGCAGCGGGATCGACATTTGTCTTGCCTCAGCCAGCTCGCCAGGCTCTCGCTCCTGCCGGTTCGTCGGGCTTCCACGCCCCAACTGGCTTGCCCAGCGTCCATGACTGAGCCGGTTCGCCCAGGTGGGATGCCAGGTGGCGCCCCAAGAAGGCGGAATGGTACTGTCACGTCTGCTCCCACTCTACCCTCCGCCAGGCTGCCCTGCATCACGCACTCCTGTCATCAGTTACACACACCTGCCTTCCCTCCTCACGCGCATCAGCGATATTGGACTCACTCATCTGTTTATTTCCTCTCCTATATTTGTCAGTTCCGTGCTCTGTTTCCTGCGGATGCATTGATAGTTTTTTGTCTTTATTTTATTTTATGCTGACGCTGTTCCTGTCCTCATTCCATGTACGTTCCTTACTAAATGTTTGACTCCCTGTACCTGCTTCGTCTCTCCAGCGTCAACTTATGTGACACAACTCAGAGTTGACTTAACTTTGGACCAGAGAAGTCAGCAAGCTAACAAGCTTGTGTGTGCAGACTGGCACCAGATTTAAAAACTCATCTTTTGGTACTGTCCGTATGTAGCTTGTTTTTGGACACAGGTTCAGGAATGGCTGAAGAATTGCAACATTTACTTGGAGCAAACTCTGCAAATAGCACTGCTGGGTGATTTGAAAAGTCATAGTCAATCGATCAACAATATAATAATACTCTTAGCAAAAATGTTTATCTTTAATTTACAATCTGTAGAATCTGAGAAAAGAAAGGTTCAGAACATTTGTGAAACATAACAGCACTGTTGAAAATGCTACTGCTACGCCATCTATGTTCCAAGATGGCGTAGCAGTAACTCGTCCTGTCGTCCTGTCCCCTGTATATATATATCTTTTTCGTTTTTTTAACATATTTTTCTTCGCATACCTCTTTAAATACATTTTGCTAAATCTAAGCTTCCAAATACTCTCCTGCAATCTGCCTCACCCAATGTAGCTATTTTTCCCAAAGCATTTATATTTACTTGGAACCGAAACCCCTCACCTGAAGCTAGCCAGCTAATCCACCAGCTATGCTAGCGGTCTTCAGCTAACCGGTCATCAGCTAACCTTTAGCCTGGAAAGCTCTCGCCAGTTCGAACAACGCGACTCTAACCAGAGCATAACGGACCTATTTATTTTCATCCCGGATTCCCACCGCAAACGGAACATTTTTCAGCTGGATCTTCACAACTAGCTATCTAGCTAAACTGCAACCCCGGATGGTTACCCCTGGCTAGCGTTTCCACCCACTTAGCTTGAAGCTAGCCCGGCCAGAGCACCTGTAGCACACCCCTGCTAACCTGTCTAGCTCGGGCCTACGAACTGTTAGCTTGTTAGCACAGGCCTGCTAACCGTCTGTATCGCTGCGTCCCGCGTCCCTAATAATCTCTTTCTATCTCTTTTTGATTTTTAAATGGTTTATACCTTCCGGAAACCTGCCTCACCCATTGTGATATGGAATCCCTATTATTTTTTATTTTTTAGAACACACTCAAGAACCTCCAGACGCTAACCAGCTAACTCGCTACAAGCTATTTAGTCATTGTTCGTTTTTTAACCTGGATAACACTCGCCAGTCCAGCTTCCCTGCCCATCCACCGCTGCCCCCTGGACACTGATCTCTTGGCTACATAGCTGATGCATGCTGGACTGTCCATTAATCACGGTACTCCATTCTGCTTGTTTGTTTTATCTGTCGGCCCCGTTGCCTAGTCAACGCCATTTTACCTGCTGTTTGTTGTGCTAGCTGACTAGCTGTTGCTGTCTCACCTACTGTTTTAGCTAGCTTTCCCAATTCAACACCTGTGATTACTGTATGCCTCGCTGTATGTCTCTCTCAAATGTCAATATGCCTTGTATACTGTTGTTCAGGTTAGTGATCATTGTTTTAGTTCACAGTGGAGCCCCTAGTTCCACTCTTCATACCCCTGTTAACTCCTTTGTCCCACCTCCCACACATGCGGTGACCTCACCCATTACAACCAGCAAGTCCAGAGATACAACCTCTCTCATCATCACCCAGTGCCTGGGCTACCCGCACCCCACCATACCCCTGTCTGCGCATTATGCCCTGAATATATTCTACCATGCCCAGAAACCTGCTCCTCTTATTCTCTGTCCCCAACGCTCTAGGCGACCAGTTTTGATAGCCTTCAGCCGCACCCTCATACTACTCCTTCTCTGCTCCGCGGGTGATGTGGAGGTAAACCCAGGCCCTGCATGTCCCCAGGCACCCTCATTTGTTGACTTCTGTGATCGAAAAAGCCTTGGTTTTATGCATGTCAATATCAGAAGCCTCCTCCCTAAGTTTGTTTTACTCACTGCTTTAGCACACTCTGCTAACCCTGATGTCCTTGCCGTGTCTGAATCCTGGCTCAGGAAGGCCACCAAAAATTCAGAGATTTCCATACCCAACTATAACATCTTCCGTCAAGATAGAACTGCCAAAGGGGGAGGAGTTGCAGTCTACTGCAGAGAGAGCCTGCAAAGTAATGTCATACTTTCCAGGTCCATACCCAAACAGTTCGAACTACTAATTTTGAAAATTACTCTCTCCAGAAATAAGTCTCTCATTGTTGCCGCCTGCTACCGACCCCCCTCAGCTCCCAGCTGTGCCCTGGACACCATTTGTGAATTGATCGCCCCCCATCTAGCTTCAGAGTTTGTTCTGTTAGGTGACCTAAACTGGGATATGCTTAACACCCCGGCAGTCCTACAATCTAAGCTAGATGCCCTCAATCTCACACAAATCATCAAGGAACCCAGCAGGTACAACCCTAACTCCGTAAACAAGGGTACCCTCATAGACGTCATCCTGACCAACTGGCCCTCCAAATACACCTCCGCTGTCTTCAACCAGGATCTCAGCGATCACTGCCTCATTGCCTGTATCCGCCACGGAGCCGCAGTCAAACGACCACCCCTCATCACTGTCAAACGCTCCCTAAAACACTTCATGGAAGGACATTGACCTCATCCCGTCAGTTGAGGATGCCTGGTCATTCTTTAAAAGTAACTTCCTCACCATTTTAGATAAGCATGCTC
The DNA here is from genome assembly GCF_023373465.1 of Oncorhynchus keta. Taxonomy (NCBI): domain Eukaryota; kingdom Metazoa; phylum Chordata; class Actinopteri; order Salmoniformes; family Salmonidae; genus Oncorhynchus; species Oncorhynchus keta. The sequence goes on from NC_068450.1 coordinate 44,540,145, forward strand.
CGTTCAAAAAATGCACAACCAAGAACAGATACAGCCCTTGGTTCACTCCAGACCTGACTGCCCTCGACCAGCACAAAAACATCCTGTGGCGGACTGCAATAGCATCGAATAGTCCCCGCGATATGCAACTGTTCAGGGAAGTCAGGAACCAATACACGCAGTCAGTCAGGAAAGCTAAGGCCAACTACTTCAGGCAGAAGTTTGCATCCTGTAGCTCCAACTCCAAAAAGTTCTGGGACACTGTGAAGTCCATGGAGAACAAGAGCACCTCCTCCCAGCTGCCCACTGCACTGAGGCTAGGTAACACGGTCACCACCGATAAATCCATGATTATCGAAAACTTCAATAAGCATTTCTCATCTGCTGGCCATGCCTTCCGCCTGGCTACTCCAACCTCGGCCAACAGCTCCGCCCCCCCCCACCCCCCCCCCGCAGCTCCTCGCCCAAGCCTCTCCAGGTTCTCCTTTACCCAAATCCAGATAGCAGATGTTCTGAAAGAGCTGCAAAACCTGGACCCGTACAAATCAGCTGGGCTTGACAATCTGGACCCTCTATTTCTGAAACTATCCGCCGCCATTGTCGCAACCCCTATTACCAGCCTGTTCAACCTCTCTTTCATATCGTCTGAGATCCCCAAGGATTGAAAGCTGCCGCAGTCATCCCCCTCTTCAAAGGGGAGACACCCTGGACCCAAACTGTTACAGACCTATATCCATCCTGCCCTGCCTATCTAAGGTCTTCGTAAGCCAAGTCAACAAACAGGTCACTGACCATCTCGAATCCCACCGTACCTTCTCCGCTTTGCAATCTGGTTTCCGAGCCGGTCACGGGTGCACCTCAGCCACACTCAAGGTACTAAACGATATCATAACTGCCATCGATAAAAGACAGTACTGTGCAGCCGTCTTCATCGACCTTGCCAAGGCCTTCGACTCTTGTCAATCACCATATTCTTATCGGCAGACTCAGTAGCCTCGGTTTTTCGGATGACTGCCTTGCCTTCACCAATTACTTTGCAGACAGAGTTCAGTGTGTCAAATCGGAGGGCATGCTGTCCGGTCCTCTGGCAGTCTCTATGCTACAGGGTTCAATTCTCGGGCCGACTCTTTTCTCTGTGTATATCAATGATGTTGCTCTTGCTGCGGGCGATTCCCTGATCCACCTCTACGCAGTCGACACCATTCTATATACTTTCGGGCCGTCATTGGACACTGTGCTATCTAACCTCCAAACGAGCTTCAATGCCATACAACACTCCTTCCGTGGCCTCCAACTGCTCTTAAACGCTAGTAAAACCAAATGCATGCTTTTCAACCGATCGCTGCCTGCACCCGCATGCCCGACTAGCATCACCACCCTGGATGGTTCCGACCTTTAATATGTGGACATCTATAAGTACCTAGGTGTCTGGCTCGACTGAAAACTCTCCTTCCAGACTCACATCAAACATCTCCAATCGAAAATCAAATCAAGAGTCGGCTTTCTATTCTGCAACAAAGCCTCCTTCACTCACGCCGCCAAGCTTACCCTAGTAAAACTGACTATCCTACCGATCCTCGACTTCGACGATGTCATCTACAAAATTGCTTCCAACACTCTACTCAGCAAACTGGATGCAGTCTATCACAGTGCCATCCGTTTTGTCACTAAAGCACCTTATACCACCCACCACTGCGACTTGTATGCTCTAGTCGGCTGGCCCTCGCTACATATTCGTCGCCAGACCCACTGGCTCCAGGTCATCTACAAATCCATGCTAGGTAAAGCTCTGCCTTATCTCAGTTCACTGGTCACGATGGCAACACCAGCAGGTGTATCTCTCTGATCATCCCTAAAGCCAACACCTCATTTGACCGCCTTTCGTTCCAGTACTCTGCTGCCTGTGACTGGAACGAATTGCAAAAATCGCTGAAGTTGGAGACTTTTATCTCCCTCACCAACTTCAAACATCAGCTATCTGAGCAGCTAACCGATCGCTGCTGCTGTACATAGTCTATTGGTAAATAGCCCACCCATTTTCACCTACCTCATTCCCATACTGTTTTTATACTGTTTTTATTTATTTACTTTTCTGCTCTTTTGCACACCAATATCTCTACCTGTACATGACCATCTAATCATTTATCACTCCAGTGCTAATCTGCAAAATTGTAATTATTTGCCTACCTCATGCCTTTTGCACACATTGTATATAGACTCCCCCTTTTTCTACTGTGTTATTGACTTGTTAATTGTTTACTCCATGTGTAACTCTGTGTTGTTGTCTGTTCATACTGCTATGCTTTATCTTGGCCAGGTCGCAGTTGCAAATGAGAACTTGTTCTCAACTAGCCTACCTGGTTAAATAAAGGTGAAAAAAAAATAATAATAAATAAATAAATAAATAAAAATATATGTCAAAAACTGGATGGTGTTCAGAGATACTATAGATGGGAGGTGTTTAGTGGAGCTGAAGGTTGGGACTAAAAGCAAACAATATATATAACTATTGAAAAATATATTGTGTCCGTAAAATGCATTATAGTATGTACAGTATAAGCTGGAAGTAGAAGAAAAGTTTTGTTGTCTATTAGTTTACTCTGATTGGGGTGGGTGTGGTAGGGTTAGGGGAAAATAACAAACAAAGGAAAATATATATATCTTTACCAAAATATATATGGGGGATTGGAAATTATGCAAAAAAAATTCATTGTTGGAAGCCACAATCTATCTGCAATATTAAAACTGATCTACCCCGCCCCCTCCCAAAAGAATCACATCTTGCCTTTTTGTGAAATGTGGTAACTATAGTATCCCTAACTAGCATTGGCAAAGTTAATCCATTCTTCTTTAATTAAACATCTCTCTCCCCATCTTCTGAATAATGCTTGTAATGTCAGTAAGCTACAACTATGCTTTGGAGGGGTAGGGGCAGGTAGCCTACACACACTGGCAGATATGTTCAGCTGGCAGGCAGACAAGAAGAAGTTTCTGATTGAAAAAGGGAGGACTTTGTTGCATTTTTTTGTGGGACTGATGAAAATGTTATTTAACCAGGTTGTGGGAAATGTGGGGGGTTCTTCTATGACCAGCTTATTCAGAATTAGAAGCAGAGAGTGTGAGCTTGTCAGTCAGGGAGAAAATAGTAACTGCGGTGGCCGTACAGAAGAAAACCTTGAGCAACTTCAAACTCTAGGGGCCTCTTCTCATCTGTTGGCCTTTACAAGGGCTCATATGCTATATTTTGTCACCTTTAAACAGATATAGATGTTTTACGAGAAGCTGCCACGACTTATGTGTGGTGATATATGGACTACTGTACAGCACCTCTCATCCAGTCTAACTACAAGCAGTAGCGCGGCCTCATTTCAAATCAATTCCTGACAGCTAAAACCTTGTGGCTTTACAGCGCATTGAAGGGTTAGTAGCGGCTATCAAATCATTTTAAGGTTGTGTTAATCATCAGGGATTCACGGTAAGAGACTGAGGGAGGTAATAGGGAGGTAAAGAGGAAAAATACCGCCGCAAATCCATCCAAGGCTAAATAAATCTGTGTGTTGAACTTTTTACGCTTATGGAGCAACATTATTATTATTTTTTTTACATTGGAAATAAGTAGAGACTCAGAACTACAAAATGGTATGGTTTCTGAGGATCAACGGGAAATTAATTCTGGTTTAATGACCTTGTAACCTCACTTTTGAAAAAATGGCCTTTGGAGGTTTTGGTATCTAGTGAAGAGCTCTTCTTTGTCTACAACCTTTCAGCATCGTTCACACCCTCTTAAGATTTAGCCCCACCCATCTCGTTTTCCTCTCAGAGTGTTCAGAGTGCACACTTGATACTCTAGCCGATGATTTGTTTACCTCTGGAAAACATGAAAACAACTTAACCAGCAACAATTTCAATTTCATACGCTTTTTTGCCGACATTTACTGTCACCGGCCATATTCAACGGGTGTTGTACAGTTTAGCTTAAGACATGTAGGTAGCTAGGTAAACAATGTACCTAACTTGGTAAACAATGTGTAAGATCATCGGCTTCATCAATAGGTGCATCGACGACGTCGCCCCCGAAGTCCCCACGTACGTACATATCCAAACCAGTAACCATGGATTACAGGCAACATCTGCATCGAGCTAAAGGCTAGAGCTACCGCTTTCAAGGAGAGGGACACTAATCCGGATGCTTATAAGAAATCCCGCTATGCCCTCAGACAAAACATCAAACAAGCAAAGCGTCAATACAGGATTAAGATTGAATCCTACCACACCGGCTCTGACGCTTGTCGGATGTGGCAGGGCTTGAAAACTTTTACAGACCACAAAGGGAAACCCAGAAGCGAGCTGCCCAGTGATGCGAGCCTACCAGACAAACTAAATTACTTTTATGTTCGCTTCGAGGCAAGCAACACTGAAGCATGCACGAGAGCACCAGCTGTTCTGAATGACTGTGTGATAACGCTCTTGGTAGCCGATGTGAGCAAGACCTTTAACCTCTTAGACCTTTAACCCCCCTACTTTTTCAATTTCCGCCTGAAGACATACCCAAATCTAACTGCCTGTAGCTCTGGCCCAGAAGCAAGGATATCCATATTATTGGTACCATTTGAAAGAAAACACCCTGAAGTTTGTGTAAATGTGAATTGAATGTGGGAGAATATAACACAATAGATCTGGTTTAGATAATACAATGAAAAAAACACATGTTTTTTATTTTTATTGTTGTATCATCAGCGAAAGCCCCACAAACGAATATGTTAGGTCACCACCAAGCCACAGAATAAACATAGCCATTTTTCCAGCCAAAGAGAGGAGTCACAAAAAGCACAAATAGAGATAAAATTAATCACTAACCTTTGATGATCTTCATCAGATGACACTCATAGGACTTCATGTTACACAATCCATGTATGTTTTGTTTGAAAAAGTTCATATTTATATCAAAAGATCTGAGCTTACATTGGCACGTTACATTCACTAGTTCCAAAAACATCCAGTGATTTTACATTGCCACATCGATTCAACAGAAATACTCATCATAAATGTAGATGGTAACACAAGTTAAACACATGGAATTATAGATATACCTCTCCTTAATGCAACCACTGTGTCAGATTTCAAAAAACTTTACTGAAAAAGCAAACTATGCAATAATCTGAGACGGCGCTCAGAAAAATAATCAAATTAGCCGCCATGTTGAAGTCAACAGAAACCAGAAATTACATGATAAATATTCCCTTACCTTTGATGATCTTCATCAGAATGCACTCCCAGGAATCCTAGTTCCACAATAAATGCTTGATTTGTTCGATAATGTCCGTTATTTATGTCCAAGTAGCTACTTGTGTTAGCGCATTAGGTATTTAAATCCAAACGTTCATGCAGGTCGAGCATTACTTCGGACAAAAACTTCAAAAAGTTATATTACAGGTCGAAGAAACATTTCAAACTAAGTATAGAATCAATCTTCAATAAAGTTCCAACCGGAGAATTCCTTTGTGTCTAGAGGTGCAACGGAACGCAAGTCGATATCATGTGGAATGCGTGTGACCAGGAAATGGCTCTCTGCCAGTAACCTGACTCATTCAGCTCTTACTCAGTCCCTCAACACAGTAGAAGCCTCATTCAAGTTTCTAAAGACGATTCACATCTAGTGGAAGCCCTAGGAAGTGAAACTTCATTCATATCCCAATGTCAATTCAACAGGGCCTGGGTTGAAAATCAACCAACCTCAGATTTCTCACTTCCTGTTTGGATTTCTTCTCAGGTTTTTGCCTGCCATATGAGTTCTGTTATACTCACAGACATCATTCAAACAGTTTTAGAAACTTCAGAGTGGTTTCGATCCAATACTAATAATAACATGCATATATTAGCAACTGAGACTGAGGAGCAGGCCTTTTATTCAGGGCACCTCTGGGCACCTTTTATCCAAGCTACTCAATGCTGCCCCTGCCGCCATAAGAAGTTAAATAATTTTATTCTACATGCGTATTAGTCTTATCAATGCTATGTACAATCAATGCTAACTTGAAATAAGGGGGCCCACGTGCGCACATGTTGAGCAACTTCAGCCAAATCATTGAGACAAAGCTATAACAGTTCAGTGCATGTTGTCAAAAGGATCGTATTTATTTCATCTTATTGTATTTTTCTTATCTATATTGAATACATCATTTAAACATTCACAGTGTAGGTTGTAAAAAGTATGTGAACCCCTAGGCTAATGACTTCTCCAAAAGCTAAATGGAGTCAGGAGTCAGCTAACTTGGAGTCCAATCAATGAGACGAGATTGGAGATGCTGTGGACAGATACAACTAATGTTGAGTTGTTTGGAAGGAACACACAACACTATGTGTGGATAAAAAAAGTCAGAGCACACCAACATCAAAACCTCATCCCAACTGTAAAGTATGGTGGAGGGAGTATCATGGTTTGCTGTTCTGCTTTGCTGCCTGGATAGCTTGCTTTCATTGATGAAAAGATGAATTCCCAAGTTTATCAAGACATTTTGCAGGGGAATGTAAGGCCATCTGTCCTCCAGTTGAAGCTCAACAGAAGTTGGGTGATGCAATAGGACAACGACACAAAACACAGAAGTAAATCAACAACAGAATTACTTCAACAGAAGAGAATACACCTTCTGGAGTGGCCCAGTCAGATTCCTGACCTCAACTCGATTGAGATGCTGTGGCATGACCTCAAGAGAGTGGTTCACACCAGACATCCCAAGGATATTGCTGAACTGAAACAGTTTTGTAATTAGGTATGGTCCAACATTTCTCCTGAATGTAGTGCAGGTCTGGATCCGCAACTAGAGAAAATGTTTGGTTGAGGTTATTGGAGGGTCAATGGAGGGTCAACCAGTTATTAAATCCAAGTGTTCATATACTTTTCCCACCCTGTACTGTGATTGTTTACATGTTCAATAAAGACATGAAAATGTATAATTGTTTGTGTGTTATCAGTTTAAGGAGACTGTGTTTGTCTATCGTTGTGACTTAGATGAATATCAGATCAAATTGTATAACACATTTATGCAGGAAACCAGGTAATTCCAAAGGATTCACATACTTTTTCTTGCCACTGTAAATAAAATATGAGCATTTTCCAAACAGTGGTGTGTTTACACCAAACAGACTTCTGTCAGAGAAAAATCTGTGTATGATGACATAGAGCACACAAAATGTAATTTTTCGCTTAAGTTTTCATGTTCCCAAATACAAATCTAAAGTTCAATGTGTTTCCATCACATTTTCAGCCTTACCGATAGTTTTCTCATATTTTTTTTTTGCATTAAATAGCAAATGTGCCTACTCTGGTCTTGGCACACGCTCCAGCCAACAGCTCGCAGATGCGGGCGGGTAGGCTGTGAGGGTAGGCTAGTCTACATGATGAGATTATTATGGATAAGAGTGAGAATATTTGATTTGTCAAGGATCGATCATCAAAGTCGTACACAACATAGGGAATAAGAGCCTTTAGGGATTCAGAGGTTTAAATCTCCTGTGTTTGTGACTCAACGTGTATTACTTAGAGGTTAACATGAATAATTAATGCAGGCCGGTTTAGTGCCTCAGACAATGATCATTTTTTTATCAAATTTTATTTATTTGAAGATTTGGTGCAACTTCACACATTTTGCTGCTACTCAGTTACACACATTTGTACAGGTGGCCATGTAAGTGTCATTTACAAATTCAGTGGAGGCTTTGGGGGCCTTTAAAAGCTGATGGTTGCCATAGAGACAAGAGGGTAGAGAATAGTTGGGTGGTTGAAACGGGCGCCGGGAGAGACATCACCGATGTTTGCCAGGTTATTGTTCCAATTTATGCATTTCTTCCCTCTCTGTTACACAATAACTAGGGCCCTGTATACACTCAAGTTGAACAACTGAGGTACAACCCATTTGACACAACGGTTGGGTTACAACTGATCTTTTTGTGTTACAACGGTGTCTCAAACTACTGTGTAAACCTTTTTGTTCAGAAACTCTCAGTTGTATCAAAAATAGTTGTGTCAAAGTGTTGTACACCAGTTGTACAAGCTGAGTGTGCACAGGGCCATTTGAGCGAGCAACACGGTGACAGATAACCCCCATGAATCTGCTGTGTTATTTTAAACTCCTTAGTGATTAGACGTCTTGAACACCTCTTGTTATGCATCCTTTAGTTATCGAGGTTCTTTAACTTGGCCTTGCCTCATTTTCCTATTAACCATATTTATTGATGCAATTTCACGAGACAAGAGGCCCATTATCATGGCTCCTGGTGGGCTTTGCAATCATGCCATTAGTCTCAATGTGTTTAGAGGTAATGTGAACTGACCACACACCAAAACAAATTATTCGCCAACCTTGCCTTGCAGACAATCACTGAGGGAATCATATCTTCTATTATTCACATTTCTACATTTTCTGTTGCTGAGGTGGGTAGGCACAGCTTTTTTACACTGTTTGATTTGGTTAGATTGTTATCATTGCCCTTCAAATGAATTTCTATTTCCCACAAAATTACAGAAATTGAAAAATAACTATATGCTTATTGTGGCGGTGATAAAACAATCAAAGGAGACAACCACATTAAGTTAGTTATTATTTCCTTAAATGGGCAATCTGGCATTGGTACATCAATTTTGCTTTTAAATGAATGATATGTGGGTGATCCCAGATTGCTCCTTTAATTAGCTAAATTCCCCCAAAAAGAGTGTGCATAATAAATGCATACTATTTTGCTCAAGACAGAATTAGACAGAGTTTTATGACTGCAGACAATCGTTTTCTTTCTTATTTAATTCCAGTTGTTGTGCATTTAACTACATAGGAAATAGGGGTGCCATTTGGGATACATCCTGTGTCCAAATCAAGACTACCAGTATCATCTCGCCCCCAGTTCCCACACACAAAGGAGCTTTCAACAACAGACACACATTCAAAAACATTTGCAATCTGATTAGGACACAGAGCCATTTGGGTCGCCTACATTTCCCCAGACAGTTCGCAGAAATGAAAAGTATGTGGATATTTTTGTCTCATTAAGGGGATTAGATACACTCGCCTGGCCTCGTACAAAAGCTCAATTCATTCCCACTTATTGGATTGGAGTCTAAAATGCTACTGTTTTATTCAACTGTGCGCTGAAGTTTGTATTCGTTATAGGGACTATAGAAGCAATAGGCAAATCAATGGGCACCATAAATGATGCCATGCAGAGTATCCTGGACAAGGCATAGATCTAATAAAAAAATATTCCTGCTTTACCATTTCAGTGTGTGAAACCCTGTCGCTCAAAGAGTGGATGGACACAAGGACGAAATACCACGCAATAGCATTGTTCGGGATCCACCTTACCTGTTTATCTGCCTTCCATTCCAGAGATATGAATCAGGCTAGAATTCATTAAAGATGGTCGTTGCTTGCTATATTCCATCAGAAATGCCATGAGTAGAAGGCATGCTAGATTACTGACTGAGCTGGGGGAATAGAGACCTTTACAAAGTGTTTTTGTCTTTATTTCATTATTTCCCCTGACATCAGAGAGATAAAAGAATGACCTTTGAAGTCTCTCTTTCTCTTGTTTTTCTTTATTTCAGTGTACTCTAACAGTAGCCTTATCAGTTAATCTCTGTGGGGTGTCCGGGAGCGAGGCCCTAGCGAGGCTCCATGCTATGTTGTGTATCCATTCTCCCTCTCCCTCTCCCTGAGAGACCCAACATGGATCCTCAGAGATGACTCTTAATTCCAGTTCACTGACAAATATAAGACATTCCCTATAGGCTCTTGGCAGGGGTAAGAAGTGGGGCTCAATGGATGCCCTAAGCAGAGAGACAGACCCCTGCTTGTACTTTTACACACAGACTTTTCTTCAAGGCCTTTTGAAGTTCTAGGAGAGGGAAGGAGGGAGGAGGGAGGAAAGAGAGTTAGGTCTACCTATCTCTGAGTCACCCATCTCAAGGCGAGCAACGAGATGAAAACTAAAGATGTTTTTTTATTAAGTCTATCTCTCCCAAGCCTCGACAACGATATCATTAAGTAAAAATATAGATTGCCGGTTGTTTAGGGTATTTGGTATTTTAATCATTTTGCCTTTAGACAGCAGTCGCAAGGGGGCGATGTGATCAAAACATAGCTGATAGTTTGAGGTATGAATTTGATTTGATATGAGAACAACAATTATGATGAGGGGGGATGGTGGTGAAGCAACGGAAATCAATCTACTGTATAGGCAGGAGGCTGTCATTGTTCATTAAAAAAAGATGTTGATGTCACAAGGCAAATGTGTTACTAAGAGCTGTTTGAATCTGTTTGTCATGAAAGTGTGTCACAAGGCAAATGTGTTACTAAGAGCTGTTTGAATCTGTTTGTCATGAAAGTGTGTGTGTGTGTGTGTGTGTGTGTGTGTGTGTGTGTGTGTGTGTGTGTGTGTGTGTGTGTGTGTGTGTGTGTGTGTGTGTGTGTGTGTGTGTGTGTTTGTGCGTGTGCGTGTGCATGTGTGTGTGTACAACAAGCATTTTCCATGTTTAGTGGTCCCTCCGGAGTGGGTGTTGTATCCCACAATAGAGAAGTTTGCTGCTGCAGGCCACCAAATCTGACAACCAAAGATGCGTCTGTGACCTAAATGCTCAGGCACCGACTTGAGATGTGTATGAATCATAGTTCATTTCTGTGGGACAAGAAATACAGTTCCCCAATGACTACTATGCTGTCTCACATTGCATGGATGGACAACGGATGTATGCATTGAAAAGAAAAGAAAATATTCAGAATGTGTAGCGTGCATAATATTGTGCTCCCAATGACTAACAATGCGTCATCTCATATTTGCAAATCATGCTGTCGGTGAGTTGCACAATTATTACCTGTGCATTACTGCTGTATATCCTGACAATCAGTCGAGGGGTTTACGGTGGAATTTACAACATTGTATTATTCACATTACTTTATATTAGAATGTATTTTTGTATTAGTACCACACTCTGTCTGTTCTTCTGAGGAGACTCTGACGCTTAACGCTGACAGTTGATTTACAATACCTTGGTGATAAAACCTAAAGACTGCGTTCCATTCCATGATTAGTGTCTGTGTGAAATGCTGGTCTGTCGGCTTGTGCCAGGCAAACCCTCCCTCCAGTTTATATCTCCGACATCGCAGATGAATACTGGACTTTATCATTTGAGGGAAGGACCTAGTGTCCCCTGTTGCATTAGTATTTCTGTATAAACAAGCAGTAAATGACTTAGAGACAGAAACCTGGCGCAATGTAAATCTTGCTGTCTGTTGCTTGATAGCACAGTGTACCTTTGTATAATTCTACACATCTGTTGTTTGTCATGAACATTCAGGATATACTTTCCTATAAAATGCTGTGACTCAGTTCTGCTCGTTGGGCTCTCGGCGATCACATACGGGGTCGTTGACCAGGTCCATTATTGCAGTAATTAATCGATATTAAATTATGATTATTTGAAGAAATCCAAAAGTCTCACTCCTTTGAATATTCCAAGACAGGGTAAACAAGCACATTGTATGTTTAGATATCCAAAGTGTGTCATAAATGACACTCTATTTCCTATATACTGTAGTGCAGTAGTTTTGACCAGGACCCATTGGGCTCTTGTCAAAAGTAGTGCATTATGTAGGGAAACGGGTGCCATTTGGGACATATGTCAAGTCTCTATCGGCAATGTATTTTAACTACTGGACTGGTTCAGTCAGAGACACATGCCATTCCCAGAATCGAGCCATTTAATGAGAATCCTCTGCTCATTCTACCCACCCCCTCTGCTCTCATTCCAACCAACCTCTCCAGTTCTCCATTACATCTGGGATCATTCAAGCCAAACAAATAGTCAACATACTGTTGAATTAGTGACATTTTCCTCAGTGATGATTTTCCTCAGTGATGTATGAAGGCAGCTAGCGTTGCAATTAGCAGTTCACTGTTTGACTCCCTGATCTCCAATGAACCCTTAGAAAAAAAAAAATTATACTCCTTGCCCCTTCACCAGGGGGGGGGGGGTCAAAATCAAAAGTAACAGTCAGTATCAGAATGGCTCTGGCCCTCACCCGCCGATCCAACAGGTCCCAGACGTGCTCAATGGGATTGAGATCCGGGCTCTTCGCTGGCCATGGCAGAACACTGACATTCCTGTCTTGCAGGAAATCACACACAGAATGAGCAGTATGGCTGGTGACATTGTCATGCTGGAGGGTCATATCAGGATAAGCTTGCAGTAAGGGTACCACATGAGGGAGGAGGATGTCTTCCCTGTAACACACAGCATTGAGATTGCCTACAATAACAAAAAGCACAGTCTGATTAAGCTGTGACACACCGCCCCAGACCATGAAGGACCATCCACCTTAAAATCGATCCCGCTCCAGAGTACAGGCCTCGGTGTAACGCTACTTCCTTCGACGATAAACACGAATCTGACCATCACCCTTGGTGGGACAAAACCCAGACTCATCAGTGAAGAGAACTTTATGTCAGTCTTGTCTGGTCTAGTGACGGTGGGTTTGTGCTCATAGGCAACATTGTTGCCAGTGATGTCTGGTGAGGACCTGCCTTACAACAGGCCTACAAGTTCTCAGTCCAGCCTCTCTTGTGAGGATTGTGCGTTCCTGGTGTAACTCAGGCAGTTGTTGTTGCTGTCCTGTGCCTGTTCCGCAGGTGTGATGTTCGGATGTACTGATCCAGTTCAGGTGTTGTTACACGTGGTCTGCCACTGCGAGGATGATCAGCTGTCCGTCCTGTCTCCCTGTTGCGCTGTCTTAGGCATTTCACAGTGTGGACATTACAATTTATTACCCTGGCCACAGCTGCAGTCCTCATGCCTCCTTGCAGTATGCCTAAGGCACATTCCCGCAGATGGGAAACAGTGTTTAAACCCTTTACAATGAAGATCTGTGAAGTTATTTGGATTTTTAGGAATTATCTTTGAAAGACAATGTCCTGAAAAGGGACATTTATTTTTTCACTGAGTTTAGTAAACAAAAAAGTGTTAAACAAATCAAATATATTTTATATTTGAGATTCTTCAATGCCTTGATGACAGATTGGCACACTCTTGGCATTTTCTCAACCAGCTTCATGAGGAATGCTTTTCCAACAGTCTGGAAGGAGTTCTCACATATGCTGAGTTCCCACGTAACAGACACATCTCAATATCAACTATTCTGAGGAGACTTCGTGAATCAGGCCTTCATGGTCGAATTGCTTCAAAGAAACCACTACTAAAGGGCACCAATAATAAGAAGAGACTTGATTGTGCCAAGAAACATGAGTAATGGACATTAGACGGGTGGAAATCTGTCCTTTGGTCTGATGAGGCCAAATTTCAGATATTTGGTTCCAACTGCTGTGTCTTTGTGAGATGCAGAGTAGGTGAACGGATGATCTCCGCATGTGTGGTTCCCACCCTGAAGCATGAAGTAGGAGGTGTGATGGTGTTTGGGGTCTTTGCTGGTGACACTGTCACTGACTTATTCAGAATTCAAGGCACACTTAACCAGCATGGCCACCACACCATTCTCCAGCGATACGTCATCCCTTCTGGTTTGCGCTTAGTGGGACTATCATTTGTTTTTCAACCAACTGTAGACGGTCTGATCATCGCCGGTGATGGAGTTGGAGTTGATGATGGAGTTGGAGTTGTGCGTGGCCACGCAGTCATGGTGAAAAAAAGAGTACAGGAAGAAACTTAGCCCTCGTGTTGAGGGTCAGTGTGGCAGAGGTAATGTTGCCTACCCTCACCACCTAAGGCCAGACCATCAGGAAGTCCAGGATCCAGTTGCAGAGGGAGGAGTTGCAGTCAATGAATAGCATTCTCACGTAGGTATTCCTTCTTATCTAGGTGGGTGAGGGCAGTGTGGAGTGCAATTGAGATTGTATCGTCTATGGATCTGTTGGGGCGTTATGCAAATTGGAGGGCGTCTAGGGTATCTGGGATGATTGAGTAGATTAGCCTTCATGAATACAGATGTGAGATCTACAGGGTGGTAGTCATTGTTGCAGGTAGACTTAGAGTTCTTGGGAACAGATATGATGGTGGTCAGCTTGGGACTTGGGGATTGCAGACTGGGACAAAGAGAGGTTGCAAATAACTGTGCATATGCCTGCCAGCATATAATGCTCTAATAACGCTCTCTTGAATACATTTACATTACATTACATTTAAGTCATTTAGCAAACGCTCTTATCCAGAGCGACTTACAAATTGGTGCATTCACCTTATGACATCCAGTGGAACAGCCACTTTACAATAGTGCATCTAAATCTTTTAAGGGGGGTGAGAAGGATTACTTTATCCTATCCTAGGTATTCCTTAAAGAGGTGGGGTTTCAGGTGTCTCCGGAAGGTGGTGATTGACTCCGCTGTCCTGGCGTCGTGAGGGAGTGTGTTCCACCATTGGGGAGCCAGAGCAGCGAACAGTTTTGACTGGGCTGAGCGGGAACTGTACTTCCTCAGTGGTAGGGAGGCGAGCAGGCCAGAGGTGGATGAACGCAGTGCCATTGTTTGGGTGTAGGGCCTGATCAGAGCCTGGAGGTACTGAGGTGCCGTTCCCCTCACAGCTCCGTAGGCAAGCACCATGGTCTTGTAGCGGATGCGAGCTTCAACTGGAAGCCAGTGGAGAGAGCGGAGGAGCGGGGTGACGTGAGAGAACTTGGGAAGGTTGAACACCAGACGGGCTGCGGCGTTCTGGATGAGTTGTAGGGGTTTAATGGCACAGGCAGGGAGCCCAGCCAACAGCGAGTTGCAGTAATCCAGACGGGAGATGACAAGTGCCTATATTAGGACCTGCGCCGCTTCCTGTGGGAGGCAGGGTCGTACTCTGCGGATGTTGTAGAGCATGAACCTCCAGGAACGGGCCACAGCCTTGATGTTAGTTGAGAACGACAGGGTGTTGTCCAGGATCACGCCAAGGTTCTTAGCGCTCTGGGAGGAGGACACAATGGAGTTGTCAACCGTGATGGCGAGATCATGGAACGGGCAGTCCTTCCCCGGGAGGAAGAGCAGCTCCGTCTTGCCGAGGTTCAGCTTGAGGTGGTGATCCGTCATCCTCACTGATATGTCTGCCAGACATGCAGAGATGCGATTCGCCACCTGGTCATCAGAAGGGGAAAGGAGAAGATTAATTGTGTGTCGTCTGCATAGCAATGATAGGAGAGACCATGTGAGGTTATGACAGAGCCAAGTGACTTGGTGTATAGCGAGAATAGGAATACCGCTCTCTGGAATACCAATTTGCATACTGCGGATTTACGAGTGTTGATCTGATTAAAAACCTTACTCACGTCGGCTTCGGAGAGCGGGATCACACAGTCCCCTGGGTCAGCGGGGTCCTCGTGCACAACACAGTTTTTTTGTCAAAGCGTGAGTGAAAGCAGGGGCGTTAAGTGATCATGGAATGCTCATGACCAGGAGAAGCATCTCCAGCTCTTGCTTTGGGATTCTAAATCTGGTTCTGCTTCAGATAATTCAACATTCATTAACAGGAAGACCAGTGATGGTCAATGAGGACACACAGCGTTCTCAATAACAAAAAAAAAAACACAGAGCAAACCGTGAACATTGGCAGAATATTAGCTAAGATTCCCATTGTTCTAGTTCGGGTTTCAGCTAACATTAGGATGATAACACCCCAAGAACATTAAAAGAATGTAAAAAATATGGTTGCGTTTGTATGATTATGTCATATGAATGGGAAAAAAATGCTATTAAATCCGAAGGGTTTAAGGAGCTCGAAATGTGTATATTGAGAATGTTGAAGTAAAACTTTAATATCTTATTGGGCTGAAATCCTGTTAACAGGATGATATGACAACAGCCAGTGAAAGTGCAGGGCGCCAAATTCAAAACAACAGAAATCTCATAATTATAATTCCTCAAACATACAAGTATGTGGGACATTTTCTGAGGACATAAAATACATGGTCAAATGTACACTGTATGGAATATTATGTGAAGCCTAAAATAATGTTAGAAACGTCAGAGAAATGGACTTATTTGAAATTACGGAACATTGTGCAACAATGTGAGAATGTTCTTTGCAACTTCCCAGACAACTCCCAAAACTTAATTAAATGTTCCAGAATCCGTTAAATAACTTATACCAGGCGTTCTGTCAACATTCTTGCAACATCAAAGACAAACATTAAATGAAAGTCAGCACAAGTTTTAGTGTTTTGGGAACCTGTCTTATGTCATATCCCACACATTATTCCCACAACCTAAAGAAATGTGTTATGAACTTTTGAAGAAGATAAATAATGTGGTCTGGGAATGTTCTTGTAACATAAGGGTTTACGTTTTGTATGTTAATCTGCACAACTGGACAGTTTTTTATGTTTTGATAACATATATTTTGTGATGTCCCCAACAATGTTCCCACCAGACTGTTTCCACAGCCTAACAAAACATTCTGGGAACCTTTAAACTACAGAGAAAATGTGTTCGTGCAACATCAGGCAAATGTTTTATACAAACGTTGTATAATCATCAGCACCACTGGCTGGATAGGTTTTGCATTATGAGTACATTTTCCGCAACCTAATAAATGTTCGAGGAACTTTCACAGAACTAATTGTGGCTTTCTGGGTAGGCACCTTGCCTTGACAGACAAACGTCATCTTCTTAGATAGTTTGAGGTTATTAGACAAATGTATTTCATAATTATTGATATAAGGCTACTAGATTATTTGTTTTATCTGGCCTCCAGCCAGTCAACAGACTTAATTCCCCAACATCACTTTGTTTTCAGTGCTATATTTTATTTGTGTACATCACACAACCCTTTAAAAATAAATATTCACCTGGATATAATAAAATGAGTTATCACAAAAATAACATTCACGTAATAACCAGCCGAGACAGCAAACTCAAACAAACCTGACTCTGGATGTTACTCAGACTTTAGAAGATTGTCACGCACGTGAGGAGAGATGGACCAAGGCGCAACGGATGTAGCGTTCCACATATTTAAGTGAAAGTTAGCAAAAACGAAACAATAAATCAATAAACTAACAACGAAACGTGACTACGTGGTGTACATGCACATGCACATGCTCAAAACACAAAATAATATCCCACAAAGAGGTGGGAAAAATGCTACCTAAATATGATCCCCAATTAGAGACAATGATTACCAGCTGCCTCGAATTGGGAATCATACAAATCACCAACATAGAAAAATAAACTAGAACACCACATAGACATAATAAACTAGAATACCCCCAGTCACGCCCTGGCCTACTACACCATAGAGAAACAAACTTTCCCCCAATGATGCGGACGCAAAAACCTGATGCGGACTCCGGACGCAAAACCTGAAACCAAATGGGGAGGGTAGGGAGGATGATTAGTGTCGGTGGTGACTCCGGTGCGGGTCGTAGTCTCACCCCCAGACCCCGGAACCGACCATGGAGCCGGGCTGAACGACGTGCCCGTACTGGGAATTGGCGCAGAGGAATGCTCCAGCCTTGGAGCTGGGCTGGTCACCGTGCCTGGACTAGTCACCGGCGCTGAGGAAGGCTCCGGGCTAGGAGCGGGACTAGACACCGTGTCTGGACTGGACACAGGCGCAGAGGAAGATTCCGACCTTGGAGCGGGACTGGACACCGTGCCTGGACTGGACCGTGCCTGGACTGGAGACTCCTGCCCTGGAGCGGGACTGGAAGCCTTGCCTGGAGGCTCCGGACCGTCGACCGTCGCTGGAGGTTCTGGTCTGTCTACCGTCGCTGGAGGTTCCGGACCGTCGACCGTCGCAGGAGGTTCCAGACTGTGGACCGTCGTAGGAGGTTCCGGACTGGAAACCGTCACCGGAGGTTCCGGACTGTGGACCATCGCAGGATGTTCCGGACATTGGACTGTCATAGGAGGTTCCGGACTGTGGACCGTCGCAGGAGGTTCCGGACTGTGGACCGTGATAGGAGGTTCCGGACTGGAAACCGTCCTCGGTGGTTCCGGACTGGAAACCATTGCCGGACTGATCTGGACTGGGAACCGTCGCCGGAAGCTCTGGACTGCTTCCCTCACCGGCGGCTCTGGACTGCGAACCCTCTCTTGCGGCTCTGGACTGGGAAACCTCGCTGGCGGCTCTGAACTGCGAACCGTCGCTGGAGGCTCTGGACTGTGAACCCTCACTGGCGGCTCTGGATTGTGAACGCTCGCTGGCGGCTCTGGACTGTGAACTGTCACTGGAGGCTTTGGACTGAGAATACACACTGGAGGTCTAGTGTATGGAGCCAGTACAGGTGGCACCAGACTGGTGACACACACTTCAAGACGAGTGCGTGGAACTGGCACAGGACGTACCGGACTGGGGAGGGCACACTGGAGGCCTGATGCGTGGATCCGGCACAGGTGGTCCCGGATTGGTGACAAGCATTTCGGTGAGATTGCGGGGAGGAGACACAGGACGTACCGGACTGGGGAGGAGCACTGGAGGCCTGATGCGTGGAGTCGGCACAGGTGGCACTGGACTGGTGACACGCTCTTCAGGGCGAGTGCGAGGAGGAGACACAGGACGCACTGGAGACCAGAAAGGTGGAGCCAGCCCAATTTGCACCAGACTGCTAACCGGATCCCGAGCAGAACACACTTACACAACATCTCTCTCATCTCACTCTCTCCTAACCTCCCCAATGCCTCGCAGACCGTCTCTGGCACTTCAGGGCGAGTGCAGGAAGCAGGCACAGGACGTTCCGGGCTGGAGACATGCACTTCAGGGAGAGTGCGAGGAGGAGACACAGGACGTACCGGACTGGGGAGGTGCACTGGCGGCCAGATGCGTGGATCCGGCCCATGTTTCACAGGGTTGATAACACGCTCCTACAAACGCTTGCATTGCCGCATACTCCTAGCCAACTCCATTCTCTGGTATCCCTCCTCACACTGTTCCATTGAATCCCAGGCGGGCTCTGGTATTCTCCTTGTGTCGACCGATCTATCTCCTCCCAGGTGGTCTCTGGCTCTTCCCTCTGCTCAGCCGCCAGCTCCATGTCCCCCCTCCCCCCAAACATTTTTTTATTGGGATTTCTGTGGCCGCCGTCCCCGGCGTCATCGCCGTCCTTCTTGCATCCTCTGTGACTCCTGCAAAGGAAGGATCTCCTGTCCTTCCATTATTTCTTCCGAGGTCCAACTTATTTTCCCCATCGTAGCACGCTGCTTGGTCCTTGGTTGGTGGGATATTCTGTCACGCTCGTGAGGAGAGACGGACCAAGGCGCAGTGGATTTAGAGTTCCACATATTTATTATAAAGTGAAACTTAGCAAAAACAAAACAATAAATCAATAAACTAACAACGAAACGTGACTACGTGGTGCACATGCACAAAACACAAAATAATATCCCACAAACACAAGTGGGAAAAATGCTACCTAAATATGATCCCCAATTAGAGACAATGATTACCAGCTGCCTCTAATTGGGAATCATACAAATCACCAACATAGAAAAATAAACTAGAACACCACATAGAAATAATAAACTAGAATATCCCCAGTCACGCCCTGACCTGGGCTCTCTATGGTCAGTGCGTAACAAAGATTGACTTCTCTCCTCTTTCTAACTTTCTCTTCATTTCATTAAATCATCTTCGCTCTCATTAAATCGTAATTTCTGAGACTCCTGAAAGTTTTTGTCCATACTCATCTAAGAAAACAGCTTCCAGACCTTCCCTGCATTTAATTTGATATTGGCGGGAAAAAAATGCAATTTTGAGTCAGACTACCTCTCAACTAGGGCATCAATGGTGTGGTGGGTGGCCTCCTGAGAATAAAAGTGTACAGAGGAGACTAGAGAGTAGATAATGGGCCAACAGCACACACCTAAACCAAAACATCTCTATGACCTTAATCACTGGACTATACTGTATAATAACCAAAAAGCTAAAAAAAAAAGAAATAAAAAAAAAATCCACTTTTTTGCAGGTAAGGCCACAAGGTCAGGAAAAACTCCTGTCTCTAATCACCCCAATTTTGACACAGACTTTGAAGCCAGGCTTTGCCTTCAGCCAAGGCCTAGCTCACCCTTTGCCACAACATCGGCATGATACCACAGAACAACAATGAATCATCTAGGAAGGATGCTTTATTTTCCAACAATCTGCTGCCATGGATGACTACAGTTTCCACCTTTTGCAGTCAAAGATAAACAGTGCTTACTTCCGATTTCATCATGGGTAAAGAAAAAGCCCTTTCCATGTTGGACTCAGCAACCCCCTCTCATCTTCCTGACACAGTTGTAACGGATGAGGAAAGCTTTGTGTCTGGTTAGTGTTGTGTAGCGAAAGTCAATTCCCACTTAGACCTATTAACTCTGGCTAGGAGAAACATTTCCATTCCACAGCAGCTCTGAAGCCCTGGCCATCAATAACAATCAGAGAAAAACAAATTAACTCATGCCAGCGAATAGGATTCTGACCAACCGGTGGGGGGGGGGGGGGGTCAATAAACACAATGGTAATTGGAGCCAATTTCTCCACCACTAATTTCAGACCTGATTCATGTTGTGGCTTAGTGACGCCAGTTTATTTTCTATTAAAGTCATTCCATTCATTCTATATCCAAATGCTTTCAATTTGAACTATGGTGAATCTGTAAAGCAGACAATTCCATCATGAATACATATGCATTTCTAATAACTTCACAGATGCATGTATTTTAAATGCCCTGTTGATCTGTGGTTTCAGTGGAGTCTCCTCAGAGGAGGAAGGGGAGAACCAGTGAATTTCCTAAAAATAAAAATAGTGAAACATTAAAAAGTTATCATTTTTAGATACAACTATACTAAATATATTCACGTCACCAAAAAAATATTTTATCCAAATAATTGATTAAAATGCACTGTTTTGCAATGAATGTCCACAGTGGCCTGAACAGCACTCTGTAGGGTAGCACCAAGGTGTAGCCTGAGCTAGCATCTGTCCACCACTGGGGACATTGACTTCAATACAAACCTAGGAGGCTCATGGTTCTCACCCCCTGCAATATACTAACACAGTAATTATGACATCTTCAGGAGGACGTTCAGTGCTCTTGCAGCATGAACCGACATGTTGTCCACACAATCAAAGGATCAGAGAATGAATCTGGTACTGAAAGAATAAGATACCGCTAGCTAGCACTGCAGTGCATAAAATGTGGTGAGTAGTTGACTCAAAGAGAGAGAAAGACAATTGAACAGTTGAAGAGTTTTGAATAAGTTAATATCTTCCAAAATTAAGGAGCAGCAAGAGAGAGCTATATTTTTTTGTAGTATCTTTTTTCAATTTCACTTTCACTTACTTTGGTAGCATTGAATGCAGCTAGCTAGTTTAGCCTACTCAAACACCCAGCTCAAACAGAGAGGAAAGCTATGTTAGCTAGTTGACTATGACTATCCAACACTGGAACTCTTCCAATTCAAGGTAAGCTTTTGGTTTTTATAAATGTATTGCCACCGGGGCCCACCGTTGTAACTGCTAAACTGCTTGTTACTGACTGTACTGCATGATTATAGCGGGTTTACTAACACGTTAGTTCTAGTAGCTATGTTGTCTATGATGTTATAATGATGTATCCTGTGTGTAGCGGTTAGCGGTCATGATATGAGTGTTTGGCTTGGAAAAATGTTACCGCCTGGTCACAGACAACTGTGTGTTGTGCACTGAAGTCCACAAGGGAAGTGAAAAGGCGAGAGGAGAGCATGTAGATAGATGCGAGAAGGAATTATATATATACATCAATTTGGTTGTATGTGGTTGCTATGAAAGTGAACTATGTTTGCATGTGATCAGGGGTGTATTCATTGCACTGATTCTATTCTGTTGAATCGGAAACAAACTGAAGGAAAAGGGGATAAACATACCTGAATTTGTCCAAACTCTTGTTTGCAACTGTTGGGCTAATTGCGCACTAGATCAGCTAGATGCAGGCAAGAGTGTGCAACGCAGTATTGATTGTGTCACTTGTCTGTCACCTCGATTACTCAAAATTCTCTCGACCTGTTGTAGCAACCTCATGATGGGTACAGGGAACATTTTAGTATCATGTAGTAGACTTATCGATGTTCCATTGAGCTGGGTGAATGGAATATGAATGACAGTCATCCAATATACTGTAATAGAAATAAGGTCATGTTCATAAAACAAATCATCCACCCTCATCTTAAAACGGCACCGACCGCCACTGTGTTGTTTGTCTCATACCAACCAGTTCATAAGGCACTTCCCGCAGAGTAGACAAGGTTAAACCATTTTCATTTGCATTTTCTCAGATAGAAATCTGCTAGCCTATCAGAGGGCTTACCTGAGAAAGGTTTACATGGTGAAGAGGGAGTATCACTCATGTCCTAACATGACAGACTAGTCCCTGGTCGAGACAGCTACTCCATCAGCCCAGGCCCCAGACTACACAACTGATATATAACAACATAAAGGTAAACACTAAAAGTAATTCAAACAGTCACATGACTTGACATGGAGACTTTTTTTTTTTTTACCCTTGAAATACTGTGCGCTTTGATACTTAAATTCTTAGACATCTTGAGGGCATCACATGTACAGTATGTGCCTTTTCTTTCTAATGAAGTGAAAGTTTTTAAAAATGTTCACGTAATGTATTTCTGCTCTCCACATGGGAATATATCATGTTTTAGAATGCACATTATGACAGAATCCAATAAGAAATGAAGGGGAAATGACAAATTCCAGGTGTGACAACACCAGGCAAGAGACAAGCAAAACGTAAAAACAGCAGCGGAGGGGAATTCATGCAATACTCCAATGACCAAGTTTTGTATACAGAAAATAAAAACTGCTTTTGGGAGAGCACATTCTTAATGAACTCTTCAGCAGCCACACTGTTGTTCGCTAACTAAACTTTAATACTTTAATGCCTGTGTTGCATTCATTTTTCCATATTATGTATTCAGCACTGCAGCTACATAGGGGCTACAGGACATTGTAATGCTGCCTTTTCACCGTCTTCCCATCTCCAGCCTTATAAGCGTTCCAGGAGTAGCTGAGGAAAATAGGACAGGCATTGAACACTCCTTCACATCCCATTGTTATGAATCTGACTCGTACCGATGCTGCTCAAAATGGCCACTTCTGCAATTTATGGCGAGATAGTCCTTTGGCTTTGTGAGCTATTCAAAAAATAAAATGATCAAATTGAGCATTTTATTTTGATTGAGAGGTCTGAAAGGGAAACTATTTACATTTTGCATCAGGTAGAAAGAGGACAAGGAGCAGGGTAGAATATTCAAGCAAGGGTTAGTCAGCACTTCATTTGATTTACTTCCACAATATGTTTCAGTCTCATAAAATTGTACACACTCAAGCCAACACAAATAGATCTGTATTTCATTGCTCCGTACAACCATTTGCCATGTCATAAAAATGCTTTACAATTAAAATCCACTGCAACAAAGCTAACATGCCTGACATGTCTTGTCACATAATGACTTAAGATTAATGGACCAATGTGCTCAATGCACAAATCAGTATTGTTGATATATGGAGAATGGAAGGGTTAGGTGTGGAAGGTGTGTGTGGGTGTCTGTGCGTATTTGCGTGCGTGTGCATATGCGTACACTAGCGTGTGTGTGCATGCACATGTACTGTTTAAGCATGTGTGTGTAATTAAAAACACAGACATTATAAGGCAGCTTGACCAGGCTTGAGCAGTGGCTTCTCTGAAGTCAACTAATGGGCTGAGGCATTGGGAGGCACGAGCCCTGAGCCACTGAAGATGTTACACAAGGACACCTGAACAAGAGTCCCAGGTTATCTCTCTGTGCCACACAATCGTTCCTCCACTTCTTTAACTTCCAAACAAAGGTAGTGACCGCAGAAAGGCAAATGATTTAGGAAGAGGCAGACTAGGTCCGGAATTGTCATTTGGGCCTTCCATACATGTGGCTGAAAAGGAGCGTTATCTGAGTCAGAGACAGAGGCACTCTAGCTAAGCAGCTGGAAATAAGCCCGAGAGAAAGTTTGAAAAGGTGGCGGATAGACGTTTCCGATTGAAAGGCCAGCCACGGTTCCTCTTTGGATCTGCGGTGCTTATCTGAAAGTAGGGAGAGCAGTTGGTCTGGCTGTCAAGGTCTCTGTGAGGCAGCAAAGTGTTGATGTGGGCCCGCTATGATAGAATGTATAGCAAAAAGACCTTACTGTATATTTTTGGTCATCACGTGAAGCTCCAACTTTTCTCCGCTTGAGACAAACCTCAGACATCACAGCCCCCAAGACCCAGTAACGCAATTGCAACCAGTTTTGTTTGCGGGGAAGAAGCAAAGAATTCCTATTTCACCCGTCTATAAGAGCACTCACTGTAATGTAAAGCAGAGGTATACCTTTGTTTTGAGATGAGGGACCAATTCAAGTGAGGTATCTTGGGATCCTCACCCAATAAATGTATGCAGTCAAAGTGTTCATGTAAGGACATACCATATGTATGTAAAATGAAAGGAAACCATATGTAGAAAGGAACTGTACGGATGCCCTATAAGCAGGCAGGAAGGCATCAGGCATCGCAATACTACGCAAACCTGCGTAGCCATAACAACGGTCTGACCCTTTCCTCTCATTTAGCCACTCTGGCTATTTATGTTAACACTCACTGCCCTCGATACAAGACGCTGCTCTCTCCTTAAGTCTCACCACACCACAGCTGTTTGACACCAACCTAGTCTGCCTGCCCTATCCATGAGAGGTCAGAGAAAAGGATGATGTGGTTCAAGAAAACGAGGCCAGCAAAACCACAGGGCATGTACAGTATATGACATTGTCTAATTATCCATGACTGTTTTGCACTTCTTCCTCCTGGCATATTTCATGTCTAATCTAAGAGGGGTTGATGTTGTTCTTGTGGAGATCGCCATCTCCCACTGAGTTCACAGATATTCCTTTGTAATGATGTGTCAATCAGGCTACTAAGCGACACCGTCAACTGCATTAATGTCCGAAGTGATCCGAGAGCTCGACTTGAAGCCGGCTGGGTGAATTCGATGGCAGATATCAGTTTTGTCTGTAATCCTCTTGATGCAGGTGCATTTATGTGCTGACATTTCATTACTTCCGAGTTCTGACCACATAAATCTGAAGTTGTTGGCAATTGTGGCATTGATGATATAATGGATAGGCTGTAAAACCTTGAGTAACAGTATATCGAAAAGGACTCTGATATTACAGTACATTCTGTCCCACTTCTGAAACCAAACTCCGACATCCTTTAAATCCTTCTGACATACTTGCCGAGGGTGTCTCAGAGGGAGTTGGGATATGCAAAAAAACTCATTTCCAATTCACACGTGTATCATAATGAAATAGGACAAACATAAGTACCCACCAAATTATTATTAAAATTATTACATCCTTTAAATTTGTGCTGCATGTCTGGAGGACAAGTCATGACCTACAGCCTGGGTCATCATATGTCCTCTTTCCTCAAAACTGGACATCAAAAACGTCCTGCTGATTTTCATTCTTCTTTAATCAGGAACTGATTCAGACTTGGAACACCACCCGGCAGGGAAAACTGGTATGTCTATAAATATCATGGTCCATAGCTGTGGGAAGTATGGGTGCTGAGGGCTTTGCAGCACCCTCTGATAAATCAAAGAATAACAATACTAAATAATCAAATAATTATAAGAATCCTTAAAATTTGTGAACTTGGCCTTTACTACTCCTGTATGAGCGGAGACCCGTGCTGTGGGAAATATATAAAAACTGCTTTGAAAGTTGTGGGTGCAATTTGCTAAAATTGTTTAGGTGACTCGGGGTGCTAGGGGGCAAGATATCAAATCCTCAAAACATACTTTTCCTAGCACCCTGGCTCAGATTTTGACTAAGCCTCTTGGTTAGACACATGGTAGACAAATAAAATGACATTTTAAAAAGGTAAATAACAAATCGTCAAATTTAAACATCTTGGGGGGGAATTCCCCCTTAACTCTCAATGAACTCTCCTTATTACAGCCAGGTCACCTGTGATACAAATAAGCATTTGACATCCATCTATGTCTGAGGACGTCCGGAAATGACATGGAAACCGGCCACGGCGGGCAACAGTGAGTGCTGTTGCCATCAAGTAGGTTTTGGTTTTGCTAGGGCATTGTGGACGGGGACGGTGGATGGGCGTAAGAAATCCAGTAATATAAAGAGTTTTGTGAGCATCTGCCTCTAATTCCAAAGGTTGCAAGTTCAAATCCAGCGATAGAAAACTTCTTTCTTTCTTTTTCTTGCCTATCCCATAATTTAACCCGTACCTGAACCGTTCGGATTTAATGCCTAATCTTACAATTCCGGAGTTAATGTCTAAATTAAATAGTTAATGCCTAAAACTTAACCTTAAACATTTGACATTTGAGAAACATGGATGAATGTCTGACGTGAGACTGTGAGAGCTGGTTGCCTTAATCACCTCTGGTGATGGGTAGTCATTTACTATATGTCAACCCTTTAATTTAGTCAGTGCCTGTTGACATTCATGTGGATTGGCGGTCTACATTGGCTGCCTTGGATATTGAAAGAATGCTTTAGGCCTGCTATCTCATGCAAGAGTCTGTCCCATTGAATAAAGCCTTGCCGTCAACACGGAGTAAGAGCAAGCGATACAACATCTCCCTGAATTTATCATCTACTTTTGGGAAAAGTCCTTTCTGGCTCTTCACACACATGTAATCATATGATATAAACCTTCTCACTAGAAAGCATTTTGTGCTTTTGAAAGTTTGCCTAAAGCCAGACTTTTGGAGATCAAAATGTGAACAGGCAAATGGAGAAAGGCCATGAGGATTCGACTTAAAGGGAGGACTGCAATCTTTATGTATGAGGTGCTTAAATATGAGCAGGCACGTTCTTCATTGCATATGGGATCTTCTCTTTGAATAGGCTTATCTGCATACCTTTTAAATAACTCTCATAGACTTGGTTTTGTTTATGGTTTCTTCATACCGTGTCCTAAGTAGATTGTGTATTTCTATAGGCCAACAATTGGAAATTAAAAATATATCCTTTAATGTTGTGATTTAGATCATATGTTCATTACGCTATCGTTCACCTTAGAATAAAGAGATAATTTGTGAATCTAACTTCACGCCCTCATCTACATTATCTTAAACCTTTCATTGATTTTATGTCTCACCATCCACCATTTTGATTTGGAACAACTTTGTTGTCTAACCTCTGTTTTTTACCTTAACATATGCTGCTCCTGAAGCAAGAGGAGGGACCATTGAAAGATTTAACCGGATTAATTTCTACAAGACAAACCCTGTAAAGAAAGAGCCCAATTCCTTTCACTTCTTTCATGAAACCCATATATCTTTTGTACGATCGAAAAGAGGAGCAGAGGATACACTGCAGGCATTGTATAGAACAGCATTGCTGTAACAGTACATCCACACTGCCAAGGCAATCATCAAATAAAATGATACTTTGACCTCGCCTTCGTGTCGGTTTGTTAAGTAGTGTGAGGATAATAGCCTCTTTAGGCCATGAACAACATGGATCGCTGCACAAAACCTTTAGTAATTCCTCTGAACCAGCATGTGTGGTGTTAAGTCTGCTGTTCTGCTATGGAGGATCAGTGGAAGAGAGGTTAGCTTCAAACACAGAGCATTACAGCCACAGGTCAATCCCTCCTTTGGGGCTTTAGACTTGGGCGATTGTGTGCTTCAGGGATGTGTGTGTGTACCAATTTCAGAGGGAAGTGAAGGGTCAACACCTTGGAAGGTACACCTAAGCCTGCTTTATGGCCACTTTATCTTGGATTGTAAAGACACAAAAACTACAGGGCTAACAGGCGGGTCCCAAAGAGGCAAATAATGGTGCAGCACAAAATTGGTGTGCAGAACTGCATTTTGGGAACACACAGCTTGTCGGACTTTGTCATAAATGGGCTACTGCAGCAGACGACCACACCAGGTTCCACTCCTATCAGCTAAAAACAAGAAGAATCAGCCCCAGTGGGCACGCAATCACCAACCGTGGACAATTGAGGAGTAGAAAAACATTGCCTGGTCTGACGAATCCTGGTTCCTGTTGTGTCATGCAAGAGTCAGGATTTGGCGTAAGCAGCATGAGTAAATGACCCCAACTTGCCTGGTGTCAATGTTAGTGTAATGTTTCCCTGGCACACATTAGGTCCCTTGATACCAATTGAGCAACGGTTCCATGCCCCAAAGAATTCTGGCTGTTCATGAGGCAAAGGGGAGTCTGACCTGGTATTCGATGGGTATACCTAATAAACGGTCCACTGAGTGTAGGTCCTTAAACTATTTACTAATAATTTGTTGTCTTTTTCTGAGAACCTATTTATACTTTATGAATATATCCCTGCCATTGGTAGCCATTCCAGCAGTACCTGATGCTCGTTAAGGTCGCAAAATAGCCTAGAACATACCAATGATAAAAGAATAAGCACACAAATGATGTTAAAATAAATATATTGAAGGTTTTATTTTTTTTAAATGTTTTGCAATTTTGCAAGGAGTTGAAGAAGACTTGTAATATGAATGTTTTTTTTTTCTTCAAATATTTTTTATTATACACACACAAGAATGGTGTATAGGGATACAAGACAGGTATACAATTCTTATCTAAACATAAAAGAGCATACAGGAACAACAAGACCCAGAGTTCTGGGTCCAAAACAAATAATACAAAACACGACATAGAAAACAAGGACACGTAGAAAGAAAGAGGGAAGATGTCCCCCCCACTTATTCCCCCCTACCCCCACCCCCCCTACTCGTCCAAGTAGGAGAGGAAAGGCTGCCAGATTTGATAAAATGTTGATAATTTATTGTCCAGAATATATCTAATTCTTTCTAAGTGTACAGTGTTTGCCAATTCACTGAGTCATAATTTGGTAGAGGGCGCTTCCCTCCTTTTCCAAATACAACAAGATATTTTTTTTGGCCGAAATGAGACCGTACAAGATTAGTTGTTTTTGGGGGTTGGTTAATCCGTTTAGGGACTCAGATACTCCCAGGATTATCAGAAGTGGGTCTGGATCTATTGAAGTCTCCAAAACTTCAGAGAGGATCCCAAAAATTCCACACCAATAACCATGCAAGCTAGAGCATAGGGCAAAGCAGTGGAGTAGTGTACCCTGCGTAGCCTGACATTTTTCACATGTAGGGGATGTATCAGGAAATATCCTATGCAGTTTAGTTTCGGAATAGTGTAATCTGTGTAATACCTTGAATTGTATGAGACGATGTCTGGAATTAATGGAGTATGTGTGGATATACTCCAAGCTCTCTTCCCAGTCTGCCACAGAAATGTCAGTCCCTAGTTCTTCCTCCTATTTTGGCTTGATGGCATCTGTAGAAGGTGTGCTAACAGAATGAAAAGCATCATATAGACGCGATATCAGTTTATCTGAGGTGGGGCATATTTTTATGCATCCGTCAAACATGGAAGGTTTAGCATTCCCAGATGTTGGGAGGTGTTTTCTAATGCAGTCTCTAATTTGTAGGTATCTGAAAAAATGACTTCTGGGAAGTTTCCCTCAGCAACTCAAAGGAAGCAAAGGTCCCTTCTATGTATAAATCCCCTATGGTACTTATCCCCACCTCTCCCCATCACTCAAAGGTATTATCAAGGTTAGAAGGGGCAAAGGAGGGATTCCTGGCGACAGGGAGCATGAATGACATTGGTCAAAGCTCAAAGTGGACTTTAATTTGCTTCCAGATTCGGACTGTGCTATGTATAATAGGATTGTTACAATAAAGTGACATCTCCAGATTGACAGGTGACAAAATCACAGCGCCAATAGAGAAGGGGTGACACTCCTCACGCTCCATAGTAAGCCAGCTGGATGCCAGAAGTGCGTCATCCAGCAGAAACCTAACAACGCGGAGGTTAGCAGCCCAGTAATAAAATATCAAATTTGGGAGAGACAATCCTCCTTCCATCTAGGATTTACAGAGGTGTTTTTTACCTATCCTGTGTGTTTTATAATCCCAGATGAAAGGATTGATAATTGAGTCCAGTTGTTTATGAAAGGATTTAGGTATGAATACTGGGATGTTCTGATATAGGTAGAGCAGTTGTGGGAGGAAGACCATTTTAATGGCATTAATTCTTCTGAGCAGAGAAATTGGGTAGAGTTCTCCAAAATAGTATGTTTGCTTTGAGTTTTTTTATCAGAGAGGGGAAATTCTCTTGAAATAGTAAAGAGTATTGTTTGGAAACTACAATTCCTAGGTAGGTATTTTTTTCTGAAGATAACTTAAATGGGAGATGTTCTAGCCAGGAGGTGTTTTGCGACTGTATGGGCATTAATTCACTCTTGTTCCAATTTATTCTGTATCCCGAGAAGGTACCAAACAAATTGATCACATCAAGAATAGTTGGAATACTAGCCTGGGGTTCTGTTACATAGAGGAGGATGTCATCTGCGTATAGGGAAATCTTATTGAGAGTATCTTTAGTATTATAGCCGTGTATTGCTGCATGAGATCTAATCGTCTGAGCGAACGGTTCGATAATTAGGGTGAAGAGCATAGGCGACAGCGCACAGCCCTGCCTTGTCCCCCTGTTAAGGTTAAATCGGGGCGACAATGATTGGTTAGTGAGTATTCTGGCACAGGGGTTCCTATATAAAAGCTGGATCCAATTTATGAACTCATCTCCAATATTACATTTCTGTAGGACCTTGAATAGATAGGGCCACTCAACTTGGTCAAAGGCCTTTTCGGCGTCAAGAGATATGATGGCAAGGTCCACGTTGGGTAACCTCTGAGAATACATAATATTGAAGAGGCGCCTGAGATTGAAGAATGAGTTTCTGTTAGGGATAAAGCCGGTCTGATCCGAATGGACCAATTTGCCAATTAAAGTGCTAAGCCAGATTTTTTGCTAAAATCTTTTGGTCTGTAATAAGGAGAGATATTGGTCTATATGACCCTACCTCTTCTGGATTACCCTTATGTATAACTGTAATGAACTCTTCGTCCAAAATAGAAGGGAGAGCTCCATCCTCATTGGCCTGAACCAACATTTTGTGCAGGTAGGGAGAGAGCATGTTGCTGAATGTTTTATAAAATTCACCAGGGTATCCAGTTTAGAGATTTAATTGTTTCTCGAATTTCATCAAGAGATATTTCCTTATTCAGGAAGTTAGAATCTTCCTGGTTCAGGGCAGGATTTTTTTTTTTTTTTTTTTACAGTCCTCCAAAAATGTTTGCATAATTAACCTGTTACTCCTACCCCTACTTTTTCGAACATTCTGTTAAAAATCGCGCAACATTTCAGCGCCCTGCTGCTCATGCCAGGAATATAGTATATGCATATGATTAGTATGTGTGGATAGAAAACACTCAGACGTTTATAAAACTGGTTAAATCACTGCTGTGACTATAACAGAACGTGCGTTTCATAGAAAAGTGCAGGAAAATCTGATCACTGAAAATGGAAATAAATATCCATGCGCCACTTCCAGGAATTGTTCAAGAAGAACCAAATTAAATGAGGGAGGTTGCAGTGCCTACAGCTTCCACACGATGTCTAGAGTCTTGTTTCGGCTTTGATTCTTGGTCAAACCGCATCAAGGGAACCGATTCCCTCCGGTCTCCGACCGGATGTTTTGCTGAGAAATATCCTGACATTTTTTCCAGACGGAAACATCTATAGAATTTACATCGCCTCCTGATGAATTTTAGCTTATTAACGTGTACTAATATAAAGTTGCATTACAAAAGTATTTCGAAGTGTTTTGTGAAAGTTTATCGTCGACTTTTTGAATTTTAAAAATGACGTTACGTTATGAAACGCTATTTTTGTCTCGTTTATCACACAGATAATAGATCGATATCTAGGCTATATATGGACCGATTTAATCGAAAAAAAAGACCAATAGTGATTATGGGACATCTAGGAGTGCCAACAAAGAAGATGGTCAAAGGTAATGAATGTTTTATATTTTATTTGTGCGGTTTGTGTAGGAAGACTATGCTAATTATTTTGTTTACGTCCCCTGCGGGTCTTTGGGGTGTTACATGCTATCAGATAATAGCTTCTCATGCTTTCGCCGAAAAGCATTTTAAAATCTGACTTGTTGCCTGGATTCACAACGAGTGTAGCTTTAATTCAATACCCTGCATGTGTATTTTAATGAACGTTTAAGTTTTAACTAATACTATTAGCATTTCAGCGCATTTGCATTTCCAGATCTCTAGAACGTGCCAGGTAGGAGCAAGAGGTTAAGGGGTTTGTCATTGATGTCTTTGGGGGAAGAGAGTAATTCCCCAGATGCAGATTTAACTTTGTGAATCATTCGGTCACTCACATTTTTTCGAAGTTGTCTGGCGAGTAATTTGTGTGGTTTGTGACCAAACTCAAAATATTTTTGCTTGGCATAGAGAAAAGATTGAGCAATTTTAGCTGAGAGAATCTGATTATATTCAAATTTTAAAGAGAAAATGTTTTATGTTTCTCCATAGATGGGTGGCTAGCATTCTCCCTATCCAGTAAGTTAATTTGTCCCTCCAGTTCTTCCAGTTTTCCTCTGTCTGTAAACAATTGTTGGAAAAATTACTTGTCATGCACAAGGTAGGTGTCCTAACCGACTTGCCAAAACTATAGTTTGTTAACAAGACATTTGTGGAGTGGTTGCAAAACAAATTTTAATGACTACACCCTAAGTGTATGTAAGCTTCCGACTTCAACTGTAAGTCCGAATATTGATGTAGCAACTGCAGATTGTCCCGTTAATCACGCAGCTGACCAAATTACATAAGATTTTAGTTCTGGGTTAATGGAGTTTAGACTGCTCTAAGGAGTGACTGCAATCCACACTTTAGTTTTGGTAGATAAGTAATTGCCAAGATACGCACGCTTATGTTAGTATTTTGGGACTAAAAACTTTTTTTACTCAGCATAGAGCTGCACATCAGACTATTACAACAGTGTGACTTTTTTGGAATAACATTTCCATAATATTTTCATAAACATCCTCTGTATTCTGTGATTATTGTTTAATCATTGATACGTTCTAGGGACCATTTTGAGAGTTTAAGGAGCATCGGGTACTGCTGGAATGTCTACAAATGGATTGTCCATTTTTTTTGTGTGAAATTACAATGGTCACTCAAAACATTTATGAGGTATTTATAAAGTTCAAATAGTGCACACTTTAGTTGTTGAGGCCATGGAAAAAGATGTAACGAATTATTAGTAAATGGTTTATAAGGACCTATATTAAATATATTGTGAATGATCTTGTTAATCAGTCTTAAATACTTTAAAGGTTGTTTATACATTTGTGAATAACTATATCACTAACATATACAAATGTGGGAGTACTGATTATTAAATGAATACTATTTAGTAATCCACTATAAATGCTTTATTACGTGGAGTTAGTATAAAGTGCTACCAACAACCCTGATAACAGACAACCTTTGTTGCAAAAACATTCTGTGGTTGTTGTTGTTGACTTGAAAAGTGTGTCGCGTGTACATTCATGTTTCAAAGTGTCTGTGATCTAGAGGGGGATACAGGTATGCGACAGGGATGAAAGTAGCTCGGTACAGGACCTAAGTAGGTCTAAATGCGTGTTTGGTTATATAAACGCGGCAGACAGGACTTTCCATTAGGGCTGTATAGGCAGAAGGGACATGTTTAGTTATATTAAGGGTTCTGGGAGATCCTTTACAGGACTTTCCATCAGAGGTACAGTAGTATGCAGTGCCTTCAGGATGTATTCATACCCCTTGACTTTTTCCACATTTTGTTGTGTTAGTGCCTGAATTCAAAATTGATTAAATAAATACAATTCTCACCCACCGACATACAATAACCTATAATGACATAGTGAAAACCTGTTTTTAGAAACGTTTGCAAATGTATTGAAAATGAAAATCAGAAATATCTCATTCACATAAGTATTCACATCCCTGAGTCAATACTTTGTATAAGCACCTTTGGCAGTGATTACAGCAGTGAGTCTTTCTGGGTAAGTCTCTAGGAGCTTTCCACACCTGGATCGTGCAACATTTGCCAATTATTATTTTCAAAATTCTTCAAGCTCAAATTGGTTGTTGATCATTGCTAGACAATCAATCACAGGTCTTATCATAGATTTTCAAAACTCGGCCCCTCAGGAACATTCACTGTCTTCTTGGTAATCAACTCCAGTGTAGATTTGGCCTGGTGTTTCAGGTTATTGTCCTGTTGAAAGTTGAATTAATCTCCCAGTATCTGGTTGAAAGCACCCTGAACCAGGTTTTTCTCTAGGATTTTTCCTGTGCTTAGCTGCATTCTATTATTTTTGATGCAACCACCACTATGCTTGAAAATATGGAGAGTGGTACATAACACTTTGTATTTCCATCACCAGTTTTCTTTTATCACAGCCATTAAACTCTGTAACTGTTTTAAAATCACCATTTGCCTCATGGTGAAATCACTGAGCAGTTTCCTTCCTTTCAGCAACTGAGTTAGGAAGGATGCCTGTATCGTTGTAGTGACTTGGTGTATTGATACACATTCCAAAGTGTAAGGGCTAGGGATCCTGCTAGCGGGACAACTTCCAATGAAATTGGAGGGCGCGCAATTCAAATTTAAAACATGTATGTACATATAAGGTTCTTATATCAGCTGAAAGATTAAATTCTTGTTAATCTAACTGCACTGTCCGATTTACAGTAGCTATTACAGCGAAAACATGCCATGCGATTGTTTGAGGACAGTGCCCCACATCAAAATATTTTTCCACCGGCGCAGGTTTCACACATTCACAAATAACGATTAACTATTCACTTACTTTTTGAAAATCTTCCACTGATTTGTCATCTGTTTTGCCAGCAGCATACCACCCTGCATACCACTGCTGGCTTGCTTCTGAAGCTAAGCAGGGTTGGTCCTGGTCAGTTCCTGGATGGAAGACCAGATGCTGCTGGAAGTGGTGTTGGAGGGCCAGTAGGAGGCACTCTTTCCTCTGGTCTAAAAAATATCCCAATTCCCCACGGTGGTGATTGGGGACACTGCCCTGTGTAGGGTGCTGTCTTTCGGATGGGATATTAAATGCGTGTCCTGACTCTCTGAGATCATTGAAAATCCCATGGCACTTATTGTAAGAGTAGGGGTGTTAACCCTGATGTCCTGGCTAAATTCCTAATCTGGCCCTCAAACCATCATGGTCCCCTAATAATCCCCAGTTTACAATTGGCTCATTCATCCCCCTCCTCTCCCCTGTAACGATTCCCCAGGTTGTTGCTGCAAATGAGAACATGTTCTCAGTCAACTCACCTGGTGAAATAATGGATAATAAGTTAAAAAATCCAAACTGATTTTAGCAGGTGTGTAATGTCTTAGTATCGTCCTTCTGCTAAAACTGATATGTCTTGTTCGTTTTTGAAATTACAAGCCTGAAACAGTAAAAATAGACTGCTGACACCTAGTGGAAGCCATAGGAATGGCACCTAGTGGAAGCCATAGGAATTTCTAAGATGAAATTGTCTCTCAAAACAATTAAATTCTGGTTGGTTTTTCTTTGGACTTCCTCCTTTCATATCTATTGTATTATATACTCCTACATTATTGTAACATTTCTACAAACTTCAAGGTGTTTTCCTTTCAATGGTACCAATTATAAGCATATCCTGGCTTCAGGGCCTGAGCTACAGGCAGTTTACTTTGGGCACGTCATTCAGACAGGACCCATCTACCAATATGTGCCCTTCTATGCGAAGCATTCGAATACCTCCCTCCTCATTGTGTGGGGTACAGAGATGAGGTTGTCATTAGAAAATCAAGTTAAACACATTGCATCTTATTTTGTGACTTGTTAAGAACATTTATTTTTAAATGGAGATTGCATGGCTGTGTTTTTGATTTCATACACCTGTCAGCAAAAGGTGTTTTGCCAAATCCATTAATTTGAAGGAGTGTCCACATACGTTTGTGTATATATACACTACTGTTCAAACGTTTGGGGTCACTTAGAAATGTCCTCGTTTTTAAAAGAAAATCAAATTTTTCGTCCGTTAAAATAACATAAAATTGATCATAAACATTGTTAATGTTGTAAATGACTATTGTAGCTGAAAACGGCAGATTTTTTATGGAATGTTTACATAGGCGTACTGAGGCCCATTTTCAGCAACCATCACTCCTGTGTTCCAATGGCAGGTTCTGTTAGTTAATCCAAGTTTATAATTTTAAACGGCTAATTGATCATTAGAAAACCGTTTTGCAATGATGCTAGCACAGCTGAAAACTGTTGTTCTGATTAAAGAAGCAATAGAACTGGCCTTCTTTAGACTAGTTGAGTATCTGGAGCATCAGCATTTGTGGGTTCGATTACAGGCTCAAAATGTCCAGAAACAAAGAACTTTCTTCTGAAACTCATCAGTCTATTCTTGTTCTGAGAAATGAAGGCTATTCCATGAGAGAAATTGTCAAGAAACTGAAGATCTCAAAACTATGAAATAACACATGTGGAATCATCTAGTAACCCAAAAAATGTCAAACAAATAAAAATATATTTTATATTTGAGATTGTTCAAAGTAGCCACCCTTTGCCTTGATGACAGATTTGTACACTCTTGGCATTCTCTCAAATGTTTAGCAAGAGAAAACAAAAACAAGCATTTCTTATTGGAGAAGGTTTTGGTGCCTAATCATTGCAGCCCTGTTTTTAATGGGTATTGACATATTTTGGGAACTTCTTATGTAAAATATTGATGTCAGTGTTATTAGGCAGGAAAAATGCTCACCACTGCTTACGTGTAGACCTACCAGAGTACGCACACACAAAAACACTAAAGGTACACAGCAGAAGTGACAGTGACAGCTCCCGAGCTCCAAATTCACAACTTGATTTGTGGCCGAGCGAGCCCTCCCCAAGCTAATGGGGCAGGGATGTCACGCGCCATTAATATTCGCCTATATTTGGACGGCGCTGCGCTCTCCACATCACCTTGTGTCTCTAGGTGGGTGATAGATATATCCTTGGCCCCAGATGTCAGCACTCCTGTTTGGGGGGACGTAGCAACCAAGCAAGCCTAGGTGTGCAGCTTTACGCTCAGGGAAAATGATGCTGTCAGCACAAGTGCTGCTGCCAACAAACACCATCCTTATTTCCCTCCCCCTCCTCCTTATTTTCCCTTCACTAATTTCATATTCTCCCCCTCCCCTTGATTGTGATTCTACCATCACCTCCTCTCAGCCCATTCCACGGTCTCATCTCAACCTGATCCACCTCCATCATCAGTGTTTCCACCCCCCGTCCTCCTCCTTTTCTCTTCCCTTGTTTCCTATCCTCATCCATTTTGCCTCCACTAGCATCTCTTCACACCCCATTCCACGACTCTGGTCTCAACACAGCTCCACTTCCCTTAACACGGGATTCCATCCATCCTCCATCACTCCTTTCCTCCATTGCAGGTTGTTACCATGGAGCTGTTGGCTACAAGGCATGATTGGAGAGAGAGAGAGAGAGAGAGAGAGAGAGAGAGAGAGAGAGAGGTGGGTCAGTGGATGTGTCAAAACTCACGTAGCCACCATCCCCAGTTCTCAATCGATTCAACAGTGGCAGGTGTAGCAACTCATAAGCTATTTTTACAGTCACAGTATTCCAACTATTTTCTGTCTTCTACTATGTCTGTTGAATAATAAAATAAGAACAGCTTTTCATTTCAATGTGAAAGGGAGAGAGAGAGAGAGAGAGAGAGAGAGAGAGAGAGAGAGAGAGAGAGAGAGAGAGAGAAAGGAAAACAAAGAAAAAGAGAATGCAAAAGCTTGTGATTGTCAGCTTCACATTTGCCTGTTGCCCAATCATAGCATCAGAATCTAAGATAATTGTCACACAAACACAAAAAAGGGTGAGAGTTTAATCAGGCGTTTTCTCCCCACGAATAGATTAAAAACATTAGCAAGACATGTATCTCTTTAGGAGGCGTCAGGGGCACATGGCGGAATCCGCGGGGAAGATGAATGACTTGAACAGAGGCAATTTGATGGTCAGGCCCCGTGAGTGATTTGTCAGGTCGCGCTCCTACCCTTTGATCTCCCAATTTACAAACCCATTCATGGATTCCTTTATCACTACTCGCTTTGTGTTCCTCCTCTTCAGAAAATAGTGCCTTGCGAGGAGTCCCTATTCAGATTGGTGATTGAGGAGTCAGTGGTGGCATCAAAAGATCAACTAAAGTGGATAGACAAGAATGTACAGAAAATGACTTGCCTTACCAATGACAAAGCGCTTTGGTGTTCTTTCAAAGGCTATATCCCCAGTTGGAAGTATTGAGCATGAAATAGATTTCACCCCCAGGACCCCCTACTTTGGTGTCTCATTTTATACACCCTTTGCCGTTTCTATGCTTTACAACTCTGTAATATATGACAGATATGTGCTTGTCGGTTGTTAAATGTAAATTCACCCACTCAAAAAGACGGCCAGAAGTTTGTTGAAATCCCAATGACTTATCACTATGCATTCAACCATCTGAACGATGTCTGTTTTTTTGTTTAGTTGTCATCCAGATGTGTTATCACTGCACTTTCAACCATTTAAAAGCACAACAAAGTTCAAATGGGAATACAGTGTTAGATATTTATTCAACAACCTAATGTGTTATCACTGTTCTTCATCTAATAGCACAGCCAAATTACTTGGATTGTGCTTGAGATTGCATTAAAAGTACATAGTGCAAGTAATCATGGCTGTTTGAGATTCTGTGCAGATTATTGTAGCAATTGTGAAGATAGCCAAAGACCTGCAACATGCACGCTTCCTAGGATTACATAAGAAGACATTTATACAGTAGCCTCAAAATGTGGCCATGGAAGTGTTACTCATGTTAAAAGGACATTTCAGGATTTTGGCAATGAGGCACTTTATCTACAATGAACAAAAATATAAACGCAACATGCACCTATTTCAAATATTTTATTGAGTTACAGTTGATAATAACTCATAACACATCTCCTTCGCATAGAGTTAATCAGGCTGTTGATTGTGGCCTGTGGAATGTTGTCCCACTCCTCTTCAATGTCTGTGAAAAGTTACTGGATATTGGCGGGAACTGGGACACCCTGTCGTACACGTCAATCCAGAGCATCCCAAACATGTGCAATGGGTGACATGTCTGGTTGAGTATGCAGGCCGTGGAACAATTGGGACATTTTCAGCTTCCAGGAATTGTGTACAGATCCCTGCGACATGGGGCCATGCATTATCCTGCTGAAACATGAGGTGATGGCGGCGGATGAATGGGACGACAATGGGCCTCAGTATTTTGTGGTCTTTCTGCATTCAAATTGCCATCAATAAAATGCAATTGTGTTCGTTGTCTGTAGCTTGGCACCAGCATGCCAGTGGCTACTGAAGGTGAGCATTTTCTCACTAAAGTTGGTTACGAAGCCAAACTGCAGTCAGGTCAAGACCCTGGTTAGGACAATGAGCAAGCAGATGAGCTTCCCTGAGACGGTTTCTGATAGTTTGTGCAGAAACTTATATTTGGTTGGATGTACTGGATGTACTTCTCTAAAGCGATGTTGGAGGCAGCTTATGTAGAGAAATACACTTTTTGTGCATATGGAACATTTCGGTGGTCTTTTATTTTAGCTCATGAAACATGGGACCAACACTTTACATGTTGAATTTATATTTTATTCAGTATATTCCCCAGAGTCAGGTGAACTCATGGATACCAGTTTGTCTACAAATTAATAATTTGTTGTCTATGTCACATCTACTCCCGCTCCGGTGCTCTAAGTCACCTGTCTACTAACCACCGGTCATGGCAACCCATCACTATGCACACCTGATTATTAGCCACACCTGGACCTTATCACTCCTCTGATTACTCCCACTATATATAGCCCTCGGTCATATCCCATCAGGCGTTCTTGTCTCTGTACAACCTCACCTTCAGGACAGTGGCAGCTTCCAGCGGATGGAATGAGCCGGCGCTCAGCACCCTATTCCGAAGAGGGTTGTGCGATGATATCCAGACAGAGTTGGCGTGCCAAGATGACACCCTTTCCTTGGACGCACATATCGTGATGGACATATTTCTGGATAACGTCGGCAGGAGTGTCGGTACCACCATCACCACTCTCCCTTCTTTGTTGACCAATCTGAGTTAGAGCCTGAACTCATGGTTCAGGGGCTCCATGTAGCTGAGCGACACCGTCGAAGACATCTGGGGCTCTGTCCCTATTGCGGACAGGAGGGGCACCAGCTTTAGCTGTGTCCGATATGTCCCAACCCAGTGTCCACAAGGGCAGAAGGACAGCCCCTTGATCATCCATCTCCTTTCTAATATCCATATCACTAGCTGGCTGTCCCGCACATGTTGTATCTACGGTTCAAATCAAATCAAATTGTATTTGTCACATACACATGGTTAGCATGTGTAACATACACAAGGTTTTCAAGAGGACTCCTATGCCACAGGGAATTTCATTGACCAGGCCCTTGCCTCCTCAATGAAAATCCACTCCTCTCTCCATTTCCGGTTCAAGTATTGGATGGTGTACCACTGGGATCCGGGACTGTCGCACACATCACAGCACCACTCGACTTCACTGTGGGACCTATGCACCAGGAAATACTTCCCTTGCTCAGCATCACTGCACCCACAAACAAAGTCGTCCTCGGCCTCCCGTGACGTCAACGTCGTAACCCCACCATCTCCTGGTCAAGGATAAGAATCATCACCTGGGCACCAGGATGCCAGAGGACCTGCTTTCACTCACCTTGTGGTTCCACGTCTGTTGAGAGTCAGGTTAGTACCCCCCAGCCTCAAGCCTATCCCTCCCATGTCATTGTCCCTGTGTTTTGGGACGTGGACTTGGACATCCGCCAGGCTCTGGAGAGGGAATCCGAGCCCTCTACCTGCCCTCCTGAACGCATCTACGTATCCTCGGAGGTAAGGGATAGGCTGTTGACCTGGGCGCACACATCACTCACCAATGGACACCCAAGTATCACTCAAACTATTCACTCCATTTCTGAGAAAAACGGGTGGACCACCTTGGTGCAGGACGTGGCTCACAATATCAACTCATATTCAGTATGTGTGCAAACACAATAACCCTGGCACGCTCCGGCAGAGGAGCTCCTTCCCCTTCCCGTGCCTCAGCATCCCTGGTCTTATCTGTTCATTGACTTTGTTACCGATCTCCCCTCTGACGGTTTCACCACCATTCTGGTGGTTGTGGACAGGTTTTCAAAATCAGCCTGTTTATTCCTCTCTGGTCACTGTACCGCTCTCCAGGTCGCTGAGGCACTGTTCCAGCTGGTCTTTCTGGCACTACGGCCTTCCAGAGGATTTTGTCTCCTGCCATGGCCCCCAAATTACGTCACGGGTATGGAAGGCTTTCATGGAGAACCTGGGGGTCACGGTCAGCCTCACTTCCGGGTACTGGCCTCAGTCCAATGGGCAGGTGGAGAGGATGAACCAGGAGCTGGGGAGGTTTCTGAGGAGTCACTGCCAGGACCTGGCAAGGGGAGTTCCCTGGGCGAAATACGGACAGAATTCATTACGTCACTCCTCCACCGGGCTTACTCTTGTGTCCTGTGTTATTCTCTGCACTCCGAGCCAGACCGAAGCCCCTGCAATGGACAAATGGTTCCGGCTTGCAGAGAAAGTTTGGAGTGATGCTTATGCTAGGCTTCATTTACATTTACATTTAAGTCATTTAGCAGACGCTCTTATCCAGAGCGACTTACAAATTGGTGCATTCACCTTATGACATCCAGTAGAACAGTCACTTTACAATAGTGCATCTAAATCTTAAAGGGGGGGGGGGTGTGAGAAGGATTACTTATCCTATCAGAGTGCCGTACGTTGCCAGAAGGAGCAGGCGGGTCGCCACCACAGTGCCTCTCCACCAGGAACCTCCCACTACACCTGCCCTGCAAGAAGCTGAGCCCCCGGTTTGTGGGGCTATTCAAGGTCCTCCGGAGGATCAACAAGGTGACTTATATCTTACAGCTCCCCACTAACTACCAGATATCATCTTCTTTTCATGTTTCTCTCCTCAGGCCGGTGGTTCCTGGTCCCCTGGCTGAAGCCGCTCATCACGACACCCCTCTACCTCCTCTGAACATTGAGGGAGGTCCTGCCTATGATGCAGATCCCTTCTGGACTCCAGATGTCTTGGAGGTCGGCTTCAGTACCTGGTGGACTTGGAGGGGTAGGGTCCAGAGGAGTGGTGTTGAGTTCCGGTGGACGACATTCTAGATCCCAACATCATCCGAGAATTCCACCTCCACCGTCCTCCTGGTCAGCGTTGTGCAGCGGCTAGAGCCGTGCGTCGGGAGGGGATACCACCACGTCTACTCCCCCTGTCTGGCGCTCGACATCACGTCTACTAACCACTGGTCCTCGCAACCCATCACTATGCACACATAGAAACCCTTGATTACCCACACCTGCACCTCATTATTAAGCACACCTGGACCATATCACTTCCCTGATTAGTCCCACTGTATATATCACTCCGTTGTCACTCCGTTGTCATTTCCCATCAGGCGTTATTGTCTCTGTTTATGTTCTCATGTCCAGACACTTCTCTTGTTTTTGTATCATTATGTGTTCATTTACAATACATTCTCCAAATGCACCTGTTTCCTAACGCCCTGCGTCTACATTAGTCTCTCAACTAAAGATGGTCAAAGAATAGCACTA
Source organism: Oncorhynchus keta (assembly GCF_023373465.1). Classification (NCBI taxonomy): domain Eukaryota; kingdom Metazoa; phylum Chordata; class Actinopteri; order Salmoniformes; family Salmonidae; genus Oncorhynchus; species Oncorhynchus keta. Next base: position 44,582,772 of record NC_068450.1, read on the forward strand.
AATCAAAGCAAATCCAACATTAAATGCACTTTAAACAGTTTGACTTTATTTTGATCTAATAACTTAGATTTTTGGTGGAGATGGAGGCATAAATCCAATATATTAATAATTCACTTTAAGATTACATTTTAAAATCAACCAAAGCTTGATACCCTAGGCTATACATTGCCTTTAGAAATTATTCATACACCTTGATTTATTTCACATTTGGATTTGTTACAGCTTGAATTCAAGATGGATTCAATGTTTTTTTTGTCACCCATCTACACACTATAAAGACTCATTTCATAATGACCATATTTTTGGAAATGTTTGCAAATGCACTGAAAATGAAAATCAGAAATTTCTAATTCACATAAGTATTCACATCTCTGAGTCAATACTTTGTATAAGCACCTTTGGCAGTGATTACAGCTGTGAGTCTTTCTGGGTAAGTCTCTAGGAGCTTTCCACACTTGGATCGTGCAACATTTGCCAATTATTCTTTTTTACATTTTTCGAGCTCTGTCAAATTGGTTTTTGATCATTGCGACACAACTATTTTCAAGTCTTATCATAACATTTTCAAGTAGATTTAAGTCAAAACTGTAACTTGACCATTCAGGAACATTCACTGTCTTCTTGGTAAGTAACTCCAGTGTAGATTTGGCATTGTTTTAGGTTATTGTCCTGCTGAAAGGTGCATTCGTCTCCCAGTCTCTGGTGAAAGCAGACTGTACCAGGTTTTCCTCTAGGATTTTTCATGTGCCATAACGTTTAATATTTATCCTGAAAAATGTCGGAGTCCTTAATGATTACAAGCATACCCATAACATGATGCAGCTACCAATATGCTTGCAGATATGGAGAGTGATACGCAGTAATGTGTTGGATTGAAATATAACAATTTGTATTCAGGACAAAAAGTTAGTTGATTTGCCACACTACATGACCAAAAGTATGTGGATTCTAAAATCATTCCAAAATCATGGGCATTAATATGGAGTTGGTCACCCCTTTGCTGCTATAAGATCTTCCACTTCTGGAAAGGCTTTCCACTAGATGTTGGAAAATTGCTGCGGGGACTTGCTTCCATTCAGCCACAAGTGCAATAGTGAGGTCGGGCATTGATGAGGCCTGGTTGGTACTCGTCGTTCCAATTCACCTCAAAGGTGTTCGATGGGTTGAAGTCAGGGCTCTGTGCAGGCCAGTCAAGTTCTTCTCCACACCGATCTTGACAAACATTTTCTGCATGAACCTTGCTTTGTGCACATGGGCATTGTCATGCTGAAACAGGAAAGGGCCTTCTCCAGACTGTTGCCACAAATATGGAAGTACAGAATCATCTAGAATGTCATTGTAGGCTATAGAATTAAAATTTCCCTTCAATGAAACTAAGGGACCTAGCCCGAACCATGAAAAACAACCCCAGACCATTATTCCGCCTCCACCAAACTTCACAGTTGGCAGTTTGCATTTGGGCAGGTAGCTTTTTTCCTGGCATCCGCCAAACCCAGATTTGTCCATTCGACTGCCAGATGTGGAAGCGTGTTTCTTCACTGCAGAGAACGGATTTCCACCCCCCCAGCTGACGCTTGGCATTTTTCAGGGTGATCTTTGGATTGTGTGCAGCTGCTCGGCCTTGAAGCTCATGAAGCTCTTGACGGACAGTTCTTTTGATGATGCTTCATCTAGAGGCAGGTTGGAACTCGGTAATGAGTATTGCAACTGAGGACAGACAATTGTTGAGCGCTATGCACTTCAGCACTCGGTGATCCCGTTCTGTGAGCTTGTGTGGCCTGCCACTTCACGGCTAAGCCGCTGTGCTCCTAGGGGATTCCACTTCACAATAACAGCATTTACAGTTGTCCGGAGTAGCTGAGCAGAAATTTGACGAACTGACTTGTTGGAAAGATGGAATCCTTTGACGGTGCCACGTTGAAAGTCGCTGAGCTTTTCAGTAAGGCCATTCTGCTGCCAATGTTTGTCCTTGGAGATTTCATGGCTGTGTGCTTGATTTTACACCTGTCAGCAACGGGTGTGGCTGAAATAGCTGAATCCACTAATTTGAAGCTGTGTCCACATACGTTTGTATATACAGTTTCGAGTATTCTTTCACACAGATTGAGTCCATGGAACTTATTATGCAACTAGTTAAGCTAATTGTTACTCCTTTGGGCTTGCCATAACAAAGGGGTTGAATAGTTAATGACTTCAGACATTTCAGCTTTTCATTTTTTATTAAATTTGTAAAACTTTCTAAGAACTAAATCCCACTTTGACATTATGGGGTATTGTGTGTAGGCCAGTGACACACAAAAAAATCAACATTTATGCCATATTAAATTCAGGCTGTAACACAACAAAATGTGGAACAAGTCAAGGAGTGTGAATACTTTCAAGGCACTCTATGTATTGTCTATTTTTTGTTGAACCCTGGGTTGAACTGAAACAACAGCTGTTGATGACTTCGAAACTGCTATATACTGTAGGCCTAAATAGTGTATTTGATGATATATATATTACATATAAATTATGGTTATATTTCATTTGCTCTGTTAAAACGTAGTGTACCTACACTTTGTAATGACTTCGATTGCAATAGTGAATCTATAGTTATTAAAATAGCTTTCAATAATGATTCTCACCATAGCACATTGGTACTAGTCAGTGACAAAGCCCTGGATGGGAGACCAAATGGATAGCTGTAGATAGATCAACTCTCCAGTAGGAGGTGCTGCTCAGACTATAGTTTTTTTTTTCCTGATAGAGGATATAACATTGAAGATCTGCCGTTGTTTCAAAGGTATAAATTCAACATATTTTATACAAATCAAATCAAATGTATTTATATAGCCCTTCGTACATCAACTGATATCTCAAAGTGCTGTACAGAAACCCAGCCTAAAACCCCAAACAGCAAGCAATGCAGGTGTAGAAGCAAAAACTCCCGAGAAAGGCCAAAACCTAGGAAGAAACCTAGAGAGGAACAAGGCTATGTGGGGTGGCCAGTCCTCTTCTGGCTGTGCCGGGTGGAGATTATAACAGAACATGGCCAAGATGTTCAAATGTTCATAAATGACCAGCATGGTCCAATAATAATAAGGCAGAACAGTTGAAACTGGAGCAGCAGCACGGCCAGGTGGACTGGGGACAGCAAGGAGTCATCATGTCAGGTAGTCCTGAGGCATGGTCCTAGGGCTCAGGTCCTCCGAGAGAGAGAAAGAAAGAGAGAAAGAGATAATTAGAGAGAGCACACTTAAATTCACACAGGACACCGAATAGGACAGGAGAAGTACTCCAGATATAACAAACTGACCCTAGCCCCCCGACACATAAACTACTGCAGCATAAATACACTGTTTATCCATGTTGAAAATTGGTTACCATGATGACAATCCAGTGGTTGAAATTTCACTCTCAAAACAATAGTTTACATGAATAACTTTTTTCAAATGTATTGTATTTTCCATGTCACAATACTTTGTCAAATTACGCTGGAACAACATTGATTCAACCCAGTGGGGCATTCAGTCTCTCTAATTCTCTCTCTCTCTCCCGCCCCCTCTCTCTGTGTACCTCTCTATTCCTCTGTCACTCTTTCTCGCAGACACTCTTTCTCTCTCCCTCTTCCTCTCTCTCCCTCTTTCTGTCTGTCTGACTCTCTTCGTCTCTCTCTCCCTCTCTCTCTCCCCCTTCCTCTCTCCCCTCTTTTTGTTCTGCCAGTCTCCTCCCCCCTGATTAATAAAAAGGGAGAGAAACAACAGAACCTTTCCCTCTTCCACACTTCCTCTCAAATGATCAACCTGTGTGAGCTCACCCCATCCTCCTTAGCTCCCATTCACCTCCCCATCTCCAACACAGAGATCATTTCAATCTTTCTGGCAGGCATCAGAAAAGGGGCTACTGTCCCTTTAAATCCTCCCCATTATGATTCCTGGAGCAAGCAGCTGGCCATAAAAAAGGAGGGAGAAAGAAGGAGAATAGCACACACTCCCGCCAAAACACACTGACACACACACTCATGTCCCCACTGGCTCTGTCCAGTGACTCCAGCCCAGCTCTGACAAGTGAAAAAGAAGAGCCTATTGTGGATTTGGGATTTGTACAGCCCTCTGTACTTAGTGGGATAAGTTTATTTTCCCAAAAGCTAAGCTCTTGTCAGACTTGCAGAGACGATGCCTTCCTTTTGCCTAGTCTCAAAAACCGCTCAGTGGATTTGGTAGTTGCTCAGATAATTTTTTGCAAGTTATTCCAACGGGAGGGATAGAGAGACTGAGCCAGAGAATGCTCCCACAGCTCATAAGGATTCTATATGTCTTGTCTTTTAGCTTTTTTCACGGTGGCTTTGTCAGGTAAGAAAGACATTGCATTGCTTGTGGATTATCTTTCACTGTTATTTGCAGCAAAGTGCATTTGAAGCAGAGTGCATTTGAAGCAGAGTGCATTTGCAGCAGAGTGCATTTGAAGCAGAGTGCATTTGAAGCAGAGTGCATTTGCAGCAGAGTGCATTTGAAGCAGAGTGCATTTGAAGCAGAGTGCATTTGCAGCAGAGTGCATTTGAAGCAGAGTGCATTTGAAGCAGAGTGCATTTGCAGCAGAGTGCATTTGCAGCAGAGTGCATTTGCAGCAGTTATTTCTCTTTTTTTCTACTTTTTCTATTCACTTATCAAGATCATATTACGACATCAGTTATTGTGCTTACATTTTGCTGTGAGAAAGAAAAGGAATAAAATGTGAAGTTTGAATATATTGTTAATATAGATCTTGAGACTAACCATGCATTGCTACCTGACTTTTGTATCTTTGGACCTTGGCAACCACATTCTAATATATGATATTTGAGCCCTACAGCCTTTGTTTAAAAACACCATCCTTCAAAAGGGACATCTTGACCGCCGAGGCGGAAATATAGAGAGAAGAAGTTGACCACTAACAATCGATTATTAATGATCATGTAAACCACGAGGGTAAAAATGACTGCAACAATAACTGGCAACAAAGAGACACACAAACAATGGAATATTCACAGCATTGTCTCCTTAAGTGCAAAGTAACAAGTGATTCTACCTGGCATGTTACCCTTGTATTTACACAATACAATGGACATCTATATCTCACCCACAGCGAAACAGATAAGATAAGATAAGATAGAACCTGTTATGACCTAAACTACCTGTAGAGCATCCATAACTTCTGCTATATTTTTAACCATTTTTTTTCAAGGAGGGAGTGTGGATACATGTACTGTATATTGTAACCATCATATAACAGTCACCATAACCTGGTAACCTAAGCCTACTGAACCATTTTTTAAAATGTTTAACAAATGCCTTATTTGGAAAAAGCGTCCGTCCTGAGGAGATTTCTGAAATGGCGAAATGAAATGAGTGTGCCAGCCTGACAAGTGTGCGAAGCTTGATTAATTATCATAGGAAAAAAGCGGCATGCTGCTGTCTCCTGTTCTGTTTAGACGGAAGAGACGAGCCGGTCTCTTTTGCTCTTCCTCTCTTGCTCCATCATCGCTGCCTTCTGTATTTTTCTCTCTGTTGCGTTCTCTTTCGCTCACTATCTTCCTCTCTTTAACTCTCTCCCTCAGTCGCTCACCCCTCTTCCCCATCTCTGTCTCTCTCTCTCTCTCTCCTTCCCCTATCCCTCTTCCCCGCCTGCTGCATCTCTCCTTGCGTAGCAGAAACTTTTGCAGTGAACGCTTTCCCTATTTCATGCCCTGTCAATTGCAGGTGTGGGAAATGGATGGAATTAAGATCTGCATAATCCCACCGCCAGCCTCGACACTCGGTGAACCTCGGGTCTTGAGAGAGCAGCCCTTTAGCCTTGGCGAGCAGGTGACCTGACAGCACCTCCTCAGAGAAATCATCCCAGAAGCTCACCAACCAGGCAGGGAAAGACGGAAGGGGGGGGGGTAGAGAGGGTGAGGGTAGAAGGGCAGGGGGTGTAGGGGAAAGAGAGAAAAAGGAAAGAGGGGAGCAAGAGGTGTAGAAGGAAGCCAAGGAGGGCCGCGAAAGAGAGGAGGGAGAGAGAGAGTAGGACAGAGAGGTAGACTAAAGGGAGGGGACAGCCAGTGTGAGGGATGTGAGAAGGCAAAATATTGCGGGAAATAAGAGAGAGAGGGGGAAATTGGCAGAGACTGTAACGTGTCCAGTCCCCTGTGGGGATGGGGGAAGGAGGAAGGGGTAAGGGGGACCTGTGGCTTCTGTGGCTGGGTAACATGGTTGGTTTCTTAGGGACTGACAAGCCAGGACATCAAGCAGGACACCGTATATTACACGCTTTGTGATCAGTCATTGTAGGAGACTCACAGTAGATGTAGTGTGTGTGTGTGTGTGTGTGTGCGTACACGTCGCTGTGCAACCCAACGTGTGGAAAAAGACAGACACTGGCACCTATACCAGCATTTAGAAGCCGTAAAACTGCACAGATCCTGCTCCCAGTGCTATTTGGTCAGCGAAGGGAGCCAGACTGAGTCAGAGCTGAGCTGGTTTGTCTTCATTATGCACCAAATGGATAAGAACATACTGAAACAGGGAGAGGGACAACCTCTCCCTAATCATTTTAAAACATGCATGCCCAAAATGTGTCTAAAACATATGTGAACATGACCCTCCCCATCAATTACCGCTGTGGAGCCGGGCCTGCAGGTCTGAAATTAGCCTCTGTCCCACTCAGACTACAATATCCCAGTGTCTGTCGTCCCCTCTGAACTGACCCATCTCATCACATGCCCCAGTGAGGGACAACAATGAACACTCGCCAGGACATACTTTATTAAATATGTACTTAACATGCAAATCCGGGGCAAATAGATGATTCAACTGGATGGTCATTGGATCGTAGACTTCGAGATTCCAGTGTTTTCTTATGAAAATGGGTCAGTGGTCATAATTATGTAAATAAGTGAGGGATTCGGTTGAGTGTGGTCTAGTGGGTGGATCACTTAAGATATCGCACAAAGGGACATCTGAGAGAGCCCCGAGATCCCAGGGGAGTCCTGGTTCCAGTTCAGATACTTTGCTCCCTTAATGGGGAGAAGAGATCCGGGCAGTTTTAAAACGGAAGGTACAGGTAACTGCCAAAATAATGGAAAGACTAGAGTAAATGCGGGATACAAAGTGTATTGCCGGGCGGCAGGTAGCCTAGTGAAAGGTTGCAAGATCATATCCCCGAGCTGACAAGGTAAACAAATGATGTCATTCTGCCCCTGAACAAGGCAGTTAACCCACTGTTCCTAGGCCGTCATTGACATCGTTCCTGAGTTAATTAAGCAATTAACATCCCATCATGCTTTGGATCATGTATAACAATGGCCTACTATGGCTATGCCCCCATAGGATGACAATGCCTCCACCCACAGGAGGCATGGTTACAATGGTTTGATTAGCCTGAAAATGAGGTATGACATCTCAGTCACCAGATCTCAACCCAATTGAACAGTTATTGGAGATTCTGGATTTAACATTTCTACCACCATCAACAAAACACCAAATTATGGAATTTCTTGTGGGAGAATGGTGTTTTCTCCCTCAAATAGAGTTCCAGACACTTATAAAATCTACGCCAAGGTGTATTGAAGCTGTTCTGGCTCGTGGTGGCCCAACCAATGATTTACATATACACTAGATGATTGATGGGAGCGCTGTGTTGAACCCACCGTACCTCCATGAATCACAGTCCTGCTGCTAGGAGAATGTTTGGGTACAATGGTTCATACAGTGCCTTTGGAAAGTATTCAGACCCCTTGACATTTTGTTTCAGAGATCAAGGATCTCTCTGTACTTTGCTCCACCCATCTTTGCCTCGATCCTGACTAGTCTCCCAGTACCTGCAGCTGGAAAACACCCCCACAGCATTATGCTGCCACCACCATGCTTCACAGTAGGGATGGTGCATTAACATTCAACAATTTTACTGAATTACAGTTCATACAACGAATTCAGTCAATTTAAATGCATTTATTAGGCCCTAATCTATGGATCTCACATGACTGGGCAAGGGTGCAGCCATGGTTGGGCCTGGGAGGGCACATGCCCACCTACTGGGGAACCAGGCCCCGCCAATCAGAATACATTTTTCCCCACATAAATACTCCTCAGTTTCATCAGCTGTCAGGATGGCTGGTCTCAGACGATCCTGCAGGTGAAGAAGCTGGATGTGGACTTCTTGGGCTGTCATGGTTACAAGTGGTCTGCGGTTGTTAGGCCGGTTGAATGTACTCCCAAATTCTCTAAAATTACGTTGGAGGCGGCTTAAAATAAACATTTAATTATCTAACAACAGCTCTGGTGGACATTCCTCCAGTCAGCATCCCAATTGCATGCTCCCTCAACTTGAGACATTTGTGGCATTGTTGTGTGACAAAACCACACGTTTTAGAATGGCCTTTTATTGTCCACTGCACAAGGTGCACCTGTTTAATGATCATGCTGTTTAATCAGCTTCTTGATATGCCACCTGTCAGGTGAATGGATTTTCTTGGCAGAGGAGAAATGCTCACCAACAGGGATGTAAACAAATTAGTGCACAAGATTTTAGAGAAATGTGCTTTTTATGTGTATGGAAAATTTGCTGGGATCTTTTAACAGCTCATGACAAATCTCTTGTAGGGATGATGCGAATTTTCGCAGCCTCTCGCAGCTTTTTGTAAAAAAATTGCGCAACATTTCAAAGTCCTGCTACTCATGCCAGGAATATAGTATATGCATATGATACGTATGTGTGTATAGAAAACACTCTGAAGTCTCTAAAACTGGTTAAATCATGTCTGTGGCTATAACAGAACGTGTTTAGGAGTAAAAATCCCTGGTAAAACTGATCACCAAAAACACCAAACAAATATTCATCCGCCATTCAATGTATTGTCGAAGGCGAAAGAAAATAAATGAGGATCCCCTGTAAATGCCTACAGCTTCCACATGATGTCGCCAGTACTGGCATTTAAAGTCTGCTTTATCCTTGGTTTGATGACGTGTAAGGCCCTTCCTGTTTTAGGCTCACCACAGGATGTTGTGAAATTGAAAACATGGACGATGATTTCAAGACTTGCTGCTATCGAATACAGATCGCCCCGTGATCAATTTTATCGATTATTAACGTTTTTTAATACCTAAAGTTGGTTTAGAAAAGTAGTTTGAAGTGATTTGTAAAAGTTTATAGGCAACGTTTGTAATTTTAAAAAGTGACGTTGCATCTTGGAAAGGGGCATTTTCCTGGATCAGACCAGCTTCCAGCAAATTACATTTTGGCTATACAATGACGGATTTAATCGGGAAAAAGACCCAATTGTGATGTTTATGGGGCATATAGGAGTGCCAACAAAGAAGCTAGTCAAAGGTAATGAATGTTTTATATTTTATTTCTGCGTTTTGGGTAACGCTGGCTACCGCAAAATCTGTTGTTTAGGTGACGTTGCGGTATTTAGGGGGATGCATGCTATCAGATAATAGCTTCTCATGCTTTCGGCGAAAAGCATTTTACAAATCTGACACGGTGGCTAGATTCACAACGAGTGTAGCTTTAATTCAGTACCTTGCATGTGTGTTTTAATGAAAGTTTGAGTTTTATCAAAAACTATAGGTGGCGCTCTAAAATTTCCGCTGATTTGGTCCCGCCACAGGAACACTCATCCATAAGAAGTTGGCCCCAATTCCCAATTCCAACCGGAGTTAAGTGCACTTAAATGGAACGTAATTCCCTTTTTTATGCACTTTTCTCTCCATGCATATTCTGACCTGCTATTCATTTTGGGTGGAGATTGAATCAATTAAGATGTGTCGGAGGTGTGTCTACAAATACGCTTCATTCTGATCTTGACCTAATTTCCTAATAATTCCGCCAACTTTATACGAGAGGACACCATGAATAAGGTCTATTAAACCTACTGGTTCCAAGTGGAAAAAGCGTGTACTTGATTTTTTTTTATAGACATAACAACATTCTACATGCACTGTAATTTACAACTTGATAAGAGCTATTGATAAGAGCCAGGTAAATGAGAAGTCCGTTTGGATAAGGGAATTGTAAATATGAATAACAGTTGTTTTAGAGTTTTTTAACAGTTGCCTATAATTGACCTTATAATCGCTGGAGGCAATTGTGAAACCAGTCATATTGCAGAACATTGAAGCATATCAACAAATCAACTTTCCCACAGTAAAGTTTCTGAAATGCTGTGCCATTATGCAACATTGTACGACCTTTTTTAACTTGCAAGGATGGGCACTCGAAGGTCTTAATTATAGACTACCCTGACTTTATGTTTACCGTTTCTATCATGTTAAATATTAGTCACTATGAGTATCGACCGCCAATAGGCCTAATTACAACACATATTGAACTGCCAATTTACTGTTAGTTCGCTTCAGTTGATTAATTTACCTTAATTTGCTTTTCTCCATAAATGCCATCACAGATCATTAGTAACAGTTGACATTCATTTAAAAAAATACAAATTCAATTGTTATGGAGCGAGCACAGACCAAGTCAATACAGTTTAAACCTGACACATGGTGTAATGCTTGGCTGTGTCATCACACAGTTCAATGATTAGTGCAGGCAGTGGATTGTACACCATTCCCCCTATTATAATTCTTCGTACAGTTGAAGTCAAACGTTTATATACACCTTAACCAAATACATTTAAACTCAGTTTTTCACAATTCATGACATTTAATCCTAGTAAACATTCCCTGTCTTAGGGTGTTTAGATCGCCATTTCATTAAAGAATGTGAAATGTCAGAATAACAGTAGAGAGAATGATTTATTTCAGCTTTTATTTATTTCATCACATTCCCAGTGGGTCAGAGGTTTACATACACTCAATTCGTATTTGGTAGCATTGCCTTTAAATTGTTTAACTTGGGTCAAACGATTCGGGTAGCCTTCCACAAGCTTCCCACATTAAGTTGGGTGAATTTTGGCTCATTCCTCCTGACAGAGCTGGTGTAACTGAGTCAGGTTTGTAGGCCTCCTTGCTCACACATGTTTTTCAGTTCTGCCCACACATTTTCTATAGGCTTGAGGTCGGGGCTTTGTGATGGCCACTCCAATACCTTGACTTTGTTGTCCTTAAGCCATTTTGCCACAACTTCGGAAGTATGCTTGGAGTCATTGTCCATTTGGAAGACCCATTTGTGACCAAGCTTTAAATTCATGACTGATGTCTTGAGATGTTGCTTCAATATAAGCACATCATTTTCCTTCCTCATGTTGCCATTTATTTTGTGAAGTGCAACAGTCCCTCCTGCAGCAAAGCACCCCTACAACATGATACTGCCACCCCAGTGCTTCACGGATGGGATGGTGTTCTTCGGCTTGCAAGCATCCCCATTTTTCCTCCAAACATAATGATGGTCATTATGGCTAAACAATTATATTTTGTTTCATCAGACCAGAGGACATTTCTCTAAAAAGTACGATATTTGTCCGCATGTCCAGTTGCAAACCGTAGTCTGGCTGTTGTATGTGTAACGGCGTTCGTGTGGTGAAGGAGAGTCGGACCAAAATGCAGCGTGGTGGTTACTCATGTTCTTTAATGTAAATTAGAACGATACATGAAATAACTAAATATACAAAAACAACAAACGGAACGTGAAAACCTATACAGCCTATCTTGTGACAACAAACACAGAGACAGGAACAATCACCCACGAAACACTCACAGAATATGGCTGCCTAAATATGGTTCCCAATCAGAGACAACGATAATCACCTGACTCTGATTGAGAACCGCCTCAGGCAGCCATAGACTATGTAGACACCCCACAAACCCCTAAGACAAAAACACACCACAATAACACATGTCACACCCTGGCCTGTCCAAACAAATAAAGAAAACACAAAATACTAAGACCAAGGCGTGACAGTATGGCAGTTTTGGAGCAGTGGCTTCATCCTTGCTGAGCGGCCTTTCAGGATCTGTCAATATGTGACTCGTTTTACTGTGGATATAGATACTTTTGTACCTGTTTCCACCAGCATCTTCACAAGGTGCTGTTGTTCTGGGATTGATTTGCATTTTTCGCACCAAAGTACGTTCGTCTCTCAGGGACAGAACGCGTCTCCTTCCTGAGCAGTATGATGGCTGCGTGGTCCCATGGTGTTTATACTTGCATACTGTTGTTCGTACAGATGAATGTGGTACCTTCAGGCATTTGGAAAATGCTCCCAAGGATGAACCAGACTTGTGGAGGTCTACAATATTTGTTAGATTTTCCCATTATGTCAAGCAAAGAAGCACTGAGTTTGAAGCTAGGCCTGATATACATCCACAGGTACACCTTCAATTTACTTAAATGATGTCAATTAATCTATCAGAAGCTTCTAAACCCATGATATCATTTTCTGGAATTTTCCAAGCTGTTTAAAAGGCACAGTCAACTTGACTTTGTTGTAAGATTCAGTCCCACTGGAATTGTGATACAGTGATTTATAAGTGAAATAATCTGTCTGTAAACAATTGTTGGAAAAATTACTTGTGTCATGCACAAAGTAGATGTCCTTACCGACTTGACAAAACTATAGTTTGTTAGCAAGAAATTTGTGGAGTGGTTGAAAAACGAGTTTTAATAACTCCAACCTAAGTGTCTGTAAACTTCCGACTTCTACTGTACGCTAATCGTCCAACACTACCACAGGTTAAAGAACAATGTGGCTATTTTCAGAATTCAATCACACCACAATATTTTTTATTCATCAATATATTTTGTGCGTGAAGTCTCTTGAAACATATTTTTTTTATCATTCATACATACTTTCCTAAACCTAAAATGTGTCTAAATAATCTACAAGATCAGTCTTCTACCAGTTGTTGTTGAAACGAAGATGAATATGAATATGCATATATTTATATGGCTTTCATTCATTGATCCCTTTTTTCTGAACCTATTCTCTCTATATATTCTAGTCTGTTGACTAAATTCTAATTAAAAAAGATACACTGTATTTAAATGGAGGGTTTAAGATAAGATAAATATACTGAAAATCCTATTGAATGAAAATCCCATGAGAAAATCTGTTGGCCGCAAGTGGGTTTTCAGCAGTAGAATTACATTTATTCCGCATGCGCAAGTGAACCAGGCCTGCAATGCCCGTTACGTACCTTGATAAGGTAAGTCTGAATACCAACGACTAAGAAATGAAAAGGCGTGTGTAAGAAAGTCCTAATTTCCTCAATCTGAATCAGGGTTTATGTGTACGAGGGGACAGATTTTAATCTTTAGGTTTATTGAGACCGAATCTGAGGAGCATTAAGATCAGAATTGTGATGGTGTCTTACTCTCTTACATTTCTCTGACTCAGCCATTTTTTTTAGTTTTTCACTTCCTTTCCAAAAACATGTGAGAATAGAGTAATGAAGAGATGTTTTGGGTAAAAGGAGGAATGTCACATAGTAAAATAGGGAGTGTTTATATTTTTCCTGTGTCACACATGCACAAGTGTGCAACCTGTACAAGTGTGTGATGTGAAATGGAAATTCGTTTTTTTTTGCATCTCCCACTCCCCCTGAAACATCCTATGAGCGGGGAATCACGGCCAGGGATAAGCCATTATTCACGGAAATCCTGGAGCAATTAGGGTTAAGTGCCTTGCTCAAGGGCAGATCGAAAGATATTTTTCCCTAGTTGGCTTGGGGATTGTAATTTTCGGGCTCTGACTACTAGCCCAACACTCTAACCCAGTGTTTCCCAAACTCGGTTCTGGGGACCCCAAGGTGTGTATGTTTACGTTTTTGCCCTAGTCCTACACAGCCCATTCAAATAATCAAAGCTTGGTGATTAGTTGATTATTTGAGTCAGCCGTGCAGTACTAGGACAAAACTGAAACGTGCACCCCTTGGGGTCCCGGAGGAGCGAGTTTGGGAAACGCTGCTCTAACCGCTAGGCTACCTGCCGCGGGAGGAGAGAAAGGACAGATGTGATGTGAGTTAATGGTTAGAAAATGAGGGCCAATTTGGATGGTGGGAGGTGAAAAGGGGCTGTTCTCATCTGTCTGTTGTCTCTGCCTCGAAGGAGTGTGCTACAAGGATTGACTCAAACAAGATAAGGAGTACAAAAAGACAATGGATACCAAGTGCATGTGACTGAAAAACATGGTGGAGACAAAATAAATTAATATAATTCTTGGAAGAAAACCACCAAAAACTTTGACTATGGGCCCAGCCACACACATTTCACCTCTGTTGAAACCATATTGAGCCAATGTTTGTGTATAGGGCTCATCATTCGTTGACAGACAGAGATCTTGGACAGTCATTCATCATTATCTATCATTTTTAGTTAAATGTTCAAATGGATACATAACGCATTCTTCACACATTCTTCACACATTTCATCCATGAACAGGCAGGCGGGTACTTGATAACAGCTTCAAAATACAAACACTCAGACATACAAAATAAAAATATTCCTTCTGATAGACTGTTACCACTTTACCATTCATGCCCTGTGCACAGTTGTCTGAAAGTGTTTATCGGCACCTTAAGCTCAATAGCCTACAGTCCAGCTAGACCTGCATTCATTTCGTACAGAACAAACCAAATTTTCCCTCTACTATCAATACATGTTTCGTCGCATGGACGGCTTTAGGCAAACAGAGTGAATGAGCCCACAAACCCAAGGCATACATTCAATCGTACATTGCAGCTTCCTCTTTGCCAGGGCTCACTTGAAAAAACAGATTCCTATCTCAAATGGGACTTACCTAGTTAAATAAACAATTTTAAATAATGCAAAACATGCTTATGGAACCCCAAAAATGTCTACTAGGACACAGACACAAAACCGTCTTGTGCTTCAGTGAGCATTAGATTTGAGTGTGGATATATGGCCCCGCGAGGTGACAACTTACTAATGGTCTCTCCAGAGAGAGCCAATGTGTTCGTGGCAGAGGCTGACACCTCGGGCTGGGAGACAAGAGACGGATGGTTCTCAGCCCATTTCACCCGGCACGTCGTCTGACCTTTTCCACGTCCTTACCATGTGATGGACTGTGCATAACAACCTCCTTTTTTCCACGACTGAAGGATAAGGGATTGGCAAAAGCAGATCACTGAGATCTGACTGTGAGAGTATGTGGGGCTGAGAAGTACAGTAGCCTGGGATCCTCACTGAATATCATTTTGTCGGTGTCTGGAATAAGCAGGGTTTTGCAAAAATCATGTGTTTGCAAAGAAGACTATTCTGACCTGCTATAATTTAGCCAATTCTAAGTGCTCTCAGTTGAAGCAGGCCCAGACAATGAATTAAGTGAAAATTAGCATTCAGTTTCCATTTGCAACGCAGGAACAGGGGCCAATTCTTTTTTTTACACCCAACTTCTTCCCTGAGAGAATTGACACTATGGATTTTTATCTTGTAGTAAACCTTGCCTGCTGCTTGCCCGGGCTTGTGTGGCAAAGTTGACAATGTGCCATTTCTCCACTGTCAGGCCCCAAACCCTGAGCCAAACCCAGAGCCACTGAATAAAACACCCATCATGAAGTGTAACTGATGCAGATGATGGGAACCCAGTGTAAACCTTTAATCTTTCTTTCCTGACAGTCCCCCTAATGATTAAGGCTACATCCGAAATGCAACCCTATTCCACTACTTACCACCCATATGGCTCTGGTCAAAAGTAGTGTGTTATGTAGGGAATGGGTTACCATTTGGGATGCATCCTTACAGAGAGATGGGCTGTTGCTGCTGCTTGGGTCTGGCTCACACAACCAGCAGAGAATCAAATCAAATATTGTTTGGGGTTGGCGCACACGACTTATCAGCTCTTTCAAATCTAAACCTAAGGGATCCCAGGGGTGCCAGAAAGCATTTAGGACGTTTTACGACTACATGCCTCGACAAAATGTGGCCCAAGCTACCAAGGCCAGCTTCCAACCAGCTGCTGCACTGATATGCAGAGTCCAGGATTAACAGAGAGGATTGAGAAAGGAATAGAAAAGGATACGCTGCTCCACGTTAATGCTACAGTAAGCGAAATAACGACTTGTATTCTTACGCAGTGCGAGAGAGGTATGCGATAATGAGGTGAGACAGTCTTATTGCAGTCACAAGACACATTTGAATGCTGACAGTGTTTCCAAAACCTCTATCTTTGACGACCACAAGCCGTTTCACGTATTTGCACGCCTGGGTTGTGTTCATTAGGGCACTTTACATTAACAGATACGCCACAGTCCAAAAGTTTACATGAAATGAGTTGCAAAATTAATAGGATATACAGTCAATACGTTGACAAGGTTATAAATAATAATTGTGTCTTTCAAACTTTGCTTTTGTCAAAGAATCCTCCATTCGCAGCAATTACAGCCTTGCAGACTTTTGGCATTCTAGTTGTAATTTTTTTAATGTAATCTGAAGAGATTTCGACCCATGCTTCCTGAAACACTTCCCACAAGTTGGATTGGCTTGATAGGCACTTCTTACGTACTCAATGGGTTTGAGATCTGGTGACTGTGTTGGCCACTCCATTATAGACAGAATACCAGCTGACTGCTTCTTCCCTAAATAGTTGTTGCATAGTTTGGAGCTGTGCTTTGGGTTGTTGTCCTGTTGTAGGAGGAAATTGGCTCCAATTTAAGCGCCGTCCACAGGGTATGGCATGGCTTTGCAAAATGGAGTGCTAACCTTCCTTCTTCAAGATCCCTTTTACCCTGTACAAATCTCCCACTTTTACCACCACCAAAGCACCCCAGACAGATGGCGTCAAGCACTCCTCCAGCATCTTTTCATTTTTTTTTTCTGCGTCTCACAAATGTTCTTTTTTGTGATCCAAACACCTCAAACTTAGATTTGTCTGTCCTTAGCACTTGAGAGAGAATAAAGTAGACGGCGCGCGTCAAACGTCTGATTTATGACCCTATGTCCTGATGGCGCATACATGCAGCAGACACATTACAAATTAAGCCCAGAACAACACATGCGGCCTCAGAAGAATAAACAACATTTTCAAAAAATAAAACCCAGAACATTAAACAGAAATGTATGTCTCCTAGGCCAATTCTTGGGGTGCTATGCGTCTCTTGTCATGAACCAAATTATAAAAGCATCGAGGATGTTTTGTGTGAGGCCCCTGAATGTTTTAAAGGGGTTTTGGATACGAGTGATGGATATATGGCTTACATATTCCAACCTGAGGATTATACAGTGAACATTTTCACAGACAGCAGACCCAAACCCCTTTATCATGCAAAACATTATAGCTTGGAGTTCAGGCGGTATCTGGGATAACAGGGTATCAACTGTCTCAAATATGTCTGTTGGCTCAGCCATTTGGATAATTAATGATGTGTGGGCCTTTGAAAAGCAGAGACGTTGAAGTGGTTCAAGAAGTGCCACATGAGTGTTATATTCAGCCCTTGGCTGAAGATGAACATTCAGACAAATATGTGTTCTATTATTTTGAGACGAATCAGCAATCAGGGGTTCATTTGCCTATTTTTGTATCTACCATGACATTCAAGGGTGATAAGTGGTCGGCAGAGGGGCCCAATTGTGCACCCCTCTTCCTAAAACACTTTAGAAAACCCCAGTACAGAAACTTCACGTTTATAGCGCACAATTATAGAGCCTATGACTCCTACCTTCTTCTGAACCCTTTGGTACAGCAAGAAGTTGCACCCAGTGTCATAGCTCAAGGTAGTAAAATCTTGTCTTTTGTAGACCACGCCTTCAACCAGAGATACTGTACATTGACAGTTTAAGCGTCTTACCCATGAGATTGGCCAGAGGCCTTGGGTTTTGACAACTCTGTGAAAGGTTGGTTTCACCACTTCTTCACATCTGAAGAGAATCTACATTATATCGGGTCTTATCCCAGCCCCGAAATGTACGGGTGTGATCAAATGTCTCCCAAAGAGCGAGAGAGATTTATGACTTGGTACGAAACAGTAAGACATAGCACCTAAAGAGATGGAATCATACTGGGACAATGATGTGGTTATAGTTCGTGATGGATGCCTCAGATTCATAGAAGAGGTAATCAAAGATGCAGGCATTGACCCCTGGAGTACAACTATTGCATCGGCATGCATGAAAACCTATCTTACACACTTTCTACCTACAGCATCTATAGCTATCCCCTCGCCTGACAACTACCGATGCCAATTCAAGTCATACTCTAGTGGGTCCATTCAATGGTTGGAGTACTTGTCCCAGGATAAAGACATTTTTATTCAACATGCTTTGAATAGGGATGAGAAGACGTTTGGGCCTTATCATGTAGATGGATGTTTGAGTACAAAGGTTGTTTCTTCCATGGATGTAAATCTTGCTTTGTGCCCCAGGCCATGTGTGTCCTAACCCAAAATACTTTTGGGGAAATGTACCAAGAGTTTCAAGACAAATTGTAATCTTTACAGGCTACTTACGGGTTAAAAGTGAATGAGATGTGGGAGTGGACCGCACTCACAAAGTTTGATCCTCATGTTCGAGCTTTCCTTTCCAGCTTTGCTGGCAATAATATGGTTATCCCTTTATCCTCATGTAATGAGTCTTAAATCAACCGAATTTAAGAGTAAACGTTCTTGAAAGAAAATGTCAGAGTGTATAGGCCCTAGCAGATGAAACTCTCGAGATTCGGCACAGTAGCGAGCATGTGCCTCCAGTCCTTTGTTTGCACCGGTGGAAGGGTCTATCGATTCCATAGAGACGCCTGCAGTATCCTTGCTAAACAGCCCTGTGCTGAATTGTGTCTTGAGAGTGTCTTCGGAGTAGTTGAGTAAACACTCCATGATGGCCCTATAAGGGTATGTGGCACTGCTTTGACTGATTAGGCGTTCACCCAAAGTCACATCCACTTGGGAGAAGATGGTGGCCAAGGGGTAATTAATGACACTCACTTTGGCATCGTTTGCAATATTGGTACCATCTCTTTTGGTCACTTTTAGACAAATGCACCAAGGTGTTGTTGAGGTCCAGATAGTTGTCACGGTGGCCTGGTATGAAAAAATTCTATAGGACCGTTGTCTGTAATGGCAGAGAGTGGGGCTATCTTCACATAACTGGACCTCTCTATTGAATGTTGGGTTAAGGGGGCCGTGAAAAGATCGAGCTCTGTCTTTATAGCTTCAGAGGACATGCAGTGTAAAAGAGCCATGGTGCTTGTTCTTTTAGAAAATAAAAATATATTTTCCGCCATCAGTCTGCACTTTCTTGGGGGCTCCTCCTTCCTTCAAGATAGAGTCAAAGGCCCGGGTCACCTCTGCCCCACTCTTATTTTTTTAGACCCTTACAAATTCTATTTTAGAGAAAAAAATCTATAACCTTGAAGCGATTTCTATCATTTTTATCTGCAAGGGCCTACATGTTTTTTATTTAACTAGGCAAGTCAGTTAAGAACAAATTCTTATTTTCAATGACAGCCTAGGAACAATGGGTTAACTGCCTGTTCAGGGGCAGAACGACATATTTGTACCTTGTCAGCTCAGGGGTTTGAACTTGCAATCTTTGGGTTCCTGGTCCAACGCTCTAACCACAAGGCTACCCTACCACCCCTGCACATAGATCCGCCTGAAACTGGGACAAGGGATGAGTAGAAAAATATATATTTATTGGAAATAGTTTTCGTACAGGTTTATGTAGAGTATGAGCATCCTGCTCTGCTAACCACTCAGTCACTTGAGCATCGCTTAACCGGTTACCTGTTTCTTTGGCTATAGCTCTCTGTAAACGCTCCTTACCCCCATAAGACCCGGGGTTAGAGGGGGTAAAATAAATGTTTTTCAACATCTGCTCCTCCATCCTTCTTGCCTCTCTGAGGTACACTAACGTTAATGAGCCACTTTCAAATAACGACAACATTTCATTTTGAATTTGTATTTTTTGCAAACATCAAGTAGGACTTATTTAGGATTCGTTGCAGGATACTTGTCCCCGTTTTCTCAACGATCCCAGCATGCAACACCCTGTATATTTGGATTAGATTTACAGGCTTGTGTCGCTGAATTTTTAAAACACACACATCCGCTATATAAGTATATAAACAAAAAATATGATACATGTTACAATTAAATGGTGTTTCAAACAAATAAAGTAAAATCTTAGACAATGTTGTTTCTAGTTCTTCAGAATCATCCACAAGACGGGATACCAGTTGTGTCCATTGTAGACTCTCGCCCGTATGTCGTACATGATTCATGATTTGCTCCATTTTTAGCACACGCTCTGCATTAGCCCAGGCATTGTGTGTGGGGTAGAACGATACATTGTTCACTTTAATTTTCAATAATTTGTTGCATAACATTTGTAAGTTCTCTCAAAAGAAAAAATGTATTGTCACTCGGTCTCTCTGGGTTTAGTGAGACAGAAAGTCATCACATCAGCCACCACAGCTTCCCTGTATTTGTTGTCGTCCACCAGGGTGTGTCGGATTTCTTTGAGCTTCTCGTGGATGTAGATCGTCTCCTTCAGTTCATGTAGGAAAGCCTTGGTTACCCCGTAAACTCTGGGAATAGACGGCACAAGACCCATAGACTCCAGGGCTCTGACCAGCGATGGTATAAACCTGCAGGGCCAAAGTCTTTTCACCAGCTCCTCAAAATGGTTGAAGAAGTAGTATCTTGGGGGCTTGTATAGGCATGGCGCTGGCTGGGGTGATTGATCTCACAACCGATGCATTTTTCTCTTATATACTCACCAATCACCACGTCTAAAGGTGTGGCTACAGAGGCCTTGATGTTGTCCAGAAAAATAGTACTGACCACCCCATCAAACACATTCTCAGGCTGTGTACATGTAAGAGGTGTCAGGGGTATTGCCTGGGGGGAGTAGAATGGTGGGCTGCAGGTACAATTGTGTAGTAGGCTATTCACAGGGGGCAAAACACTGAACTTGTAAGAACATACAGTATGTCTAATGGTATAATTAACATAAGGCAGTATATTATTATTATTATTAGTACTTTAATAATCCCCCGGGGTAAAATCATATGATAGGGGTTAGAGTAACCAAAAGTGGGTGATAACCACTGAGCTAAGGGACTAGGGTTGGTCTATCCTGTTAGTAGTTCTGTTGTTGGTCCAGGCACTTTGTTGCCCAAAGGGTGTTGGTGGAGTTGGGTGTCTGTGAGAAGAGGGAGAAAATCACAAAGAAAGAAAATATGTTATTAAACATAGTTTATTTGTTAATGGGACACACATCAACTCACCATAGCATCTGTGGAGATAATATAGTTGATTACTCAGAGGCGCAACTTTGGTTTTAGAAGTGGGGGGGTTCTTTTATAATACATGTTTTATCCAGTCGGATAAACACTCCAAAACAGCCTACCCGACCGCTCGGAGGCGTCTGCATGGTCCTAAAGCACACCATTGCAGGACTCATTGCAAGCAACTGTAACAGTTGTCCTCATTCCAAATCAGTTTTGAACAATTCGCAAAGACCGATACACAACAGCTAGCTAAACAAATAAACATACTGTACCTCTGTACTTCTTTCTATGCATAAACTGGTCTTTCATCAAGGCTGAATCGATCCATTCCTCGCATGACAACGTATGTTGTGTATTTTATCCGTCTCTCTTTTCAGCTGTCTCCTTTCATTCAGTCCCCATTGCTGCTCAGGAACAAAAATGAAAAGAATAGGACAAAAATTGCCCGGCTAGCTCCAGCACGTCTCTCTCCTCCATACTTAAAAATGCCAGTCACAGTGGATAACAACAATGTCATTGCCGAAGTGTGTCATCGGTCGCTGTCTTAAAATCACAACCAGTTCCTCTTGTGGAATTGTGCCAATAAAATGTTACACCTCTGGCACCGTATGACCAATCTGCACTAAACTTGATATGTGGCGTCTATGGACAAACGTCTCTCAAAGCAATACTTTCCAGACTAGTACCTAAAACAACGTGGTCGCTATTGACCAAAACAAATTCACATGGGCGTGTTCTGGCACATAACTCAGTCAAGGATATTTGTATTTTCACTAAATTTGGTGCACATGTTGCAAACCTTGTCAAGACAACATATAACATTAATATCGACCACATGGTGACGCTATAACAGGCACATATTTATTTCTCTTCATCTGTTTGATCAAATTTGGCCCACATGCTCAGGGATATGATTCTAGCTAACCCACGCGATATCTCAGACACCACTGGCCTGATTTGGACTAAAATTAGGTGAATCCTACGTCTTGCTATATAGAGATCGCCATTTACAAAATTACACTGATTGGCCCAAGGGGGGTGCTGCATCATTCGTGGGGGACGACATGTGGATACAATGGAGGAAATGACATACTGGTGTAAAGGATGTTACACTGCTTGCTTGGTGTGTACTGCTTCCTCATGATTCGCCTCACATGTGCGACCTGGGCCCTGGGTTCGATCCTAGGTGTGAGCCGAATAATGAAGAAGCAGTGCACAATAAGCAAGCAGCATGACATCCTTAATACCAGTGTCATTTCCTCCACTGTATATGGGAACAGAAGATACAGTGCAAAAGCAACTTATTAAATTATACAGAACTAGGCTAAACTGACCAAATTCTTACAAATTAGCAGACTTATGTGTAGTTCCGTAACATTTTAGCCATTGCAGTCATTTATTTAGACTACTGTGTAATGAGTTACAACATCAAGACAAATACAATTCCACATTCTTTTGTGCAATGTGTGTATGCTAAGTGTGACACTGATTTGCGATGGTGAATGTGATTTTGAAAGATGAAAGTTGGCCAAGGTCTGTTAGTATGGAAGTGTGTCAGTGCAGGTAGAATCGTTCAAAAGGAGAGGAGAAGAGAAGGAGAAATCGTCAGCTAAGATGAAACACTGAGAGGGAAGGAACTGAGTTGACAGCTCTAGAAATTTGCACTGAAGTCTTCGAGGTCAACATTTCAGTTTAACCTTGTGTTGGTCTGTCAAAATAGACGAGAGAACTGTCTTGACTAGATGGTCCTATTATGCACTTCAAACTTGTACAGGCAGAGGAGGAGGAGGATGAGAAAATCTAACTCACACTCTGTCACTCAGCTCGTCAGATAACACAATGGTACGGTGGGCCCCATTCCTCTTGAGCAGCATGATATGAGGGAAGCCCGTGTAGTTCCTCGCAGCACAAGTTAGCAGCACTGGTTTCAGGGCAAATCTCCAAAACCCTCAACTCCATCCAGGCTACTATTGCTAGAGCACATTAAATCCAATAGCACTAAATCACAACCGTGCCACCGTCAAGTAGCAAAGGCTGATTTGTGCACTGACCTCGCGACTGAAGCCAGCTACTACACTGGACGTCGAATCCGATTCATTTCATTTAGCGTTCTCTCTCTCTCTTTTTTATTTTTAACTATATTTCACAATCCTGTCCAATAAACTTTTATATATTTTTTTATATACTGTATCAGCGAAAAATGGGAGTTCCCCATTCCTTAAAAAATATATACTGATTCAGACATCCGAACCAACATATACAGCATTCATACTAACACAGTACCGACACTCTCTACAAATAATCTATCATTATGGAATCTTGATGGGAATTCAGTATTTGTGGGTTTAAGCATTGAACATGTGTCCAAACAAACTCACAAACAAGTACATGCACTTTGATCCATCACAACATTTCTTTACTTTAGTTTATTTAGCAATTATTTCCTTACTCTGCATTGTTGGTTAAGGGCTTGTAAGTTAGCATTTCACAGTAAGGTCTACACCTGTTGTATTCATTCAGCTTTTTTCCGTTTGGTGCCTACTGAACACGACCCTGCACACCCTTCCCTGCACACCCTCCCCAGTCTCCTCTCCTGCTAGGTACCGTGATACCTTACTGTATTAGGCATGCGTGGCCATGCTGTCTTCATGTTTATCTGAGCACAGCAGAGCGGGCCCACAGCCTCCTCCCCGGTGCAGTCTCTCTTTTAAATCAGGCAAACAGGCACAGATTGGGCCCAGCTGTTTGTCCTTGGTTGCATCCAAAATAGCACCATATTCCCTATATAGTGCACTACTTTTGACCAGGGCCTATAGAGTGTCCCATAGGGCTTTGGTATTGCACTATATAGGGAATAAGGTGCCATTTGGGACATAGCGTCTTGTTTTCAATTTCACTTTGATACTTGACCACCTTTCAATAAGGGGGCGTATCATTTGGTTGTTGGGTAAACCAGTCGTAGATATAAACTGATGGCACTGTGTGGTGGGTACTTTTTTACTATAACAACTTAAATATTTAAATCAAATCAAATTCTATTGGTTGCATACATGGTTAGCAGTAGTCAATGTGAGTGTAGCAAAATGCTTTATCTAAACAAAGTGATTTACTTTTTTTTATTTTGTCTTCAGGTCATGAGGAAAGCATACACGCATGCACCCACTCACAATGGAATTAGCTATATGCCATTGTCCTGTACTTTAATGCACTTGTCGGTCCTTAAATGGCAAAAATAGAAAAGTGTGTCCACGTCTCTTTGTTCTCAGCATGTATCATGCCCAGAGCAAAAGAGGAATCAAGTGGACTGTGGCATGGCAATGCGGCAGTGTGTGTGTGTGTGTGTGTGTGTGTGTGTGTGTGTGTGTGTGTGTGTGTGTGTGTGTGTGTGTGTGTGTGTGTGTGTGTGTGTGTGTGTGTGTGTGTGTGGTGCCAGTTTACAAACATAACGCACTCCACACAAAAGAGGACATGTCCTCTGGACAACTATACTAGTGGGCACAGGCTCTCTGCTGGAGTTTCACCAGCCAGTGAGAGAGGATTAAACTGTTCAGGAGTGGAGCCAGTCTTTCTACTCGGTTGGCTGATCCACACTATAGGGCCAACCCATAACATACAGGCTCGGATACTTTTTTATTTAGTCCTTCCCTGCATGGTTCCAGCAACTATGGTGGACCCGTAACCAGGCCAGCTCAGTACAGCACAGTTTGGCCCTTTTGTGTGAATCAGGCATCAACACATAATACACCATAGAGAATCAGGAACCATTGGGACAACATGAGAGAAAAGGCAAACCCAATAATATCTATAGGGCACAATGGTTCCATTTCTAGCCATTTCCTTTGTAAATGCATTCCATCACCCCTCCCTGCTTTATCAGCAACTGGCAAACTAAAAAATATAGGAGAAAAAAACAAAGACAATATACATTTGTCCTCAGACGGTGCTCCTATGCTTCCTAGTGTCTTCTGGATGTTGCATTGACGGGAATTTCAATTAGTCACCGGGTTGCAGGAAGCTGTTGACTGATGTGTGTGCGTGTGTTTGCGTGCATGCGCGCTCGGCTCCATATGTCTCCTCTATCAGGCTGAAAGGGATCTCAGAAGGCTGGCACAGATAGTGGAGCAGAGCTGGGAAGAGTTCAGTGGGTATGAAATGGTAGAAAACATTGAGATACCATCCATCTGAAAGCTCATTTTTTGTTTCAATTTGGAAGACTTTTCTACCTGTACGTGCTTACTGAACGTGACCCAGCTGAGCTAATTTACTTTTGGTGCTGTTGTGTTCCATATTTAAAGGACATATTTGTGGCAAAGGCTCATGTGTGGATCATTTTAGATTGGCTATACTTCCATAGTGTTGAGGCGATGGTGGGTTACTTTTGCTGGTTTAAACAACACACGTCTGGCTTTAGACTAAAAATGTCGTTTACTTAATGATGAGTTGTTGTTAGTAATGCAAGATTCTTCCTGAAAAAGAAGCTTGGTAGTTTCACAGATCAAAAAAATCTTAAAATGTCAGGGAGTTTTTGATCATGGAATGAAGGTGAAGGTGAAAACATGTACCCGGCACAGCCAGAAGAGGACTGGCCACCCCTCATAGCCTGGTTCCTCTCTAGGTTTCTTCCTAGGTTTTGGAGTTTTTCCTAGGTAACGTGCTTCTACACCTGCATTGCTTGCTGTTTGGGGTTTTAGGCTGAGTTTCTGCACAGCACTTTGAGATATCAGCTGGTGTACGACGGGCTATATAAATACATTTGATTTGGTGTACCTCTGATAGCATCAATACAAATAAAATATTCTATGAGGCTAACAGTGGCTAATTAGACATAGTATGCATCATCATTTGCAGATTTTCAAAGGTGCCAATACAGGATTGAGATAAACTTTCTTTCGAGGGAACAGTATGGCCTCCCTTGTGTGTAGTACAAACTCTCCCTCTCTCCTTTGGAGCAGTAGAGTCTCAGGTTTTGTTAAGACTTACAATGGCGAGCATTCACATCCAGTCTGTGTTATCTGTTACTGTGCATCTATCTGGTCTCAGAAGAGGAAAAACTCCTGCCAGGGTTTGTACAGTCAAATGCATGGGTGATATAGAAAACGAGAAACACAGATATGTGTTAATATACTGTATCTGTGACTTTTTGGGGCCCAACAATTGATTCCCATTCAAAATCCTATTTTCCCTAACCCCTAACTCTAACCACTAACCCTAATTCTAACCCCTAAGACCAAAAACAGCCTTTTTACAAGTGAGAACATGTCCTCACCTATTTTGGTCGTTTTACGATTCTTGTGAGGACGTTTCGTACTCACAAGTATAGTTACCACGTGAACACACAATCTCTGGCAGGCTCAAGTCCAGCTTTGGCCATGCCCCTTTCCACCACTGTCTGTCTGGCTCTGGTCATCCTGTTGAAACAGATAAACCAGCGGCCATGCCTTTGGTGTTCCTTTCCCTCTCTCACTTTCTTGACCAAAATGTGGGTCATACCCAGTGCAGCCAGTGTATGTGTGTGTGTGTGTGTACTCGCTCTCGGTCTATGCGCCAGCCTGTCTGAGTTACCATGTATGCGGAACCTGTTGACCCTCTGTTATCCAGAGCAGCAGACCCAGTAGAGCTGTGTCCACATTGGTTTAAGGGGGGCACCAGAGCCCTGCCTCTCTGCCGAGAAAGCATCCGAGGAGGGCTAAGCTTAGGTTAACAACCCTGTGACTCAGCCGTGTAATGACTAAACAGGGGAGCCTAGGTTAACAGCAGCTAGTTCACAGCTAGTGCTCCTCAGATATCAGGCCAAGTGATGACCAATGAGACTGATCAGGGCTGACACCCCCCATTCATATTCATACTGGCTCAGGTGGAAGTGGAAGACATTGATAATTTCACTCATATATGGTGCATTTGCGTAAGAAATGGCACCCTATTCCGTGTTCTCTACATGTATAAAAGTGGTGCACTATGTAGGGGAAATGGTGCCATTTGGGATGCAAACTGCAGGTTATGAATATACAGTAGACTCCTCCCGTGGGATTGTGTGAGATTTCCGGGCAGATGAGAGTTCCCAATGGGATTTGAAACCAAGGTGGCGTCTTGTCAGTGGTGGGAAGGTGCATACTGGGAGAGAATCTGTGCTAACACACACAGTAACTTCATTATCTAAACCAATTACCAATCCAGTTAGCTTGCATCAAAAATCAAATCTTACTCCTCTCTAATTGCTGCATTTCATTACCTTGAATAGATTAAGAACATTAAACACACTGCTTCTTTGATCAGTGAGATGATACTGACAACGTTTGATCACACCCGCTTTGCATAACGCAAGGTTACTGAAAACACAGGCGGAAAGGACAACATCAACCCAAACATCTGCTGTAAATATTGCATGTGAAGAGCAAACACACACTATAAGCATGTCAGCCTAACGAGAAAAGATGTCGCCTACTTGCTTAATCAAATATCAGATCCGATCTAATGCACTATGGATGAGAAAATAGAACAATAGAGGAGATATTCCCGTAGTGTTCTAATGCAGATGGTAAACACCAGATGGAGTATACAGTCGTGGCTAAAAGTTTTGAGAATGACACAAATATTCATTTTCACAAATTCTGCTGCCTCAGTTTGTATGATGGCAATTTGCATATACTCCAAAATGTTATGAAGAGTGATCAGATGAATTGCAATTAATTGCAAAGTCCCTCTTTGCCATGCAAATGAAGTGAATCCCCAAAAAACATTTCCACTGCATTTCAGCCCTGACACAAAAGGACCAGCTGACATCATGTCAGTGATTCTCTCGTTAAGAAAGGTGTGAGTGTTGACGAGGACAAGGCTGTAGGTCATGCTGATCGAGTTTGAATAACAGACTGGAAGCTTCAAAAGGAGGGTGGTGCTTGGAATCATTGTTCTTCCTCTGTCAGCCATGGTTACACGTGCCTTCATCATTGCTTTGCCCAAAAAGGGCTTCACATGCAAGGATATTGATTGCACCTAAATCAAACATTTATCGGATCATCAATAACTTCAAGGAGAGCGGTTCAATTGTTGTGAAGAAGGCTTCAGGGCTCCCAAAAAAGTGCAGCAAGCGCCAGGACCGTCTCCTAAAGTTAATTCAACTGCTGGATCGGGGCACCACCAGTACAGAGCTTGCTCAGGAATGGCAGCAGGCAGGTGTGAGTGCATCTGCATGCACAGTGAGAAGAAGACTTTTGGAGGATGGCCTGGTGTCAAGAAGGGCAGCAAAGAAGCCACTTCTCTCCAGGAAAAGCATGAGGGACAGACTGATATTCTGCAAAAGGTACAGGGATTGGACTGCTGAGGACTGGGGTAAAGTCATTTTCTCTGATGGCATCCGGAAAAAAGCTTGTCCGGAGAAGACAAGGTGAGCGCTACCATCAGTCCTGTGTCATGCCAACAGTAAAGCATCCTAAGACCATTCATGTGTGGGGTTGCTTCTCAGCCAAGGGAGTGGGCTCACTCACAATTTTGCCTAAGAACACAGCCATGAATAAAGAATGGTACCAACACATCCTCCAAGAGCAACTTTTCCAAACGATCCAGGAACAGTTTGGTGACAAACAATGCCTTTTCCAGCATGATGGAGCACCTTGCCATAAGGCAAAAGATAACTAAGTGGCTCGGGGAACAAAACATCGATGTTTTGGGTCCATGGCCAGGAAATTCCCCAGACCTTAATCCCATTGAGAGCTTGTTGTCAATCCTCAAGAGGCAGGTGGACAAACAAAAATCCACAAATTCTGACAAACTCCAAGCATTGATTATGCAATAATGGGTTGCCATAAGTCAGGATGAGGCCCAGAAGTTCATTTAGAGCATGCCGGGGCGGATTGCAGTTGTCTTAATAAAGAAGGGTCAACACTGCAAATATTGACTCTTTGCATTAACTTCATGTAATTGTCAATAAGAGCCTTTGACACTTATGAAATTCTTATAATTATACTTCAGTATTCCATAGTAACATATGACAAAAATATCTAAAGACACTGAAGCAGCAAACTTTGTGGAAATGAATATTTGTGTCATTCTCAAAACTTTCGGACACGACTATACAAGCGGCAGGTAGTCTAGGGGGCAACAGGTAGCCTAGCATTGTGTTAGTAACTGAAAGGTTGCCATTTCAAAGAGTTGGCAAGGTGGAAGAAAAATCTGCCGTTCTGCCCCTGATCAAGGCAGTTAATGTGCGTATAGGGCTGACCTATCATTGTGCTCCTGCCGTATATCCAGCCCTAAACAGACACATCAAAGCTATCTTTCACAGCCAGCAAAATCCCTCTCTATCAGAGATCCATGCTAGCAGTGCTTCAGCGAGACTGACAGAAGGCAAAACTTGCTGATATCAGATCTCTGAGACGTGTGGGAAGGTGTTTTGAATACGGAGAGGACAGGAAGACAGGCGAGACAGGAGATATCTGAAAACTGAGGGCTGAGCAGAGCTCACTGTATTTCAGGGGTGCGTCCTGCATGGCACCCTATTGCCTATATAGTGCACTTTAAAATAGTGCACGGTCGGTTGTCGGCAATAGGGTGCCATTTGGGACGCAACCCTGCTAGAAGACTTCAAACCCCGCTGTCATGATCCACAGGGTAGAGTTCAATCCAGTTGTAAACATTGAGTAATTTCCGTTTCAGACAAATCGGCTTGAAAGCCTTTTACAATGCATAAAACATGGCTGTCTAGCAATGACCAACAACCAACTTGACAGAGCTTGAAGAATTTAAAGAATAATGGGCAAATATTGTACAAAGGTCTTAGAAACTTACCCAGGAAGACTCACAGCTGTAAACGCAGCCAGAGGTGATTCTAGCATGTCTTGACTCAGGGGGTTGAATACTTATCTAACCTCTTAAATGTAATGGCAAAATGTAGATTTTCGCCTAAATAGACATAGCCAAAAGTAGCTGCTATTCATGTGTAATTACATGATTTTTACATGCCAAAACTTGGTATACTTGGAAAGATGACATCTGGGAGATTGAGGAAATGATCAGAATATATGAGTTATAGTTCAGAATACACAAGATCAAGAATACACGAAAACCATTTTTTTGTTATTTTTTGTTATTTTAAAAGTCATCTTTCATTGACAAGTTATAAGTGAATTATTCAAGTGTCCTTTCAACCTCTCCAAAGTGTTCAAATGTGGTAATTGCACTGTTTTGCATACTGGATGTGCCTAAAAGTTATTGTTCACTATAAAAATTACATTTCTACAACACCAACCTCTCTCCAACATTGTGGTGGTGTCAGGGGACATACAGGTGATAATCCAAGTGTTTTTTCAACCTCTACAAAGTGCCTGAACACTTAGCCTAGGCATATCCAATGTATTGGTCCTACATACAAATGAACTGTTTACAAAAACAATATAAAAGCAACAGATATACATGACAAAATAAACAAACTTGGTTACGCATGTCCTTTACTAAAAAAAGTGCAAAAATATAAATACGCAAAATTATTTACAAATGGCATTCATCGTTCATTTCACGTCCCAGGTGTAGATGATTAGATTTCACTAGCACCATAACTTGTGCATGTCGTGATAGTCTTTGAAGCAGTCCCTCTCGGCCAGGAAGCAAAAAACTGGCAATTTGGACAGAAGATCTGGTATTTCCCCTTCTTTTCCCCCTCTGTGTTTTGTGCAATGCTTGCAGTTCTTCCTTTTGTCTTATGGCATCAAATCAAATTTTACTTGTCACACGAGCCGAATACAACAACCTTACAGTGAAATGCTACTTACAAGCCCTTAACCAACAATGCAGTTAAGTGACGTAAAAAATAAAACAAATAATTAAAGCACAGCAGTAAAATAACAATAGTAAGGCTATATATAGGGTGTACCGGTACAGAGTCAATGTGCGGGGGGCACCGGTTAGTCGAGGTAATTGAGCTAATATGTACATGTAGGTAGAGTTAAATTGTGTGTTGGATAGTGGCGCTTACCTTGAGTGGGGGGGGTCTTGTGATGGTTGTGAAGTTGCTTTACGCTTCGGCCATCTGCTTGTAGAGAATGAAAGCATTTACTATAGCAATGTCCACAAAGTGGTAAAAAAAAGTATTGGAGGACCTGAGCATCAGATAGGTTGACTCCCCCCATGCTGATATTGTAGTCCTTCACAGAAACATTCTTCCTTTTTCACCCTCCTTCAGACATGGTTGTTATTGAATGCCTTATGCTGTGTGGTAAGCATGGTTACTTCCCTAGTGTCCTTCAATTTCACAAACAGCAGCTTGTTAGTCCTGATCCAACGCATGGTCCCCCTCTTCGCTGTCTTTGTCATGTTGCTAGCTTGGTCTTGGGGAAACCGATTCTGTTGGTACGAATAGTGCCATATGTTAAACGGAGCGACACAGGGGAACCCAAGAGCAGACTCAGATGAGGAAACATGGATGAATGAACCAACATATTTATTGTTACACAGGGAGATATGGAGTGCAGCTCCGGGGAAGCTTGGATGAGTTGCAGAAAAAACAGGTGTGGAGACTGAGGTTGGAGTTAGCTGAGTAGAACAGGGTAAGCAGGTCCTGAGGGGAATCCAAGGTAGTGGTGGGGAGTAAAATCCAGAGCAAGGTAGTTGGGTGGTGAGATGTGGAACAGGAGCCAGAGACAGAGCGGTAACTGCAATGAGAGGATAAAGGTGTCAGGCAGGGAAACAGGCGCAGCAGAGTAACAGGATCTTGAATAATCATAAATGGCTAGAATCATGCACTGACTGAGCAGAGATTACGATCTGGTAGAGTGGAAGTGGCAGGACTGAGTATTTGTAGAGGTCTTGATTATGGAATGAGTTGCAGCTGGTAGGGATCTGCTCTGACTTCAGCACACCTGTCTCCAAACACACAATGACACAGAGAGGGAGAGGGAGAGAGAGAGAGTGTACAGGGGGAGTAACTGCAGGTCAAGAAGACACCGGATGAACACCAGAGGGCGTATCAGGAGCAGATGTGACACCATAAGCCACGAAATGTTCTAATTCAAGAAGTCTATGAA
Source organism: Oncorhynchus keta (assembly GCF_023373465.1). Lineage (NCBI taxonomy): Eukaryota > Metazoa > Chordata > Actinopteri > Salmoniformes > Salmonidae > Oncorhynchus > Oncorhynchus keta. The sequence continues at coordinate 44,614,923 of NC_068450.1, forward strand.
AAGTGGATGTAGAATCATCAGACGGGGTGATTGACATAGCAGTGGGGGGTGAAGACCATGACCGGCGGGGGGCGCTTGCTGAAGAGGGGTGGCTCTCAAACGTCATCATCAAAATCCTATGCATCCTCCACTCTGTGGTGAATATAATAAGGGATATATCGTTGTAAGACATAGAATTACAGTTGACAAAATTTACAAAACGACATTGCTGTAAAGTAAAAACACCAAGCTTAAACTTTATCTGTACAGTGTCTCACGTATAAGGTGTGAAGCACACACAGTGCAAACAGTAACACTTTGGAGACAAAGGCAGAGGTGACAACCACAAATAAACAATGGCCATGAGAGTTTGGTGGCCTCTCCAAAGTTAAGGATAAAACTTAGAACAGCAAACAGTGAACTAGTATGAAACAGACAATAACTACTTTGGAATTATATAACATTGCAATTAGGCCTATGTAAACTAAATCCAAAGCACAAAAAGCAGACAACTTAAAAGAAACTAAATACATATTAAAGTAGCTATATAAAGTCGTAAAAAAATTACTTACAGATCTAAAAGTGAATCCAATCCTTCTAGAAAGTAATCTTTGGCGGCCGAGTTGAAATCCTCCTTGTCCAAATCGCTCCCCTGATCCGAGTCAGTATTTTATTAAAAAGCTTCTATGTCGGTATATAAATCTGTTTACAATGTAATGTAGCGTGATCCATGCAGCTCATCTGAGCCATGTAGCAACAGTTCACATTATGCAAAAAAGTTCTAGGCTTTGCTTTGTCCCACCCAGGTCAACTGCATATCCCTGGAAATCGTATCTCTTTGGCTACAAGACTGTCAAGTTGCCATAGTAGCCAATCCCCTGTGTAATGGATGACAACGGTGCGTAAGCAGGCGACGTAATATTTTTGATGCGCAAAGAATGTCACTCGGTGAACATTCGATGTTGCCATTAAGTCATTCATACATCATCAGATAACATTGGCAATAGGCTAGATTTGTTCCTACCAATGGAATGATTAATTTCATACCCCCCAAACACAGACCAAATCGAAGCTTACCTTGTACTGTCTGGTGAAAATGTATAAAATACACATTTTGACTCTTTGGGCTGATGGTCAATAACGATAGGTCACAGGCAGACAAATAAGACATCCTCATGATCTGTGGAGTCCCAGCTTTCGGTGGGTATCGACGTATTCCATGTTTATTTCGTTTATGCTTCACAACGCCAACTGGAATGTAGGGAGCACCCAACTTGAAATAAAGTATTCTTCTTTGGTGGGGTTGGCATCCAATGTTATGGTGCATTACCGCCACATACTGTACTGGAGTGTGGGCCAGAGACAGGGACAAACTAAATCCTACCTGCCAGACCCGTTGCTCTTAAAAAATACAACAAAATATTTGAGACTATATCTAATGACGTTCTACTCAATATACTCTTTAAATACATGTCCTGTATCCCCTTCTCCCTCATACTAGACCTCAGCCTCTCTTTCCCTCTGATACTGCCCACACTGTAGCGATACATGCTCCACGGTCTCTGTTTCCTGGCAATAATCACACTTTCCTGTTGGATGCTTTCCTATCACATTTAAAGTCTTATACACAGTATCCAGATGTCTCTTAAACAAATCAGATGGATCATCACCCTCCCTATCTTTCTGTAGTCTCTCCAACACTTCTAGATTAACTACTGGAGGTGGGAGTAGCCATGGTGTGTTTATAGGAATAGCTACCTATACCTGTAAAATCCCTTCCATACAGTCCTATCTCATTCACCTGGGCTCCTGAGTGATGCAGCGGTCTAAGGCACTGCATCTCAGGGCTGGAGGTGTCACTACAGACACCCTGGTTCGAATCCAGGCTGTATCACAACCGGCTGTGATTGGGAGTCCCATAGTGCAGCGCACGATTGTCCGGGTGGTGCAGGCAGTCATTTTAAATAAGAACTGACTTGCCAAGTTAACTAAAGGTTTAAAAATAAAATACATAATAATAATTAACAAAAATGTTTAATAAAATTTGAAACAAAACAAAAAATAACTACCCACCCAAAGCTTTTGTGTTCTGTCTTTGCTCATGTTCCCAGCATGCCTGTAAAATCCCTTTCACAGGATGAAACACCCCATGTCCCTGTAGGTTGACCCAATAATTAATTGCCAGCTGCTGTCTGTTAATCTGCAATGGTATATACCCCATCTCTACCTGTAGTGCAGCCCCGTCAGAGAGCGCATAACATTTAGCACCTTCTTACTTCTTTCCCACCACTCTCTCAATGTGTTCTTCCCTGGTCAGTCTAGTGTCAAGGAACCTGAAGGCCCCCGCCCTCTACAATTTTCTTCCATATAACCTCAAGCATACTTCATCTCCCACCTTCCTCCTGGTAAAGAACACTGTCTGAGTTTTCTCTACAGAGAACTTGAATACCCACATTAATGCCCACCGCTCTAACTCATCAATTGCTTCCTGTACCTTCCTTAATATGTATGGCACATCTCTTCCTCTCTTCCATAAGGCCCCATCATCTGCAAATAACGACCTCCCAATATCCGTCTTTACCTGAGAGTAAACATCATTGATCATGATTGAGAACAACAGGGGACTAATCACGTCCCCCTGTGGTGTACCGTTATCCACCAGGTAGCTGGTAGTCGAACTGGTAGCCTGGTAGAGATTTAACCACCCTCACCTGGACCTTCCATAGGCCTTCCATAGACCTTCAAAATAGGAAATCCTTTATCCAGTTGTACGTTCTTCCTCATACCCCCATAATATCAAGATTGATTAACAATACCTCCTTCCACATCATATCATATGCCTTCTCTACATCAAAAAAGACAACTACAACAGTTTCCTTGTTCACTTGAGCCTTCCTAACCTCTGCTTTTAAGCAAAGCACTGAGTCCATAGCTCCCCTACCCTTCCAGAACCCACTCTGTTGTGGCTATACTAGCCCCCTGCTCTCCAGGTAGTAAGTTAGCCTCTCCGTAATCATACGTTCCATAATCTTACATACATGTAATGTTAAAGTTATTGGCCCATATCTTGTTGGCCTCTTTGGTTAATTCCCTGGCTTACGGATTGGTACCACTAATGCCTCCTTCCAACTGCCTGGTAGTTTCCCCTTCTCCCACATTCAGTTGTACAACACCAATACCTTACCCAGGGCCTCATTACTGAGATGGGCCAACATAACATAGCACACTTCATCTTTCCCAGGTGAAGTTAACCCAGCCTTACCTATTGCCCATTTCACCTCTGTCATGGTAAATGGTCCATCTAACGCATAATTTACATCCTTCCTCCTATCCAGCACTCCAGGATGTTCCACTCTCGTTTTATCTCTTTCCCCCTTTGCCACTCCTCTGACAAATTGTCAGAGCTATGTACTTGGACAAACTCTTTAGCCATCATCTCTGCCTTCTCCTCATCTCTTACTGCCACATCCTTCCCACCCGTCAATACTGGATAATCCCACTACCTTCTGACCCCACACATCCTCTTAATCATCCCCCACACTTCTCTCACAGATATCGCCCTTCCAATGGTGTCACAGAACCAACGCCAATATGAACTAATAATAATAATAATAATATAATATAACTCTTTGCCTGATGGATAGTTCTGCTCAACAGGGCCTGGGCCTGCTTATATTAAATCAGAAGATGGAAGTTATGGCCCCACCAATGCTGTTCTCACCCAGTTATTCATACTATCCATATCCCCTCTCATATCCACCTGAGCCATCACCTGCTCACTCAGCTCCTGAAACTGATCCCACTTTGCCCTTCCAAAAACCCACCTTCCTACCTCATCCACTGACACCTCCTCCTCCTGGCCTACTGTGCATACTATGGGGTAATGATCACCCCCTACTGTCGACCCATACCTACCACTCACAGATTCCTGCCATCGTACTAGATACCAGAGTGAGATCCAAGGCAGACTCTTTCCCTGTGGCTACATCAATCCTGGTCCCTCGGCCATCATTCAGGCACACCAGATCTTTCCTTTCTATCAGATTTTTCATCACTTTGCAATTTCAATCTATTATAGTAGATCACACATCCTATCACACATCCTCTCAACCACACCTCCACCGCCACATATTCCTGTTCAATACCTTTGCCTAGCATCATGTTTGCGTTATGTCCCTATGAACCACCACATATATGATAAACTCCAAAATAGGTTTGAGCCATGTTTTCTGCGCACAAATCATATCAGGCTTAGCTGGCATATCTACAATGAACTGCTTGAACTCCTGCCCATTAGCCAACAGGCTTCGAGCATTCCATTGTAGTACTACCACCATAACTACGATCCAGTAATACATGACTCCACTCTCGGCTGAGGTAATCTCGAACCTCTTCCCATGTCAACCCTGTCATACTCAGATGTCTCCCAGCAGCTTTCACTATTAGCTTAATCCTCTCTGTTTTAGACTCTATTTTAGCAGTGCTATTGATTGCTCCTGCTATGAATTTCACCAGCTTTCTGAAGAAAGTTATTTGTTTCTGACCATTTTGAGCCTGTAATCGAACCCATAAATGCTGATGATCCAGATACTCAACTAGTCTAAAGAAGGCCAGTTTTATTTATTCTGTAATCAAAATAAGTTTTCAGCTGTGCTAACATAATTGCAAAAGGGTTTTCTAATGATCAATTAGCCTTTTAAAATGATCAACTTGGAATAGCTAGCACAACATGCCATTGGAACACAGGAGTGTTGATTGCTGATAATGGGCCTCTGTACGCCTATGTAGATATTCCATTCAAAATCAGCCGTTTCCAGCTACAATAGTCATTTACAACATTAACCCCATCTATACTATATGTCTGATCAATTTTATGTTATTTTAAAGGACAAAAAAAAGCTTTTCTTTCAAAAACAAGGAAATTTAGGTACAGTGTAGTGATAGATATATAATAAAGAGAGAGTAGCAGCAGAGTAAAATTGGGGGAGGGCAACGCAAATAGTCTGGGTTGCCATTTGATTAGCTATTCAGGAGTCTTATTGCTTGGGGGTAGAAGCTGTTAAGAAGCCTTTTGGACCTAGACTTGGCACTCCGGTACCGCTTGCCATGCGGTAGCAGAGAGAACAGTCTATGACAAGGGTGGCTAGAGTCTTTGACCATTTTTAGGGCCTTCCTCTGACACTGCCTGGTAAAGAGGTCCTGGATGACAGGAAGCTTGGCTCCAGTGATGTACTGGGCCATACGTACTACCCCCTACTGCCTTGCGGTCAGAAGCTGAGCAGTTGCCATGCCAGGCAGTGTTGCAATCAATCAGGATGCCCTCGATGGTGCGGCTGTTGAACTTTTTGAGAATCTGAGGCCCCATGCCAAATCTTTTCAGTCTCCCGAGGGGACATTTGCTTTGTCGTGCCCTCTTCACGACTGTCTTGGTATGTTTGGACCATGATAGGTTGTTGGTGATGTAGACACCAAGGAACTTGAAGCTCTCAACCTGCTACACTACAGCCCGTCGATGAGAATGCGGACGTGTTCAGTCCTCCTTTTCCTGTAGTCCACAATCATCTCCTTTGTCTTGATCACGTTGAGGGAGAGGTTGTTATCCTGGCACCACATGGCCAGATCTCTGACCTTCTCCCTATAGGCTGTCTCATCGCTGTTGGTGATCAGGCCTACGACTGTTGTGTCATCGGGAAAATTAATGATGGTGTTGAAGTCGTGCCTCGCCATGCAGTCATGAGTGAACAGGGACTACAGGAGGGGACTAAGCATGCACTCCTGAGGGGCTCCTGTGTTGAGGATCAGCGTGGCGGATATGTTGTTACCTACCCTTACCACCTGGGGGCGGCCTGTCAGGAAGTCCAGGATCCAGTTGCAGAGGGAGGTGTGTAAGTACCAGGGTCCTTAGCTTAGTGATGAGCTTTGAGGGCACTATGGTGTTGAACGCTGAGCGGTAGTCAATGAATATCATTCTCACATAGGTGCTCCTTTTGTCCAGGTGGGAAAGGGCAGTGTGGAGTGCAATAGAAATTGCATCATCTATGGATCTGTTGGAGCGGTATGCAAATTGGAGTGGGTTTAGGATTTTGTGGTGTTGATGTGAGCCATGACCAGCGTTTCAAAGCACTTCATGTCTACAGACATGAGTGCTACGGGTCGTTAGTAATTTAGACAGGCCTCGAAGCGAGCATAGAAGTAATTTAGCTCGTCTGGTAGGCTCGTGTCACTGGGCACCCCGCGCCTGTGTTTCCTTTGTGGTCTGTAATAGTTTGCAAGCCATGCCACATCCGATGAGCATTGGAGCCAGTGTAGTACAATTTGATCTTAGTCCTGTACTGGTGCTTTGCCTGTTTGATGGTTCGTCGGAGGGCATTGCGGGATTTCTTATAGGCTTCTTGAAAGCAGCAGCTGTACCCTTTAGCTCAGTGCAGATGTTGCCTGTAATCCATGGCTTCTGGTTGGGGTATGTACAAACAGTCACTGTGGGAAGGACGTCATCGATGCACTTTTTGATGAAGCTAATGACTAATGTGGTGAACTTCTCAATGCCATCGTCAGAATCCCAGAACATATTCATCAAGGACAACAACCACACGAGTCACTGCCTGTTTACCCGCTATCATCCAGAAGGCGAGGTCGGTACAGGTGCATCAAAGCTGGAACCGAGAGACTGAAAAACAGCTTCTATCTCAAGGCCATCAATCACTAGCATATTTGAGGCCCAATATACAGACTTGAAATCACAGGGCACTTTAATAATGGAACACTAGTCACTTCAATAATGTTTACATATTTTGCATTACCCATCTCATATGAATATACTGTATTCTATTCTATTCTTTTGTACTGTATCTTAGTCTATGCTGCGCTGACATTGCTAGTCCAAATATTGATATATTCTTAATTCCATTCCTTTACTTAGATTTGTGTGTATTGAGTGTATTGTTGGGAAAATTGTATATATTACTTGTTAGATATTACTGCATTGTTGGAGCTAGAAACACAAGCATTTCGCTACATGACATCTGCTAAATACGTGTATGTGACCAATACAATTTGACCTTATCGGACTCATCGCCCCCAACGACCCTTTCCTCCCTAAACTTCAGAATCACTTTAATGATCCTCCTCGCCTCCATGCATCTTATCGTCCTCTTCCTCTGCACTTTCTACCTCCAAACTGCTGCTAGCACGGGACACTTTGACTCCTTGCTGTCCCCAGTCCACCTGGCCATGCTGCTGTTCCAGTTTCAACTGTTCTGCCTTACTATTATTCGACCATGCTGGTCATTTATGAACATTTGAACATCTTGGCCATGTTCTGTTATAATCTCCACCCGGCACAGCCAGAAGAGGACTGGCCACCCCACATATGCTCTCTCTAATTCTCTCTTTCTTTCTCTCTCTCGGAGGACCTGAGCCCTAGGACCGTGCCCCAGGACTACCTGACATGATGACTCCTCGCTGTCCCCAGTCCACCTGACTGTGCTGCTGCTCCAGTTTAAACTGTTCTGCCTTATTATTATTCGACCATGCTGGTCATTTATGAACATTTGAACATCTTGGCCATGTTCTGTTATAATCTCCACCTGGCACAGCCAGAAGAGGACTGGCCACCCCACATAGCTTGGTTCCTCTCTAGGTTTCTTCCTAGGTTTTTTGCCTTTCTAGGGAGTTTTTCCGAGCCACCGTGCTTCTACACCTGCATTGCTTGCTGTTTGGGGTTTTAGGCTGGGTTTCTGTACAGCACTTTGAGATATCAGTTGATGTACGAAGGGCTATATAAAAATAAATTTGATTTGATTTGTCACTATATGCTCTCCTCAAACGTCCTTTTCTGACTCTGTTGACCTCTCGCTCCCCTTCAAACCCCTACTTCCTTTCTCTCCCACGTTCTTTTTCTCTTTCTAACTACCTCCTTTATTTGTATGACTATGCCCCATACTTGCTGTACTTTCTTCTCCATCACTAGCTCCTACCGTCACCGACCAAGTCACTGCACAGCCGTGACGAACTGCCACCACACCGAGTAAAAGTTTCATTGTTTGTTCATCAACGATTGATCGTTAGCCACAGCTTTTGGCCTCTCCCTCACCTCGCTCTGATTTAAATGAGGTCGTCAGCTCGGCCTGCCCTTACACATTTTTATGCCGATATATGATAGAAAGATTTCAAAGCACAGATCAGTAGCCATGATACTCATTATATGATAATCATTATTCCCTAGGGCTTCAGACAGCTAAACATACACAACGTTTCCATTAAGTTAATTTGCCATTTTGTTAGCTTGCGCAGTAAACAAATTATATGATTTTTTAAAAGACTTTATAATATTAATAGGTCAGTGATGAGGGGGAGATTTATTAACTAGGCAAGTCAGTTAAGAACAATTTCTAATTCACAATGATGGCCTAGGAACAGTGGGTTAACTGCCTTGTTCAAAGGCAGAAGGAAAGATGTTTACCTTGTCAGCTCAGGTATTCAATCTAGCAAACCTTTGGTTACTGGCCCAACGCTCTAACCACTAAGCCGCCCCCCTAAATAAGATCTGGTGCAACCAATTACCTTCAGAAGTCACATAATTAATTAAATAAAGTCTGCCCATTGGCTATCTAAGTGTCACATGATCTGTCACATGATCTCAGTATATATACACCTGTTCTGAAAGGCCTCAGAGTCTGCAACCCCACTAAGGGGCACAACCAAGCAAGCGGCACCATGAAGTCGAAGGAGCTCTCCAAACAGGTCAGGGACAAAGTTGTGGAGAAGTACAAATCAGGGGCGGGTTATAAAATATATCCAAAACTTTGAACATCCCAGGGAGCGCCAATAAATCAATTTTTAAAAAATTGAAAGAATATGGCACCACAACAAACCTGCCAAGAGAGGACCGCCCACCAAATCTTACGGACCAGGCAAGGAGTGCATTAACAAGAGAGGCCAAAGATAACCCCAACGGAGCTGCAAAGCTCCACGGTGGAGATTAGAGTATCTGTCCATAGGACCACTTTAAGCCGTACACTCCACAGAGCTGGGCTTTACGGAAGAGTGTCCAGAAAAAAAGCCATTGCTTAATTAATAAAGAAAATAATAAGCAAACACATTTGGTGTTTGCCAAAAGGCATGTGGGAGACTCCCCAAACATTGTAAGGCAATAACATAGGAAAAATGCCAAGGGGGGTGAATACAGGGGTTCCTCCTTTAAAGTTGCGAGCTTTCACTGTGGGACTTAGAAGTACCCAGCGGCACGGCTTCATTGCTCCAGACCACCACGAGGGGGAGTTAGAGCACTCATTATGCATTTGGGTCCCACGGTTTTTATATGACCAATCATATCAAGTGGTTCCAATGACACATTTTGACACGAGCCACCCTTGCCTTGTGGTGTTCTTCAACAAAATGGCTGAGTAAACATTACGGTGGAACCAGATGTAAGTTGTTATAATGTCATAACGAGTTAAGCAAAAACATGTACAAATGAGAGGAATGTGTTAGTTAATGTAGAGACAAACGTTTGTGCATTGTTTTTGTCATAAAGTTTACTTTACTAAAATTGCTATTTATCAAGTTACCTGACTAGCTAACATTAGCCAGCTAGCTAGTGTTTGTAAGTCGTGTTGTTTAATGTTTTAGGGACTCCTGAGAAAACCAACAAACCAGGCTGTCGACTGGTGAAACATTGGATGTAAAGAGTCTAGCTAGCTAAAGCATTTACTGCAAATGTAGTGTACAATTGTGTAAGCTTGCCTTGCAATTCAAAATGATCACAAGAACGGTGAGCAAAAATCCCAGAACCACACGGGGGGACCTAGTGAATGACCTGCAGAGAGCTGGGACCAAAGTAACAAAGCCTACCATCAGCAAGGGCATTGAAGATGAAAAGTGGCTGGGTCTTTCAGCATGACAATGATCCCAAACACACCGCCCGAGCAATGAAGGAGTGGCTTCGTAAGAAGTATTTCAAGGTCCTGGAGTAGCCTAGCCAGTCTCCAGATCTCAACCCCATAGAAAATCTTTGGAGGGAGTTGAAAGTCTGTGTTGCCCAGCAACAGCCCCAAAACATCACTGCTCTAGAGGAGATCTGCATGGAGGAATATATACCAGAAACAGTGTGTGAAAAGCTTGTGAAGACTTACAGAAAAAGTTTGTCATTGCCAACAAAGGGTATATAACATAGTATTGAGATACTTATTTTCCACCATAATTTGCAAATAAATAAATTAAAAATCCTACAATGTGATTTTCTGTTTTTTTTGGCCCTCATTTTGTCTGTCATAGTTGAAGTGTACCTATGATGAAAATTACAGGCCTCTCATCTTTTTAAGGGGGAGAACTTGCACAATTGGTGGCTGACTAAATAATTTTTGCCCCACTGTACGTACTTTGGTGCAAAAAGTGCAAATCAATTCCAGAACAGCAGCAAAGGACCTTGTGAAGATGCTGGAGGAAACAGGTATCTATATCCACAAGAAAACAAGTCCTATATCGAAATAACCTAAAAGGCCGCTCAGCAAGGAAGAAGCCACTGCTCCAAAACTGCCATAAAAAAGCCAGACTACGGTTTGCAACTGCACATGGGGACAAAGAAAGTACAATTTGGAGAAATGTCCTCTGGTCTGATGAAACAAAAATATAACTGTTTGTCCATTGTTATGTTTGGAGGAAAAAGGGGGAGGCTTGCAAGCAGAAGAACACCATCCTAACAGTGAAGTACAGGGGTGGTAGCATCATGTAGAAGGGGTGCTCTGCTCCAGGAGGGACTGGTACACTTCACAAAATAGATGGCATCGTGAGGTAGGGAAATTATGTGGATATATTGAAGCAACATCAAGACATCAGTCAGGAAGTTAAAGCTTGGTCGCAAATGGATTTCCAAATGGACAATGACCCAAGCATACTTCCAAAGTTGTGGCAAAATGACCTAAGGACATCAAAGTCAAGGTATTGGAGTGGCCATCACAAGCCCTGACCTCAATCCCATATAAAATGTGTGGGCAGAACTGAAAAAGTGTGTGCGAGCAAGGAGGCCTACAAATCTGAATCATTTACACCAGCTCTGTCAGGAGGAATGGGCAAAAAGTCACCAAACTCACTGTGGGAAGCTTGTGGAAGGCTACCCGAAGAATTCGACCCAAGTTCAATTTAAAGGTAATGCTTCCAAATACTAATTGAGTGTAAGTAAACTTCTGACCCACTGGGAATGTGTGTCACGATCGTCGTAGTGAGGAGACCAAAGCGCAGCATGATGTGAATACATCTTTTTAATGAAAGACGAAAAAAAACACGAAGTACACTAAACAACCAAAATAATTAGACGACCGTGACCGCTATCACAACTGCGTGCAAACATGCAACATCAGACAATAACCCACAAAATACCTAAAGAAGATGGCTGCCTAAATATGGTTCCCAATCAGAGACAACGATAAACAGCTGCCTCTAATTGAGAACCAATCTAGGCAACCATAGACATAAATAAACACCTAGATGGTAAACAACCCCATAAACCTACACAACCCCTAGACTGTAGAAAACCACATACACCCATGTCACACCCTGACCTAACCAAAATATATAAAGAAAACAAAGAATACTCAGGTCGTGACAGAAATAAATAAAAGCTGAAATAAATCACTACTAATATTCTGACATTTCATATTCTTAAAATAAAGTGGTGATCCTAACTGACCTAAAACTGGGATTTTTTTTTACTAGGATTAAATGGAGTGAAAAACTGAGTTTAAATGTATTTGGCTAATGTGTATGCAAACTTTCGACTTCAACTGTATACAGAAAAAAACTATGCATATCTAACACCCTTCATCTGCATTAATCAGGATAGTATTTCAATGAGATACTTAATTTCAACCAGTGGAGAATGTGAAATGCTTTATTGAAAGAAGTTAAATATTCAGTTGTTATAAATAATTATAATTCAAGTTCAATCTGTACTTCAAAGCACATATTGTGTGCATTATAAAACGAGGAGGAGAGAGAGGTGTAGAAGACAGAAAGGGAAAGAGGTAAGAACAGCGGCAGACAGCATTTAATTCATGAATTACAGTGCTACCCTAATATTCTCTCAGTTCAACACAATTTCTCCTAACCATCCTTGGGCCCCCAGTTGGCCCGAAGGTCATCTTAAGATCGGGTGAGGTGGCAATGACGGGACTGGCTTCCTCTCTCACATCAAAACATACCTGCAGATGAGTGAGATGGATAGATAGAGAGATGATTAAGCCTTGTTTTTTCTTCTAATTTATTCTTATTACAATGTCAAACATCTCTTTAATAATACTTCCTGTTGACCCGACCAAGTGCCATCTCACCTATGATCATGTTGTGCCCTCTGTGTCAGCCAATTTCAGATGCGGGAGGGGTTCACCTGTCACGTTCGCCATAGTGATGAGACCAAGGCGCAGCGTGATGTGAATACATCTTCTTTAATAAATGAAGACCACTAAACAAAATAACGTGCGGCTAATACAACAAGTGCTGTCATGCAACTACACATAGACAATAACTCACAAAACCAAATTGGAAAATGGCAACCTAAATAGGATCCCCAATCAGAGACAACGATAAACAGCTGTCTCTGATTGGGAACCAATTCAGGCCACCTTAGACCTATAAAAAACCTAGACTAACAAATACCCCTAGATATACAAAAAAAACACTAGACAGGACAAGCAAGCATACCCACCCTCGTCACACCCTGACCTGACCAAAATAATACATAAAACATAGAAAACTAAGGTCAGGGCGTGACATCTAGTGACACCTAGAGGATTTAGGGAGAAGGGGGAGAGGGATGAAGTGAAGAAGAGCGACTGTTATTGTGTGTGTGTGTGGTCTCACCTGGTGTCCACACTAAATGACTACAGAGTACTTTATGCTGAAAAACAGACACATGAGGACAAACAATAGAAGATAATGTAAAAAGTAGATACTGTATGTGACGCAGACACCTATCGGAGTGTACCTGAAACATTTAATTATGGAGGGCTATGTGACTCATACAGTATGTGTGTCTCATCTCACCACGACTTGGCAGCAACAGATAGTCCAGTGAAAATGGCTGTGTTCATGTGGTGTAAATCTGAAAATTAGCAGCTGTTTTTTTTATGAATGCATGTGAGACAGGAGACAGGTTCCATGTACAACAAGACAGGCAGAGATGGAGAAAATGAACACAGAACAGTTTAATTACCTCTGGTTATGAACACTTATGCCAGCAATAAAGCTTCCACGGCGTGTTCCTCGGACAGTGAACATCTGGCAATATCTACTGTACATTTTCAACCCCTTGGTCAGCTCGCTCTCTGAATGTAAAGAAAGCAACAACTAAAGCAGCAGATGTCATTTTTAGGATAAGTCAATACAGCCAAGTGCGGCTTACCTGAGATGCCATCTTCGTATGTGTCCGCTTTGACTTCATTTGTGTCGGAAAAAAGTTGCTTTCAGAATAGTTTTGCTCTCAACAAAAAGACACAAATGTACCTCCAAGGCAATTTGCCTGTGAATAACCACACCTTCATACAAACGTGATACTGCATGCAGAATTCTTGACACACAACCGAAGATGCGGACACATCCTCATATTATGTTGGCTGACAATTTGTTAGCTACACTGTCCTTACGAACTGTCCTTACGTATGTTAGCTAGCTACCTAACGTTAGTAGTTACACATCAAACTTGCCAGTATATTAACTATAGGCTATCTAACTACCCAACGTTTATTGACTTGATTATTCTCGTCATTCTTAGCTTAGCTAAATGGTATAGTCGTTGTGCTTTCTCAATGGACATTCAGGTGCTTTCGTAAATTTGCTCTTCACCCAAGGCTGAAAAATGGCTTAAGATTGTTTGTTAAACTTGAACACTGGCATGAGCCCATAACAAATTAATGGAATCGAACGTTCGCAGAGCCTGTTTTGACTGGAGTGATGCTTAGAATTCCTTTAAAAAATGTATCCAATTTTATTTTACCATTACAATCTGTTCATCGGACGAAACTGGAAAAAAACAACTTGTGTAGAAAGTAATCATCCGCACCTCGATGGTGTCAACTGCGCTTATGTCTGTGTAATGAAAAACTAGGGACAAATGTTAAACTTCTGACTATTTCTGGTCTAGCTCGCTGCCCAGACATAATTACAAAGAGGAGATTCTCCTAATTAAAATTGGTGTCCGCGGAACAGTTTTGCTTCCGTCCCTCTCCTCGCCCCTACCTGGGCTCGAACCAGGGACCCACTGCATACAGACAACAGCCACCCTCGAAGCATCGTTACCATCGCTCCACAAAAGCCGCGGCCCTTGCAAGGGAAACTACTTCAAGGTCTCAGAGTGGGTGACGTCACTGATTGAAACACTATTTGAGCGCACCCTGCTAACTAGCTAGCCATTTCACACCACACACAAATCAAAATATACAGATTGCGAGATATTTGGCGAAATAGACAGACATGTTTATATTTCCCCCATAGTTAACAATGGGAAACCGCAGAGTTCCAAAATTATTATTGTTGTTTACATTTGAACTATAAAACAATGTGAACATGTCTCATTGCCAACAATAGCGACGCAAGCATTGTGACGATGATCAATAAGCTGGGAATAGAACGTTCGGAAGGCGAGTGCCATGGTGCTCAATAGAACTAAAAGGAACTGGCAGGGTGAAAAATGCACTAAAATAAGGCCTGTTTTTTTGCAATTACTTCAAAACGACGGCAAGCAGCTGGGAAATGTGGTCAAATTATGAAACTGGACTCCACGGTGGATGCAATGATCTAGTTTTTATTAAAAAATTACATTAAAAATGTAATGTCTCCAGCCTACTATCTACACAGATTTCAGTGCACTCTCGTCTGAGTGTACCTGTGTACCATAATTACTTTACAAGCGCTCAACACCCATTGAATATTGCCAGTGTCAGTAAACATCGGGGAAAAAAACGTAAATTGTTTCCAGCAGCACATTTACGGTCACCAAGGCTCTGGTTAACACGAAATCTGCCTTACCAGCTCGGCTAGGGCGAGTAAAATGATCAGAGTGGTCTCATTTGTGTCTGGAAGTAGCTAGCCAACGTTAGCTTGTGTGCTTGACTGCCGTTGCAAGGCCAAAACCCTCAAATCAACCCTACGGCCTCGGCCCGAACGTCCAGTGTGCACTCCGAGAACGAAACGGTCTGAATTTACAAACGGACAATTTTTCTCTAAATGGAAACACCATAATATTGTTTCTTAAAATCAATCCAATATACTATGTTGTTACAAAATACGTTTTAAATTCTCTGGTAATGCCAATATGAAATACTATCAAATGCTTCTCAAAGATACCCTCTGGTGGTCAAACTAGCAATAACTTGCAGTAACAGAAGAAATGGATGAGAATTAAATGACGTGCCACAGAATGGGTGTACCACAGTAATGACACAACTTTTAAAGGAGGAACCACTGTACTTTCACAAGGAATATACCTTTATTATTCCCTGCAAGCCCTACCACCCCTCCCCACTTGGAGTAAACTAATAAACAACAACACTTAGGCTTCTACCTTCAGTTTATACATATTATACACATTTTACAGACACAATATATTTTGCAATAGTTATAGTACAATATAGTTTGTAGTCCGTCCTCTATTTCTGATGTCAATCCAGTATGATTTCTATTTGTAACTGTGCTATTTCACAAAATGTCTGAACCTATTTACATTTTACAGACCCCGTATGTTTTACATTGGTTCTTGTTGTTATTTGTCCCGCCCTTCAGCTCCATTCAACCTCTCCCATCTATCTTAACACCATCAATTTTGAATTTCTATTTGCTATATATTTTTCAACTGTGCTGTGGTGGTACTGAACCTTTCTATTCTCAAAGCTTCTACAGATTGTAAATTAAAGATAAAAAATGTTGCTAAAATAATTATTATATTATTGATTGATTGACTATGACTTTTCGAATCACCCAGTATTGCTTTCTGCAGTTTTAGTTCCAGGTAAATGTTGCAATTTTACAGCAATTCCTGGACCTGTGACCAAAAACAAGCTACGTATGGACAGTACCAAAATAAATGATCTAATGACTCGGCCTCCTCGCAGCAAAATCTTCAGAGCTGTGAAGATTGTATCACCCATATATACCCAAACATTCTATTGGTTGCATGAAGTTATAATTTAAATAGAAAAATTTGAAGTTTTGAATCCGCCGTTGTTTTGTGTGTCAGTTCATTAACCATGTGCCATGGAATCGGTACATCGAAAATCTCTTCCCAACTATTTAGCTATTTATATGGCACATCTGTCATTTATTTGGTCTTAAATGAAATTGGTATAGGTTTTTATTATCTCAATTGTATTTATCCATTTATGGTCTTTAATGCAGGGGCAACATACTCCCCTCCTTCTTCTTGCCTCTTCCATTTTTGTGGTAATGCTACAATTAGTTGTTTGTAGACATTTCCATATGTCTGTGTTAGCTCTATGTGTGACATAACTCCACCAGTCCTATTTATGATATGATTTTCAAAATTATACCTTTAAAAAAAAAAAGTTTATCAAAAAATGTTGTTTTTTTCAATTAGTATATTTGAGTTTAACCACAATATTTGTGATATTATTTGTTCTGTCTTTTCAGGTGGATTAAAAAGAAATTGCAACCAACTTTCTAAGGCTTGTTTAAAAAATAACGATATTTTGGAGAAGTTTTTGTTTTCAAATAACCGAAAGTGAGCAGTTGTAATCTGAAAAAAAGAAAAAGGCCATTCTTGAACATGGGGTGAGACCTTTTTACTAATTTACAAGAGAAGAATTTAGGATTTAAGTATAACGTCTGTATGACTGGTGCCTTTAGTGAGATGTCTAATGCTTAATTTTGTCTTGTTGGCCATCCCAAATAAAGTGGAATATTTTATATAATTGAAAAATCAGGTCACTAGGTGTAGGCAAAACCATAAGCAAATAGGCAAACTGTGATATGACTAAATAATAACCTGGCATCCTTTCGCTCCCTCCTCTCTACATTTTCCTCCTCTGTCTCTGCTGCTAAAGCCACTTTCTACCACTCTAAATTCCAAGCATCTGCCTCTAACCCTAGGAAGCTCTTTGCCACCTTCTCCTCCCTCCTGAATCCTCCTCCCCCTCCCCCCCCCTCCTCCCTCTCTGCAGATGACTTCGTCAACCATTTTGAAAAGAAGGTCGACGACATCCGATCCTCGTTTGCTAAGTCAAACGACACCGCTGGTTCTGCTCACACTGCCCTACCCTGTGCTCTGACCTCTTTCTCCCCTCTCTCTCCAGATGAAATCTCGCGTCTTGTGACGATTTTCGACCCTATCCCCTCCTCTCTTCTCCAGACCATTTCCGGAGACCTTCTCCCTTACCTCACCTCGCTCATCAACTCATCCCTGACCGCTGGCTACGTCCCTTCCGTCTTCAAGAAGAGTTGCACCCCTTCTGAAAAAAAACCTACACTCGATCCCTCCGATGTCAACAACTACAGACCAGTATCCCTTCTTTCTTTTCTCTCCAAAACTCTTGAACGTGCCGTCCTTGGCCAGCTCTCCCGCTATCTCTCTCAGAATGACCTTCTTGATCCAAATCAGTCAGGTTTCAAGACTAGTCATTCAACTGAGACTGCTCTTCTCTGTATCACGGAGGCGCTCCGTACTGCTAAAGCTAACTCTCTCTCCTCTGCTCTCATCCTTCTAGACCTATCGGCTGCCTTCGATACTGTGAACCATCAGATCCTCCTCTCCACCCTCTCCCAGTTGGGCATCTCCGGCGCGGCCCACGCTTGGATTGCGTCCTACCTGACAGGTCGCTTCTACCAGGTGGCGTGGCGAGAATCTGTCTCCTCACCACGCGCTCTCACCACTGGTGTCCCCAGGGCTCAGTTCTAGGCCCTCTCCTATTCTCGCTATACACCAAGTCACTTGGCTCTGTCATAACCTCACATGGTCTCTCCTATCATTGCTATGCAGACGACACACAATTAATCTTCTCCTTTCCCCCTTCTTGACCAGGTGGCGAATCGCATCTCTGCATGTCTGGCAGACATATCAGTGTGGATGACGGATCACCACCTCAAGCTGAACCTCGGCAAGACGGAGCTGCTCTTCCTCCCGGGAAGGACTGCCCGTTCCATGATCTCGCCATCACGGTTGACAACTCCATTGTGTCCTCCTCCCAGAGCGCTAAGAACCTTGGTGTGATCCTGGACAACACCCTGTCGTTCTCAACTAACATCAAGGCGGTGTCCCGTTCCTGTAGGTTCATGCTTACAACATCCGCAGAGTACGACCCTGCCTCACACAGGAAGCGGCGCAGGTCCTAATCCAGGCACTTGTCATCTCCCGTCTGGATTACTGCAACTCGCTGTTGGCTGGGCTCCCTGCCTGTGCCATTAAACCCCTACAACTCATCCAGAATGCCGCAGCCCGTCTGGTGTTCAACCTTCCCAAGTTCTCTCACGTCACCCCGCTCCTCCGCTCTCTCCACTGGCTTCCAGTTGAAGCTCGCATCCACTACAAGACCATGGTGCTTGCCTACGGAGCTGTGAGGGGAACGGCACCTCAGTACCTCCAGGCTCTGATCAGGCCCTACACCCAAACAAGGGCACTGCGTTCATCCACCTCTGGCCTGCTCGCCTCCCTACCACTTAGGAAGTACAGTTTTCAAAACTGTTCGCTGCTCTGGCTCCCCAATGGTGGAACACACTCCCTCATGACGCCAGGACATCGGAGTCAATCACCACCTTCCGGAGACACCTGAAACCCCACCTCTTTAAGGAATACCTAGGATAGGATAGAGTAATCCTTCTCACCCCCCTTAAAAGATTTAGATGCACTATTGTAAAGTGGCTGTTCCACTGGATGTCATAAGGTGAATGCACCAATTTGTAAGTCGCTCTGGATAAGAGCGTCTGCTAAATGACTTAAATGTAAATGTAAATATGACTAAATAGTTAATCAGGTGATTTTTTTTCACAAATAGACAGGTATTTTTCTCTCTATGGTAGCAATATCTTTTTGCTAACTTTCTATAAACATTTATTGGAGTGGAATCATTTCTTTCTTTCGGGATTTGTTAACCGAGTATGTCCACATCCCAGTCAGAGCATTTTATTGGTAAACTACATGGTAATGTAAATGTTGCATTTTTTTGTGATCCAGTACGTACTATAGAACACTTATCACAATTTAGTTTTAATCCAGAGAGGTTAGCAAAAGTATCTAGATCCTCTATGAGGCTGTGGAGGGATTATAATTGTGGTTTTAAAAGAAAACATGAATCATCAACAATGACACCTTTGTTTTTAAGCCACGGATTTCTAATCCCTTAATATTATTGTTTGATCTAATTTTAACAGCTAACATTTCAATGGCAATAATAAATAGATATGCCAATAGTGGGCATCCTTGTTTTACTCCCCTTGACAATTTAAAACAGTCTGAGATGTAGCCATTATTTAATACTTTAAACCTAGGGTTACCATACATACTGTAACTTTAACCCATTTTATAAGAGATTCTCCAAAATTGAAATATTCTAGGTATTTTTATAGAAACTCCAGTTGTACTTTATCAAAAGCCTTTTCAAAACCACCGTTATGAAAACCAGGCCTAGTTTCCCCAATGTTTCACAGTATTCCAGTACTTGTCTTAAATTATCTCCAATGTATTCTCCATGTAAAAAAAACTGTCTGTTTCGGTTGAGTAATATGTGACAATACCTTTTCAATTCTGTGCGCCAATAATTTAGCTAGAATATTTGCATCACAACACTGAAGTGTAATAGGCCTCAAATGTTTTAAATTGACTGGATATTTATATATACCAGTTGGATCCTGTTTCAGTAATAATGATATCAGACCTTGTTGCATGTCCGATAATCTACAGTTTACATAAGATTAGTTAAAACATGCTAATAATGGTACTCTGAGTATATCAAATAAAAGTTTTGTACCCATCCAGCCCTGGAGTTTTCCCAGCCTTTCCCAGCCTTTCCCAGCCTTTCCCAGCCTTTCCCAGCCTTTCCCAGCCTTTCCCAACTCCATCAAGAAGATCCTCCTCTGTTATTTGGCCTTCCCATGAGTCTTTCTGTACAGATGTTAATTCTACATTATTAATAGGAAAAAATCCATACAATTAGCTTCGGTTAGTGGAGATGTAGGAGACTGAAATGAAAACATATTCTTAAAATACTTTACTTCCTCTTTCAAAATATAATTTGGTGAATCATGTGTGACAAGTTTCAATAAAAAAACATTTGGTAGCATTTCTATGTTGAAGATTGAAAAAGAGTTGATGCAATCTTCCCAATATCCCATCCAGTTCGCTTTATTTTTTATAATATATTACACTGGATCTTTCATGAATAACTTCCTCCATTTATTTTTGTTTTTCCTCTAACTTATTATGTGCCTCTATGGTACAGTTTGCTATCTAACTGTACTGTTAGTCCTTCAATTTCCTTTGTTAATATGAACTCTCTTGATCTAAATTGCTTTTGTTTTATAGATAGGTACTGTATTGCATGGCCTCTAAAGGCACATTTAAAAGTGCCCCATACAATAAAGGGTTCTGTTGTACCTATGTTATGTCGGAAAATGTCAGTTATAAATTCTTCTGTCCTAGTTATAAACAAGTTATCATCCATTAGGCTTTGATAAAATATATGTTTTTAAACGTACCATTAAAAAGTAACATGATGATTGAGTGTCCATAAAGCCCCAGATCCCATAGCCCCGGAGAGACTGGGACCCAACCTTTGAAAAGAGCACACAGTGCCACCCACAAAACAGAAGCAGATCAACGGCAGATAAACAGCCAAATGTATTCCATTGCCCTCACCTCGATTATATATAAAAATATATGTATTCATAAATACATATTTTTAAATCCTGTTTATCTTATTTTCCATAATTAGGTACAATATTTGTAGTAATGTAGGCAATTTAAGCAAATGATTTTTACCTCTCCCCAGTTTCACCGTTACCAAAATTACACTAGGGCAAGCAATTATTATATTAGCAAACAATTATTGTGATATATATCTATATATATTGTCCCTAACATATTTTAATCCCTCACAACAGTTGTGGGATACACACACACACACACACACACACACACACACACACACACACACACACACACACACACACACACACACACACACACACACACACACACACACACACACACACACACACACACACACTCATACACACTCAACCCCTTTCCCCCACAACAACCATAGACTCCGAATCTCAACAGTTGCACCATCCCAGAGCCCAACTCAAGAAAGGTCTTGATTTACAAATGCATATACAGTTGCAGCTGTATGAGAAGGCCTGCAAAACTAAGAATAGAAATGGGGAGATTTGATTAACCATTGTCACGTCCTAGATGATGGTGGTCAGATATATCTCCTTCCCCTGAAACGCCCACAACGTGGTCCCCCGTAGTGACCATATTCCCAAGCATCTCCATGCAGTCAGACCTTTGATTTTGTGCCACCAGGGCCACAATAATGTGCCCCCTCTCTGAATATCTGAATGTGACCCCCTCCCCATGGGTTACTGCAGCTGGTGTTGCCAGCACTGTCACTGCCTGGGTGGAGGCACCCCAACGGAATCCCCACCAGCTAGGTACAAGTTCGTCAAGGTTCTCATTAGGAGCTTTGAGAATTTCCCATCAGGGGGCTTTGGCTTTGCAGGACGAACCTTGCCAAGCAGGCTCAGAATCTTGAGTGGGCGGTGTTGCTCTAGAAGGTCTCTGACTGCATTTTGGCTGCATACAGGCCACTTACAGCAGGCTCATAATACAGATAGGGACTTCTCCTTAGTATCTAGGTCGTTCAGGTGGGTGTCTAGGGCATAGGGTTGTGGACTGTTCCATAAATAAATCCATGAGATGTATCATTTATTTTAAAACGCCGTTCCACTATGATACGACAATATATAAATAAGTGTATAATTCATTACAAAATGTATATCCTTCATCTGCACAACATTGAAAGCGCTCTCACATCCCCTGCTCACAGAAATACATTGGTTATGTTTTAATTAGTTATATTTGAAGATAGATAGAAAAGTTACATGTTTTGTTGTTGTGTTATTTACAATCCATAACAGGGCTAGAATTGTGTGTTTCATTATTTGCCTCCTCTATGAGAACTTTGTAATTTTTAGAATAGCCATGGAGTAGTATTTGTGTCTCTGAACAACTGGTTATCAATATACGGTTTATCGACCACGAGAGCTGCGTGTTTCCCTTTCAATCTATTTTCCTTGGAAATTGGATACAGAACTTTGCGGCTTTCTGGAATTTCCTTCAGGAACTGGTCATTCATTCCTATTTTTGTGCTAACAAGTCTTTTACCCAGACTTTTAACCATGATTTCATCTTTAAATAAAGCAAATTTGGCAACGATTGGGTGTTCATACCTCTGCCCTCTCTGTCAGAAGCGGTGTACATGTTCAAGTTGGATTTTGTCGATAGCTTCGCGTGGGATCTGATGCTCTGTAGAGGACCTCTCTAACTACAGATTCAGGAACTTCTCCTTCTTTCTCTTGGATACCTGTAAGTACCAGATTCTCTCTCATGGATCTAGTCTGTATGTCATGTAAAGGCTTCTCTCAGAACAATGTTCTCATTTTAAGTTCATTAACTTCCGTTTCAATCTTACTGACTGTCCCTTTTAGCTTGTTTGTGTCTTTCTCCAATATCGCAGCTTTTTCATCACTCATCTCGAGGCTTGCCTTCAACTCTTTTATATCCTTACTGACTAGTTCAGGTATACCCAGTTTGTCATTTATTGATTTTAACAGATCGGTTTCGACCTTTACCATTCCCGGTGGTGACAATATTAAATTGTCTGTGTCTGTAGAAGAGTCACGTTTCATTTTGAAATAGGTTCCCCTTCCCCTGTTGTTACCCACCAGATTGTGTAGTGCTAATATTTAGTCTAACTTAACGATATTGAATATTACATTTTTATCTTGAGGTGGTCTACATAGCTGTGTTCAGTCCTCCATCTTTCAGGCTTGGATCCACTCTTCCTTTTGCAGTCTGTTCACCCAGATAGTTACAGTCTTGTCTCATCGCTGCAACTTCCGTACGGACTCAGGAGAGGCGAAGGTCGAGAGTCGTGCGTCCCCCGAAACACAACCCAACCAAGCCGACCGCATTGATTACACAACAGTTGAAGCTGAAATGTGTGCACAATTTTGAAGAAATTTAAATGACCTGATGTTGTATATTTTTTTACATTAACAGCCCAGCTGTGAAACAAACCATTTAGAACACATTTAAATTACCTAAAGTTATGCATTTCTGTCAGGTACATCCCAGCAGTGACTTTTTTTGCCTCTGTAAATCTAATCAGTAACTCCCCTCTCACCATTTATGACTTAACTTCTCTTTCACAACTCAGTCACGACTCAACAATAAAACCTTTTTTCCTAGCAGGGATATTTCTGTATTTCTGGCCTCTACTTCAGTTTGCTCCTCGATTCATGCAGCAATCCCTTCCCCTTGCACTGTATTTCTATCTAGACTTTCCAGGATGCTGTGGTGTGTGGTTTCGCCCCATGCTCACAAAAGATATATCTGCCCTTTACATCTGACCCATGCACATTTTTGACAATTCCTTGGGTAGAGCATTTTGTCCAGTATTTGATGCTATCACTTTGTTCTTGTGGGGGTGGACTGGGACTGGGTGAAGCCTGCAACTGTATAGAGCTCCATCTCTGTCCGTGTCTTGTGTCACCATAGGCATAGCCATCACTATAGTGGAGTGGTGGTGGGTCACATCACTGACAATGAATGTGCACGGGTAAATTGCAATGTGTTTCAAATCCCAGGATCCAATAAGGATCAATAGCAAAGGGCTTCCGCTCCAGGCCACGACATGCATACAGTGCCATGGAAAGAGAAGGTCCACATTGGTCAATTGACAAAAGACAACATGTTGATTTATTACATTATTGGGTCAGTGGAGACGTAACATGAAATAGGGCTTGTCAACTGTCTGTTTATGACAAGGTTCTATTTGCATTTATCGTAGAAATAATGCACATTGTCGACATTTTGAGTGATTGTGTGACTATCAGATGAGCAGTCAGTTGTGCATCACATCTGTGTACTTTGCAATGTAACCAAATTGCGATGTAACCAAATTGCGATGTAACCAAATTGCGATGTAACCAAATTGTATTTTTTGCTTGTGAAACGTGCTGGTATGGACAGATGTACTAACTCAATCTGATCTGGTTGATAATAATAATAAATATTATATGCCATTTAGCAGATGATTTTATCCAAAGCGACTTACAGTCAAGCGTGCATACAAAATTGCCATGAATATGGCCTTTGTCTGAGAGCAAAATCTAAAGCTTGAGTGGACCTAAAGGAGGATTTCCCGGCTAATTCCCGGGAAATGACTAAGACCTATTCTAACAGGTGGAGAGATCTGTTTTGTTCAATCTCCCATGATGCTAATGACACTAAAAACCTGGGGTTCCACTGCATTGCTGTCTAAATGACTGACTTCCCGTGATGCGTACCGAATTCAAGGAGTGGTGGGGCCACTATTCCAAATTGATATGCTGTTTTATCACTGGGCTCGCTAATGAAAAGCAATTAGTAGCATATGTTTGCAATTCAGGCACTGAATAAGGGCTGGGTTTAATTGAAACTAATCTAGTTCAGTGAATTTTGCGCAGAGGCACTGACAATCAAAGAGTATACAAAATAATAGCCAGCTCCGTTGGCACAAAGTCTGCCTGTTGTCAGTGCTTTAGTAAAATGGTTTGAGACTTGCATTAAGGTTGGTCCAGAGACAAGGATGTATTATTTAAGACTGTCAAGCTAATGGTGTCGGCTATAGCTTTAATGTGAGGAAAGAGGGAGTAAAGAAGAGTGCGTAATAAACTCCTAGGAGTCCATTGATGCCTGTGGAGGGAGAGTGGAGAGAAGAGTTGGCACTGACCCAGACACCCTTTTTCAAGTCAACATTTGAGTTGAGTTAATTTTATTTTTTACAAGGACAGTGCACATTAATCAACGTTTCAGTAAAAGTGCCGGTTTTAGCCGGCCGGCTAATTTTCAACAGCAGTCCCTGGGCAGGTTATTAAAAACAATTACAATATAGACAATCATTGAGCAGTGAGCACACGCAGAGCAACGTAGGACAAGCAAGACATAGCATACAGACAGAGCAACGTAGGACAAGCGAAACATAGCATACAGACAGAGCAACATAGAACAAAAAGCAGCAAGACAATGTGCTGTTGAATGCAGTCGGACAGTTATTTTGTTCCACAACTACTTTGTCGCACATTTCCTTCCTATGCCCATGAGCAAAATATTATATTGTAAGCCTAAAGATTTTTCTAATGACATAAGAAATTGATTAATATTTGTGTGTCAAAGAAGTGATGACTAACAGGAAAGAGAGACCTCCAAAGACGTTACCAATAGTTACAGGACTGTCAAATGCTGTTGCTGTGCTGACAGTCCACTCACTGCTTCTGACAGGGCTGACAGAAGTCGACACTGCTTCCTTCTCAAACCACAGACTGTCAGCTTATTACATTGTCTCGACACAATATCAACACAGGATGAGCAACTGCCATACACCCTCACCTCCATTATTGAAATGTGAAATATTGGTCCTGTGGTTTTCTGCTAGTAATGAAATATAGCACTCCTTTTGAATTATTACCATGCAATTCTGTCTTTGAGGCTAAACAAAAACTGAGATTCAAGATAGGGAGTTGAATGCACTTTTCCACATGAATAATCATTAGTCACATGGCATGAGATGCCTAATTCTCGCTGTGCGTTCATCTGTCTGGGTAATTGCTCATAGAAAGAAGTACAAAATAGAAACGAAAACAATTTAGTTCTGCATGCAAAATTCGGTGACAACTATGTTTTACACGGTTATTTTCCCGCCAAAATGCATTCTGAACAGCTGTTGAGCTATGATGCAATTCTCCTGTTGTATTTGGCAAAAGCACCATTCAAGGTTTACCCAATCCCACAGTTTTATGACATTCCCAATTGCATTTGAACTTTGGCAGAAATACTGACTTCAACATTTCTTCTTTGTCTGAAACTCAATAATAAACTAACTGCATTATAGGAGTCTGATACACAGAAAATACGTGTCATTGTTCTCTGAGGAAGGAGAGATTAGGAAGAGAGAGATTTGTTAGGTATTCTTGGCGACGCTCCGATATGGATGCAGAGTTCAGACAAGAGGTACGGGAGGCCTGAAAAGATCAGGCTCATTAAATGTCCCAAACTTGCATCTGAATGATTAGGAAGAGGCTATTGGTTTTTTCTAACAGTGTCCTGCTACTGACAGTCTCCTGCTGCTCTGTCAAGACCAATCACCACTGACATAAAGATACAAGCAATGCAGCTTTGACGGGTGCCACAACCAATAATGTCAGATAGAAGTGGCACAATTTACATTCAACGTCAGGTAATACATACAGTGTTCATCAGGATATTGTCAATTGTCTGAAGGAAAACCCAGTTGTCAGACCTCAGTGTTAGTGTTGTTATTTTGTCTGCTTAATTGTTGTAGTTGGCAGATTTAACAGGCTTAACAGGAATACTTTTTTTTCTACCTTTGCCGGCGCAGGCCAATGTAGGCAAGAATTCTATTAGAAATCCATGAGGGTTGACGGAGAAGTGATGTAAGTAAGAGGATGCATAGGAATCCCACAGCCTTTTCAAGTGCACATGGGTAAAGATTAAACTATGGTCATCATTACAGCAGAGGGGGCTGCAGACCATTACAAACAGGACCGAGGAACTGCTGAACTGTTGTGGACGGAATGAAGCCGATATAATGTTGGGAAGGATGCAAATGTTTTTTTTTAAATTTCTTTGAAGGATAGCTTACTATAGTAGCAGTCGGTATGCTACGGGTGGGTTGAACGTCCCAGGTAAAGATATTCTCAGTCCTGTAAAAAGATACATTTAAGAAAAAACGGCTTCTTAAGTAACAGATTTTTTTATAAATCAGATGAGGAACTCAGCTGTATCCTCAGTGCCTGTTAGCATCAACAGGCACGGAATGCGCCACCCAAAGACTGCTCCATGATTGGAGCAGATGTAAGTCTTGTCTAATGGCTCAAAAATATTGACTCGCTGATATACGAGAGGAAAGTGTGTTGGCTAATGTGCTCAGCTCACTCTGTCTTGTGTGAGAACTTTAATAATAGTTTATCCGACTCCAGTGAACCCTTTTGCTTAACTGACAGAGGAGTCATAAAACGTACACCCTCTGAAGAATTTCTTTTAGACTTTCTCGGGTCATCGTCAGTCACCTTCCCGCCCGTCACAGTCACCCAGAAATTCATGCAAACTCCTGTGCAATTGTTAACTATTTATGCTTCAAAATATTAATCTTCGACTTTTCTAATCCCGGACCGTTCTGCTTATATTAAGAAGGGTTTGTCCACTGAGCGGTAATGTGATGTGTAATACTACTCAATGCTTTTTAAAACACTTATTTTTTCTTTAAATTTACCAGAACATCCCAATTAACCAGGACATCCCAATCAAGTCCAAAAATTACATAATCATATCTATGTTGGTTTGCTATTCGGTTGCATCAGGATTGGGGGCTTATCCGGTATTTAATCAAGTCAGTGTTGTGGCTTTTCGAGGTATTTGCTTGCGTAGCTGGCCAATGCATGTTTGGTGTCATTATGTTTTCTCATACACGATACAGTACCGGTCAAAAGTTTGGACACACCTACTGATTCAAAGGATTTTCTTTATTTTTACTATTTTCTACATTGTAGAATAATAGTGAAGACATCAAAACTATGAAATAACACATATGGAACCATGTAGTAAGCAAAAAAGTGTTAAACAAATCAAAATATATTTTATATTTAAGATTCTTTGAAGTAGCCACCCTTTGCATGATAGCTTTGCACACTCTTGGCATTCACTCAACCAGCTTCATGAAGATTGCTTTTCCAATAGTGAAGGAGTTGAAGGAGTTCCCACATATGTTGAGCATTTGTTGGCTGCTTTTCCTTCACTCTGTGGTCCAACTCATCCCAAAGCATCTCAATTGGGTTGAGGTTGGGTGATTGTGGAGGGTAGGTCATTTGATGCAGCATGTCACGTTCTGACCTTTATTTCCTGTGTTTTGTATTTAGTTAGTATGGTCAGGGCGGGCAGTCTATGTTTGTTTTTCTAGGTTTTGGGAATTTCTATGTTTTGGCCTAGTATGGTTCTCAATCAGAGGCAGGTGTCATTGGTTGTCTCTGATTGAGAATCATACTTAGGTAGCCTGGGTTTCACTGTGTGTTTGTGGGTGCTTGTTCCTGTCTCTGTCTTTGCACCAGATAGGACTGTTTTGAGTTTTCACATTTCTTGTTTTTGTTAGTTTGTTCATGTGAAGTGATTTATTAAAGCATGAATCAAAACAACCACGCTGCGCTTTGGTCCGCCTCTCGTTCAGATGAAGAAAACCATTACACAGCACTCCATCACTCTCCTTCTTTCTCCTGTTGAAAAACAAATGATTGTCCCACTAAGCGCAAACCAGATGGGATGGGGTATCCCTGCAGAATGCTATGATAGCCATGTCAAGTGTGCCTTGAATTATAAATGAATCACCAACAGCGTCACCAGCAAAGCACCCCAATAACATCACACCTCCTCCTCCATGCTTCATGGTGGGAACCACACATGCAAAGACCATCTGTTCATCTACTCTGCATCTTACAAAGACAACGGTTGGGAACAAAAATCTCAAATTTGGGCTCATCAGACCAGAGGACAGATTTCCACCGGTCTATTGTCCATTGCTTGTGTTTCTTGGTCCAAGCATGTCTCTTTTCTCATTGGTGTCCTTTAGTAGTAGTTTCTTTGCAGCAATTCGACCATGAAGGCCTGATTCACCCAGTCTCCTCTGAACAGTTGATGTTGAGATGTGTCTGTTACTTGAACTCTGTGAATTATTTATTTGGGCTGCAATCTGAGGTGCAGTTAACTCTAATGAACTTATCCTCTGCAGCAGAGGTAACTCTTTGTCTTCCTATCCTGTGGTGGTCCTCATGAGAGCCAGTTTTATCATACCGCTTGATGGTTTTTGCGACTGCACTTGAAGAAACTTTCAAATTTCTGGAAATGTTCTGTATTGACTGACCTTGTGGTCTTAAAGTAATGATGGGCTGTGTTTCTCTTTGCTTATTTGAGCTGTTCATGCAATAATATAGACGTGGTATTTTACCAAATAGGACTATCTTCTGTATACACCCACTAACTTCTCACAATTGAAATTAATACCAGGTGACTACCTCATGAAGCTGTTTGAGAGAATGCCAAGAGTGTGCAAAGCTGTCATCAAGGCAAATCAAATCAAATGTATTTACATAGCCCTTCTTACATCAGCTGATATCTCAAAGTGCTGTACAGAAACCCAGCCTAAAACCCCAAACAGCAAGCAATGCAGGTGTAGAAGCACGGTGGCTAGGAAAAACTCCCTATAAAGGCCAAAACCTAGGATGAAACCTAGAGAGAAACCAGGCTTTGAGGGGTGGCCAGTCCTCTTCTGGCTGTGCCGGGTGGAGATTACAACAGAACATGGCCAAGATATTCAAATGTTCATAAATGACCAGCATGGTCAAATAATAATAATCACAGTAGTTGTCGAGGGTGCAGCAAGTCAGCACCTCAGGAGTAAATGTCAATTGGCTTTTCATAGCCGATCATTAAGAGTATCTCTACCACTACTGCTGTCTCTAGAGAGTTGAAAACAGCAGGTCTGGGACAGGAAGCACGTCCGGTGAATAGGTCAGGGTTCCATAGCTGCAGGCAGAACAGTTGAAACTGGAGCAGCAGCACGGCCAGGTGGACTCGGGACAGCAAGGAGTCATCATGCCAGGTAGTCCTGAGGTATGGGCCTAGGGCTCAGGTCCTCTGAGAAAGAAAGAGAGAAAGAGAGAATTAGAGAGAACATACTTAAATTCACACAGGACACCGGATAAAACAGGAGAAGTACTCCAGATATAACAAACTGACCCTAGCCCCCCGACACAAACTATTGCAGCATAAATACTGGAGGCTGAGACAGGAGGGGTAAGGAGACACTGTGGCCCCATCCGATGATACCCCCGGACAGGGCCAAACGGGAAGGATATAACCCCACCCACTTTGCCAAAGCACAGCCCCCACACCACTAGAGGGATATCTTCAACCACCAAGACAAGCGGTCCTGAGACAAGGCTGAGTATAGCCCACAAAGATCTCCACCACGGCACAACCCAAAGGGGGGGCGCCAACCCAGACAGGAAGATCACGGCAGTGACTCAAAGTGATGCACCCCTCCTAGGGACGACATGAAAGAGCACCAGTAAGCCAGTGACCCCCTGTAATAAGGTTAGAGGCGGAGAATCCCAGTGGAGAAAGTGGAACCGGCCAGGCGGAGACAGCAAGGGCGGTTTGTTGCTCCAGAGCCTTTCCGTTCACCTTCACACTCATGGGCCAGACTACACTCAATCATATGACCCACTGAAGAGATGACTCTTCTGGAAAGACTTAAAGGTTGAGACCGAGTCTACGTCTCTCACATGTGTAGGCAGACCATTCCATAAAAAATTAGCTTTATATGAGAAAGCCCTGCCTCCAGCTGTGTGCTTAGAAATTCTAGGGACAATTAGGAGGCCTGAGTCTTACCATAGCGTACGTGTAGGTATGTACGGCAGGACCAAATCGGAAAGATAGGTAGGAGCAAGCCCATGTAATGTTTTGTGGTTTAGCAGTAAAACCTTGAAATCAGCCCTTGCCTTAACAGGAAGACAGTGTAAGGAGGCTTGCGCTGGAGTAATATGATCACATTTTTTGGTTCTAGTCAGGATTCTAGCAGCCGTATTTAGCACTAACTGAAGTTTATTTAGTGCTTTATCCGGGTAGCCGTAAAGTAGAGCATTGCAGTAGTCTAACCTAGAAGTGACAAAAGCATGGATTAATTTTTCTGCATCATTTTTGGACAGAAAGTTTCTGATTTTTGCAATGTAACGTAGATGGAAAAAAGCTGTCCTTGAAATGGTCTTGATATGTTCTTCAAAAGAGAGATCAGGGTCCAGAGTAACGCCGAGGTCCTTCACAGTTTTATTTGAGACGACTGTACATCCATTAAGATTAATTGTCAGATTCAACAGAAGATCTCTTTGTTTCTTGGGACCTAGAACAAGCTTCTCTGTTTTGTCCGAGTTTAAAAGTAGAAAGTTTGCAGCCATCCACTTCCTTATGTCTGAAAAACAGGCTTCGAGCGAGGGCAATTTTGGGGCTTCACCATGTTTCATTGAAATGTACAGCTGTGTGTCACCTGCATAGCAGTGAAAGTTAACATTATGTTTTCGAATGACATACCCAAGAGGTAAAATATATAGTGAAAACAATAGTGGTCTTAAAACGGAACCTTGAGGAACACCGAAATTTACAGTTGATTTGTCAGAGGACAAATCTTTCCGACAGATAAGATCTAAACCAGGCCAGAACTTGTCCATGTAGACCAATTTGGGTTTCCAATCTCTCCAAAAGAATGTGGTGATCGATGGTATCAAAAGCAGCACTAAGGTCTAGGAGCACGAGGACAGATTCACAGCCTCGGTCTGATGCCATTAAAAGGTAATTTACCACCTTCACAAGTGCAGTCTCAGTGCTATGATGGGGTCTAAAACCAGACTGAAGCATTTC
The DNA here is from genome assembly GCF_023373465.1 of Oncorhynchus keta. NCBI lineage: Eukaryota > Metazoa > Chordata > Actinopteri > Salmoniformes > Salmonidae > Oncorhynchus > Oncorhynchus keta. Next base: position 44,646,646 of record NC_068450.1, read on the forward strand.
GTATACATTGTTTGTCTTCAGGAAGTCAGTGAGTTGCTGCGCAACAGCCTTTTCAAAAAAAATTGAGAGGAAAGGAAGATTCGATATAGGCCGATAGTTTTTTATATTTTCTGGGTCAAGATTAGGCTTTTTCAAGAGAGGCTTTATTACTGCCACTTTTAGTGAGTTTGGTACACATCCGGTGGATAGAGAGCCGTTTATTATGTTCAACATAGGAGGGCCAAGCACAGGAAGCAGCTCTTTCAGTAGTTTAGTTGGAATAGGGTCCAGTATGCAGTTTGAAGGTTTAGAGGCCACAATTATTTTCATCATTGTGTTAAGAGATATAGTACTAAAACTTGAGCGTCTCTCTTGATCCTAGGACCTGGCAGAGTTGGGCAGAATTGTGCAGACTCAGGACAACTGAGCTTTGAAGGAATACGCAGATTTTTAAAGAGGAGTCCGTAATTTGCTTTCTAATAATCATTATTTTTTTCCTCAAAGAAGTTTGTGAATTTATCACTGCTGAAGTGAAAGCCATCCTCTCTTGGGGAATGTTGCTTTTTAGTTAAGTTTGCGACAGGATCAAAAAGGAATTTCAGATTGTTCTTATTTTCCTCAATTAAGTTAGAAAAATAGGATGATCGAGCAGCAGTAAGGGCTCTTCGGTACTGCACGGTACTGTCTTTCCAAGCTAGTCGGAAGACTTCCAGTTTGGTGAGGCGCCATTTCCGTTCCAATTTTCTGGAAGCTTGCTTCAGAGCTCGGGTATTTTCTGTGTACCAGGGAGCTAGTTTCTTATGAGAAATGTTTTTAGTTTTTAGGGGTGCAACTGCATCTAGGGTATTGCGCAAGGTTAAATTGAGTTCCTCAGTTAGGTGGTTAACTGATTTTTGTCCTCTGGCATCCTTGGGTAGACAGAGGGAATCTGTAAGGACATCAAGGAATCTTTGTGTTGTCTGTGAATTTATAGCACGACTTTTGATGTTCCTTGGTTGGGGTCTGAGCAGATTATTTGTTGCAATTGCAAACGTGGTCCGATAGTCCAGGATTATGAGGAAAAACATTAAGATCCAAAACATTTATTCCATGGGAATAAAAAAAAGAACAAATTCTTATTTTCAATGACGGCCTAGGAACAGTGGGTTAACTGCCTGTTCAGGGGCAGAACGACAGATTTAGGTCCAGAGTATGACTGTGACAGTGAGTGGGTCCAGAGTCTTGTTGGACAAAACCCACTGAGTCGATGATGGCTCCGAAAGCCATTTAGGAGTGGGTCTGTGAACTTTTCCATGTGAATATTAAAGTCAACAAACTTAGAATATTATCTGCTATGACTACAAGGTCCGATAGGAATTCAGGTTAACTCAATGAGGAACGCTGTATATGGCCCAGGAGGCCTGTAAACAGCAGCTATAAAAAGTGATTGAGTAGGCTGCATAGATTTCAGGACTAGAAGCTCAAAAGACAAAAACGCCATTTTTGGGGGGTAAATTGAAATTTGCTATCGTAAATGTTAGCAACACCTCCGCCTTTGCGGGATGCCCGGGGGATATGGTCACTAGTGTAGCCAGGAGGTGAGGCCTCATTTAACACAGTAAATTCATCAGGCTTGTTTCAGTCAGGCCAATCATATCAAGATTATGATCCGTGATTAGTTCATTGACTATAATTGACTTTGAAGTAAGGGATCTAACATTAAGTAGCCCTATTTTGAGATGTGAGGTATCATGATCTCTTTCAATAATGACAGGAATGGAGGAGGTCTTTATCCTAGTGAGATTGCTAAGGCGAACACCGCCATGTTTAGTTTTGCCCAACCTAGGTCGAGGCACAGACACGGTCTCAATGGGGATAGCTGAGCTGACTACACTGACTGTGCTAGTGGCAGACTCCACTATGCTGGCAGGCTGGCTAACAGCCTGCTGCCTGGCCTGCATCCTATTTCATTGTGGAGCTTAGAGCCCTGTCTATGTTGGTAGATAAGATGAGAGCACCCCTCCAGCTAGGATGGAGTACGTCACTCCTCAGCAGGTCAGGCTTGGTCCTGTTTGTGGGTGAGTCCCAGAAAGAGAGCCAATTATCTACAAATTCTATCTTTTGGGAGGGGCAGAAAACAGTTTTCAACCAACGATTGAGTTGTGAGACTGCTGTAGAGCTCATCACTCCCCCTAACTGGGAGGGGGCCAGAGACAATTACTCGATGCCGACACATCTTTCTAGCTGGATTACACGCTGAAGCTATGTTGCGCTTGGTGTTCTCTGACTGTTTCATCCTAACAGTGTTGGTGCCGACGTGGATAACAATATCTCTATACTCTCTACACTCGCCAGTTTTAACTTTAGCCAGCACCATCTTCAGATTAGCCTTAAAGTCGGTAGCCCTGCCCCCTGGTAAACAGTGTATGATCACTGGATAATTTGTTTTAAGTCTAATACTGGTAATGGTAATGGTAATGGAGTCGCCAATGATTTTCAATTTGTCAGAGCTAATGGTGGGAAGCTTCGGCGTCTCAGACCCCGTAACGGGAGGAGTAGAGACAAGAGAAGGCTCAGCCTCTGACTCCGACTCGCTGCTTATTGGGGAAGGTTTCTGTCGGCTGAATGAGCGACACCGGTTGAGTATTCCTACAGCATTTCCTTCCAGAAACCGTGAGAAAGTTGTCCGGCTGCGGGGACCGTGCGAGGGGATTTATACTAACGTTACTATCTGTACTTACTGGTGGCACAGACGCTGTTTCATCCTTTCCTACACTGACATTACCCTTTCCTAACGATTGTGTCTGAAGCTGGGCTTGTAGCACAGCTATCCTCGCCATAAGGCGATCGTTCTCCTGTATATTATGAGTACAGCAACTGCAAATAGAAGGCATCATGTTAATGTTGCTACTTAGCTTCGGCTATTGGAGGTCATGACGAACCATGTCCAGATAAAGCGTCCGGAGTGAAAAAGTTGAGGGAAAAAACAAAAATATAAACGGTAATTAAAAGTAAAAAACGTAAAGTTGTCAGGTAGCAAAATAGGTTGGCAACAAAATGCACAGCAACACGTAAACAAGTCTGCAAGTTGTATCAAGAAGCTGATTAAACAGCATGATCATTACACAGTTGCACATTGTGCTGGGGACAATAAAAAGCCATTCTAAAATGTGCAATTCTGTCACACAAAACAATGCAACAGATGTGGCAAGTTTTAAAGGGAGCGTGCAATTGGCATGCTGACTGCATGAATGTCTACCAGAGCTGTTGCCAGAGAATTGAATGTTGAATTTCTCTCCCAAAACGCATCCAACGTCATTTTAAGAACTTGCCCGAATGTTCAACCGGCCTCACAAACGCAGACCACGTGCATGGGGTTGTGTGGGTGTAACGGATGTGAAACGGCTAGGTAGTTAGCGGTGGTGTGCGCTAAATAGCGTTTCAATCGGTGACGTCACTTGCTCTGAGACCTTGAAGTAGTGGTTTCCCTTGCTCTGCAAGAACTGCGGCCTTTGTGGAGCGATGGATAACGATGCTTCATGGGTGACTGTTGTTGATGTGTGCAGAGGGTCCCTGGTTCGTGCCCGGGTATGGGCGAGGGGACGGTCTAAAGTTATACTGTTACATGGGCATGCGGTTTGCTGATGTCAATGTTGTGAACCGAGTGCCCCCATGGTAGTGGTGGGATTATGGTATGGGCAGGCATAAGCTACGGACATCGAACACAATTGCATTCTATCGATGGCAATTATAATGGACAGAAATACCGTGATGATATCCTGAGATCCATTTCTTTTAAGGTGTCTGTGACCAATTCTCAGTGAAATCTATAGATTAGGGCCGAATAACTGTATTTTAATTGACTGATATCAACTGTAAATCTGTGAAATCTTAGAAATTGTTGCATCTTGCGTTTGTATTTTTACTTCAGTATTGATTGATGTAACATCCTGTTAGTCAAGTTAATTCCACGTATTTAAGTTGAAGTATTACCCTAATTTCAATGTTTGAAACGTTGGTTGAAGTGAGATGACAACAGTACTGGTTGATTTATTTTTTCAAATCCAATGTATTTTCCATGTTGATTCGACGTCACAATATGTTGACGAATTACGTTGAAACAACCAGTGTGTTCCCAGTGGATAGGTTCTATTAAACACAATATGTGCAAAAGTCATTTAAATCCTTGTTGTTCTCTCCCTATGTATTCCACTGATACCGGGTCAAAGTTTCTTGTTTTCTAACTATTGCTACTTTGTCCCTCGCTTTCTCTCCTCTCCTCTCTTTCTTTGCATTTGTTTTTGTTTCTCTTCAGACTGGGCTCCTGTAAAGAGGAGATAAAGTCCCCCAGTAGGACAGTCCCCTCCTCGCAGTCGCCGTCTGACTTCCTGGACAAGCTCATGGGGAAAAGGTCTGGCTATGACGCTCGCATCAGACCCAACTTCAAAGGTACGTCAAAAAGTATGTTCAGAAGTAGGCCACAGCTCCCATAAAAAAATACTGAAACTTCACTAAATTAATGCAAGCAGACAGCCACCGGTAAAAAAAAAAGAAAGTAAGATAGGACTTACCTGTAGAAATGGATAGGAAGCTTGGAACTGCACATTCCATGTGGTTACCTAACTTAGAATTCCATATACCAATGTGATGCATTTTTTGTTAGCCTAGTTCTCTGTTGAAAAGTTAAACAAAGTGATTTATGCCTAGTTTTTCAACTTGTAAAGCGACAGATATTCCGAGAGACACAGTATTCAGAGAGACACAGTATTCCGTACTAGAGAGCCACTGGAATCAGTACACACTACTACAGCAGTCGTTCCCCACCATAACCCATCTACAATAGTGTCGTACACATTTCATACTTGCTCAACATCATAGAGGTGACAACAAGACACTCTCCACTTCTTGCACATACAAAAACCGGTGTCATTCAAATATTTAAAAAATAATCTTTCTGAAACCTTTGCACAGCAGGTCAAAACAGTGAAAGGATTATCCCATATACGGACGGAGTAATGGATTTTATTTGGGTTCTTTTTCAGGTCCGCCTGTGAATGTCACCTGCAATATCTTCATCAACAGCTTTGGGTCCATCACAGAAACGACTATGGTGAGAAAACACGTCTGAGAAAAGTCAAATGAGTTTATTGAATTTCCGTAGTCAATTAACGTCCTGGAATTGGAATCCATACATTTTCAAGCTTAATCATTGAATATGTTGCCGACTACTGCTGTCCGGAACAGGTCTCTCTTGCAAAAGAGATTCATCTCAGACACAAACCTATAAAAAAGGGTGAAATGAAATGTTGAAATGAATATGCACATTCAACAAAATACCATAATTATCCAGGAATCATGATAACCCTAAGCCGGTCTCGTTTTTCAGTATAATCATGAATTACCTCGATAAGGATCATATTTGCGCAGGTTTACACTAGCTAAATCCCAGAATTTACAAAAGAGAAATCTGAACGCTCTCCTCCAGTTCATATAATACCTGTTCCTTCCTAACCTTTGGCCTGCTCAGTATTGGAGCAATTCCCTCACCTCTCTCCCTTTATTTCCTCGAGCCTATCAGAGCAATCTTCAGAGAACAGTGGGTCAGTGATGTTCTGATAATGAACAGTCCACTCTGCAATTAAAAATGAAGAATTGGGGAAAGTGCTTGGTCAGTAGATTGTAGCAGTGAGCTGTTAAAATATATTTGGGCCCTGAGGACTTGACCCCAGGTTAGTTCAGCGTGGACAGAGAGGACACTAATGATGTCACTGGATGCTGTGGCCCAGTGTTTGTTCTGCTGTCCTCAGTGTATTTGTGATACCTCATGGGAACGGAGACAGACAGTTGAAAACTGCCAGGGAAGAACACAGCCAAAGAGTCTCTCATTACCATGAGCATTTACTAGAATTATTTACTTGAATAACTACCGTGACTAAATGAGGACGTACTTTTTGTCGACCCAATTTCAAAATAGCTGTTAATTTTGCTTCCCACAAAGCTGATATTTGTCATTTCAACAGGCACTGAACAATACTTGGATTAAGCCAGAATCTGGTACCTCAGCCTGCACTACAGATAACTGCTAAAATAAAGGAAAAACTTAAATGAGTAAATGAGGGGTACAACGTATATTGAAAGCAGGTGCTTCCACACAGGTGTGGTTCCTGAGATAATTAAGCAATTAACAGTACACACGTTGCCACCAGCATTGTGTCAATGTGACGTTTTACCTGCTACACCAAAAACCTATTAAAATCTACATTTTTTCCCTCATTATTTTCATTCACAGGGTAGAATGAACACGCGAATCAGCCCTCAAGAATTGAACCTCGGCGATTCTTGAGTTTGGATGCTGCCATTGGACGTGAGGCAATGTGGGCAGTGTAGAGACTAATGTACTTGTCCTCTTGCTCAGCTGTGCACCAAGGCCTCTCTCTCCTCTTTCTATTCTGGTTAGAGTCAGTTTGTGCTGTTCTGTGAAGGGAGTAGTACACCGCATTGTACGAGATCTTCAGTTTCTTGGCAATATCTCGCATGGAATAGCCTTCATTTCTCAGAACAATAATAGACTGACGAGTTTCAGAAGCAATGTCTTTGTTTCTGGCCATTTTAAGCCTGTAATCGAACCCACAAATGCTGATGCTCCAACTAGTCTAAAGGCCAGTTTTATTGCTTCTTTAATCAGAACAACAGCTTTCAGCGGTGCTAACATAATTGCAAAAGGATTTTCTAATGATCAATTAGCCTTTCAAAATGATCAATTTGGATTAGCTAACACAATGTGTCGTTGGAACGCAGAGGTGATGGTTGCTGATAATGGGCCTCTGCTATGTAGATATTCCATAAACAAATCAGCTGTTTCCAGCTACAATAGTCATTTACAACATTAACAATGTCTACACTGTATTTCAAATCAAATCAAATTTGATTGGTCACATACACATGGTTAGCAGATGTTAATGTGAGCGTAATGCTTGTGCTTCTAGTTCTGTCCATGCAGTAATATCTAACAAGTAATCTAACAATTTCACAACAACTACCTTATACACACAAGTGTAAAGGAATGAATAAGAATATGTACATGTAAACATATGGATGAGCGATGGTCGAATGGCATAGGCAAGATGCAGTAGATGATATAGTACAGTATATACATATGAGATGAGTAATGTAGGGTATGTAAACATTATAAAAAGTGGCATTGTTTTAAGTGACTAGTGATACATTTATTACATCCAATTTTGAATTATTAAAGTGGCTAGAGATTTGAGGCAGTATGTTGGCAGCAGCCACTCAATGTTATTGATGGCTGTTTAACAGTCTGATGGCCTTGAGATAGAAGCTGTTTTTCAGGCTCTCGGTCCCAGCTTTTATGCACCTGTACTGACCTCGCCTTCTGGATGATAGCGGGGTGAACAGGCAGTGGCTCGGGTGGTTGTTGTCCTTGATGATCTTTTTGGCCTTCCTGTGACATCGGGTGGTGTAGGTGTCCTGGAGGGCAGGTAGTTTGCCCCCGGTGATGCGTTGTGCAGACCTCACTACCCTCCGGAGAGCCTTGCGGTTGTGGACAGAGCAGTTGCCGTACCAGGCGGTTATACAGCCCGACAGGATGCTCTCGATTGTGCATCTGTAAAAGTTTACGGGTGTTTTTGGTGACAAGCCAAATTTCTTCAGTCTCCTGAGGTTGAAGAGGAGCTGTTGCAGCTTCTTCACCACGCTGTCTGTGTGGGTGAAACATTTCAGTTTGTCCGTGATGTGTAAGCCGAGGAACTTAAAAATATTTCTGATCAATTTGATGTTGTTTTAATGGACAAAAAAGTTGCTTTTCTTTCAAAAACAAGGACATTTCTAAGTGACCCCAAACTTTTGAATGGTTAAGACAATTTTTGAAAGAGCACAGTTTGAAAGATATGGCATATAGAAATCAAACAGGATGGACATCAGAAATAGATGGGAGAGGTTGAGGAAGGACAGGAGTAAAAACAAACCAAATGGAACTATTGTAAAATAGACTGAGTACATAAAATGTATATAGTATGAATAAGCTGGAAATAAAGGCTTGTTGTTCACTAGTTTGCTCCAATTGGGGGAGGGGTTTTAGGGTTGGAGGGTAATAAAGGAAATATATATTTTTGAAGATATTTATTTATATGTATTTATATGTGTATGTACGTGTAGGTATGTACAGTGCCTTGCGAAAGTATTCTGCCACCCTTGAACTTTGCGACCTTTTGCCACATTTCCTGCTTCAAACATAAAGATATAAAACTGTATTTTTTTGTGAAGAATCAACAACAAGTGGGACACAATCATGAAGTGGAACAACATTTATTGGATATTTCAAACTTTTTTAACAAATCAAAAACTGAAAAATTGGGCGTGCAAAATTATTCAGCCCCCTGAAGTTAATACTTTGTAGCGCCACCTTTTGCTGCGATTACAGCTGTAAGTCGTTTGGGGTATGTCTCTATCAGTTTTGCACATTGAGAGACTGACATTTTTTCCCATTCCTCCTTGCAAAACAGCACGAGCTCAGTGAGGTTGGATGGAGAGCATTTGTGAACAGCAGTTTTCTGTTCTTTCTACAGATTCTCGATTGGATTCAGGTCTGAACTTTGACTTGGCCATTCTAACACCTGGATATGTTTATTTTTTAACCATTCCATTGTAGATTTTGCTTTATGTTTTGGATCATTGTCTTGTTGGAATACAAATCTCCGTCCCAGTCTCAGGTCTTTTGCAGACTCCATCAGGTTTTCTTCCAGAATGGTCCTGTATTTGGCTCCATCCATCTTCCCATCAATTTTAACCATCTTCCCTGTCCCTGCTGAAGAAAAGCAGGCCCAAACCATGATGCTGCCACCACCATGTATGACAGTGGGGATTGTGTGTTCAGGGTGATGAGCTGTGTTGCTTTTATGCCAAACATAACGTTTTGCATTGTTGCCAAAAAGTTCCATTTTGGTTTCATCTGACCAGAGCACCTTCTTCCACATGTTTGGTGTGTCTCCCAGGTGGCTTGTGGCAAACTCTAAACAACACTTTTTATGGATATCTTTAAGAAATGACTTTCTTCTTGCCACTCTTCAATAAAGGCCAGATTTGTGCAATATATGACTGATTGTTGTCCTATGGACAGAGTCTCCCACCTCAGCTGTAGATCTCTGCAGTTCATCCAGAGTGATCATGGGCCTCTTGGCTGCATCTCTGATCAGTCTTCTCCTTGTATGAGCTGAAAGTTTAGAGGGACGGCCAGGTCTTGGTAGATTTGCAGTGGTCTGATACTCCTTCCATTTCAATATTATCGCTTGCACAGTGCTCCTTGGGATGTTTAAAGCTTGGGAAATCTTTTTGTATCCAAATCCGGCTTTAAACTTCTTCACAACAGTATCTCGGACCTGCATGGTGTGTTCCTTGTTCTTCATGATGCTCTCTGCGCTTGTAACGGACCTCTGAGACTATCACAGTGCAGGTGCATTTATACAGAGACTTGATTACACACAGGTGGATTGTATTTATCATCATTAGTCATTTAGGTCAACATTGGATCATTCAGAGATCCTCACTGAACTTCTGGAGAGAGTTTGCTGCACTGAAAGCAAAGGGGCTGAATCATTTTGCACGCCCAATTTTTCAGTTTTTGATTTGTTAAAAATGTTTGAAATATCCAATAAATGTCGTTCCACTTCATGATTGTGTCCCACTTGTTGTTGATTCTTCACAAAAAAATACAGTTTTATATCTTTATGTTTGAAGCCGGAAATGTGGCAAAAAGTCGCAAAGTTCAAGGGGGCCGAATACTTTCGCAAGGCACTGTATATGTATATGTATGTTTATATATATATATATATTTATTTATTTGCAAAAAAATATATGAGGGACTGGAAGTGATGCAGACAATTTCATTGACAATCTATCTGCAATATTAAAGATAATCTAGCCCTAAAGGAAATACTCCAAATAAATCATTCAAATCAGTCTGATCAAGATACACATTATTTTCGAAGTATAAATACACCCTACATTTCAAAGAACTAATTGAAAATAAGCTTCCATTTGTCGCATTGGCTTTTGTATAATTAACAACAGTAAAGGTTATTCATTTAATCAGACTTCGCACTTCTTAGACAGAATAATTGAAACCTGGCAACAGTATCATGGCTCAACCTCGATGTGTCTTCTGCAATTCCTCACATCCCATCACCTCGCCTCCGTCTCAACGGCATTCAAGGAGAAGGCCCAAAGTTCATCCCTTCTGACATCTTCTCCTATGCGTTTTGAGGAGGAGGCGAGGAATGAGGATGTGATGCGAAGAATCGAGAAAATATTAATTGAGAAAGAGCCAATGAGTCAATTTCTTGGTCAATCCACAGGACTACAGGCTCAATGTGTTCCTACGGCAAAAATGGAACGATCCCCGATTGGCTTACCAGGAGTACCCGGACAACTCCTTGGACCTGGATCCCTCCATGTTGGACTCCATCTGGAAGCCTGACCTGTTCTTCGCTAACGAGAAGGGGGCTAACTTTCATGAGGTCACCACTGACAACAAACTGCTGCGGATATTCCAAGATGGGAGCGTACTATATAGCATCAGGTGAGCAGAGGCAGTTCGGTCTGTGACCACAGAGGGAGCTATTGAGTTATTCAAGACAATTCTGCCTATGGCCGAAGGGGAAGCTAGTGAGTTATTCAATTCAATTCTGCCTATGGTCAAAGAGGGTGCCAGTGATTTATTAATTACGATAACTTTGATACCAATATACTGTATTAGCCCCTCAACCCATACACTGCTGTGAGTTGATATATCTCTCAACATTCATGACCCCATGACCCCATGAAGGGAATTGAAAAATATGCAGTTAAGCATGCCATATTGATTACAATGGCAGATGTATCCGCTAACAGTCATCACACACTAGTCCAAATACATTTTCGTAGCTACCTCTCTGAGCTAAGGTTAAATTACACAGGCAGAGAAGCTTCGAAGGCTCATTCGTCATTGTATTTTTGGGCCTAGTATTGCACATTATCGCAGCACAATAGCAATGGAGGCTCCTGCGAGTAGCATAGATGGCTCTCGTCGCTCCTCTGGGCAATGCATTACAGCAGGTAATTACACAGCTTCTCTTCAAACCCAAACTCCCTAATAGTTCTGTCTCTTCCTCACGGCTCCTTGAAGACTCAATGCGTCAGCGCTGCAATAAATAAAGGGAAGGATGTGTCTACCAATTAGTTTGCTATTACAGCAAAGCCCTGGACCAAATGGCACCATAACTAATGGCATCCTTTGCAATTTGCCTTTTTTGATAATCGGAGAAAACGCACACAAATCATGCCATAATGTATAGTAGAGTTTATCTTGGGGGTAGGCCATAAATATTGGTACCAACATAGCATTAGGTATGTTTTCAGTCACATTTCAAAGTCCCTTTGCATCTGTATTTGTATTTCTTGAGGACCCCATGGCAGTCACTTGCTAAATGTCCACATTATTTATTACATGATTCAGTTGAGGCTTAGGGTTTAGTGAATGATTAGTGAATAAAATGCTCTTAGTTTTTGAAATATTTAGGACAAATGTATTCCTTGCCACCCATTCTGAAACTAAATGCAGCTCTTTGTTAAGTGTTGCAGTGATTTCACTCGCTGTAGTAGCTGACATGTAGAGTGTTGAGTCATCCACATACATAGCCAAACTGGCTTAACTTAAGGCCAATGGCATGTCATTAGTAATGATTGAAAAAAGTAAGGGGCCTAGAAAGTTGCCCTAGGGAATTTCTGATTATACCTGTATACCTTTGCCTCTTTGTCTTAATTTGTCCCTGTATGTTGTAATTCTCTTCGTTCACGCTCTCCTTTGCTCTTTACCTTCACCTAAAACTTCCCTTCTCTCTTTTCTCTCTCTCTTTCTATCTCAGGCTGACTCTCATCCTGTCCTGCCCTATGGACTTAAAGAATTTCCCCATGGATATTCAGACCTGTACCATGCAGCTTGAAAGCTGTGAGTCTCCTTCTTCCTAATTTTCCTTTTAATTCCCTCCCCAGCCATTTTCACACTGGCTTTTAGTTTATGAATGGAGCGTTTGTTTTTAAGTTGTGAAATTTCTTAAGAGATACAATGCATTACCAAAATGAAGTAAGACACCTGCTCATCGAACATCTCATGCCAAAATCATGGGCATCAACATGGAGTTGGTCCCCCCTTTGCTGCTATAACAGCCTTAACACTCTTCTGGGAAGACTTTCCACTAGATGTTGGAACATTGCCCACGGGGAATTGCTTCCATTCAGCCACAAGAGTATTAGTAAGGTCGGGCACTGATGTTGGGCGATTAGGCCTGGCTTGTAGTCGGCATTCCAACTCATCCCAAAGGCGTTCGATGGGGTTGAGGACATGGATTTTGTCCGGCCAGTGAAGTTCTTCCGCACTGATCTTGACAAACCATTTCTGTATGGCCCTTCGCTTTTTACACGGGGGCATTATCATGCTGGAACAGGAAAGGGCCTTCGCTTAACTACACATAATTGTCTAGAATGTCATTTTATGCCGTAGCGTTAAGATTTCCCTTCACTGGAATTAAGGTGCTTGGCCTGAACCATGAAAAACAACCTCAGCAAATTATTCCTCCTTCACCAAACTTTACAGTTGGCACTATGCATTGGGGCAGGTAGCGTTCTCTTGGCATCCACCAAATCCAGATTCATCCATCGGATTGACAAATAGTGAAGCGTGATTCATCACTCCAGAGAACGCGTTTCCACTGCTCCAGGGTCCAATGGCGGCGAGCTTTACACCACTCCAGCCGACGCCTGGCTTTGCGCATGGTGATTTTAGACTTGTGTGCGGCTGCTCGGCCATGGAAACCCATTTCATGAAGCTCCCAACGAATAGTTATTGTGATGACGTTGCTTGCAGAGGCAGTTTGGAACTCGGCAGTGAGTGTTGCAACCAAGGACGGACAATTTTTATGCACTACACGCTTCAGCACTTGGCAGTCCCATTCTGTGAGCTTGTGTGGCCTACCACGGTGCGGCTGAGCCGTTGTTGCTCCTAGACGTTTCCACTTCACAATAACAGTACTTACAGTTGACTAGGTCAGCTATACCAGGGCAGACATTTGACAAACTGACTTGTTGGAAAGGTGGCATCCTTTGACGGTGCAACATTGAAAGTCACTAAGCTTTTCAATTACGGGCCATTCTATTGCCAATTTTTGAGATTGCATGGCTGTGTGCTCGATTTTATACATCTGTCAGCAACGGGTGTGGCTTAAATAGCCAAATCCACTAATTTGAAGGGGTGTCCACATACTTTTGTAATATCACCACATATGAGTGACATTGATTGAGATTAAATTCAATGCCTAAATGTGACAGGCTAGGTTTTGAGTTGCTGCTTTTATCAAACATCCTCAGATGACATACCTGTGCATACATAAAATGAAAGACGGACTTTCTGACACCGACTTGTGTGATTTAGCGACCCAGCAATACAAATTTACTGGTTAGCTTTGTCAGTGATGTTGTGTAAGGGTAATGCAATTCCTGTGCTGTGTATCAAATGTAGGAATCTATTCATGAAAAATATCAACAGAACAATGTCTAGTCTATAAAGTCTGTGCATAGCATGTCATTCCTTGTTACATAAATAAAATGTAAATGTGGAAAAAAAAGTATATTTGCTACCCCTTGCCCCAAGTACTGATAGCATCCACAAATCCAATTTTGAGGATATCAATAATGAAACTTTCATTTTGTGTCCCCTTTTATTATATGACCCACCTCTCACCCCCGTAGGTGGCTCAATTCCACCTCTGCCAGGCCAGACAAAATAACTAGCAAGAGGAGAACCAAATGGGAGCAAACCTGGCTCGGAAAACAAAATATTTCTTGCTGGGAGATCCAGCAGCAGGCATTTGAAATGAATTATATGTCAAGTTGTGTGGTATACCCATATTTCAATGCCAAATATGGTAAAAGATTGATAAATATATTTGTTGTTTGCAATTAAACCTACCCTCCTAAAGTGTGGAGAGCAGCTGAGGAGAGAAATCTGGGCCAACATAGGAAAGCATGCCAGCCAGCAAGTTTACTACCTGACAGGACCATTACAGGAGTCCTAATAATTTTTGATTAAAAGAAGCCCTCCTCTTCGTGTCTCTGAAGGGAACAGCCAGCTCTGTTTTGACAAGTGTTAGTACACCGCCCAGGGTGTGATCACCTTGGCTGCATGGGGAGGACATGTCAGGTTTAACAGGTATAACAGGAAGGTTTAACTATCACACGCTATGCCAACTGCCAATGCTGCACATTGAGGACGAGAGCAAGGAGGGAAAAGAGAGAGGGATATCTTCGGGGTCTGCTAATTCAGAGAATGGAAGTCCAAACCAATGCTGTTTGACAGCCTTAGTCTTGATGCCTTGAGCTCTAGTATATATAAATAGTATGTACTGTAGCAATATCCTACATCAAACAATCTTTAAAACCATCATGTGTTCTCGTGACCCAATTTGGTATCCTTAAGTCAGTAAGTAGATGTATAAAGTGTAAATCCACAGGACAGAGTTAGACAGTAAAGCTGAAGCTTGACCAATTCAGACCTCCATCTAAATGTGTTTTTTTTATTACAGGGACAAGACCCATAAAAACTTTGGTACCCTCAGCTAGGTCATCCCGTCAAATAAATCCAGACAGTGCATCTCATAAATTACACTTTGACCACATACTTTGAATATATTCATTTGATGTTTGACTCCTATTAGTGTGTAACTGGGAAGGAAAAGATAACATTTCGTCACTTTTGTGAAGACATTAATTAATATTCTCCTTGCTTGTTAGGGAAGGATATGTGAATGACACTGAAATCTTCTGGAGCAAGATAATTGTATTTTAGTGGTCATGTTGTTTTCAGGCTGCTGGTAAGGATCAGGGGATAATATCTTGAATAATTTCTGTCTTTGTTACACAGGCCCCAAGGGCCCAGAAAGACATCAGTAGTTTTATTCCAAAATATTAATGCATGCTACGTGCATTTTTAATGGTCTGGTAATCAGACCCCTGTGTGGGGAAATAGAGCCTTCAGAGGTGTGGGAGGATAGACAGGGTTGAAGTGTGTGTGTGCTCGTGTACGCATGCATATTATGTGTATGCATATTATGTGTATGCGCATATGTAGGGCCCTATAAAATCTGTTAAATGTTTTTGCCTGATTCTGTTTAGTTTTTTCCCAAATCCCATTTACTCCATTTTGTTTTTCAAATTTTATTCAGGTTTTCACTCTCGAAATCACACTGTTTTAAATAGAAAAACAACAAAATTGGACGTTCCAAGTCCACAACAATGTTTGAACCACATCAGGAGACCATTCTTTAGGTCTTGGAAATATTACAGTTTTGGGGTGAACTTTCCCTTTATTGTTTCAAGTTTTAATGTCACATGCACAAGTACAGTGAAATGCCTTTCTTGCTATCTCTAACCCCAACAATGCAGTAATCAATAACAACGTTATGTTAAAAATAATAAGGTAGAACAAAAACACACAAGATATAAAAAATAGTAAATAAGAAAAACATGATAAAGGAAGTAAGCATACTATATACAGGGTCAGTTCCAGTACCATATTTACAATGTGCATGGACACTGGATCGATAAAGGTAGATATGAATAAGGGTAAGGTGACTAGTCATCAGGATATATGATAAACAGAGAAGCAGCAGCTTATTTGATGATTGTATGTGAGTGGGTGTGTGGAGAGTCAGCATAAATGTATGTGCATATTATGTGTATGAGAGCAAATGATTTAGTGAGTATGTGTGTTTGTCAGTGTGCGTAGCTTGTAGGGCCATGTGAGTGTGCATAGAAACAGTGCAAAAATAAGAATAAAATACAAAAGCTCATCTCCATGTAGCCATTTTGTTAGCTATTTAGTTAGCTATTTAGCCGTCTTTATTTGTAAATCGGGATGTGCCGGAACAAAAAGTGAGATTGAGATGGGCGGTCACCTAGGGAGTTTTGAGGTACAAAAAAACCCAACATTTATTATAAAGCATTGCATGCATATTATTGCGTTTGCGTCGTGACATAGAGCAGTAGAGTAGAGGAACTTAAAGAAGTTGCACACATGAGGAACATGGTCCGGAAAAATGTGGCCTTTTATAAACACATTTGAATGCAATTCTACGTCATTTTAGCTGACTAAAGACTTCAGCAGAATATTTTTTAATACTGCACAAATGATCGAAATGGCAGGCTACTTTGACACTGAAAAACGAAAGAATCTGAGATCAATAAAAACAACCTTGTCTTGAATCCATCAATAGTGCGTCGACACATATTGTAGTCTACAATATGAAGAGGAAATGATAGTCCTAAAAATGCTTTCCAGTTTCACTGACTCCCCCAATGATTAGCAGTTCACTTGCTGGTGATGGCCAACAGGCTCGCGTCATTAGCCTCTCTCTCTCTTGCTTAACTTTGTAAAGCAATATTTGGAAGTTGATCAAATATGTTGGTAGCCTACAGAATACAGTCTTCTCTTTTCAGCAGGATACATTTGCTTTCCAACCTGTGTTTTCCCTCAAATATTTTTTTAAATGTTGCGAAAGGCATGTTTTTTCTGCATGCTGGTTTTTCACTGACAGATTTGTAGTGCGTTCCCAACTGTAGGCTATTCCCTGGTTATTGGGCTACAATCCACAGCTAGGCAATTTGTTTTAAGTAGCTATTGATCCTCTGTGGCTAAAGTATAGGCCTTCTCATGGTGTTAGTAGGCTATTCTGAATTATTTAATTTATTTCTGAACAGACAGCAGTAATTCTATAACTTTAGCTAATTTATTTCAATTTATCACTGGGGTGCTGCATTTCCTTCAGAACCATTCACGCAATTCTATAAGGAAATAAATGATGAAGTGCAACGCTGGAGAGATGAGAGTTGCAGAATCATGTTTATCAGAGCAGAGAGGGAGAGCGATCGTGGGCCCGTGAAAGGTTTAACAAATTGTGTGAGGAGTAGGATTGAGCAGATTTATCCATCCCCTTCTCCGGGCCGTTGTATTGGGCAGTTCAATTGTGAGAAATGTCTCAGTCCCTGGAGCAAAAACGTTGTGCTACCCAGAAGCACGAGAACAGGACATCAAACATTTTAAACCTGCATCAAGAAATGTAGTATATCAAAGTTCATGTGGGATTCAATGACATTATGAAGGGCACCTCAGAACAGCTGAAGACGGATTTCAAAGAACTGATTGGGTATCTGCTTGACACCAACAAATGCCCCATAATATCTAGCCCCCAGTACACTTTTAACACTCCATAAACGGCTACGAAACTAATGCAGCTCTGTGGGTGTAACATTTGATGGATATTTTGATACCTTCTGGAGTCAAATCTTGTTTTATAATGAGGAGGGTGTACACGAAAATCATTTGGGTTTCTGGATCCTTTCACAGCCTTATAAGGCAGTGTTGAGATAATGACTTATCAATGACCCAAGCCCAGCTCAATTAATCCCTACCATTGTGTCGCTGAGTTGCCATAATGCTTCAGCAAATGCACGTTATCCCAGTGGCTTTGGAAGCCACCATGTAAGTAACCTAAAGTATGTCCCTCTAACTGCCCTAAATGCCTCTGCTGATCCTACTGTTGTAACTTTAATGTGTTACAGAGTTCATGTTTAAGTTAATTCATTGAGAGGTATCTAAAGATATTTCCTTACAGTTATTTACGTATGTAATTGCATTGGTTAGTATTGAATTACGCTTTTGACTGCAAGTTCCAGAATGCCTTGCGACAGGAATGAGAGAGATAACGCTCCAGTTGTGTGCAGGTGCAAGGTGATTAACTGATTAAGCTGATTTTCCGCTAGCATCTTACCTGCATTGCTCTGTAGAATCTAAAGTTGTTAAATGTAACTAACGTAAACAAGTATTATTACTAAAAGAAGCTTTCCTATCAAGTCAACGTCCCGAGTCATTACTTTGAAGACAGTTCATCTAAAATCTACAGCTATTGTATGCAGTAATCATGTGCCTGATATCTCAAAGTGCTGTACAGAAACCCAGCCTAAAACCCCAAACAGCAAGCAATACAGGTGTAGAAGCACGGTGGCTAGGAAAAACTCCCTATTAAGGCCAAAACCTAGGAAGAAACCTAGAGAGGAACCAGGCTATGAGGGGTGGCCAGTCCTCTTCTGGATGTGCCGGGTGGAGATTATAACAGAACATGGCCAAGATGTTCAAATGTTCATAAATGACCAGCATGGTCAAATAATAA
This sequence comes from Oncorhynchus keta, assembly GCF_023373465.1. Lineage (NCBI taxonomy): Eukaryota > Metazoa > Chordata > Actinopteri > Salmoniformes > Salmonidae > Oncorhynchus > Oncorhynchus keta. The sequence goes on from NC_068450.1 coordinate 44,664,879, forward strand.
TAAACGCAGTAGTTGTCGAGGGTGCAACAGGTCAGCACCTCAGAAGTAAATGTCAGTTGGCTTTTCATAGCCGATCATTGAGAGTATCTCTACCGCTCCTGCTACCTCTGGAGAGTTGAAAACAGCAGGTCTGGGACAGGTAGCACGTCCGGTGAACAGGTCAGGGTTCCATAGCCGCAGGCAGAACCATTGAAACTGGAGCAGCAGCATGGCCAGGTGGACTGGGGACAGCAAGGAGTCATCATGCCAGGTAGTCCTGAGGCATGGTCCTAGGGCTCAGGTCCTCCGAGAGAGAGAAAGAAAGAGAGAATTAGAGAGAACATATTTAAATTCACACGGGACACTGGATAAGACAGGAGAAATACTCCAGATATAACAGACAGACCCTAGCCCCCCGACACATAAACTACTACAGCATAAATACTAGAGGCTGAGTCAGGAGGGGTCAGGAGACACTGTGGCCCCATCCGATGACACCCCCAGACAGGGAAAAACAGGCAGGATATAACCCCACACAGCCCCCACACCACTAGAGGGATATCTTCAACCACCAATTTACCATCCTGAGACAAGGCCGAGTATAGCCCACAAACATCTCCGCCACGGCACAACCCAAGGGGGGGGGCGCCAATCCAGACAGGAAGACCACATCAGTGACTCAACTTACTGAAGTGACGCACCCCTCCTAGGGACGGCATGGAAGAGCACCCGTAAGCAGTGACTCCCAGTGGAGAGAGGGGAACCGGTCAGGCAGAGACAGCAAGTGCGGTACGCTGCTCCAGTGCCTTTCCTTTCACCTTCACACTCCTGGGCCAGACTACACTCAATCATAGGACCTACCGAAGAGATGAATCTTCAATAGAGACTTAAAGGTTGAGACTCTCACATGGGTAGGCAGACCATTCCATGGTTTTGGGGCTTCACCATGTTTCATCAATGTACAGCTGTGTGTCATCCGCATAACAGTGAATGTTAACATTATGTTCTCAAATGACATCCCCAAGAGGTCAAATATATATATATATATATATATATATATATATATATATATATATATATATATATATATATAGTGAAAACAATAGTGGTCCTAAAACGGAACCTTGACGAACAACAAAATGTACAGTTGATTTGTCTGAGGACAAACCATCCACAGAGACAAACTGATATCTTTCTGACAGATAAGATCTAAACCAGGCCAGAACTTGTCCATGTAGACGAATTTGGGTTTCCAATCTCTTCAAAAAAATGTGGTGATCGATGGTATCAAAAGCAGCACTAAGGTCTAGGAGCACGAGGACAGATGCAGAGCCTCGGTCTGACGCCATTAAAAGGTAATTTACCACCTTCACAAGTGCAGTTTCAATGCTATGATGGGGTCTAAAACCAGACTAAAGCCTTTCAAATACATTGTTTGTCTTCAGGAAGGCAGTGAGTTGCTGCGCAACAGCTTTTTCTAAACATTTTGAGAGGAATGGGAGATTCGATATAGGAATTAGGGTCCAGTATGCAGCTTGAAGGTTTAGCGGCCATGATTATTTTAATCATTGTGTCAAGAGATATAGTACTAAAACACTTGAGTGTCACCCTTGATCCTAGGTCTTGGCATAGTTGTGCAGACTCGGGACAACTGAGCGTTGGAGGAATACGCAGATTTAAAGAGGAGCCCGTAATTTGCTTTCTAATGATCATGATCTTTTCCTCAAAGAAGTTCATGAATTTATCACTGCTGAAGTGAAAACCATCCTCTCTTGGGGAATGCTGCTTTTTAGTTAGCTTTGCGACAGTATCAAAAATACATTTCAGATTGTTCTTATTTTCCTCAATTAAATTGGAAAAATAGGATGATCGAGCAGCAGTGAGGGCTCTTCGATACTGCACGGTACTGTCTTTCCAAACTAGTCGGAAGACTTCCAATATTCTGGAAGCTTTCTTCAGAGCTCGGGTATACCAGGGAGCTAGTTTCTTATGACAAATGTTTTTAGTTCTTAGGGGTGCTTCTGCATCTAAGGTTTTGCACAAGGTTAATGTTAGATCCCTCACTTTCAAGGCAGTTATAGTCAATGAACTAATCACTGATCATAATCTTGATGTGATTAGCTTGCCTGAAACATGGCTTAATTAAGCCTGATGAATTTACTGTGTTAAACGAGGCCTAACCTCCTGGTTACACTAGTGACCAAATCCCCCGTTCATCCGCTCATCCCGCAAAGGCGGAGGTGTTGCTAACATTTACGATAGCAAATTTAAATTTACTAAAAAATATATATGTTTTCGTCTTTTGAGCTTCTAGTCATGAAATCTTTGCAGCCTACTCACTTTTCATAGCTACTTTTTTACAGGCCTCCTGGGCCATATACAGCGTTCCTCACTGAGTTCCCTGAATTCCTATCAGACCTTGTCATCATAGCAGATAATATTCAAATGTTTTAGTGACTTAGCGACATGAAAAGTCCACAGACCCACTCCAAAAGGCTTTCGGGGCCATCATTGACTCAGTGGGGTTTGTCCAACATGTCTCCGGACCTACTCACCGCCACATTCACACTCTGGACCTAGTTTTGTCCCATTGAATAAATGTTGTGGATCTTAATGTTTTCCCTCATAATCCTGGACTATCGGACCACCATTTTATTATGTTTGCAGTCGCAACAAATAATCTGCTCAGACCCCAACCAAGGATCATCAAAAGTCATGCTATAAATTCTCAGACAACCCAAAGATTCCTTGATGCCCTTCCAAAAATCAGCTAATCGCCTAACTGAGGAACTTAATTTAAGTAGCCCTATTTTGAGATGTGAGGTATCACAATCTCTTTCAATAATGGCAGGAATGGAGGAGGTCTTTATTCCAGTGAGATTGCTAAGGGAAACACCGCCATGTTTAGTTTTGCCCAACCTAGGTCGAGGCACAGACACGGTCTCAATGGGGATAGCTGAGCTGACTACACTGACTGTGCTAGTGTCAGGCTCCACTAAGCTGGCAGGCTGGCTAACCCTGCTGCCTGGCCTGCACCCTATCTCATTGTGGAGCTAGGGGAGTTAGATCCCTATCTATATTCATAGATAAGATGAGAGCACCCCTCCAGCTAGGATGGAATCCGTCACTCCTCAACACTCCTTGGTCCCGTTTGTGGGTGAGTCCCAGAAAGAGGGCCAATTATCTACAAATTCTATCTTTTGGGAGGGGCAGAAAACAGTTTTCAACCAGCGATTGAGTTGTGAGACTGCTGTAGAGCTCATCACTCCCCCTAACTGGGAGGCGGCCAGAGACAATTACTTGATGCCAACACATCTTTCTAGCTGATTTACACTCTGAAGCTATGTTGCGCTTGGAGTCCTCTGACTGTTTCATCCTAACATTGTTGATGCCGACGTGGATAACAATATCCCTATACTCTCGACACTCACCAGTTTTAGCTTTAGCCAGCACCATCTTCAGATTAGCCTTAAAGTCGATAGCCCTGCCCTCTTGTAAACAGTGTATGATCACTGGATGATTAGTTTTAAGTCTAATACTGGTAATGGTAATGGAGTCGCCAATGACTAGGGTTTTCAATTTGTCAGAGCCAATCGTGGGAGGCTTCGGCATCTCAGACCCCGTAATGGGGGGAGTAGAGACCAGAGAAGGCTCGGCCTCAGAATCTGACTCGCTGCTTAATGGGGAGAACCTGTTAAAAGTTTCTGTCGGCTGAATGAACGACACCGGTTGAGCATTCCTACAGAATTTCCCTCCGGAAGCCATGAGAAGGTTTAACGGCCACGGGGACTGTGTGAGGGGGTTTATACTACTATCTGTACTTACTGGTGGCACAGACGCTGTTTCATCCTTTCCTACACTGAAATTACCCTTGCCTAATGATTGCATCTGAAGCTGGGCTTGTAGCACAGCTATCCTCGCCGTAAGGCAATTGTTCTCCTGTATATTATGAGTACAGCGACTGCAATTAGAAGGCATCGTGTTAATGTTACTACTTAGCTTCGGATGGTGGAGGTCTTGACGAACCACGTCCAGATAAAGCGTCCGGAGTGAAAAAGTTGAATGAAAAAAAAGTTGAGAGGGAAAAACTAGAAATATAAATGATAATTAAAAAGTAAAACCGTAAAGTTGTCAGGTAGCAAAGTAAGGTTAGCAACAAAATGCACAGCAGCACGTAAACAAGTCTGCAAGTTGTGATCTTCCCCATTATCCCCAGTGTATTTATACATGTGACTCTGTTTGTCTGTTGCCAGTTCATTTTGTCCTTCAAGCCTACCAGTGTTTTCCCCCTTGCTCCTGTCTTTTTCTTTAGTTCCTGTTTTCTAGTTTTTCCAGTTTTGACCATTCTACCTTCCCTGACCCTGTGCCTACCTGCCCTGTCACACCAACCTGGATTATTGACCTCTGCCTGCCCTGAACCTGAGACTGCCTGCCGTTCTGTACATTTTGACTCTGATCTGGATTACTGACCTCTACCTGCTCTTGGCCTATCGTTTTGCCTGCCACTGTTCTAATAATAAACCTTTGTTACTTTTGACACTGTCTGCATCTCGGTCTTCCTTAAAATGTGAGAGTACAAACTGGCCATGACTGACCCAGCAGACTCGGACCAGCTCCGCGACGCCATCTCCTCCCAAGGAGCCACCATCGGAAGGCACAAGGAGTTGCTTAATGGTCTTATGGAAGAGTTCCAGACCTTGGCAGAACGCCCTGACCGAGTGCTGAACACATTGCTGGAGCAAATCCGCAGGCTGTTAGGCAGCCTACCACGATGGTAACCTCCCAGCTCCTCAGTAACCTGGCTGGTAGCAGCATCGGCTCCCCAGCCACCCCGGTTTCCTGGGAACTCCGCTTACCTCCCCTGGAATGCTTCGATGGAGAGTCATCTCCCCTTACTCGCACCCCTTTTCATGTCATTTTGCTATGGGGAAACCAGTCAATCTCTCCAGGTGCTCATCGACTCTGGGGCCGATAAGAGCTTTATGGACGCTACCCTAGCATCCGAGCTAGGCATCCCCACTCAGCCCCCCACCCAGCCCCCCTGTTAGGGGACTCTCGCCCTTTGAGTGTTCCCTGGGTTATAAGCCCCAGCTCTTCCCTGAGCAAGAGGAAGAGGTCAGCATAACTTCTGTCCAGATGTTTGTCCGCCCCTGTCATCATACATGAAAGAGAGCCCGTCGGCCCTTTTCAAGACCACCTCCAGGTATCAACGACAAGCGGACCCTGGCACCCCGGTATCGTCTCGGGCAGAAGGTATGGCTGTCCACCCACGATCTGCCACTCTGGGTTGGGTCCCGCAAACTTTCCCTATGGTTTATTGGCCCTTTCCCCATCTCCAAGGTCATTAGCCCCTCTGCTGTTCGTCTTCTGTTGCCCCATACCCTTCGTTTACATCCCACTGTCATGTGTCTAAAATCCAACCCATGTCTCACAGACCTTTGTCTCCTGTTTCCAGATCTGGTTTATTGACCTCTGCCTGCCCTTAACCTGTCATTGTGCCTGCCCCTGTTCTTGTAATAAACTTTTGTTACTTCGACACTGTCTGCATCTGTGTCTTCCCAAAATTGTGAGAGTTAGCACTGAGGCGATGTGCCCTCGTGGGAAGTCCACTATGTGCAGCTCACTCTGCACTAACATAAATAACATGAGCATGTCTACTTCTGCTACGCTTCCCAGTAGAGCAATGAAAGCATCCCAGAAAAGTGTTAAAATAACCCACGTTAACATACGTAGTTTAAGAGACAAGGTTCATCAAACAATAATTTGCTAGTAACAGATGACATTCTCACATTCTCTCAAACTCACCTTTGATGATACAGTGGTAGCAATACATGGTTATAACATCTACAGAATTGACGGAAATGCTAGAGGTGGGGGTGTTTCGGTTTATATTCAGAACCACATGCAGTAAATACAGAAAATCACATTGTATGATTTTTAAGTAATTAATTAGCATTTATTGTGTGACATAAGTATTTGATACATCAGAAAAGCATAACTTAATATTTGGTACAGAAACCTTTGCAATTACAGAGATCATACGTTTCCTGTAGTTCTTGACCAGGTTTGCACACACTGCAGCAGGGATTTTGACCCACTCCTCTATACAGACCTTCTCCAGATCATTCAGGTTCCTGACAATACAAACTTTCAGCTTCCTCCAAAGATTTTCTGCTGGGTTCAGGTCTGGAGACTGGCAAGGCCACTCCAGGACCTTGAGATGCTTCTTACGGAGCCACTCCTTAGTTGCCCTGGCTGTGTGTTTCGGGACGTTGTCATGCTGGAAGACCCAGCCACGACCCATCTTCAATGCTCTTACTGAGGGAAGGAGGTTGTTGGCCAAGATCTCGCGATACATGGCCCCATCCATCCTCCCCTCAATACAGTGCATTCGTACTGTCCCCTTTGCAGAAAAGCATCCCCAAAGAGTGATGTTTCCACCTCCATGCTTCACGGTTGGGATGGTGTTCTTGGGGTTGTACTCATCCTTCTTCTTCCTCCAAACAGTGTTCAGACCAAAAAGCTCTATTTTTGTCTCATCAGACCACATGACCTTCTCCCATTCCTCCTCTGGATCATCCAGATGGTCATTGTCAGACTTCAGACGGGCCTGGACATGCGCTGGCTTGAGCAGGGGGGCCTTGCGTGCACTGCAGTATTTTAATCCATGACGGCGTAGTGTGTTACTAATGGTTTTCTTTGAGACTGTGGTCCCAGCTCTATTCAGTTCATTGACCAGGTCCTGCCGTGTAGTTCTGGGATGATCCCTCACCTTCCTCATGATCATTGATGCCCCACGAGGTGAGATCTTGCATGGAGCCCCAGACAGAGGGTGATTGACCGTCATCTTGAACTTCTTCTATTTTCTAATAATTGCGGCAACAGTTGTTGCCTTCTCACCAAGCTGCTTGCCTATTGTCCTGTAGCCCATCCCAGCCTTGTGCAGGTCTACAATTTTATCCCTGATGTCCTTACACAGCTCTCTGGTCTTGGCCATTGTGAAGAGGTTGGAGTCTGTTTGATTGAGTGTGTGGACAGGTGTCTTTTATACAGGTAAAGAGTTCAAACAGGTGCAGTTAATACATGTAATGAGTGGAGAACAGGAGGGCTTCTTAAAGAAAAGCTAACAGGTCTGTGAGAGCCGGAATTCTTACTGGTTGGTAGGTGATCAAATACTTATGTCATGCAATAAAATGCTAATTAATTACTTAAAAATCATACAATGTGATTTTCTGGATTTTTGTTGATTTTTAGATTCCATCTCTCAGCGTTGAAGTGTACCTATGATAAGAATTACAGACCTCTACATGCTTTGTAAGTAGGGAAACCTGCAAAATTGGCAGTGTATCAAATACTTGTTCTCCCCACTGTATGTGTGTGCTCAAAGCAATTACAGTCTAGTCTTCAGTAGTCACATATGGCTGCTTGGTCTACTGTGATGTATGTTTGCTTACACAGCTGACAGGGTTTGCGGGTCTTTGGTGGCACAAACACGTGTAAGTGAATGCAAGGGCAACCCTGCATCCATTAAGCCATCAGCTCCTGCTGCTGTTGAGGCATGCATCTCACATTCACCCTTCATGTTTGATCTTCAAGCCACTGGTCTGCCACTTTGGCTTACCTTTATCATGACAAACAGGCGGGGAGGGAGATGGGAATGGCAACTGGACTGAGGGATGTCACCCTGTTTACACCCCATCACTCCCTCTCTCCCTCGCCATCTCTCACCCTCTCTCCCTTTACACCTGTCTTTCTCTCTCCAGCACTCCCTGTCTCTCCCTTTCTCAACTCTATACCTTTCTCCATATGTTTCCCTTTGGACCTCTCTCTCTCAGTTTCTCATCTTCTCTCCCCCACTCTCTCGCTCTCTTTCTCTTTCACCCTCCCTCCCGTGTCTCTCCCACCCTAATCTTATCTCTTTCTCTCTCTGTAGTTGGGTATACCATGAATGATCTGATCTTCGAGTGGTTGGCAGAGAACCCGGTGCAGGTGGCTGATGATCTGACACTCCCTCAGTTCGTGCTGAAAGATGAGCAGGATCTGGGCTACTGTACCAAGCACTACAACACAGGTGGGACCTTGGTGGAACTTCAGTGGAAGAGCACATTGTTAAGATTGTTTTTCTGAAAGGAACATAAATGGCAGAATGGAGCTTTGGGGGTTGGGGATTGTGTTTAATTGATGTTTAAGAAAATAGTTCAGAGCATAATTTGTTGAGAGAGCTGGCGCTTTCTGCAGAATGATTAAAAGTGCTAGATGCTGCAGAAACATTGATTAATGTACATGAGAAAAAAGCTAATTAAGTGCTCAATGGAGTAGCAGCAACTTCCTTCTCAACATATGATCTGAACTCCATGGACCAGTGGCAACTTTTCCAACCTACACACAAAAAACACGTAAATTCTACAGAATTTGCCAAAAGACTGACTTAAGTATTTGCCAATTCTATCGGTTATGGTGGCAGGTAAATTCACCTGCATCGAGGTTAAGTTCCACCTGGAGAGACAGATGGGCTACTACCTGATCCAGATGTACATCCCCAGCCTGCTCATCGTCATCCTGTCCTGGGTCTCCTTCTGGATCAACATGGATGCTGCCCCGGCTAGAGTGGGCCTGGGCATCACCACCGTGCTCACCATGACCACCCAGAGCTCTGGGTCCCGGGCCTCTTTACCCAAGGTGAGCATAGATAACGCTCTACCAGGAGGATGATGGATAGCGAGTCTAGTAAGTGCTATCAGTGCTAATTTTGCAAGGCGTGGAAACACTATTCACATGAAGGGTCACTGTCAACGCAAAGCTTGTAGAAACTGGTAGCATATGTATCAGAATGTTTCAAATGGTTTCAATTTTAATCATATGACTCCTCTCCCAATCCTGATTGGCTATTTCAGATGTCACTTTAATGGGCTGGCACCTGGTTATTGTCACCTGCCAGATCAACGGAATGCAATGTTAATGGTCCAGTTCATACCAATTACTTCTAGCATCTGCAATGCTAGGCCTCTAGGTTTGTTGGACTGGAATATCCAATTTAGATACAGTAGTTAGGCCATGTCTAGACAGGTAGCTGGCAAAATATTACTATGGAGTGAACTCAACTGGAATTTCAAACCTGAGTTTGACATGTTTTGACGTTAACGTGTTCATGAACAGAGCAGAGTTGACATTCCCTGGCTGATGTATGAGTCTATGTGAATCTGATGCATCTGCCCGCATCTTATTTTCTCCCGTTACAATTTTGGGCCATTCTGAAGACAAGGCTCATTAGTCTCACTAGTCCTGTGTTGCTCAGTTGGTAGAGCAGCTCCAGGGTTGTGAGTTCGATTCCCACAGAGGACAAGTATGAAAAAAGTATTTAAAAATGTATGCACTCACTGTTATAAGTCTCTCTGGATAAGAGCGTCTGCTAAATGACTAAAATGTAGTCTGCATGTTTAGGGCAGTGTCAGTATGCCATTTCCCCTTTAAATACGCCCACCAACGCCTCCATTGATTCACTATTGATAACCCAGTTACCTTGTGTGCCTCTCTCCGCCAGGTGTCCTACGTGAAGGCCATTGACATCTGGATGGCCGTGTGCTTGCTGTTCGTGTTCGCTGCGCTGCTCGAGTATGCAGCAGTCAACTTTGTCTCGCGGCAACACAAGGAGTTTATCAGGCTGAGGAAGAAGCGGCGGCGGCAGAGAATAGTGAGTGTAAATCGCCAGACACATACACTGGACAAACACACCTGTCACTTTCTACCACACTGACTTACAGACCTTGTTATTGAGCGCTGCTGTATATTCAGAGACTGACAACAGCAACACACTACAGCTGGCCGTCACTTTACATGAGGAAGATACAGCTCATTTCAGGCTCAGCTCATTTCCACGGTGAGGACTGACCTGCACAGATGTCCATGTGCTCCCTGCTCCCCTCGTCACACCATTAACCTGGTCTGTAACACAGGCTAAACCTGTCCTCCAGCCTCGCATCACTGGAACTCTGGGAGAGTAAAATAGGGAGTTTTATGGCTGAATAAGAGCTTAGGAGGAGTAAAATATTGCTGATCTGAAGTATTACTATCCAGCCAAAATAACCAATCCACCATGTAGCCACTTGTAGAGAATGGAGAGCGGTAAATGCTACTGAGCACAAATTACAAGAAGGGAGACCCTTTAGCGAAACAGAAAATTCACTCTCAAGAGCAGAGACAACAGAGTCTGAAAAAACGCATTAAACGGTGGTCCAAAATGGGTGGGCTGTTTTCCTAGATTATTAAAGCTCCCACTGTCCAGGGCAGACAAGTCTCACAGATTTAGTGGGCTGTCTACTGGACTCGAATACAATAAAAGGAGCGAAAATGATTTTCCATGAGAGCAAGAAGTAACTCCACATCAGTAGGGCAATTACTCCCATCAAGACATTTGGCTTCTGAGTTATCCATCTAGGGTGGTATTGAAGCATGGCCTTGGGCTGATGGAGCACACCTAGCTACCATCACTGACCGACCAGGGTTAATCAGTACCTACTGTACCTCCATGGTCTTCAGCATGGCGTTGAAAAACAACCGAGGGCAGTCAGACCCTGACACCCAAGCTCCCGTGTACGTGTACTGAATACACTACAGCTTACGTCATGAAGGAAATAAAGCTACTTTACATCTACTGTATAAGAAAATGAGTTGCAGTGTTTGCAAAGCCAACTTACTTTAGTTCCTCAAGGACATTTTCCTGAGCCACAGTAATTCCCTCGGTTAAAGCCGTTTGTTGATGAATCGTACTTTTAACGTTTTCCTTGAGTGCTTCACTGATTTTAAAGGCTAAATTGCATAGCTTGTTTTCCGTTTAGTTCCATACCACCATGTTTGATATATTTTACAGTAGCAGCAAAAGGTTGGACACACCTACTCATTCAAGGATTTTTCCTTTATTTTGACTATTTTCTACATTGTAGAATAATAGTGAAGACATCAAAACTATGAAATAACACATATGGAATCATGTATTTCCAAAAATGTGTTTTATATTTTATATTTTAGATTCTTCAAAGTTGATACCCTTTGCCTTGATGACAGCTTTGCACATTATTGGCATTCTCTCAACCAGCTTCATGAGGTAGTCATCTTGAATGCATTTCAATTAACAGGTGCGCCTTGTTAAAAGTTAATTTGTGGAATTTCTTACCATCTTAATGTGTTTGAGCCAGTCAATTGTGTTGTGACAGGGTATGGGTGGTATACAGAATATAGCTCTATTTGGTAAAAGACCAAGTCTATATTATGGCAAGAACAGCTCAAATAAGGAAAGAGAAACGTCTATCGTTACTTTAAGACATGAAGGTCAGTCAATGCGGAACATTTCAAGAACTTTCAAAGTTTCTTCAAGTGCAGTGGCAAAAACCATCAAGCGATATGATGAAACTGGCTCTCATGAGGACCGCCACAGGTTAGGAAGACTCAGAGTTACCTCTGCTGCAGAGGATAAATTCATTAGATTTAACTGCACCTCAGAGTGCAGCCCAAATAAATGCTTCACAGAGTTCAAGTAACAGACACATCTCAACATCAACTGTTCAGAGGAGACTGGGTGAATCAGGCCTTCATAGTTGAATTGCTCCAAAGAAACCACTGATAATAGACACCAATAAGAAGAAGAGACTTGTTTCGGCCAAGAAACGCAAGCAATGGACATTAGACCGGGTGAAATTTGTCCTTTGGTCTGATGAGTCCAAATGTAAGATTTTTGGTTCCAACCTCTGTGTCTTTGTGAGAGTAGGTCAACGGATGATCTCCGCATGTTTGGTTCCAACCGTGAATCACGGAGGAGGAGGTGTGATGGTGTGGGTGTGCTTTGCTGGTGACACTGTCAGTGATTTATTTACAATTCAAGTCATACTTAATCATCATGCCTACCACAGAATTCTGCAGTGATACGCCATCACATCTGGTTTGCGCTTAGTGGGACTATCATTTAATTTTCAACAGGACAGTGACCCAAAACACACCTCCAGGCTGTGGAATGCTGCATCAGATGACCTGGCCTCCACAATCACCAAAGCTGTTATCAAGGCAAAGGGTGGCTACTTTGAAGAATCTCAAATACAAATATTCCATGTGTTATTTCATCCTTTTAATGTCTTCACTATTATTCTGCAATGTAGAAAATGGTACAAATAAAGAAAAACCCTTGAATGAGTAGGTGTGTCCAAACTTTTGACTGTTACTGTATGTTCACATCTTTTGTCTATTTTTGGCTCAAAGAAAGTAATGTACTTTTGCTTAATTTGGAATGAAGCAGATAGCATTTCCTGCACTCAGCAAAATTATTAGATTAGCATTTCTTAGGAATTAAATGTTGCAGCACCTGAGCACATCATTCTTTCAGGACCCTTGTATTATAGACAAAAGCTGAGAAAAAAAGGTACACAATCCAATGTGCAGCTCATTTCTGATTGGTATTAAAAGAGAGAATAGCATGGTTTCAAATGACATTTTTCCAATCTATGTATTGCTCCTTTCTCTGCGGAGGACATGGCCTTGTCCAATCAACCGCCGAGTGTAGAGTCAGAGAGGAAAGTGAACGACCTGCCTGGCAACAACACCATCAGCACCAGCTACCACGGAAACCTGAATCAGCACTGCAGGGCCTATGCCAGGGTAAAACTGACCCCTGTATCACCTTTGACCCCAAAGTGAATGTTCCATCACCTCTGTCCACTCAAACTGAATCTGTTGACCCCCAAAACCGAATGTCTTCCACCACATCTGATCCCCAAAGCGAATATGTTCTACCTCTGCCCCACCAAGTGCAAGTTTTGCACTGAAACAAGCCCCTTTTGACCTTTCTCACCCCCCTGGTCTGCTCCTGCCCTTTACGCCATCCTAATTATAAACGTTAAATTAAAGCCTGATGTAATTCTGTGTCATCGGCTCCAGGTGGGTACTCTTCGGGGGGGTTCACCTTCGCTGTCTTCTCAAGAAAGCACAAAGACATGACACAGGACATCCTCTGCTCTGAGGGTGTTGGCATGTACTGATCGCTTAGTACTTGGAGATCTTTTTTATTGAGTAAAAAATGTGCCTTCAGAAAGTATCCGTAACCCTTGACATATTCCACATATTGTTGTGTTACAGCCTGAATTCAAAATTGATTAAAAAAAATACATTCTCACCCAATGACATAGTGAAAACAAATTTGATCAAATTCACTGAAAATAAAATACTGAAATATCTCATTTAAATAAGTATTCATACCCCTGTAGGAAAAAACGGTTGTTGATCATTGCTAGACAACCATTTTCAGGTCTTGCCATTGATTTCCAAGTAGATTTAGGTCAAAACTGTAACTCGGACAGTCAGGAACATTCACTTTCTTCTTGGTAAGCAACTCCAGTGTAGATTTGGCCTTGTGTTATTGTCCTGCTGATAGGTGAATTAATCTCCCAGTGTCTGGTGGAAAGCAGACTGAACCAGGTTTTCCTCTAGGATTTTCCCTGTGCTTCACTCCACTCCATTTATTTTTTACCCTGAAAAACTACCCAGTCCTTAACGATTACAAGCATACCCATGAAATGATGCAGCCACCACTGTGCTTGAAAATATGGAGAGTGGTATTCTGTAATGTGTTGTACTGGATTTTACTGGGTTTAATGATAAACCATCAAAAGTGTAATTAATAACTTCACCATAGTCAAAAGGGATATTCAATGTCTGTTTTTTTATTTTTTTTATCCATCTACTAATAGGTGCCCTTATTTGTGATGCATTGGAAAACCTCCCTGGTCTTTGTGGTTGAATCTGTGTTTGAAATACACTGCTCGCCTGAGGGACCTTATAGACAATTGTTTGTGAGGTAGTTATTAAAAATAATGTTAAATACTATTATGTGACTTGTTAAGCAAATGTTTACTCATGTAGGCGTGCCATAACAAATCAGTTGAATACTTTTTGACCAAAGACATTTCAGCTTTTAATTTTGAATTAATTTGCGAACATTTAGAAAAACATCATTCCATTTTGATATTATGAGGTATTGTGTATAGGCCAGTGACAAAACAAAATCCAAATTTAATAAATGTTCAATTCAGGCTGTAACACAAAAAAATACCTGCCAAGGGTCAGGGAGAAAGACACCCGGGAGGGTCAATTCACTCACTGCCTTAACACTGACTACTAATAACCCAATTTAGATCCCACATCCCACCTTTCCCTGCCAAAGCGCATCTTTCAAGGTGTGAGAGGACTGTCAACATTAAGCTACATGTCTATTAATATTCTCCACAAAGATAGGGAACATGGTATCTCACTCTGCATGGAAAGAGTGCCCCGCCATCCATCATTGGTAATGCCCATTGTGAGTTTTTGTCGGGACCCTGACTTTTCACTCCGGCACCTTGATAGGTCTATTATTTCAGAAGTTTAGATTTTTTTTAAGTCTGTGTCCTTAGCCTACAAAGAGAAATGGAGGTACATTTTTTTACTTTGGTAATTAAAATGGCCCTTTCGCTTTAATGATACTGTTCCTCTCCAGTATCATTAAGTATCGTTAAGAAACGCTAGTGGCAATGATTTAATTGAATTAGGTGTTGGTTTCAGGGTGTGGTTTGATGTGGATGTCTCTTGTGTTTTCGCAGGTGGGAAGAGTTAGACAAATGATTTTGCCAATTCGCTTCACCAGGCTGGCAAAATTGGTTGGACTTTGGATAGCCTATCTCCGGGGCTAGTTAGGAACCGTCAATAAATTACACAATGTAAATGAGACATATTGTACACCTTTTAGTTTTCTCATGAAATGGTTTCAATATTTGTATATTCATTTCTACTATTTATAGTTGGTTTGAGGTTTTTAAGTCATTGAGATGTGGAGACAATTTTAACGTATTGTCCCATGTAGCTTAACCCTCAACAAGACAAAGCTGCACTTCCTTCCGGGTAAGGCCTGTCCACTCCAAGACCTCTCCATCAAGGTGGACAACCCAGGTTCATGATCTACAATATCAGTGGAGTAAAACGTTTCCTCACACAGGAAACGGCACACCTCCTAATCCAGGCACTTGTCATCTCCCGTCTGGACTACTGCAGCTGGCTCTGTTGGCTGGACTCCCCGCTTGTGCCATCTTGTGCCCCATCTTGTGCCCTCCCCGCTTGTGCCCTGGAATTTATCCAGAACGCAGCAGCCAACCTGGTGTTCAACCTTCCCAAGTTCTCTCATGCCACCCCGCTCCTCCGCACACTCCACTGACTTCCAGTCGAAGCTCGCATCCACTACAAGACCATGATGCTTGCCCAGGTGCTTGCCCAGGTGCCACCTCTGGTCTGTTGGGCATCCTAATCCTACGGGAGGTCAGCTCCCGCTCAGCCCAGTCAAAACTGTTCTTTCTATGACTGTAATATGTGGTTGACTCACATAGCTTAATTAAGATCTTAAGATGAATGCACTAACTGTAAGTCGCTCTGGATAAGAGCATCTGCTAAAATGTTTTTTTTTTTTTACGAATTACATTGTGTAATTTAACAACGGTCCCTAACAAGCCCCACAGGGATATCCAAAGTCAATGCAAATTGACCACGGCAATACGATTGGGTCGCATGCAGCTGCCAAGCTGTTGGCATGTGGGCAGGATTGAAAAAAATCAAACTTCACTTAGGTTGTGATTTCTCACAAAACTCAGTTTTGGATGAGACTGACTTTATAACCAAAATTAAACTTTGTAGTAAACTTTGACAGTAGAATACATGATTATGACTCATATCGATGCCACACAGGCTGTTTTCTAAATGAGAAGTTGTTTTTAGGGGCAGTTGCACTTTAAGTCCAGACATGCTTGGTGTTTTTCATTTTAAGTTGAGTAAGTAATGCCCTCACCCTGTTGCCCTTTTGCCTGCATCTGAGAATTACCCACTGGGAAGAAATATGAGTTAATGCCAGTTGACAGTGAAGAGCCAATTTGTGCTTTCTTTTTGCTTCATTCCCCAGGAAGAGGAACTGGTGAGAGACAGCCGTGGGTTTTACTTCCGTGGCTACGGACTGGGTCACTGCCTGCAGACCAAGGACGGAACGGCGGTGGAAGGGGCCACAATCTTCGCCCCACCAGTGTCCACCATGTATAATGGAGAGGCGGTCCGCAAGCGCTTTGTGGACCGGGCCAAGCGCATCGACACGATATCCCGTGCAGTCTTCCCTCTGAGCTTCCTCTTCTTCAACATTTTCTACTGGATTACCTACAAAGTGCTGCGACATGAGGACATCCACGCAAATTTGTAATACGCTCTTTGCTCTATTCCCAACGACCTTTAATTGTTACATGCTACTTTTTTTTCATTGTTTTTTTTTCAACCAAAACTGCCTATCAGATATACATTAAAAGTGTTTCAGGGGCATATGCTTCGCAACAGTTGCCATTGATGCTAAAAACTCTGTGCTCAGGTGCGTCTTCAGGATTTCAGAGAGAGAGAGAGAGAGAGAGAGAGAGAGAGAGAGAGAGAGAAAGTGTGTATGAAAAGAAAGTGAAGATGTGAATTTAAACTGGTGTTAGAGTGCTATTTGTTATTGCATTCTCTTTTATCTTAGTCATCTTGTTTTGACTGGATTACAGCAGAAACATAATAATGCTAGTCTTTGAACTTCTGCCTGAACTCTGAACTATGGCTCAAGGCAGATACCACAAGGGAATATTAGTCATGGCTGGATGGATACTACTGACTTGAATTTTACCAATCAACGCATCTTTGAATGAATGTAAAAAAAAAAAAGAAGGAAAAAATGCTTTTTTTTTACAACTTTACAATGCCAAACAAATGGATGTGAGGGAGGGATTGGGGTCTTTGATATTTCTGGATTTAAATGAGGTGATGATGATATGTTGTTTTAACTACATATGACAAAATATTATATACAGTGCATTCGGAAAGCATTCAGACACCTTGAGTTTTTCCTCGTTTTGTTACTTTACAGCCTTATTCTAAAATGTATTAAATCGTTTTTCCCCTAATCAATCTACACACAATACCATATAATGACAAACCAAAAACAGATTTTTACAAAAACTTTTTTTTTAAATAAAAAACAAAACAATGGAAAAAAAAATATTTACATAAGTATTCAGACCCTTTACTTTGTTGAAGCACCTATGGCAGCAATTACAGCCTCGAGTCTTCTTGGTATGACGCTACAAGCTTGACACACCTGTTTTTGTGGAGTTTCTCCCATTCTTCTCTGCAGATCCTCTCAAGCTCTATCAGGTTGGATGGGGAGTGTCACTGCACAGCTATTTTCAGGACTCGCCAGAGATGTTCGATCGGGTTCAAGTCCAGGCTCTGGCTGAGCCACACAAGGACATTCAGAAACTTGTCCCGAAGCCACTCCTGCATTGTCTTGGCTGTGTGCTTCGGGTTGTTGTCCTGTTGGAGTGGGAACCTTTGCCCAGTCTGAGGTCCTGGTTTTCATCAAGGATCTCTCTGTACTTTCCTCAGTTCATCTTTGCCTCGATCCTGACTAGTCTCCCAATCCTTGCCGCTGAAAAACATCCTCACAGCATGATGCTGCCACCACCATGCTTCACTGTAGGAATGGTGCAAGGTTTCCTCCAGACGTGACGCTTGGCATTCAGGCCAAAGAGTTCAATCTTGGTTTCATCAGACCCGAGAATCTTGAGCACAACTGCATCCTGTTTCCGCTGATTCTACAACTTAATTGGAGTCCACCTGTGGTAAATTAAATTGATTGGACATGATTTGTGAAGGCACACACCTGTCTATATGCCTCTGTCATGTGGCTTCCGTCTGGCCACTACCCGATGGTTGTCCTTCTGGAAGATTCTCCCATCTCCACAGAGGAACTCTGGAGCTGTCAGAGTGACCATTGGGTTGTTGGTCACCTCCCTGACCAAGGCCCTTCTCACCTGATTGCTCAGTTTGCGCCGGGAGGCCAGCTCTATGAAGAGTCTTGGTGGTTCCAAACTTCTTCCATTTAAGAATGATGAGGCCACTGTTCTTGGGAACCATTAATACTGCATAAATGTTTTGGTACCCGTCTTCAGATCTGTGCCTCGACACAATCCTGTCTCGGAGCTCTACAGACAATTCCTTCGACCTCATGGCTTGGTTTTTGCTCTGACACGCACTGACAACTTTGGGACCTTATGTAGAAAGGTGTGTGCCTTTCCAAATCATGTCTAATCACTTGATTTTACCACCGGTGGAAACAGGATGCAGCTGAGCTAAATTTCGAGTCTCATAGCAAATGGTCTGAATAGTTATGTAAATAAAGTATTTCTGTTTTTAATTATCAATAAATGTACAATTCTAAAAACCAGTTTTCACTTTGTTATTATGGGGTATTGTTTGTAGAGTGATGGGTAAAAACAATTCTTTAAATCAATTTTAGAAGGTTGTAATGTAACAAAATGTGGAAAAAGTCAAGCGGTCTGAATGCTTTCCGAAAGCACTGCATGTGTGTTTATATATACATACAGTACCCGTCAAAAGTTTGGACAAACCTACTCATTCAAGGGTTTTTCTTTATTTTTACTATTTTCTACATCAAAACTAGGAAATAACACATATGGAATCATGTTAAACAAAACAAAATATATTTTATATTTGAGATTCTTCAAAGTAATCACCCTTTGCCTTGATGACAGCTATGCACACTCTTGGCATTTCTCAACCAGCTTCATGAGTTAGTCACCTGGAATGCATTTAAATTAACAGGTGTGCCTTGTTAAAAGTTCATTTGTGAAATGTCCTTCCTTCTTAATGCGTTTGAGCCAATACAGAAGCCCAATTTGAATTGAATAAAGAACAAGTCCGTATTATGGCAAGAACAACAACAAAAAAGCAAAGAGAAACGACAATCCATCATTACTTTAAGACATGAATGGTTAGAACTTGTTCTCAACTTGCCTAACTGGTTCAATAAAAGTTCAATAAAAAAAATAAAAAAAATACGGAACATTTCAAGAACTTTGAAAGTTTCTTCAAGTGCAGTCTCAAAAACCATCAAGCTCTATGATGAAACTGTCTTTCATGACTGCCGGCACAGGAAAGGGACGTCTGCAGCAGAGGATAAGTTCTTTAGAGTTACCAACCTCAGAAATCGGCAATTAGCTGCATCTTAGATTGAAGCCCAAATAAATGCTTCAGAGTTCAACTAACAGAGACATCTCAACATCAACTGTTCAAAGGAGACTGTGTGAATCAGGCGTTCGTGGTTGAATGGCTGAAAATAAACCACTACTAAAGGACACAATAAGAAGAAGAGATTTGCTTGTGACAAGAAACACAAGCAATAGACATCAGACCGGTGGAAATCTGTCCTTTGGTTTGATGATTCCAAACTTGAGATTTTTGGTTCAAACCGCTGTGTCTTTGTGAGATGCAGAATAGGTGAAAGGGTGATCTCCACATGTGTGGTTCCCACCATGAAGCAATGAGGAGGAGGTGTGGTGGTGCATTGCTGGTGACACTGGCTGAGATTTATTTAGAATTCAAGGCACACTTAACCTGCATAACTAACACAGCATTCTGCAGCGATACGCCATCACATCTGGTTTGTGCTTAGTGGGACTATCATTTGTTTTTCAACAGAACAATGACCCAACACACTTTGAGTCTGTGTAAGGGCTTTTTGACCAAGACGGAGAGTGATGGAGTGCTGCATCAGATGACCTGGCCTCCACAATCACCCGACCTCCACAAAATTGAGATGATATGGGATGAGTTGGACCACAGAGTGAAGGAAAAGCAGCTAACAAGTGCTCAGCATATGTGGGAATACCTCCAAGACTGTTGGAAAATCATTCCATTCCAGGGCATTCCAAAGCTGGTTGACAGAATACCAAAGGTGTGCAAAGCTGTCATCAATGCAAAGGGTGGCTACTTTGAAAAATCTAAAATCTATTTCTTGGTTACAACATGATTCCAAATGTGTTATTTCATAGTTTTGACGTCTTCACTATTATTCTAAAATGTAGATATTTGCAAGAACAAAGAAAAACACTTGAATGTGTAGGTGTGTCCAAACTATTACAAGTTCTGTATATATAGAGTTCAAGTCGGAAGTTTACACACACTTAGGTTGGAGTCTTAAAAATAGTTTTGGTCCACTCCACAAATTTCTGGTTAACAAACTATAGTCTTGGCAAGTCGGTTAGGACATCTACTTTGTGCATGACACAAGTCATTTTTCCAACAATTGTTTACAGACAGATTACTTCACTTATAATTCACAGTATCACAATTTCAGTGGGTCATAAGTTTACATACACTAAATTGACTGCCTTTAAACAGCTTGGAAAATTCCAGAAAATGATGTCATGGCTTTAGAAGATAGTCTAATTGACATAATTTGAGTAAATTGGAGGTGTACCTGTGGATGTAATTCAACTACTACCTTCAAACTCAGTGCCTCTTTGCTTGACATCATGTGAAAATCAAAAGAAATCAGCCAGGACCTCAGAAAAAATTGGTAGACCTCCACAAGTCTGGTTCATCCTTGGGAGCAATTACCAAACGCCTGAAGGTCCACGTTCATCTGCACAAACAATAGTACGCAAGTATAAACACCATGGGACCATGCAGCCTACATACCGTTCAGGAAGGAGACGCGTTCTGGTGCGAAAGGGTGCGAAAAGTGCAAATAAATCCCAGAACAACAGCAAAGGACCTTGTGAAGATGCTGGAGGAAACAGGTTATTATCTATATTCACAGTAAAACGAGCCCATATATCAACATAACCTGAAAGGCCGCTCAGCAAGGAAGAAGCCAGTGCTCCAACTGAACATGGGGACAAAGATCATACTTTTTGGAGAAATGTCCTCTGGTCTGATGAAACAAAAATAGAAGTGTGTTTGGCCATAATGACTATCTTTATGTCTGGAGGAAAAGGGGGGAGAATTTTAAGCCCGAAGAATACCATCCCAACCGTGAAGCACGGGGGTGGCAGCATCATATTGTGGGGGTGCTTTGCTGCAGGAGTGACTGGTGCACTTCACAAAATAGATGGCATCATGAGGGGGGGAAATTATGTGAAAATAAGAATTTGTTCTTGACTGACTTGCCTAGTTAAATAAAGGTTTTAAAAAAGTCAGGAAGTTAAAGCTTGGTCGCAAATGGGTCTTCCAAATGGACAATGACCCCAAGCATACTTCCAAAGTTGTGGCAAAATGTCTTAAGGACAACAAAGTCAAGGTATTGGAGTGGCCATCACAAAGCACTGACCTCAATCCTATAGAAAATGTGTGGGCAGAACTGAAAAAGTGTGTGCGAGCAGGGAGGCCTACAAACCTGACTCAGTTACACCAGCTCTGTCAGGAGGAATGGGCCAACATTCACCCAACTTATTGTGGGAAGCTTGTGGAAGGCTACCCGAAACATTTGACCTAAGTTACACATTTTACAGGCAATAATACCAAATACTAATTGAGTGTATGTAATCTTCAGACCCACTGGGAATGTGATGAATGAAATTAAAGCTGGAATAAATCATTCTCTAATATTGTTCTGACATTTCACATTCTTAAAATAAAATAGTGATCCTAACTGACCTAAAACAGGGAATTTTTACTCTGATTAAATGTCAGGAATTGTGAAAAACTGAGTTTAGATGTATTTGGCTAAGGTGTATGTAAACTTCCGACTTCAACTATATATATACTCCGTTCAAAAGTTTGGCGTCATTTAGAAATGTCCTTGTTTTTGAAAGATAAGTACTTTTTTTGTAAAGGTTTTGTCCTTCAACTAACATTATCTTGATCAGGAATACAGTATAGACATTGTTAATGTTGTAAATGACTATTGTAGCTGTTTTTTTGTGGAATATCTATGTAGGCGTACAGAGGCCCATTATCAGCAACCATTACTCCTGTGTTCCAATTGCACGTTGTGTTAGCTAATCCAAGTTGATCCTTTTAAAAGGCTAATTGATCATTAGAAAACCATTTTGCAATTATATTAGAACAGCTGAAAACTGTTGTTCTGATTAACGATACAAAATAAAACTGGCCTTCTTTAGACTAGCTGAGTATCTGGAGCATCAGCATTTACAGGCTCGAAATGGCCAGAAACAAAGCCCTTTATTGTGAAACTGATAATGGGCCTCTGTACGCCTATGTAGATATTCCATGAAAAATCGGACGTTTCCAGCACCAATAGTCATTTACAACATTAACAATGTCTACACTGTATTTCTGATCCATTTGATGTTAATTCAATGGACAAAAAAAATGCTTTTCTTTCAAAAACAAGGACATTTCTAAGTGACCAAAATACGTTTGAACGGTAGTGTGTGTGTGTGTATATATATATATATATATATATATATAATGTATGTACAAATGTATAAACTGTACATAAACAGAGTTGTTCGTCGATTGCACAGCACAGTATTTCTTTTTGTCTAACATTTGAATAAATGGATATTCTGCCAGGAAATAGTGATTGCTTTTGTTCCTCTGTCCCTGAATCTTTTTTTGGCAGAAGATAAAATACACCAAAGATTCAAGTCTGACTTTCAAAACACATAGTCAGGAAATTCCTCAACAGATTTACAGCATCATAGACAATTGCTTCTGTTATAGTCTTCCATTAGTTTCCATTTGTGTACACCGACGGCTGGCCAAATTCCATTAGGCAAATGCAAAATAGAAAAGTGACTCCACTATTTTGTTAAATTGTACAACTATTCCTCCTTGCAAATTAAACAAATTATGTCAACAGCTCACATCAACTTTTTTCAAAGAAACATCACTGACAGAATCCTTGAGCAAAAACGTATAAAAGCTACCATTCATTTTTCAGTCCCCAGAGTGGCTATGGAGGTTTGGAGAAATGGAAAAATAATTTGGGCATCGCTGACATGGGAGGATGAATTCATATTTTAAATAGGTAATCAGAATGTGTTTTTATCAACTAATGAGTTTGAAAAGGAGTCGACGTTTCACCGTTAATGAAAATCAATTTAGACTTGCAGCTTCAGTTTACTGTCCTTTGTCTTAGGTGAGGCATTCCTAATCAACACCTCTGGATGCTGTGCTACCACTGGTGGGAGAAGGCTGTTTGTGATTTGTGCCTAGATGTCTATATTAATGGAAGTTTACCCTCTGAGTGGGAGGCTGTGAAACCTTGATGAACCCATTTGTTAATCGATGCATGTGGGCAGACCCATTAGCACCAACTCAACTGCTGGACATTTTGAAAACCAGTACGCAAACCAATCTACTTGGGGAATGGCTGCATACAATCTCCATACAAGCTGATTTTGAAGGGTTATTTTCCCCTCTGATAGAGCTTATGGTTCTGAAATGACATATACACTTCCACATGCCCACTGCAGATTTAATCCAAGATTGTCCAAAACTCCATTAAAAAACACTGTCCTTAGTTTAAAAAAACACTGTCCTAAGTTATGGACGAGAGCTCAAATCCCCTTGGTCTAGATGTAAAGACTGTAAAGAAACATTGCAAATGGGGGAAGGCGAGGCACATCGGCTCAAAGAGTTTAAGGGTTTCTGGACATGAGAATGAATATAGTGGGTTGACACATTCGTTTAAGCCCTGTATATTCGTCTCGGACGGCTTAAGTATATTTCTCAAAAGGAAATCTGAGGGTGATAGGCAACTGTCAAAAATATTGGTTATTGTGCATGACTGGGAATACATTTGCCAGATCAGAACTCCAAAATGAAGATTGCTGTCATTTACTGTAACAACCTTTGCAGCAATAATGTATCCATTTTTTATTGTAGCTCTGTATAACATGAGAAGGTATTGTCTTATTGTGTGGAGAAAAACAATGCTTTTGTATCAGTTTAAGAGGCTTTTCTCAATCTGCAATCCATGACTGACACGCACAAAATATGTTTTTTGGCGCATCACTCCCATTACGCTCCCTCACCACCTCCTGAAGGGAACATTTCTCCTCAGGGTCCCTTTACACAGGGAAATGGAGAGAGATTGAGGGGTGGGGATTCCAATAAAGCAGAATCTCACGGATGCCCCTGTTCGATGGCTCAGCGGGCCTTCCTCTTGACAAGCAGCCGGGATTCATAAACTAACTCTCATTACACACTAAATCCCTGGGAGCAAGGACTTTTACAAATGCCGCTCTCGACGAGAGAAAAATGTTTGATCTTGGCGAGGTGACCTCCCAGGTTCTCCAGATTGGCATCACAGTTAAAGGTGGAACCATAGAACACTCTAACGGTCTAATCAATAACCTAATCTTCCATTGTAATGATGGGTTCAACTTAGAATATTCATTCATTCATTCAGTCACTCGTCTGACAGTAAAAGCCGATTGACGATGTCACGTTGTTCAATGACTTCTGTAGCGAGGTGTTTCTTTTCTTTTATCTTCAGTCTATGAAAAGCGGATTTGGCTCAACGAGGCACTTGAGTAAAGGATATGGGCTGTGTGTTCGTTCATGGCAGGCTTTCTCATTTCCTGGTTATCCATGAGCATTCAACAACACAGGTAAACAGAGGACAGAGCTGTTGGTTTGATGAAGGCGTTAGTCAGCCATATCCCTCCTTTGGGGATGTTAGGTTCTATATGAACCAAGTAAAAACTCACAGACGATTATTAAAGCTCAAACCAAGTTTATTCCCCCAATGGGTCAGACAGCTGAACAGACAAAGACATATTGACACAAGCACTGGTATTTTACCCTTCTTCCTATGTTGAGTCTCCTCCTTACACATCTGAACAGCCAATCCACCTCTGTTGCTAGACAGGACTTTAGTGATATGTTCTTCCTCACTTCAACTGACCTAACCTCGGCCCAAATTCCTCACTCCTCACCAACTAATGGCTGTCCTGTTGACTTGTACCAGACTGTGGCCCTTCTTCCTTTCCATTGGATACCTGATGTCTAACAATAACATGTTCTGACAGAATGTAAACGTTCTACATTCCCCTCTCTCCCTCAGTGACATGAATAAGGATATTTCATATTTTCAAGTTAAGAAGTCAGAATCCATCAGGGATAATCAACATTCTTTCTTCGCTTTATCTGAGTAGAATGTCAATAGGAGCCACTGGTAAAAACTGATGTGTGAGCCACAATGGAGCATCCTGAGACTGATTTAATCAATACCTTTATCCTTTCGTCTTTCTTTACCATTTCTTTCACACGCACAAACAGAAACACATGAATATGCACTTATCAAACCACTCCCTCCCTCTATCAAAATATGATAAAATAGTGTGTACAGAGAGAATGTACAGAGAGAATTACTCCAAGCAGGGTTTTTAATGCAGACCTTGAAAAAGTCACCAGTTCGTCAAATACAGATATCCATGCATGGTGAATATACTTTATATGTACTTTATATGTACTACTTTATATGTACTATATGTACTTCAATGGCTCCCTTTATCTAGGGGACAGGAGAGAGAAGTGATCCTATTTAGCGGTTTCTCTTCCTTTAGAAGTACCCTGACAACCTTATGAAGGTCTGTCTCCCCAACAATATTACATTTACATTAAACAAAATAGTCAGGACTTGACACCTCCTGCAGGAAAATCACAGAAAATTATGTGCTGAGAAAATTGGCGCAAACTCACAACCCTCTGCACTGTCGTGACTTCGCTTGCATTAATCTGATGACTGTTATTTATTTAAATCAACTAACTATGTTTAATTGTTACCCGATGAAATTAATCATGGAACAATTAACTCATTGGATTTGGGGCACCACGAAAGCAGTTCTTTAAAGAGTTACCATCTCCCGAATTAAACTCTATTTCATCCATAAACAGTCAACTTACTAATCATAACCTCATATCATCATTCTGAACATGCATTGTCCTTGCATCTACAAAAACCCCAGCCTTACTTATGATTCAGTACTGCGCAAATTGGTTTAATTATTTATTTACTAGTTAACTAGACGGTAACACAGGATAAACATACATAATACATTAGAAACAGGTCCCTAGCAGCCTAACAATATGGCAGCTTGTTACAAAAGACATGGAGAGTGCGAGAGAGAGCCAGAGAGGGACAGAGACACTTAATTAATGTTGGTACATTTTGAAACTACTGTCACTCGAACTGCCGCATGCTAGGAGTAAGAAATCATGATTGTATTTACGTGGAAATGCCTTGGTTCGCCATGTATCTCTTTTGGAACCTGACATTCTTGGAAAGGGAGTTGGATGGGCATTTTCGCGGCACGCTTGTAAGGCTTTGATTGTCCAAAAGTGGTCCCCACCTATTTTCTACTGTTGCTCTCCTCTGCAGTCATCCGGTATCCGGTGACTTGTCATGTAGTCCTAATCAGAACTACAGAGTTTATACTTCTTCCATTTGATCTGGAAGAAGCCTATTTTAAGGTAGGCTAGCCAGCCGTGTCAATGGTTATCAGTGGGGTGATGAGAGTAGCGTACTACGGTGATTTGAGAAGAGTAGTAGAATGGTCCCACTTAAATTCACTTTTCTGGATACTTTATTTAGGACAGCTAATCAGCCGTACCAGTCATTGTCCGGGAGGGAACTTTGTTGTCTCTACCTTAAGATTCAGAGTTCGAACTACTTTGGATGTGAGCTGAAGCTTCATGTCTCTCTGGTCTGACATGTTAATTCTTAACCCATAATTTTATGCGAATCAAATTAAATTGTATTGGTCCATACACATGGTTAGCAGATGTTAATGTGAGTGTAGCAAAATGCTTGTGCTTCTAGTTCTGACCGTGCAGTAATATCTAACAAATCATCAAACAACTTCACAACAACTACTTTATACACACAAGCGTAAAGGAATTAATAAGAATATGTACATGTAAATATGGATGAGCGATGGCCGAACGCCATAGGCAAGATGCAGTAGATGGTGTAGAGTACAGTATATACTCTACATATGAGAAGAGTAATGTAGGGTATGTAAACATTGTATAAAGTGGCATTGTTTAAGTGACTAGTGATACATTTATTACATCCAATTATTAATTATTGAAGTGGCTAGAGATTGAGAACGGTATGTTGTAAGCAAATTGGAGTGGGTCTAGGGTGTCAGGTAGGGTGGAGGTGATATTATCCTTGATTAGTCTCTCAAAGCACTTCATGATGACGGAAGTGGGTGCTGTGGGGCGATAGTCGTTCAGCTCAGTTACCTTAGCTTTCATGGGAACAGGAACAATGGTGGCCCTCTTGAAGCATCTGGGAACAGCAGACTGGGATAGGGATTGATTGAATATGTCCGTAAACACACCAGCCAGCTGGTCTGTGCATGATCTGAGGATGCGACTAGGGATGCTGTCTGGGCCTGCAGCCTTGAGAGCGTTTAAATGTTTTACTCACGTTGGCTGTGGTGAAGGAGAGCCCACAGGTTTTGGTAGCGGGCCATGTCAGTGGCACTGTATTTTTCTCAAAGCGAGCAAAGAAGTTGTTTAGTTTCTCTGGGAGCAAGACATCGCTGTCTGCGATAGGGTTGGTTTTCTTTCTGTAATCCGTGATTGACTGTAGACCCTGCCACATACATCTCGTGTCTGAGCCCTTTGAATTGTGACTCTACTTTGCCTCTATACTGATGCTTAGCTTGTTTGATTGCCTTGCGGAGGGAATATCCACACTGTTTGTATTTGGTCATGTTTCCGGTCGCCTTGCCATGATTAAAAGCAGTGGTTCGCACTTTCAATTTTGCGCGAATGCTGCCATCAATCCACGGTTTCTGGTTGGGGAAGGTTTAATAGTCACCTTGGGTACAACATGGACTTGCTAATAAACTCGCTCACCGAATCAGCATATACATCAATGTTGTTGTCCGATGCTGTCCCGAACATATCCCAGTCCACGTGATCGAAGCAATCTTGAAGCGTGGTATCAGATTGGTTGGACCAGCATTGTACAGACCTGAGCACGGGCGTTTCCTGTTTTCATTTATGTCTATAGGCTGGGATCAACATAATAATATAGCAATGATCCAGAATTTTGCCAGCCCAGGTTGCGCATTCGATATGCTGCTAAAATTTAGGGAGCCTTGTTTTCAGATTAGCCTTGTTAAAATCCCCAGCTACAATAAATGCAGCCTCAGGATGTGTGGTTTCCAGTTTACATAGAGTCCAATGAAGTTATTTCAGGGCCGTTAAGGTGTCTGCTTGGGGGGACATACACGGCTGTGATTATAAACAAAGAGAATACTCTTGGTAGATAATACGGTCGGCATTTGATTGTAAGGAATTCTAGATCAGGTGAACAAAGGGACTTGAGTTCCTGTATGAACTCACACCACGACTCGTTAATCATAAGGCATACTCCCCCGCCCTTCTTACATTTACATTTACATTTAAGTCATTTAGCAGACGCTCTTATCCAGAGCGACTTACAAATTGGTGCATTCACCTTATGACATCCAGTGGAACAGCCACTTTACAATAGTGCATCTAAATCTTTTAAGGGGGGTGAGAAGGATTACTTTATCCTATCCTAGGTATTCCTTAAAGAGGTGGGGTTTCAGGTGTCTCCGGAAGGTGGTGATTGACTCCGCTGTCCTGGCGTCGTGAGGGAGTGTGTTCCACCATTGGGGAGCCAGAGCAGCGAACAGTTTTGACTGGGCTGAGCGGGAACTGTACTTCCTCAGTGGTAGGGAGGCGAGCAGGCCAGAGGTGGATGAACGCAGTGCCCTTGTTTGGGTGTAGGGCCTGATCAGAGCCTGGAGGTACTGAGGTGCCGTTCCCCTCACAGCTCCGTAGGCAAGCACCATGGTCTTGTAGCGGATGCGAGCTTCAACTGGAAGCCAGTGGAGAGAGCGGAGGAGCGGGGTGACGTGAGAGAACTTGGGAAGGTTGAACACCAGACGGGCTGCGGCGTTCTGGATGAGTTGTAGGGGTTTAATGGCACAGGCAGGGAGCCCAGCCAACAGCGAGTTGCAGTAATCCAGACGGGAGATGACAAGTGCCTGGATTAGGACCTGCGCCGCTTCCTGTGTGAGGCAGGGTCGTACTCTGCGGATGTTGTAGAGCATGAACCTACAGGAACGGGCCACCGCCTTGATGTTAGTTGAGAACGACAGGGTGTTGTCCAGGATCACGCCAAGGTTCTTAGCGCTCTGGGAGGAGGACACAATGGAGTTGTCAACCGTGATGGCGAGATCATGGAACGGGCAGTCCTTCCCCGGGAGGAAGAGCAGCTCCGTCTTGCCGAGGTTCAGCTTGAGGTGGTGATCCGTCATCCACACTGATATGTCTGCCAGACATGCAGAGATGCGATTCGCCACCTGGTCATCAGAAGGGGGAAAGGAGAAGATTAATTGTGTGTCGTCTGCATAGCAATGATAGGAGAGACCATGTGAGGTTATGACAGAGCCAAGTGACTTGGTGTATAGCGAGAATAGGAGAGGGCCTAGAACAGAGCCCTGGGGTCACCAGTGGTGAGAGCACGTGGTGAGGAGACAGATTCTCGCCACGCCACCTGGTAGGAGCGACCTGTCAGGTAGGACGCAATCCAAGCGTGGGCCGCGCCGGAGATGCCCAACTCGGAGAGGGTGGAGAGGAGGATCTGATGGTTCACAGTATCGAAGGCAGCCGATAGGTCTAGAAGGATGAGAGCAGAGGAGAGAGAGTTAGCTTTAGCAGTGCGGAGCGCCTCCGTGATACAGAGAAGAGCAGTCTCAGTTGAATGACTAGTCTTGAAACCTGACTGATTTGGATCAAGAAGGTCATTCTGAGAGAGATAGCGGGAGAGCTGGCCAAGGACGGCACGTTCAAGAGTTTTGGAGAGAAAAGAAAGAAGGGATACTGGTCTGTAGTTGTTGACATCGGAGGGATCGAGTGTAGGTTTTTTCAGAAGGGGTGCAACTCTCGCTCTCTTGAAGACGGAAGGGACGTAGCCAGCGGTCAGGGATGAGTTGATGAGCGAGGTGAGGTAGAAGGGAGAGGGAGGGAGAAGGTCTCCGGAAATGGTCTGGAGAAGAGAGGAGGGGATAGGGTCGAGCGGGCAGGTTGTTGGGCGGCCGGCCGTCACAAGACGCGAGATTTCATCTGGAGAGAGAGGGGAGAAAGAGGTCAGAGCACAGGGTAGGGCAGTGTGAGCAGAACCAGCGGTGTCGTTTGACTTAGCAAACGAGGATCGGATGTCGTCGACCTTCTTTTCAAAATGGTTGACGAAGTCATCTGCAGAGAGGGAGGGGGGGGGGGGGTTCAGGAGGGAGGAGAAGGTGGCAAAGAGCTTCCTAGGGTTAGAGGCAGATGCTTGGAATTTAGAGTGGTAGAAAGTGGCTTTAGCAGCAGAGACAGAGGAGGAAAATGTAGAGAGGAGGGAGCGAAAGGATGCCAGGTCAGCAGGGAGGCGAGTTTTCCTCCATTTCCGCTCGGCTGCCCGGAGCCCTGTTCTGTGAGCTCGCAATGAGTCGTCGAGCCACGGAGCGGGAGGGAGGACCGAGCCGGCCTGGAAGATAGGGGACATAGAGAGTCAAAGGATGCAGAAAGGGAGGAGAGGAGGGTTGAGGAGGCAGAATCAGGAGATAGGTTGGAGAAGGTTTGAGCAGAGGGAAGAGATGATAGGATGGAAGAGGAGAGAGTAGCGGGGGGAGAGAGAGCGAAGGTTGGGACGGCGCGATACCATCCGAGTAGGGGCAGTGTGGGAAGTGTTGGATGAGAGCGAGAGGGAAAAGGATACAAGGTAGTGGTTGGAGACTTGGAGGGGAGTTGCAATGAGGTTAGTGGAATAACAGCATCTAGTAAAGATGAGGTCGAGCGTATTGCCTGCCTTGTGAGTAGGGGGAAGGTGAGAGGGTGAGGTCAAAAGAGGAAAGGAGTGGAAAGAAGGAGGCAGAGAGGAATGAGTCAAAGGTAGACGTGGGGAGGTTAAAGTCGCCCAGAACTGTGAGAGGTGAGCCGTCCTCAGGAAAGGAGCTTATCAAGACATCAAGCTCATTGATGAACTCTCCGAGGGGACCTGGAGGGCGATAAATGATAAGGATGTTAAGCTTGAAAGGGCTGGTAACTGTGACAGCATGAAATTCAAAGGAGGCGATAGACAGATGGGTAAGGGGAGAAAGAGAGAATGACCACTTGGGAGAGATGAGGATCCCGGTGCCACCACCCCGCTGACCAGAAGCTCTCGGGGTGTGCGAGAACACGTGGGCGGACGAAGAGAGAGCAGTAGGAGTAGCAGTGTTATCTGTGGTGATCCATGTTTCCGTCAGTGCCAAGAAGTCGAGGGACTGGAGGGAGGCATAGGCTGAGATGAACTCTGCCTTGTTGGCCGCAGATCGGCAGTTCCAGAGGCTACCGGAGACCTGGAACTCCACGTGGGTCGTGCGCGCTGGGACCACCAGATTAGGGTGGCCGCGGCCACGCGGAGAGATGATAGGATGGAAGAGGAGAGAGTAGCGGGGGAGAGAGAGCGAAGGTTGGGATGGCGCGATACCATCCGAGTAGGGGCAGTGTGGGAAGTGTTGGATGAGAGCGAGAGGTGTTTGCTTCTGTTGGTGCGATGCGTGAAGAAACCGGGTGGCTGTACCAACTCTGATAACGTATCCCGAGTGCAGTTGGTTAAAGGGGGGCGGTTCCGTCAGGCTGACACGCTCTCTGACCTCACTCAAGGGCGTGACTTGTCACTCATAGAAAGTTATGTAAAATTATTTTATTTTATGGTTTATATAATAATCTATATAATAATAATTATATAATCATGTACTTCTCTTAACAAAAACACTTTCAGCATTTTTCATATAGCATGCACAACGCAGAGGATATAAACATTATACTTATAGTATACATACTTACATACAAGTTACAGTATTTCCTCTATAACATTTTTAATGACATGACTAAATAACAACCAAACCGACATCAGTGTTCTTTTAGGTCGCCTATGATCCTTCCCCATGTTCGAAGTTAGAAGTATTGTTCCAGTATTCACTTTAGAACGTGTTAGAGTTTCGGCGGGAACAGTGTGCTGAAACAAAGGCAAGGCATGATTTATGTTTTTATTTCTGTGTTTTGTGTCGCGCCTGCAGGGTTGAAATATGTTTTCTCTCTTTTGTTTTTACGGAGGTGCTATCCTCAGATAATAGCATGGTTTGCTTTCACCAAAAAGCCTTTTTGAACACTGACATGTTGGCTGGATTCACAACATGTGTAGCTTTAATTTGGTATCTTACATGTGCGATTTAATGAAAGTTAGATTTTTATAGGAATTTATTTGAATTTGGCGCTCTGCATTTTCTCTGGCTTTTGGCCAAGTGAGACGCTACCGTTCCACATATCCCAGAGAGGTTAATAAGACACAACACTCACGCAATACATTATGAAATTTCTTCCCCAAATGAGCTGCGTTGTGGCACTAACTGGTGGTTGTATGGGGAACTTGTTTGTGGCATTATCACTTCCTATGTGTCAAAGAAAATGAAATAAATCAATAAAAACAAACAAAGAAATATACAAAATATAGTTACCACACCGTAATCATCTATTCTATATACGTCCACCGTCTTGGCTAAATTACTCTATTAACTTGTTATGGCTGCAATCCCCCTATCGGGATAAGTGTCATCAAGTGTCATCAACAACCGCTGAATAGCATAGCGCTACATTCAATAAATATTACTACAAATATTTATATTTGCGAAATCACAAGTGCAATATAGGAAACACAGCTTAGCCTTTTGTTAATCCACCTGTTGTGTCAGATTTTGAAATTATGCTTTCCAGCGGAGGCAATCCAAGCATTTGCAATCAAATTAATAATTTACCTTTGATGATCTTCGGATGTTTTCACTCACGAGACTCCCAGTTACAAAACAAATGTTCCTTTTGTTCCATAAAGATTATTTTTATATGCAAAATACCTCCGTTTGTTTGTCGCGTTATGTTCAGAAATCCACAGGAAAGAGCGGTCATGACAACGCAGACGAAAATTCCAAATAGTTGTCCACAGAAACATGTCAAACGTTTTTTATAATCAATCCTCAGGTTGTTTTTAAAATATATAATCGATAATATATCAACCGCAAATGTCTTTCACAGTAGGAGAGGGAAAAACAATAGCTGTCCAAATTCTGTTGCGTGAGCAAAACTCATGTGACCACTTGACGCGATGTTATCGTTCTGGCTCATTTTTCAAAATAAAAGCCTGAAACTATGTCTGAAGACTGTTGACACCTTGAGGAAGCGATAGGAAAAGGAATCTGGTTCATATCCCTTTAAATCCGGCAAAGGGAGGCTATGGAACATGGAGTTTTCAAAATTGAAGCCACTTCCTGGTTTGATTTTCTCAGGGTTTCGCCTACAATATCATTTCTGTTATACTCACAGACAATATTTTGACAGTTTTGGAAACTTTAGAGTGTTTTCTATCCAATACTACTAATAATATGCATATATTAGCAACTGAGACTGAGGTGCTGGCCATTTACAATGGACACCTTTTCATCCAAGCTACTCAATACTGCCCCTGCAGCCATAAAAAGTTCAAGCATTTTGTCTAATGCCACATCTAGGCTGATCCTATCCTATTTTGCTCAGACCCTTAAGTGATCATAATATAAATCCGCATTAGATGTTCTGTTGTGCATATGTGCGTTTATGCTTGCACAAGCGCACATACCAAGGGCAAGAAAACCCAGTATCCTGGTAGGCTGCAACCTGGGCAGAATGAGTCTGCCATCATCAGATCATTTCCATGTCAATGACCATGTGTCAGTAAGAATCGGTGCCGACCTCAAGCCGTATGCCATGGGGACCTGCAGTGGTTTTACTACAAATCAATGTGTCTTATATCATTTTAGTAGCGATAGGTATGAAGGAGTCTATTTCATAGCTATGTTATCCACGGACGAGCTAACTTCACGATGGAAGTAGTCTATGAGCACTGAACCAGTCGTACGCGGTGTGATAATGGTTCGTGACTTCTAATAAGTTTCCTCCTGAATGGAGGGTTCTATTTATTAGCGGCATGTGTGTTAACCATCAGAATAAATATTCCCTTCCACATGGTGCAATCTGAGTGACTACTACCTCTGTCACTGTTGTCAAGTGCAATTCAACTTGTTAGGTCTCTAACCTTCTTACTGACTGTTGCTGGACTGACTGTTTCTGGCATCGGTACTGGTACCCAGCTATCCTACCAATTTATTCTGTAATGTTATCCTACCGGAACACATGATTGGAGCATTTTACTAGTTGCAATGAGTTGAGACTACGCATGGCAAGGAGTGACTATTGTTTAAAAAAAGAAATTATGACCAGTGTGAGACACCTCTGTGATATCTGAGATGTATTCTAAGGTTATCCCGTTGAGGGGCTTGTCCGCTCCTTTGTTTGTCGTGGGGAAGTTTACAACTTGATTTGTATCCTAATCGGGCGGCCTCGACAGGGTTGCATGAAGCCACGACCCACCCACTGGCATCGATGAGGCTCGTCATGGGTCTGGGCTAGTATAACCCCTCTTTGATATCTTTCGCCGTTATCGCACAGTGTTTCACCAGTGGTAGTCACCGGGTCAGTGGCGGGACTGACACCGTTCGTTTTATTCTAGGGGGTTTCAGTTGTCCCTCAAGCAGAAAATGTATCATCAGAAGCAGAGTCCACTCTGAACATTTATGCTTTGATTTCTGCTGGCTACGGTGCTTGCGGAAGTGTCTGAAGGACAAGAGAAGTTAGTCATAGCTACAGTATCGCATGACTCCAAGGAGGAGGGAAGGTGCTCACTCACAGAGACTGCTGGCTCAAAATCATGAAAATAATAGTCTATCAGGTTTGCTGATTGAATGTGACGAGATATCGTAATATCTGCTTGAGTCAGATTCTGCACCAAGAGGTGTCGAAACGAGCTTTCGACAGACATTCCTTGTTGATGACTGTGTTACTACAGCCAGCATTAGAATAACAGTGTGGTCAGTTGAGATGGCACGGTTACCTGTGACCACAATTGGTTGTTTTCCCAATCCATCAGTGGGACCAAACGATTAATCAAGTCTGCTCCGAGTAGCAGGTGTTCAGTGGTAACATTCACAGGGTGAACAATCGATATGTTTTGGAAGTGTCGTTTCTGTATGAGTCGCATTGTGAGAGATCAGGTAGTCTGAGTGAAACCTCCAAGTTTAGTGTCGCAGCAATCTGTTTTTAACCAATGTTTAGCTGGGTTCACAGCCCTTCAGAGATCATTGAACAATGTTTGAAAGATTAGCAATATTGTCGAGCCCGAATCAATTAGCACATCACAGGTTTAGCAGGCCTCTAGGACTGTTTCCAGGTAGCAACTTGGCCTCGAGGTAGCGTTTTGCGGTCATATTCCCCACAAAGTGGAGTGATTGTTTGCAACGGCGTGATGTGTCATTTGTGTTCATGGTTAAAACAGATCGACTTATCGGAGTTTGACTGGAATGCTATTGGATGTTGTTTACCTTGTGTGTCACAACTTTTGTATCTGAGTCTATAGTCGAAGCTCGTGGGCTTGTTTCTTGATAGAGCGTGCCCTGGATATGGTTTCGAGTGAGAGCGGGAGTCGTTCAATTGTTTACATCTTCGCAAATGGTGTTCATTTTGGCGGACCTGTTCTCCGGCAATTCCACGCCTAGTCATGGTGACTTTTTTTTTTGGTGCTTTTGTACTTCTCTTAGCAGAGCTTCCAGTCAAACTGGAGAGAGAGTCAGAAAAGAGAAAATCTCCATTTAGGAGAAATGAGTAGCCCTGTACCACCACTGCGATGACAAGATGCTCTCGGACTTTGAGATAAATTGTAGTCAGGTGAAGAGAGAGCAGCTAGAGTGAAGGCAGTTAGCCTAGTGGTTAGAGCATTGGGCTAGTAACGAAAGGTTGCTGGATTGAATCCCTGAGCTGACAAGGTAAAACATCTGTTGTTCTGCCCCTGAACAAGGCAGTTAACCCACTGTTCCCTGGTAGGCCGTCATTGTAAATAAGAATTTGTTCTTAAATGAGTTTCCTAGTTAAATAGAAAGGGTATAAGTGTCCTCTGGGGTGATCCATGACTCAGTCAGGTCCAAAGGGACTGAAGGGCAGCATAGGCTGAGATCTATTCAGTGTTCTTGACCACAGATCGGCAGTCCCAAATGCTACCAGAGACCAGGAATTCCACATGGGTTGTGCGTGCAGGGTACACTAAATTAGAAGGGTTGCAGCCAAGGGGTGGAGAGCGTCTGTAAAGCCTACAGGGAGAGAAGTGAACTAGAGATAGAAAACACACACATAGTTGCCAAAGCTACAAAAGAGCAAAATGAGAATCTGAAAAAAACTCAAGTGAGAGTGTGGTGTGGAGCCTTCTCTTTCCTTCCTCGAATAACTCGGCAGAACCATCTTAGATTTGCAATGAGCTGCCGCTGAGAAAACAGGGGAGACTGAAGTACTAATACTAATTCAATTGCAAAAGGTGAAGAGCACACCTCCCGGTACTAATTTCGTATTGTCTAGGAGAAGAGAAACCACTCCTCCAACACAGCCACTGATTACGAAAACAACAAGTCACAAATTGCCCTGCCGCTTAATCCTGGTTGTGTGTCAACAGTCATCGGAAAATTAACAGCAGTCAGCAGTTCACACACCAAGTAGGCTACTGGGAAGACAGGCAGCACTTAAAGTAGATGGACCAAGCTAACAACAACAGATATAGACAAAACGTATAGTTCACTCCTGGAGATAACAGGAGTCCTCTGGCTATAGAATGAAGCACCCAACAGAAAAAAACAAATCTGAAAAAGAAATGGAAGAACTAAACAGAGCTTTTGACTGTTGTTGAAAGGCAAAAATAAAGCCAATCCCAAGAAGAGACTAAATCTATTCTAATCTCATTAAAGCTCAAACGGAACTGGTAGATTTGCTGAACAAAAAAGTAACATTTTCTTTAAACTCAGATCCAAGAACTGTCATATTTAGGAGACAAAGTTTGTAAACAATTAGCTCACAGACTCCCTGCTATTTCATCCACTGATATGAATATACTCACAGATCCAAGCGTGATAGTAGATTTAAGGACTACCATGCAGACCTATTCAAAGCTGAATACAGTCCATCACATGTAGATTTAGATGATTTAAAAAAGAAAATCACCAAACTGCCATTAGATGAAAGAGACACAGAGGGAGATAAATAGATTGAGGAGGTTACCAAAGCAATTCAATCACTCACTAATAATAAAGTCCCGGGTGATGACGGTTTCTCTGTGCATTTTTATAAAACCCTTATTGATACTGTAATTCCAGATAAACTACTCAAGGTATACCACAAGACTAAAGAGAGAGGCACTTTTCCAAAACCATTGAACTCCTCAATAATAGCCCTATTGCCCAAAACAAATAACAACCTGTTTGAATGCAGCAGTTACAAACCAATTAAACTTTTAAACATGAATAACAATATATTTGGGAAAATATTAGCTGGAAGATTAGATTTTACAATAATTAATCCGATTAGTGTTCTTCAGGTCACTGCACCTGACCAAGGATCAGACTTTACAAAAAGCAGGCAAGGCCAGCAATACAGCCAGCCTGATGAAAGGCTCCCTGCTAACTAGCTATACTTTTGATTCAAGATAGTATTGAACGCCCTCACCTTTTCATCTGCCTTCATGAAACTGATCTCAGGCAAAGGTCGACCCTCGCTTTTAATTCGCACATTTTCCTTGTACACCAGAGACTGAAAGGGGTTCTACAACACATATCACCCCCACAATGCTCTGTGGCACAATCCCAATATAACTCACTATGTTTGTTTTCTGATCCTAATTCTATGGACTGGATGGACAACATGTCAGTTCATAATGCAAAAGCTTTGATTGGTTGGAGGACGTCCTCCTGAAGGTCATAATTACCATGTACACTAGCGTTCAAAAGTTTGGGGTCACTTAGACATGTCCTTGTTTTGGAAAGAAAAGCACATTTTTTGTCCATTAAAATAACAGGAAATTGATCAGAAATACAGTGTAGACATTGTTAATGTTGTAAATGACTATTGTACTTGGAAATGGCAGATTTTTTAAATGGAATATCTACGTAGGCATACAGAGGCCCATTATCAGCATCCATCACTCCTGTGTTCGAATGGCGCGTTGTGTTAGCTAATCCAAGTTGATCATTTTAAAATTGATCATTCGAAAACCCTTTTGCAATTATGTTAGCACAGCTGAAAATTGTTGGTCTGATTAAAGAAGCAGTAAAACTGGCCTTCTTTAGACTAGTTGAGTATTTGGAGCCTCAGCATTTGTGTGTTTGATTACAGGCTCAAAATGGCCAGAAACAAATAACTTTCTTCTGAAACTCGTCAGTCTATTCTTGTTCTGAGAGATGAATGCTATTCCATACAATAAATTGCCAAGAAACTGAAGAACAGCGCTAACTGGCTCTAACCAGAATATAATAGAAAGAGGAGTGGGAGGCCCCAGTGCCATACTGAGCAAGAAGACAAGTACGTTAGTGTATCTCGAGAAACATCACAAGTCCACAACTGGCAGCTTCATTAAATAGTACCAGAAAAACACCAGTCTCAACGTCAACAGTGAAGAGGCGACTCCGGGATGCTGGCCTTCTAGGTTGAGTTCCTCTGTCCAGTGTCTGTGTTATTTTGCCCATCTTAATCTTTTCTATTTTATTGGCCAGTCTGAGATATGGCTTTTTCTTTGCAACTCTGCCTAGAAGGCCAGCATCCCGGAGGCGCCTCTTCACTGTTGACGTTGAGACATGTTTTGCGGGTACTATTTAATGAAGCTGTCAGTTGAGGACTTGTGAGGTGTCTGTTTCTCAAACTAGACATTTTTAACTGACTCCAAACTTTTGAACGGTACTGTATGTCTATGGAAGGGGGTGAGACCTATGAGCCTCTTAGGTTTTGTGTTGAAGTCAATGTAGCGAGAGGAGGACAGATTATAGATGTCGTCCGGCTACACCATGGTGCTACCCCAGACAGTGCTGTTGAAGTTACTGTAGACCTTCATTGCAAAACATTGTATTTTAATCAATTATTTGACATATGAATATGTTTAGTCTAAAAACGATAACTTTTTTAATGTTTCACTATTTTTATGAAATTTCACTGAGGAGGATGGTCCTCCCCTTCCTCCTCTGAGGAGCCTCCACTGAATGACAAGCATGTAGATGAGCTTCCCTGAGACAGTTTCTGACAGTTTGTGCAGAAATCCTTTGGTTGTGCAAACCCACAGTTTCATCAACTGTCTGGGTGGCTGGTCTCAGACAATCCCGCAGGTGAAGAAGCCTGTTGTGGAGGTCCTGGGCTGGCGTGGTTGCAGTTATTAGGCCGGTTGGATGTACTGCCAAATTCTCTATAATGGCATGTATGGTAGAAAAATGAACATTTTCTGTCAACAGCTCTGATGGACTTTCTTGTAGTCAGCATGCTAATTGCATGCTCCCTCAAAACTTGGCGCTGTGTGACAAAACTGCCCATTTTAAAGTGGCCTTTTATTGTCCCCAGCACAAGGTGCACCTGTGTAATGATCGTGATGTTTAATTAGATTCTTGATATTCAATCAGATTCTTGGATTA
Source organism: Oncorhynchus keta (assembly GCF_023373465.1). Lineage (NCBI taxonomy): Eukaryota > Metazoa > Chordata > Actinopteri > Salmoniformes > Salmonidae > Oncorhynchus > Oncorhynchus keta. The sequence goes on from NC_068450.1 coordinate 44,704,298, forward strand.
TCTTGGCAAAAGAAAAATTCTCACTAACATGGATGTAAACAAATGTGTGAACAAAATTTGAAAAAAGTAAGCTTTTTGTGCGTATGGAGCACAATGTGTTGAACGTCTCCTTGCATTAAATTAGAAGAACATTGATGTTGTTACAGAGGAAACATCTGAACCACATTACCTCTGTAACAACATCAATGTTCTTCTAATTTAATGCAAGGAGACGTTTAACACACATGCACGCAAGGGAGATCAACTTATTTTGTTGACATAAAATGTGAAGTGCTAGTCCCATGATACAAGAGCTGAAATAAAAGATCACATTTACAGTTGAAGTCGGAAGTTTACATACGCTTAGGTTGGAGTCATTAAAACTTGTTTTTCAACCACTCCACAAATGTCTTGTTACAAACTATAGTCTTGGCAAGTCGGTAAGGACATCTACTTTGTGCATGACACAAGTCATTTTTCCAACAATTGTTTACAGACAGATTATTTCACTTATAATTAACTGTATCACAATTCCAGTGGTCAGAAGTTTACATACACTAATTTGACCGTGCCTTTAAACAGCTTTGTCAATTCCAGAAAATGATGTCATGGCTTTAGAAGCTTCTGATAGACTAATTGACATTTGAGTCAATTGGAGGTGTACCTGTGGATGTATTTCAAGGCCTACCTTCAAAAGCAGTGCCCCTTTGCTTGTCATCATGGGAAAATTAAAAGAAATCAGCCAACACCTCCAAACATTGTTTTAGTCCTCCACAAGTCTGGTTCATCCTTGGGAGCAATTTCAAAACGCCTGAAGGTACCATGTTCATCTGCACATACAATAGTACGCAAGTACAAACACAATGGGACCACGCAGACCATACCGCTCAGGAAGGAGACGTGTTCTGTCTTCTAGAGATGAACGTAATTTGGTACGAAAAGTGCAAATCAATCCCAGAACAGCAAAGGACCGTGTGAAGATGCTGGAGGAAACAGGTACAAAAGTATCTACAGTATATCCACAGTAAAACGAGTCCTATATCGACATAACCTGAAAGGCCGCTCAGCAAGGAAGAGGCCACTGCTCCAAAACCGCCATAAAAAAGACAGACTATGGTTTGCAACTGCACATGGAGACAAAGATCGTACTTTTGGAGAAATGTCCTCTGGTCTGATGAAACAAGAATAGAACTGCTTGCCAATAATGGCCATCGTTATGTTTGGAGGAAAAAGAGGAATACTTGCAAGTCGAAGAACACCATTCAAACCGTGAAGATCGGGGATGGCAGCATCATATTGTGGGGGTGCTTTGCTGCAGGAGGGACTGGTGCACTTCACAAAATAGAACGCATCATGAGGGAGGAAAATTATGTGGATATATTGAAGCAACATCTCAAGACATCAGTCAGGAAGTTAAAGCTTGGTCGCAAATGGGTCTTCCAAATGGACAATGACCCCAAGCATACTTCCAAAGTTGTGGCAAAATGGCTTAAGGACAACAAAGCCAAGGTATTGGAGTGGCCATCACAAAGCCCTGACATCAATCCTATAGATAATTTGTGGGCAGAACTGAAAAAGTTACACCAGCTCTGTCAGGAGGAATGAGCCAAAATTCACCCAACTTATTGTGGGAAGCTTGTGGAAGGCTACCCGAAACGTTTGACCCAAGTTAAACAATTTAAAGGCAATGCTACCAAATTCTAATTGAGTGTATGTAAACGTCTGGTCCACTGGGAATGTGATGAAAGAAATAAAAGCTGAAATAAATCTTTCTCTCTACTATTATTCTGACATTTCACATTCTTAAAATAAAATAGTGATCCTAACTGACCTAAAACAGGGAATTTTTACTAGGATTAAATGTAATTAAATGTGATAAATGTATTTGACTAAGGTGTATGTAATCTTCCGACTTCAACTGTATGTTGGAAAAACTTTTCTGTAATTTGAATGCCGTTTATTCACGTGGTAATGAGACTTGGTATGCAATTTCAGGCCTGATTTATGATGCCCACCTCTTCTAATAACTGAGTGGGTTGATGTGTTGATGCCTGAGGGAAGGATTCCTGGACATGAATTGGTCCTGGTCTGAGAAGCACTCTGGAAACCTTCTTTGGATGTTCTTTCTCGCCCTTGGGCTACGCCTGGCCTGTGTCCGTTGGGACCGGCCCTGGATGTTTATGTATTTATATGGGTATTTATGTGCATGTATGTGTGAGCAGTTCTGTAGATGCTTTGAGCGTTTATGTCAATCTTAGGAAAAATCACCCATTCACCCCTTCCTTCTGTTGTGACGTATTACTGTTAAAGTGACATGCTATTTATTGAATAATTACCTATGTTTATAATTAAGTGATTAAATTAATCAGGTAACCATTAACGCTGTAACCTGGGGCACCACGGGAAAAGTTTGTTTAATGAGTTACCGTTTTCCGATTTAACTCAAAGAATATTGACTTCATAGCAGTCACCAATTCATTACTTTACTCATCAGTCTCATTCTGAACGTTGCATAATTCGTAAGTATGCACAAACCTGGGTCTCACTAATCGTTCCGTACCACACAAATTGAGTTGATTATTTTTTCACTAACAAGCTAAATGATAATATAAGATACACATACACAAACAGTCTAGGTTATTGGCTAGAACTTAATACAATGGCAACAGGTCCCTAGAGGACCAACACAATATGACAACACAAGATGGAGATTTAAAGAAAGAGAGAGAGAGAGAGAGAGAAAGTGCAAAAGAAAAAAGCCCACTTGGATATATTTGTAAGCTATGCTTAGTCTAGCCCTAACACCTTGCCCGAACTGCCGCTCTTATTTGTCAGAATAATAATGCATGTATTTACATGTTGAAGGTCTCCGTTGGGTATCTCTTTATCTGGCCTTTCGTCTTCATTTGTAAGTCTCTGAATGTCCACACGATTTCACAAGGTCCTTTCTCTTGGTTGTCTGTTTCCTTGCATTCGTTCTGTGAGAAGGGTCTTCTTAGGAGGCTAATCAGCCGTGTCGACGCTCCCAGCTTGGGTAGGAGGGCCGTGTAAGACAACCAATGATTTGAAGAGAATAACCGGTTGGTCCTTCTTGAATTCACCTTCTTTTTTTTCTTTTTTTTATTTGACCTTTATTTAACCAGGTAGGCCATTTGAGAACAAGTTCTCACTTACAATTGCGACCTGGCCAAGATAAAGCAAAGCAGTTCGACAGATACAACAACACAGAGTTACACATGGAGTAAAACAAACATACAGTCAATAATACAGTATAAACAAGTCTATATACAATGTGAGCAAATGAGATGAGAAGGGAGGTAGGGGCAAAAAAGGCCATGGTGGCAAAGTAAATACAATATAGCAAGTAAAAATCTGGAATGGTAGTTTTGCAATGGAAGAATGTGCAAAGTAGAAATAAAAATAATGGGGTGCAAAGGAGCAAAATAAATAACTAAATTAAATACAGTTGGGAAAGAGGTAGTTGTTTGGGCTAAATTATAGGTGGGCTATGTACAGGTGCAGTAATCTGTGAGCTGCTCTGACAGTTGGTGCTTAAAGCTAGTGAGGGAGATAAGTGTTTCCAGTTTCAGAGATTTTTGTAGTTTGTTCCAGTCATTGGCAGCAGAGAACTGGAAGGAGAGGCGGCCAAAGAAAGAATTGGTTTTGGGGGTGACTAGAGAGTTATACCTGCTGGAGCGTGTGCTACAGGTGGGAGATGCTATGGTGACCAGCGAACTGAGATAAGGGGGGACTTTACCTAGCAGGGTATTGTAGATGACATGGAGCCAGTGGGTTTGGCGACGAGTATAAAGCGATTTATAAACATAAATTGGTGAGGCGGGTTGCAGGAGAGTGTTTTGAAGATGAGTTGATGGAAAATAAAAATTAAATGTTTGTGAAAAAAGTTGTAAATATATATATATATATATACGGGACACGACAAGACGAGGACAAAAGACATCTGAACTGCTATGCCACCTTGGAAAACCTGGAAAACCTAGATACAGTACTTAGATACAGAAAAGCTACTCCACCATAAACTTAATTGTTCAGAGATTTTCTTTGTCTTCAACCTTGCATTTCGGGGTCAAGACTAGTCGTAAAACCTTGACTACAGTGCGTGGTAAACTTAGTCTGATATGTAAATTCTAAACTCATGTTTTATACCCTAGAGTAGAAAGGGGTGTTTCCGTCTTTATGATACGCTCTCTGGGTTCCCTGGGGCATAGATAGTAGGATATTCGGATTTACTACGATCTCATTTAGACAACTAAAATCACAATCTTATCGTCAGCAAAACATTCTCTTTCATCTGGATATTTTCTACACAACATAAAGTATTTAAACATCACATATACACTACCGGTCAAAAACACCTACTCATTCAAGGGTTTTTCTTTATTTTTTCTATTTTCTACATTGTACGAAATAACACATATGGAATCATGTAGTAACCGAAAAAAATCCAAATGTATTTTATTTTTGAGATTCTTCAAATAGCTACCCTTTGCCTTGATGACAGCTTTGCATACTCTTGGCATTCTCTCAACCAGCTTCATGAGGTAGTCACCTGGAATACATTTCAGTTAACCGGTGTGCCTTCCTAAAAGTTCATTTGTAGAATTTATTTCCTCCTTAAGGCGTTTGAGCAAATTATTTGTGTTGTGACAAGGTGGGGGAGGTATACAGAAGATAGCTCTATTTGGTAAAAAACTAAGTCCATATTATAGCAAGAACAGCTCAAATAAGCAAAGGGAAACAACAGTCCATCATTACTTTAAGACATGAAGGTCAGTCAATACGGAACATATCAAGATCTTTGAAAGTTTCTTCAAGTGCAGTCGCAAAAACCATTAAGCACTTACAATGAAACTGGCACTCATGAGGACCGCCACAGGAATGGAAGACCTTTGCTGCAGAGGATAAGTTCATTAGTGTAACCAGACTCAGAAATTGCAGCCCAAATAAATGCTTCAGTGTTCAAGTAATAGACATCTCAACATCAACTGTTCAGAGGAGACTGTGTGAATCAGGCCTGTTGGGGAATAATCAGAATTAGTTGGTAACATAAGTAAGATGTTTTATATTCATCATATGTTTGTAAGTTACTTCTCATCAGAATGTTATTTTTGTATAATACTGTGGCGGGGTTGCAGTATCTGTTCTATGTCAAGACTAAGTTGCTTGGGCCGGAGAGAGGGGAGAGGTCAAGTGTGTATCTCTTGGCTCCACAATGTCTGTGTGCCAGTCAGTGTGTCTCTGTGATCTTGTCAAGATAGGATGGATTTGATATATGCCTGTTGATATGGAGGATTGGTTTATGGTTCTGAGTTTGAGAAAAGGACATAGTTTAGGAGACAAAGCTAAACGATAAATTATGCCTATGCTGTCTGGCTATGTGTGTGTCTTTGCTATAAAGGATCTCAGTTACAATGTGTAAGGGACTCTCAGAGAATTCATTGATAGACACTGAATTGATCTGAGAGTCACAGGGTTGTGATAACGCTCATATAATTAAAGATGGACTTTGTGATAACTAACTCTGACTTGTGTGTGGTTTGCTCTCATGATTTGGTAAATAGAGGACATTTCCACGACAGGCCTTCATGGTCAAATTGCTACAAAGAGACCACTACTAAAGGATACCAATAAGAAGAAGAGACTTGCTTGGGACAAGAAACACGATCATTGGACAATAGACATTAATACAATGGAAATTTGTCCTTTGGTCTGAGTCCAAATTTGAGATTTTTGGTTCCAACCGCTGTGTCTTTGTGAGATGCGGTGTGGGTGAATGGATGATCTCTGCATGTGTATTTCCCACAGTGAATCATAGAGGAGGTGGTGTTATGGTGTGGGGGTGCCTTACTGGTGACACCGTGATTTATTTAACAAGCATGGCTACCACAGCATTCTGCAGCGATAGCCATCCAATCTGGTTTGAGCTTAGTGGGACCATCATTTGATTTTCAACAGGACAATGACCCAACATACCTCTACGCTGTGTAAGGGCTATTTTACCAAGAAGGAGAGTGATGGAGTGCTGCATCAGATGACCTGGCCTCCACAATCCCCCTACCTCAACCAAATTGAGATGGTTTGGGATGAGCCGAACCGCAGAGTGAAGGAAAAGCAGCCAACAAGTGCTCAGAATACGTGGGAACTCTTTCAAGACTATTGGAAAAGCATTCCAGGTAAAGCTGGTTGAGAAATGCCAAGAGTGTGCAAACCTGTCATCGAGGCAAAGGGTATCTATTTGAAGAATCTCAAATTTAGAAAACATTTTAATTTGTTTAACACCTTTTTGGTTACTACATGATTCCATATGTGTTATTTCATAGTTTTGACGTATTCACTATTATTCTACTATGTCGAAATGAGTTAAAATAAAGAAAAACCCTTAAATGAGTAGGTGTTCTAAAACTTTTGACCGGTGGTGTACATTATGAAAACTCTTCAAGTTACAATGTTTTTGTTATATCATCCTCATTTAACTTTTAATAACATCATAAATTATACATACATTTTCATATTCCACCCATCATTGTTTCCACCATTTGGCTGATGAAATATAATGTCCCAATGTCAATTTATTGCATGTTGCAGTTCTGAGGTAGATTCTCTATAAGGCACAAACAGACATTCCAGTCCCAAACACTAAAGGACAAAGGATTCGTCTGCTGCCTCAAGTTTTACAATCTTAAGGCTGGAGGGAGTGATATCGCTGTAATCTGATCCCCACAGGCCAGTTATGACAATTCCCTTTCCCATATTCTAGGATGTTAACAATATATGATGATATATGAGAATGTATGAAATGCTTTTGTTTTGTAAAGTGACACATTTATTGCATTTGTTGAGAAAACAAGATATACTACAACACAACCATTAACCTGTTAGCGTTAGCTAGCTACTAGGGGAAATCATTTCAGCTAAAAGTGAGCTATAGAGATTTGCAACCATGTCTAAGAGACAAAAACTGTCAGGAAGCTAATAAAAAAGAATGAGAAAAGAGGCACAATCTCTAAACAAAAGAGATTTGCTGCTGAAATGTATCAGCGTGCCACAATGTGGAGGTGTGGAGAACAACAAGCCTCCGAGGTCAGGCCGTTCATTCGCTGGATCTAGCAGCGAAGAGGGCGAACTAGGAGGAGTCCGAGCCATTCACTTCCACCAATGACAGCTCTCTGGGTGGACAAGAACAGGTGGTTGCACCAGGCCTAGCCACACCTCCAAACAGAGCACTTACTGGAGTTGCTTGGTGCAACGGGTCAGACAGAGTAGCTCATCTCAAAGCTACAGGAACATGGCATCGCCATCATGGACATAAGAGGGAATTTTTTTGTGCCATGCAGCGCGAACTTGCGGAACATGGTTCTCTCTGATGCAGCATCGTGTTGCTTGGAGGCGGCTGAATTTTTAACACCATACAAGAGTTATACATTTTTATCCAGATATACAGTACACACCACTGAGATGTGCTGAAAAAGCACATAAAAGATTGACTCACAGTGAATTCCATCAGCACCACGAGATGGGAAAGCCGGGTGGAGCCTAAGAAACCTGTGCGTTACAAAATCAACCTCCAAGTAGCCGTGCATGCTTTTGCTGCCACGAAGGCCAGGTGAGTCAACTTGTCCTTGGATAAAAGGTAAGGGGTTGATCATAAACTCGCATGAATTCTATCGCCAAGTAATTTTGTATTTTTATTACCCAATTATCTATCACCTGTTTACCCTGTAATTGTTTTACTGGGATTATCTTTATCTCATCGCTGACTGTAAAAGCAGCAATAAGCAGGGGAAAGAGGCCACTAGGCAGGCCACGAAATGTTGAAACTGATGTTGGAATAAGGGGTCATGCCATGTGTGATAACAGGTGTCATATTACTAATAAGAAACTCTGCTGGCTGCATGCAGGGGTATGCAGGGGTTAAAGTCAAATGTATTTCTGCCCGGTAAGGGACATCCTATATGTGCATGTGCGCACCAACATTTTGTATGGGCCTAATAGAATTGAAAAATGTTATTGTCCATCCAGGAGGAACATTTTTCTTTGGCATGACATTCCATTAAAAAGATCATATACACATTTAAACCAATCAGTCCATCATACACTAAAAACATAGAGGACATTGATACATTCACTCACAACTGACTGGATAGATAAGTAGATATTCTGATACAATTTACTTTGCATTAAGTCGTCCAACAGCACAAGGAACACATTAATGTTTGAACACCTTCTTGGCCATGGGCATTCTGAAGAGCTGGTCAGAGGGAAGCCTTTCAAACTGAGGGGGTAGAGGGTGTGAGGGGTAGCCCATGACATCCAATGCCTTCCTTTTGGTTGTCTTGTGGAACAGACTGCTCAAATGTGCTTGTGGTCGACCAATTACTTTGCTGGCTGTGTTTACTATTCTTGTCAGTTAGCTTTTTCTCCTCCTGCTCAAATTACCATACCAGACTGTCATATTGAACATGAGGAAGCTTTCTCCATCACCATGTTCACTAAGGTCATCCTCAGTCCCCCTCTGTGGCTTATAGGCAAACTGTAACGGGTCTAGTTGATCTGCAATGGACAGGGTAATGTGCTTACTAACAACCCTTTCCATGCGTTTGGCCAGAAAGGGGCGTGAGGGCTACAGGTCGAAAGTGATTTGGCCCCTGACTTTGTAGGCACTTGTACAATGGTCGACACCTTCCAGGAGTTTGGCACTGTACATGTGCTCAAGCAGGAGTTGAAACACTCGTGTGAAGACTCCCTTGAGCTGGTCAGCGCAGACCTTCAGTACTTTGCCCCGTAGTCCGTCTGGGCCTGGTGCTTTGTGTGGTTTAATATGTGGCATGCATAAGGTCACCTCGTTCTCTGTTATCAAGACAGGGAGGTGTTGGGGATGCTCTCACATATTTGTTTACATTCGTCTTTAAAAACGACGATGTCAAATCTTCCATAAAATCAGTTAAGGTCGTTTACAAAGGATGAACAGTCTGTAATTGTATTGTTCTGTCTTTTCCTTTCTCTTCCCATCATTTCATTAAGCCCTTCCCATGCTTGTCTTGGATTTCCTGTACAGAACTTCTGATCCACTTGATCCTTGAAGTCTTTTTTTTAGCTTTCCACATTTTTGAACTGAATTCATTTTCTTTCTCCTTTACAGCACAGTCTTTCCTTTCAGGAATGCAAACTTCCTTTCATTGAGGCACATTTATAAGTCCTTAGACATCCAGGGCTTGTTGTTGGGAAATAATCTGACAGTTTTTGTGTTAATGACAGTATCCTCGTAGAACTGGATGTATGATGTGATGCATTCTGTCAACTGCTGGGGATCCCTGCGCGAGTCAAAGAACACCTCCCAGTTTGACGTCAAAGCAATCTTTGAGCTCCTAATCATAGAATGACACAGAATTGGAGCCTATTTCTTCCTATCCAAAAATGTGGTAGGCCTGCCTACGTGGTAGGCGTACCTGACAAACACAATTATGCTATCCATAGATGTCGGTATAGCCAAATTCTCCAATACTGTCGCATGCACTCCTTAATAAATACCTCATTGTCTGGGAAAGGCTTGGTGTGTTTCGGTGTTTTGTCTCGAATTGCGTGACGGGATCCCATACCCTTTGTTAAAGAAAAGGGCAAGAAGGATAACTATTGATAGTTTTATATTTACATTGCGTTCGGAAAGTATTCAGACCCCTTTACTTTTTCCACATTTTGTTACATTACAGCCTTATCCTAAAATGGATTAAATAGTTTTATTACCTCATCCATCTACAAAAATACCCTATAATAACAAAGGAAAAAAATGTATTTCTTAAGTGTTAGCAAATTTCAAAAAAATAAAATAAATGAAATATCACATTTACATAAGTATTCTGTATGCAGTACTTTGTTGAAGCACCTTTGGCAGCAATGACAGCCTCGATTCTGCTAGGGTATGACGCTACAAGCTCGGCACACCTGTATTTGGAGAGTTTCTCCCATTCGTCTCTGCAGATCCTCTCAAGCTCTGTCAGGTTGGATGGGGTGCGTCGCCGCACAGCTATTTTCAGGTCTCTCCAGAGATGTTCAAGTTCTGGCTCTGGCTGTGCCACTCAAGGACATTCAGAGACTTGTCCCGAAGCCAATTCTGTGTTTTGTGGGCTGTATGCTTATTGTCATTCCCCTGTTGGATGGTGAACTTACACCCCAGTAGGAGGTCCTGAGTGCTCTGGAGCAGGTTTTCATCAAGGATCTCTCTGTACCTTCCCTCGATTCTGACTAGTCTCCCAGTTCCTGCCTCTGAAAAACATCCCAACAGCAGGATACTGCCACCACCATGCTTCACCATAGGGATGGTGCCAGGTTTATAAATAGCTCTCTGATTATGCCTACCCAATTTGTGCATTCTACTATTACAGCTTCAAGAGTAAGTTGAAAGCCGGACCGAGTTCCTAAAAAAAAAAAAAAAAGATGTGCACTACGTCATCACGCACAGCCTTTTATCCCCAACAAGTCAATCTGATGGAAACACATCTCTGGTTAGTGATAGAAACTTGGGTACGCCCTGCCGGAAGATTGACAGCAACATATCGTGATGCGCTAGAGACTAGTCAAACATGTTGCAACCGTGTCTGCATATTAACAAGGAAGCGGACTTCACAGGTGGGTGTCATGTGGTTGCTTGATGACATGGTTTGTAAACAGAGATAGATCATCTTTGAATACAAGCAGTTCTCTATTATAGTGGCCGCTCTAACATTGGAAATACATGTCCTTAATGATTGAAGGCAGGTGAGATCAGGTGGGACCATTCTAGCCAATGAGAGGGCAGATATGCATGTAAACAAGCACAACAGTTGTTTTTCTCAAGTTACCAGAATGTCACATGCATCCATTTGTAACAGCCTTAACATTACAAAACTTTTATCCGATCGAATGAGATTAATGTAATTCGACACTCATAGACCTCCATACAAAAAAAGGACTTATCTCACGCAGACAGATTTTGGGCAGAGTAAATCATCTGGCCTTGCCTCTTCCTCTTGGTTGTAATTCAACATGTTTGCCTGTAACTTGTGATGTGGTCGTAGCCAATGTTCTCTAACAAATGTGACGTTATGAAAATGTTTACTGTGAACACTGTGGCTGGACCCGCTTTACGTTACAGTTTAATAAACAGTGGCCATGTAGACTACTGTGGCTATTTGATCATAATGTAGGCCTACCAGAGTGGCCTACCATCCAAAAAACATTAGACAAAATGCATCCCATAACATTTTAACATGGAAATTGCTGTTCAGCCTACAGTAGCAGCCAAAGTGTGGTGTTCAATGTAGGCCTACCTTCCATGAGAATTTTGAAAAACAAACATACAGGGCTTGACACCTGTTTATCAGGTGACTGGAAATGTTGTTGTGTTGTATGATGCAAGAAACCACTTTACAAAATAAAATAGATTATTATTCCCTTACCATTATTACAGATAATCCGACAAATTATGCTACCCTCTGCCTATTGGCTACTTAGCTTGTTCAAGCCTGTCTCAAAATACAATACTGCCCCTTTAAGACAAAAATAAATACAGCTGGGCTAATAACTCACTAACTAGCAAAGGATATGAAGAAAATGTGCACAAGTGGCTAGATACAGCTCTCGCTTTGATCTCAAAACAAGTTAATCTACTCACGACTGCTCATGCTGTTAACACATTCCAGTTCAAAGTAAATGGCACATATCCATATATGTTATTGGTCTATTTGCATATAGGCCTACTGCAGCTCTGATATTGTGTTGATTTGATCACAATTACCACAGTAAAGGAAAATGTTGACCGTGTTAACAGGGAAAACTAGAACAGTGGTCACCAACCTTTTCTGAGTCAAGATCACTTTGAGTCAAAATGCAAGTAGAAATCTACCACTCACATTTATTTTTTACGTGACTTAAAAAACGTAAGCCTATGTAACATTGATCAATTAAAACAGTACTGTAGCAATGAGGTTTGTGCAGTAAGCTTTAGGCCCAATACATTATCACCTCTTATTGTCTTTGCTTGAATTGCCCTGCCAATGCATTGTTGTTTGGGCCAATTTGAGGTAGGCTATATGATCACAATGGTAACAGATCCGTTGTTGTATTACAGCTGAGTGAGCATACATTTAAATAATTTGATTTTTATTTTATTGGGCTGATGGTGCCTGCATCTGATGGTCAGTCTCACTGGAAGGAGAGAGCAGCAGACTGAGGGTCCGCCTCTCAACATCCCACAACTCTCCCTTACCAAAAAAGTGACACTGTCTTCCAGGTGATAGCGAAACTCGAATCGCACCACATTATTTCTGCCTCATGCACAAAGTCATGTTGTTACTGCTGTACAGACAAAGTGAAATATTCCTGGATACTATAGATATACTTCCTGACTCATTCATTAGTGCTGCAGTGCTTGTTGTAGCCCTGAGTGGAAATAAGAAGAATGTGCATGTTATGGCTTATAAAAGTGTTGACATTGCTGAGTAACAACTTAAACATGAACTCCCTCATAAAAACATGACGTCTCCCTCATGACAATCTCTCTCTAGTCATGGTTTTAAACGTTTTGAAATCTCACAGTATCAACTTCGCTGTAGCTTTCCTTCATGCCTGCTACATTACTGCAGACACGGTCAACTGAGCCATCCGATTGGCCAGCGGTAGGTCTATAGTGCACTTGAATCACTTTCTGGGCCTGCCAACACATGAAATGTTTCAAAGTGCAACAGTTCTCCTACCCGGCGCGCAGGGCAGCTGAATCGGGTGCACCTACAGCCAACAGCCCGAGACAAAAACAAATCTAAAATAGTGACACAAGGCTTTATCGTTGGGTTTTTTACAGAAATGTTCGGCGATCGACTAGGAATGCCTTGGAGATGGCGATCGCCCGGTTGGTGAACACTGCTCTAGAAAGTTAAGGGAAGTTCAATCTCGTGCTTCTCTCTGTGGGCTAATATTCATTTGTGGGCTAATATTTCTGCAAGGCAGTCCCGGGGCTACTGCGAGCGTGCGCAGCTTAGAGGGGCCATTGCTCATAGCCATATCTTCAGAAACCTGTTGCTAGGTTCACAACGTATGATTTAATGTTTTACTACCAACCTCTCATGCGCATTTCAACGAGATTATAAATGTTCACACTTTGGCAGCATCAGAGAAGCAGCAGCCATACCCATGCGATGACGCAACTATTTAGCCGCTTTGGAATCTGAGGTCATGGAAACACACATTCTAAGTCAAACGCAGCATCTTGTCCGACTGTCATCAGTCAGACAGTCAATATCATCTGTCATGAACAATTACAAGGGTGCCTATAAATGTAGAAACAGCATATCTTGATTATTGCCTAGTGATATGCAAGTGCTGCAAGGAAGGACCTAGAAAAGCTGCAGCTGGCCCAGAACAGAGCAGTCTTGCCCTTTAATGTACAGAGAGGGCTAATGTTTAACAGTATACATGTCAGTCTCTTGGCTCAAGGTAGTCCAAATTGTGCTCTGACAGACATACTTAACCCACCAGACACCCACCAGGGTTCTCTTCACAGTCCCTAAATCCAGAATGAATTCAAGGCAATTCACAGTTCTATATAGAGCCATGATCACATGGAATTCCTGTCCATCTCAAAACACTCAAACAAACAGTACAATTTTCTTTAAAAAAAAAAAAAAGGGAAAGGAAAGGGGGATACCTAGGCAATTGACCAACTGAATGCATTCAACTGAAATGTGCTAAAAGCATGACCCTCATGATGAAAGTGTCTGCCCAGCCCCTGTGCCTGTGCCCTCGCTGGGGCCTGCTGCTGTAGCTTTCTGTGTGTATTTTTATTTCTCAACATTCAGCTCAATAGCAACTATTTTACAACCAAGATATTTAATATGGCTTTGAGATATGGAGCGGTGCACATGCAAAATGCGCACCGGCCATTGCGAGGGCATGTGTCTTATGGGTAGAAGCCTACAACTTTTTTCTAGGAGATTACATTTACTGTTGGATGAATACATGGCTACTAGCAGTGGGTATGATATTTAGAGTTAGCAATCTAGTTAATATGTTTTGAGTTTCCACTTCCTCAGGTGTTGAACCCCAAATTCATTAGCCTATGATATTAGTTAGTGCACATAAAAATGTAATCAATTATGTCTATTGAACCCCAAAACAAATTCATATTTTGACAGTAAAATATGGCAATTATAGTCTAGAGTGCGCAGTAATGTGAGCCGGTGTGGATAAAATGCCAGGGCCGAATTCTTGTCCCAGTCCACCCCTGAGGCTATCCCTTCATTGGCCTATCAAGGTGCACGTATAACCTGGACTCGGGGGTAGACGTAACATAGTCCATTTTAATCTGGGACACTCTAATTAGTGTAACCTGTTACGTTTCGTATGGTCTGTATCAATTTGTGGATGTCCATCATCCATTTCATATGTTAAGAATTTCAATTCGTACAATATTTTACGAATATCAACTCATACAATATGTTATAAATTTGCAAAACGTATGATATGTTACGAATACCAATTTGTTGAGGCTAACATTAACAAGGTGGCTATGTGGCTAATGCTAATGTTAGCTAGGCTAGGGATTAGAGTTAAGGTTATAAATTAGATTAAAGGGTTCGGGGAAGGTGTTAGCTAACATGCTAAGTAGTTGCAAAGTAGTAAGTCGTTGAAAAGGGTGATAATGAACTAAAATGATGTCCTTGATGATATTAGAACAAACAACCTTTGGGTTGCTAGATGTTCGCGTTATATGCGCATCCACGACAACCAACCACCTTACCTTTATTTTTGCCTTAAGTAGCCTTCTGTCTTATTTAACCATACCAAATGTAACATACAGTATCATACTAATTTCATCATCATTGCCAAATCCCAAATGATCCCTTTAAACATTTTATTTTATTTGTTTGAACAGGCCAAGGCCTACACAATGATCACAAAACAATTACAACTTGACTGGTAAACACCCTACACTGTAAACAAGCAAGGTAGAATTCTTGAGATGGCATAACCCCAGATGATCACAATAATCCCCGTCCCTGTGCTGCCATGGGTTTAGATTGTGAGCATCATATAATGAACACAAAACCTGACCTTTGCAAATGACAAGGGGGTGTATTTCAATCCTAAACATCATCAGAGGCCATACGAAGAGGGACAGGCCTGATAAAAAAAAAAAACTATTTGTCACTCGTTGTCGTTCATTTCAGAGAGCTTGGGCAAAGGCGTCAGATTTCAATTTGACTCGGCCCACCTGATGGATAGACCATTCGACTTACTTGGTTACAAATCTAGTTTCCTCACTGTAAAAAGGATCTCGTTCGCAGCCACAGCAGTGATAGATTCTCCAATTTTTTGTTTGTGGGATTTCTTGAAAGTTAGGGCGGCGGCCCTGTCCCGACTGGCCTTGTGATTGTTTGTCAGATGGGGAGCGCAGGTTGTCTGCCCTCCTCCCCAGATCAGTCTATCAATCTATCACACACCATTCTCCAACCGTGTCACATAATTGAAGAGATCGTCACTGCTGATTTATGCAGCCTAATCAACTTTGTTATATGAAGCCAGTGTGGACCAAATAAAAATGAAAGATGTAGCTAATATGCTGCTCCCCAGAGGTTTCTCCTGTTTACATTATGGTAGCTATTGATCTACACCGGATTGATCCCTCCCCCACCCCCAAGACTTAACATATTCGATATTTCAGACAATGACCTATCAACCTTTTATCTAATGAAGTATGGTAAAGTGTAGACAGAGATTGAATCTTCATAAGCACTTTAAAGGCTTCATAATTGTTTCAATTTAGTTAATGTTTCAAAAGTGTAGTATACCATTCATGACTTTCCTTTTTACATATGTGTAAAATGCCACCAAAATACTATTTAAAGTATTTATTCACTCTTAATTACTTGTCCATTTCGACAGAGAACAGGTTGTTCTAGGGTCAGACACTTTCTGTGAATCCATTTTGTGTGGCCACACATGACTCCAACACCATTATCAAATTTGCTGACGACATAATGGTGGCAGGCCTGATCACCGATGAGTCAGCCTACAGCAGTGGTTCCCAAAACGTTTTATAGTCCCGTACTCCTTCAAACAAACAGCTGCGTACCCCCCTCTAGCTCCAGGGTCAGCGTACTCTCAAATGTCTTTTGCCATCATTGTAAGCCTGCCACACACACGCTATACGATACATTTATTAAACATAAGAATGAGTGTATTTTGTCACAACCTGGCTCGTGGGAAGTGACAAGGCACAAATAATAATAATATAATAATAATCAATAATTGTGCTCTTTATTTAGCCACCTTACATATAAAACCTTATTTGTTCATCAAATATTGTGAATAACAATGAGAAGGGTATGCGAAGGGTATGCTTGAAAGAATGCACATAACACATACTGTACATAGTTTTCCACACACAGTCTGTGCCTGTATTTAGTTTTCATACTTAGTGAGGGCAGAGAATCCAGTCACATAGGTATGTGGTTGCAAAGGGCATCTGTGTCTTAACGTGATTTGCCAAGGCAAGGAACTCTGAGCGCAGCCCTATCCAAATCTGGCAGAGGCTTTTGAATTAAATAACATTTTCACAGAACCGTGTGTTGCAATTTGAGGCTGAGGCTCTCTTGTTCAGATATCAGTAAGTGGCCTAGAGGCAGGGCATGAAAGGCATAACGAATCCAGTTGTTTGTGTCTTCCGTTTCGAGAAACTACCTGCGTAATTGCGCACCCAGCTCTCTCAGGTGCTTCGCAATATCACATTTGACATTGTCCGTAAGCTTGAGTTCATTTGCACACAAAAAATCATACAATGATGGAAAGACCTGTGTGTTGTCCTTGTTAATGCAGAAAGAAAAGAGCTCCAACGTCTTAATCATAGCCTCAATTTTGTCCTGCACGTTGAATATAGTTGTAATCCTAGATTCAGATCATTCAGGCGAGAAAAAACATCACCCAGATATGTCAGTTGTGTGAGAAACTTGTCATCATGCAAGCGGTCAGACAAGTGAAAATTATGGTCAGTAAAGAAAACTTTAAGCTCGTCTCTCAATTTAAAAAAAAAATGTGTCAATACTTTGCCCCTTGATAACCAGCAGTATGTTGTAACAGCGTTACATGGTCGCTGCCCATATCATTGCATAATGAAGAAAATACACAAGAGTTCAGGGGCCTTGCTTTAACAAAGTTACCATTTTCACTGTAGTGAAAATGTCTTTCAAGCTGTCAGCCATTCCCTTGGCAGCAAGAGCGTGTCGTTGGAAGCTACAGTGTACCCAAGTGGCGTAGGGAGCAAATGCTTGCACGCGCATTACCACTCCGCTCTGTCTCCTTGTCATGGCTTTTGCGCCATCAGTACCAACACATCTTGACCACCAAAGTCCATTTGATGTCAAAAATCTGTCCAGTACTTTAAAATATCTTATCGTGCTGTCGTGGTTTGCAGAAGAGAATGTCTTACTTAATTGACCCCCATAAACATAATGGACATACCAGGAGCTGTTCCAAGCCCGCCATGTCTGTTGACTCATCCAGCTGTAACGGTTATAATTCACTGGCTTGTATGCAAAGCAGTAATTGTTTCAAAACATCTCCTGCCATGTCACTGATGTGTCGTGAAACAATGTTGTTTGATGAAGGCATTGTCTGTATAGTTTTCTTTGGCCTTTTCCCCCAGCATTGTCCCAGCCATATCTGTGGCAGCAGGAATAATTAAGTCCTCCACAATTGTATGGGGCTTGCCTGTCCTAGCCAGACCCTTCTTATTAATGGTATCGGTTGCTTTTATACATGTCTTACTACTCAAAAGTGGTCTTTTTTCTCACTCAAAAAAGTCCTGTGGCTTATTTTTCAAATTGTCATGTTTCATTTCTAAATGTCTGTGCAGGACTGAAGGTTTCCCATGAGAGAGTAACGGTTAATGTGATTGGATGTTAATTATTTGACTAGGCTACCTGTATTTGACATTGTGTTGTTATTTCGCTTATTTCGGTATGACGGCTGAGCGGTCCCATGGTGTTTATACTTGCATACTATTGTTTGTGCAGATGAATGTGGTACCTTCAGGCATTTGGAAATTGCTCCAAATTGCTCCAAGGATGAACCAGACTTGTGGAGGTCCACAATTTGTCTGAGATCTTGAGTGATTTCTTTTGATTTTCCCATGAAGTCAAGCAAAGAGGCACTGAGTTTGAAGGTAGGCCTTGAAATACGTCCACAGGTACAACTCCAATTGACTCAAATTATGTCAATTAGCCTATCAGAAGCTTCTAAAGCCATGAAATCATTTTCTGGAGTTTTCCATGCTGTTTAAAAAGGCACAGTCAACTTAGTGTATGTAAACTTCTGACCCACTGGAATTGTGATACAGTGAACTATAAGTGAAATGATCTGTCTGTAAACAATTGTTGGAATAATTACTTGCACAAAGTCGATGTCCTAACCGACTTGCCAAAACTATAGTTTGTTATCAAGAAATTTGTGGAGTGGTAAAGCGAGTTTTAATGACTCCAACCTAAGTGTATGTAAACATCCGACTTCATCTGTACTACCTCAACTAACTGATGCCCACGCACATTGACTCTGTATCGGAACCCCCCTGTATATAGTCCCGCTATTGTATTTTACTGCTGCTCTTTAATTACTTGTTACTTTTATCTCTTATCCATATTTTTTTTAAACTGCATTGTTGATTAAGGGCATTTCACTGTTGTTTTCGGCGCATGTGACTAATAAAATTTGATTTGATATCGATATATTCTTGAGTTAATTTAGGAAACGGTAACTCATTAATAAACTTTTTCCGTGGTGCCCCAAATTCCTAATGAGTTCATTCTTACATGAATAATTTAATAGAGTAATAATTAAACGTAGTAGGTAATTATTCGAAGAATAGCATTCGTCACGTTAATGAGTGACGTCACGACATTATGTTCCGGCCCCCTGACCATCCGCTCAAGAAATCACCTGCAGTTGAATCTAGTTGGTCGTCCCTGCCATAAGTGCTGTTGGGGGAGAAGGGATGGGGAGAAGAGGAGAAGTTGGAGAATATGTGACTGGAACCATGCTGAATTGAGCTCATGAAACATTTCTTCTCCCCACTCACAATCCCCCATAGACAACCAAAACTCCTGACATCATCATCACCATCAACAATATTTGTCTCCACTGGGACCTCCATCATAAAAGGAGGAGCCTTGCTGCACCGCTCCTGGTGTGTAGAGTGTTTGGGAGGAGGTGGAGGGCTGCGTAGGGGCGGGCTGGCTCACCAATTGGTGGATGGAGAGGCCCAGGAAGGCAAGGCTCCGGAGATGCTCCTTTGCCCCATTACTCACAGTCTGCGCACTGTCATAAGTGCCACATGCTGCTGGTTGCCCATCCAGTCTAGTCATCCCACTACCTGGCATAAAATCCCACTGACACACCATCTCATCGGACAATGTGTCAACTTAACTACCGGGCATAAAATGTGCTGTACAAACTCAAATTTGTCTGGGGCCCTACCATGGATCATAATGTACATAACTATCGCAGATGTGGAAAAGTTATTACTTTTCCCTAGGCTAAACAAAATGTTTGACTGTGTTCACTACTCTTCTCTACATTCTAGTACTTGAACTTAAACTAATTTAAACTGAACTGAATTATTCATTAATATATTTTTTATTTGTATTCATAGACAACAATAAGAGGTACCTGAGAACATTGTTTGACTGAATCAATCGTTTATAGGGCTTGAAGCGCCAGCCCTGGAATTTTCATTAATGAGAAACATGGAGAGAATTGATTATCGGCTTCAGCTTCCAAGCTCAACTTTTATGTTTACCATTGATGGAGCAAAATCTTGTCGGCTACATATTGTCAGTTTTCTTGTTAGTTTTCTGTCATGGAAAGAGTTATTTACTGGTTTACTGGTGGTTGCAAATATAAAACCAGTTGTTGTTGTTTTTTAAAAGAGGTTTCTTACTGCTGAAAACCCCCTGAGCATGTTTGACGCTTCACACAAAACTCGTAAAAAAAATTGAGGCACTCACACTTCTTAAAAACTGTTAGCAATTTATTTTCTTCTCCCCTCTAAGGACAGAGAATAAATAGCACACTACTACATTGGATCTTGCTCTTTTTTCAAGAGAAAATTTCATACTGTACAAAATAATATTGTACCACCCGAAGGCAAGGTGTTATAACACGGATAATGGTTGCAGTTTTCAACATCACAGTCTAATCTCCATGTGTGTAATGCCACAAGAATGAAAATCAAATCTTTCTGACATCAGCCATGGGTACAAACTGCTTCCATGGATCATACGTTTCAATGATTTTACCTCCTCTAGTTTCCATGGTGATTTCCATTGTGATCCCTACTGTCATTATACCAAGTGCTATATAGGTCTATAGAGATATACAGTACACGTTCCGGATATATTTGTTGATGATCATTTGTGTTCTATAGTAAATCATTTTAGAACCTACTTACTCGCTCCTTCTCCATTTACAACCAGTGTGTTGATTTACAAGGGCTATTGCTTGCACCATCATTTTTTATCTCAGAATGAGTACTCCATCACACGGATGCAGCAGACTGTTCTACGAATCCTGAGACAATGAGTATCTTATTCTGGTAAAAAATCACTTGCTTTGTGCCATATGGCAAGGTTAGGTGATAGAGGGACAGAGCATTCCACAGTGTGACCGCCGTCTCCGCTCTGTCAGGCAACACAATAATTATCCAATGAAAAAAATCACCTACGGATATTATTTATCTCATCAGCTAGTGAGCACAAAAACAAAGATCATGCTGAAGCAGCTTACTCAGCGTGAAGGACCAGTGGTGTAAAGTTCAGTTTGACAGTAGCTGGATGACACAAAGGACGAGGAAGTGATGCACCCATCAGTCTCCCATCAAAGCCTTCTGGCGGAATTTTTTTTTCTTCTTCTTCCGTTTCACATTCTTTGTGAAACATTAAAACATGCATCACACAGTATAAGTGAGGTGGCAAGTAGCCTATTGGTTAAAGTGTTGGACTAGTAACCGAAAGGTTGCAAGATCGAATCATTGAGCAGACAAGGTAAAAATCTGTCTTTCTGCCCCTGAACAAGGCAGTTATCCCACTGTTCCTAGGCCGTCGTTGAAAATAAGAAAAGTTCTTAATTGACTTGACTAGTTAAATAAAGGTAAAATACAGTTGGTATCAGGTAGTTGCTAATCATGTTGAATTATTTCAAGTGAAAGCCCTCAATGCCATACCAGGCACAAATACTACCTCCCTGAAATAGCAGAGGTCTAGGACTATAAAATAGTGTTACCAGTACCTGCAAATCTACCTGTCTATTCAAGTCCTACTTGGACAGAGATTATTTGTAACTGTGCTGGAGAACAATAAGCTCAGACAAACCTTGGAAGACTGTCTGCAGAGATCCTTGAGCTACTCTCTCCACCAGCCTGTCTGCAGCCTATTTCTGTGGGAAACATATTGCTGCTACGGATTGCTTGTCGTTTGCTGTGGAGCTTCGTTTCCCAGCTCCTACTCCAGCAATAATATGGAAATGTAATTATTACAGGAGGCATGAGATTTCCGTCAAGGCCCCTTACAGTTGAAATTAGTCATGGCAATCCTACAGTACAATGCTGTGAATGATAATCACTGTACTCTCACTCTTTAAGGGACTACAAGCTGAATAATGTATCGATTACACCATTAAAATAGATTTATATTTTTCTAATATACTAAAAGGCCCTTCACCGAGGCCTTGTAACTCTCTGTTGAGGTACAGTCTTTCGACTCGCTCTGCTAGATCATTACTAATAATATTTTAGATTAAAATCATGAGAAAGACATTATTGAAAACCATTTTCATAACAGCGACCAATATAAAAGCGCATTCGGTCTTCAGTTTTAGAACTGTCAAGTTGGCATGAAGGATCGGGAGACAGGTGCAGGAATGCCTAAAAGTGTTTTTTATTTAGCCCAAATTACAGCGTGCCGTGCAAAGGCACAGGGACAAAGATCAAACAAACACGTAACAAAAACACAACGTTGAAACCCAAACACAAGAGCGAGGAGTATCTTAAATAAAAAACAATCAAATCAAATGTATTTATATAGCCCTTGTTACATCAGCTGATATATCAACGTGCTGTACAGAAACCCAACCTAAAACCCCAAACAGCAAGCAATGCAGGTGTAGAAGCATGGTGGCTAGGATAAACTCCATAGAAAGGCCTAAACCTAGGAAGAAACCTAGAGAAGAACAAGGCTATGAGGGGTGGCCAGTCCTCTTCAGGATGTGACGGGTGGAGATTATAACAGAACATGGCCAAGATGTTCAAATGTTCATAAATGACCAGCAGAGTAAAGTAATAGTAATCACAGTGAACAGGTCAGGGTTCCATAGCCGCAGGCAGAACAGTTGAAGCTGGAGCAGCAGCACAGCCAGGTGGACTGGGGACAACAAGGAGTCATCATGCCAGGTAGTCCTGAGGCATGGTCCTAGGGCTCGGGTCCTCCAAGAGAGAGAGAAAGAAAGAAAGAGAGAATTAGAGAGAACATACTTAAATTCACACAGGACACCGGATAAGACAGGAGAAATACTCCAGATATAACAGACTGACCCTACTGCAGCATAAATACTGGAGGCTGAGACAGGAGGGGTCAGGAGACATTGTGGGGGGGTAGCTATTTGAAGAATCTCAAATATTAAATATATTTTGATTTGTTTAACACTTTTTTGGTTACTACGTGATTCCATATGCATTATGTCATAGTTTTGATGTCATTGCCATTATTCTTCAATGTAGAACATAACAATAAAGAAAAACCCTTGAATGAGTAGGTCTTCTAAAAGTTTTGAACGAAGAGTTGGTGTCAAAAGTACATCATCACTAAGCTTCAGACGTGGCTTTCACCTACCCTGTTTTCAGATCTGTGCTGAATGTGTGAAGGAGACTGTAACGGTCGTCGTATGAAGGAGAGGACCCAAAGCGCAGCGTGGTAAGTGTTCATCTTGATTTTCAATACGAATAGTGAACACTGAAACAAAAACAATAAAACGACAAACGAACAGTCCTGAATGGTGAAATAAAACACAGAACAGAAAATAAACACCCACGAAACACAAGTGGGAAAAGGCTACTTAAGTATGATTCTCAATCAGAGACAACTAACGACACCTGCCTCTGATTGAGAACCATACCAGGCCAAACGCAAACACAACATAGAAAACGGAACATAGACAACCCACCCAACTCACGCCCTGACCATACTAAAACAAAGACATAACAAAAGAACTAAGGACAGAACGTGACAGAGACGATGAAACGATGCCACTATTGAGACTCACTCTTGGTTGAAAAGCAGGCGTGTGTGTTTCCGCCTACTACATTCGCATTGAATAATTGATACAAATTAATTGCCTGACAAAAGCAGAGGCAACACATCTGCAGTGTATTTGGGAAGTCACCAATAAAATATTGGAGACATTACCAACATTAGAACCAAAATCAAATTTTATTTGTCACATGCACCGAATGCAACTGGTGTAGCCTTTACTGTGAAACGTTTGCTTTCGAGCGCTTCCCAACAATGCAGAGTTTTAAAATAAAATAGTAACATGAGGAATAAAATAAAATACACAAGAATGGAGCAACAGTATATACAGGGAGTACCAAATCAATATGCAGAGGTACAAGGATATGTACAAGAAGGCAGGTTAAAGTGACTAGGCATCAAGATAGATAATAATAATAATAATAAATCATAATAATAACAATAAAAGTCAAATAAAGAAGTCGGAAGTTTACATACACTAGGTTGGAGTCATTAAAACTAGTTTTTCAACCACTCCACACATTTCTTGTTAACACATTTATTTTACTAGGTAAGTCAGTTAAGAACAAATTCTTATTTTCAATGATAGCCTAGGAACAGTGGGTTAACTGCCTTGTTCATGGGCAGAATGACAGATTTGTACCTTGTCAGTTTGGGGACTTGATCTTGCAACCTTTACGGTTGCTAGTCCAACACTCTAACCACTAGGCTACGCTGCCAACCTAAACTAGTTTTGGCAAGTTGGTTAGGACATCTACTGTGTGCATGACAAACGTCATTTTTCCAACAATTGTTTAGACAGATTACTTCACTTACAATTCACTGTATCACAATTCCAGTGGGGCAGAAGTTTACATACACTAAGTTGACTGTGCCTTTAAATAACTTGGAAAATTCCAGAAAATGATGTCATGGCTTTATAAGCTTTTTAGTCAATTAGAATGGTACCTGTGGATGTATTTCAAGGCCTACCTTTAAACTCAGTGCCTCTTTGCTTGACATCATGGGAAAATCAAAAGAAATCTGCCAAGACCTCAGAATTATTTTTTTAGACCTTCACATGTCTGGTTCATCCTCGGGAGCAATTTCCAAACGCCTGAAAGTACCACGTTCATCTGTACAAACTATAGTACGCAAGTATAAACACCATGGGACCACGCAGCCATCATACCACTCATGGTTTGCAAGCACTCCCAAATCCGACGAGCATCAGAGCCAGTGTTGTACGATTTGATCTTAGCCCTGTATTGACGCTTTTCCTGTTTGATGGTTAGTCAGAGGGCATAGCAGGATTTCTTATAAGCTTCCGGGTTAGAGTCCCGCTCCTTGAAAGCGGCAGCTCCAGCCTTTAGCTCAGTGCAGACGCTACAATGACTGATGTGGTGTACTCCTCAATGCCATCGGAGGAATCCCGGAACATATATAACAGAACAGTCTGTAGCTCAGTTGGTAGAGCATGGTGCTTGTAATGCCAGGGTAGTGGGTTCGATTCCCGGGACCACCCATACGTAGAATGTATGCACACATGACTGTAAGTCGCTTTGGATAAAAGCGTCTGCTAAATGGCATATATTATAATTATTATTATCAGTCTGTGCTAGCAAAACAGTCCTGTAGCTTAGCATCTGCTTCCTCTGACCACATTTTTGTTTATCTAGTCACTGGTGCTTCCTGCTTTAATTTGCTTGTAAACAGGAATCAGGAAGATCGAATTATGGTCTGATTTGCCAAATGGAGGGCGAGGGAGAGCTTTGTATGTGTCTTTGTGTGTGGAGTATAGGTGGTCCAGAGTTCTTTTTCCTCTGGTTGCACATTTAACATGCTGATAGAAATTTGGATAAATGGATTTAAGTTTCCCTGCATTAAAGTCCCTGGCTACTACGAGCGCCGCCTCTGGCATTTTCTTGTTTGCTTATGGCGGAATACAGCTCATTCAATGCTGTCTTATAGTGCCAGCCTCTGACTGTGGTGGTATGTAAAACAGCTACAAAGAATAAAGATGAAAACTCTCTCGGTAGGTGTGGTCTACAGCTTATCATGAGATACTCTACCTCAGGCGAGCAATAGCTCGAAACTTCCTTAGATAT
This sequence comes from Oncorhynchus keta, assembly GCF_023373465.1. Taxonomy (NCBI): domain Eukaryota; kingdom Metazoa; phylum Chordata; class Actinopteri; order Salmoniformes; family Salmonidae; genus Oncorhynchus; species Oncorhynchus keta. The sequence goes on from NC_068450.1 coordinate 44,729,706, forward strand.
CGTGCACCAGCTGTTGTTAACAAAAATACATAGACCGCCGCCCCTTGTCTTACCAGACACCGCTATTCTATCCTGCCGGTACATCGTATAACCAGCCAGCTGTCGGTTGATATTGTCGTCGTTCAGCCACGACTCCGTGAAGCATAAGATGTTACAGTTTATAATCTCCCATTGATAGTTTAATCTTCCGCGTAACTTGTAGATTTTATTCTCTAAAAATGGTACGTTTGCTAGCAGAATGGAGGGAAGTGGGGGTTTATTCAATCGTCTACAAATTCTCAGAAGGCTCCTCTTTCTCCGCCTCATCTTCTCGCAGATCACTGGGATCGAGGCCTGTTCCCTAGGAAGCAGTATATTCTTCACGTCGGGCTCGTCAGAGTCATGAAAGGAAAAAAAGGATTCTGCTAGTCCGTGGTGAGTAATCGCAGTCCTGATGTCTAGAAGTTATTTTCGGTCATAAGCGACGGTAGACGCAACATTATGTACAAAATAAGTACAAAAATAAGTTATAAACAAACTAAAAAAAACATAATTGGCTGGCTTCTTCTGCGGCGCAATCATACCAGTCATCAATCAATCATTTCCTCATATCAGTCTCATTCTGAATGTTGTTGACTTCATAAATCTGCACGAACCCTAACCTAAGTGATGAACCAGCGATGCACAAATTTACTTATTTATTTATTTAGTAACTAACTAAATAATCACACCGAAATACATAAACACACACGGTATAGGTTATCGATTACTAACTAAATGCATTGAGCAGTCCCTAGTGGACTGACCCGATATGATGGCTTGTTACACAATGAAAAGGGAGTGTGGAAAGATAAAAAGCGAGAGAGACAAAGAGAGTGGATTTATCGTACATACATTTGGAAACTACACTCACTGTAAATATTAATATTTAGCACCCTATAAAACGCTCATTTGGATTAGAAATGCAACATATATTTAAGTCTAGAGGTCTTTCTCCGTCGTCACTGTTTAAACCACTCAGTCTGTCTATGGTAAGTAGTTCGGTGTAAGTCTCTGGTTGTCCACCAGAGATCATAATGTCCTTCTTAGTTGTAAACCGTTTTTCAATGTTTTGGTACTACTATTGGAGAGCCCTTCTTTGTCTACACCCATTCAGCATTGTTCACACCCTCTTAAGCCTTAGCCTCACCCATCTCTTTAAGGGTTAATCCAACTGTTCTGTACTAACTTGCCAGTTACTTCCAGACATCTAAGAGAGAGAGAACAGCTCACTGAACATTTCTCGCCCTATCTGGGGTTTCGCACACTGGTCGCTCTGGCCAATAAGTAGGGTTGTTCCGAAAGCTCTGACCTCACAACAACAGTCAAGCACCCAAGCTAACTGGCTAGCTACTTCCAGACACTGGCTAGCTACTTCCAGACACATAATGAGAGAACACCCCACTCTGAGTGGCGAGACAGCCAGCTAATGTTAGGTAGCTAGCTAACAGTACACTTTAACTTGAAATTAAAATACTTTGTCAAATTTAGAGTGGAGTCATTTGATAAGACATGAATCTAGCTAGCTAGATTAACAATAGACCATAATCACAACTCACGATTTTACTACCCTGCATGAATCTGCTGGTAGCTAACCAACCAGGTTATATGGCTATAACTAGTCAAGCAAATGTGTCTGAGAAACGAAGAATAAGATTATACACATAGCGTTAGCTCGCGACTCAGTACACTTGAAATTAAACCACTTTCTGCCAAAATTAGAAACTTGTAATATCTGAAACTCTTACCAGTATACATCATGGTTGGACGCGTCTCCTGTCTGATGCCATGAATGGTTGCCCTTAGTTTGACGATGTAATCCAGACTGGTGTTTTCTCCTTAGCTATCATACTCGAATTCCACTGATTTCAAAACTTGGTCCTCCAGAAAGTGGAGCGCATACACATAATGTTAGCTTGCGAGCCAGCCAGCTAATGTTAGCTTGCTAATAGTACACCTTAACTTGACATTAGGTTTATGCAGTTTTACTACGTGATAGGTATTTTTTAATGCCACATTTGACACGATTACCTAAGCATACTGACCAGCTCCAATAGACAGACGCTGTGGCTAAACCAACTGGGCTCGTAATTGAACCATTTTAAGCGTAATTACAGATGGCATACAAGTTTGATATTTAGGCACAAGAAAGTTCACATGTTCAAGAAGGCATTTCTGCAAAAACAACCTATTTTGATGAAAAAAATATTTTTCACATTCAAACAGCTCTCCTGTGAAGTCGTGACTTGCAACATACGCCAAGTTTCCTGAATCAGGTCACATTTTCTGGTCTTGTAGTTTTAACCATTTCAACGTGTGGACCACATCTAAACGTTCTCTGGTCTATATTTAAATGATCAGCGAGTCCTTTTAAGCCCTCTGGCCTTGGAGGACTTTCCATCCTGTTGACACAATGTCTGTGCTCACGTGGGTGTGGTTATTGACTGGCCCCAGGTTTATATGAAATGCCATTTTCTAATTTAAAAGGCTTAAATCACATTTCTATCTTTTCAAAAGTATTCTTATACTTAATCATTTATTTTATACAACATTTAGATGCGAACCTGATAACTAGGATGTGTACACTTTCAGAGTTAGAGTTATCTTGTTATACATCACAAAATAGACATACATTTTCCATATTCCATCCCTCATCATCCCCAACATTTGGATGTTGAAATATATTGTCCCAGCGTCTGTTGTTTTGATGTTGAAGTTTTGGCAAGAGTCTCTCTCTACACAGAGCACATTCCTTTGTTCAATACTCCAGGGCAAGAGAGAGAAAGTTTACAACCAGCATTATTTCATAAAACCAGCCCAACTCCCCCCTCTCGTGGGAGAGAGGAGAGTCTGGCTATCTGTCAGCTCTGTGCCGAGCTGATCTGGCGTCTTTGATCCTCACCAAGGAGAGATAGTCATGACAATAATTACAAATAATTTGTTAACAGCAAATTGACCATAAAAAGCCAAACAGGTAGAATATTTGACTTAAACATAATCATTTCAAACCTTGCTTACATTTGTATACAATTATATCTCTCTATTATGCATAGAATACTCTGGAACAGATTTCCAAAATTAAAATCACTTGGAGCTTATTCTCTGGTGTTTTAAAGTCTTTTATGTTCAACAATAAAATAAAACCTTTTTTTTTTTTGCTCAGAAAACGTGTGGGGACAAATAAAATCACCTGTGGGCCTAAGAATTACCACCTCCTAGCTTCTTAGCAGGCCCTTGTTTCCAAGGCAACAAGATGTTGCCGTGTATCTGGGAGGTTTGTCTAGTCTAGACAATCATCATTATTTTGGTAACCACAGATAAGAGAAGCAAAGGCTTGATAGAGAAAATGAATGTTACAACTTCAGATAATGTTAAACAATACAAGGCATCTTACATTTCCAACTCTTTTGTCCTCTCTAATGACTCAAACCTCTTTTCGGTAGATGTATAGCTGCAGTGTAGATGAAGGAACGAGGTTCTTATCAATGCTCTTCGTCAATTAGTTTGACACTCGAAAAGAAAACCACCAAGTATTAGCTGGCAGGGAACTTCTCCAAACGTCCTTTATCAGAAAAACAAAGCAGCAGTTCAAATGAAATGAACAGTAAAAGAAATCCAAACAAACCATTCATCTTCTCATTTAACGGAGTCCAGACGTTTTGATCTTCTGTAACAAACTCCTTTTCCTTGCAGAAGTTTCGAAAGTTTTGTAGCTGTGAAGAGCAGAAGGTGAGAACAGGATTTGGCTCGCCCAAACAGAGAGTAGTCTTCTAATCAATTTCAAGGCGAAGTGATAAGTCTTACAAAACTGATTAACTAACATGCTAATATTGTTGCATCTATGTGAGAAATCAGCTTATTAGGGCCGTGCCCCCCATATCATAACATAATACAAATCACCCTTCTAAGTTTGACTCTTTTACCTAAAATAAGGGCTCTATTCAATCTATATTGCAAAAGTTGAGCGCAGAAGCCCTATTGAAATTTTAAGACAATGTTAACACATTGATGGAAACTGCATTCACGGTAAACGCTGCATACCGTATGTCGGCTTAATCGGAAATGGCCTTAAAATGTATATCGCACAATCAGTAACGCTTCAGCCCTAAGGCTCAGTTAAGGAAAAACTCTCTCTAGATATTTTGGGCAAGGTCACACTAATTTGACTATCTTACCTAGATTAATTGCATGTTTTTCACTTTCCCAGTTCAACTTATTCCGAGTCCTATCTCAAACAAACAAACACCGTGTTTGGGTGACATTCGTTAATTAAATCCTCTTCGTGTATTGATTAAATGCAGGCAAGGAGTAAAAAAAATCCCTAGCTGAGACTAAACCTAGTATGAGAGGATCCTCTTCGTTATTGCCTCGCCTGTCACCTGTCTGTGGAAACAAGCATGAGGACGACGCGAATGGACAGGCTAACCTTAAGAAACATTGCCATGGCTCATTATCATGCAGTGTGGCATTCACAGGGATCCAATGTGATATTTAGCAGAGGGACTTTTACCCCCCCCCCAACCCTGGTAATTAGCATGGAGAAAGTGACTGAAAGATGCTTGTATGCTAATGCAAGGCCACATCTTTTGAAAGACTCTTAGCATACTAAACCATTCAAGTACATGAAACTCTGAGAGAAGCCTGAGGAGTCAGACGGTCATCACTTTCACTATTAAGAGATTGAATATGCTGTCGTATACTTGATGAATAAGAGGTTTGAACTTTGAAGACTGCATTTAAAGAGCTGGGAATTGCCAGGGACCTTGCAATATTGCATATTCATGATACTTTAGTGCCGATACGATATGTATTGCGATTCAATACTGTGATTTTGTTGCGATTTTATGTTTTAAACATATTGCTTACCATAGGTCTGCTGTAGAGGGACAAGAGGGAGCTATGAGAAAACAAGTTTTGATCAGTCATGGGAATAAAAGTGCTGAAGAAAACATATTGTCTCCCTATTTAAAAAGAAGATACTGGAGTTTTGATGCAGTTACAGCCAACTAGTGCAAAAATAATATTGCGATATTGTCAAAACGATACGATATATCATCAGAAATAATATCCCAATATGTAACTGTATTGATTTCCTCCCCCCATCACTATACATTTAGATGTCATTACCCTCTCTGTCTACTCTATGGTTATTGTACAGTATTTCTTAAGACAGTGTCCTGTAAAGCTACAAGGCAGGCAAGGTATGAACTTTTAAGAGAGCCCAACTGGCAAAGTATAAAGGATTGACAGTGTCCCTGTCCAGTCTGACAAACTCTGATGTGTACAGTATGTCTCGTATATTCTTGACACCAAGTCTGCCCCCGCAATAAAGGGAATCATAGAGAACAGTAGTCAATTGGAATCAAAGCACAGACATGTACCCTCCCTTCAGTGACCGACATTTGCCATTGTGAGACAGACAGACTGACACACTGTAATGGTCATCACTCAGTGGTGTGGTAATGAGAGGTGAGCCAGAGGAAGGGGGTGGGGGTGTTCTCCATATTTCCTTTGCAAGGAGGCAAGGTGTTTAGCTGTGTTACTTTAACCCTGCGCTGTGTGTCTGAGCTTCAGGAACAGTGAGCCACACACACCCATGCACACACACACACATCTGTCCCAGGGAAATGATTATTTCCCCCCTTTGATCGCCTCTCTCTCGACCCAAACCTACAGCACTGAATCGTGTCAGAGTGGCAGTGGAAAGCGGGCACGGGGCTGTCTCACTTGCCCGTTCTCCTGGGCATTTACACCAGTGTGAGCGATGTCAGACTGCAGTGGGAGAGAGGAGAAGAACTGGTGGTAGACATAAGAGTGTAGGTGGATGAGGGCTGAGTTGGACACACTGTAGAAAGAGATAGAGTCAGGCAGAGGCAGCAGCATATGCATTGTACCTGCTTACCTCCCCCTCCTTTCAAAACCGTCAAAGTTCCCAGGTCGAGCAACCAACCTGCAGGCTGCTTAAATAAGCTCAGTTAATAAAATAGTGCCTGGGCAGATGGAGAGAACGAGAGGAAAGAGGGGAATTAACTCACACAAGGGGAGGTGGAGGGAAGAAGGAAGGAAGGGAGAGATTCCGGAGTGCCGGTCCGTTCCTTGTCTGTATGGTTCAGCGTAAACAGATCCCCTGAGATTTGTTATTAAAAAGAGAGGATTTTTTTCTCTTTTAATAATGTATCAGTTTGTTCAACTTCTGCTCTTTTCAGAGCCATGGGAGGAAGTTTGGAGAGGGGAGAGATGTGCTGTGAATCTAATTCAGTTAGAGGTTAGATGAATAAATGTAATCCCTGACATTGCATGCTCTATCGTTCTACTTTGTGGCCTGTGAAACACGTTGACATAGCATCACCAAATCAAATCAAATGTTATCTGTCACATGCGCCGAATACAACAGTGAAATGCTTTACAACCTTACAGTGAAATGCTTAGTTACAAGCCCATAACCAACAATTCGGTTTTAAGATAAATAAGTGTTAAGAAAGAATGTATTTGTTGTGGAGGTGCTGACTAATGGTGAATAAACTATAAACTATCAAAATAAAGAAAGTCACACATTCCATGCATAAACTCTCAGCAATTTATTGGGTATTTACCAATGTTTCGCACCACTGTGCCTTCCTCAGGGTAATGTCATGAATACTTGAACCAGGTTATGTAGACAAACAGTGCAATTAGTGCCAATGACAATAGTGACAATAGTGAGGGGTGTGTCATAATGATTAAGTTAATTCAAATGAATTAGTGACATTGTTTAAAAAAAACAATAGTTTGACATATTAAATATATTACGCTATTGTTATCCTATAGAAACATGGTCAAAATATTGGAGATAGCTTGGTGAGATCTGACATGCCTCCTGAGCCCACTCAGACACTCTTGACACCTATCCCAAATGGGAACTACAAATGTGGCTCATGCGCACAGTGCATTAGCACTATAAAAACATATTTCGTCAGACACCCACATACAGGCCGAAAAATCCCTGTTTGGGGTATCATCTCATACAGATCCAAGGGAGTAATCCATCTCATCACCTGTTCATGTGGAAAAGCCTACATAGGACAAACAAGAAGACAATTAAAACAACGCATAGCTGAACACCGCAGCTCAATCAGGTGTAAGAACATTGACTATCAAGTAGCAGCTCACTTTTTTGAAGCTAACCATTCAATCTCCTCCCTCAAATACACAGGCATCGAGCATGTTGCTCTTCCAAGGAGAGGAGGTAACGTCGAGATCCTACTACTACAAAGGGAGATTTTACTGATCTCAGGCCCTTCTTATGATCAAATCTTTCTTTTATGAACAAGTCTTATAAATTGATATATTCTTTCTACAGCTTATTAGCCAACATCATATATGTTCCCCCTGTTGATGATGCTCATGATACATTCAGGTTGAACCAAAAGATTACATGTGACAAAAAGAAAAAAGAAATTAAAAGAAAAGAAATACGAAACGATTATGTGAAAATGAATTAAACAATAATGTATGTTGATGCTAATATGATGTACAGTATTCAATTATGTTTCTATATGATAACAATAGCGTAATATATTTAATATGCCATAAACTATTTTTTTAACAGTTTCACTAATTCATTTTAATTAACTTAATCATTGTCATTTGTTGCACTAATTGCACTGTTTGTCTACATAACCTGGTTCAAGTATTCATGGCATTACCCTGAGGAAGGCACAGTGATGCGAAACGTTGGTAAATACCCATTAAATTGCTGGGAGTTTATACATGGAGTGTTAGACTTTCTTCATTTTGATAGTTTAAAGAAGAATAGAAGAAGAAAATAGAAAAATAATAAATCATTAAAGCGCAACAATAAAATAACAGTTGCGATGCTATATACAGGGGGTACCGCTACAGAGTCAATGTGCGGGGGCACAGGTTAGTCGAGGTAATTGAGGTCATTCAATTACCTCGACTAGCTGGCCATTCAGGTGTATTATCAAAGGGATTTTTTGAGGATGGCTCAGTTTAGTTCTTGATAATATTGTGAATTTACATATCATGATAGTTGTGTTTTCCACATAGAATCCGTTTCTGCTTTGTCAGGTGGAGAGTTTTTACATTATGTGGGTTTTGTTGTCCATACCATGACCTACACTCCTTATTTGGATTCAACTGAAAACAGATATTCCACCTAATGTTCTAGACTCTGCTCTCTCCCTGACTTTCATCATGTGAGGGGCCTGGCAGTCATTTTGGTGATTCTTTTCCACAACATTGAAGGATTTGCCAAGGTGCAAATTCTGCTTCTTTCCTGATCTCACACAAAGAGCGGAAGAGTAGTGGGAACAAATGCCTATAACCATTCCATGTAAACCGTGAAGCATATATACTGAACAAAAAAATAAACTTAACATGCAACAATTGCAAAGATTTTACTGAGGAAATCAGACAATTGAAATTAATTCATTTGGCCCTAATCTGTGGATTTCACAAGACTGGGCAGAGGTGCAGCCATGGGTGGGCTGGGAGGGCATATGCCCACCCATTTGGCAGCCAGGCCCACCCACTGGGGAGCCAGGCCCAGTCAATCAGAAATAGTTTTTCCACACAAAAGGGCTTTATTACAGACGGAATTACTCCTCAGCACCACCCCAACCACCCCTCAGACGATCACACAGGTGAAGAGGCCGCATGTGGATTTCCTGGGCTGGCGTGTTTACGCGTGGTCTGCAGTTGTGAGACCGGTTGGACGTACTGCCAAATTCTATAAAACGACATTGGAGGCAGTTTATGGTAGAGACATGTACATTAAATTATTTGGAAACAGCTCTGGTGGATTTTCCTTCAGTCAGCATGCTCCCTCAAAAATTTGTATTACTATTGCGCCAGGCTTGCCACAGGATGGGACAAGGAAATCCCTGCCGGACAAACCCTCTCCTAATCCGGACAACGCTGGGCCAATTGTGCACCAAGATAATCCATTCATGGGTCTCCCGGTCACGGCCGGCTGCGACAGAGCCTGGAATTGAACCCGGAATCTATAGTGGCACAACTAGCACTGCGATGCAGTGCCTTAGACCACTGAGACACTCGGGAGGCCTGATCGCTCAACATTTGACACATCTGTGGCATTGTGTTGTGTGACAAAACTGCACATTTTAAAGTGGCATTTTATTGTCCCCAAGCACAAGGTGCACCTGTGTAATGCTCATGCTTGGGTGGCAGGATAGCCTAGTGGTTAGATCTTTGGACTAGTAACCGAAAGGTTGCAAGATCGAATCCCCGAAGCTGACAAGGTAAAAATATGTTGTTCTGCCCCTGAAGAAGGCAATTAACCCACTATTCCTAGGCTGTCATTAAAAACCGAGAGAGTAAATCTAGCAGAATGATTGAAGCCACAGGAACAGAGAGCCGGACGGCTGAAATGATTGCTGAAGCCTGTCTTCCCTCCCTTCTCAACAGGCTTTGCTGAGTTTTAGAAATCTGGTTACAAATAATGTCTCTCTGTGACCTCCAGGCACCATCAATTATGGAGGGCTTTTAAGCCGCTAACCTTGGGGTTGAGATTGACAGATGAGCTGCAGGACACCAGGGAAATGTTTCCCTCTGTTTACTGAAAATCTGGAGGAAACCTGCAGTATACAGAGCCGTCACGTGTGCAGAATGATGCCTCACCTATAGGAAGCATCAGGGAGTGTTTTTTGTTTATTTTTGTGTCAGATGGAATGACGTAGAGTCCGGGAGCCATTACAGGCTTTCATGCCTCAGCCAGATCGCCAGGCTCCCCTGCCTCAGCCGGATTGCCAGGCTCCCCTGCCTCAGCCGGATTGCCAGGCTCCCCTGCCTCAGCCAGATCGCCAGGCTCCCCTGCCTCAGCCGGCTCAGCAGGCTCTCCTACCTGCCTCAGCCAGATCGCCAGGCTCCCCTGCCTCAGCCGGCTCAGCAGGCTCTCCTACCTGCCTCAGCCAGATCGCCAGGCTCCCCTGCCTCAGCCGGCTCAGCAGGCTCTCCTACCTCAGCCGGTTTGTCAGGTTCCTGCGTCCCAGCCGGCGTCAGGTTCCCGCACATCAGTAATGGGTGACCGATCCACTCTTGTTCCCCGGGATAGTCCCTTGGGTTGGCGTCCTACGGCTGGAGCCGAACGTGCCAGGGAGGCGGTACCGTCACATATGCTCTCTCTCCAGCATTCTAGGTCGCCATGCTCCCGCGTCTCAGCTGGACTGACAGGTTTCCCGCGTCTCAGCAGAGGTGACCAGTCCGCTCCTGACCCCCGGGTTTGTCATTTTGATGGTCATTTTGGTCAGCGTCCTGCAGCCGGAGATGCATGTCGGGAGGAGGTACTGTCACCTGTGCTCCCACTCCGGCTTCTAGGTCACCAGGCTGCTCATTATGGCGCACACCTGTCACCATTGTTACACGCATCTGCGCGTCATCACTCACCTGGACTCCCTCATTTTTTTGATTACCTGCCCTATATGTCACTCCCTTTGGTTCCTTCCCCAGGCGTCATTGTTTCTGTTTCCTGTCTGTGAGTTGTTCGTGTTTCTTGTTTTATATTACGTTTCATTTATTTATTAAAACATTCATTCCCCGACTCTCAGCGCACATCGTTACAAGAGCCTCGAAATTGAGTTTCTGCCTCATTAATGGTTGTATTTGTAGTATATATTTTTAAACCATACAGTAGTTTATGGGAAGATTCATTTTTTATTAATGTTTCATAATTGGATAATCCCAGTGAACTTCAGGAGAAGTGGGAATGGGGTGGAGCAATGGCTGCAGCAATGGCTATGAGCTGATGGCTGGGGCACCGCCAGCGGTGTAGTAGCCAATCAGGGGCTCCTGAGGGCTGCAGCCAGTTTCCAAAATGCTGCTCCATATTCAGTGGTGCAGTCTAATCTTGTCTAATGGGAGGGTCTCGCACTCAAGCCTAAAATATGTGGGCTGCATTGGGAGAGATACAATGCAATGTCGACTGTGACACTGGACCATAGTAATTGCATCAAACGGTGGCTACTTTGAAGAACCTCAAATATAAAATATATTTTGATTTGTTTAACACTTTTTGGGTTACTACACGATTCCATGTGTTATTTCATAGTTTTGATGTCTTCACTATTATTCCACAATATAGTAAAAATTCCTAAATAAATTCTTATTTACAATGACGGCCTACACCGGCCAAACCAGACGACGCTGGGCCAATTGTGCGCCGCCCTATGGAACTCCCAATCACTTCCTGGTTGTGATACAGCCTAGAATAAAACCAGGGTGTCTGTCGTGATGCCTCTAGCACTGAGATGCAATGCCTTAGACCGCTGCGACACTCGTGAGCCCCTAAGCGAATGCCTCACAGATACCTTAAAAAAAGTAGGGGCATGGATCAGAAAACCAGTCAGTATCTGGTATGACCACACATCTCCTTTGCATAGAGTTGATCAGGATGTTGATTGTGGCCCGTGGAATGTTATCCCACTCCTCTTCAATGGTTCAATGGATGTGCGAAGTTGCTGATATGGTTGGGAACTGGACACGTTGTCGATCCAGAGTATCCCAAACATGCTCAATGGGTGACATGTCTGAGTATGTAGGCCATGGAAGAACTCGGACATTTTCAGCTTCCAGGAATTGTTTAAAGATCCTTTGGACATGGGGCCATGCATTATCATGGTGAAACATGAGGTGATGGCAGGGGATGAATGGCACAACAATGAGACTCAGGATCTCAATAAAATTCAATTGTGTTCGTTGTCTGTACCTTATGCCTGCCCATAACATAAGCCCACCGCCACCATGGGGAATTCTGTTCACAACATTAACATCAGCAAACCACTCACACATACGTCTGCCATCTGCCCAGTATAGTTGAAAACAGGATTCATCTGTGAAGAGCACACTTCTACAGCGTGCCAGTGGCCATCGAAGGTGAGCATATGCACACTGAAGACGGTTACAATGCCGAACTGCAGTCAGGTCAAGACCATGGTGAGGACCATGAGCATGCAGATGAGCTTTCCTGAGACGGTTTCTGACAGTTTGTGCAGAAATTCTTCAGTTGTGCAATCCCAGTTGTCAGCTGTCCAGGTGGCTGGTCACAGACGATAACAGAGGTGAAGAAGCCAGATGTGGAGATCCTGGGCTGGAATGGTTACACATAGTCCGCAGTTAAGGCCAGTTGGACGTACTGTCACTCACTAAAACAATGCTGGAGGCAGCTTATGGCAGAGGAATGAACATTAAATGATTTGGTACCAAACAGCTCTGGTGGGCATTCCTGCAGACAGCATGCAAATTGTACTCTCCCTCAAAACATCTGTAGCATTGTGTTGTGTGACAAAACTGAGTGGTCTTTTGTCCCCAGTACAAGGTATGCCTGTGTAATGATCATGCTGTTTAATCCATCCACCTGTCAAGTGGATAGATTATCTTGGAAAAAGGAGAAACGCTCAGTAAAAGGGATGTAAACACTTGTGCACAGAATGAGAGAAATACACTTTGTGCATATGGAACATTTCTGGGGTCTTTTAGTTCAGCTCATGGGACCAATACTTTACATGTTTACAAATGGTTTTGTTCAGTGTAATATCATGCATACAGCATTAACCTGTAGCGCAGCAACATCAAACATTCAAGCAGTCTTTGTATATACTGCCATCTATTGGCAATATAATACTGCCTATAAAGCACAGTACACTGTAAAATTGACAAATGCAAAAGTCGCATTCAGTGGCTTTGTAGCTTTTATTGTGTAAACTCCCTACAGTCCGTACTATTAACTCTTTTTTTTGGTGTCTGTACTTCACTATATTTTTGACAATTTTTACTTTACTACATTCCTTTAGGAAATAATGTATTTTTTACCACATACATTTTTCCTGACACACAAAAGTACTCGTTACATTTGGAATGCTTAGCAGGACAGGAAAATGTCCAATTAAAATTCAAGGACTTATCAAGACAACACATGGTCATCCCTTCTGCCTCTGATCTGGCGGTCTCACTAAACAAATGCATATTCTGTAAATGATGTCTTGAGTGTTGGAGTGTGCCCCTGGCTATCCATACATAAAAATAAGAAAATGGTCCTGCCTGCCTTAATAGAAGGAATTTGAAATTGTTCATACTTCCTTTTGATACCGCAGTATATATAGAACCGAATACTTTTAGACAAGTAGTATTTTACTGGATGACTTTTACTTTCTATTAGAGTAACTTTCTATTAAGGTATCTATACTTTTACTCAAGTATGACAATTGGGAACTTTTACACCACTGCCTACAGTTCACATCATGTGTATGTATATACACTGCTCAAAAAAATAAAGGGAACACTAAAATAACTCATCCTAGATCTGAATGAATGAAATATTCTTATTAAATACTTTTTACTTTACATAGTTGAATGTGCTGACAACAAAATCACACAAAAATGTTCAATGGAATTTATCAACCCATTGAGGTCTGGATTTGGAGTCATACTCAAAATTAAAGTGGAAAACCACACTACAGGCTGATCCAACTTTGATGTAATGTCCTTAAAACATGTCAAAATGAGGCTCTGTAGTGTGTGTGGCCTCCACGTGCCTGTATGACCTCCCTACAACGCCTGGGCATGCTCCTGATGAGGTGGCAGATGGTCTCCTGAGGGATCTCCTCCCAGACCTGGACGAAAGCATCCGCCAACTCCTGGTGGATGGAGCGAGACATGATGTCCCAGATGTGCTCAATTGGATTCAGGTCTGGGGAACGGGCGGGCCAGTCCATAGCATCAATGCCTTCCTCTTGCAGGAACTGCTGACACACTCCAGCCACATGAGGTCTAGCATTGTCTTGCATTAGGAGGAACCCAGGGCCAACCGCACCAGCATATGGTCTCTCAAGGGGTCTGAAGATCCCATCTCGGTACCTAACGGCAGTCAGGCTACCTCTGGCGAGCACATGGAGGGCCGTGCAGCCACCCAAAGAAATTCCACCCCACACCATGACTGACCCACCGCCAAACCAGTCATGCTGGAGGATGTTGCAGGCAGCAGAACGTTCTCCACGGCGTATCCAGACTGTCTCGTCTGTCACGTGCTCAGTGTGAACCTGCTTTCATCTGTGAAGAGCACAGGGCGCCAGTGGCGAATTTGCCAATCTTGGTGTTCTCTGGCAAATGCCAAAGTCCTGTGGACGTCAGGCCCTCATGGAGTCTGTTTCTGACCGTTTGAGCAGACACATGCACATTTGTGGCCTGCTGGAGGTCATTTTGCAGGGCTCTGGCCGTGCTCCTCCTTGCACAACGGCGGAGGTAGCAGTCCTGCTGCTGGGTTGTTGCCCTCCTCCACGTCTCCTGATGTACTGGCCTGTCTCCTGGTAGCGCCTCCATGCTCTGGACACTACGCTGACAGACACAGCAAACCTTGCCACATCTCGCATAGATGTACCATCCTGGATGAGCTGCACTACCTGAGCCACTTGTGTGAGTTGTAGACTCCGTCTCATGCTCCCACCAGAGTGAAAGCACCGCCAGCATTCAAAAGTGACCAAAACATCAGCCAGGAAGCATAGGAACTGAGGTCCCTGTGGTCCCCACCTGCAGAACCACTCCTTTATTGGGGGTGTCTTGCTAAATGCCTATAATTTCCACCTGTTTATTTGCACAACAGCATGTGTAATTTATTGTCAATCAGTGTTGCTTCCTAAGTGGACAGTTTGGTTTCACAGAAGTGTGATTGACTTGGGAGTTATAGTGTGTTGTTTAAGTGTTCCCTTTATTTTTTTGAGCAGTATATATATATATATATATAAAATAATCAGGTGTGGGAGAGATTCTTGTCTGGCGGCCGGTCGGCTCTGGCAGTGATGAACAAGCAGATGGCGGTTCCAATGGCTCTCCACACACCCTTCCCACAGTGCCTAGCTGGAAGATCTGACACCCCTAGTGTTTCACCAGGTCCTGCCAAGCTACAAGGAGCTACGGGTCCTAACCCTCAGCAAACTGGTAGTGGTTGTCAACCCTTCTGGCAAAGCACTGTCAACTGTCACTCCCATCACGGGTGACTTCAAGACCCAATGGCAATTATGAAAGGACATGTCAAACACACAACTCAGTTCTTTAGTATGATCTTGCTAGCAGACTAGCATATATGGGCCCTGGCTCAGCACTAACTCACAGGCACAGAAAGGCTGTGTTTACATAAGCAGCCTAATTGTTCCATTTCCAAACTAATTAGTCATCACAGATCTTTTTCAGAGCTGATCCAACTGGTCAATTGAGAAAATATCAGAATCGGGGTGCCTGTGTAAATGCAACTGAAGTTACATTGCCTTTTTATGTTGTTATTCTAGTTGGTGTTTACTTGCTAAAGAGACATGTATACGCCCTCTTGAATAGGTTATTTGTTGGAATCCCTGCCCTAGGAAAGATTGAACCTCAAGTCCGAGTTTAAAAAAAGCTACTTTAAATGTAAAATTAAGTAAATAAAAAATTAAGTACGGGATGAGTTAGTAAATTGTCCATGTCCTGTATTCCAATTGTTCTGGTCACAAAAAGGGAGATCTGCTGGCTGGCTAACACCTGAATGTTCAGATATCAAATAACAGCAACAATTATACCTGATAGTAAAACATGTTATTTCATTGGTATAACAGTGTCTTGATATGAATCTGGAATTCAAATCTCAAAAAGTTGCCACCCTGCCAAACTTTTTTGGTAAACTTGGGGATGGGCTAGAGAAATTTCATCACCCAAAATTCCAGGATATGGACGCAAGATCTGAGCATCCATATGAAAATGACTGTATAGCTTTAAAACAAACTGTTTAACATAATATCATGGGTTCTGATGGGGTAAGACGGCGCATAAGGATATGATTCAGGCATGGTTATTCAGCAGAGTGAATATATACTGTAACTTGCTGTAACCACTTTTAGAAAGGTTATTTAGTTTGTGTTTTCTGGAGGCTTCAGTTGATGCCATTGTAACATGTATGTGACAAATTAAATTTGTAAGTTTCTAATGGCAACAAAACATTTCCCTGGATGGCCAATTACATATCTATATTAGAGGTCGAATGATTATAAATTAACAGATACCGCAATGATTATTTGCAACATAGATAGACTAGTAATATCATCAACCATGTGTAGTTAACTAGTGATTATGTTAAGACTTATTGTTTTTTTATAAGATAAGTTTAATGCTAGCTAGCAACTTACCTTGGCTCCTTACTGCACTCGCGTAACAGGTGGTCAGGTCAGCCTGCCACGCAGTCCCCTTGTGGAGTGCAATGTAATCAGAGTCCAAAATTGCAGATTACTGATTGTTATGAAAACTTAAAATCGGCCCTAATTAATCGGCCTACCTCTAATCTATATACACACCATCTTTAATTGCCACATTTTAACCACTAAGAAAAAGTTAAGGAAAGATTGCAGCGGATACAATTTCAATACATTTATTGAAAAAAAGTGACAAGTCCACCCAACGAATCGAACCACAGCCTAGAACTGGATGACCTGGCCCTGAAAGGAGAAAATGAAAACGTTTTAAAAGGCAGCGCATAGATATTCAAACAGCACAATTAATCATTCACGTTCACCTTTCCAAAATGAAAAATACAAACACGGCTTCCGAATCCAATCATCTTTAAATCGGACAAATTAATTAGAACTTGTTAACATTCTTTAGGGCATATATAAAAGGCAAACCGTTCCAGAGTAGCACACGGTTGGCCAGTGAAGGCCTTCAGAGTGCTATTCCCAATTCCTCTCTAGGCAGTATCTTAACCACAAAGACTTCTGAGGAAGCGTGTATATTTGGAATTGACTAAACCTTATGCAGATGAACGATGTAAAGTGAATGAGCAAAGACGTGTATCATCAGTAGTTGAACCACATGTCAAATGTCACTGATTAATAAATCAAATTAATTTTGATGCCCACAAACCATATACGTTGCTATTTATGGTTCTGGAGCAAAAACACAACCCTTTCCAGAAGCAGAATAAACATAGGCCAGGAAAAGCAGTGTTTCAGTACTTAGTTGGAATGAGAGTTGGTGCTTGCTTACCTTTCTCTTCTTGTCACCTCCCAGCTCAAAGTGTTTGCATCTCTTGATGGGCACCATTCTCTTGGCCCTGCAGTTGGGCTCCACGCACTCCAGCCTTAACACAATCTTCTTTGTTGTCTTAGCCTGAGGAGAGAATCCATGTAACAAATGTAGAAAATAATCCAGGATTCATGCACACATGACATGGCAGTGGCTGCATTTTGATTCTCTACCCTTAAATGTGTACTCGTTCACTCCCCGTCATGCATTTAAAACCATCGGATTGGTGAAGTGGCCATTCCATTAAAATCCATGAGGGGGAGTGTGCGAGTGTACACTTAAAAGTAGTACCCACAAACAGTAAAATAAAAATGTTAAAAAGCTGTAAAAAAGGTTCAGACAATACTGTAAGTACACTACCGTTCAAAAGTTTGGGGTCACTTAGAAATGTCCACGTTTTTGTCCATTAAAATAACATCAAATTGATCAGAAATACAGTGTAGACATTGTTAATGTTATAAATGACTATTGTAGCTGGAAAATGCTGATTTTTTGTGGAATACCTACAAAGGCGTACAGAGGCCCGTTATCAGCAACCATCACTCCTGTGTTCCAATGGCACGTTGTGTTAGCTAATCCAAGATTATCGTTTTAAAAGGCTAATTAATCATTAGAAAACCCTTTTGCAATTATGTTAGCACAGCTGAAAATTGTTGTTCTGATTAAAGTAGTCATAAAAACAGGCCTTCTTTAGACTAGTTGAGTATCTGGAACATCAGCATTTGTGGATCGAAATGGCCAGAAAATGTACTTTCTTCTGAAACTCCATCAGTCTATTCTTGTTCTGAGAAATGATGGCTATTCCATGCAATAAATTGCGAAGAAACTGAAGATCTCGATTACTTCCCTTCACAGAACAGCGCAAACTGGCTCTAACCAGAATAGAAAGAGGAGCAAGAGGACAAGTACATACGATTGTCTAGTTTGAGAAACAGACGCCTCACAAGTCCTCAACTGGCAGCTTCATTAACTTCTTGAGGGCCAGTGGCAGTATTCGGATGACTGACGTGCCCAAAGTAAACTGCCTGTTACTCAGGCCCAGAAGCTCGGATTTGCATATAATTGGTAGTATTTGATAGAAAACCCTCTGACGTTTTCTAAAACTGTTAAGATAATGTATGTGAGTATAACAGAACTGATATGGCAGGAGAAAACCCGAGGAGAATACATCCGGAATTTTTTCTTTTAGGTGTCAGCCCATCCAAATCCTTGTTTATGGGAAAATCAAAGAAATACCTCCCAGATTGCAGTTCCTGACTAAAAGTCAAGTCTTAAGAAAGAATTTCAGGCATGTTTTTTGAAAAATGAGCAAAACATTTATAGTTTTTCTAGGTGGCTCCCATTTTGGCTGTAGTATTGTGACATGCATGGATGAGAGTGCGCACTTTGTTATTTATCTCTGGTAATGAACATACTATTCTCAGTCTTCAATTTTATTGTTTATTTACATATTAGAGTACCTGAGGATTGATTAGAAACGTAGTTTGACTTGTTTATTGGTAACTTTTGAGATGAACTTGTGTGCATTTTTAACGAGGGAAACTGGTGGATTACTGAATCAAGCACGCCAACTAAACTGACTTTTTGGGGATATAAAGGACTTTTTCAAACAAAAGGACCATTTGTGATGTAGCTGGGACCCTTGGAATTGCAAACAGAGGAAGATCTTCAAAGGTAAGTGATTTATTTTATTGCTATTTCTGACTTTCGTGACGCCTCTGCTTGTTTGGAAAATGTTTAACGCTTTTGTATGTGGGCGCTTTCCTCAGATAATCGCATGATATGCTTTCGCCGTAAAGACTTTTTGAAATCTGACAAAGCAGCTGGATTAAGAAGAAGTTAAGCTTTGAAACAATGTAGGACACTTGTATTTTCATTCATGTTTAATATTACGATTTTGTATTTTGAATTTGGCATGCTCCGATTTCACCGGATGTTGTCAAATCCCCACTAGAGGGATTTACGTACTAAGAGGTTCATTAAATAGTACCCGCAAAACACCAGTCTTAACAGCAACAGTGAAGAGGCGACTCCGGGATGTTGGCCTTCTTGGCAGAGTTGCAAAGAACAAGCCATATCTAAGACTGGCCAATAAAAGGAAAAGATTAAGGAGTGATGGTTGCTGATAATGGGCCTCTTGTACACCTATGTAGATATATATATATATTTTTAAATCAGCCATTTCCAGCTACAATAGTCATTTACAACATTAACAATGTCTTCACTGTATTTCTGATCAATTTGATGTTATTTTAAAATGGACAAAAAAAGCGTTTTTCTTTCAAAAACAAGGACATTTCTAAGTGACCCCAAACTTTTGAACGGTAGTGTGTGTGTAAAAGTAAAGGAAAAAAACAGAAGCATTCACTAAGTTGTCTGAGGTTTACCTTGCCATGGAGGAGAAACAGCCTCAAACCATCTCAATTATCTTTAGCGGACACTTTAGGAAAGGACAAAGTCACTACTGGCCAAGGCTCGCTGACAATGGCCTGCACAGCCTACATTTGTAGTATACATTATTGGATACATTATAGGGTACCTTATATCAGTGGTTCAATTCCGTTCCTTGAGTAACCATTAAAGTACAGTTAGGTTGCCCCAGACCCACACTTGTGGTTGTCCACGACAACACAACTGTACTGTTGGGGTTACTCAAGGAAAAGTGTTAACTGATAAGGTAACCTTTGGTAATGTTTCCAGTGCACACAAAGCTTCACAAACTCACCTTTTTGCGGAAAATAGGCTTGGTCTGTCCACCGTAACCGGACTGCTTTCTGTCATATCTCCTCTTACCTAAAACACATATCAGTTATTTATCTTGGAACACATCGCAGTCCATGCTACCTGCCAATGCTCATTTTGAGACAAACTCACCTTGTGCATAGAGGGAATCCTTTCCCTTCTTGTACTGGGTAACTTTGTGAAGCTGGTGCCTCTTGCACTTCTTGCAGTAGGTCCTGCGCGTCTTTGGTACATTCACCTGAATCACACAAACATTAATTTAGAAACATGTACACCGACAGTGCAGTAGTATGGTACATTGTCATTTACAGTACCTCTGTATTCGTATTTATTCACTGAACACTGGGCATCAAAACAGATAACCAGTATGGTGGTCAGGTCACTACCATTCAACCTAAGGAGCTACTACCCAGACAAGAGCCTTTTCCCATCTATGTGGCATTTTTGTTCAAAATACTAGTTACATGTGCATACTTTCTGCCACAAAGTTATATATTCAAGTCTACCAACAATCGGTTTGGTGACCGGCTGGCTCTAGAAGGTAACGTAGACACCATTGTCTCCTTAACGTGCACCACTTAGCTACTTGAAGACCAGCCTATAGTACATTTGCTACGTTTAAAAACGGTAACAAGTACTTAGCAATGATGCACATCTAAAATGGTAATACCAACTTAATTATGTTGCCAAAAATACTATAACGTGGGCGATTTCATGTTCCATGTAGCTCGCGATATCACCGATGTAATCATTCGCTCGAGTTTTGTTATAGGCAACTATATTGGGATATACAGATACAATCACTAATAATGGGCTAAATGTGTCCCTAACCATTGCGTTCACACATTAGGCACTTTAGAACGTAGCTAGTCCATGTATATTTCAAAGATTACAGTAGATGTTTTAAGCGTATTCATGGTGAAGTTTCATACCATTGTGACGGCCCGATCCAGACGAAAAAAGGAAGAACGAAGCCGGTAGCACTCCTTCGTAAAGACCATTGGCTGATGCAGAAGTATAGCTCCTAATTTTGAACACTGCCACCTTATGTTTGGGAGTGTGGAATAGAACCAAATACTATATATTACAGAAGTAGGCCTTCAGTACAAAGCCTCAATATACAGCACGGGATCTGGCACCTCTCTGTTTTGGACTGTTTCGTTCCGATGTTGTGCCGAAAATCTCCCGGTGTCGTCCCCCGCAAGATGCCGCCCTGGGTGGTTGCCCATGTCGCCCGTACTTAAATCCGCTACTGATTTTGTATTAGTCTATAAATACATCTCTTTGCCAAAATTCATAATCTCTCCCATGTCTTATTCGACTAGTATTTTTGAAAATGTAAGGATACTAATTCAGCCCAAGTTTTTCTGAAATGTGTATAGTTTACCAACAGATTACTGCCACCTCTATGTTTAATATAACACACATACATTTATTATTCATTTCGGTTGCCTATCCTGACGTGAATTTTGTTCTATAGACAGTATTTGACTCTAGCCAAATGGCACAACACCGGAACCGATTTGGCCGGAACCAGTACCTCTCATGGCATGAAAAATTATGTAAACTTTTTGCAATGTAAATTTTTTTATAACATCAAAGTTCATTCGAGTTGACTCTTTGTTAATTCTCTTTTGTTAATGTGAAAATGTAGAATTTCAGCCCTGTAGCCTGATATTCTGAATTGATTCGGGTTGAGCCGAGACGGGTTTAGGGTTTGTGCAATTTTGCAATCTATGTTGGAGACCAAAGCAAGGCTGCGTGAGAAGCCCGCCTGTATCTCTCAACAGAACTAGAATGAGATTCACTTTCTACAATCTCTCTCCCTCTCGTTGCAACCTGCGAGAAGGGTTCTGGAGGAGCTGCAACAGCCCTGATGAATTGAAATACATTTGTCAAAGTCTGTTCAGAAACTAATTAAATAATTTACAATAGCCTACTACACGATCACTGGTCATCTCTATTGCCTCTGATCTCACTTGTTTGTAAATTATGTCAAAGTGTTGGACTGTGCCCCTGGCTATCCATAAATGTAAAAATAATAACAAGACAATTTTGTGGTCTGGTTTGCTTAGTATAAGGAATTGTAAAGGATTTACACATTTACTTGTGAAACTTAACTAGGCCTATTTTAAAACCCAAATACGTTTAGACTTTTACTCAAGTAGCATTTTACTGGGGGACTTTTACTTGAGTCACTTTCTATTAAGGTACACCACATGACCAAAAGTATGTGGACACGTGCTCTGTCGAACATCTCATTCCAAAATCATGGGCATGGATTTGGTCCCCCACTTTGCTGCTATAACAGCCTCCACACTTCCGGGAAGGTTTTCCACGAGATGTTGGAACATTGCTGTGGGGACTTGCTTCCATTCAGTCAAAAGAGCATTAGTGAGGTCGGGCACTGATGTTGGGCGATTAGGCCTGGCTTGCAGTCGGACCTAGCCCGAACCATGAAAAACTGCCCCAGACCATTATTCCTCCTCCACCAAAGTTTACAGTTGGCACTATGCATTGGGGCACATAGCATTCTCCTGGCATCCGCCAATTCCAGATTCATCCGCCGGGCTGCCAGATGGTGAAGCATGATTCATCACTCCAGAGAACGCTTTTCCGCTCCGGAGTCCAATGGCGACGAGCTTTACACCACTCCAGCCGACACTTGGCATTGCACGTGGTGATCTTAGGGTTGTGTGCGGCTGCTCGGCCATTGAAACCCATTTCATGAAGCTCCTATCCAATAGTTATTGTGCTGGCATTGCTACCAGAGGCAGTTTGGATTTCTCACTTCAACCGAGGACAGGCAATTTTTACCTGCTATGCACTTCAGCACTCAGCGGTCCCGTTCTGTGAGCTTGTGTGCCACTTAGTGGCTGAGCCGTTGTTGCTCCTACATGTTTCCACTTCACAATAACAGCACTTGCAGTTGACCGGGGAAGCTCTAGGAGGGCAGAAATTGGACAAACTGACCTGTTGGAAAGATGGCATCCTTATGACGTTGCCACGTTGAAAACCACTGAGCTCTTCAGTAAGGCCATTCTACAGCCTATCTTTGTCTATGGAGATTGTATGTGTGCTCAATTTTATACACCTGTCAGGAAGTTGTGTGGCTGAAATAGCTGAATCCACTAATTTGAAGGGGTGTCCACAATAAATGTCTACATACATTTATTTATACAGTACCATTCAAAGGTTTGGACACACCTAATCATTCAAGGATTTTTATTTATTTTTACTATTTTCTACATTGTAGAATAATAGTGAAGACATCAAAACTATGAAATAACACATATGGAATCATGTAGTAACCAAAAAAGTTAAATAAATCAAAATACATTTTATATTTGACATTCTTCAAAGTAGCCACACATTGCCTTGATGACAGGTTTGCACACTCTTGGCATTCACTCAACCAGCTTCATGAGGTAGTCACCTGGAATGCATTTCAATTAACCGGTATGCTTTGTTAAAAGTGAATTTGTAGAATTTCTTTCCTTCTTAATGCATTTGAGCCAATCAGTTGTGTTGTTACAAGTTAGGGGTGTTATACAGAAGATTGCCAAGAACAGCTCAAATAAGCAACAAGAAATGACAGTCCATCATTACTTTAAAAACTTATTTGGGATCGGTGTCACGTCCACGGGATGGTTGAGCTAACGTAGGCTAATGCGATTAGCATGAGGTTGTAAGTAACAAGAACATTTCCCAGGACATAGACATATCTGAAATTGGCAGAAAGCTTAAATTCTTGTTAATCCAACTGCACTGTCCAATTTACAGTACCTATTACAGTAATAGAATCCCATTCTATTGTTTGAGGAGAGTGCACAATTTTGAACATGAAAAGTTATTAATAAACAAATTAGGTACATTTGGGAAGTCTTGATACATCATTTTGAACAGAAAATACAATGGTTCATTGGATCAGTCTAAAACTTTGCACATAAACTGCTAGTGGCCAAAATCAATATTGCACCTGGGTTGGAATAATACATTATAGTCTTTCTCTTCCATTTAAAAAATTATAGTACAAAAAAATACAAAATAACGTTTTTTTTTTCTTTGTATTCTCTTTTACCAGATCTATTGTAATATAATAATAATAATAATAATAATAATAATAATATAATAATAATAATATAATATAATATTTATTTAACACTTTTTTGGTTACTACATGTTTTGGTTACAACACTCCTGTGTTGTGTTGGCTATGTGCTTAGGGTCGTTATCCTGTTGGAAGGTGAACATTCGCCCCAGTCAGAGGTCCTGAGCTATCTGGAGCAGGTTTTCATCAAGGATCTCTCTGTACTTTGCTCCCTTCATATTTCCCCCGATCCTGACTAGTCTCCCATTCTCTGCCGCTGAAAAACATCCCCACATCATGATGCTGCCACCACCATGCTTCACCATATGGATGGTGCCAAGTTTCCTACAGACGTGACGTGACATTCAGGCCAAAGAGTTCAATCTTGGTTTCATCAGACCAGGGAATCTTGTTTCTCATGGTCTGAGAGCCTTTTAGGTGCCTTTTGGCAAACTCCAATTGGGCTGCTATGTGGCCTCTTACTCAGGAGTGACTTACGTCTGGCCTCTCAACCATAAAGGCCTGATTGGTGGAGTTCTGGAGACCAAAGCCCTCACCTCCCTGACAAAGGGTCTTCTCCTCGATTGCTCAATTTGGCCTGGAGGACAGCTTTAGGAAGAGTCTTGGTGGCTCCAAACTTCTTCCATTTAAGAATGATGGAGTCGACTGTTCTTGGGGACCTTCATTGTTGCAGAAATGTTTTGGTACCATTCCCCAGATCTGTGCCTGGAAACAATCCTGAGCTCTATGGACAATTCCTTTGACCTCATGGCTTGGTTTCTTCTCTGACATGCACTGTCAACTGTGGGACCTTATACAGACAGGTGTATGCCTTTTCAAATCAATTTAATTTACCACATGTGGACTCTAATCAAGTTGTAGAAATATCTCAAAGATGATCAATGGAAACAGGATGCCCCTGAGCTTATTTTTGAGTCTCAGAGCAAAGGGTCTGAATACTTATGTGAACAAGGTATCTGTTTTTATTTTTAATACATTTGCTAACATTTCTGAAAACCAGTTTTTGCTTTGTCATTATGGGGTATTGTGTGTAGATTAATGAGAAAAATGATGTCATCAATTTTAGAATAAGGCTGTAATGTAACAAAATGTGGAAAAACTCAAGGGGTCTGAATACTTTCCAAATGCACTGTGCTATAGGAAGCCACCCTTGTGGAATGGTGCATACAGTGTACTATGGCAGTGTCATTGTCTCCTGCGCTTCCCAACAACATTTTCTTGTGCGCGTCCCACAAATGTTTGGTTTTCCGTGTCTGCATTACTTGCCAGGGAAGGGAAACATTCTGTGAATATTGAAGCATTGTATCAACAAGGTGGCTCTGAGAATATTGATTTCAACATAGTCGCCAACAAATCGGCTATGTCTGGTATTATCGTGTTGCCTATGCAGTAGTTGCACGATCTGTGTGATTATTGTATATTTTCAAAACCCCTACATACACACTATAGCTAAGTAACTTAGCAATATTTAATGACGTTTTACCAGCAAGATTGATCTGTTAGATTATCTCATTTTAATTGAGGAAGATGTCAAAGCAAGGCTGATAGACTGAGAGGTGGACATGCATTACACCAGAGGCGGTTAGACTACAGGTAGGGATTAGGGATGCAGGTGAGGATGTGGATGAAGTAGGCCTAGAACAATATGTTTAATAAAATGTTTGCCCAACTTAGTCATGAATGATTTGCATTATCTCAATTATCATTCTGTCACTGCATGACAATGTACAATTGGTTCTATTAGGGACAGATAGAAATTTACTGGGGGTGAGGGTTGTCTAGCAGTTGTTTTTTTGTTACTTTAGGGAGGCTGTGTTTTTTTGGGGGGGTCATAGGGGCGGGGAGTGCGTTGTTTTGGGGGTGGGGTTACATTTGTTCTTCTGCTCGTATTTACCCTATAAACAATGGCTTGACGTACTTTTGATATTACCCTAATAAAGTTTAGAAGCTTTTATGAAAGTTTGGTATGGTGTGGCTATTATTAAGCTTAAGCTACTGCAGGCACAATCTCTTTGATAAGAAGGCAGTGCGCCCTGCGGCTCCAACTGACTGACAGTTGAACTTGAGGCGAGGAAGACTGTTTCAGGCCTACCAGAGTTACTCCTATAATCTAACAATATAATGCTTGTCTTTATACAAAATATTTGGATAAAAAATGTACGAATTACCCTCCTTCTGTAAGTCTATATCTGTGTAGCCAATAAAGAAATGCATGTCGGTGTCATAGCATGCCACCGGCATATCTCAAAGGGGTAAGGCCTAACCTTCTCTTCCTTTATATAGGGTATATATATATATTAAAATATGAATATCATACAGTGGACTCATACCCAGAATCTCTAGTGGCACAGCTATGCAATGCAGTGCCTTAGATCACTGTGCCACTCGGGAGACCAGAAACAACACCTTCTATTAAAATAAACAAACAAGTAACCCCTTTCCGGTCATCTAAATATTGCAACCTGTTGCATTACTTTAGTAAAAATATAAACCTGTTGTTTAACAAATGTAGAACCTTCAAAAAGTTGGTGCTTTCTCATCAGTTTAATAATCAATACTTATTTCAATCTACTTTAATTGCTGGACACTGTTCCATGTAATGGAAACAGATTATAATTTTAGAAATTCACTGGTGTTACCTAAACTACAAAACCAAGCAACAATAATCAGAAACGGTCAAATAACGTTTCTCATACTTCTACTTCAAACGTCCCATTGCCCGCTTGCTTTCAACCGCAACTAATCTTGTTCTCAAGGCTCAATCCCTCTACTCATCATTTAACCTTGTATTAAAACCTCAGCTTTTCAAATTACTAAGGTATTGCATCATTAGAGTGCTATGAAAAAAAAAAACATGAATAACCTTACCATTCACATACTGTCAACACTCATTAAGTTGACATCAACCCTCCTTATCAATGTCTTCGTCACTGTCACCCATCGCAAGGTTTATAAAATAAAATAAACCAAAGCATGATTATTCTCACCTTACTAGAAGGCAATGTTTACATTGTAGTCTACCCTAACAATATTACTCTATATTTTTAATACCAATCTCTGCTGGATATTCCCTCTCTGCTTCACACTTACTAAACGGCTATTATTTTAAGATTAACCAGTAACGCGCCAAATCTATAAAATACCTCAGCCAATTCTTAATCAATCCAAATTCAAAATTCTTACTTTCCAATTGACTTACTTTCCTTTGTTAACCTTCACTAATCTACATCTGTTTCCATAAACTCAGAAAGCCCTCCACAATCTCTACTATACTCTACCTCTGTCTTTCCACTACCTCTGTCTTTCCATCTAACGTTACTATACCAGGATATTTTTATTTTATTTATAATAGTCAAAACAAACAACTTCTGTTCACAGGGAGGCCACTTTAATTACTTGTGACCCCTCCTCCCTTCCATCAATTCAATAAATCTATTTTTGAAATCAACTAAATAAAAAGTGTCTCATGAGTTTAATACCCCCAGGGTTTTCGTGAGTTGCATTGTTCTCAAAACACCCAAATATGTTATCTCTTGTTTCACTGGTTGAACTTGCCCAACATAGGAGTTGGCTAGAGCAGACAGATCTGGGAACAGGCTACACCTATCCAGCCTTTATTCACAAACTATTTTATTCCGATGATGATAATTTAATACATATTGACAAGGTTAACTTGCTCTCCATAGGGGTCTTAATGTGGGAGGTCTACACCTTGGGAAGACTGCCCTAAGAACGGTTAAACAACAATGAGATAGTGGATAAGGTTTCAAGAGGCTCCTCTATCGCCCCCATATGGCCAATGATAGAGTCTTCACCATCCAGATCAGCTGTTGGCTGGATGTACGTACGTACAGTATACAGAATAATGCCTGGTCCCAGATCTGTGTATTCTGTCTTTCCAACTTTTATGGTCATTGTCAAGGCAAACAGCACCGTTCTGGGATAAGGCTAGCTAAGTGGGGGTCAAAGATAATGGTCAGAGAAATGGACATACATGTCAGCTTGACAACTTGTAATCTAATTGTTTGCCCCACCCTCATGTATTGTATCTCCTCTTGCGTTGACTGGCAGAAGGCGGACGAGAGACCCACCTTTCAGGAGCTGTCGGTGACTGTTCAGGACTTGCTCTACGAGCTCCAGTAGATCCAACTACCATATTCTGATTGAAACACAGTTCACAGACTCACCCCTCTGGCAGATACACTTCCTCATGCAGAAAAGACTGAAGTCTTCATAAACTCAGGGCCTAATCCATTCTGGACATCATCCATTGGAGAAGTAGATGAAACTTAAACTTAAAGAATTCCTGTGAGAGAGCTGAGAGATGCGTTATGGTTGAACATGGGACTCTTATGACAAACTCCAGTAGTTAAATAAAATCTTATTTGAGGAATGTAACTGTTGGTAATTGAGAACATGATAGATATTAAATGTTTTTCCTTATTTATTTATTATGTTTTCCTTTATTACTATCATTGGTAAATTGCTTTCAATTAAATATATTATATAGTCCTATCTATTTCTGTAAGATTTCATATTTATTTACTGTCTATCCACTGAAATGTATGCTTAGTAGAAATACATTTTATCAACTGAAAATGTAGTTGTGGTTTTATAAAACTATTGAGAAAGAACAGTAGCCTACCTTGCATTGTCTGAGCCTCTATCTCAGATAAGCATTTTGCACATGACATTAATAAGGATAGTCAGGAAGGGAGACTCGGTATCTCTGAGAGGAAGTTGATCAAATGTATTTAACACGTCATTTTTGTTGGACCCAAATCCAATGAAATGTACTGTTATTTGGGGCGCACTTTCTGATTGGTCGAGCTCTCTTCCGTTTCCTGTGATGCGCCTAGCCCATCCACACACGTGAAGGTCTGTGAATATCTCTGTTCAATTTATAACCGATTTCTGCATGAACATGGAGAACCAAGGAGCAACAGCAGACCCTCAACTTCAGCAATTCATCGAAATCGAGTCCCAAAAACAAAGGTTTCAGCAGTTGGTTCATCAGATGACTGAAGTGTGTTGGGTAAGAAACGTTTCCGCAATGATATCTAGCAAGCTAGCTAGCTACTTGAACATCAATTGAATGAATGCATAGACAGTTAGCCAATAGTACAATGGGCATGTAGACTCCTTAATTGTACTAGCTAGTTTGTGTTTAGTAGCTAGCTAGTTGGTAATGCCGGTTTGTTACAGCATCCTCTGGACGTCCCAACTCTGACGTCACCCCATTAAAGTTGAAATTTCAATCGGTTAGGGTAGGGACGCACCAAGGATTCCAGATAACACTAGCCATAAAAAAAGTGTTTAAATGTTAAGTTATTCATGCCTGATGCAATGCCCTCCACTCCATGCAATGACGTGATCCAACCAATGATTGAACACCTGTCTCCTCTGGCTCTCCACAGGAGAAATGCATGGACAAACCTGGGCCAAAGCTGGATTCCCGGACAGAGATCTGCTTTGTGAACTGTGTAGAGCGCTTCATTGACACTAGCCAATTCATCCTGAACAGATTGGAGCAGACACAGAGGAGTAAGGGCTCCTTCTCAGAATCCATGTCTGAATAGTCCAGCAACACCCTCCTCGACTGACAATCAAGATGTGGCTTACAGCAATACCAGCTTTCTATATGGTGCAGTGAGAATACTGTCCAAAAACCAGGGTGGGGAAGAAACATGACGTTTTGATAAAAGTTCCTTGGTTTTGCACCTTGCATCATGTCACCGAGACAAATAAAGAGTCTTGGCCAATTTCTCTCACCGAGCAGGACACAAGATTAATTCCACGTTCACGTGCTAGTCAGACCTAGGAAACTCACATTTCCGACACGGTAACTGGTTGTATTAATACATGTTCCGCTTTCAACAAATTAGCAAGTTGTACACTTCCGAGTTTCCGGCTATTATTTGGTTATTAGCAAATATCTTCATATTGTTTTTCTGAAACTGTTGTAAATTGAATGAAAGAGCCTGTCGCATGTTGATCATATAACTGAGATGGGAGATCTTTCATTCGTTTGATTTGATAAAAATCTTGACCAGCTGTTGAGGTTGTGTCCTGGGGCATTGAAGAGAAGGGCCAAATAAATGGGACAGTCAATTCGCCACCGCCTCGGAAAGCCACTGGAACTCACTGCATTCAGTATCAAGTCAGAGTACGAACAATGTCTTGTTGGGAAAAGGGCATAATCTATAGCTGAAACAAGTGTTCCATTGTATATTTGCAATAAACAAATATATTGCCTACTTTGTCATCGTTGGCCATGACTTGAATACAATGTGGTCCCAGTATTAGGGTATTGCTGCGTAAAAGGTTAAAGATAATTGTTTATTCACATACTCAAAGAATCAACAGTATTTTACAAATAAATTATTAAGAAATACAATAGTTAGTATGGCACATGCGGTAGGAATGCATTTCAAAAGTGTTGGTCTAGGAAAGAGCCTCAGTTAATACTGATTCATATCCATGATCAGTGAAATAATACAATTGAGGTATTACAGTAACTTGTTAGTCAGATTTTGTTCAATCTTCACACAACCAGTAACTTACTGTATGAAACACAGATGATTTAACTGCCTACACTAAGATAAAAGCTGCATTGCCTTGATTCACAGTAGGTCTTGTAGCATTAAAGACATTAAAATCCAGGAATGAGACCAATAGGCCTATCAATAAGTCTGAAAAACAAGGCAGTTCGGTAAACTATTTGATCTCAAAACTAATATCAATACATTCAATTTGATCACACTCGGTGACTTCATATTTTAAATTGTGTACCTTTAAAACTCATTCATAGCACGACATACAGTTGAAGTCGGAAGTTTACATACACCTTAGACAAATACATTTAAACTCAGTTTCACGATTCCTGACATTTAATCCTAGTAAAAATTCCCTGTCTTAGGTCAGTTAGAATCACCACTATGTCAGAATAATAAGTGATTTATTTCAGCTTTAATTTCTTTCATCACATTCCCAGTGGGTCAGAAGTTTACATACACTCAATTAGTATTTGGTAGCATTGCCTTTAAATTGTTGAACTTGGGTCAAACATTTTGGGTTGCCTTCCACAAACTTCCCACAATAAGTTGGGTGAATTTTGGCCCATTCCTCCTGACAGAGCTGGTGTAACTGAGTCACGTTTGCAGGCCTCCTTACACGCTTTTTCAGTTTGGCCCACAACTTTTCTATAGGATTGATGTCAGTGCTTTGTGATGGCCACTTGACTTTGTTGTTCTTAAGCCATTTTGTCACAACTTTGTAAGTATGCTTGGGACCCATTTGCGACCAATCTTTCACTTCCTGACTGTTGTCTTGAGATGTTGCTTCAATATATATATATATATATATATTCATATAGATGTTCCACATAATTTCCCTCCTCGTGATGCCATCTATTTTGTGAAGTGCACCAGTCCCTCCTGCAGCAAAGCACCCCCACAACATGATGCTGCCACCCCTGTGCTTCACGGCTGGGATGGTGTTCTTCGGGCTTGCAGGCCTCCCCCTTTTTCCTCCAAACATAACGATGGTCATAATGGCCAAGCAGTTCTATTTTTGTTTCATCAAACCAGAGGACATTTCTCCAAAAAGTACGATATTTGTCCCCATGTGCAGTTAAAAACCTAGTGTGGCTTTTGAATGGTGGTTTTGAAGCAGTGGCTTCTTCCTTGCTGAGCTTCTTCCTTGCTGAGCGGCCTTTTAGGTTGTCGATATAGGACTTGTTTTTGTGTGGATATAGATACTTTTGTACCTGTTTCCACCAGCATCTTCATAAGGTCCTTTGCTGTTGTTCTGGGATTGATTTACACTTTTCACAACAAAGTACGTTCTTCTCTAGGAGACAGAATGCGTCTCCTTCCTGAGCGATATGACGACTGCATGGTCCCATGGTGTTTATAGTTGCGTAGTATTGTTTGTACAGATGAACGTGGTACCTTCAGGCGTTTGGAAATTGCTTCCAAGGATGAACCAGACTTGAGGTCTACAATTTGTTTTCTGAGGTTTTGGCTGATTCTTTTGATTTTCCCATGAAGTCAAGCAAAGGGTCACTGAGTTTGATGGTAGACCTTGAAATTTATCCACAGGTACACCTCCAATTGACTAAAATTATGTCAATTAGCCTATCAGAATCTTCTAAAGCCATGACATTTTCTGGAATTTTCAAAGCTGTTTAAAGGCACAGTCAACTTAGTGTATGTAAACTCTGATCCACTGGAATTTCGATACAGTGAATTATAAGTGAAATAATCTGTAAACAATTGTTGGAAAAATCACTTGTGTCATGCACTATAGTTTGTCAACAAAACATTTGTGGAGTGGTTGAAAAACGAGTTTTAATGACTCCAACCTAAGTGCATGTAAACTTCCGACTTCAACTGTACATAAACCACTTTTATATACTTTAGAAACAACATCTAGAGATAAACGGGAGACCTGTTGAGTGGTTTAGGCGTACCCTTAAGTAAAAATTAAATGATATTGGACTTTGCTAATAGCTCAACGTGCCCATCTTTGTCATTATAGAAATCCAGAGTGCTGACTCGATTACAGTTCATGACCGTTGTAGCAAGGCAAACTATCCTTCCAGTGGTTATTGCATTATAAGATTTAATTCAATACAGATTTAGTGAACATATTTTTCACTTCTCTACGCAGGTGTTTAAATATCAAATAAACAGAAATGTAAAGCTTGGCAATGGGCAATTGGTCTCTGAACATTTAGCCTTTGTCTAAGCAGGCTTGAGGTCAATTCAGTTTAATTCAGGAAATTAAATTAATGAATTGAAAATTGCCTATTGTTTTCTGAGAGCATTTTTCGAGTCATGAATTGAGCTTCAATCATACTGAATTGACCCCAACCCAGGTGTTAAGTGGTGACAAAGCCATTGTTCCTCCAAATGGAGCACTCTGGAGTATACCCACGCTTTGAGCTGCCCTCTCTGGGCAGGGCCACGTAAGGCTGCTGGCCCCAGGGGGACCCTGGAGGCCCCTTCCTCAGGTACAGTGGCAGTGAGTCCCAGCTGAATGTGATGTCTTTACATGCATGAAGGAGGAAGATACCCAGGATGATTGTGAGGAACCCACTGACGGTTCCCACAGCTCCGTCCATGGTCATGCTCAGCCACTCCTTGAAGAGGATGGCCGAACACACCATTACGGAGGTGGTGAAGAACACTTAATAGATGGGCGTGACAATGGACGTGTTGTAAATGTCCAAGGCTTTATTGAGATAGCTGATCTGGATGCGGAGGTAGATCACCAGGCAGATGAGTAGACACCAAAACAGGGGTTCCTTTAGGACAGTGGTGCCGGTGAATTGCTTGATGACAATGCACAATAGACATAATGAATCCTGGGAGAGACCACAGTCGGAACGCTTGAATGAGTACATTCTGGGAGCATGATGCAATAGTTTATATTCTTGCATTTTTACATATTAACAAGCCAATTATTTTATGGATCAGTGGCTCTTAACCGATGCTGAGTGATTTAGCATAGGTCACTATGAGACTGATGTAACATGTTTCTCAAATTATAATCTTAGTTCGTAGCAGGCTGCCCCAAAAAGATTGTCAGCGTTATCAAGGAGATTGGCCTAAAGAAGGCGCCGTACATATTTACTAATCGTAATAAAATAAAATAAAAATGGATTTGTCACGAGCGGCGAACACAACGGTTGTAGACATTACAGTGAAATGTATGTTTTACAAGCCCTTCCCAACAATGCAGAGTCGACAGAACGGCCCTAAATAACAAAGTCGGGATGGAACTCGTAAGATGTCGCCCTTCTCCGTCGTCGCCATCTTACACAATGTGTAGGGTTGGGAATTGCCAGGGATCTCACAATATGATATTATGACGATACTTAGTGCCTTCAGAAAGTATTCATACCCCCTGACTTATTCCACATTTTTGTTGCATTACAGCTTGAATTCGAAATTGATTAAATCGATTTTTTTGTCTCACCCATCTACACACATTACTCCATATAATGAAAGTGAAAACATGTTTAGACATTTTATCAAATGTATTGAAAATGAAATGGAGAAATATTTAATTTACAAAATTATTCACACCCTGTTGCTATGACACTACAAATTGAACTCAGGTGCATCCAATTTCCTTTGATAATCCTTGAGATGTTACTACATCTTTGAGTCCACCTGTGGCCAATTCAATTGTTTGTACAATTTAGAAAGAAACACACCCATCTCCATATAAGGTCCCACAGTTAACAGTACATGTCAGAGCGGAAACTCTGGCTGTCACGTTCTGACCTTTATTTTCTGTGTTTTGTGTTTAGTTAGTATGGTCAGGGCGTGAGTTGGGTGGGCAGTCTATGTTTGTTTGTCTAGGTTTTGGGAATTTCTATGTTTCGGCCTAGTATGGTTCTCAATCAGAGGCAGGTGTCATTAGTTGTCTCTGATTGAGAATCATACTTAGGTGGCCTGGGTTTCACTGTGTGTTTGTGGGTGATTGTTCCTGTCTCTGTGTGCACCAGATAGGACTGTTTTGAGTTTCACATTTCTTATTTTGTTAGTTTTGTTCATGTGTACCTTATAGCATTAAAAAGTACCATGGAAAATTACCACGCCGCGTATTGGTCCTCTGATCCGTTTCGCCTCTCCTCTTCGGAAGAAGAGGAGGAAACTCATTACAGAATCACCCACCAAAATCGGACCAAGCGGCGTGGTAAAGGACAGCGACGACAGCAGCAGCAGCATCAACAACAGAGGCCACCATCACAGGACTCCTGGACATGGGAGCAGATACTGAACGGAGAGGGACCCTGGGCACGGGCTGGGGAAAATCGCAGCCCCAAAGCAGAGCTGGAGGCAGCGAAAGCTGAGCGGCGGCAATATGAGGAGCCAGCACGGCAGTGCGTCAGGTACGAGAGGCAGCCCCAAATTTTTTTTGGGGGGCACACGAGGTGTGGTACTAAGCCAGGTAGCAGACCTGAGCTCACTCCTCGTGCTTATGATAAGCAGCGCATTACTGGTCAGGCACCGTGTTATGCGGTTGAGCGCACGGTGTCGCCAGTGCGTGTCCATAGCCCGGTGCGCTATAGGGCAGCCCCCGAGAGTGCCATGCGAGTGTGGGCATTGAGCCAGGGCGTATGGTGCCTGCTCAGCGGGTCTGGTCGCCGGTACGCAGTCTTGGTCCAGGTTATCCTGCGCCGGCTCTGCGTGCTGTGTCTCCGGGCGCTGGGAGGGTGCAGTGCGTCCTCTGCCTGCGCTCCGCTCGTACCGGGCAACTGTGGGAGTGGAGCCTAGGGGAGAGGTGCGTGTAGTAAGCACTAGATCTCCCGTGCTTACCCACAGCCCGGTTCAACCTGTGCCTGCACTCTGGAGGGTCCGGGCTCGAGTAGTTGTCCAGCCTGGGGAAGTGGTGCCAAGGTTGCGCACCAGAGCTCCAGTGCTCCCCCACAGCCCGGTCTTTCAGGCTCCTCCTAACACCAAGCCTCCTGAAAGTCTCCCCAGCCTGGTAGTTCCTGTGGCAGCCCCACGCACCAGGCTGTCTCTCAGTCTCCTCCCTGCAGGTGCTCCCGCCTGTCCGGCGTTGCTGCCGGAGCCTCCCGCCTGTCCGGCGCCGTTGCCGGAGCCTCCCGCCTGTCCGGCGCCGCTGCCGGAGCCTCCCGCCTGTCCGGCGCCGCTGCCGGGCCTCCCCTGTCCGGCGCCGCTGCGGGCCTCCCGCCTGTCCGGCGCCGCTGCCGGGAGCCTCCCGCCTGTCCGGCGCCGCTGCGGAGCCTCCCGCCTGTCCGGAGCCTCCCGCCTGTCCGGCGCCGCTGCCGGAGCCTCCCGCCTGTCCGGCGCCGCTGCCGGAGCCTCCCGCCTGTCCGGCGCCGCTGCCGGAGGCGTCCCGCCTGTCCGGCGCCGCTGCCTCCTGTAGCAGCTCCACGCACCAGGCTGTCTCTCTGTCTCCTCTCTGCAGGTGCTCCCGCCTGTCCGGCGCCGCTGCCGGAGCGTCCCGCCCATCCGGCGCCGCTGCGGGCGTCCCGCCTGTCTGGCGCCGCTGCGGGCGTCCCGCCTGTCCGGCGCCGCTGCGGGCGTCCCGCTTGTCCGGCGCCGTTGCGGGCGTCCCGCCTGTCCTGCGCCGCTGCGGAGCGTCCGCCTGTCCCTGCGCCGTTGCGGAGCGTCCCGCCTGTCCGGCGCCGCTGCGGAGCCTCCCGCTTGTCCGGCGCCGTTGCGGAGCGTCCCGCCTGTCCTGCGCCGCTGCCGGGCGTCCCGCCTGTCCTGCGCCGTTGCCGGAGCGTCCCGCCTGTCCGGCGCCGCTGCCGGAGCCTCCCGCCTGTCCGGCGCCGCTGCGGGCCTCCCGCCTGTCCGGCGCCGCTGCGGAGCCTCCCGCCTGTCCGGCGCCGCTGCGGAGCCTCCCGCCTGTCCGGCGCCGCTGCCGGAGCCTCCCGCCTGTCCGGCGCCGCTGCCGGAGCCTCCCGCCTGTCCGGCGCCGCTGCCGGAGCCTCCCGCCTGTCCGGCGCCGCTGTCGGAGCGTCCCGCCTGTCCGGCGCCGCTGCCGGAGCCCCTCAGCCCAGAGGCGCCAGAGCCCCTCAGCCCAGAGGCGCCAGAGCCCCTCAGCCCAGAGGCGCCAGAGCCCCTGTCCCTCTGTCCAGAGCCCCTGTCCCTCTGTCCAGAGCCCCTGTCCCTCTGTCCAGAGCCCCTGCCCCTCTGTCCCGAGCTGCCCCTCTGTCCAGTGGGGTCATTGAGAAGGGGTTGCCATGGTGAGAAAGCCACGGAGGCGGAAAATAAGGCGGACAAAGACAAGGGTGAAGTGGGGTCCGCGTCCGCGCCAGAACCGCCACCGCGGACAGATGCCCACCCAGACCCTCCCCTATAGGTCAAGGTTTTGCGGCCGGAGTCCGCACCTTTGGGGGTACTGTCACGTTCTGACCTTTATTTTCTGTGTTTTGTGTTTAGTTAGTATGGTCAGGGCGTGAGTTGGGTGGGCAGTCTATGTTGTTTGTCTAGGTTTTGGGAATTTCTATGTTTTCGGCCTAGTATGGTTCTCAATCAGAGGCAGGTGTCATTAGTTGTCTCTGATTGAGAATCATACTTAGGTGGCCTGGGTTTCACTGTGTGTTTGTGGGTGATTGTTCCTGTCTCTGTGTGTGCACCAGATAGGACTGTTTTGAGTTTCACATTTCTTATTTTGTTAGTTTTGTTCATGTGTACCTTATAGCATTAAAAAGTACCATGGAAAATTACCACGCCGCGTATTGGTCCTCTGATCCGTTTCGCCTCTCCTCTTCGGAAGAAGAGGAGGAAACTCATTACACTGGCAAAGAACTGTAGGTCACAGAGATAGAATTGTGATGAGGCACAGATCTGGGGAAGGGTATAAAACCATTTCTAGAGTGTTGAAAGTTCCCAAGAGCACAGTGGTCTCCATTATTGGGAAATTGAAAGAATATTGAACTACCCAGACTTTGTCCAGAGCTGGCCGTCTGAGTAACCAGGCAAGAAAGACCTTGGTCAGGGAGGTAACCAAGAACCCAATGGCCACTCTGACAGAACTACAGTTCCTTGACTGAGATAGGAGAACCTGCCAGAAGGACAACAGTCTCTACAGCATTTCACCAATCTGGGGCTTTATGGGAGAATGGTCAGACGGAAAAGGCACATGACAGCGAGCCTGGAGTTTGCAAAAATGCACATGAAAGACTCAGTGCATAAGGTAAAAGAGCTTGTGGTCTTATGACACACATTTTACTCTTTGGCCTGAATGCAAAGCAATATATCTGGAGAAAACCAGGCACAGCCTATTATCTGTCTAATGCCATTCTTACCGTGAAGCATGGTGGTGGCACCATCATGCTATGGGGATGCTTTTCAGTGGCAGGGACTGGGAGGGAACAATGAATGGTGCCAAATACAGGCAAATCCTTGATGATAACCTGCTTTAGAGTGCAAACGACCTTAGACTGGGGGGCGAAGATTTATGTTCCAACAGGACACTGTCCCCAAGCTTACAGCCAAAGCAACGGTGGAATTGCTTCAGAATAAGAATGTGAAAGTCCTCAAGTGGCCCAGGCAATAAAGAGACTTGAATCCCATTGAAAATCTGTGGAAAGACTTGAAATTGCTGTTCACTGCCGCTCCCCATCTAACCAAACAGCGCTTGAGAAAATATGCATGGAAGAATGGGAAAAAACAAGCAATGGACATTAGACCGGAGGACATCTGTCCTTTGGTCTGATGAGTCCAAATTTGAGATTTTTGGTTCCAACCGCTGTGTCTTTGTGAGACGCAGAGTAGGTAAACGGATGATCTCTGCATGTGTGGTTCCCAGGAAGGGAGGAAAAATGGAGTCATGATCAGATTAGCCAAAAGGAGGGCAGATGAGGGCCATGAAGACATTTTGATTTTTTTTACTGTAGCAGTGGTCCAAGGTTTTCCAGCGAGTACTACAGTCAATGTGTTGGTAGAACTTCGGTAGCGTTTTCCTCAAATTTGCTTTGCTAATATCCGCAGCTACAATAAATGCGGCCTCAGGATATGTGGTTTCCAGTTTGCATAAAGTCCAGTGTAGTTCTTTGAAGGCCATCATAGTATCGGCTAGAGGGGGAATATACACGGCTGTGAGAATTCTCTTGGGAAGTAATACGGTCAGCATTTGATTGTGAGGTATTCTAGGTCGGGTGAACAAAAGGACTTCAGTTTTTGTATGTTATCACAATTACACCATGAGTACTTAATCATGAAACATACACCGCTCTTTTTTTCTTCCCAGAGAGTTCTTTATTCCTGTCTGCGCGATGTACTAAGAACCCAGCAGGCTGTATGGACGGGGACAGTATATCCCGAGAGAGCCATGTTTCGATTTAACAGAGTATGTTACAATCCCTGATCCCTGGAAGGAGATCCTCATCCTGAGCTTGTCTACTTTATTATCCAGAGACTGAACATTAGCGAGTAATATACTCGGAAATGGTGGATGGTGTGTCCGCTCCGAATACCTCTTCTCCGCCGACTGTGTTTTGGAGCAGCCTCTGGAATAAGTTCAATTGCCCTGGCGGGTACGAACAAAGGATCCAATTTGGGAAAGTTGTATTCCTGGTCGTAATGCTTGTGAGTTACCATCACTCTGATATCCAAAAGTTATTTCCGGCTGTATGTAATAACCTCCCAAAAATTCTGGGCTAATAATGTAAGAGAACTAACACACACATAAACAAAATACTGCAAAGTTGCTTAGTAGCTAGAACCAGAGCTTACATATCTGTCTGCACCATATTTCCACAGACCATACATGTGCACTCTCATTGGACAGTGGGAGGGAATAAAATGTCACAAACCTTGGGGAACGTGGTGGAGTGGACCCCCAGGAGAGGTCTCAGCGGTTCACCACAGACAGAATGAGGAACTTCTTCCTGCGCCAGGGGTCCCGGACACAGACTGTGACTATGACAATAATAAAGTGGACAAACTGCTCAACACTGAGCTGACAGATTCTCTGGGTGGCCTTTTAAACCACTGCACTTCCCCATCTCTCAACCCAACTCAGGTCTACCCCCCATTTCTGCACTGACTCCTTCCCCAGTCAACGGACCGAAGAACACGAGGGGAGGGCTACGGATGAAGACTATCACATGCTGGAAGCTGTACATTCAACACCAGCTGTGGTGGAATAGCTCTACGAGAGAGTGCACTTATACAAAGCTCTAGAGGCCATTAACGGGTATGTGAGGTAGACCAATGGCTTCGTCCAGCAGCACATGCCATGGAAGTTGGACAGGGTTGACAGTAGAGACCAACTATGGCTAGACACCATCCTCAGCGTGTCTCTAGAGTATCTGAGGATATATGGGACACTCCTCCAGCCCATAGTACCAGATATGGCAGATAAGCTTCTGTCCAGGCTGGAGGTGAAGGCAGAGGAGAAGAGCTGGGCTGCTCTGGACTTCCTGGTAAAGTATAAGTGAAAAAACTACCTCGTTGAGGGCAGAGCACTGGGTCCTGACATTGGAGTACTGTTTAATCATCTGAAGTGGCCAAATGCAAAGAAAGGGAAAGCTAAGAAAGACGCTAAAGTGAAATCGTAAACATGAACATTCTATTTGATACGAGTGGAAATAAATTAGATTGAATGTCACTTGTGTACTGCATTATTTTTCCTGCATGTTTGATCTTGCTTGACTGCTGCTCATGTTTACAATTGATAATTGTTTTCTCCTGTCACCACCCCCCTTCTGCTAACAACTTTATTATTGTTCTTTATTTTATCATGTTGAACAATTTTACAGTTATAATTTGCATTACAATATTATGCCCCACCACCACACCACCACCTCCCATAGCCTCGTAATTACCAGACTGATGTCCATGCAGCGTCAGGCTGCTCATGGGATCAGGCAGCTCACGAGGCTACTGCTCCACCTCCTCGGAGGATAATTCTATTATTGTTCTTATTATTGTTCTTTATTTTATCAAGGCTAGGATTCAATCAAAGGTGCGTTAATCATGAACCCAGATCTTCCAGCCTGTAGGCAGACCTGCTAACCACCCCCTCAGTTCAGGAGAGTGTGTACTTACACTTCACTATTCTACAAACTCGGAAAATAGCAAGTCCCTCAAGTGTGCAAACCTCTCCAATGGCCCAAAGGGACGTTGCCATTAATGTAACAATTATAGCAAACCGTGACAGTGCAACCGTCCATGCGGATCTCGAATGCGGCTTATGCCTTTGATTTATTCCTAGCCCAAGTTCCAATATAGTTTAAATTGATTTTGATTATTATTTATTGATGTATTGTTTTGTAGACTACTTTATCATACATGATTTATGTATGTAATCGCCTCACATACTTACCTGAATTTGATACTGATGAACACCGTGGTTCTAAATGAATTGATGTTTTGGTTTGTTTTTTAAGATAAATTAAAATGGTTCTACTTACTTTTTGTTGTCCTTTTCACTCATTTCCACAATCAGTGAATCCCTCTTTTCAACCAGTTTGCTGTAATACTCTCTCTTGATTTCACGAGCCTCATCCCTGCTCTTATTAGAATCCACAACAGATCTGTCAAATTACTCCAGAGACATGGTAGAGGCAAGAATATCCAAATCATACTCACTCTGGCTGCCAACACCGCTGTTAGTGAAGATCACAGGCTCATTAATATTATTTATATTAATGTTTTTGTACTTTACCCCTTTTTCGTGCTATCAAATTAGTAGTTACAGTCTTGTCCCATCGCTGCAACTCCCGTACGGACTCGGGAGAGGTGAAGGTTGAGAGCCATGCGTCCTCCAAAACACAACCTTGCCAAGCCGCACTGCTTCTTGACACACCGCTCGCATAACCCGGAAGCCAGCCCCACTAATGTGCCGGAGGAAAAACTGTTCAGCTGGCAACCGATGTCAACGTTCATGCGCCCTGCCCCACACAAGGAGCCGCTAGATTGCGATGGGACAAGGACATCCCGGCCGGCCAAACCGTCCCCTAACCTAGACGATGCTGGGGCAATTGTGTGCCACCTCATTGGCCTCCCGGTCACGGGCGGCTGCGACACAGCCTGGGATTGAATCCGGGTCTGTAGTGACATCTCAATTACTGCGATGCAGTGCCTTAGACCGTTGCACCACTTGGGATGCCCTCACAGGCTCAAACTTACCTACGAGAACTATGTTTGTTCTTTATTTTTATTACCAAGTTGAAAACCATGTTTATAATGACCTTTTGTATAACTATTTTATGCCCAGCCACTACCGCCCCCATTTCAGAGGACCTTTATTATTTATTTATTAGATTATGTTGAAATAAAATGCCAAAACTTGTAGTTACAAATCTTATGACTATTTTATGCTCCGTCACCACGGCTCCCTTTTCGGGAGACACCTTTATTATTGTTCTTTATTTTATCAAGGCCAAGATTCAATCAAAGGTGCATTGTCGACGAGTGTGCTGTACTGTCGACAATGCGTCTATTAAAGGCATTTTCCCCGATGTTGGTGGAGATCGCATTTACAGTAATTTCTGCAGAAATCTGCTCAGGGGTAAGTTACCTTTAAGAATCAAGTGCAGTGTGCTTGTTGAAAATAGACATTTGATTGAATCCTGGCTCAAATTACAATAGTTTAAATTATTATTACTCATGTATTACTTTTTCACGTTCTATGACATTCCACTTTCCAAGAATATAGGACTTCCCAGGTATGGTTTGTTACATAATTCCCTCTGTTAGGGAGAGTGTGTCCACACGCTTCACTATAGCAAGTCCCTCACATGAGCACACCTCTCCAATGGCCCCCAAGGGATCATCCCACTGTTGCCACAAATGTAGCGATTTTAGTGAATGGCATCAGTGCAACAATTCTTGCTGATCTCGAACTCTGATTTCTCAGCCAGTAGGCAGATCTGCTAAGGGACAGTTCGAAATGTACTGGGGTAGGGGGTTGGTCCAAAGTATGGGAGGGTCACTTAACTTTTTTTTTTTTTTGCTTTGGGGAGGGTTGTGTGGTTTTTCCCTGGTTTACAATTGCCTTATTGCAGGTTTTCTATATAATTTCTTCCATCCTGACAAATTGTCTCATCTGCTTGCATGCGCCTCCCCTATCTCATCATTTAGCCACCCGATTTAGAATTTTATGCCCACTTTAGGTATCCGAAAGAAAAAAAATCATAATAATTTGATGAAACATTGAATTTGCTGCTATTCGCCCATAGAAACAGATTCATACACAGAAAAACAGATAATTAAAAATGTATCAAATAGGAAGTGTGTTTTAATGGGTCTGTCCTATATCTGAGAGACATTAGAAAAATCAGGAAATGTAGTTGATATTTAACCCATTTTTTTGCACTAAACTACTTTCATATATATTGCCATTCATTTGTTTAACTGGTACCTTTATACGGGCCATCTTCTCGTGTTTGTGAGACTCATATTAGTTTGTGGGCCAAACCGTTCGGACACTACAGAAGTTTTCGTGAGAAGACCAATTTTCAGGACCTCATGGTCTGACAAACACCGCTGTAGCTCAGTCACGTTTCACCACACATGCGGAAGGCCGGCATTGGCGGATGCGGTGGATTGAGACACAGCCCATGTAAAAAAACAGATATCTCTAGTTTAAACAGACGGCTTTTGATAGAGATTGTTTTATTATGCTCGTGGGTTAAATGCGTGTAACTGGAAATGATTTCCCTTTTTATGCACTTTTCTCTCAATTGTATTCGGACCTCGAACTTAATGGAAAAATACACCAAAACCACTTATTCCTACAATTTACAGTGTTAAATAACACTAATATGTGAGAAAAGAAATGTGTGAACATATGTTTCCTTTTGTCTTTATATAATGAGGTTGATAGCAACGTATGAAAATTATTGTGGAAATCTGTTGCAGCTCAACTACAAAACACACAATGCAATGCTCTCTCTAAGGGTTAAGCATACTTAGCTACACACAATAATACAAATTCAATATCAGAATGTGAAGTAGCTAGTTAGCTGGCAAACTGAAGTTATCGCCTACGATCATTACCTTACTGTTTTGGTCAGAACTTGAAGCAAAAGCTACCTAAGCATGAGCAAGGTTGCAACTTGCAAACCAGTCTTTCGTGCTTCTCAACCATATTGCTGTCCAATGAAATTGTCTGGATCATCATAAAGATGTTAAGATGGGGCCGTGGGTTTGGACCAGAAGTCCCTTCAGCAGTTGAGAACATGCTGCAAAGATATGAATAATAACGAACCCGATACATCATTTTCTTGATGAGGGGACAGTTCTTTAGTGACCCATATTAAACACGGTTCCTATTCATACATTACATCTTCCATGATTTTCTACAGATAGTAATAAAAATGATAATGTACAAGCAACAGAAAAAAATGCCTCCGGCAGCTCCAATGTATTGAGCTGTTGTAGACTTCAGACCTGTGCATGGCAGTAATGAGTGATTTACATTAGAAGTGCCTAAGAGGCATTTTTTCAGTTGCTTGTCATTTTGTATTTGAACCTTTTTTGGAAGTACATACCGACCATAACGGGAGTAAATGAAGATAGTTGCTCAGCGAAACTGCACATTTGGTGAGTGACAAATGTATTTTCACATAATGCTTGCAGAGCTGTCTAATGGGAGTTTGAATCAGAGCTTCCTGCGCGTTTGAGGAGACACAACATACTCATCGTCTACATCTCTAAACACACAGATACTGGGGCAGGT
This sequence comes from Oncorhynchus keta, assembly GCF_023373465.1. Classification (NCBI taxonomy): domain Eukaryota; kingdom Metazoa; phylum Chordata; class Actinopteri; order Salmoniformes; family Salmonidae; genus Oncorhynchus; species Oncorhynchus keta. The sequence goes on from NC_068450.1 coordinate 44,773,816, forward strand.
TTCAACCAGCTTCGCTGCTTGAACGCTGTCATGGCTGTCCTGTAAGGATCCAAATGGGTCAGATCAGCTTTGCAGTGGATGACGTCGGCCAGACTCCCTCTCGCCTGCAGAGGGGAGGAGAAGGGAGCTGGTGGGGGCATTGATGGTTCACACTCTGTTGTAACTCAAAGATTAGAACTTCAACTATCTTGCTCTCCAAATTCACACAGGAATGTGCCTTTGTTTCATAAACATTTTCACACCGAAACTCTAACACATTCTAAAGCAAACTTCTGAAACAACATTTCTAACATAGAACGTGGGCAACCTAAAGAATGTAATTTCAGTTGTTATTTTGTGATGTCATTAAAAATGTTTAAGGAAATAATGTATTTTATTTTGTATTTATTTCACATTTATTTAACCAGGTACGCCAGTTGAGAACAAGTTCTCATTTACAACTGCAACCTGGCCAAGATAAAGCAAAGCGACATAAACAACAAAGTTACACATGGGATAAACAAGTGTGTGCAAATGTCATAAGATTAGGGAGGTAAGGCCATAGTGTCAAAATAATTACAATTTCGCAATTAAAAACTGGAGTGATAGATGTGCAGAAGATGAATGTGCAAGTAGTGATACTGGGGTGCAAAGGATCAAAAAATAAATAATATGGGAATGAGGTAGTTGGGTGGGCTATTGATAGATGGGCTATGTACAGGTGCAATGATCTGTAAGCTGCTCTGACAGCTGATTCTTAAAGTTAGAGAGGGAGACATGAGTCTCCAGCTTCAGTGATTTTTGCAATTCGTTCCAGTCATTGGCAGCAGAGAACTGGAAGGAAAGGCGGCCAAACGAGGACTTGGCTTTAGGGATGACCAGTGAAATATACCTGCTGGAATGCGTGCTACGGGTGGGTGCTGCTATGGTGACCAGTGAGCTGAGAAAGTGGGGCTTTACCTAGCAGAGACTTATAGATGACCTGGAGCCAGTGGGTTTGGCGACGAATATGAAGCAAGGGCCAGCCAATGAGAGCATACAGGTCACAGTGGAGGGTAGTTTATTGGTGACAAAACAGACTGCACTGTGATAGCCTACATCCAGTTTGCTGACTAGAGTGTTGGAGGCTATTTTGTAAAAGACATCTCCGAAGTCAAGGATCGGTAGGATAGTCCGTTTTACAAGGATATGTTTGGCAGCATGAGTGAAGGATGCTTTGTTGCGAAATAGGAAGCTGATTCTAGATTTAATTTTGGATTGGAGATGCTTAATGTGAGTATGGAAGGAGAGTTCACAGTCTAACCAGACACCTAGGTATTTGTAGTTGTCCACATATTCTAAGTCAGAACCGTCCAGAGTAGTGATGCTAGACGGGCGGACGGTTGCCGGAAGCGATCGGTTGAAGAGCATGCATTTAGTTTTACTTGCATTTAAGAGCAGTTGGAGGCCACGGAAGGAGTGTTGCATGGCATTGAAGCTCATTTGGAGGTTTGTTAACAGTGTCCAAAGAAGGCCCAGAAGTATACAAAACGGTGCCGTCTGCATAGAGGTGGATCAGAGAATCACCAGCAGCAAGAGCGACATCATTGATGTATACAGAGAAAAAGAGTCGGCCCGAGAATTGAACCCTGTGGCACACCATAGAGACTGCCAGAGGTCCGGACAACAGGTCCTCTAATTTGACACACTGAACTCCATCTGAGAAGCAGTTGGTGATCCAGGCAAGGCAGTCAATTGAGAAACCAAGGCTGTTGAGTCTGCCGATAAGAATGCAGTGATTGACAGAGTCGAAAGCCATGGCCAGGTCGATGAAGACGGCTGCACAGTATTATCTTATATCGATGGCGGATATATCGTTTAGAATCTTGAGCATGGCTGAGGTGCACCCATGACCAGCTCAGAAACCAGATTGCATAGCAGAGAAGGTAAGGTGGGATTTGAAATGGTCTGTGTAACTTTAAAAGTATACACACTATTTGTGTGAAGTGTCCATCCTCTACGTTATGTATGAAATATGAACAATTATGAAAGTGTTTTTGTTGAGAGGGATATGATCTTAGAAACTATACGAGGAAATTGTTTCTATAACTTTGTAAGTAGTCACCTCCCCCTTGAGTGAGGTCAGAGTTTGTCAGCCCCAAACTGCCCTCACGAAGTGTTTAAAACGATGGGTTAAGAATGAACATATAAGCCCAGAGGCGTGTAGCTGCAGCCCATGTCCAAAGTGGTTCAAACTCTGAATATCAACACGAGGTAGAGGCGAGAAGCTCACCTCCCGGACAATCACTGGTACGGCTGATTAGCTGTCCAAGTAACGTATCTAGAAAAGTGAATTTAAGTGTGACCTTTCTACTACTCTTCTCAAATCACCGCAGTACGCGACTCACATCACCCCACTGAGAACCATTGACATGGCTGGCTAGCCTATCTTCAAATAATTATCTTCTAGAGCAAGTGGAAATAGAGTGAGCTCTGTAGTTCTGTTCAGGACTACATGACAGGTCACCGGATGCCAGGTGATGGCAGAGGAGAGCAACAGTAGGAGACGGACGGGGACCCCTTTTGGACAAAGAGCCTTACATGCGTGCCGCAAAATGGCCCAACTCTCTTTCCAAGGCAGCCTGGTTCCGACAGAGATACACGGTGAACCAAGACATTTACATGTAAATACATCCATTATTTCTTACTCCAAACGGGCGGCGGTTCGTGTGCAAAGTATATGATTACTGTGAGCGTAGTTTCTAAATGTACCAAAGTGTTGCGTCTCTGTCCCTCTCTATATCTTTTGTAACAAGCCACCATATTGTGTCAGTCCGCTAGGGACCTGTTTCTAATGTATTACGTGTGTATGTTTATCCTGTGTTACCATTTAGTTAGCTAGTAAATAATTAAAACCAATTTGTGTAGTACTGAATCATAAGGCTCAGGTTTTTGTAGATGCAGGAGGTTACGACTGTTCAGAATGATGACATGATACGAGGTTATGGTTTAATAAGTTGACTGTTTATGGATGTGATTGGTAAAGTCCTTTAGCGTTTAATTCTGGAGATGGTAACTCTTTCAAGAACCGCTCTCGTAGTGCCTCAAATCCTAATGAAAGCGGTCGCATTCGCACTTCGCTCTGCAGGTTGTATAACTTTTCATTACATTTCATTATAGTACAACGGTTGATTTGTCTAATCTTAGCAATTCTTCTTAGCTAGCTACATAGTCCTTGTATCAGAGATAATTGCATAATTATCGTATTTGTCGCCCTAACGTAGCCTTCACTGCTATTCGCCCAGGAGCTAGCAACGCTAGCTAACGCACACAGATTAGCATCACTGTAGTGCTATTCACTCAACTGTACGACTTGATTAGTTTACTGTTAGCTAGCTACATAATCTTAGCAATTCTTCTTAGCTAGCTACATAGCCGTCCTTGTATCAGAGATAATTGCATAATTATCGTATTTCGTATTTCGTCGCCCTAACGTAGCCTTCACTGCTATTCGCCCAGGAGCTAGCAACGCTAGCTAACGCACACAGATTAGCATCACTGTAGTGCTATTCACTCAACTGTACGACTTGATTAGTTCAGTGTTAGCTAGCTACATAGCTGTCTTTGTTTCCAAGATAATTGTGTAGTTTAGTGTGTGTAGCCTTGGAGTGATTATCTTAATTCACTGAGGTTCGCTAGCCAGCTATTTGTTCCTTAACGTAGGAGACTCTGCTAGCTAGCCAACAGCTAACAGCTAACAGCTAGCTAACGTCACCACACGTCTACTGATTCGAATTCAATCACCGGTCAGGGAGTATCACATTTTCATTTCATTTACAACGGTTTGATTTGTTTGATCGTAGCTAGCTACATAGCTATTACATAGCCGTCTTTGTTTCAAAGACAATTGTGTAGTCTAGACCGATTTCCTAGGTTAGCTAGCCAGCTATTGTCGTTCTTTTAACTCAACGTAACGTAAACAACACTGCTAGCTACCCAGCTAGCCCCCGAATAGCAGCACTGTAGAAATTATTACACTCAACGGAACGACTTGATTAGTGTAGTGCCAACAACGCAGCTACTGCCAGCTAGCCTACTTTAGCAGTACTGTATCATTTTAATCATTTTAGTCAATAAGATTCTTGCTACGTAAGCTTAACTTTCTGAACATTCGAGACGTGTAGTCCACTTGTCATTCCAATTTCCTTGCATTAGCGTAGCCTTTTCTGTAGCCTGTCAACTATGTGTCTGTCTATCCCTGTTCTCTCCTCTCTGCACAGACCATACAAACGCTCCACACCGCGTGGCCGCGACCACCCTAATCTGGTGGTCCCAGCGCGTACGACCCACGTGGAGTTCCAGGTCTCCGGTAGCCTCTGGAACTGCCGATCTGCGGCCAACAAGGCAGAGTTCATCTCAGCCTATGCCTCCCTCCAGTCCCTTGACTTCTTGGCACTGACGGAAACATGGATCACCACAGACAACACTGCTACTCCTACTGCTCTCTCCTCGTCCCCCACGTGTTCTCGCACACCCCGAGAGCTTCTGGTCAGCGGGGTGGTGGCACCGGGATCCTCATCTCTCCCAAGTGGTCTTTCTCTCTTTCTCCCCTTACCCATCTGTCTATTGCCTCCTTTGAATTCCATGCTGTCACAGTTACCAGCCCTTTCAAGCTTAACATCCTTATCATTTATCGCCCTCCAGGTTCCCTCGGAGAGTTCATCAATGAGCTTGATGCCTTGATAAGCTCCTTTCCTGAGGACGGCTCACCTCTCACAGTTCTGGGCGACTTTAACCTCCCCCACGTCTACCTTTGACTCATTCCTCTCTGCCTCCTTCTTTCCACTCCTCTCCTCTTTTGACCTCACCCTCTCACCTTCCCCCTACTCACAAGGCAGGCAATACGCTTGACCTCATCTTTACTAGATGCTGTTCTTCCACTAACCTCATTGCAACTCCTCCAAGTCTCCGACCACTACCTTGTATCCTTTTCCCTCTCGCTCTCATCCAACACTTCCCACACTGCCCCTACTCGGATGGTATCGCGCCGTCCCAACCTTCGCTCTCTCTCCCCCGCTACTCTCTCCTCTTCCATCCTATCATCTCTTCCCTCTGCTCAAACTTTCTCCAACCTATCTCCTGATTCTGCCTCCTCAACCCTCCTCCTCCCTTACTGCATCCTTTGACTCTCTATGTCCCCTATCCTCCAGGCCGGCTCGGTCCTCCCTCCCGCTCCGTGGCTCGACGACTCATTGCGAGCTCACAGAACAGGGCTTCGGGCAGCCGAGCGGAAATGGAGGAAAACTCGCCTCCCTGCGGACCTGGCATCCTTTCACTCCCTCCTCTCTACATTTTCCTCCTCTGTCTCTGCTGCTAAAGCCACTTTCTACCATTCTAAATTCCAAGCATCTGCCTCTAACCCTAGGAAGCTCTTTGCCACCTTCTCCTCCCTCCTGAATCCTCCCCCTCCCTCCTCCCTCTCTGCAGATGACTCGTCAACCATTTTGAAAAGAAGGTCGATGACATCCGATCCTCGTTTGCTAAGTCAAACGACACCGCTGGTTCTGCTCACACTGCCCTACCCTATGCTCTGACCTCTTTCTCCCCTCTCTCTCCAGATGAAATCTCGCGTCTTGTGACGGCCGGCCGCCCAACAACCTGCCCGCTTGACCCTATCCCTCCTCTCTTCTCCAGACCATTTCCGGAGACCTTCTCCCTTACCTCACCTCGCTCATCAACTCATCCCTGACCGCTGGACGTCCCTCCCGTCTTCAAGAGAGCGAGAGTTGCACCCCTTCTGAAAAACCTACACTCGATCCCTCCGATGTCAACAACTACAGACCAGTATCCCTTTCTCTTTTCTCTCCAAAACTCTTGAGCGTGCCGTCCTGGCCAGCTCTACCGCTATCTCTCTCAGAATGACCTTCTTGATCCAAATCAGTCAGGTTTCAAGACTAGTCATTCAACTGAGACTGCTCTTCTCTGTATCACGGAGGCGCTCCGCACTGCTAAAGCTAACTCTCTCTCCTCTGCTCTCATCCTTCTACACCTATCGGCTGCCTTCGATACTGTGAACCATCAGATCCTCCTCTCCACCCTCTCCGAGTTGGGCATCTCCGGCGCGGCCCACGCTTGATTGCGTCCTACCTGTCAGGTCGCTCCTACCAGGTGGCGTGGCGAGAATCTGTCTCCTCACCACGCGCTCACCACTGGTGTCCCCAGGGCTCTGTTCTAGGCCCTCTCTTATTCTCGCTATACACCAAGTCACTTGGCTCTGTCATAACCTCACATGGTCTCTCCTATCATTGCTATGCAGACGACACACAATTAATCTTCTCCTTTCCCCCTTCTGATGACCAGGTGGCGAATCGCATCTCTGCATGTCTGGCAGACATATCAGTGTGGATGACGGATCACCACCTCAAGCTGAACCTCAGCAAGACGGAGCTCCTCTTCCTCCCGGGAAGGACTGCCCGTTCCATGATCTCGCCATTTGACAACTCCATTGTGTCCTCCTCCCAGAGCGCTAAGAACCTTGGCGTGATCCTGGACAACACCTGACGTTCTCAACTAACATCAAGGCGGTGTCCCGTTCCTGTAGGTTCATGCTCAAAAACATCCGCAGAGTACACCCTGCCTCACACAGGAAGCGGCGCAGGTCCTAATCCAGGCACTTGTCATCTCCCGTCTTGATTACTGCAACTCGCTGTTGGCTGGGCTCCCTGCCTGTGCCATTAAACCCCTACAACTCATCCAGAACGCCGCAGCCCGTCTGGTGTTCAACCTTCCCAAGTTCTCTCACGTCACCCCGCTCCTCCGCTCTCTCCACTGGCTTCCAGTTGAAGCTCGCATCCGCTACAAGACCATGGTGCTCGCCTACCTAGCTGTGAGGGGAACGGCACCTCAGTACCTCCAGGCTCTGATCAGGCCCTACACCCAAACAAGGGCACTGCGTTCATCCACCTCTGGCCTGCTCGCCTCCCTACCACTGAGGAAGTACAGTTCCCGCTCAGCCCAGTCAAAACTGTTCGCTGCTCTGGCCCCCCAATGGTGGAACAAACTCCCTCACGACGCCAGGACAGCGGAGTCAATCACCACCTTCCGGAGACACCTGAAACCCCACCTATTCAAGGAATACCTAGGATAGGGTAAGAGGGTAAGTAATCCTTCTCTCCCCCAACAAGATTTAGATGCAAGTGGCTGTTCCACTGGATGTCATAAGGTGTATGCACCAATTTGTAAGTCGCTCTGGATAAGAGCGTCTGCTAAATGACTTAAATGTAAATGTTAATTGTTACATGATTCATTTAAAAATCTGATAACAATTAAACATAGTTGATTAGATAAATAAGTAATCAGATTAATGAAAGTAAAGTCACAATAACCTCCAATTAGCCAATGGTATTCCTAGACTCAGCGCTGCTCAGTCTGTGGGTCAACCCATTTCAGCACCATGGTGCTGTCCACCACCAACACATTCACTTGTTGAAATTTTGTTGACTCACACACACTTGCATTCTAACATCTGGCTTTGTGTCTACCGGTCTTTTTTCATTCTGATGAAGGCCAAGATGGAAACGTCATTGATTTGAATTGTTCTAAATAAAGGACTTCAACAGTTGCCAGTTTTTACCCATTTAAATCCTATTCACAAAATAAAAAAGTGCATAACTGAGTTTACCCCATCGACTGGGTTCATCAGTGGTCATGACAACTCCGTTTGAATCGTCTCTGGTATTAGGATGGTAGCCTATGGCCAGTTAGAAAGTGGTTATAGAGCGTTCAAAATGGCCACCTATTCCCATTGTGCACTACATCTGACCAGAGCCAGGGTGCCATTTGAGACAAAGCAATAGCCTTTAGTACATTAGCTTACCTTTTTGGTAAGAACTTGAAGTGGTGAGTCACCCACAGCCAAGTCTGCCATATTTCTCACTGCTCAACCACTTGTTGTTCTGTCCAATGAAAGCATCTGTCTCATCATTAAGGCAGGGGCATGGTTTTTGATCAAAAGACCTGCAGCTCGCATGCAGAAGAAAATACATCTTTATATTTTTTGATTGGATTGGTCTTTTTAGGTGATTAACGACACGTACAGTATATCTAACAGGGCTTTCATTGTTAAAATATTCCATGACTTTCCGTCAACCTTAGAATTTACATGACAATGGCCAAAAGCTCCCAGGGAAATGTAATGTGGAGAAAGAACTGGAAAAATATTAATTTCCAAATAGTTATCCATATTCAAAATTATATGATTTACCATGATTGCATCAATTCCTCTATTACTTTCCCTCTGGAATGCTTATAATACAATTCCATGACATCCCAGAACCCTGATTAAATTAAAAATAAAGATACTAAAGACAATCAATAGTGGATAATAATGACTCATTGCCTTTCAATATCATTAATAATATCCTGATTGTCACATTGACCCTTATCAGACATCTTCATCAAGATGAAGACTGCACCAGACACTAATACAAGACAATAACTGACATGATATTTTAATGAGAAATACACTAAACTGAAAAATTTGACAAACAAAAAGAAAAAAAAGTGCATTCTTATAATTTCTTGTATTTTTTTTACAGACTCTTCCATTATTCTTTATGATCATAATATTTCACAGCACAATTCCTCCTTGGATTTTCAGAAATTACATGACTGAAGTTGAGAAGGTTTTCGAACAGCATGTTGAGCCTCTGTGGTTGAGTTGTGGGCTCATCTGTCGTCCTTCTTGGCCAATACCACCATTTCCCCCCTAAGAGCCTACACCTCTAAAACAGGGGCCTGCTGGGCATTGGACACATCTGCCAATCTATGGGCTGGCTGGGAACACTCCCATATCCCTATCCTTCCACACACACTAATATACAACAAGCACTATCAGTAATATGAGTTGGTGTTCTGTCCAGGTTGTGTATCTGGGGAAAAGAAAAGCACTTGTTATCAACAGACCTAAAATGACTGGAAATTGTGAAAAAAATTCACATTTTGACTACAAAGCACAATACGCAACACAAGATAGAACTGTTGACAATATCAGCAGTTTCATTAGGGCACCCAACAGAAAACATTTTAAATGTGCACTTCTTATGGGACAAATCCAGGTAGTACCTCCCTAACCCTGGGGTTAATACAAGGCTGTAACAAATCTCACTAAAGTTAATTGAGTGTCTTTCTTACTTGAGAGTTGTTGTTGGAGTTGCCTGACCAGTGCTGCAGTCTGCTGCTGCTGTTGAGTCTGTTGCATCTGAGTCTGCTGCATCCCCTGTCGTGGGAACTGCGACAAACACACAAACAATATTACATTTCGGTCGTTGAAAGTACAGACATACTATAACTTTTTTTCAATGGGAGTCTGTCGTTGACAAGATGATTGCCCGTCAAAAAACGCACAATATATGGGCCTTTGTGCGTATGCAACTCGTCCCAAAAATAGTTGACTAGAGTTTAACTTTGAAAGACAAAAACGGACAATATACAGTGTGGCAAAAAGTATTTAGTCAGCCACCAATTGTGCAAGTTCTCCCACTTAAAAAGATGAGAGAGGCCTGTAATTTTCATCATAGGTACACTTCAACTATGACAGACAAAATGGGGGAAAAAAAAAAAGAAAATCACATTGTAGGATTTTTAATGAATTTATTTGCAAATTATGGTGTAAAATAAGTATTTGGTCAATAACAAAAGTTTCTCAATACTTTGTTATATACCCTTTGTTGGCAATAACAGAGGTCAAAGTCTTCAGAAGGTTTTCACACACTGTTGCTGGTATTTTGGCCCATTCCTCCATGCAGATCTCCTCTAGAACAGTGATGTTTTGGGGCTGTTGCTGGGCAACACGGACTTTCAACTCCCTCCAAAGATTTTCTATGGGGTTAAGATCTGGAGACTGGCTAGGCCACTCCAGGACCTTGAAATGCTTCTTACAAAGCCACTCCTTCGTTGCCCGGGCGGTGTGTTTGGGATCATTGTCATGCTGAAAGACCCAGCCACGTTTCATCTTCAATGCCCTTGCTGATGGAAGGAGTTTTTTACTCAAAATCTCACGATACATGGCCCCATTCATTCTTTCCTTTACACGGATCAGTCGTCCTGGTCCCTTTGCAGAAAAACAGCCCCAAAGCATGATGTTTCCACCCCCATGCTTCACAGTAGGTATGGTGTTCTTTGGATTCAACTCAGCATTCTTTGTCCTCCAAACACAACGAGTTGAGTTTTTACCAAAAAGTTATATTTTGGTTTCATCTGACCATATGACATTCTCCCAATCTTCTTCTGGATCATACAAATGCTCTCTAGCAAACTTCAGACGGCCCTGGACATGTACTGGCTTAAGCAGGGGGACACGTCTGGCACTGCAGGATTTGAGTCCCTGGCGGCGTAGTGTGTTACTGATGGTAGGCTTTGTTACTTTGGTCCCAGCTCTCTGCAGGTCATTCACTAGGTCCCCCCGTGCGGTTCTGGGATTTTTGCTCACCGTTCTTGTGATCATTTTGACCCCACGGGGTGAGATCTTGCGTGGAGCCCCAGATCGAGGGAGATTATCAGTGGTCTTGTATGTCTTCCATTTCCTAATAATTGCTCCCACAGTTGATTTCTTCAAACCAAGCTGGTTACCCATTGCAGATTCAGTCTTCCCAGCCTGGTGCAGGTCTACAATTTTGTTTCTGGTGTCCTTTGACAGCTCTTTGGTCTTGGCCATAGTGGAGTTTGAAGTGTTTGAGGTTGTGGACAGGTGTATTTTATACTGATAACAAGTTCAAACAGGTGCCATTAATACAGGTAATGAGTGGAGGACAGAGGAGCCTCCTAAAGAAGAAGTTACAGGTCTGTGAGAGCCAGAAATCGTGCTTGTTTGTAGGTGAGCAAATACTTATTTTCCACCATAATTTGCAAATAAATTCATTAAAAATCAGACAATGTGATTTTCTGGATTTTTTCCCTTCTCATTTTGTCTGTCATAGTTGACGTGTACCTATGATGAAAATTACAGGCCTTTCTCATCTTTTTAAGTAGGATAACTTTAATTTTTTATTTCACCTTTATTTAACCAGGTAGGCTAGTTGAGAACAAGTTCTCATTTGCAACTGCGAACTTGCACAATTGGTGGCTGACTAAATACTTTTTTGCCCACTGTATGCAAGAACATTTCTTATTCTTAGTCTGGCTATGGCCTGAGAGTCCTGTACTAGTGAATCTCTGATATCAATTCTCTGCGAGGGCCACAACTGGCAATAAGGCAGTAGTTCCCTCTAGCCCTCCTTAGTATCTTAGTTTCCTCCATATTACTTATGTCACTTGTTTTATGCACTTCATTCAGTGTGTATGAAGGGGAGGAGACAAAGTAAAGAAGGATTTTAAAACCTTGAGACATGCATTGTGTGCCATTTAGAAGGTGAATGGGTAAGACAAAATATTGAAGTCCCTTTGAACGGGGTATGGTAGTAGGTGCCAGGCGCACGCAACTGTTTGTCAAGAATTGCAATGCTAATGTCTTTTTTTAACGTTCAACAGTTTTCCGTGTGCATGAAGAATGGTCCACCACTCAAAAGACATCCAACCAACTTGATAAATGTGAGAAGCATTGGAGTAAACGTGAACAAGCGTCCCTGTGGAATGCTTTCAACACCCATGCCCCAGCGAATTGAGGCTGTTCTGAGGGCAAAAAAAAGCAACATTAGAAAGGTGTTCCTAATGCTTTCTACACTATGAATAAAATCTATTTTCAATCTATCGTGCCGACCCCAACCTCTACCCGATAACATGGCTAGTGCCAACTCAGAGGGGCATAGTAGCCATGCCTTGCCTGAATCAGGCTGGACAAAAGCAGTGTGTGCTAACCTTAAACTTCACCATCCTCCCTGGAAAGTTAGAGTAGCAAAAAACTGTTCAGGTCAGAGTGATAATTGGAAATAGATCTAGGTGTAGTAGGGCTGGGGTTTTATTTTGTACTTGTGGGGTGTTCCAGCAAGCAGGATCATTAAGTTAAGTTCGCCAGCTAACATTGTTACATATTTGATATATCAGATCTCTTACATTTTATGGTTCATTTTGAAAGCTAAACTTGAATGTGTTTGGTGGTTGTCAAGTAAATTATACCATGCTAATTTCAAATATATATTTCTCGAAAACATAAAAATAATTCAGAATTTTTGGGACAGTTAGCTGGCTAATTTGATCCGTCCTTTTGGAACTGCCCCTTGGCAATTTGACTGTATCATCCTCTAAGTTGGACGTACCATGGGTTGCTGTGGGGGCATGGGCTGCATGCCCAGGGCCTGGTTCTGAGCCTGGGCACCGGAGGGCGGTGCTGACGCTACTTGCTGCTGCTGCTGCTGTTGTTGTTGTTGTTGTTGTTGCTGCTGCTGCTGAACTTGTTGGGGCTGGACCTGATGTTGCTGTTGAACTTGCTGTTGTTGAACCTGTTGTTGTTGTTGTTGAGCTTGCTGCTGAGCCTGCTGCTGGGCCTATAGGAGACAGGGACAAATACAGAAACAGAGCAGGGTGACACCATCGTACAACTATACAGGAATTCTTACACTCACTATATGTCATGCTAGAGCACGGGTGGGCAAACTACGGCCTGTGGGTCCCGCGATCCCATTCAATCCGCTGGTCCTCTGAAAATAATTAAACAGAAATAGATATTTGCGGCACTCAGTTGAAATCCCAATGTGGCCCCTGTGCTAGACCATCAGTTGAATAATTGTGGAAGTGATTGTTTAGATCTAGACCGCATTGAGTGGCAATAGCAGTACATGTGTAGTTAAAATATAATCAATACACTGTTCCATGTTGGTCTGTAGTGTTAGATATTGCAAGTAGAAGACCTAGTAAATAGACAAAGCATACTCGGAGTGCCTGCTGTCTGAGGTACTGCTGCTGTTGCTGCTGGGCCTGCTGCTGCTCAGCAAGCATCTGGTTTGGTCTCATTCCCGGGTGGACCCCCTGCGTACCCATGTGGCTCAGGCCCTGCATGACGGGAGCCTGATGGATGGACTGGTGGGGAAACCTGGAGATGGTGGAAGAGATCCACATTCAGAGGACCAGTACATCATCAAATGTTTCACAAATACACCACTGTCTTGAATAAGGTCACTGTTGCCCATTACAGTGCTACAGCATGAAAGGAAAAAGTGTTCTGCGACTACACTGTCAAATGTTTGCATTCATGTCAAAGGAAATCAGAGTGCAGTTTATGGGTGGAGTTGACTTTGATAACTCTGTACCCAGATACTAGGCAGTGATGCTAAATGTGACAAAGTCTTGATATGTGCAAGAAAAAGGAGTGAAAGAAGGCACTCCATGAACACCATATTAGCGAAGGCACGATACCAGTGTTGGGATACTTGTTAGTATCGTGGCAAGGAAACAAAACACGAAACGTATATAACTTCTTTATGAAAACAGCCCTAATGTTGGAAACAAATATCATTATGTTGTCATTTAAAGTTACATTTACAAATTTTCCAAGCTATAGCACACAATATTTTAAATACAGCATGTTTTTACATGGACATTTTAGTCATTTAGGTGATGCTCTTATCCAGAGCGACTTATAGGAGCAATTATGATTAAGTGCTTTGCTCAAGGGCACAGACACCTTTTTCACCTAGTCGGCCCGGGGATTCGAACCAGCAACCTTTTGGTTACTGGACCTACACTTAATAATAACTCTACCTGCCACCCCAGGACCAAAGAGTTTACTCTGCTTCATGTTTCAGGCTGTGACAATACTGGTATTGTCACAGCCCTACACAATATGAGACAAAAGTAGCCAAAATATCCTTGATAATGGACAGCAGACATCCCTGTGCTATTGGAGTGCAGTACAGTGTATTGTCCAAACCCCCACCACTCTTCAACTCTTCCCTCCTGCCCACCTCTGTGTGTTTTGCATGGTGTGCGAGTAGCCCGGTGCCTGCTGGTGAACGTAGCCGCTGGGCCTCTGTACCATCTGCCTCAGAGAGTCCACCACACCCAGGTTGGCCCCCGAGTGGCTTCCCTGGAAACCCTGGTTCCCGTACGACGGAGGGACTATACCACCCACCTGGGAGGGATGCGGCTGCATCCCCATGTGGGAGCCGTACGTGGTATAGCCCTGGGAGATGTTCTGTACACGGAGAGATAAAAATCAGAATGTTAATGAAAATAATAGGACAAATATGCAGAGAGGAGAAAGAAGGAATAGAGGACACTAGTTTATGCATAGGGTCAAATTCAGTTTTGAAGGAAATAGAAGGATAAGAAAACAGGTTTTACAGGTACATCTGGAAAGAAATGACACGACATTTTGGCAAAAGTGTCTCATCTGAAAGACTTGCCTGAGTTGGCTGCACGGAGCCGTATTGTTGGTTGGGCGTCATCTGTCGCATCTGTTGTCCAATAATACTCTGGTTCTGAAAATGTCAAGAGACAACGTTCCAACGTTCTTAAAAAGCAATGTGCTGCTTTCTACAACGGAAGTTCAACTTTTTTTCTTCACGGGCGGCAGGTAGCTTAGCGGTTAAGAGTGTTGGGCCAGTAACTGAAATTCGCTGGTTCGAATCCCCGAGCCGGCAAGTTAATCCCCAACAACAACTTCTCTCCGGGCACTGATGAAGTGGATGTCAATTTAGGCAGCCCCCTGCACCTCTCTGATTCAGAAGGGTTGGGTTAAATGTGGAAGACACATTTGAGGTTGAATGCATTCAGTTGTGCAAATGTATCTACATGTGTACAGTGAAAGCCAGGTTCAAGATCCTATTCTATGAGCATGTTAATAACACATCTAGCAAACCCCTCAACACCACACTGGGGGAGGTCCAGTCGAGAATAACCTCTGTACTCACTACTGTCCCATTCCAATGGAGTCTAGTCACTGCAAACTCACCAGTCTGACCTGCAGATGCTGGCGCAGGATCTGGCCCTGCGGTATGTTGGGCTGGGGCTTATAGCCCATAGGGTACTGCTTTTCCATGCCCATCATGCCAGCTGGCATCACACCCGGGTAGTTGGGCCGCGTGGGCATCATCTTGCCCATCTGAGGGTTCCGGGCTGGTCGGTACGGGGTGTCCAAACCAGGGCCCCCTGAAGGGGAAAAGGATGAGAATTTAAGTCAAAGTCAAAATGACAAAAAGCCACCACAGCATTAATATCCGTTTCAGCTAATCAAGGTCTTTAAGATTTCGGTTGATAAGCAGAATCGTGTGTTTTAGTGCTGGGCTGTAACAAAACATGGTGTCGATTGACCATGGTTGGTGATGATCAAAAGCTAAACACGCCTCACTTAAAACGGTCATGAGAGGAATACAGGTTCCAGAGTGTTTTTTTCATGATATTGTGAATACTAACTAGTAATAACTAAAACAGGGCCCATATTCATCAATATCAGAGTAGAGTGCTGGCCTAGGATCAGTAACTGTTTTCAATATGATTTAAAAGGCTAAACTCCTCATAAATTAGAACCCTGGACTTAGACAATGATAATGTTGGCACTGACCTGGAGGTAGAGGCTGGTTCTGGGCATACATGCCCATGGCCTGCTGGCTGTAGCCTAACCTGTTGTAGGGGTGAGTTTGCTGGCCCATGAGGATCTCTGGGGGCAAACCTGTCCCATACGGCACTCCACCCTGGGTACGTGTCACAAAGTCCTGGAGAGAGAAGACAAACACCTTCTACGAGACACACTACACATATACTGTATAATGGTAATATGTGCAACAACAATATCATCCAGCTTTTGTACTTTTAGAATGAATATTATTAGACAAGACATACATTGTCGTCCTTCAAATCCCTCAAGATGACACTCATGAGTGCTCAGTGATTTCAGAGTCCTTAAATCTATGACTACTTTTACGTTTCTACCATAACTAGCCTAATCCAAAAAGACCCATTCCTAGATCTGAAGGGATTGGACAGGTATATAAGCAATATGGTTGTCACTCCATCTTGCCTTCTGATAGGTTCGGTGGAATTTGCACCATATTCTTTAGACCTATCCTATTCTTTATAGTCTACACAAATGCCAAGGGTACAGGGCCTAGGGATGTTGCGGTGACCACACCGACGGTCACGAGTCATGAAGGCATTCCACATGACCGCTTAGTCACGGTAATTAGGCTTCTCCAAGCTCTGATGCTGCTGATGGTAATTAGTAGTGATAAAATAATGTATATGTGAAAGATAATGATACAATAATTCCACTCTGAAACCTTATAACTGTATGAAATTGATTAGAATCAGAAAATTATAATCTGATGATGTGTGTAGTTTAGGTCGGAATTAGGTTAAACAATGTATAGTGGAAAAACACAGACTGTCTGAGCAAGGCGTAGCTTAGGATTTGAACTTGTGTTTGTGTGTGCGCCAAGTAAAATACCGAAGAACAATTCAAACTGTGTTTGAACCGACCTGGCTAAGCCTCTGAGACTTGGGAGAGGACAGGGAGTACTTCTCAAGGTCTCCCTAATCTCGGGGGAATGGAACTGTCGGCTAGTGATACAAAAGGATAACACTCACCTACTGTTTGTGTAGAAGTACAGTGGGGTAAAAAAGTATTTAGTCAGCCACCAATTGTGCAAGACCTCCCACTTAAAAAGACGAGAGATGCCTGCAATTTTCCTCATAGGTACACTTCAACTATGACAGACAAAATGAGAAAAAAAAATCCAGAAAATCACATTGTAGGATTTTTAATGAATTTATTTGCAAATGTGACTTTCTGGATTTTCTCTCATTTTGTCTGTCATAGTTGAAGTGTACCTATGATGAAAATTGCAGGCCTCATCTTTTTAAGTGGGAGAACTTGCACAATTGGTGGCTGACTAAATAAAATACGAATTTTTTGCCCCACTATGTGCGCAGCTATAAAATTGATGTTTTTGTATTCTTGACTTTACAACGTTCTCTTTTTGCATAAGCTGAGTCTTTGAATAATTATTATTAAACCAGTGGTCTTACAGATCCCGGGGATTGGTCAGAGCTATTGATTGTCAGTTGTTATCATTGGGATTGAAAATTCTCGTGACAAGTAGCCTACCAAATTTGCTAACTGCCTGGTACTCCACACTCTATTTTACCTCTAATCCCTCTAACATCAACGCAAATGTCATCGAAAATCTAATCAAACACTTCATGAGAGCCCATGAGCTCATGTTGCGCAACATTTCAATAGGCTATGTAATTGCTAGAGAAAACAGAGTGATGGCCTCTATTAAAAATTGGAGGATCCCATTAGCTTTCTATAGGCTTGGCCTTCTATCATTATTTTTCAACTTTTCTAATACTAAGCATATTTCTTATCTTTACAACAGGAGTATAGCCTACCTGGCTGGCATGAAAATGAACCACGGGAAAAGCGTCCTCTATTCTCTATTTAAGTGCATACAGTACCAGTCAAAAGATTAGGTGTATCCAATCATTCAAGGATTTTCTTTATTTTTTACTATTTTATAAATGGTAAAATAATGGTGAAGACATCACAACTATGAAAAAATATAAGGAATCATATATATATAGTCACCAAAAAAGTGTTAAATCAAAATATATTTTATATTTGAGATTCTTTAAAGTAGCCACCCTTTGCCTTGATGACAGCTTTGCACACTCTTGGCATTATCTCAACTAGCTTCCTGGAATGCATTTCAATTAACAGGTGTGCCTTGTGAAAAGTTAATTTGTGGAATTTCTTTCCTTAATGCGTTTGAGCCAATCAGTTGTGTTGTGACAAGGCAGGGGTTGTAAACAGAAGATAGGTCTATTTTGTAAAAGAACAAGTCCATATTATGGAAAAAACAGCTCAAATAAGCAAAGAGAAACGACAGTCCATCATTACTTTCAGACACGAAGGTCAGTCAATACAGAACCTTTCAAGAACTTTCAAAGTTTCTTCAAGTGCAGTCGCAAAAACCATCAAGCACTATGATGAAACTGGCTCTCATGAGGACCACCACAGGATAGGAAAACCCAGAGTTACCTCTGCTGCAGAGTTACCTCTGCTGCAATCTGTCATTTGGTCTGATGAGATTTTTGGTTCCAACCGCTGTCTCTATGTGAGACGCAAAGTAGGTGAATGGATGATCTCCGCATGTGTGGATCCCACCGTGAATCATGAAGGAGGTGGTGTGATGGTGCTTTGCTGGTGACACTGATTTATTTAGAATTCAAGGCACACTTAACCAGCATTGCTACCACAGCATTACGCACCGATACACCATCCCATCTGGTTTGCGCTTAGTGGGACGATCATTTGTTTTTCAACAGGACAATGACTCAACACACCTCCAGGCTGTGTAAGGGCTATTTGACCAAGAAGGAGAATGAAGGTGTGCCGGATCAGATGACCTGGCCTCCACAATCACCCGACCTTAACCCAACTGAGATGGTTTGGAATGAGTTGGACCGCAGAGTGAA
This sequence comes from Oncorhynchus keta, assembly GCF_023373465.1. NCBI lineage: Eukaryota > Metazoa > Chordata > Actinopteri > Salmoniformes > Salmonidae > Oncorhynchus > Oncorhynchus keta. Next base: position 44,792,182 of record NC_068450.1, read on the forward strand.
CGAAAAGCAGCGAACAAGTGCTCAGCATGTGGGAACTCCAAAAAGCATTCCAAGTGAAGCTGATTGATAGAATGCCAAGAGTGTGCAAAACTGTCATCAAGGCAAAGGGTGGCTACCTTGAAGAATCTAAAATATATGCTGATTTGTTTAACACTTTTTTGGTTACTACATGATTCAATATATTTTATTGCATAGTTTATGTATTCACTATTATTCTACAATGTAGAAAATAGTCCAAATAAAGAACAACCCTTGAATGAGTACTGTAGAGTATGTATTTTTCCCCTGCCCCTGTTTAAAGACAGGTGCATGATAATGGTCCCTTCTAAGTGGTTCATCCTTTAAAAGTTGTGCGCTTATGCCGCGGGACTTTGAGGTACCCAGCGCCACGGCTTCATCGCTCCAGACCACCGCAGGGGAGCGTTCGGGCCCCAAGGTTATTATATGACCAATCATATCGAGTGGTTCCAATGACGAATTTGACGTTATGCCACACATCGCCGGCGACTTTCTTCAGGAAAAAATGTCTGACAAAAACATGATGGAAGCAAATGTAAGTAATTGTAACGAGTCCAAAAAAAGTCCAATTGAGAGGAATATGTTAGTTAATGTAGAGAAACGATTGTGAATAATTTTTCATCATAAAGTTAATTTACAAAGTTTTTTTCAGTCATATCCAATACCAGGTGTATCAAACCCCATTCTTTGAATGATGCTGTGTCTGCATGTATGTATTACAATTATACACTTCAACAGTGTTTACCACTCCTGCTCCTGGGATATCAAAGATTACACCTTGTAACTATGCAATAGACTAGAAACATGATTTAAGTAAAAGGCTGATTTGTAATTCATATATTACAGAAAAAACAGTACAATACACTTCCTATGCATATCTAACTCCCATTATCTGCATTCATCTGAGGAGGTTCTCCCAGCCATGCAGACGATTGAAAACAGGGCAGCAAAGTTTATTTGTCACCAGAGTGGTTTAGAGTATTTTACTATTTGCATGTGAATAACCAGACCTTCATACAAACTTGCTATGCTGAATTCTTGACGCACAACCGAAGGTGCTGCCATATCCTGCCAGCACACCCACAAGCAAACCACTCAGGCAGAGAATGACGTGTGGAAGAGGGTGAGGAACGACATGGGAGTAACAATCCGGGCTATTTGCACTGAGACCAGCGTAATAATGTAATGAAACAAGCAGGGAGCAGGTTTCATACCCTTAACATTCTAGCTCGAGGTCCAGCACGCTATCGACTGTGCCCAAATGTATTAATTGGGGTTGGGGCCGATTGTGGCTAAAAACACTATCAATTGAAATCTTTAACAAGTGGAAAAGGGGAAAAAGTATTAGTTTTTCACAAGGGTAGCAGGATGTGAATTCTGCTAATAACATTTTTAGGATGAGCTATTAGCTGAACAATAGACTATTCAACCTTTACTAAAGAATCGTCTAATAGCCAAGCTAGGTGTGAAACCCCCTCCAACTTGCAACTAATCATTTGTGTCAACCTTTCCACATCTACTGAGTATACACTGCTCAAAAAAATAAAGGGAACACTTAAACAACACAATGTAACTCCAAGTCAATCACACTTCTGTGAAATCAAACTGTCCACTTAGGAAGCAACACTGATTGCTATAAATTTCACATGCTGTTGTGCAAATAGAATACACAACAGGTGGAAATTATAGGCAATTAGCAAGACACGCCCAAGAAAAGAGTGGTTCTGCAGGTGGTGACCACAGACCACTTCTCAGTTCCTATGCTTCCTGGCTGATGTTTTGGTCACTTTTGAATGCTGACGGTGCTTTCACTCTAGTGGTAGCATGAGACGGAGTCTACAACCCACACAAGTAGCTCAGGTAGTGCAGCTCATCCAGGATGGCATATCAATGCGAGCTGTGGCAAGAAGGTTTGCTGTGTCTGTCAGGGTAGTGTCCAGAGCATGGAGGCGCTACCAGGAGACAGGCCAGTACATCAGGAGACGTGGAGGAGGCCGTAGGAGGGCAACAACCCAGCAGCAGGACCGCTACCTCCGCCTTTGTGCAAGGAGGAGCAGGAGGAGCACTGCCAGAGCCCCGCAAAATGACCTCCAGTAGGCCACAAATGTGCATGTGTCTGCTCAAACGGTCAGAAACAGACTCCATGAAGGTGGTATGAGGGCCCGACGTCCACAGTTGGGGGTTGTGTTTACAGCCCAACACCGTGCAGGATGTTTGGCATTTGCCAGAGAACACCAAGATTGGCAAATTCGCCACTGGCGCCCTGTGCTCTTCACAGATGAAAGCAGGTTCACACTGAGCACATTTGACAGACGTGACAGAGTCTGGAGACGCCGTGGAGAACGTTCTGCTGCCTGCAACATCCTCCAGCATGACCGTTTTGGTGGTGGGTTAGTCATGGTGTGGGGTGGCATTTCTTTGGGGTGCCGCACAGCCCTCCATGTGTTCGCTAGAGGTAGCCTGACTGCTATTAGGTACTGAGATGAGATCCTCAGACCCCTTGTGAGACTGACCATATGCTGGTGCAGTTGGCCCTGGGTTCCTCCTAATGCAAGACAATGCTAGACCTCATGTGGCTGGAGTGTGTCAGCAGTTCTTGCAAGAGGAAGGCATTGATGCTATGGACTGGCCCGCCCGTTCCCCAGACCCAAATCCAATTGAGCACATCTGGGACATCATGTCTCGCTCCATCCACCAAAGCCACGTTGCACCACAGACTGTCCAGGAGTTGGCAGATGCTTTAGTCCAGGTCTGGGAGGAGATCCCTCAGGAGACCATCCGCTACCTCATCAGGAGCATGCCCAGGCGTTGTAGGGAGGTCATACAGGCACATGGAGGCCACACACACACTACTGAGCCTCATTTTGACTTGTTTTAAGGACATTACATCAAAGTTGGATCAGCCTGTAGTGTGGTTTTCCACTTTCATTTTGAGTGTAACTCCAAATCCAGACCTCCGTGGGTTGATAAATTTGATTTCCATTGATAATTTGTGTGATTTTGTTGTCAGCACATTCAACTATGTAAAGAAAAAAGTATTTAATAAGAATATTTCATTCATTCAGATCTAGGATGTGTTATTTTAGTGTTCCCTTTATTTTTTTGAGCAGTGTATACACACACACACACACAAACACACAAAAAGTTCATGTTGGAAGTTTACATACACTTATGTTGGAGTCATTAAAACTTGTTTTTCAATCACTCCACAAATGTCTTGTTAACAAACTATAGTTTTGACAAGTCCGTAAGGACATCTACTTTGTGCATGACACAATACATTTTTCCAACAATTGTTTATAGACAGATTATTTCACTTATAATTCACTGTATCACAATTCCAGTGGGTCAGAAGTTAACATACACTAAGTTGATTGTGCCTTTAAACAGCCTGGAAAATTCCAGAAAATGATATCATGGCGTTAGAAGCTTCTGATAGGCTAATTTACATAATTTGAGTCAATTGGAGGTGTACCTGTGGATGTATTTCAAGGCCGACCTTCAAACTCGGTGCCTCTTTGCTTGACATCATGGGAAAATCAAAAGAAATCAGCCAAGACCTCAGAAAAGGTCTGGTTCATCCACGTTCATCTGTACAAACAATAGTACGCAAGTATAAACACCATGGGACCACGCAGCCGTCGTACCGCTCAGGAAGGAGACGCGTTCTGTCTCCTAGAGATGAACGTACTTTGGTGCGAAAGAGGAAATCAATCCCAGAACAGCTGATGCTGGAGGAAACAGGTACAAAAGTATCTATATCCACAGTAAAACGAGTCCTATATCGATATAACCTGAAAGGCCGCTCAGCAAGGAAGAAGCCACTGCTCCAAAACCGCCATAAAAAAGCCAGACTACGGTTTGCAACTGTACATATAACAAAGATCATACTTTTTGGAGAAATCTCCTCTGGTCTGATGAAACAAAAATAGAACTGTTTGGCCATTATGACCATCATTATGTTTGGAGGAAAAAGAGGGAGGCCTGCAAGCTGAAGAACACCATCCCAACCGTGAAGCACGGGGGTGGCAGTATCATGCTGTGGGGGTGCTTTGCTGCAGGAGGGACTGGTCCACTTCACAAAATAGATGGCATCATGAGGAAGGAAAATTATGTGGATATATTAAAGCAACATCAGTCAGGAAGTTAAAGATTGGTCGCAAATGGGTCTTCCAAATGGACAATGACCCCAAACATACTTTCAAAGTTGTTGCAAAATGGTTTAAGGACAACAATGTCTAGGTATTCGAGTGGCCATCACAAAGCCCTGACATCAATCCTATAGATAATTTGTGGGCAGAACTGAAAAAGTTACACCAGCTCTGTCAGGAGGAATGGGCCAAAATTCACCCAACTTATTGTGGGAAGCTTGTGGAAGGCTACCCGAAACATTAGACCAAAGTTACACAATTTAAAGGCAATGCTACCAAATACTAATTGAGTGTATGTAAACTTCTGACCCACTGGGAATGTGATGAAAGAAATAAAAGCTGAAATAAATCACTACTATTATTCTGACATTTCACATTCTTAAAATAAAGTGTGATCCTAATTGACCTAGGACAGGGAATTTTTACTAGGATTAAATGTCAGGAACTGTGAAAAACTTGAGTTTAAATGTATTTGGCTGATTGCAAATAAGATTTTTTTCTCACCTGACTTGCTTAGTTATATAAAGGTTCAATTTAAAAACAACTGGCGGCAACCTCAGCACTATCGATAGGAGGTGAACAGTGGCTGGTGCTAAAAATATAGCTAACTTGTTATGCAAGTGTTGCACACCAACAGATAGAGAAACAAGCCGAGCAATTCATTTCAACAATCTTCATTTTAATTTGACTTTACAAACAACAAGGCTTAATTGCAGTCTATTTCTTCAGAGCCTAAACCTATATAAAATAACTGAACTGGCTGTGGTAGACTATGAGGCTTAACAGACTAACAGAAGTAGTATTTTTTTTTAGTAGGCCTACTAACAATTGCAACTGGTCAAAAATCTAGCATCCTACATAAAACAATAATTTAAAAAAAAGTCTGCACGTTCGAACTAAAACAATGTAACTAATAATGAAAAGCGCACATTTGTAAATCCCAAACTCTAAAATTAAATGGAAAGGTAGACAAATTATTTGTGAGATTGTGGTTACAATAAAGAATGTAAACAAGATGCTCTGTTTTATTTACAGTAGTGATGGACAACTGGAGGCATTTTGAAAACAGGTTTTTGAACATTTTTTCACAAGTGCACTGTAGTACTGCAGCAGGTGCAGCCCATCATGCAAATGTTTCCTATTAGCAGGACAATAGACTTTTTATAGTCCGGCTACTGTTGTGAAAATCCCTCAACTTGCAATGTATTCGATGCTTAAGCACTCCAAAATGTTACACTTCTAACATCTTGATGCTTTTGTTAATAAAATAATGAGAAAAAAGACACTTAAAATGCCAATTTTTATTTAAACTACATTTTAGTCGCAGTTCCACCAAGCTCCACGACCACAGGTAAAACCTTGCTGAGATGATCAATGTTTTATTTTACCTTCATTTAACTAGGCAAGTCATTTAAGAACAAATTTTTATTTTCAATGACGGCCTAGGAACAGTGGGTTAACTGCCTTCCTTGTTCAGGGGCAGAATAACAGATTTGTACATTGCCAGCTCGGGGATTCGATCTTGCAACCTTTTGGTTACGAGTCCAACGCTCTAACCACTAGGCTACACTGCCGCCCCATGGTCTGCTAACTGCAACGCTCTAACCACTAGGCTACTGCACTGCCTGACCCCCTAATGGTCTGCTAACTGCTAACGGTTGCCTGACCCGGTCTGCTAACTGCAAGCTTGCCTGACCCGGTCTGCTAACCCTTGCCTGGTCTGCTAACTGCAAGCTTGCCTGACCCGGTCTGCTAACTGCTAGGTCTGCTTAACTGCAAGCTTGCCTGACCCGCCCGGTCTGCTAACTGCAAGCTTGCCTGACCCGCCCGGTCTGCTAACTGCAAGCTTGCCTGACCCGATCTGCTAACTGCAAGCTTGCCTGACCCGGTCTGCTAACTGCAAGCTTGCCTGACCCGGTCTGCTAACTGCAAGCTTGCCTGACCCGGTCTGCTAACTGCTAGCTTGCCTGCCCCGGTCTGCTAATTACAAGCTTGCCTGCACCGGTCTGCTAACTGCTAGCCCCTGCTAACTGCTAGCTTGCCTGCCCCGATCTGCTAACTGCTAGCTTGCCAGCCCCGGTCTGCTAACTGCTAGCTTGTTTCAACCTCAGGAGGCTGAAGAAATTCGGCTTGTCACCAAAAACACTCACAAACTTCTACAGATGCACAATCGAGAGCATCCTGTCGGGCTGTATCACCGCCTGGTACGGCAACTGTTCAGGATTCCAAGATGTCATAGCAGTTCAGACGTCTTTTGTCCTCGTCTTGTCCCGTATATATATATATATTTACAACTTTTTTCACGTACATTTTATTTTTATTTTCCATCAACTCATCTTCAAAACACTCCCCTGCAACCCGCCTCACCAATTTATATTTATAAAAAAGTATTATTTACCTCAAATCTGTAATCCTCCAAGAAGCTAGCCAGAAACTCCAAGAAGCTAGCCAGAAGCTAGCCAGGAGCTAGCCAGAAGCTAGCCCAGAAGCTAATCCAGAAGCTAGTTCAGAAGCTAGTTAGCTTCTTTACTGGCAAATCGTTAGTATTCAGCTAACCACGGTTTGTGGTCATCAGCTATCTTTTAGCTCGAAAATCTATCGCCAGTTTTGTACGGCTCGGAACGGAACATACCGGAACAATTTTTCTCTCCATGTCCCTGGATTTCAACTGCTCTCTGGACATTCATACCTGGATCTCACAGCTAGCTAGCTGCTAGCCGTGTGACTATCGGCTTTCGTCGATTCCGGAGCAAACATCAATTATTCCGGAGCTAGCCAGCTCCGTCAATCACTCCTGAGTTCCGTCAATCACTCCTGAGTTCCATCAATCAGTTCCATCAATCACTCCTGGGCTGCAGTCACCTATCCGGATCCGTTTTACTGCCTACGCGGAGCCCCACCGGGCCTTCACAACTGGACTGCCGACGTTATCTACCCGAAGGAGTTATCCGGCTGGCTCCTCCGTCGCGACGTTACCTGAACGCCCAATTTAAAAAAAAAAATATTATTATGTTTTCATCTTGGGCATCTATAACTATATCTATTGTTTTTATTTTTGTTGTTGTTGTGTGATTTGGATTAATCCCCTCTACCACACAGAACCCCACTAATCTACTGACGGAACGCAAGAGGTGGCTAATAACAGACCTCCATCCTATGCTAGCTTGCTACCGATGGCCTGGCTAGCTGTCTAAATCGCCGTGACCCCCAACCAACCGCTCCACTCACTGGACCCCTTTTGATCACTCGACTAAGCATGCCTCTCCTTAATGTCAATATGTCTTGTCCATTGCTGTTCTGGTTAGTGTTTATTGGCTTATTTCACTGTAGAGCCTCTAGTCCTGCTCACTATACCTTATCCAACCTATTAGTTCCACCACCCATACATGCAATGACATCTCCTGGTTTCAATGCTGTTTCTAGAGACAATATCTCTCTCTTCATCACTCAATACCTAGGTTTATCTCCACTGTATTCACATCCTACCATATCTTTGTCTGTACATTATACCTTGATGCTATTTTATCGCCCTCAGAAACCTCCTTTTACTCTCTGTTCCAGACATTCTCGGCGACCAATTCTTATTGCTTTTAGCCGTACCCTTATCCTACTCCTCCTCTTTTCCTCTAGTGATGTAGAGGTGAATCCAGGCCCTGCAGTGCCTAGCTCCACTCCTATTCCCCAGGCGCTCTCTTTTGATGACTTCTGTAACCGTAATGGCCTTGGTTTCATGCATGTTAACTTTAGAAGCCTCCTCCCTAAGTTTGTTTTATTCACTGCTTTAGCACACTCTGCCAACCCGGATGTTCTAGCTGTGTCTGAATCCTGGCTTAGGAAGACCACCAAAAATTCTGAAATTTTAATTCCAAACTACAACATTTTCAGACAAGATAGAACTGCCAAAGGGGCGGTGTTGCAATCTACTGCAAAGATAGCCTGCAGAGTTCTGTCCTACTATTCAGGTCTGTACCCAAACAATTTGAACTTCTACTTTTAAAAATCCACCTCTCTAAAAACAAGTCTCTCACCGTTGCCGCCTGCTATAGACCACCCTCTGCCCCCAGCTGTGCTCTGGACACCATATGTGAACTGATTGCCCCCATCTATCTTCAGAGCTCGTGCTGCTAGGTGACCTAAACTGGAACATGCTTAACACCCCAGCCATCCTACAATCTAAACTTGATGCCCTCAATCTCACACAAATGATCAATGAATCTACCAGGTACCTCGCCAAAGCCTTTAAACATGGGCTTCCCTCTAAATACACCTCTGCTGTCTTCAACCAAGATCTCAGCGATCACTGCCTCATTGCCTGCATCCGTAATGGGTCAGCGGTCAAACGACCTCCACTCATCACTGTAAAACGCTCCCTGAAACACTTCAGCGAGCAGGCCTTTCTAATCAACCTGGCCGGGGTATCCTGGAAGGATATTGATCTCATCCCGTCAGTAGGATGCCTGGATATGTTTTTTAAATGCCTTCCTAACCATCTTAAATAAACATGCCCCATTCAAGAAATGTAGAACCAGGAACAGATATAGCCCTTGGTTCTCCCCAAACCTGACTGCCCTTAACCAACACAAAAACATCCTATGGCGTTCTGCATTAGCATCGAACAGCCCCCGTGATATGCAGCTGTTCAGGGAAGCTAAGAAACCATTATACACAGGCAGTTAGAAAAGCCAAGGCTAGCTTTTTCAAGCAGAAATTTGCTTCCTGCAACACTAACTCAAAGAAGTTCTGGGACACTGTAAAGTCTATGGAGAATAAGAACACTTCCTCCCAGCTGCCCACTGCACTGAAGATAGGAAACACTGTCACCCCTGATAAATCCACCATAATTGAGCATTTCAATAAGCATTTTTCTACGGCTGGCCAGGCTTTCCACCTGGCTACTCCTACCCCGGTCAACAGCACTGCACCCCCAACAGCAACTCGCCCAAGCCTTCCCCATTTCTCCTTCTCCCAAATCCAGTCAGCTGATGTTCTGAAAGAGCTGCAAAATCTGGACGCATACAAATTAGCCGGGCTAGACAATCTGGACCCTTACTTTCTAAAATTATCTGCCGAAATTGTTGCCACCCCTATTACTAGCCTGTTCAACCTCTCTTTCATGTCGTCTGAGATTCCCAAAGATTGGAAAGCAGCTGCGGTCATCCCCCTCTTCAAAGGGGGGACACTCTTGACCCAAACTGCTACAGACCTATATCTATCCTACCATGCCTTTCTAAGGCCTTCGAAAGCCAAGTCAACAAACAGATTACCGACCATTTCGAATCTCACCATACCTTCTCTACTATGCAATCTGGTCATGGTCATGGGTGCACCTCAGCCACGCTCAAGGTCCTAAACGATATCTTAACAACTATCGATAAGAAACATTACTGTGCAGCCGTATTCATTGATCTGGCCAAGGCTTTCGACTCTGTCAATCACCACATCCTCATCGGCAGACTCGACAGCCTTGGTTTCTCAAATGATTGCCTCGCCTGGTTCACCAACTACTTCTCTGATAGAGTTCAGTGTGTCAAATCGGAGGGTCTGCTGTCCGGACCTCTGCCAGTCTCTATGGGGGTGCCACAGGGTTCAATTCTTGGACCGACTCTCTTCTCTTTATACATCAATGAGGTCGCTCTTGCTGCTGGTGAGTCTCTGATCCACCTGTACGCAGACGACACCATTCTGTATACTTCTGGCCCTTCTTTGGACACTGTGTTAACAACCCTTCAGGCAAGCGTCAATGCCATACAACTCTCCTTCCGTGGCCTCCAATTGCTCTTAACTACAAGTAAAACTAAATGCATGCTCTTCAACCGATCGCTACCTGCACCTACCCGCCTGTCCAACATCACTACTCTGGACGGCTCTGACTTAGAATACGTGGACAACTACAAATACTTCGGTGTTTGGTTAGACTGTAAACTCTCCTTCCAGACTCACATTAAGCATCTCCAATCCAAAATTAAATCTAGAATCGGCTTCCTATATCGCAACAAAGAATCCTTCACTCATGCTGCCAAACATACCCTCGTAAAACTGACCATCCTACCGATGCTCGACTTCAGTGATGACATCTATAAAATAGCCTCCAACACTCTACTCAACCAACTGGATGCAGTCTATCACAGTGCCATCCGTTTTGTCACCAAAGCCCCATACACTACCCGCCATTGCGACCTGTACGCTCTTGTTGGTTGGCCCTCGCTTCATACTCGTCGCCAAACCCACTGGCTACAGGTTATCTACAAGTCTCTGCTAGGTAAAGCCCCGCCTTACCTCAGCTCATTGGTCACCATAGCAGCACGCGCTCCAGCAGGTATATCTCACTGGTTACCCCCAAAGCCAATTCCTCCTTTGGTAGTCTTTCCTTCCAGTTCTCTGCTGCCAATGACTGGAACAAACTGCAAAATTCTCTGGAGCTGGAAACACTTATCTCCCTCACTAGCTTTAAGCACCAGATGTCAGAGCAGCTCACTGATTACTGCACCTGTACATAGCCCATCTATAATTTATCCCAAACAACTACCTCTTGCCCTACTGTATTTATTTATTTAGCTCCTTTGCACCCCATTATTTATATTTCTACTTTGCACATTCTTCCACAGCAAATCTACAGTTCCAGTGTTTTACTTGCTATATTGTATCTACCTCGCCACCATGGCCTTTTTTTGCCTTCACCTCCCTTCTCACCTCATTTGCTCACGTTGTATATATACTTATTTCTCTACTGATTTATTGACTATGTTTTGTTTATTCCATGTGTAACTCTGTTGTTGTAGGTGTCAAATTGCTATGCTTTATCTTGGCCAGGTCGCAGTGGCAAATGAGAACTTGTTCTCAACTAGCCTACCTGGTTAAATAAAGGTTAAATAAAAAATAAACATTGTTGTATCGCCAATTTCTTTTGCCAAAACATCTTGATGGCCTTGTGTTTTTGCAGAGCTTCCAACTATGCCGACAACCATCTGTGGAGATCAGTGAACAAAGGGCTGGACAACGGGATCACCGAAAACGCATGGTTGCCAGCACGTGTGCGTTGGAGTCACTTTTAATTCTTAATTGATCTACCGTTTCAATCATTGGCCACTCTGGGGGCTCAGGGCTGTACCATTCTGCTTATCTGATGAAGGTGCTCATGGATGTGATTCAAACTATGAAGACCGAGATCGAGTCATTGAAGGCAGACCATACGGGTGACAGCTGATGCATTGGTCCAGAGCCAGGCGGTATTGGCGGAGAGTCACTCCTCATTAGTGAAGAGTCAGGTGGCATTGGTGGAGAGGCACAGCAAGGGCCGCCCGGACCGTTATGCTGTTCTGCTATTCCAAGGATGTGTAAACCAAAGAGAGATACCACGAGTGGGCACAGAATACAAACTGAGATGGATCCCGAGGCAAATGTGGCTTACCAGTGAATTTCCGGGTGTTCATCATTAATACTGTGTCTCAGAAGTTTCTGTCCATGACTGATGCAACCCGAAAAATAATTAAAAACATAGGAGGACTTGAGGTCACCGAGAAAGTCTGGACATGACCTGCTCTCCCTTATATAAGGAATTATTCACTTTCCCATGTTTACTACAGTATGTACTGGAGGTGATGTTTACTTGTCAGACTGCACAGTAGCCTAATGAACAAATGCAGACGGCTTATATCTTCAAAATGCTTTAAATGCTTTATCCAAATGTAAAAGGATATACTCTATGCATTTCTTTATGCTTTCGTTAATAAAATAATTGTAAAAAAGAATCTGTAAAAATGCTTATGTTTATTTAGTTATGGATCCATAATACTTTACTATGGGAATAAATATCACTGATTTACAGAAATATTGGAACAAAGTTGTCTAATGAAGGCAAACCATTTAGAATCCTCCAATCCTCTTATGCTGTAGCCTACTACCGACCGCCACGTTGTACAGCGGGATATTTTCCATTCCATCCTAACAGAACCATAATATTAATCAAATTAATTAAGCCACATTTCTTGAAATCAATCCCGTATACTATGTTATTACAAAAAGGTTTTAAATGATCTGGTAACGCCAATATGGAAGACGATCAAATGCTTCTCAAAGATGCCCCCTGGTGGTCAAACTAGCACTAACTTACTATAACAGAAAAAATGGCTGACAATTAAATAACGTGCCACAGAATGGTGCAGCAGCCCACAATGTGTGCTGCAATACGACGCAAATATGAAAGGAAGAACCACTTTAAATCAAAACACATGTCACACATACAGTGCCTTCGGAAAGTATTCAGGCCCATTGACTTTTTCCACATTTTGTTACAGCCTTATTCTAAAATCTATTACATGGATTTTCCCTCCTAAATCTACACACAATACCCTATAATGACAAAGCAAAAACAGGTATAGAAATGTTTACAAATGTATTAAATAAAAAACATCACATTTAAGTAAGTACTCAGACTCTTTACTCTGTATTTTGTTGAAACACCTTTGTCAACAATTACAGTTATCAATTCTTCTTGGGTATGACGCTACAAGCTTGGCACCCCTGAGTTTCTCCCATTCTTCTCTGCAGATCAGGTTCAAGTTCAAGCTCTGGACATTCAGTGACTTGTCCTGTAGCCACTCCTGGGTTGTATTGGCTGTGTGCTTAGGGTCATTGTCCTGTTGGAAAGTGAACCTTGAGTGAGGTCCTGAGTGCTCTCAAGAGCAGGTTTTCAAAAATGATCTCTGTACTGTCTCCCAGTCCCTGCCTCTGAAAAACATCCCCACAGCATGATGCTGCCACCACGGTTGACCGAATGGGAGGGTGCCGGGTGTCCTCCAGACGTGATGCTTGGCATTCAGGTTAAAACGTTCAATCTTCATTTCATCAGACCAGAGAATCTGGTTTATCATGGTCTGAGAGTCTTTAGCTGCATTTTGGCAAACTCCAAGTGGGCCGTCATGTGCCTTTTACTAAGTAGTAGCTTCTGTCTGGCCACTCTACCATAAAGGCTTGATTGGTGGAGTGCTGCAGAGATGGCTTTCCTTCTGGAAGGTTCTCCCATCTCCACAGAGGAACTCTGGAGCTCTGTCAGTGACCATCGGTTTCTCGATCACCACCCTGACCAATGTCCTTCTCCCCCGTTTGCTCAGTTTGGTCGGGCGGCCAGCTCTAGGAAGAGTCTTGGTGGTTTCAAACGTCTTCCATTTAAGAATAATGGAGGCCACTGTGTTCTTGGGGACCTTCAATGCTGAAGACATTTTTTTGTACCCTTCCCCGGCTTTGTGCGTCAATACACTCCTGTCTCGGAGCTCTACGGACAATTCCTTCGACCTCACTGACATGCACTGTCAATTGTGGAAACTTATATAGACAGGTGTGTGCCATTCTGAATCATGTCCAATCAATTGAGTTTCCAACAGGTGGACTCCAATCAAGTTGGAGAAATATCTCAAGGAAGATCAATGGAAACAGGATGCACCCGAGCTCAATTTGGAGTCTCATAGCAAAGGGGCTGAATACTTATGTAAATAAGGTATTATTTATTTATTTTTTAGAAATGTGCAAAAATGTCTAAAAACCCGTTTTTGCTTTGTCATTATTGGGCATTGTGTGTAGACTGCTGAGGATTTTGACTTATTTAATCCATTTTAGAATAAGGCTGCAACGTAACAAAACGTGGAAAAAGGGGTCTGAATACTTTCCGAAGACACTGTATATTGTTTAGTACAAGACAATATTAAGTCAAGAAGTCTGATGAGTGACAATATCAGCCTTGAAAATTATATATTATCACTTGTGAAGGATGCACAGGGTAAGAATCATAGTCGCACACATCATGTAGCCAAGCCCATAGGCCTATATGTTATGATAAGGTTTGTATCAAAACTAAAGTGGCCAAATAACTTCATAAAATTAAGCACTTTAATCCACTTTACAAGGGGTGTAGAGCCAAACTGGCATACAAAAGCAGCTCCTAAGTTAATTTTATCTTCCCCAATTTTGACCATAAAAATGCACCTTTGATTACATGGATAATCACATTTGCGGTCACTTTTGATAATGATGCTTTCCCGTTAAAGGGGCGGCAGGTAGCCTAGTGGTTAGAGAGGTGGTCCAGTAACCGAAAGGTTGCTGAATCGAATCCCCGACCTGACAAGGTAAAAATTTCCTTCTGCCCCTGAACAAGGCAGTTAACCCACTGTTCTTTGGCCATCATTGTAAATCAGAATTTGTTCTTAGAACTGATTTGCCTAGTTAAATAAAGGTGAAATAAAATAAATAAAGGATCATTCGCGCTTATATCCTACTAGCGTGTGCACATTGCAGCACTTACACTAGGCTTTTGCTCTTTGTTAGGCCTACTCGTCTAGTTGGCTGACAAAAACTAAATGTGGACAGTTCTTCCAATATCTTCAATATGCACCTTGGAATTGGATAAGAACGCGCACAGTTGCATCCCTGATGTGTCCGTCTTCTCTTGTAGCCTGTGAGAAAGATCCAATCAAGTGATGGAGAGCCACGTGAGTGAGAGGTGCTTTGGAGCAAGCAGCACTCAGGGAGAAGGGCACAACGCAGCACTCCGGCAACAAAAGGCATGGATTTATTTTAGGGGGCATTACTGCCACACACAGGGGATGTCACCGTGAAATTCTAGGCATTATCAAGTGCTTGTCAAATTGTGAATGAGATACTGATGAAGTGTACAAGCTGAGCAAAAAACAAAGCAGAGTTCAGGCCTTTCAAGCTACTTTTTTCAAATCATCATTGGATTCGCATCACAATGTATTAAAAATCTAAACATATAGCCCAACGTTTGTAGAATAACTAAAGTTACAGTAATAACTCTAGATGAAGAATTTCTTTGTTTAACTGCTCAACACAGAATAGCAGCATGTGCGTACTCAAATCGTTTGGACAAAATATCCCTATCCCTTGTATTTTTCATACTGTAAAATAATAGAAAATAATGCCACAATAATGCAATCTTGCCTGCTAAATTAACTTGTGTAGCCCACAGTCATTTGGCATAGCCAGATCAGGACCTAACATAAGGACAACTCAAGAGTATGCTATTCTGTTCTTCTGAAATAGAGTACATTTTCTTCAAATCATGCTTCTTTAGATCCGTCTAAAATATTATATAGATTTATTAAACTTTTTAAATACGAAGATGTTCCAAAGGTCTGCATCAAAGTGGAAGCCAGGAGATGCTAAATGTGTTTGTTAATTAATGGTCAATTACTGTGAGACCGACAGTTATTTGCTTCACAATCACCCGCTGTGGAAATTTCATGACCGCCACAGCCCTAACAGGGCCTAGCTAGTAGTTGTTCCTGGACAAGACCTGTCGCAGTGTCCTCCCTCACCTCAGTTTTGCTGGACAGGACCTGTCCCAGTGTCTCTCACCTCAGTTTTGCTGGACAGGACCTGTCCCAGTGTCTCCCCCTCACCTCAGTTTTGCTGGTGGATGGTGTCTTCTTCTTCTTGGGCTTCTTCTTGGTCACGTCGGACGACACCACAGGGACGCTCTTCTCCGGCTTCAATGCCTCCACCATCTTCTTCTCGAGCTCCTGGGGCACGGGTGTGGGCGGCTCCTCCTCCTCAGGTGGCAGGGGGAGGGGTTCCAGGTAGTAGCTGCGCGGCTTGGGCTTCAGGTGGGTGTGGTAGAGGAGGAAGCGCTGCTGCTCCTCGAACTTGGTCACCTTACGGTCCACGCGCACCGTCCCGAACCAGCCCCAAGAGAGAGGGGCAGAGTGCTTGAGGCCCTCGAACACGTCCCACGGCGAGATCTTCTGCTTGTTGGACACTTGGAGGCCCTGATGGAAAAGGAGAGGTGATTTTTAAATTGACATAGATCAATTATTGGAGACTGGTGTTGCCCCAAATTCATCCTGAAAATTAAGATGTCTGAATGCATACGTATTTTGTAGAGCTGAGTTCAAATACTATTTGTTTACTCTAATAAACGTTGAGCATTTGAAGGAGCCTGGGCGTGGTTTACAGATTTGGGACAATTCCATTGGTTCCATTTCGCCAGGCAAGCTCAATCAAGTATTTGAAATAAAACACAGTATTTGAACACAGGTCTGCTATTTAGGGAAGACATTCCTAGTGAACAGCTGAAAGACACGTTTATGAAGAACCATGTGGGCTAAAAATATTAAATATCTTAGTGACAGAGAAACAGTAATACCTTCAACAACTGAGTTGGCAATGTTTTCCAAGGGTAAAAGTTCATAGTACTCACCTCCTTCTCAAAGCCGGCAATCTTGTTGCCCTTGGTGTCGATGAGCGAGCCCTGAGGTTCACACGTGATGACATCACGAGTCTGCTTGGGCAGAGGGAGCAGCTGCCGCACCTTCTCCAGACTCTCTGACTGCCGGTCACCCAGCTCTTTCTGCAAATACACACAACAACAGTAGAGTTACGAGCCAAACACCTTGAAATAAAGATACAAATAGTATTGAATTGAGAAGCTTCCTTGTGTCTGTTTGACAGTTGCTCGACTGAATTCTAGGCGAGTGGGGACCTCTTGTGGTGAACACCGAGCATAACACCTTTCCGGACATAAATTGTTATATATTCCACATATAAACAGAGAGTACAAAACATTAAGAGCACCTTCCTAATATTGAGTTGAACCCCCTTTTGCCCTCAGAACAGCCTCAATTCTTTGGGGCTTGGACTCCACAAGGCGTCGAAAACCCATGTTGACTCAAAAGCTTTCCACAGTTGTGTCAAGTTGGCTGGTGGACCATTCTGATACAGACTGTTGAGCGTGAAAAACCCAGCAACTCTGCAGTTTTTGACACACAGTGCACCTGGCACCTATCACCATACCCTGTTCAAAGGCACTTCAATATTTTGTCCTGTCCATTCTAGAGGTCGACTGATTAATCTGAATGGCCGATTAATTAGGGCCGATTTCAAGTTTTCATAACAATCGGAAATCGGTATTTTTGGATGCTGATTTGGCCCATTTTTTTTTTTTTTTAAACACCTTTACTTCACTAGACATTCAGTTAAGAACACATTCCTATTTTCAATGACAGCCTAAGTGGGTTAACTGCCTTGTTCAGGGGCAGAACGACAGATCTTTACCTTATCAGCTCGGGGGATACAAATCTTGCAACCTTATAGTTAACTAGTCCAACGCTCTAACCACCTGCCTCACGAGGAGCCTGCCTGTTACGTGAATGCAGTAAGAAGCCAAGGTAAGTTGCTAGCTAGCATTAAACTTATCTTGTAAAAAACAATCAATCAATCATAAATCACTAGTTAACTACACATGGTTGATGATATTACTAGTCTATCTAGCATGTCCTACGTTGCATATAATCGATGCGGAGCACATTCGCGAAAAAGGACTGTCGTTGCTCCAATGTGTACCTAACCATAAACATCAATGCCTTTCTTAAAATCAATACACAGAAGTATATATTTTTTAAACCTGCATATTTAGCTAAAAGAAATCCAGGTTAGCAGGCAATATTAACCAGGTGAAATTGTGTCACTTCTCTTGCATTCATTGCACGCAGAGTCAGGTTATATGCCTGGCCTCGTTGAGAACTAATTTGCCAGAATTTTACGTAATTATGACACAACATTGAAGGTTGTGCAATGTAACAGGAATATTTTGACTTAGGGATGCCAACCGTTAGATAAAATACAGAACGGTTCCGTATTTCACTGAAAGAAAAAAAGTTTTGTTTTCGAGATGATAGTTGCCGGATTCGACCATATTAATGACCTAAGGCTCGTATTTATGTGTGTTATTATGTTATAATTAAGTTAAGGCACCAGCAGGCTCATAAGCATTCATTCAAACAGCACTTGCGTTTTGCCAGCAGCTCTTCTCTGTGCTTCAAGCATTAGGCTTGAAGTCATAAACAGCACATCAACTCCCGAGATTAGGCTGATGTAACCGATGTGAAATGGCTAGCTAGTTAGCGGGATGCGCCCTAATAGCGTTTCAAACGTCACTCGCACTGAGACTTGGAGTAGTTGTTCCACTTGCTCTGCATGGGTAACGCTGCTTCGAGGGTGGCTGTTGTCGATGTGTTCCTGGTTCGAGCCCAGTTAGGAGCAAGGAGTGGGACAGAAGCTATATTGTTACACTGGCAATACGAAAGTGCCTATAAGAACATCCAATAGGTAAAGGTATATGAAATACAAATGGTAAATAGAGAAATAGTCCTATAATTCCTATAATAACTACAACCTAAAACTTCTTACCTGGGAATATTGAAGACTCATGTTAAAAAGAACCACCAGCTTTCATATGTTCTCATGTTCTGAGCAAGGAACTTAAACGTTAGCTTTCTTACATGGCACATATTGCACTTTTACTTTCTTCTCCAACACTGTTTTTGTATTATTTAAACCAAATTGAACATGTTTCATTATTTATTTGAGACTAAATTGATTTTATTGATGTATTATATTAAAATAAGTGTTCATTCGGTATTGTTGTAATTGTCATCATTACAAATGTATTTTTTATTATCAGCCGATTAATAGGTGTCGGCTTTTTTTGGTCCTCCAATAATCGGTATCGGCGTTGAAAAATCATAGTCGGTCGACCTCTAGTCCATTCACCCTCAATGGCGCAGATACACAATCCAATGCCTCAACTGTTGTCTCAAGGCTTAAAAATCATTCTCTAACCTGTCTCCTCCCCTTAATTTACACTGATTAAAGTGGATTTAACAAGTGACATCAATAAGGGATCATAGCTTTCATATGGATTCACCAGGTCAGCCTGTCATGGAAAGATCAGGTGTTCCTAATGTTTTCTACACCAGTGTAAATCCAGTGTGATCTTACCCGAAGCTTCTTTACCAGGTTCATGTAAGCCCTCTTGTTCTCTTCCATGCTGCCCTGAGAGATGCTTGACATGTCAGCAGCCAGTGTGCCATTAATCAGCACACTCAGCATGTCCAGTACCGTAGTGAAGAGCTCACTGAGAGAGAAAAAGGAAGAGAGCGAGAGAGACGGACAGGCAGAGTGAGGGAGAAGAGAAATCACACACGTCAGTCAGGTACTTTACATGTTGACATTACAATCTTAACAAATGAACCCAAGTAAAGTGATGAAGTTAAAAATGTGTGAGCAGGTGTGTTGAGACTTACTTGTTGGACTTCATGTCCACTGTACCGCTGCTGATGATGTCGAGGAGTAGCACGGCCCACTCCGTGGTCTGCTGTGTGCTGCGTTGTACCGTGTCAAACATCCCACCTACCTGGAGAGCAAAGACAAGACATCCAATTTCATTTTAAGCCTCGTTCACATTACCCATAAGCACTCCGTTACATTGCGCCGGATGTCATGCATTTCAATGGGGACATCCACAACGGAGTGGAATCGTAATGCCCTCTTGCGGTTGAAGGCTTGCTCGAAGGACGCTGCATTCTTTTACATTTTCCAAACTTTGCACCGTCTTCAGTCCAGCCAGAGCCCATTGAAGGACAAGAAGTTACCAAACCGTGGAAGATGAAAATGTGGTTTTCTGTAATAGCTTCGTGGGATAGCTAGCAGTTTATAAACAATTACCCATTCCTATAAGCTTTTAAGCCAATTATATGACTTGTCTCCCATGTAAGTTTATTGTGATGGTAATTGGGTGTGTTTTTGATGATAATTATTAGGTGGAGGTCGCTAGCTACAGTGGTATCTTCCACCTAGCCTCGCTTTTAGCTATCTAGCTGCTTTACAGTGCAAGCTAGCTTAACTTGCTAGAACGTTATAGAAACAAGTTGAGGAAAAAGTAACTAAACAAAACATGTTTTATTATCACCTGAAACATTATATTTATCCTGTCTTGAATGAAAAGGTCAAATTTTGCAATCTCTCAAAATAAATGCCACCTCTGATGAGAGACTCTCCTCCATCTTGTTTTGCATTGTGAAATCCTATCCTATGCTCTCCTTCCAGTAGAGGAACGAGATTGCATAAAGTTGACGTACGGCGTAATGAAATACAAATACAAATAGGAGCGGCAGGTAGCCTAGAGGTTAGAGTGTTGGGCCAGTAACCGAAAGGTTACTGGATCAAATCCCAGAGCTGACCAGGTAAAAATCTGTCATTCTGCCCCTGAACAAGGCAGTTAACCCACTGTTCCTAGGCCGTCATTGTAAATAAGAATATGTTCTCAACTGACTTGCGTGAAATAAAAAAAATGTTAAAACAACATTTAAATACGTCACGATGTAAACGGGGCATTAGCATGCAATTCAGAAACGTCCATGAAACTTATGTCAAGGTGCCAGAGAATTTGCATGGATTTTTCTTAATACATTTTCAACCTCTACATCTCTTTGTACTTTTAATGGACAAAAACATAAGCAGTAACTAACTGGGTTTGATTTGTTTTCAGAGGTACTTTCTGTCCGTCTGGCCTTATCTGATATTGGACAATTTAGCACATTCAGGCATAACAGCGAAATCACATGACTATGATGGTAGTGGTGACTAAGAAACCTCACCAGATTGAGCCGCAGCTTCAGTGCCTCGTGCATCATCTGCTTGGCCTTGCAGTCATCCTGGTACTGGTCCTCCCGCCAGTTCGTTACAATCTGGAAGATGGAAATGCAGCCATAGCATCAGTCAGCATGAGATGGCAGATATGGCCAACAGTGAGCACAAGGGCAGAATCCTCACTTGCGATGCACACACTGACTTTTGTGTAAAACGTGCAATGATGTCAATGAAACCATACAATCTCAAATTGGGATTTTGGCCGAATAGAGGGGGTGTGGTGGGATAAGAAGATGGGGGAGAGGCTGTGTTGGGTCTTACCTGCTGCACCTGGCTGTAGAGGGAGGTGAGGAGGCCCTCTCGCTGTTCGTCCTGGCCTTTTAGACAGGTTAGCACCAGAGATAGGAAAGGCTGCTGGCTCAGCAGAGACATGCTGGAGACAGACAAATGTGAAAGCTGGGGCAAAATATTATCATAATAGAGCGGAGTACTATGCTTTCTGGATGAGAGTACAACCGTGTTGATAAAATAAGCATTATTTACATAACCCAAAACAGCACCTCATAAAGCCCCTGTTTTTGACACCCACTAAAACAAACTGTTCTGAAAGAAGGGGTCTGTCCTGTGCTGTGTATTTATTGATCTATACTGTATATCTGTCGGGACCAGGACAAAAAAAGGGATTCCTCGGGTGTGAGTTGTCTGACCTTTTCTGTTTCTGCCGGTCCCTCTCCTTGCGTGAGGAGGATCCCAGATGCTGGCCCTTTTCCAGCTCCTCCCCTGCCGCCTTCAGGACGTGGCCCTGGACTGAGGTGGGCAGCTTGGCAATCAGTGGTGCCACCAGCCACACACCTGTCCGCTCTGACGAACTGGGGGGTACACAAACGAATATAAAAGAGATTTTACACTGAGGTTAGATTTCACCAACAATGAGAAAGCATGATTGGGATACTCGGGGACTGGAGTTTGGAAACACTGCTTTTGCCATTTCAAATGGTTTTACCAAAAGAGATTGTGAAAACAATGGATATTATCTGGTTGAAATTTGACAATTGGTAGTACCTACGATATATTCTAGTTTTCATTTATCTCACAGAAAAACTATTATCAAATAATTATATAGCAAATAACCATTTTACCATGTGATTTATCAGTGAACTCCGTATTCCTACATACAGTTGAAGTCGGAAGTTTACATACACCTTAGCCACATACATTTTAACTCAGTTTGTCACAAATATTCACATTTAATCCGAGTAAAAAAATCCCTGTTTTAGGTCAATTAGGATCACCACTTTTTTTTAAGAATGTGAAATGTCAGAATAATAGTAGAAATAATGATTTATTTCAGCTTTTATTTCTTTTATCACATTCCCAGTGGGTCAGAAGTTTACATACACTCAATTAGTATTTGGTAGCATTGACTTTAAATTGTTTAACTTCGGTGAAACGTTTCGGGTAGCCTTCCACAAGCGTGCCACAAAAAGTTGGGTGAATTTTGTCCCATTCCTCCTGACAGAGCTGCTGTAACTGAGTCAGGTTTGCAGGCCTCCTTGCTCGCACACACCTTTTCAGTTCTGCCCACACATTTTCTATAAGTTTGAGGTCAGGGCTTTCTGATGGCCACTCCAATACCTAGACATTGTTGTCCATTTTGCCACAACTTTGGAGGTATGCTTGGAAGATCCATTTGCGACCAAGCTTTAACTTTCTGACTGATGTCTTGAAATGTTGCTTCAGTATATCCAGATAATTGTCCTCCCTCATGATGCCATCTATTTTGTGAAGTGGACCAGTCCCTCCTGCAGCAAAGCACCCCCACAACATGATGCAGCCACCCCCGTGCTTCATGGTTGGGATGGTGTTCTTCGGCTTGCAGGCCTCCCTCTTTTTCCTCCAAACATAATGATGGTCATAATGGCCAAACAGTTCTATTTTTGTTTCATCAGACCAGAGGACATTTCTCCAAAAAGTACGATCTTTGTTATATGTGCAGTTGCAAACCGTAGTCTGGCTTTTTTTACGGCAGTTTTGGAGCAGTGGCTTCTTTCTTGCTGAGCGGCCTTTCAGGTTATGTCGATATAGGACTCATTTTACTGTGGATATAGATACTTTTGTACCTGTTTCCTCCAGCATCTGCTGTTCTGGGATTGATTTGCACTTTTCGCACCAAAGTATGTTCATCTCTAGGAGACAGAACACGTCTCCTTCCTGAGCGGTACGACGGGTGCGTGGGTCCCACGGTGTTTATACTTGCGTACTATTGTTTGTACAGATGAATGTGGTAGCTTCAGGCATTTGGAAATTGCTCCCAAGGATGAACCAGACTTGTCTGCAATTTCTTTGAGGTCTTGGCTGATTTCTTTTGATTTTCCCATGATGTCAAGCAAAGAGGCACTGAGTTTGAAGGTCGGCCTTGAAATACATCCACAGGTACACCTCCAATTGACTCAAATTATGTCAATTAGCCTATCAGAAGCTTCTAAAGCCATGATATAATTTTCTGGAATTTTACAGGCTGTTTAAAGTCACAATCAAGTGTATGTAAACTTCTGACCCACTGGAATTGTGATACAGGTATTTATAAGTGAAATAATCTTGTCTGTAAACAATTGTTGGAAAAATTACTTGTGTCATGCACAAAGTAGATGTCCTAACCGACCTGGAAAAACTAATTTGTTAACAAGAAATTTGTGGAGTGGTTGATAAATGAGTTTTAATGACTCCAGCCTAAGTGTATGTAAACTTCCGACTTCAACTGTATTTGTAAATGGGAGGGAGAATTTAGAAACATCACACACACCTCAACACTGGTTTCATCTTGCTAGTGCTGTTGCTGTTGGAGGTAGAGCTTCCGGCGCCGGCCGAGCTGTTTCCTGAGGGGTTGTTGGAGTTCATCTCCGCTGACTTCTGGAACACCTCTATGGTGACCTTGGCGATGCTCTCCAATAGGGAGTACAGCTCCTGCAGGGAGACAATAAAGACGAGTTCATCCACTTGCACTCAATGTCTATCCTTGACAAAGACGGCTGCCATTACTAGCACATTCTACAGTTACGAAGGGTTTTGACATAAGCCACTTTAATTCTATATCTCTATGGATTCAATTGAACCAGAGGCACACTTGTGAACTTTACAGACGGATTGTATTCAAAATCTATATTTTGAGCAATATCCTTGCAATATCATTGGGTGGCAGACAGTCTAGCGGTTATGAGGTTTGGGCCAGTAACCGAAAGGTCGCTGGTTCAAATCCCCAAGCCGACTAGGTGAAAAATATGTTGATGTGCACTTGAGCGAGGCACTTAACACTAATTGATCTTTTAAGTTGCTCTGGTTAAGAGCATCTGCTAAATGACTAAAATGTAAATGGAATATCATGCTTAATTTTGATTAAATGGCAGTGTTAGTGTCTTGAGGACCTTACAGGACACTGGAGTCTGGTTACGTACGTTGTTAGTACTCTGCTTGATCATGAGCTGCAGTTCCAGGGACGACTGTCTCATCGTCCACTGGTCCATGTTCTACAGCCGGGAGGATGGGACACAACTTTTAGATGTACACATCACAACAATCCCCAAACAGTTAAGTTGTCACACAGAGCATCAAAGTTCACCACTTTCCCTGGAGCACTGCTTTAGTCAGCAGATGGCAGTAATGACATTCAGAAAACTCATGCTTCCTAATGTGGTCTGCTGAGCTACAGCCAGGGTTCAGAGAAAGTTCACCCACTGATTAATTCTAGCACCCACAACCCCCCCATTTGTAATGGATGTACCGTCTGCTGTGCTCTCTCCGCCATCCCCAACGATCTTCTAGGGCTGACACTGATTCACTTACAACTGGCCTCGATGGCTTCAAAGAAACCATTTCAAAGTAATTTCCAGAAAAAGGTTTTAGGTCTTGTGTGGGCTGACCTGGAGGATGCGTTTGATGCGTTGCCTCTGGGGATTGTCCCCCTCCTCACTGTCCAGCTGGCGGTGAGGGTAGCAGATGAGCTGCAGCAGCCGCTGGGCCTGGATGTTGACCAGCACCGGGTCCTGCAGGGCACTGCTGTCCTCCGACAGGGACTTGAGGCAGCGCTCGCCCACCCACTCCTGATGGAGGGAGAGATGTGTGATGATAGGTAGAGATCACCAAGGGGTATATACTGAACATTGTTTGGCCCCATTCAGTTTTTAATTCAGTCAATGCAGGAAGTGAAACCGAAATTAAACTCCTAATTAGTTCATTCCTGAATTTAAAAAATAAAACACAATCTACTTGCAGTGAAGCTGCTCAACATCCACATCACATTAGTCATCTAACAGACTCCCATCCAGAGCCACAGAAGCAACTAGGGTCAACGCCATGCTCAAGTGCACGTCAACAGATCTCCCACAAGGTCAAAAACAGGGACCCGAACCAGCAACCCATCAGCCACCACCACCAAAACAAACAAGAGAAAAAAAGATCAAGGAAAACAGGGAAAGAAATATGCAAAAATCATAACAGCAAGGCCAACTGAATATGTGTGAGTACATGTATGGCACTATTTACGTGTGTGTATGTGTGTTTCCATGTATGTGCATGTGTGTGCATTTAAATGAGCATGTGTCCAAACACCTGCACGGCATCAGCCTCAGGCAAACAGGCATTAGCAGTAACAATGCCCCTCAGTGTCATTCAAACATAGTTTTTGATACGTTTTATTGACTTAATTTTTTTACTTTTATCTTTGACTATCATTCTATCCCTCGCCCAGCAACTCCACTCCCACTTGTCTCCAATTCCCCACCCCAACCCTCAGCCCATCCCATCTAGCTCTACTGGCCATTTCTACACACAATACTGTACATCTTTCAACTATGCTGTGCTGTTTAACATACAGTGCCTTTGGAAACTATTCAGATCCCTTGATTTTTTCCACATTTTGTTACGTTACAGCCTTATTCTAAAATTGATTAAATCGTTTTTTTCTCTCATCAATCTACACACAATACTCCATAATGACAAAGCAAAAACATTTTTAGACATTTAGCGATTACAGCCTCGAGTCTTCTTGGGTATGACACTACAAGCTTGGTACACCTGTATTTGGGGAGTTTCTCCCATTCTCCTCTGCAGATGCTCTCAAACTCGGTCAGGTTGAATGGGGAGTGTCGCTGTACAGCTATTTTCAGGTCTCTCCAGAGATGTTCGATCAGGTTTAAGTCCGAGCTCTGGCTGGGCCACTCAAGGACATTCAGAGACTTGTCCCGAAGCCACTCCATGTGTTGTCTTGGCCGTGTGCTTAGGGTCATTGTCCTGTTGGAAGGTGAACCGTCGCCCCAGTCTGAGGTCCTGAGTGCTCTGGAGCAGGATCTCTGCACTTTTCTCCGTTCATCTTTACCTCGATCTTGACTAGTCTTCCCAGTCCCTGCCACTGAAAAACATCCCCACAGCATGATGCTTCACCGTAGGGATGGTGCCAGGTTTCCTACAGATGTGACGCTTGGCATTCAGGCCAATCTTAATCTTGCTTTCTTCAGATTAGAGAATCTTGTTTCTCATGGTCTGAGAGTATTTAGGTGCCTTTTGGCAAACTCCAAGAGGGTTGTCATGTGCATTTTATATAGACAGGTGTGTGCCTTTCCAAATCATGTCCAATCAAATTAATTTATCACAGGTGGACTGCAATCAAGGTGTAGAAACAGCTCAAGGATGATCAATGGAAACAGGATGCACCTGTTGACTGAAAACACATTCTCATTTACAGCAACAACCTGGGGAATAGTTACAGGGGAGAGGAAGGGGATGAATGAGCCAATTGTAAACTGGGGATTATTAGGTGACCATGATGATTTGAGAGCCAGATTGGGAATTTAGCCAGGACACCGGGGTTAACACCCCTACTCTTACGACAAGTGCCATGGGATCTTTAATGACCTCAGAGAGTCAGGACACCCGTTTAACATCCCATCCGAAAGATGGAACCCTACACAGGGCAGTGTCCCCAATCACTGCCCTGGGGTATTGGGATACATTTTAAACCAGAGCAAAGAGTGCCTCCTACTGGCCTTCCAACACCACTTCCAGCAGCATCTGGTCTCCCATCCAGGGACTGACCAGGACCAACCCTGCTTAGCTTCAGAAGCAAGCCAGCAGTGGTATGCAGGGTGGTATGCTGTTGGCATTCCTAAACCTGAGACCAGAAACATGCAACCTGAGGGCAATACCAAAACAAATGGTCTATTGATTCGGTCTCCTCACAACAAAATCTGCAGAGCTGCAATTATTCCAAATTTTGTAGGTGGCAAGAATTCTGTACAATAATTTTAGCTGAGAAGCACAAAGTCTTGAATCCTGCTCTGCTCTATATTAACTCAGACACCCTGTACCGTGGAATAAGTACATCAAAATTCACAACGGCACAGCTGTCAAGATTCTGGTCCTCAAATGAAAATGGTATACTTAGCTATTTTGCTATTTTTATTCCTCTGCCTGTTTTGCACCTTTATATTGGGCAGACAGACCAGTTCCCTACCTCCTTCCGCTGCCACCTGCCTCCTCCATTTTTGGGGTAATGATGTAATCAGTTGCTTGTAATCTTGGATTGAGCAGAACTTCCCATACAATTCTGATAACTCCATGAAAGACATAACTCCACAAGTCCAATATAATTTAAAAACAAAATACCCTCAAAACATATTTTCCATAAATACAGGCCCTTCATCAACCAGCAGATTTGAGTCGAGCCATAATATTGGTTGTAATATTTGTTCCATCTTTTCAGGGGGATGAAATTGAAATTGTAGCCAACTCTGCAATGCTTGTTTGAAAAAGAGAGATACCTTGAAAAAATAATCATTTTCAATTAATCGAAAATGAGACATGGCAATCTGCACAAAGGCAAAAAGGCAATTTTCTTAGTAATCTACTTGAGAACCATTTAGGGTTCAAATGAAACTTTTGCATAAGTGAAGCTTTTAGAGAGAGCTTTAGTGCTTTTATATTTAATAATCTTAACCAACCCAGTCCATATTCATTATATTGACAGGCACACTTTATCTTGTCTGGTTTAGCTTCCCAGAAAGCAAAATATTTTTCCCTCATAGGATTTGAAAAATGAAATCATCAGGAGTAGTAAATTAGTCCTATGGTTAAATCAGGGCAATTTTTCCATAAATAGACAGGTATTTGTCTATTTTTTACTAGTTTATTGAAATTCTTTGTGGAGAGCTAATTTATATATTTTGTGATATGAATACCAAATATGTCAAATATACCCTGTGCTCTGACCTCTTTCTCCCCTCTCTCTCCAGATGAAATCTCGCGTCTTGTGACGGCTGGCCGCCCAACAACCTGCCCGCTTGACCCTATCCCCTCCTCTCTTCTCCAGACCATTTCCGGAGACCTTCTCCCTTACCTCACCTCGCTCATCAACTCATCCCTGACCGCTGGCTACGTCCCTTCCGTCTTCAAGAGAGCGAGAGTTGCACCCCTTCTGAAAAAACCTACACTCGATCCCTCCGATGTCATCAATTACAGACCAGTATCCCTTCTTTCTTTTCTCTCCAAAACTCTTGAACGTGCCGTCCTTGGCCAGCTCTCCCGCTATCTCTCTCAGAATGACCTTCTTGATCCAAATCAGTCAGGTTTCAAGACTAGTCATTCAACTGAGACTGCTCTTCTCTGTATCATGGAGGCGCTCCGCACTGCTAAAGCTAACTCTCTCTCCTCTGCTCTCATCCTTCTAGACCTATCGGCTGCCTTCGATACTGTGAACCATCAGATCCTCCTCTCCACCCTCTCCGAGTTGGGCATCTCCGGCGCGGCCCACGCTTGGATTGCGTCCTACCTGACAGGTCGCTCCTACCAGGTGGCGTGGCGAGAATCTGTCTCCTCACCACGCGCTCTCACCACTGGTGTCCCCCAGGGCTCGGTTCTAGGCCCTCTCCTATTCTCGCTATACACCAAGTCACTTGGCTCTGTCATAACCTCACATGGTCTCTCCTATCATTGCTATGCAGATGACACACAATTAATCTTCTCCTTTCCCCCTTCTGATGACCAGGTGGCGAATCACATCTCTGCATGTCTGGCAGACATATCAGTGTGGATGACGGATCACCACCTCAAGCTGAACCTCGGCAAGACGGAGCTGCTCTTCCTCCCGGGGAAGGACTGCCCGTTCCATGATCTCGCCATTACGGTTGACAACTCCATTGTGTCCTCCTCCCAGAGCGCTAAGAACCTTGGCGTGATCCTGGACAACACCCTGTCGTTCTCAACTAACATCAAGGCGGTGGCCCGTTCCTGTAGGTTCATGCTCTACAACATCCGCAGAGTACGGCCCTGCCTCACACAGGAAGCGGCACAGGTCCTAATCCAGGCACTTGTCATCTCCCGTCTGGATTACTGCAACTCGCTGTTGGCTGGGCTCCCTGCCTGTGCCATTAAATCCCTACAACTCATCCAGAACGCTGCAGCCCGTCTGGTGTTCAACCTTCCCAAGTTCTCTCACGTCACCCTGCTCCTCCGCTCTCTCCACTGGCTTCCAGTTGAAGCTCGCATCCGCTACAAGACCATGGTGCTTGCCTACGGAGCTGTGAGGGGAACGGCACCTCAGTACCTCCAGGCTCTGATCAGGCCCTACACCCAAACAAGGGCACTGCGTTCATCCACCTCTGGCCTGCTCGCCTCCCTACCACTGAGGAAGTACAGTTCCCGCTCAGCCCAGTCAAAACTGTTCGCTGCTCTGGCCCCCAATGGTGGAACAAACTCCTCACGACGCCAGGACAGCGGAGTCAATCACCACCTTCCGGAGACACCTGAAACCCCACCTCTTTAAGGAATACCTAGGATAGGATAAAGTAATCCTTCTCACCCCCCTTAAAAGATGTAGATGCACTATTGTAAAGTGGCTGTTCCACTGGATGTCATAAGGTGAATGCACCAATTTGTAAGTCTTTTTCTGGATAAGAGCGTCTGCTAAATGACTTAAATGTAAATGTAATGTCTACTTCACCGTCAGCCCATGTTCTAGGTAAACTGTTGGGTAATGTAACAGTTGTATTTTTTAAAGATACAAAACGTAATACTGTACACTTATAAGGTTTTAGTCCAGAGAGTCTAGAAAAGTGATCTTCAATGATTACAGGGATCTAGCTTGAAGACTTAATATAAAACTTGAATCCAGTGTTGCCAGGAAGCTTTTTTTCAACCCAGCAACTAGCATGCCAGCAGAGAGAGCGTTCAGTGCCAGCGGGCACATTGTCTCCCGTCACAGATCACTACTTAAACCGGACAAAGTAATTATGAGGACATTTTTACTTTTCAATCTCAAGTGAACAAAGATGCATACATACAGGATGTTAGGCCAGCAGCACCTTATTTCTTTATGAAGGTGAGAACAGACTTACAATCAGTGCTGTTCATTTGATTTGTTTCCATTTTGTGTGTTGTTATTTTGATGTCAACACCTGCACATTAGATGTGTTTACATATAGTTGTATTGTTCTTACATGCACATTGCTTTACTTGTGTTGCTTTTATATGCACATTTGATTTGCTTAAGGTTGTGTTCATTAAAACCTGCACTAGGGAAGCTTCTCTCAAAGCCACATGGTGCCATCTTTAATGTTATTATTTTTATGTTTATGCACACAAAAAGTGCATAGTGCTGCTAACTTTATTTGTTGTTTGTTGGTTTTGTATATAAACCTTGGTGAAATGATTTCCGTTTGTGTATCAGTACATTTCCAGCACATTTTAACAATACCGTGATCATTTGTCACTATAATCAGGATATGACATTTTCATACCGTTTCATCTCTAATCCAAAACAAATTCAAGAAAGCATACAGTGCCATATAGAGGCATTATTGCACGGAACTCCGTTCCATCTCATATTGCTCAAATAAACAGCAAACCTGGTTTCAAAAAACAGATAAATCAACACCTCACGGCACAACACCTCTCCCATATTTGACCTGGTTTCTGTATGTATTGATGTGTAGGCTGCATGTGCCTTCTCTGTCCTTGGGCTGTTCTTGTCTAATAATGTTCTGTATTGTAATTGTTCATGTTTTGTTTGGACCCCAGGAAAAGTAGCTGTTGCTTTTGGAACAGCTAATGGGGATCCTTACAAAATACTAAATGTCAGGGGAATTTAGTGAAACAAGGTTGCTATTTTCACATCAGGGGAATTTAGCTTTAGCAGTAGCTAATGGGGTCCTAATAAAATACTAAGACTGATTCACTCCAAGTCCTAACTGAGCTGCAAGTGCATTGTCATTACCCGAAATGGAGTAATAAATTCAGTCAACTCAGGATTTGAACAGTTGGTTTTCAATTAGGAAATGTTTCACTTCAGTTTACTTTCTGGACTCCACACCTAGAAATGACTTGCATTAGGAAATATGCAGCTTCTGGTGTGTGAGGGAAACGGAAGAGAGAAAATATAGGAAGTCCCAAAAATTTGACCCTGGTGTGAAATGTCTCCTTTCACATGTTCTCACCTGTTGGCAGATGCTCTTCAGCACATACTTGGCGTACATGTCTAGGCTGGCCGTCTCTATAGAGGCTGTGTGGCCGCCCGACTTCTTGGAACCTATGTCGTCGTCGTCGAGGCCGGCGGGGTGAGAAAATCCCGAGCCCTTCAGTTCTGCATCGCCTGGAGCGCAATGGAGAGAAAATGTTACAAAAGGTAGAACTTCAAGGTTCTGTGGTCTTACTGGTGACCAGTTGTAAGAGATCGACATTTATAGTGAAACTGACAGTGTTTTAAATACTTTGCAGATATGAAACAGATCATAATATCAGTACAAAATATAAAATTCCCAGTTTATGCTTCAAAACCAACTTTATATGAGCTTTTTAAAAACATGCTCTATTTGACTCAAAATGCCATGACGTACAGAAAGGCATCGCTGGCAGAATAGATGGATGCAGTTCAACGCATGACTAACATGGTCACCAATACATTTCTTGTTAGTAAAAAAAAAAGATTGCTTTCAGGTTGTAAATTACAGCAGTCAGTCAATGTGGCTAATAGGCGAGCACATGTGTCAAACAAGGCCCACAAGCCAAATAGGACACAAAAGCAAGTATAAATGAGACTTTTGAGTCATCTACTTCATGGAATTACAGCCTGAAGTGATCGCGTCGGTAAATTCAACTTAAATTGCACCTCCGTGTCTCCCATTTACAGAGCACAGTGAAGGGAAAATACACAGACACATGCCACAGTCCTAGCTTGGCTACTAAAATGTTGCAGTCTGGGTTCAGGTTTTAAAGCTAGACAATGAATAACGCCAAAAATAAAACCTGCAACAAAACAACATGCAAAGGAGAATTACAGCAACATTTGAGAAGTAGCCTTGGCTGGCTACTCAACTACAATACATTTTGAGTGCACCATACAGCAATGCTGCATTCAACCTCACCGGTGACGCATGCAGTGCAAAAAAATGTAAATTCTACAGCGATATTTTTGTTATTTGTAGTTATTAAATACATTTTGATTTGGGTCGTGAAATGTCATGCACATCTGCAAGCATATAGCAGCAAAGGCTGGAAAAATATTTATGTCTTATTTCGTTGTAATATGTTAAAATGCTATATACAATGCATTTTTCCACATTTTTGTTACAGCCTTATTCTAAAATTGATTAAATTGTTTTGTCTCAATCTACACATAACCCATAATGAAAAAGCAAAAAGTTTGTGTGTGTGTGCGCAAATGTATAAAACACGCAAAACTGAAATATTTAATTTACATACAGTACCAGTCAAACGTTTGGACACACATACTCATTCAAGGCTTTTCTTTATTTAGTCTATTTTCTACATTGTAGAATGCCAAGAGTGTGCAAAGCTGTCATCAAGGTGGCTACTTTGAAGAATTTCAAATATATTTAGATTTGTTTAACATTTTCTTGGTTGCTACATCGTTCCATGTGTCATTTCATAGTTTTAATGTCTTCGCTATTATTCTACAATGTGGAAAATTGTAAAAATAAAGAAAAACCTTGGAATGAATAGGTGCCGAAACTGACTGGTACTTCTAAGTATTCAGAACCTTTACTCAGTACTTTGTGAAAGCGCCTTTGGCAGGGATTACAGCCTCGAGTCTTCTTGGGTATGACGATACAAGCTTGACACACCTGCATTCAGGGAGTTTCTCCCATTCTTCTCTGCAGATCCACTCAAGCTCTGTCAGGTTGGATGAGGAGCATCACTGCACAGCTATTTTCAGGTCTCTCCAGAGATGTTTGATCTGGTTCAAGTCTGGGCCACTCAAGCACATTCTGAAACTTGTCCTGAAGCCTCTCCTGCGTTGTCTTGGCTGAGTGCTTAGGGTCGTTGTCCTTTCTGAGGTCCTTAGCGCTCTGGAGAAGGTTTTCATCAAGGATCTCTCTGTACTTTGCTCTGTTCACCTTTCTCTCGATCCTGGCTAGTCTCCCAGTCCCTGCCGCTGGAAAAATCCCCCCCAGCATGATGCTGCCACCATCATGCTTCACCGTAGGGATGGTGCCATGTTTCCTCCAGACGTGATGCTTGGCATTCAGGCCAAAGTTCGACCTGTGCCGACAATCCTTTCTCGGAGTTCTACGGACAACCTCTTTGACCTCATGGCTTTGGTTTTGCTCTGACATGCACTGTCAGCTGTGGGACCTTATAAAGACAGGAGTGTGCCTTTCCAAATCATGTTCAATCAATTGAATTTACTACGGGTGGACCTCAAGTTGAAGAAACATCTCAAGGATGATTAATGGAAAAGGTATTTCTGTTGCAACAATTTCTAAAACCCTGTTTTCAATTTGTCATTATGGGGTATGGTGTATAGATTGATGAGGGGAAAAAAACAGATCAACTTTAGAATAAAGCTGAACCATAAATGAAATTTGGAAAAAGTCAAGGGATCTGAATACTATCCGAATGCACTGTACAGCAGCCTATGTACATAATTGAACATTATAAATGGGCCTCTTTTTTCAAATGAAACAATGGCCAGTTTGGTTCGCAATTGCACATTTTTCATGTAAAAACAAATAGTCTATGTCTGGCCCACGAATTCAATTCTCTCAATGTGGCCTGTGCTCTGATTGAGTTTGACACCACTGGGATAGCATATCTATTTATGTAGCTAGCTGTTTATTTAGCAAGTTAAAAACACAGACCCTAACATTAGCTCTCTAGCTAGCTAGCTGCTGGGAGGATGTCATGTCACTGGAGGAGTGGGTGAGTGGCCGACTTTTCCCCCTCATATCGCTTTTCGGTACAGCTAGAGGTAATTAGCGAACAAGAACTGTGAATTGATTTGCGAGTTAGCTATTCTGAACTTAAACGACTTATCGACAGTTAGCATATGCTGCTATCTATCAAATGTTTTTGGCATCTATAAAATGAGCGGGCAGGCAGGCAAGCTGCAGTAGGACGAGTAGGCAACTATTCCCCCTCGATTATCAGTGCAATTTTGACGGCTAACTAGCTGAAAAAGTTTGAGAGGGTTTATCTAATGTTCCTTTGTTAGATTTTAGCTCATGATTTTGTTGTTTTTGATGTGCATAACTGAGGGAGAAAGAGCCTATCTTTTCATGTTTTTTTGATCAATAGGACTATAAAGTTTGCAAATGTAAGAGGACTCCCGTGGTGTTTACATATTTCCAGAAATCCATTCAGGTGTATTTTGTGGCTTTTGGTGAATGCGTTCTAATAATCTAAAGTCGCGCTGTTGTTACTGCCTACACATAGTACAGGTCAAAGTGAATGATGGCAGGACCGTGTGGGAAATGGCTTATTTGCATATAGGCCAACTGTAGCTCTGATTGGCTATGGCACACTGGTCTGAGTAGACTCCAGTCCTGGACAAGACAGTTTTATTTACTGCAGTGTCTATTAATTGTCCAAATGCATGGAAGCTTTTCCACTCTATATTGCTATAGAATTTTAACAAATGCCTTACTTTACATCATTCCCAAACATTCTATGAATTTATGAAAATGAAAATTTTATAGATATCTATGTGCACGCTTGTGAGAAAGTGAAAGTCATATTCTTCCTGGGTATGTATAAAAATATTTTAATACGATTTCATGTTGCTAAAACGCTGTCAGTTCCACTTTAATAACTATAAATACATCAACCTATTCACATTCAATTGTCAAATTGGACTCAAGAAACTTTAAGGACAAAATAATAGCATAATACTGAGTGTATTACCCAGCATAAAGACAGCCTTTAGGACAGCAAAGACAGCTCCGACCACTATGCTGTTCTGCGAGGAAGCCAGAAGGTGGCGATCACACGACGACCGGATCCCAACAGAAGATTTATCTGCAAAATATAAAACCATTAACAATTTCATTAAATTAAAAACATATTAATTAATGGCATCAATCAATTAAAATATTATAAGATGTGGGATTACACTTGGAATTAGTTTGTTTTGTGAGTACCTGACTTGGCTCCATCCTGGGGGCAGGGGTTGTGCTGCGGGGTCTTGAAAAGGTGCAGCAGAATCCTGCAGGTCAGACGGGCTCCGGGCTCAGAGTCCTGCTCACTGCAGGCTGGGAGGAGAAACACACAGAGAGAGGTAGGTTAAAGGGTCACACAGACAGCCACACACAACCACAACAAGAATCTGAACGGGAATAAAGCTGCTTTAGCAAAGTCTGACAACCCTCCTACTATCTGCCAAATTCTCTCTCTCTGCTCTTGTTTTCCTTAATATGATGTCAGTGGGCAGAGCTGGGAGGGTTGTCTGTGAAATAGGACACCTGGGCTCGGGTGTGTCCCGGGGATAAATACACCTTCCCCCATACATTGAAGAGAC
The DNA here is from genome assembly GCF_023373465.1 of Oncorhynchus keta. NCBI lineage: Eukaryota > Metazoa > Chordata > Actinopteri > Salmoniformes > Salmonidae > Oncorhynchus > Oncorhynchus keta. The sequence goes on from NC_068450.1 coordinate 44,827,588, forward strand.
TCCACGCAGACAGTTTTTTTGTTGTGGCATTTTTGGCCTCTGTTCATTTGTTTTTGCACCTCTCAATACCCCTCATTATCACCATCTATGCACACATCCACTCACTTACACACTATTGTTACTTTATTTAATAAATATATATGTTTGTTGTTTCTTTATCTCCGCATTGCCTCCCTCTTTACTGTTGACTTTGAGACTGGTGTTTTGCAGGTACTATTTAATGAAGCTGCCAGTTGAGGACATGTGAGGCGTCTGGTTCTCAAACTAGACACTAATATATTGTCCTCTTGCTCAGTTGTGCACCGGGGCCTCCCACTCCTCTTTCTATTCTGGTTAGAGCCAGTTTGAGCTGTTCTGTGACGGGAGTAGTACACAGCGTTGTACGAGATCTTCAGTTTCTTGGCAATTTCTCGCATCGAATAGCCTTCATTTCTCAGAACAAGAATAGACTGACGAGTTTCAGAAGAAAGTTATTTGTTTCTGGCCATTTTGAGCCTGTAATAGAACCCAAAAAATGCTGATGCCCCAGATACTCAACGAGTCTAAAGAAGGCCAGTTTTATTGCTTCTTAAATCAGAACAAGTTTTCAGCTGTTCTAACATAATTGCAAAAGGGTTTTCTAATGATCAATTAGCCTTTTAAATGTATAAACTTGGATTAGCAAACACAACGTGCCATTGGAACACAGGAGTGATGGTTGCTGATGGGCCTCTGTACTCCTACGTAGATATTTAATTGTTGACTGTTGAATGGTTTCCAGGTTTTCAACAGTCATTTACAACATTAACAATGTCTACACTGTATTTCTGATAAATTTGATGTTATTTTAAATGGACCAAAAAAATAGCTTTTCTTTCAAAAACAAGGACATTTCTAAGTGACCCCAAACTTTTGAACGGCTAGTGTATGTACTAAACAGCTGTTGAAGATAGCTAAGCACTACCAGTTTGAAATTAGTGATAAACCTCCCAAAAATTGTAAGGTTAATATTGAAGGCCAATCTAATGTAGAGTTGTATACGCGTAGTTACCACTGGGGCAGCCTCTGCAGAGGACTCGCCACCTCCCCAGCGGTCTCCCCATTTCACTCTGTTAGCCCTAGTAGTAGTTATTTTGAACAGCAGAAAGAACTGCTTCTGTTACAGTCAGAGCATGATCGTGTTACGCATAAGGAATTGGAATTTAAACAGGAATGGGAACATGCTAAAATCAAGCTGCAACCAGCACGGCTAAACTTGTTTAGGGATGGAAAGCTGTCGGGGGAGGGTTTGCTTAGGGAAGGTGACCCTGATTTCCCTAGGGGTCGCTCCTCTCTCGGCTGTGCCCCGGAAACATTTTATATTGTTGGATACTTACGTCTGTTGCCAACATTTTATGAAAAGGACCCAGATGTTATTTTCATTGTTTGAGTGAGTTGCTGACGCTAGGAGTTAGCCTGATTCTGATCACACTTTAATGTTTATAGTGTGTTAACTGGTAAAGCGCAGGAAGCATATTCAGCTCTTTGTGTAGCTGACAGTGTCAGCTATGCTAAGGTTATAATGGCTGTTTTACAGATTTACGAATTGCTTACTGAGGTTTACCGCCAACAATTTAGAACTTTAAAAAGGGCTGATAAAGACTCATGTTGCATCTGCACAAGAGTTATCTTCACAGTTTAATCGCATTCCGCCTCTGCGGTTAAGAGAGTTTCCAGAGATTGTGTGATCTGATTATGCTAGAGCAATTTCAGGACACAATCCCGGATCGAACAGCCACGTACATTAACACACACAAAGTGAAGACAGTCTCTGAAGCTGCGGTTTTGTCGGACGAGTAAGTTTGGACTCGCAAAAGTAGCATTGAGGAGTCCCGTATTCCGTGTGAGTGGGGGCGTCCAGAGAGATTTGGGTCTCGCCCACCGAAACACTCTGGTTCACGGGCAGAGCTTCATTCATCTAGGGTTGAGCCTGGTTCCCATGGTAAAGCTGACTGTAGTCAAGAATGTCACTACTGTCAGTGTTCAGGTCATTGGAAAAACAAATGTCCTGTTCTCAGGGCTAAGGGTAAATTCAGGACTTGCGCTAACGTTAAACCTAAGCCTACGGCGTTAGCGTCGCCTGTCCCACATCCGTTCACTCCTGTCAGTCCGTCTCATGCCCAGGTGCATGTGGAAGACCCAATTGACCCAGATTATTTATCTTTCATGAGAGGGTTTTGTGTGTCTGTTAGGAAGTAACGACCCAGTGCCAGTGAAGATCCTGAGGGACACCAGTGCCTTTGAGTTGTTTGTGATAGAGTCTGTGTTACCCTTCTCTGCTGAGTGGAGGTGATATGGTCCTTGACTAGTCTCTCAGAGCACTTCATGATGACGGAAGTGAGTGCTAGGGGGCGATAGTCATTTAGCTCAGTTACCATTGTTCCTGTTCCCAAGAAAGTGAAGGTAACTGAGCTCAATGACTATCGCCCCCGTAGCACTCAATTCGGTCATCATGAAGTGCTTTGAGAGACAAGTCAAGGACCATATCACCTCCACCCTACATGACACCCTAGACCCACTCCAATTTGCTTACCACCCCAATAGGTCCACAGACGACACAATCACAATCACACTGCACACTGCCCTAAACCATCTGGACAAGAGGAATACCTATGTAAGAATGCTGTTCATCAACTACATCTCGGCATTTAACACCATAGTACCCTCCAAACTCGTCATTAAGCTCGAGACAGCCCTGTGCAACTGGGTCCTGGACTTCCTGATGGGCCACCCCAGGTGGTGAGGGTAGGAAACAACATCTCCACCCCGCTGATCCTCAACACTGGGGCCCCACAAGGGTGCGTTTTCAGCCCTCTCCTGTACTCCCTGTTCACCCATGACTGCGTGGCCAAGCACGCCTCCAACTCAATCATCAAGTTTGCAGACGACACTACAGTGGTAGGCTTGATTACCAACAACGATGAGACAGCCTACAGGGAGGAGGTGAGGGCCCTCGTAGTCTGGTGTCAGGAAAATAACCTCATACTCAATGTCAACAAAACAAAGGAGATGATCATGGACTTCAGGAAACAGCAGAGGAAGCAGTTCCTTGGCGTACACATCACAGACAAACTGAAATAGTCCACCCACACAGATAGTGTGGTGAAGAAGGCGCAGCAGCGCCTATTCAACCTCAGGAGGCTGAAGAAATTCAGCTTGTCACCAAAAACACTCACAGACTTTTACAGATGCGCAATCGAGAGTATCCTGTCGGGCTGTATCACCGCCTGGTACGGCAACTGCTCCGCCCACAACCATAAGGCTCTCCAGAGGGTAGTGAGGTCTGCACAACGCATCACCGGGTGCAAACTACCTCCCCTCCAGGACACCTACACCACTCGATGTCACAGGAAGGCCAAAAAGATCATCAAGGACAACAACCACTGAGCCACTGCCTGTTCACCCCGCTATCATCCAGAAGACGAGGTAAGTACAGGTGCATCAATGCGGGGACCTAGAGACTGAAAAACAGCTTCTATCTCAAGGCCATCAGACTGTTAAACAGCCATCACTAACATTGAGTGGCTGCTGTCAACATACAGACTCAATCTCTAGCCACTTTAATATTGAATTAAAAAAAAAAAAAAAATGTATCACTAGCCACTTTAAACAATGCCACTTTATATAATGTTTACATACCCTACAATACTCATCTCATATGTATATACTGTTCTCTATACCATCTACTGCATCTTGCCTATGCCGGTCGGCCATTGCTCATTCATATATTTTTATGTACATATTCAATCCTTTACACTTGTGTGTATAAGTTAGTTGTTGTGAAATTGTTAGGTTAGATTACTTGTTAGATATTACTGCATGGTCGGAACTAGAAGCACAAGCATTTCGTTACACTTGCATTAACATCTGCTAACCATGTGTATGTGACAAATAACATTTGATTTGAGTCTGATTCGGGGAATATTGACGTTGGGGATGCTGATATTGACGTTGGGGATGCTGACCCCATCCGTCAGGGGTTCTACCGAATTTCACCAGAGAAACGTTTGTTGTCTGGATTTTGAGATCAGGTACATGCTGGATAATGATATTGCAGAGCCTTTCTCAAGCTGGGCTTTTCCCCGTATCTTGGTCAGTAAACCAGATGGGACAATGATTTTGTACGGACCACCGTAAGGTAAACGGTGTCACAAAGTCAGATTCATTTCCCCGGATGGAGGACTGCATTGATCAGGTTGGAGCAGCGAAGTTAGTGAGCAAGTTTTACTTCTTAATAAAGGGCTATTGGCAGGTGCCAATTGGGCATAGGACACACAATCTCTGACTTTATTACACCCTTCTGTCTGTACTCTTATTCGGTTATGAGTTTTGGCCTGCGTAACACACCTGCCACTTTTCAGCGCCTTATGAATAGGGTTGTCTCCGGTCTCGTCGGGTGTGCTGTTTATCTGGACGACGTAGTGGTTTATGCAGATACTGGTGGACACGCATTCTAATGCGCGTTGTCCCCGAGTGTTGTGACATATGCGTGTCGCTCACTGACACTGTTCATTTAGTGTTGTCCTGTTGCTCCTGTCATCAGTCCCTGTTGTCCTCCTTTTGAAAAAAGTGTCATGCTTAAAGGTAGCTTCCTGTGCACACTGGTTGCTGAGGTCTGTGGAGGACGAGATTGGCTGGGGCAGCTTTAACCAGGGCAGCATGTTTGTTTTAGAATATTTAAAAACAATTGTTTTTTGGTTGGTGTGGTGTTCCAGGGTCCTTGGGTGGTCCCCAGTTTTATGGGGGAGACGAAAAAGTTGGACCCAAGAACAATGGACCCAAGAACAATCAGACCCAGACACGAAAACAAATCGACCGAGACAGTCCTATACTCAGCTGGCCCCTCCACCAAATGTGTGTTAAATGCACTACAATAAAGCTTTCTTAGTGTCTAACAAGCTTTCTCTACCCTTAAACTTGTTCTGAACACCTCCAAAACAAAGGTAATGTGGTTTGGTAAAAAGAATGCCCCTCCTCCCATAGGTGTTATTACTACCTCTGAGGGTTTAGAGTTTGAAGTAATAACCTCATACAAGTACTTGGGAGTATGGCTAGACGGTGCACTGTCCTTCTCTCAGCACATATCAAAGCTGCAGGCTAAAGTTAAATCTAGGCTTGGTTTCCTCTATCGTAATCGTTCCTCTTTCACCCCAGCTGCCAAACTAACCCTGATTCAGATGACCATCCTACCCATGCTAGATTACGGAGACAATTTACAGATTGGCAGATAAGGGTGCTCTCTTGAACGGCTAGATGTTCTTTACCATTTGGCCATCAGAATTGCCACCAATGCTCCTTATAGGACACATCACTGCACTCTATACTCCTCTGTAAACTGTTGGTGCTTATTTATGAAACCCTCTTAGGTCTAATTCTCCCCTATCTGATATATCTACTGCAGCCCTCATCCTCAACATACAACACCCGTTCTGACAGTCACATGCACACACATCCCTGGGTCGCTCCTTTTTTCAGTTCGCTGCAGCTAGCGACTGGAACAAGCTGCAACAAACACTCAAACTGGACAGTTTTATGTCAATCATGGACACTCTTACTGACAGTTGTGGCTGCTTTGTGTGATGTATTGTTGTCTCTACCTTCCTGCCCTTTTTGCTGTTGTCTGTGCCCAATAATGTTTGTACCATGTTTTGACAACTTCACAGGGGACTTTGAAAACAAGCTGAATGAGGCCTTGATTGGCCATCACAGACAGACACACACACTGTGCCGAGTGGGATCAGACACACTGTGGCGTTTACCTCCTGCTCAGACAGAAAAGACAAAAGTAATGCATTATGGGCATGGGAGTATCTTCAAAGCATAGAGAGGCAGGCAGACAGGGCGCCTGTGTACTGTAAACTCATTTATACCGAGATGGCAGAGAGTTCAGGCTAGATTAAATAGAAGAGACTGGGATCTAAGAATAAGGCCTGGGTGGTGTTCCTTAGGGCATGCAACAAAAACGCTTCAAAGCATTTAGCAACGGAAAACGAAAATTAACGTTCCTTATTAGACCGAGTACAGGTAGTCAGTCCATCCCTATTTCACGGATTTCTTTTGTTTGGTGCCTCAGGAACAGGACCCTGGCATTGGGTCTGGGGGTGAGAGACGGGCTCTTACCAGCGTTGAGGAGGGAAGGGATGGCTACGCAGCGGACCAGGTCCTCCAGGAGAAGACACTGACGGGCAATGAGGATGGCTACGAAGGTGGCCAGGGAGTCATGGAAGGAGAGATCGCTGACCTGATAGAACAGAGAGAAGGAAACAGAGAAGGAAATGTTCAAATTTGAAGTGGACTGGTAATTACTCAACACGTATTGGTGTCGAGAGAAAGAGATGCTGGAATGTTACTGTGTGTGTTCCACTCTAATCGTGCCTCTCAGAGCATTCAGCGGGTCGGACACGAGGGGCTCCTAACAATCACGGATAACAAAAACAAAGCCAGCCATGTCGCGGACACCAATGCTGCCCTATCGGACAAGCAAAACACCTTTTTCTTATGCTTTGAGCACCACAATGACTAAGCAGCCAAGGAGAGCCCCAGAGGACAACGAGGGTTACATGGGTATTTTTATAAACTAGGGTCCTAGTGAGAATGTCCTATGCTGGAAAATACATTACAGCTGGTGATAAGTCATTGCTAATAATTTGCCAAAAGTTTTCATGTAATTGCATTAAGATATAGCTACAACGCAGCTATCGGAAATTATTCAGACCCCTTGACTTTTCCCACATTTTGTTAAATTACAGCCTTATTTTAAAATTGATAATTGTTTTTTCCCCCTCAATCTACACACAATACCCCTTAATAACAAAGCAAAAATAGTATTTTAGGGATGTTTACAAATGCATTAAAACAATGAAAACCCAAAATCTCACATTAATATCAGTATTCAGACTTTGTTGAAGGACCTTTGGCAGCGAGTACAGCCTCAAGTCCTCTTGGGTATGACGCTACAAGCTTGGCACACTTGTATTTGGGGATTTTCTCCCATTTTTCTCTGCAGATCCTTTTATCCTCTGTCTGGTTGGATGGGGAGCGTAGCTGCACAGCTATTTTCAGGTCTCTCCTGAGATGTTCGATAGTTTTCCTCAAGGATCTCTGTACTTTGCTCCGTTCATCTTTCCCTCGATCCTGACTAGTCTCCCAGTCCCTGCCGCTGAAAAACATTCCCACAGCATGATGCTGCCAATACCATGTTTCACCGGTGGGATGGTGCCATGTTTCCTCCAGACATGAGGTTTGCATTCTGGCCAAAGAGTTCATGTTGGTTTTATCAGACCAGAGAATCTTATTTCTCATGGTCAGAGTCCTTTAGATGCCTTTTGGCAAATGCCATTCGGGCTGTCATGTGCCTTTTCCTGAAGAGTGGCTTTCGTCTGGCCACTCTACCATAAAGGCCTGATTGGTGGAATACTGCAGAGATGGTTGTCCTTCTGGAAGGTCCTCTCATCTCTACAGAGGAACTCTGGAGCTCTGTCAGAGTGACCATAAGATCTTGGTCAACTCCCTGACCAAGGTCCATCTCGCTGGATTGCTCAGTTTTGCCGGGCGGCCAGCTCTTGGAAGAGTCTTGGTGGTTCCAAACTTCTTCCATTTAAGAATGATGGAGGCCACTGTGTTCTTGGGGATTTTCAATGCTGCAGAAATGTTTTGGTACCCTTCCCAGATCTGTGCCTCGAAACAATCCTGTCTCGGAGCTGTATGGACAATTCCTTTAACCTCATGGCTTGGTGTTTGCTCTGACATGCAGTGTCAACTGTGGGACCTTATATAGATATGACCAATCAATTGAAAGATCAATGGAAACAGGATGCACCAAAGCTCAATTTCAGATGCTTCATAGCAAATGGTCTGAATACGGTATGTTTATATTCATTTTTTTCCAAATTTGCAAACAAATGTTTTTGCTTTGTCATTATGGGGTACTATGTATAGATTGAGGATTTTATTTAATCCATTTTAGAATAAGGCTGTAACGAAACATATTGTGTAAAAAAATATTAAAAAAGGGGGTCTGAATACTTTCCGAATGCAATAAAATTCATAGGTAAATAGGTAAACTCATGTTTAACCCTTTCTCATGGTTGTTGTCTTGACAGATTTGTTTAAAATTGTGGCACATAATACATTACTTTTCTGTTCTTGTATTTATGGCAGTGTTAAGTAGCTGTAATATCATGTTTTAAGCATTAATTAGTTAAGAATCTTGGATCTAGCTTTCAGTCAAATTTTTATATAGAGATCTAAGAAATCCAGTGTAACTACGTAACATTTGTCGTCTCCTTATGTCAGCATTTCCCAAACTCGGTCCTCCAAGGTCAAAGCTTGATGATTAGTTGATTATTTGAATCAGCTGTGTCGTGCAAAAATCTAAACGTAAATCCGGGGTCCCGAGTAGTGTTAGGGGAAACCCTGCCTTATGGGCACACAAATACAAAATGATGTACAGTATGCGAATGCAAATCTAATGCTTCTAACTGAAAGAGCCACCTTGATACTTAAAACCTAAATCGATACTGTCATTAACGTGGTTCTTCAATAATTCTGTATAATACTTGTTGGATGTGCATTTGGTGTATGATTAGTTAGGAAGGAATTTTTATAATTGACATTTAAATGATGAACAGCTGTTGTGATAGCGCATGTGACGCAACAGCCCAAGTGCTAGATAAAAGGTGTTTGCGAGGAATGTCCAGAATATACATTTTTTCTCATTCCTCACGCTGGTGAAGACAGTTGTGCCTGGATCTAATATCCCTATCGAATTGATATTGAGGGCTTGCATTACAGCAGGGCCTCGTTAGATTTAACAGAGAAAGCATCAAGGTCATGGGTTCATGTTTTAGTGCCTCGGATTGGACAGTCTACTGTGCTCATTTATTTTTGATAGACTATGATGCAAAAACGCTATTCCTATTAATTATTCTGGATATAATTATAAAATAAATACACTACCGGTCAAAAGTTTCAGAACACCTACTCATTCAAGGGTTTTTATTTTTTACTATATTGTAGAATAATAGTGAAGACATTAAAACTATAAAATAACACATATGGAATCATGTAGAAAGCAAAAAAGTGTTAAGCAAATCAAAATATATTTCAGATTCTTCAAATAGCCACCCTTTGCCTTTATGACAACCTTGCACACTCTTGGCATCCTCTCAACCAGCTTCACCTGGAACGCTTTTCAAACAGTCTTGAAGGAGTTCCCACATATGCTAAGCACTTGGTTGGCTGCTTTTTCTTGACTCTTTGGTCCGACTCATCCCAAACTATCTCAATTTGGTTGAGGTCGGGGATTGTGGAGGCCAGGTCATCTGATGCAGTACTCAATCACTCTCCTTCTTGGTCAAATGGCCCTTACACAGCCTGGAGGTGTGTTGGGTCATTGTCCTGTTGAGAACAAAAAAATGGATAGGCCCACTAAGCTCAAACCAGGTGGGATGGCGTATTGCTGCAGAATGCTGTGGTAGCCATGCTGGTTAAGTGTGCCTTATTCTAAATAAATCGCAGACATTGTCACCAGCAAAGCACCCCACACCATAACAATTCCTCCTCCATGCTTTACGGTGGGAAATACACATGCAGAGATCATCCGTTCACACACTGTTGGAACCAAAAATCTCATATTTGGACTCCATACCAGACATTTCCACCGGTCTCATGTCCATTGCTTGTGTCTCTTGGCCCAAGCAAGTCTCTTCTTCTTATTGGTGTCCTTTAGTCGTGGTTTCTTTGTAGGAATTCAACCATGAAGGCCTGATTCACACAGGCTCCGCTGAACAGTTGATCTTGAGATGTGTTTGTTACTTTAACTCTGAAGCATTTATTTGGGTTGCAATCTCTGCAGCAGAGGTAAGTATGGGTCTTCCATCCCTGAGGCAGTACTCATGAGAGCCAATTTCATCATAGCGCTGGATGGTATTTGCAACTGCACTGGAAGAAACTTTTTTTTATATGAACAAGTATATAAATTACACAATTACAAGAAAGTCCTTGCATTTGACTTGCCAATGACTGTATGAACCCTGCTTAAGAAGGCTGTACAGTGCATTTGGGAAGTATTCAGACCCCTTGACCTTTTCCACATTTTGTTACATTAAAGTCTCATTCTAAAATAGATGACATTAAAAATACTTCTCATCAATCAATACACAATACCCCATAATGACAGAGCAAAAACAAGTTTAGAAATGTTTGCATATATATATATATATATATATATATATATCACACACACACATACATACATATATATATATCACACACACACACATACATACATACATATATATCACACACACACATACATACATATATATATATATATCACACACCCACACATACATACATACATACATATATATATCACACACACACACACATATATATACATATACATATACATATATATATATATAAATAAATACCATACTAACGTAACTATTCAGACCCTGCTATGCGCCTCAAAATTGCACTCAGGTGCATCATGTTTCTATTGATCATCCTTGAGATGTTTCTACAACTTGATTGGAGTCCACCTGGGGTCAATTCAATTGATTAGACATGATTGGGAAAGGCACACACCTGTCTATATAAAGGTCACACAGTTGACAGTGCATGCCAATGCAAAAAGCAAGCCATGCGGTCAAAGGATTTGCCTGTAGAGCTCCGAGACAGGATTGTGTTGAAGCACAGATCTGGGGAAGGGTACCAAAACATTTCTACAGAATTCAGTGGCCTCCCATCTTTCTTAAATGGAAGAAGTTTGGAACCGCAAAGACTCTTCCTAGAGCTGGCCATTCAGCCACACTGAGCAATTATGTGAGAAAGGCTTTGGTCACTCTGACAGGGCTTCAGAGTTCCTCTGTGGAGATAGGAGAACCTTCCAGATGGACAACCATCTCTGCAGCACTCCACCAATCAGGCCTTTATAGTAGACACAGACCATGAGAAACAAGATTCTCTGGTGTGATGAAACCAAGATTGAACTCTTTGCCCTGAATGCCAAGAGTCACATCTGGAGGAAACGTGGCACTATGCATGGTGGTGGCTTCGGGACAAGTCTCTGAATGTCCTTGAGTGGCCCAAGTCTGGACTTGAACCCGATCGAACATCTCTGGAGAGTCCTGAAAATTGCTGTGAAGCGATGCTCCCATCCAGCCTGACAGAGCATGAGAGGATCTGCAGAGAAAAATGGTAGAAACTCCCTAAATACAGCTGTGCCAAGCTTGTAGCGTCATACACAAGAAGGCTCATGGCTGTAATCGCTGCCAAAGGCCCTTCAAAAAAAGTACTGTGTAAAGGATCTGAATTCTTATGTAAATGTGATCTTTTTTTAAAACATTTCATAATATAACTTTTTTTGCTTTGTCATTATGGGGTATTGTGTGTTGATTGATGAGGGGGAAAAAAACAATTTAATCCATTTTTAGAATAAGGCCGTAACATACAATTTGGAAAAAGTCAAGGGGTCTGAATACTTTTAGAATGAACAGTATGGTCATAGGGTAGCCCACAGTTATGGGCCAATTTGCATATTTGTTCCTCAAAGTAAACGGGGAATTGCAAGAAACTTCTTTTTATTTTTGTTTCAAACCATTTTTAAATGTTGATCCCAATGTCACACATTGGCCCCAATATTTATAGATTTACCCACTTAAGGTCTCTCAAAGACCAACTTAATTCATTCAAACGTGTTAACCATCGTAAGGCTGTTGTTCCAAGCTGCATCCCTAGCCGTGTCCTCAGAGCATGTGCATACCAGCTGGCTGTTGTGTGTCGGACATTTTTAATCTCTCTAGCTCAGGCCGCTTCAAATGTCCAATATCATCCCCATTCCCAAGAAAGGGAAAGGAACTGAAAGACTACCGACCCAACACGCATTTCATCATCATGAAGTGCTTTGACGACCACATCACATCACCCCCCCAGACAGTCGACCCTCTCCAATTCCCCTACTGCCCTGACCGATCCACGGCCGACCCAATCGCCATTGCACTGCATACTGCCCTCAACCACATGGACAAAAGGAATGCATATGTGAGGATGCTGTTCATTGACTACAGCTCGGCCTTCAATACCATAGTGCCCGCTAAGCTCACCACAAAGCTCATGGCCCTGAACTCCTAATGCAACTGGGTCCGGACATCCTGACGGGCCACCCCCAGGTGGTGAAGGTAAGCAACATTACCTCCAACACCGATTCTCCACAAGGGGGCATCCTCAATCCCCTCCTGTACTCCATGAATACCCGACTGCGTGGCCTCAAAAGTTGTAGGCCTAATTGCCAACAGCAATAAGACAGCCTACTTGGAGGAGGTAAACACTGATGCCGCGGTACCAGGTAAACAACCTCTTCCGTAACGTCAGAAAAACAAATGAGTTGATTGTGAACTTCAGGAGGAACCAGGCTGGGCACGCCCCCATCCTCATAAACTGGGCCGCCGTGGAGACGGTAAAACTGGCAAGATCCTCGACATACACATCTCAATGCTGAAGAAATTCAGCCCGTCTCCAAGGGCCTTCACAGTGTTCAACAGGAACACCATCGAGAGCATACTGTCGGGCTGAATCAGTCCGGTATGGCAACTCCACCGCCGTGGATCGCAAGGCACTATAGAGGGCTCAACCGAATACATTATTGGATGCACACTGCCTGCCCTCCAGGACAGCTACAACACCAGGTGTCACAGGAAGGCCAATAAAATCATCAGGGCACCCAGCCGCCCAAGCCATGGTCTGTTCTTCCCGTTTCCATCACTCAGACCGTTGCAGTATAGGAACATCATGGCAAAATCTGTAAGTCTGGCCAATAGATTCTACCCCCAGATCATCAGGCTGCTGAATAGCCACCACTAGTCAGCTATCTGCTTCCATGTCACCCCCACCCACTCCCCCAGTCTTCCAACCCACCCTCTCCCCCTGCTGCTCCCCCTACTCCCCTCACCCTGCCCCCACCCCAATGGACATTATCATTGCCACAGTGAATATGTATATTTGTATTATTTTATTGTCCTGCATCGGAGCTCAAGAATTTCACTGAGCTGCAGGGCTATTGCGCAGTGTAGGTGTGCCGAGTGCGTGTGAACACACTCACGTCCACGTTGCACAGCAGGTCATTGAAGCCACAGTTGCCATTGTTGGAGGAGCAGCAGAGGGCCTTGAGGACGCCCAGCCACTCAGCACTCAGAGAGCGACAGTACGCAGTCAGCTCCGCACACAGGATCCCAATGTCATTCACTCTGTATAAATAGACACACAGAGATGGGTATTAAACTCATAACACCTTACTATATAATTCATATAAGATACGCATAACTGGTTAGTTGACAGTCAAGACACCTGAATTGTTTTAATGCATCTGGACATATCCGCAATCAATTATTGATAACGGTTTTATAGAAAAACAGTGCTTGCCTCTCGGGGTCCCGGTGGTCCACGCACACATCCATGAGGACATTGCAGACAAAACTGTAGCGATTGGCGGGGCTGTCGTTGAGGATCTTACCCACCATGCTGTGGTTGAAGTTGTGGGCCGATGGGTTGGCGATGGCCTCCATCATGAACACAGGGTCCCACAGCATATTGGAGTCTGACGGGTCGATGTTACAGTAGATGGAGTTCTTTACCTTGGAGCAGAACTCACTGGACCAGGGAGGGAGAGACATATATTTAGAGAGCCTGGACATTGATGTTTCTGCATTATGATTCATTTACATGGCACTACAACATTCTATGGCAGCAATGTTAGCTCCCAATTAACATTACATGGGGGATATTAAACAATGCAATGTAACTGAATGTCAAAAAAATGTAACAAATATTCAAAATTCTACAAGTTGCCCCAACTCTCTAAATACATGGCTCTGAGGGAGAGGAAGGACACGGATTGTTTTTAGAATCATTAGACGGCTACCATGTGGGGCCAAATATTTTGGTTTCAACACAATGTTTACTTGACTTGGCCCACTAAAACAACGTCATGGAAATGGTAGAATACAATAAAACTGCATTGAACAGTTGATGGTCCATGTTCATGTTTAACCTGAAGATCTCTCCAAACTTGCTCTTGAGGTGACTGCAGGAGGTATAGAGGTCATATAGGTAGGCCAGGATGCAGCGCTCAGCTGAGGAGCAGTCTGCAGGGTTCACCCCTGACTTCACCACGATGCGCAACCTGGTTAATTAAAATAATTCAACACGTTAATGCAAAACAACAAAGGACAGAACGCTTCCTGTACTAAATGAGATATGGAAGACAGGTTGAATTGAGCTTGCAGGATACAAGGTGACCATTGCAATAGTCCCAAAAGTGCAAACGCCAAAGTATTTGAGGGGTGCATTTGACTCCAAAGTATTTGCTTTAGCTATACTTTTTGATGACCTAGGTCTGAATAAAACATAGACAGGTTTCTTGTCAGTGAATAGCCTAGGTACCTGACTGTTTCTGCATTCAATAACGCCATGTCACTGCCTTGCCCATACAATGGCTAAAGTCGATTCAGACTGGCGACCAGGCTATATAATAGAGCTGAATGCCTAGGGGTTGGATAGCGCCCCAGGCTATTGATGTGAATGACGAAGGGTTGGATGGCATTAGCACCCAGGCTATAAAAGGTGAATAGTTAAGCTTGTGTGACTTACCCGTCAAAGACCTGCGCCGTCTGCTCAGGGTTGAGGATGAGGCAGGAGTGGTACCTCCGCAGCACGGCCACGATGCACAGACACAAGCCAGTGGTGTAGCTGCCCACCAGGCTGGACGACTTGAGCAGCAGCTCTGCCTCCACCAAGCTCAGCTCGTTCAGCAGCTAGAGACACAAGTACACACACACACAGGCACGGGAGAGGGGAAGTAAGAGAAGGTTAATTATACAAATATTAAAACCATTCAGGGAATAAAATAGAAAATATAACTATCAGTACGAAAAGTGTAATTAAATGCTACGATTAAATGCATTGACATTAGAGATAAAGCTGTACCTGAATGGCAAAGTCGATGAGGCCACTAATGTTAAGGGAGTACTCCATGAGGTCAAATATGAACTGGATGTGTTGGACCAGGGGCAGGTGATAGGACATCCCTAAGGCAAAGCTGGTGATCTGTTCAAGAACATTCCTGGACACCTAGTCATAGAGAAGAGAAGGGAAACAGGCCTACTGTAAATACATTACTGTGAATATCCATAACATTGCAAACTCCAGTATCAAAATAAAAGCAATTGAAAATATCAGTTTGTAGTGAAAGATGTGGTTTTATAGGAATCATTTATTTAATTGCATATCATCAGTATCTATTTTTACTGAATAGCTTCAGAGGACTCCACTAGCAAGTTTTGAAGCCCCATTAAAAAAGGTGGGACTGGACTGCTATGGGAGGAGCGTCGCTCACCTGAGAGGTGACCTGGTGCTGGTCAAAGTGGGAGAGGTGCTGAAATTTGGAGAAGATGTCCTGTGCTGTGGGGAAGGCCTCGGGCTTACTCCTCTTCCTCTTCTGTCCTTCATCTCCTCCTGAGAGAGAAAAGAAAATCGACTATTATATATAGGGCCATTCTCAAAGGTTAGAGCTCGTCTGATGACATGTTTATGCCCCAAATGGCACCCCATGCGCTTTTAAAATTCACATTATAAAATAGATTGTGCTCAAATAACACAATTCAAATATTAAAAGGAAAATAGAAGTTTATTAAACTATTAAAAGGAAAAGAAATTACTTGAATGAAGTAAGCTAAAGCACTTAAATAACTATTGTTTCAAATAACTATTGTTAAGGTCACATGCTCTGAGAAATAAGATGGGTGGCAGCAACTGACAGCTATTAGCATAGAAATCGGACAGGATGAAAATTAAAATTGAATGAAGGTTGCGAGCTCTATGTAGGAATAGTGCGCTATTTGTGAGGTAGCCCAAGAGCTGAGTCAGCATTAAAAAAAAAAAAAAAGGACAGCATCCATAAAAAAAACTTAAAAAGATAACGGCTCGCTGCAATCTGCACAAACATTATATGCAGTGTGATATACAGGGAGCACATCTGCTGAGAGCTCCATAAATCTATCGTTGAACATCACGACTGGTGCGCAGTCATGTCAGAGTCTCGAGTTTCCAGAACGAGCATAGTCTTTCTTATCCCTCTATGTGAAACATGCTAAAAGCAACTGCAGAGAGAAATACATCAAACATACCATTTTGCACGAGGGAAAACAGAAGCCCCATAGATAAGATAATACAAGCAGTTACCATCATCAAATCGTAAAGCATGTAAACCACCAGTAAGGGTCTTACCGGTCTCTGCTGTGCTTTTGCGGTTGAGCACCTTCAAGATGTCTTTGGTGATTTTCTTGATGGCGTGTCTTGCTTCGTCTCGCTGTTTTCCCACGCCGTAGAGCACCACCAGGCGCTGGTTGCACTCGTGACTGGCACTCTCCTCCTGGGAACAACAAGTCAGTCAATGTATGCACTACGCGTTGAGTAGTGGAAGTAGTTTATGTAGCCTGAGATCTGAAGACTTATGTTGGCCCTTAACGCTAATGCCTAGACCAGGGATGGGCAACTTTGCAGGGGCTGGGGTTACAAAAAATCTGAACTCATCATGAGTGGCCATACTGGCCCATGGGTCTGAGTACCCACAACCATACCCACCCAGAGCTAGCCCTAGTCCCCCCCCCCCATATTGACAGTGTAGAAGAAAGTTGAGTACATTTTCTGTAATTCTACACATTTTAACATGGGGCAAAGAGAAAATGTTAAAATTATAAAGCAAGTTTGCTGCAATTCATTATGCCATGGGGCAGATGAGATTTAGCACATTTTGTCATGGGACAGATTATTTTTTCTTCTTCAGTTTTACAGCAAATTTCCTGCAATTCTAGACATTTTGCCATTAGGTTGAGAGAAATGTTTGCAGTTTTTAATATGATATCGGAAAGTGTGACTAACAAAATCTAATTGGGGCCCCCCGGTCAGATTACTACAAGTTAAAAAAGGTAGCTGGTCGCTAGACTAACTCGCCAATAAAAAATATTTTTTTATCTGCATTTGCCCATCACTGGCATAGACTTTAGCTCAGAATGCTAACTGTGTCAAAGAGTGAGTCAACACATGCATAGTGGAGGTAGTTCACAGGTAGTTCACAGATGCACCCGCATAGGTCCTGGATGTCAGGAAGCTTGGTCGCAGTGATGTACTGGGCCATACGCTGCACCCTCTGTAGCGCCTTACGGTCGTAGGCCAAGCAGTTGCCATACCAGGTGGTGATGCACTCAATGGTACAGCGGTATAACTTGGAGGATCTGGGGACCCACGCCAAATCTTTTCAGTCTCCTTAAGGGGGAAAAGGCGTTGTCGTGCCCTCTTCACGACTGCCTTGGTGTGTTTGGACCATGATAGTTTTTTGGGGACATGGACACAAAAGGAACTTGAAACTCTCGACCTACTCCACTACAGCCCCTTTGATGTGAATGGGGGCATGTTGGGCCCTCTTTTTCCTATAGTCCCACGATCAGATCTTTTGGGTTGCTCACGTTGAGGGAGAGGTTGTACTGTGTTTCTGACCACCTCCTTATAGGCTGTCTCATCGCTGTCAGTGATCAGACATACCACTGTTGTGTCTTCAGCCAACTTAATGATGGTGTTGGAACGGTGTTTGGACATGGAGTCGTGAGTGAACAGGGAGTACAAGAGGGGACTAAGCATGCACTCCTGACTTGCCACCGTGTTGAGGATCAGCATGGCAGGTGTGTTGTTGCTTACCATAACCACCTGGTAGTCCAGGATCCAGTTGCAGAGGGAGGTGTTTAGTCCCATGGTCCTTAGCTTAGTGATGAGCTTTGAGGGCACTATGGTGTTGAGCGCTGAGCTGTGGTCGATGAACAGCATTCTCACACAGGTGTACCTTTTGTCCAGGTAGAAAAGGGCAGTGTGGAAGGCGATTGAGATTGTGTCATTTGTGGATTTGTTGGGGCGATACGCAAATAGGAGTGGGACTAGGGTTTCTGGGATGATGGTGTTAATGTGAACCATGACCAGCCATTCGAAGCACTTCATGGCTAACAACGTGAGTGCTACGGGGCAGTAGTCATTTAGGCAGGCTACCGTTGCTTTTTGGGGCCTAGGGACTATGGTGGTCTGCATGAAACATGTAGGTATTACAGACTCGGTCAGGGAGAGGTAGAAAATGTCAGTGAAGACACTTGCCAGTTGGTCCACGCATGATCTGAGTACAAGTCCTTGTAATCCATCTGGCCCCACGGCCTTGTGAATGTTGACCTGTTTAAAGAAGTCTTACTCACATCCGATGGCGCCGGAGAAGGCAGACGTTTTGCGCCCACAGCAGATTGTGATTCGTTTGTTTATTTGCGTTGGTTGTTAACATTTTTTTACTTACAGTTGATGGTCGGAAGTTTACATACACCTTAGGAATCGTGAAAAATGTATTTGACAAACATTTAATCCCAGTAAAAATTAGTCAGGATCACCACTTTATTTTAAGAATGTGAAATGTCAGAATAATAGGATAATTATTTATTTCAGCTTTTATTTATTTATTTCATCACATTCCCAGTGGGTCAGAAGTTTACATACACTCAATTAGTATTTGGTAGCACTGCATTAAATTGTTTAACTTGGGTCAAACGTTTTGGGTCGCCTTCCACAAGCTTCCCACAATAAGTTGGGTGAATTTTGGCTGGTGTAACTGAGTCAGGTTTGTAGGCCTCCTTGCTCGCACACGCTTATTTAGTTCTGCACACAACTTTTCTATAGGGTTGACGTCAGGGCTTTATGATGGCCACTCCAATACCTTGACTTTGTTGTCCTTAAGCCATTTTGCCACAACTTTGGAAGTATGCTTGGGGTCATTGTCCATTTGGAAGACCCATTTGCGACCCATTAACTTCCTGACTGATGCTTAAGATGTTGCTTCAATATATCCACATCAATTTCCCTCATGTGCTATCCATTATGTGAAATGCACCAGTCCCTCCTGCAGCAAAGCACCCCCACAACATGACGCTGCCACGCCTGTGCTTCACTGTTGGGATGGTGTTCTTTGGCTTGCAAGCCTCCCCCTTTTTCTTCCAAACATAACGATGGTCATTATGGCCAAACAATTAATCTTCACAAGGTCCATTGCTGTTGTTCTGGGATTGATTTAGACTTTTTGCACCAAAGTACGTTAATCTCTAGGAGACAGAGCATGTCTCCTTCCTGAACGGTATGACGGCTGCGTAGTCCCTTGCGTACTATTGTTTGTACTGATGAACGTGGTACCTTCAGGCATTTGGAAACTGCTCCCAAGGATGAACCAGACTTGTGGAGGTCTACAATTTTTTTTCCTGAGGTCTTGCCTGATTTTGATTTTCCCATGATGTTAAGCAAAGAGGCACTGACTTTGAAGGTAAGGCCTTGAAATACATCCTCAAGTACATCTCCAATTGATTCAAATTATGTCAATTGCCTATCAGAAGCTTCTAAAGCCATGACATCATTTTCTGGAATTTCCAAGCTGTTTAATGGCACCATCAACTTAGTGTATGTACACTTCTGACCCACTGGAATTGTGATACAGTGAATTATAAGTGAAATAATCTGTCTGTAAACAATTGTTGGAAAAATTACTTGTATCATGCAAAGTAGATGTCCTAACCGACTTGCCAAAACTATAGTTTGTTAACAAGAAATGTGTGGAGAGGTTGAAAACCAGTTTTAAAGGATTCCAACCTAAGTGTATGTAAACCTCGGACTTCAACTGTATTTTGTACATAATGTTGCCGCTACCATCTCTTATGACCGAAAATAACTATGACATCAGGACTACGATTACTCACATCAGCTACGGAGAGCATGATCACAGTCGTCCAGAAGACCTGGTGCTCTCATTCATGCTTCAGTGTTTCTTGCCCCGAAGCGAGCATAAAAGGCACATAGCTCGTCTGGTAGGCTCGCGTCACTGGGCAGCTCGCGGCTGGGTTTCCCTTTGTAGTCAGTAATAGCTTGCAAGCCCAGCCACATCCGACGAGCGTTAGAGCCGCTGAAGTACGATTCAATCTTTGACACTTTGCCTGTTCGATGGTTCGTCTGAGGGCAAAGCGTAATTTCTTTTAAGTATCCTGATTAGTGTCCCTCTCCTTGAAAGCGGCAGGATGTTATGAGTTATCTGAGATCTGCAGACTTGTGTTAGCACCCTTAGCGAATGCCTAGTCTTTAGCTCAAAGGGATAACCGTGTCAAATAGTGAGTACATTTGTGCATAGGATATGTAGTGGAGGTTGTGTGAAAAGCATTACCAGAAAACCTGTAAACATTTGTTACCAATGTAGCGAAAGTAGTTCACAAAGCTTTTCTGGGTGATGAGTAAACTTCACTCCCAGAGCCTAGGCTTTTGCCCAGAGGGCTAACATGTCTAGAGTTGCACTGCTAACCCAGAATTAAAATCCATCTGAGCTAGCAAAAACCTCTCTCCGGACTGCTTACCTGGGGGATGGGGAAGTGGGTGGCATACTGGATGTGGCGGGGCTGCTCGTACACCAATGGAAAGGCAGGATCCTGGGCAGTCTTCTCCGGGGAGGGGCTGCCCTTTGACTCACAGTGCATGGGGGGAGAAAACATCTACAAAAAAAGAGACAGCTAAAATTAATAGGGCTGTACACAGGATGGAAAGGTTATCCAGAGGTCAATGGGAAAGTAGGATGAAGTACAGTTAAGAATACTATATAGATGTGCCAGGGAGAATATTCACTAGTGCACATTACAGTGGCTGCCAATTTCTGAGACATGGTGCTTACCTCATCAAAATTAGTACTTGAGTTGTGATCAATCTCCATTGACTCTGAGAGACCAGTGTCCTGCGAAAAGAAAAAAAGACAATATTTATTCCCCAAATTAATTCAAAAGCAATTAGTTATTACTGATGGGGGGGCAGGTTGGGCCAGTAACCCTAAGGACGCTGGTTCGAATCCCCGAGACGACTATGTGAAAAATCTGTCAATGTGCCCATGAGCAAGAGACTTAACCCTAATTTCTCCTGTAAGTTGCTCTGGATAACAGCATCTGCTAAACGACTCAAATGTAAATGTAGGGTGATTCATCATGCACAATAAAATAACAGCAGCCGCCTCCAAATAACATGCCTCATTCTTGACACTGCTGCCAGCCTCCTTGCGCTCTGATTCGTCCGAGGGCTCATCGCTAGGGGAACGGGGGCGAGGCAGGTGGGAGTCGGAGGCAAGGTCGCCGCGGGAGATGAGCGTGCACATGTAGATGTTGTGGGAGAAGACATCGTGGCGGATGAGCTCGCAGAAGAGCAGCACCTGGTTGGAGAACTCCACGCGCTCGCTCTCGTTGCTCGGCTCAGCTAAGGAGGAGAGACAGAGGGAGATAGTTTGTCACGATACACTCCAGCATTAGCAGCAGTAACAGAAAGGTTTATAATATAATATGACATTTAGCAAAAACTTTTATCCAAAGCAACTAACAGTAGTGCACGCGTACATTTTTGTACGGGTGGCCCAAGCAAGAATCAAACGTATTATCCTGATGCAAGCGCCATGCTCTACCAACTAAGCTGCACAGGACCCTTACTAAGTTTAGCAAACCCAATACGCATTCCCCACTATCGTGTCGACTTGAACAATACTGTGCTGTTGCGGATGTTTTCTTTTCACATTGTCCTTTTCAGCAATAGGGTGGATGTGTAACTAGACCAGCGCAGTACAGCATAGCTCAAGTCCCAGAGACATAGTAGTGCATAACAACGGGAGACGGTAAATCCAAAAGGGTGCTGGAATAAGGAACAATATCAAGAGATGCAGAGAACCAAGCTGGCTCCGAAACGGCACCCTATATTGCATTTATAGTGCACTACTTTTGACCAGGGCCCTGGTGAAAAGTTGTACATTATAGAGAATAGGGTGCCATTAGGGACAGAGCTGCAGACAACCAAAATAAGGGAATATAATGAAATAGTAGTATGACTGAAGTGAAGGGCAGACTCACTGAGCACGGGGGCCTGAGTGTCCAGGAACTGTAGGAGCACGTCCTGAAACACAGGCAGGGTGGCCGCCGAGAGAGAGCCCGATGACACCGAGCCTTTCTCATCCACCACCTCTGACTCACCGCACCTCTGTGAACTCTCAATCATACACATAGTGTGAGAACCACTGCAATTGAACAAATATACCTTACAGGGGTAGTACAATTTCATTAAACGATGTAGACAACATTGCAAAGAAAAATAGCCTTCTGGAAATACAAAAACCTATACCTCATCTTATGACAGAATGTAAAATCTTGTTATTTAAATAATATTTAAGTAATCTCAAGGTAAAAATCTCTTTTGCATGAGAGACATGTTTTCAAGAGGCAACAAAGGAGAATCCTCAGGAACAGCTGTGGCTGAGTGACTCATGGGCCCGTGTCATTATGGAGCAGTCACGGTGCTTTGTGCTTTTTGTGTGTGTGTGCTTTTTGTGTGTGTGTGCTTTTTGTGTGTGCTTGTGTCAGTGTGCGCCTCTCTTTCACCTCGGCTTCGATCTCCGCCTGTCTCTTCTCCAGTAGCTTGGCCACCACCATGGCCCTGTGGCGGCCAGACCTCTTGCAGCACACCGCCCACTCACACAGCAAGGTCACCACTGCGTCGTCATCAGGGGACATCTACACATAGAGAAACATGTCAGGGCAAAGACCATACAGCACGGAAACCTGTGTCTGGAGAATTATACGCAGTGTTTCTAGAATGTAATAAAATAGAAAAGAGTCGAATAGAACACAGTTAATTGTCCACAGAAGAAGAAATTATGTGTTATTGGGCAGGTAGATTAGTGGTTAGAGCGTTGGGTCAGTAACTGAAAGGTTGCTAGATCAAATCCCTGAGCTGACAAGGCAAAAATCTGTCGTTCTGCCCCTGAACAAGGCAGTTAACCTACTGTTCCTAGGCCGTTGTAAATAAGAATTTGTTCTTAACTGACTTGCCAAGTTAAATAAAGGTTCAATAAAATAAAAAATATACTGTAATGACTAGGGCCAAATTGAATCTTAGGAAGCAGATTTTCTTTTCGCCGCAGTGTTTGTTGGGCTCTTACTCAAACTTTACATTTTAACTTTTCATCTGCAAGTGCAAATCATTAAAGTCTTCAGATTGACATATGCAGGAGTGCTCATCTTAGAGACCACTACAATATTGATTGGGAAAAAATTACCTCGTGACCGTCTTTGTTCTGGCCCGAGCCAAAGATGCGGTTGTAAAGGGAATCCAGGGAATTGCTGAAGTCTGACTTCTCAAAGCTGTGGTTGTCTAGAACCTCCAAGGTGTGTAGGACCCTCCCAATGGTGAAGCCTGGTGAAAGCAGAAAAATTATTGTGAGGTAAAACACTAAATGTTGCTCATTTCCATTTCCCTTACGCACCTAGGGCTGGATAACCCAAACACAGGTCAAGCCTAGTGCTGGACAAAAAGCATGCTCAATGGAGAATCTCCATTGAAATTGATTTTTAGTCCAAGACTAGTCTCAATCTTTGTCAGGGAAAACAGCCCATAGAGTCATTGTCTGGATGTATTATGTCATTTTATAGGTGCCTCTTAACAGCGGTTTCTTTACCAGCAGTTGTCTCCTGACATTTATCAAAGGACCAGCGGAACTCCACAGCCTGCCCTCGGTCCTTGACCTGCTCCTCTATTTCTCGCACCTTTGCACGGACCTGATGTAAAAGCATAGATAAGACTGAGATAAGCAGATATGGATGTAAATATCTCATGGCTCAAAGTGGAGGAGAGATTGACTTCATCACTACTTGTCTTTGTAAGTGTTGACATGCTAAATGCACCGAGGTGTCTGTTTAAAATACTAGCACACAGCTCTGACATCCATGCATACTCCACAAGACATGCCACCATAGGTCTCTTCACAATCCCCAAGTCAAGAACAGACTATGGGAGGTGCACAGTACTATGTAGAGCCATGACTACATGGAACTCTATTCCACATCAGGTAACTGATGCAAGCAGTAGAATCAGATTTTAAAAAACAAATACACCTTAAGGAACAGCAGGGCCTGTGAGGAGACGAACACAGGCACAGACACATGATAAGACACCCACTTTTCATACACGTATACAACGATTTTGGATTGTAGATATGTGGTAGTAGAGTAGTGGCTGAGGGAACACACTTAATGTGTTATGAAATGTAATGTCATGTAATATTTTAAATTGTATAGAACTGCCTTAATGTTGCTGGACCCTACCTTGGCAGCAGCTAATGGAAATCCTTAATACAAATAGGACAGCTGAGAGGACAAATACAAATCTCAATCTAGTAGGCAAGAGGCATGCAATGATGTTATGCATTTGTCGATTGATTGAAAGGTTTAGTCTCAAAGTGCTGCGCAGCAAACAGCAGGATCAAGAAACCTTGACAAGAACCAGACTCTGGGCCTTACCTGCTGTGTAAAGGTGCCGTTGCCCCCTGGCATGGGCAGGTTGGAGGGGGAGATGGGCAATAGGTCCAGTGGGGAACCAGTCTTGTTCCGGCTATCTGTCAGAGAGTAGTGCCACACCAGGGCACTGGGACAGCACAGCATAATACTCTGACGAAACCAAGACGAGGAGAATAAGAATTTAGGGATGTGACTGACAATAGGGCGGCATATAACCTAGCTGTTAGAGCATTGGGCCAGTAACCGAAAGGTCACCAGTTTGAATACCCGACAATGTAAAAAAAAAAAAATCTGTTGATTTGTCCTTGAACAAGGCAGGTAACCCCAATTTCTTGGGGACCTAAGCATTGAAGGTCGACAAGAACACAGTGGAACATGATAGTTTGTTGGTGATGTGGACACAAAAGGAACTTGAAACTCTCGGCCTGCTCCACTAGAGCCCCTTCGATGTGAATGGGGTCATGTTGGGCCCTATTTTTCCTGTAGTCCCCCGATCAGATATTTTGGGTTGCTCACGTTGAGGGAGAAGTTGTTGTCCTGGCACCACACTGCCAGGTCTGAGCAGACCTACCACTGTTGTGTTGTCAGCCAACTTAATGATGGTGTTGGAGTCGTACTTGGCCACGAAGTGTGGGTGAACAGGGAAGACAAGAGGAGACTAAGCACACACCCCTGACTGGCCACCGTGTTGAGGATCAGTGTGGCAGATGTGTTGTTGCCTACCCTTACCACCTGGGAGTGGCCTGTCAGGAAGTCCAGGTTCCAGTTGCAGAGGGAAGTGTTTAATACCAGGGTCCTTAGCTTAGTGATGAGCTTGGAGGGCACTATGGTGTTGAACACTGAGCTGTAGTCAATGAACAGCATTCTCACATAGGTGTTCCTTTTGTCCAGGTGGAAAAGGGCAGTGTGGAATGCGATTGAGTCATCTGTGGATGTGTTGGGGCGGTATGCAAACTGGAGTGGGTTTAGGGTTTCCTGTCAAAGCACTTCATGGCTACCGACGTGAGTAGTAGTCATTTAGGCAGGTTACCTTTGTCCCTGTGCCCAAGAAAACAATGGTGGTCTGCTTTTAACATGTATGCATTACAGACTCGGTCAGGGAGAGGTTGAAAATGTCAGTGAAGACACTTGCCAGTTAGTCTGAGCATGCTTTGAGTACACTTACTGGTAATTCGTCTGTCCTTTGGCTTTGTGAATGTTGGCCTGTCTAACCTCTCTTGGGTATTTTCACCTTCGGATGAAAAGCGTTCCCAAAGTAAACTGCCTGTTACTCAGGCCCAGAAGCTAGGATATGCATATCATTTGGATTTGGATAGAAAACTCCAAAGTTTCTAAAACTTAAAATAATGTCTGCGAGTATAACAGAACTGATATGGCAGGCAAAACACCAAGGACAAACCATCCGGGGGGGGTCATAGGATTTTCCATTTTTTTCCCTATGGGATACCCTTATTATTAGGAACCTGGCTGCAGTTCCTATGGCTTCCATTAGATGTCAACAGTCTTTAGAAATTGTTCAATGTTTTTCTTTTGAAAAATGAAGAAGTAGTGCTATTCATTGTAAGTGTCACTCCAGGTGGACTCTACTGATGCGCGTTTATTAGATACTTTGTAGGCATGTCTGAATCAAATGCGCCAAATAAATTGACATTTTTGGGACATAAAGACGGATATTATCGAACAAAAGGACCATTTGTGATGTTTCTGTGACATTTTGGAGTGCCAACAGAAGCAGATCTTCAAAAGTAAGGCATGAATTATATCGCTATTTGTGACTTTTGTGGTGCACCTGCATGGTTGAAATATGATTGTGTGTTTGTATGCGGGGCACTGTCCTCAGATAATCGCATGGTTTGCTTTCACCGTAAAGCCTTTTTGAAATCTGACACCGCGGCTGGATTAACAAGAAGTTAAGCTTTATTTTGATGTAAAACACATTTTTTTAAAGAATGTTAAATGTTATTTTTGAATTTCACTCTATTTCACCGGATGTTGGCCGGGTGGGACGCTACCGTCCCACCTGCCCATAAGAAGTTAAAGGTCTTGCTCACATTGGCTTCCGAGAGCGTGATCACACAGTCGTCCGGAACAGCTGGTGCTCTAATGCATGCTTCAGTGTGGCTTACCTAGAAAGCGGCAACTCTTGGCTGCCCGGCCAAACTGAGCAATTGGGGGAGAAGGGCCTTGGTCAGGGAGGTGACCAAGAACCCGGCAGTCACTCTGACAGAGCTCTAAAGTTCCTCTGTGGAGATGGGAGAACCCTCCAGAAGGACAACCATCTCTACAGCACTCTACCATTCAGGCCTTTATGATAGTGGTGGCAGACAGAAGCCACTCCTCAGTAAAAGGCACATGACAGCCTGCTTGGAGTTTGCCAAAATACACCTAAAGGACTCTCAGACCATGGGAAACAAGATTCTCTGGTCTGATGAAACCAAGATTGAACTCTTTGGCCTGAATGCCACACGTCTGGAATAAACTTGGCATATCCCTACGGTGAAGTATGGTGGTGGCAGCATCATGCTGTGTCAGTGTTTTTCAGCGGCAGGGGAATGAAAGATGAGTCAGGATCGAGGAAAAGATTAATGGAACAAAGTACAGAAAGATGATTGATGAAAACCTGCTCCAGAGAGCTCAGGACCTCAGACTGGGGCTAAGATTCACATTCAACAGGACAACAGCCATAAGCACACAGCCAAGACAGCACAGGAATAGCTTCGGGACAAATCTCTAAATTAACTTTAGTGGCCTAGCCAGAACCCGATTTAATCAATTATAGAAAAAGGCTGTAACCTAACAAAAAGTGGAAAAACTCAAGGGTCTGACTACTTTCCGACGGCACTGTAAATATAACATGGAGAATCAGAAACAATCACAACACTGAACATTTTACCAAAGCTAGTTCACCAACTTAGTCATGTACCATACTAGCCTGATGGCTTAGCAGTAATATTAATAGTACTTCAGTAGCAGTAATAAGCAATCCATTCAGTTCAGTGGGAAGGCTATTGAGCGTGTTTGTGTACCTGTAGCATGCAGCTGAACCCAAACACCAAGGGCCTGTGTTGAGGGCAGATGTAGAAGTCTGTAAATGGGGTCTGGGGCTGATTGCCCCCTGCGGGCTGGGAGGTGGGCATGGGGGGCAGGGCGTTCCCTGGCTGTGCCAGGATGCTGTGGGCTGGGTGTCCCCCGGCGCCGGGCCCCAGGCTCCCGTCACTTAGCAGCAGGTTGAGGCGTCGCGTGCAGAAATAGGCCAGCCTCCGGGACAGGTAGGCCGACTGCACAAATTCCCCTAAGTACTGAAGAAGGGGACATGACTCACAAGGTCAGTACACACTCTTCAGAGCTGATATGTGATCACAACAATGGAATACGGGGGGGGAAAAAAATTGAGGAGAGGGTAGATAAGTCCGCTTCAATGACTAACCTGTAAAAGTTAAGGTAAATACATTTACTTCCAAGTGGATTAAACTGCACCGCCAGGGGAATATTACTGAAATATTGTTCGTTACTTAGGTTATTGTTAGAAGACTGCTAATAAACTTGGTGCTTGGCATCAACCTGAGAGTGTCATTAACAATGTACCATTTTTGCACAAAAGTTAGTTTGAAAAAGTAGCTTATAATGCCCCCAAATGTATAATTAGAAGATGCCAGAAACCCTGGACATTTTCTGATTCTTCAAGATAAATTACATCTCGAGTGTCTCCTTAAGTTACTCTTTCCATGTGAAATGTGTGGTTTGTAACGTGGAGAATGAAATCCATCACTGCAGTAGGAGAAAGATAATCTAGGAGAAAGGTTGCTAGTTTGAATCCCTGCACTGACAAGGTAAAACATCTTGCCGATGTGTTCAAGCAAGGCACTTAACACTAATTGATAATAGCAGACCCTGGCCGTGACCTCGTCTCCAAAGGTGTCTCAGGGGGAGCTGGGATATGCAAAAAAACACATTTCCAATACACACTTGTGTGAAATAGGAAAAACATAAGCAACCACCAAATTATTAAGATGATGGGTGCTATATGGATGGTATATAGGCATTACCTGTAGCAGGAGGGGCAGTAGCAGCTTCAGAAGCTCGTCCTCTCCAGGTCGGACCTTCTCGGAGCATTCCAACACCCACGTGAGGAACTCGTGTCTGTCTAGCATGCCATCCTGGACGCAAGCAAACAACCGTTTGTTATTGCTTGGTCTTCTACAACAAAGTATTTAGCGTAAATGAATCCTATGAAATTACTCCATTTCACTATTAATTCAGGGAGGTTTTAAAATGCCTCGCAAAGAAGGGCACCTATTTGTAGAAAAAGCAGACACTGAATATCCCTTTGAGCATGGTGAAGTTATTAACTTTGGGTGGTGTACCAATACACCCAGTCACTACAAAGATACAGGTGTCCTTCTTAACTCAGTTGCCGGAGAGGAAGGAAACTGCTCAGGGATGTCACGATGAGGGCAATGGTGATTTTAAAACAGTTAGAGTTTAATAGCTGTGAAGGGATAAAACTGAGGATGGATGAACATTGTAGTTACACCACAATACTAACCTGTACAGAATAAAAACTATTCCAAAACATGTATCCTGTTTGCAATAAGGCACTAAAGTAATACTGCAAAAAATGTGGCAAAGAAAGGTACTTTTTGTCCTAAATACAAAGCATGTTTGGGGAAAATCCAACACCACCAAGTACCAATCTTCATATTTTCAAGCATGGTGGTGTCTGTATCATGTTTTGGATATGCTTGTATCCAAAGTGAACCGTTTTCGCTTGTTTGTGATGCTATCATAAAATCCATACATTGTCTTATTATTACCTCATGGCTCTTACATTACCTCATGGTTTAGTTTAACAAATAAATGACTGGCCCTCTAACAATAAGCTAACTTGCTAGCAGTTTCATGACATTTTCCCCTTCAACGAACCACTAATTACACAGTGACATAGTGAAATAGGACTATACTATCACAACAGCCATTGCAGACAACTGTGTAAAGCTAACATCAAAGTAACAATTCTAACCAAGTAACAACTCAATTTCAAACTGTTCAGTGAAAAAAAAATGCAGTTTGCTTATCACAAACTCATCAGACATAGGTCCCTGGTTGAGGCAGGCAGACATATGAAAACCTGAAGACAGACATGCAACCCGACACAGGCAGACAAACAGACAAAAAAACAGACAAACCAAAGGACCATCCAACCTGGAACATGAACATGGCCAGCTTCTCATTGTACTCCCACTGCTTCATGGCCGTGTCCACCTCGGCCGAGGTGGCCGGGAGAGGAGAGCCACAGCCTTGGCTGGGAGACTGGCGGTAGAACTCGGCCACCTTCTGCAACTGTTCCCACAGGTACTTTGTGATGATCTGAGTCCATTCTGCAGTGCAGACAGAAAGAACAGTTCAATTCCTAACAATGACATATGCTCCTGTTAATGCAGCATGACTGAGCAAAATTCTAGAGATAAAGCAGCCTATCTTTTCTAAATGGCAGTGAACACACCCAGGATATTGGAATGTTACATTATTGAGGAGCTTTGGCTGGAAAATGCTCAATCATAAAAAAACTGATGTTCCTAGGAGGATGGATAGGCTATATATTATTTTAAGGAGTGTTTGCTTACCTATGCAGGGGTCAATCACGTGCCGCTTCTTGACTTTTGTTTCTGTAATGGCGGCGTGATACGCACAGGTCATCTTGATCATCCATGCTGAGCGCATCACAGGTACTGTGTACTTGGCCAAGTAGCCAAAAACCTCCTCCTTTTTACTAAAGATCGGCACCTAGCACACCAACACAATTTAACAAAACAGGTTTGATGGAGGATGTTGCTGCAGAATATTTTTTCGAATTTTGAGTTTGTGAGGGTGCTGTTATAATTTGAAGTGAGCTATTTTAAGAGTGCTGAAGAACAGTGAGCCTGATTCGAACCCATACTGACATGTGCTCCAGAGGCAGTGCATAGGTCGGTAGACCACCCCAGGCCAGAACACAACATATTTCTTTCACAATGTAGTGCTCTGCTGAATGTGCACCGCAGGGATGTTTTTGGTACAAAGTCCTACCTTCTTTGCCAGCTGGGTGAGTGGTTTAGTTCCGGCCAAATCTGTAAACCAGTTGTTGATAGAGCTCTGTGACCTGGCAGTAACGAGCCAGAAATTGTCCTTCTGGTTAACCTGCGGCTTCCGTTTGCCTGTGTCTGGAAATGTGTTGTAGCGCAGCTTCTCTGCAATGATGCTGCTGAAATTTGAACTAATCTGTTGGGGTAATAGGGAAGTATGTAATGAACAAGAGATCCTACTATACATACAACATGAATCATGATTCACTACATGTGATACAAAGAGAAACATTACGAGTAGAAGATCACCTTTGAGGGATTAAAGTTGACATTTTTAGCACTTCCATGTTCATCCCCTGACACTGCCGGTTGATTATTAAATCCTTGCTTCACATTCAACGCAGTCAATTCATCCTGGAACAGAAATTGACATTAGATCTCGTGAAATTCAGTCCATGCAGTTGATGAAGTCACACAATGAACACCTGAACACAAAACAAATGGCGAATAGCTCATTGGGGGATTGAGTAACTCGATAATATCATTGAGTTTACAGTTTTACATTTTACTCATTTAGCAGAGGCTCTTATCCAGAGCGACTTAGTTAGTGCATTCATCTTTAAGAGAACTTGGTGAGACAACCACATCACAGTCGTAGTAAGTACATTTATCAGCATTTATCAACAAAGATGTGGCGACATCCAGAATGTCTGAAACCCTCCCTTATTTTATATATGACATCAGTGTTATCCCCCACACAAAAAAAAGTTTCTGGGATTGGAGGACTTCTCCGCGAATGAGTAACACAATAGGCTGTGACGAGCTGTACTGCCCTATCAGGCCCCATAGCTTGAGTGCAGAAAAATGGAAATTTGAAGAATGGACGAAGTGGGAGTATGTTTTCCTTTATTTTGTTGACTATTTTAGTTGTGAGGAGTGAGTTAGATTACCAATCAAGTATGGTTTTCTTTTTTACTTTGAATCCAGTAGTGGGTGGCAATACAACTTTTGGGATGTAGTCCACCCTAAAACCTCACCGAAGGTGGTCATGTCTATATGGGGTACAGCTTTTGTCAAAATTGCTGCGTACGTTCTTCTAGACCTGCTACGAAAAGTCAATTGACAAAAGCTGTATCCCCTCTAGACAAAACCGAATTCGAGCTAGGGTTTCAGATGTTTTTGGAGGATGGGCAAGGACTCTGCTGTCCTAGCATCAGGGGGAAGCTTGTTACACCATTGGGGTTCCAAGACAGAGAAGAGCACTAACTGCTGAGCGGGAGTTGATCTCCCATAGGGGTGGGACTGCCAAGAGACCAGAGGTGGCAATTATTTTTTACTAAGTCTAAGGATCCTATGCCAAAAATGCCTGGAAAGTTAACTAAAATGTCACTGGAATTAGTAGAAGCTCTACATCATGACCAATAGTTTCCCACAGCAATTTGTACAAAAGTAGTCTCCTGGCACAGTAAATGAGAACCAGACAGTGCTAGCTAGATAAAATTATATGGCTAACGTTATCTAGCTATGGTATTGGTAGCTAAACTAGTAGTTCACGTTTGCTAAACTGTATAGCTAGACAAACATTGTAGATTATAATAGCTAGACACACACATGCTAAAATTAGCTATGTTAGCACAACATGCAAGGCTTCTCCCCAAAGAATGTAAGAGGCGATGCGCCACCTTCTGGCAATGTTTTGGCAGTTACAGGTGTTCAAAAACACAAAAATCTCTTGAGTCCTCTGGCTGAACTCAGCAGCACCACCTTGTTAAATCCTGGGGAGAACCCTCAATGGTAACGTTAACCGTTTGCCAATTTGTGAAAATGAAGGCATTTAGCTAGCTAAAATAGCTGCTAAATATGCTAGCTAAGTAGCTACCTAGTTTGTTATCGATCAAGCTTCTCCTAAATGAATCCGAGTTGTGTACCTAGCTAACTAACGTTACATTAAATGCAAGCAAGTTGACCTAATCTGCAACCATGCAAGTAACGTTAATGGTTAGTGCACTAATTTGATAACTTGAAATATGGCCAAATTATCTATCGTAAAGTTTACATTTTGGTTACGTCAGAAAAGGTTGGCTAGCTAACTACGAGCTAGAATGCTACTGTTATCAAGCTAACATTACCTGGTTGATGTTTAGCAAACTGAAAAGCCAAGTAACGTTAGCTGTTCATTGTTATTGCTAGAGAGACTGGCTTGGGCCTGTGATAGCCGTCTGGGACGAACTAGCAACCGTAGTTAGTTAGCCAATGGGACTCCTTTCCAAATAACGGTAGCTAGGCTCTTTGTGTCAATTTGTCTTTGCAACGTTGGTTTGAGAAACGATTTAAGTTTCTGACCTCTTTTTGCTTTGGGTCTTGAGGATAAACGTCCGGAGGTCCGAGTCGTGGCCGCTTCAGTGGCCGGTGTTCGTAACTCAGGATCCCAAAAGCAGCCATCATTCACCGGCATCACAGCCAAGGCTTTTCTCTTTCCGTTGGGCTCACTAGTTCCCACAGCCACAAAGTCACAATTATGGCTAAATCCCTCCTATTTCTCTTCACATAGTCTGATTTTTAAACGTAACCACACTGTTAACCTCACCTTAAATTAAGGCCAAGAAACGATCCCCCCCCCCGGTATTTTTACGATATAGTCAATTTCGACTTTGTGGCTGTAGTAACTTGAGACAACCCCTTTTCGGTCTGAGTCTTGGAAGCCGGAAGGACGCTGATGCAGATAAGAGAACTCAAAATACGGTCGTCACTGGTTACCAAAGCCACAAAGTCATACACCCCGCCTATTTCTTACATGTATCTTCTTAAAATCTGTTTTTAAACCTAACCCCAAACCTTCTTGCTAATGTTATACCTAATCCTAACCATAGATTAAGACAAAAAAGCACATTTTGTTTTTTATAAATTTTTACGATATAGCCCCTTTATTTTTTACTTTGTACCTGTGGTAATTACATGTCATTTGTAATGTGCCGACTATACATTCATTAACATTCTACAAAATAGCTAATAATATTCTTTCTTTACACTCATTTTTATTCATGCTATAGGTTTGTTTATGAACCGGGTAGTTTAGATCCTGGATGTTGATAGGCTGAAACAACCTGCATAATGCATAGTTTGTGTGGAATCTACTCTTTTATATTGCAACAAAGTATAAATGTCCACATGACAGATCTAGAAATCATTAGCAGTTTAGCAGCGAACCTGGTGAAACCTAATGGTGATTGTTGGCATTAATTATTATTATTATTAGTATTCCTCTTCCTCCCCATAAGGCCAAATTAAAATGCAAATTCCCATGAAATGGTGAGGCCTTGGAAGGTGCAATTAAAGACAGTATGAAGATAGGAATAAACTGCTACTCCAATAGAAATACTCGATAAACACTTGTTGGCCATGTCATGGCAATGTAGCACCAGCTGCATACCACCCCGCAACCCACTGCTGGCTTGCCTCTGAAGTTAAGCAGCGTTGGTCCTGGTCAGTCCCTCAATGGGAGACCAGACACTGCTGGAAGTGGTGTTGGAGAGCCAGTAGGGGACATTTCCCATCGGTCTAAGGCAGGAGACGGGAGTACAGTTAGGTTTTCGTTTAGTAAAAAAAAAAGTGCTCCACAGCCCCCGGCACAATAGTGCGCTTGTGCATTTCCTATTAGGTGTAGTAACGTAACTGCCATAATACATCACAGCTTAGTAACAGCATAGTAACTAATATAAACAGATGTCGATCGCAGATACTACACTCCTCCCCCATAGTGTTTAACTCCCAGAGAAAGAGGTAAATATGTTAGGGAACTACTAATGCAATATCTGAACAATGCATTCTTAAACATTTTTCAACTACTGGGTTGAAGCAGACTTTTCAGAACCCAGCACAAATCCAGGGGATTATTCTGCCCCGAAGATGGAATTTGTGTCCTAATTACTAACCCAGGTAATGTCCTTTTTCTTTCCTTTTATCTAGGACATATTAAAGTGTTTGTTTTACTGTCTGTTACCTCCCGAAACAGCTCAACTCACAGGTCAAGCTTTTGAGGTGCCCTTCGCTGTCGAATAGGATACCTCCGCTCCTCCTGGGCTTCCGGTGGTGGGCCAGGTTCGGGTGGAAGGTCTGGCTCTGTCTCTCCCGTACATCCACAGTCAGGAGAATAGTCCTGGAGGTCGTTATTGTTCTTGTTCTCTCACCATGTCTCTGCTGGGGCTTTGAACCGTAGCAGATAATCCACATGAACGTTGACATGGCGATGACCAATTTGGACTTGGTAAATCAAAGGTCCTCTGCGTTGCAAGATCACACCTGAGTTCCACAGGCGCTTGGGGTGTCTGAAGTCACGTACCATCCCCTTCTCTCCCTCTTTGAATTATCTGACATTCTTTGAGTGTCTGTCATGAGCTTTCTTCTGCTGTAGCTGGTGCTTTTCCACAGTGCTTGACAAGTCTGGTTTCAACAATGTCAGGCGGGTGCGTGGTTGGCGTTTCAGAAACAGTTCAGCTAGTGTACATTCCGTTATTGTGTGTGGTGTGTTACGGTAAGTAAACAGTAACGATGCAATCGCTATCGCACTGAACACTGCCTTATCCCATCGGGACAAGAAGGACACCTAGGTCAGAATGCTGTTCATTGACTATAGCTCAGCCTTCAACACCATGGTACCCTTCAAGCTCATCATTAAGCTCGGGGACCTGGGTCTAAACTCTGCCCTGTACAACTGCTTCCTGGACTTCCTGACATGCCGCCCTCTGGTGGTGAAGGTAGGAAACAACACCTCCACTTCGCTGATCCTCAACACAGGGGCCCCACAAGGGTGCATGCTCAGCCCCGACTGCATGGCCACACACTCCTTGAACTCAATCATCAAGTTTACAGATTACACAACAGTAGTAGGCCTGATTATCAGAAATGTATTATTATTTATTGATTATATTTACAAGACAGCCTACAGGGAGGAGGTGAAGGCCCTGGCTGAGTGATGCCAGGAAAATAACTTATCCCTCAACATCAACAAAACAAATGAGTTGATCTTAGATTTCAGGAAACAGGAGAGGAAGCACGCCCCTATCCACATTGACAGGACTGCAGGGGAGAAGGTGGAAAGCTTCAAGATCCTCGGCGTACACATCACTGATAATCTGAAATGGTCCACCCACAAAGACAGTATGGTGAAGAAGGTGCAACACAGCCTCTTCAACCTCAGGAGGCTGAAGAAATGTGGTTTGGCCCCTAAGACCCTCAAACCTGTACAGATGCACAATTGAGAACATCCTGTCAGGCTGTATCACTGCCTGGTACGGAAACTGCACCATCCGCAACCGCAGGGCTCTCCAGAAGGTGGTGTGGCTTGCCCAACGCATCACCGGGGCACACTGCCTGCCCTTCAGGACACCTACAGGATGTCACAGGAAGGCCAAAAATATCATCAAGGACATTAACCACCTGAGCCACGGCCTGTTCACCCCGCTATCATCCAGAAGGTGAGGTCAGTACATGTGCATCAAAGCTGGGACTGAGAGCCTGAAAAACAGCTTCTATCTCAAGACTGTTAAAAAGCCATCACTGACCAGCTTCCACCCAGTTAAGCATCCCTGCACCTTAGAGCCTGCTGCCCTCTATACATAGACTTGGAATCACTGGCCACTTTAATAATGTTTACAGACTGCTTATCTCATCTCATATGTATATACTGTATTCTATTTTAGTCAATGCCAGTCCGACATGGCTCGTCCTAATATTTCTATATGAATTCCATTATTTTACTTTTAGATTTGTGTACTGTTGTAAATTGTTAGATAGTACTGCACTGTTGGAGCAACAATATGTGTATGTGACCAGTCCAATTTTATTTTATTTGAGTGATGACATGTTCAGCTACTTAAGACATTTGCTCCAATCTAGGTTGTACCTTTAGATGTTGCGAAAATGAACAGCTAAGGAAGAATTTTTCACTTCTCTACCTATGTTTCCATTCAGCCATTTTACTCGGATGAATTACCCGACGCATTAAAAAAGTCACCACCGGGTTGATGGATTTTTTTCGAATGAATGGCAACAGACAATTTGTTTGTTTGACATTGGGGGGTATTTTTGTGTCAAAATTCATTATGCGAGAATTGGAGGTGGAAACGCCTTAATGAGAAAATATTGATATAATAAACATATCGATGTAAACTTGGATTGAAGCGATGATATGTTGTGCGGTAATCCCACTACGCCTTGGGAAAGCATGCAGTTTATTAGGCAACAGATGAAATAAATGATGATGAACATCACAAGGTGGTAAATGTGCAAGGGGATGAGCTTGGAGCTCCTTTCCAATTAATATCGAGGGTATTTTTCTGGTGACATGATGATCGACGCTTGACTACCATTTGACAAATACAAATAATATCACTCTTATCCATAATAATCTCATAATGTAGGTGCAAACTGTTGGCTGGAGCGAATGTGCTTGTACTGGAATTGGCACATTTGCTATATAACGCAACAGTTTTTGAGACAAAACCATCAGAGTTAAAAATGCGATGGAAACCCATTTAACTTCTATTTTTCATTCGATACATGCGAATTTAAAACCAGTTAATCTAACTAAATGTAATCGGAAAAAGTAATCCCCAAAAGTAGTGATTTATCATGAGTGCCATAAAAAATAACTAGAAATGCTGCATACTCAAAGAAAGTTTAAAATCTCACCTTTCTGGTAAAAAAATAGTTAAACATTGTTGAGGTTTAGTGAGTTGAGGATATATGTATATATGATAAAAATATGAAAATGTAATATTTTATATGACGCATTTCCTATTCAACAAAACTGTACGAATAAGGCTTGAAATTACTTACAGGCTTTCTAAACATAGCGTAATCAAATTATAAAACGACTAACAAACTATTTAGACCCCTTGACTTTTCA
The DNA here is from genome assembly GCF_023373465.1 of Oncorhynchus keta. Classification (NCBI taxonomy): domain Eukaryota; kingdom Metazoa; phylum Chordata; class Actinopteri; order Salmoniformes; family Salmonidae; genus Oncorhynchus; species Oncorhynchus keta. The sequence continues at coordinate 44,865,009 of NC_068450.1, forward strand.
CATTTTGTCACCTTACAGCCTTATTCTAAAATGTATGAAATTGTTTTTTTCCTCATCACTCTACACGAAATACCCCATAATGACAAATCAAAAACAGGTTTTTAGAAATGTTTGCAAATCTAAAAAAAAAAACGGAAATATCACATTTACATAAGTATTCAGACCCTTTACTCAGTACTTTGTTAAAGCACCTTTGGCGGAGATTACAGCCTTGAGTCTTCTTGGGTATGACACTACAAACTTGGTACACCTGTATTTGGGGAGTTTCTCCCATTCTCCTCTGCAGATGCTCTCAAACTCTGTCAGGTTGGATGGGGAGTGTCGCTGCACAGCTATTTTCAGGTCTCTCCAGAGATGTTCGATCAGGTTTAAGTCCGGGCTCTGGCTGGGCCACTCAAGGACATTCAGAGACTTGTCCCGAAACCATTCCTGCATTGTTTTGGCTATGTGCTTAGGGTCGTTGTCCTGTTGGAAGGTGAACCTTCACCCCAGTCTGAGGTCTTGAGCAGGTTTTCATCAAGGCTCTCTCTGGAGTTTGCTCAGTTCATCTTTCCCTCGATTCTGACTAGTCTCCCAGTCCCTGCCGTTGAAAAATATCCCCACAGCATGATGCTGCCAACACCATGCTTCACCGTAGGGATGGTGCAAGGTTTCCTCCAGACGTGACGCTCTCGGCATTCAGGACAAAGTATTCAGACCCCTTGACTTTTCCCACATTTAGTTAAATTACAGCCTTATTCTAAAATTGATAATTGCTTTCCCCCCTCAATCTACACACAATACCCCTTAATAACAAAGCAAAAACTGTTTTTTAGGAATGTTTACAAATGCATTAAAAAAATGAAAACCTGAAATCTCACATTTACATCAGTATTCAGACTTTGTTGAACGACCTTTGGCAGCGAGTACAGCCTAAAGTCCTCTTGGGTATGACGCTACAAGCTTGGCACACTTGTATTTGGGGATTTTCTCCCATTTTTCTCTGCAGATCCTTTCATCCTCTGTCTGGTTGGATGGGGAGCGTTGCTGCACAGCTATTTTCAGGTCTCTCCTGAGATGTTCGATAGAGTTTTCCTCAAGGATCTCTGTACTTTGCTCCGTTCATCTTTCCCTCGATCCTGACTAGTCTCCCAGTCCCTGCCGCTGAAAAATCAAATCAAAATCAAATCAAATCAAATTTATTTATATAGCCCTTCGTACATCAGCTGATATCTCAAAGTGCTGTACAGAAACCCAGCCTAAAACCCCAAACAGCAAACAATGCAGGTGTAAAAGCACGGTGGCTAGGAAAAACTCCCTAGAAAGGCCAAAACCTAGGAAGAAACCTAGAGAGGAACCGGGCTATGTGGGGTGGCCAGTCCTCTTCTGGCTGTGCCGGGTAGAGATTATAACAGAACATGACCAAGATGTTCAAATGTTCATAAATTACCAGCATGGTCGAATAATAATAAGGCAGAACAGTTGAAACTGGAGCAGCAGCACAGTCAGGTGGACTGGGGACAGCAAGGAGCCATCATGTCAGGTAGTCCTGGGGCACGGTCCTAGGGCTCAGGTCCTCCGAGAGAGAGAAAGAAAGAGAGAATTAGAGAGAGCATATGTGGGGTGGCCAGTCCTCTTCTGGCTGTGCCGGGTGGAGATTATAACAGAACGTGGCCAAGATGTTCAAATGTTCATAAATGACCAGCATGGTTGAATAATAGTAAGGCAGAACAGTTGAAACTGGAGCAGCAGCATGGCCAGGTGGACTGGGGACAGCAAGGAGTCATCATGTCAGGTAGTCCTGGGACATGGTCCTAGGGCCCAGGCCAGTTGAAACTGGAGCAGCAGCATGGACAGGTGGACTGGGGACAGCAAGGAGTCATCATGTCAGGTAGTCCTGGGGCATGGTCCTAGGACTCAGGTCCTCCGAGAGAGAGAAAGAAAGAGAGAAGGAGAGAATTAGAGAACGCACACTTAGATTCACACAGGACACCGAATAGGACAGGAGAAGTACTCCAGATATAACAAACTGACCCTAGCCCCCCGACACATAAACTACTGCAGCATAAATACTGGAGGCTGAGACAGGAGGGGTCAGGAGACACTGTGGCCCCATCCGAGGACACCCCGGACAGGGCCAAACAGGAAGGATATAACCCCACTCACTTTGCCAAAGCACAGCCCCCACGCCACTAGAGGGATATCTTCTACCACCAACTTACCATCCTGAGACAAGGCCGAGTATAGCCCACAAAGATCTCCGCCACGTTACAACCCAAGGGGGGCGCCAGCCCAGACGGGCCGACCACAACAGTGAATCAACCCACCCAGGTGATGCACCCCCAGGGACGGCACGAGAGAGCCCCAGCAAGCCAGTGACTCAGCCCCGTAACAGGTTTAGAGGCAGAGAATCCCAGTGGAAAGAGGGGAACCGGCCAGGCAGAGACAGCAAGGGCGGTTCGTTGCTCCAGAGCCTTTCCGTTCACCTTCCCACTCCTGGGCCAGACTACACTCAATCATATGACCCAATGAAGAGATGAGTCTTCAGTAAAGACTTAAAGGTTGAGACCGAGTTTGCGTCTCTGACATGGGTAGGCAGACCGTTCCATAAAAATGGAGCTCTATAGGAGAAAGCCCTGCCTCCAGCTGTTTGCTTAGAAATTCTAGGGACAATTAGGAGGCCTGCGTCTTGTGACCGTAGCGTACGTGTAGGTATGTACAGCAGGACCAAATCAGAGAGGTAGGTAGGAGCAAGCCCATGTAATGCTTTGTAGGTTAGCAGTAAAACCTTGAAATCAGCCCTTGCTTTGACAGGAAGCCAGTGTAGAGAGGCTAGCACTGGAGTAATATGATACATTTTTTGGTTCTAGTCAGGATTCTAGCAGCCGTATTTAGCACTAACTGAAGTTTATTTAGTGCTTTATCCGGGTAGCCGGAAAATAGAGCATTGCAGTAGTCTAACCTAGAAGTGACAAAAGCATGGATTAATTTTTCTGCATAATTTTTGGACAGAAAGTTTCTGATTTTTGCAATGTTACGTAGATGGAAAAAAGCTGTCCTCGAAATGGTCTTGATATGTTCTTCAAAAGAGAGATCAGGGTCCAGAGTAACGCCGAGGTCCTTCACAGTTTTATTTGAGACGACTGTACAACCATTAAGATTAATTATCAGATTCAACAGAAGATCTCTTTGTTTCTTGGGACCTAGAACAAGCATCTCTGTTTTGTCCGAGTTTAATAGTAGAAAGTTTGCAGCCATCCACTTCCTTATGTCTGAAACACATGCTTCTAGCGAGGGCAATTTTGGGGCTTCACCATGTTTCATTGAAATGTACAGCTGTGTGTCATCCGCATAGCAGTGAAAGTTTACATTATGTTTTCGAATAACATCCCCAAGAGGTAAAATATATAGTGAAAACAATAGTGGTCCTAAAACAGAACCTTGAGGAACACCGAAATTTACAGTTGATTTGTCAGAGGACAAACCATTCACAGAGACAAACTGAAATCTTTCCGACAGATAAGACATAAACCAGTCCAGAACATGTCCGTGTAGACCAATTTGGGTTTCCAATCTCTCCAAAAGAATGTGGTGATCGATGGTATCAAAAGCAGCGCTAAGGTCTAGGAGCACGAGGACAGATGCAGAGCCTCGGTCCGATGCCATTAAAATGTCATTTACCACCTTCACAAGTGCCGTCTCAGTGCTATGATGGGGTCTAAAACCAGACTGAAGCATTTCGTATACATTGTTTGTCTTCAGGAAGGCAGTGAGTTGCTGCGCAACAGCCTTCTCTAAAATTTTTGAGAGGAATGGAAGATTCTATAAAAGGCCGATAGTTTTTTATATTTTCTGGGTCAAGGTTTGGCTTTTTCAAGAGAGGCTTTATTACTGCCACTTTTAGTGAGTTTGGTACACATCCAGTGGATAGAGAGCCGTTTATTATGTTCAACATAGGAGGGCCATTCCCACAACATGATGCTGCCAATACCATGTTTCACCGGTGAGATGGTGCCATGTTTCCTCAAGACATGAGGTTTCCATTCTGGCCAAAGAGTTCATGTTGGTTTCATCAGACCAGAGTATCTTGTTTCTCATGGTCTGAGAGTCCTTTAGGTGCCATTTGGCAAACTCCAAGCGGGCTTTCATGTGCCTTTTACTGAGGAGTGGCTTCCATCCGGCCACTCTACCATAAATGCCTGATTGGTGGAATGCTGCAGAGATGGTTGTCCCCCTGGAAGGTTCTCCCATGTCCACAGAGGAACTCTGGAGCTCTGTCAGAGTGACCATCGGGTCCTTGGTGACCTCCCTGACCAAGGCCCTTCTCCCCTGATTGGTAGGAAGAGTATTGGTGGTTTTAAACTTCTTCCATTTAAGAATGGAGGCCACTGTGAATTCTGCAGAAATGTTTTGGTATACCCTTCCCCAAATCTGTGCCTCGACACAATCCTGTCTCGGAGCTCTATGGACAATTCATTCGACCTCATGGCTTGGTTTTTGATCTGACATGCACTGTCAACTGTTGGACCTTATATAGAAAGGTGTGTGCCTTTCCAAATCATGTCCAATCAATTGAATTGACCACAGGTGGACTCCAATCAAGTTGTAAAAACAAGTCAAGGATGATGAATAGAAACATGATGCACTAGTTTTAATGACTCCAACCAAAGTGTACAGTGGGGCAAAAAAGTATTTAGTCAGCCACCAATTGTGCAAGTTCTCCCACTTAAAAAGATGAGGCCTGTAATTTTCATCATAGGTACCTTCAACTATGACAGACAAAATGAGAGAAAAAAAATCCAGAAAATCACATTGAATTGAATTTATTTGCAAATTATTCTGCTGATGATTCATCCATACTGGTATCAGGGAAGGATATAGTTTACATAGATGAGACCCTGAGTAAGTAATTTCATTTTGTTAGAGATTGGTTGTCTGGCAACAAATTGTCACTACATTTGGGAAAAACTTTATCGATTTTGTTTGGAACAAAACTTAGATTGCTTAGGGCTGACAAAATAACGGTAACCTGTGCAAACAAGGAGATTGAATCTAAAACAAGTGTATCTTATCTTGGTGTTTCCCTGGAGACCCGATTGCTGCTAAAATTCTTTCTAAAATGGTGAACAAATTGACATGTTTATATCGCAACACTAGATATTTGAACATTAAAGTTAAGAAATTGCTCGTCTCAACCTTAATTTAGTGTAATTTTGATTATGCCTGCTCTGCTTGGTATAGTGGGCTATCATAAAAGCTGAAAAAGATAATGCAGGTCATGCAAAATAATGTTAGGAGTTCCCGGTGGGCTCGTTGCCTTTGGAGTTCAGAGTGGACCAACTTAAACTTGACATCTTAAATGATTGTGCCCCAGGTTACATGACAAAAACACATTGATATGGTCTATAACCAACACAGTCACAATACCAGAGCTAGTGTTATGTCTTGTAAAATGCCAAGAGTAAACAGTACTGCGAGGAGCATGTTTTTCCATAGAGGTATTTGTCTATGGAATAGCCTTCCCTTGGAGAGCAAGCAAAGAAAAAGTTAAATTAGATTTAAAAAGCAGTTAAAAGGTTTCCATTTGGACAAGTTTGTCTCAGTAAGAGAAACCACTCCACTGCCCCTTGTGCCCCCTACTGCTGGTCAGGTGTATTTATGTGAAGGATTGGTATGATTTGCAATTAACAGATTGTTTTAATGTGAAATGAATATGGTTGATTTTTAAGGTTCGGGAGAAGTGCAGTGAATAGTGCCACTTTTTAGGATGTCAATATAAATGAATGTATTTATGGTTGTTTGTAATTTTGTCTTGCCTTTTAATCATTATAAGTGTTATTGTTTTTACCATCGAGGACCACTTTGGAAACAAGCGTTTTAATTAATACTTTCAATAATACAATGTGGACCTCGGGTTCCACATTGTACATTTGGTTGTATATGTCTGTTACTCAAAATAAAATCAATTATATAGGAGTCTAGCTAACCTGTAAAGTATGGTTCAGTTTGGCTGCATGGTGGCGCTGTTGGACGGGAAAAATCATCACAGCCATATTGTTTGAGCAAGAGTCTTGGAAAACACAACATTTGGTGCTGATCTGTTCAGTGGTTCTGTAGAAGAATACGTTTTAAAAGTAGTCAACATCATTGAAAATGGTCCAAAATACATCAAAAACATATTATATTGCATGATCAGTTTGATTTCTGTTATTTGGCAAGTGTGGTAAACAGTACCGAAATAAATTGTCCTAGGGCAGGCAATGTCTCCAATTTTTCCTGATGATGGGTAACTCATTATCAGAGCACCATGCAGGCCAGGGAAGCACCATATCCGAGAACAATGAATCAAGGACAATATTTCATGTATAAAAATCATAAAACATTTCAGAATATACAATATTTCAAGGCAATCTTTACAATTTATCTAGCAACATATTGCTTATTGCACACCATGTTTGCTCAGGATATTAAAATTGTTAGTTTTGAAGGCATCGAGATGTTTAGAATCCTAAACTTTGTCCAAAAACAGTTGCAGTCATGGTCTGTGGTTGTTTAGAACTAAAACAATACCTTTCATTATTTATTCCACAACTGCTGTTCTGCATACTCATGAATATAACTGTGCTTTATTCCAATACACAATATAATGATTACACATTGATATACTACATTCCTGCAACAATACAAGAGACTATATGCAGATACAGTTTCAACATACCAGCATAAGGATAAAATACCCTAAACAGAAGGTTAGCGCAACAAAAAATGCTAATCTTGTGCCATAACAAAAGACATAAGCTACAACATCACTACACTACACAATTACTGATAACTGTAGAGGCACATATATACACTGCATCTGTTAGGATTCACCAAAATGATTACAATATAATCAATTCTGATGTAGTATTGACACATTTATTATTATTACTCAAAACATAAATCTGAGAATATATTCCTGACAGTGCTTATGTGGAATGGTTGCTTTGGTTTCAGTTGTCCAGTGATTTGACTGAGTCATGTAATTTTGACTAAATATATCGTTAAAAACGTATAAATTTCGCCAACCAGCATTGTGGTTTTTTCAAGTGATCAGGTGTGCAACTTTCACTGGGGACGGACGGACGGACGGGGGGGGGACATGGGGGGCATGTCCCACATTCTGGAGTTGCATTTTTATCCCCTCCAGTTTTCGATCGGTCTGTTAGGAGGTTTGGAGTGTTTATCCGACTGGATCAAAAAAATTTAAATTGTCCCCCCCACTTCTAAAACCAAAAGTTGCATCCCTGCAAGTGATATACGTGTAACTGAAAAATAAAGGAAACCCTTGAGTAAATAAGGATACAAAGTATATTGAACACAGGTGCTTCCACACAGGTGTGGTTCCTGAGTTAATTAAGCAATTAACATCCTATCATTCTTAGGGACATGTATAAAAATGCCCAGTTGTCCATTATTTTAGCTACCACGGCTAGAAGGAAAAATATCAGTAGGCAAGTTTCCATTGACAAAAGCAATGTTGCAAAATAAATCAAATGTTTAATGGAAACGGCAGACATAGGAGACATTTTCTGAAGATCAACATTTTTATCCGTTCGACAGAGGTGAATTTTTCTTCAGTCGAACTTTATTTATTAATGCACAATTTGCCTAAATGGGTAATGAAAATACTTCAACCACTACATTTTTATTCCACACTGTAGGTTTTTGCAGGAACATTTTAATTTTTTTGGTGTGACATCATCATGCCCAGCTGTTTGTAAATCGACAAGATAGTTAAATGGCTAGGCACCCTAGCAGGCAATCGTTGCATCTATTTTCAATGCAAACTTTCTAAAAGTCGACCAAAGAAAAAATATATATCACTGGACAAGTTAATGGAAACATAGCTACTGACTTTGAAAGGGGGGTCTCAAATGTGCATAGAGGGTTTAAAAGTGTGTGCGTGTGTGTTTCAAGTTAAAGTTGTATTAGTCGTATGTATACTAACGTACTGTATACTACATAATGAGTATATACTAGATATTATTAGTTCATTTTAGTATACTGTAAACGCCACAGTATCCTTTCAGATGAGCGTACTTGCTCTTCACCTGTCTACCAGAAGTTGATGCTGTTGCTATGCTAGCTAATTAGCATAACAAATTACTAGTTAGACATTTTATGACTTCGGGTGTGTTCTTAAATCCAATATGGAGTGCCAGAGTGCATTCGTAAATTCAGAGCGTTGTCAGATTGTCCATTTGGGAATTCAGAGCATTTCGCTCTCGGAGCGTACAATGAAAGCTCGTGCAGAGGAGTAGGGTTGACTTGAGCGTTCTGACCTTACAACGGCATTCAAGCACCCAAGCTAACTTGCTAGCTAGCTTGCTAGCTACTTCCAGACACAAATGAGACAAATGACCATTTCCTCGCCCTAGAAGAGCGGCTTATGCAGTTTTCATGTTATCCAGTGCGTTGGTGACTAACTGTGCTGCTGGCAACAATTTAATTATGCTTTTTTTGCTGACACCGGCCATATTCAACGGGTGTTGAGCACTCGTAAATTCATTTTTCTGTGCTCTGAATTTACGAAAGCACCCGAATGACCATTGAGACATCTGGGAACTTTGCATCAACTTCATGTAATTGTCAATAAAAGCATTTGACACTTATGAAATGCTTATAATTATACTTCAGTATTCCATCTGACAAAAATATCTAAAGACACTGAGGCAGCAGACTTTTAAAATTTATATTTGTGTCATTCTCAAAACCTTCGGCCACGACTGTATATACTCAATTCACGTAACAAATAGTATTGTAATGACCTGACTAGATCATAAATGAACAATTTTACACAGGCTACTGTTTGGGCCGTAGCACACGCCAAATAGATGACAGATAACCCACAAGCCAATCGTGACCTTCTCTTGTGAAACCCAGACGTAAGAGAGAGAGAACAAAGGCTGAACCTGGTCTTAACTTCCAATGCTCCACCCCCCTGCCCAACCCCCCTCCACGCCACTCCGCCAACCACCAGGATGCCCGGCATCAGAACATTCCAGGCATTCCCGTGATTGGCAGATAGCAGGTTGATTGACAGGTCGGACCCCGCGAACACTGGTCAGTACAACACAACCACCTCCTAGCCTAACACATAACACACAGCTGTCTGTGCGGGTCGCTACAGTATGGTTAGTGCGGTTAACATGAGTATTCGAACACAGCGCTGGTATACAGTGCCTTCGGAAAGTATTCAGACCCCTTGACATTTTCCACATTTTATTAGATTACAGCCTTATTCTAAAATTGATTTAAAATAAATGTTTACCTCAATCTACACACAATATCCCATTATGACAAAGCAAAAACAGGTTTTATAAATGTTTGCTAATTTATTAAAAATGAAAAACATATATTTACATAAGTATTCAGACCATCTACTCAGTAATTTGTTAAATCCCCTTTGGCAGCAATTACAGCCTTGAGTCTTCTTGGGTATACATTCAGAGTCCTGAACCCACTCCTGCGTTATCTTGGCTCTCTGCTTAGGGCCGTTGGGCCTTTGCTCTGGAGCAGGTTTTCATCAAGGATCTCTCTGTACTTTGTCTCGATCAGGAGTAGTCTCCCAGTCCCTGCCGCTGAAAAACACCCCCACAGCATGATGCTGCCACCACCATGCTTCACCGTAGGGATAGTGCCAGGTTTCCTCCAGATGTGACGCTTGGCATTCAGGCCAAAGAGTTCAATCTTGGTTTCATCAGACCAGAGAATCTTGTTTTCCCGTGGTCAGAGTCCTTAAGGTGCCTTTTGGCAAAATCCAAGCGGGCTGTTGTGCCTTTTACTGGCTTACGTCTGGCCACTCTACCATAAAGGCCTGATTGGTGGAGTGCTGCAGAGATGGTTGTCCATCTGGAAGGTTCTCCCATCTCCACAGAGGAACTCTAGAGCTCTGTCAGAGTGACCAAAGCCCTTCTCCCCTGATTGCTCAGTTTGGCCAGGCAGCCAGCCCCAGGAAGTGTTGGTGGTTCTAAATGTCTTCCATTTAAGAATTATGGAGGCTACTGTGTTCTTGGGGACCTTCAATGCCCCAGATCTGTGCCTCGACACAATCCTGTCTCGGCGCTCTACGGACAATTCCTTCGACCTCATGGCTTCGTTTTTGCTCTGACATGCACTGTCAACTGTGGGACGTTACATAGGCACTGTGTGCCTTTTCCAAATCATGTCCAAGCAATTTAATTTTCCTCAGGTGGACTCCAATTAAGTTGTATAAACATCTCAAGGATGACCAATGGAAACAGGATGCACCTGAGCTCAATTTCAAGTCTCATACCAAAGGGTCTGAATTCTTATGTAAATAAGGTATTTCTGTTTTTGCTTTGTCATTATAGGGTAATGTGTGTAGATTTCTGAGGCTTTGTTTTATTTAATCAATTTTAGAATAAGTCTAATGTACCAAAATGTGGAAAAAGTCAAGGGGTCTGAATAGTTTCCAAAGGCATTGTACACCAGGGATGGGAAACTCCAGTCCTCGGGGGTCAGAGTGGTGTCACTTTTCCCCCCATCTGCAGCAAACACAGCTGATTGAAATGAATTCCGTTCAAAACTGAAGATCATGATAAGTGTATTATTGGTGTAAGGTGTGTTAGCTGGGGCTGGGGCAAAAGTGTGACACCAATCACGACCCCGAGGAGTGGAGTTGCCTATCCCTCGTATACACCGTCCAACTAAATGCTTACTTTCAGGTTCCTTCAACAATGCAACAAAAAATAAGAAATAATAAAATACGAACAATGTAAATGTAGAATAGAAGAAACATTTTAGCATATGTATAATAAAGGAAGGCACAATTTATAGTGAAATATTTACACGTATTTTGGGGAGATTCGGGGGAAAATGTTAAATTTAGCATTATCTAGCAATCATAATAAAAAGGTCTGGTAGCAGCAGTTAGCTTGTATAGTGCCTTCAGAAATTATTCACACCCCTCGACTTTTTCCACATTTTGCTGTTTTATAGCCTGCATTTTGAATGGATACATTCCATTTTTGTGTGTAACTGGCCTACACAGTGTCTAGGGCGGTTTGTGGTGGCCCTAGACACTTAAAGTTAGTGTTTCCTTTATTTTGGCACTTACCTGTAGGTTTCCTTCTAATTATATCAGTAAAACACATATAGAATGTTCTCTTCTGAGTCTCATTGATAGCCCTGTAGAGCAACATTATCATGGAATTTAAAGTGCCACTGTAGTGTCATGGATATGTTCCCCTTTGTTTGCACTTGCTTTTTTGGCCTCAGAGAAATTCTCTTTCCACACAGCAGGTATGACACTCCCAACTTTCCTTAGATCCACATATTTGATGCATCTTTTAGAACATTGTCATCATTGTCATGAAGCCATCATTGGTTTTTGATATCAACAGACTTCTCTAGATTTAGCAGTAAATTGTAAGAACCTCTACTATTGCCCTTTAAAATAACATCTTCTTCGCTTCATGGAAAGATTGAGATGTTCATCTTCAAAGTTTGTGCAAGTGAGGTCCTCTGCTGCATTGCCTGTTTTATCAGAGCTCCTTTGTACCTATTCGACTGGGGTCACTTCTTTGTGTTACTGAGCTTGCCGAAAAAATGCCTCGAACATGGCCCGGAATCTGGAGTTGACGTCTGCCAGCAGAGCAGCAGGGGTGTCGAATTCCAACATCTGTTGTGGAATTGAGAAAATAAATAAAGTATTTTATGACCAACAAGTCTTTTGACTCACAACAGAAATGTGCCCTTAAGTATAATGTAGTATATCAAATATTTTGTTTAGTATATTAGCCCACCTTTCATATGATTCAATAGATTTGAGCTACTTTTGACCAGAACCCTATAGTCCCTGGTCAAAAGTAGTGCACTATACATAGGGAATAGGGTGCTATTTGAGACACATTATATATTTCTATGGTGCAGAAGACCCACCTGTCCCTGGTCCAACACCATGATCCTGTTACAGCTCATCACAGTATTGAGGCGATGGGCGATGATCAGCGTGGTGCAGCTGCTGAACGACTCATGGATGGTGTCCTGAATCAGCTGGTCTGTCTCTGTGTCAATGGCTGCCGTGTCGCCTCGTCCAACAGCAAGATCTGGTAACCCCCAACACATGTCACATTTAAGCACACTTTGCAGAGAATGGTTCAATCTCTAAGGTTGGTAGAATAAGGAAGTAGTAATATTGGAAAGAATGGAAAAACAGTGTTGGTTATTTGAATATGGACGTAAATATTATAATCTTAATTAAGGAGTGTTATAACTAATGTAAGACTAGTCCCTAAATGCAACATCTTTTGTCATCCTCAGTTGTTTGTATTTCCAACTGCATTCTACAGAATCAAAGTGAAATAACAATAGAAGCCATGTGGTGGCAATGTTACGCCTTTGGGAAGTTGCTGCCTTACATTCTCAATGTTCTTATGTGACAACCTCAAAAAGTAGGATGTGATGCACACAAGCTTTCCTATGTGATAACATCAAATAAAATACATCTAACTGCCCTCATCTGTTGTACTGTGTGTCTGTGTGTGGTGTGGAGAGAAAGAGACGTGACACTGGTGTGTGTGTGTGTGCGTTTACCTTGCTGTGTCTAAGCAGTGCTCTTGCCACACACCGTAGTTGTCTCTCTCCTACTGAGAAGTTCTCTCCGTTCTCGGTCACCTCAGACTGGAGGGAAAGGGGCAGTTGGCTGATCTGAATATGATGGTAGACAAAATTAAGTCAAAACACAAGCCACAGATATCGTTTTTTCAACTGTTCAAACAACTCTAGAGGGGATTTTTAATCTTAAACAGGTCTAGGATTTGTTATCAATTACTCTCAGCAGTAATAACACTGAAGTAATCATCTGAAGATGTATAAGGCAATGCATACATACTATGATGCCAACATAAAGACTACTAGATTAATAAGAAAAGCTCATTCATTGTTTAAAAATGGCCTTTTTGCCTTCGTGCAGATTACCATGTCTCATTTTCGATTAATTGAAAATGATACTTTTTTCAAAGTATCTGTCTTTTTCAAACAAGCATTGCAGAGCTGGCTACAATTTCAATTTCATCCCCCTGAAAAGATAGAACGAATATTATGGCTGAACTCAAATGTCCTGGTTGATGAAATACTTGTATTTATGGGAAAGATTTTTGAAAAGGTTCTTTTGTTCTTAAATTATATTATAAATTGTAATGGTAGAGTTATGTCCTTCATGGAGTGATCAGAATTGTACGGGAAGGTCTGCTCAATCCAAGAGTACAACCAATTGATTACAGCATTGCCCCACAAATGGAGGAGGCAGGTGGCAGTGGGAGGAGGTAGGGAACTGGTCCGTCTTCCCAATATAAAGGATCAAAACTGGTGGAGGAATAAAAATAGCATAAATAGGAAAGTATACCAGTTTCATTTGAGGACCAGGATGTTGACAACTGTGCCATACAGATTGAAAAATAGTTGGGAAGAGATGTACCGATTCCATGGTACATGGTGTATGAGTTGATATATAAAACAACGCACGATTCAAGACTCCGTGCTTTTCAGCTAAAATTATTATATACAATTCTCGCCACCAACAAAATGTTGAATATTTGGGGCATAAAATCATCAAAGCTCTGCAGATTTTGTTGTGAGGATACAGAATCAATAGACCATTTATTTTGGTATTGCCCTAAGGTAGCCTGCTTCTGGTTTCAGGTTTAGGAATAGCTGAAAATGCATAGTATTGATCTAAAATTGACCCTAGAAATAGTACTGTTAGGAGATCTGGAGAGACCGAGTCAGTCAATGATTAATATACTAATATTCTTAGTAAAAGTATTTTTCTTCAACACGCAATCTATAGATTCTATTCAATTAGATAGATTGAAATTGTACATTAAACATCATAGCATAGTTGAAAGATATGTGTTGCGTAGAAACACGAAGTGGCTGGCCAGCAGAGATAGATGGGATGGGCTGAGGGAAGCTGAGGTGTAACGATCGTCGTTGGAATGAGACCAAAGAGAAAACGAAAGCGCACAGTTCTGTCAGGTAAACAGAAAGCAATCACCCACAAAACACAGGTGGGAAAAGGCTACCTAAGTATCATTCTCAATCAGATACTATGAACGGCACCTGCCTCTGAGAACCATACTAGGCCAAAAGCGTAGAAAATATAAACTAGAAAAAAGAACATAGACAACCCACCCCAACTCACGCCCTGACTAACCTAACACAAAGACATAAAAATAAACTAAGGTCAGAACGTGACATGTTGGTATGTGGAATTGGAGACAAGTGGGAGTGGAGTTGCTGTGTGAGAGAGAGAATGATGGTCAAGAGATAAAAGGAGAAATAAAAGTACATTTGAATGACACTAAGTGGCAGTGTTTTTACAACTAATGCCGGTTTGCCTGAGGCTGATGCCGTGCAGGTGTTTGTACACATGCATATATATACACACACTCAAATAAACACATACAAGAACACACACATACATCTTGGAGAGTTTAGGTTTCACAAGGTTGTGACCATGATCAAGGAAACTATGACATATATTTTATATCACCCTCACACATAAGTATGGCTCTGTTGCAGAAAGACTGATACATGTTTGATAGTGTGTTGATGCTGTATTGTTTATCCTTCATGTTCTAACACTTTAATGTTACCCCTTCCTTGTGTTTTTTCTGTAATAAACAATAAATAAAAAAATGTAAATGACTACTTGAAATTTTTAAACAGACATTTATCATTATATTTGTGGTCTCTACCATCTATCCCTACTTACCACCTCCCTTTATACGTGTCTTCTCAAGTGCATCCCAGATCTGGGCATCTGAGTATTTATTCCATGGGTTCAGATTGGACCTATTTGGTAAGAAAAAATAAGAATAAAGAATCAGACACTGATCTGGAGTCAGTACATTTTCCCACTAATGGTTAAGGTTAGGATTGGGGGAGGGGAAGCTGATTCTAGATATGTACCTAGGGGAAACTTCGGTAAATCATTCATACATACCTGATGGTGCCAATGAAGAGAACGGGCTCCTGGGGAATGATTGACAGCTTGCTTCTCAGGTCGTCCAATCCAATCTGGGCAATGTTGATGCCGTCGATGGTGATGGAGCCCCCAGTCAGCTCCACCAGTCTGAAGAGAGATCCGCCCGGTGAGGACTTCCATGGACAGATAGTAACAGGGTTGTGAGTGAACTACTCAGCATACCTATGATTAGTTCAGATACATGATAACTGTAATCTTCACATGTTGATGTGATTAAACTGGATAAGGATTACTTCTTTGCTTCTATGAAAATCATTCAAAAACAAAAACGCCATTACAATGAATTCGATACCATCGTTATCACATTATTTCTTAGTAAATACCAGGTAAACACCAGCGGGGAAATAGGACTATAAAATGAAACAGTACTGATGTAAAATGATACACGGGAATAAAGGGATGGTGAGTCTCTGAGCCTGTGCGACCCACAATGCCGATGGTCTCCTCTGGCAGGATGTTAAAGGAGAGCTTCTTGAGTACCAGTGGCAGGTTGTCCTGGTAACACATCTCCACACTCCTGGAAGGAGGTCTGTCCCTTATCTGGCCAGCAGGGAGCAGGAGAGGATGTCCCACTGATCTGTCTTGGTGCCTCACCCTCCAAGCTCTGACAGATTTTTAAAAATCCAATATCAAATTTTATTTGTCACATGCGCCGAATACAACAGGTATTACAGACCTTACAGTGACATGCTTACTTACAAGCCCTTAACCAACAATGCTTTAAGAAGTTAAGAAAAACAAGTGTACCGTAAAAAATGGAAAATAAAAGTAACAAATAATTAAACAGCAGCAGTAAAATAACAATAGCGAGGCTATATGTAGGGGGCAGACGGACAGAGTCAATGTGCCGGTTAGTCAAGGTAATATGTACATGTAGATAGAGTTAAAGTGACTCTGCATAGATCATATATAGAGAGTAGCAGCAGCATACAAGAGGAGTCTGGGTATCCCTTTGATTAGCTGTTCAGGGGTAGAAGCTGTTAAAAAGCCTTTTGGACTTAGACGTGGCGCTCCAGTACTACTTGGCGTGCGGTAGCAGAGAGAACAGTCTATGACTAGAGTGGCTGGAGTCTTTTAATTTTTAGGGCCTTCCTCTGACACCACCTGGTATAGAGGTCCTGGATGGCAGGAAGCTTGGCCCCAGTGATGTACTGGAACGTATACACTACCCTCTGTAGTGCCTTGCGGTCGGAGGCCGAGCAGTTGCCATACCAGGTAGTGATGCAACCAGTCAGGATGCTCTTGATGGTGCAGCTGTGGAACCTTTTGAGGAGCTGAGAACCCAGGCCAAATCTTTTCAGTCTCCTGAGGGGGAATTGGCTTTGTCATGCCTTCTTCACAACTGTCTTAGTGTGTTTGGACCATGATAGTTTGTTGGTGATGTAGACACCAAGGAACATGAAGCTCTCAACCTGCTCCACTACAGCCCAGTCGATGAGAATGGGGGCGTGCTCGGTCCTCCTTTTCCTGTCGTCCACAATCATCTCCTTTGTCTTGATCACGTTGAGGAAGAGGTTTTTGTCCTGACACCACACGGCCAGGTCTCTGGCCTCCTCCCTATAGGCTGTCTGATTGTTGTCAGTGATCAGACATACCACTGTTGTATCATCGGCAAACTTGATGATGGTGTTGGAGTTATGCCTGGCCATGCAGTCATGAGCGATCAGGGAGTACATTAGGGGACTGAGCATGCACCACTGAGGGGCCCCCGTGTTGAGGATCAGCGTGGCGGATGTGTTGTTACCTACCTTTACCATCTGGGGGTGGCCCGTCAGGAAGTCCAGGATCCATTTGCAGAGGGAGATGTTTAGTCCCAGGGTCCTTAGCTTAGTGATGAGCTTTCAGGGCATTATGTTGTTGAACACTGAGCTGTCGTCTATTAAATAGCATTCTCACATAGGAGTTCCTTTTGTCGAGGTGGGAAAGGGCAGTCTGGAGTGTAATAGAGATTGCATTTTCTGTGGATCTGTTGAGACAGTATGCAAATTGTAGTGGGTCTAGGGTTTCTGGGATAATGTTGTTGATGTGAGCCATAACCAGCCTTTCAAAGCACTTCATGGATACAGACGTGAGTGGTACTGGTCGGTAGTCATTTTGGCAGCTTACCTTAGTGTTCTTGGGCACAGGGACTATGGTGGTCTGCTTGAAACATGTTGGTATTACAGACTCAGTCAGGAACAGTTGGAAAATATCAGTGAAGACACTTGTCAGTTAGTCAGCGCATGCGTGGAGTACACGTCCTGGTAATCTGTCTGTCCCTGAATGTTGACCTGTTTAAAACCTCTTCGGGATAGGGCTGTCTACTGCCCCCGCTGGAGTAATTGCGTGCCCATAGTAAACATAATTTTTTTTGGTCAAAAGTTGCTAATATATGCAAATAAAAAATATTATTGAATAGAAAACACTCTAAAGCTTCTAAAACCGTTTAAATTATGTCTGTATGTAAAGCAGAACTCTCAGGGCAGTCATTCTCCCAAACTCTCTCTTGTCATCAGAAAAGTTGGCCCAACTTTGACGTCATCGCCCCCACCCTCCCCAAGCAGTTACAGGTCTGGGAACAGTCTCCCTGTCTTCAGCGCGATCTCAGCTTTCAATGGGGCTTCTCATTGTGAGAATCGCGTGCTCACGAGAGTTTTGGTGGGCCGAAACCTTTCGGTCACGCGAAAAAACAGGTCACTTTTATGCGCGCTCTGCTCAGGTCCTGTCTTTTTTCCAAGATCGATTATACAATGCATGCGTTTCTGTTCGTCCTCACGATTGCTGTACACCTTTATAACATGTTAAAGCTTGATTATGAAGTTAGTTTGACAAGTTTAATCGACATATAATATGTAAGTTTGACGTTTTGGTGCGCATCCACTTGACTTTTGGCTACATTTCAACCGAAATGTGTCGTGTTTGAGAACGGAAAGACACAGACTGCAAAACTAAACGCTGTTTTTGGTAAGTATAATTCCTTCCAGGTCTTCTGATGGAAGAACAGCAAAGGTAAGGGAATATTTATGTGGTAAATTTGGGTTTATGTGGACTCCAAGATAGAGGAGCCATAATGCTACTTTTTGAGCGCCGACTCATAGTATAGCCTAGTGAACGAAACCTGTAACGTTAAAAATAAATGTAACACAGCGATTGCATTCAGAAGAAGTGTATCTAACTATATATATGTAGAACATGCATATTTAGTCAAAGTTTATGATGTGTATTCCTTGTTAGCTGACGTTATCTGCCAGAGCTATCGTCATTTCTCAGGACATTTGAGTAGCATTTTTTGAACGATGCATCATTGTAAACAGAGATTTATGGATATATATAGCATATTATTGAAAAAAACATAAATGTACTGTGTAACATGTTATATTACTGTCATCTGATGAAGAGTTCAAAAGGTTAGTGCATTATTTTTCTTTTAATCCTGCGTTTGTTGATTGCATATTTTTTCAACTTGGCTATGCAAATGAGCTGTGTCTTCGGTGGTGGTTTGACATAAATATGTGCTATGTTTTCGCCGTAAAACATTTTAGAAATCTGACTTGCTGGGTAGATAAACAAGGTGTTTATCTTTCATTTGAGCCATTGGACTTGTTAATGTGTGGAGGTTAAATATTTTTAGGTTCCATTTTTGCGTTCCATGCGCCACCTTCCAGCTGAATGTGTGTGGGGGGGGGGGGTGTTCCAAAATTGGAACCCTAGTCCCCTTCTGGTTAAAGGTTTTACTCACATCGGCTACGGAGAGCGTGATCACAGTTGTCTAGAACAGCTGATGTGCTCATGCAAGAAATTTAGCTGTGCTTCCCTTTGTAGTCTAATATTTTCCCAGCTCTGCCACATCCGACGATCTTCAGAGCCGGTGTAGTACGATTCAATCTAGGTCCTGTATTGACGCTTTGTCTGTTTGATGGTTCGTCGGAGGGCATAGCGGAACTTCTTATAAACTTCCGGGTTAGAGTCCCGCTTCTTGAAAGCGACAGCACTACCCTTTAGCTCAGCGCGGATGTTGCCTGTAATCCATGGCTTCTGGTTGGGGTATGTATGTACAGTCACTGTGGGGACGACGTCATCAATGCACTTATTGATGAAGCCATGTGACTGATGTGGTGTACTCCTCAATGCCATCGGAAGAATCCCAGAACATATTCCAGTCTGTGCTAGCAAAACAGCCCTGTAGTTTAGCATCTGCTTCATCTGACCACTTTTGTATTCACTGGTGCTTGAGTGTTGATCTCTGTAGCTCCAATCCCAAGAAGCGAAGCCACCTCCTTTTTAACAGAAAATGTATTTATAGATCTCCAAAAGCTTGTTGGCGCTATAAGAAAATTTTTACCTTATGATGGGTGGTGTGAAACAGGTCATGTGATGTGTGACGGGCCACACACTGGGTTCTATATCTGCTTCCTGCTGGGATGTCATTGTGTTATTGGGATGTTGTGTTTGTGCACCGTACGCAGGAATGTGTATTGTGTGTGTGTGCCTACTTGCGAGTATGCTGTCTCTGTGTAAGTGTGTGTGTTGTTGCTTCATCTGTGCTTGTGTCCTGCTGCGTTAAATCTATAGGTGTGTGTTTGTGTCAGACTCATGTGTGTACTTTCGATTCAGCCACACATGGTTCAGCCAATCATCAACCTTCCCCCGACTGTTGGCAGCACTCCCTGGTGTCATTAGGCCTACCTACCTACCTTTATATAATGATTGATCCTCTCCACTGATGTGAAGCGAGTCTCAGTCTCTGACAGCAATCTCACAGTGAACTGAAAAAGACCAGTCAGCTGAAGAGGAGAGAGACAGAGAAGGAGATAGAGAAGAAAGCAAGAGAAGCGATAAGTCAATGATTAACACCCGCACACCCTATTACAATCAACCTAGACCCACGTCAACACTCGTGTTCATCCCAGTTTGCAATGATACCCTATGAATTAAGGAGCAGCACAAACCATAAACCTTTACGACCCCTATAGACAGACATGCTGATAAGGCTATACTTCTCCATTCAGCTCAATCAATTTCAATTCATAGTTCCCTAAGAGGGAGCTCCTTCCCACGCATGTAGTAATCCCACAGTGAAATTATAAATAAGACATCAAAAAGCCTTAATACAAACCTTTCCATTAAAGGGGAAGTCAAAATAATTAAACCATAGTAAAGATAATCCCTAACATTGTGTGTGCATTTGCATGTGCGTACTTCCATGCGTGTGTGTGTGTCTGTGTGTGTCTGTGTGTGTGTACCTGCATGGGGTAGCATATGGCCAAGCCTGCATAGGCTGGGGGGATGTGATTGTGCATGAAAACGATGAGCCGGGCTACGGTGGTGACGAGAGTAATGCTGATCAGGTCCAGTCGAACAGCCAGCCAGGGCATAGCACAGCTAAACAGGTAGTGGGAGGCATGGTTGGTGTCTAGTAAAGCCTGGTACCTGAGATACACAGCGACAAACCACTAAGAATGGTTAGTAACAGTCAACAGAATAATAACAGACTACGCGGAACAGAGCAATAACAGACTTAGTCAGAGTCAACGGGCAAATAGCAGACTTGGCGAGAGTCAAAGGGCCAATAACAAGGGACTTGGTGAGAATCGAGGGAGGCCAGGCCAAACATGTTGAACCAAGGACACATGCATTAAAGGGATACTTCGGGACTTTGGCAATTATCATTTTTATGTCTCTGTCTAGTGTGAAGGAAGTTAGAGGTAGTTTCGCGAGCCAATGCTAACTAGCGTCATTGCGAGGAACTTCCTTCAAAAATGTTTTATCCACGAGTTCATCTGATTTTGGAGGACTAAATATTCCGAAGTATCCCTTTAAGGGGCTGGTAAACTGGACACGTACTGTGCTAGCCAGGATTCTACTCTCCTCACCTGTAAAGCCTGCCTGACACACATCAGTTTCAATGGGAGGCTGGCTTCCCTAACCAACTTGTATGATAGAGGCTGCCCAGTACCCACATTAGCTCAGCAGAAATGAAATGCTACTTAACTCAAACTCCAGGAAATGTTACCTAGGGACGTTAACTCATTATTAATTGTGCCACTTGGTAGACTTCTGGTGAACTGTCAAAACCAATATCTTAACAGTGTTTGAACAAACGTCCTGTGACAGACAAAGGAAGTGTCTTCCTCGCAACGCTATATATTAGTGTACTGTTAGTGAGACATACATTAAGTGTCTAACTATGAATGTTATATATTAGTTTACCACTAATGACAGATAAAGGAAGTGTCTTCTTATGAACACTATACACTGAGTATTCAAAACATTAGGAACACCTTCCTTATATTGAGTTGCCCTCAGAACAGCTTTAATTCGTCGGAGCATGGACTCTACAAACTGTCGAAAGCGTTCCACAGGGATGATGACCCTTGTTGACTCCAATTCTTCCTACAGTTGTTTCAAGTTGGCTGGATGTTCTTTGGGTGGTGGAAACATTTTTGATACACAAAGGAAACTGTTGATTGTGAAAACCCCAGCAGCGTCAGAGTTCTTGACACACACACCGGTGTGCCTGGCACCTACTACCATACGCCGCAGCCCGTCTGGTGTTCAACCTTCCCAAGTTATCTCACGTCACCCCGCTCCTCCGCTCTCTCCACTGGCTTCCAGTTGAAGCTTGCATCCGCTACAAGACCATGGTGCTTGCCTACGGAGCTGTGAGGGGAACGGCACCTCAGTACCTCCAAGCTCTGATCAGGCCCTACACCCAAACAAGGGCACTGCGTTCATCCACCTCTGGCCTGCTCGCCTCCCTACCACTGAGGAAGTACAGTTCCCGCTCAGCCCAGTCAAAACTGTTCGCTGCTCTGGCCCCCCAATGGTGGAACAAACTCCCTCACGACGCCAGGACAGCGGAGTCAATCACCACCTTCCGGAGACACCTGAAACCCCACCTCTTTAAGGAATACCTAGGATAGGATAAGTAATCCTTCTCACCCCCCTAAAAGATTTAGATGCACTATTGTAAAGTGGCTGTTCCACTGGATGTCATAAGGTGAATGCACCAATTTGTAAGTCGCTCTGGATAAGAGCGTCTGCTAAATGACTTAAATGTAAATGTAAATACCCCGTTCAAAGGCACATAAATCTTTAGTCTTGCCAATTCTGTACTCACCTGTTCAAAAAGTCATCCCCTCTGCTATAGGCGTGAATGGTGGACAGCCCCTGGAGAGTGCTGGTGATGTGCGAGGTGAAAGGCTGATGTTCTCTAGACGCTTTAGTTCACGAATCAGAACCCTAGTCAGACAAACAGGAAGTGGAACGTCTATTACATATAAACATACCAGAACACCACTTTAGGGATGGTAAAAAAAGAACATTCACTCAGCATTTCTCGAATCTCTACTCTGTGTCTCTGTGACCCCCAGCCAACAATGTTGTTTGAGAACGAAACACCCTTTTTTCTACAACAGCCTTGTGAAATATCTAGGGATGGTGATCAAGGAGAGGATTGAGAAACACTGTGTTATACAGTTGAAGTCAGAAGTTTACATATACCTTAGCCAAATACATTTAAACTCAGTTTTTCACAATTCCTTTAATCAGAGTAAACATTCCCTGTTTTAGGTAAATTAGGATCACCACTTTATTTTAAGAATGTGAAATGTCAGAATAATAGTAGATTTATTTCATCACATTGGGTCAGAAGTTCACATACACTCAATTAGTATTTTGTAGCATTGCCTTTCAATTGTTTAACTTGGGTCAAACATTTGGGTAGCCTTCCACAAGCTTCCCACAATAAGTTGGGTCAATTTTGGCCCATTCCTACTGACAGAGCTGGTGTAACTGAGTCAGGTTTGTAGGCCTCCTTCCGAGCACACGCCTTTTCAGTTCTGCCCACAACTTTTCTATAGGATTGACGCCAGGACTTTGTGATGGCCACTCCAATACCTTGACTTTGTTGTCCTTAAGCCATTTTGCCACAACTTTGGAAGTATGCTTGGGGTCATCGTCCATTTGGAAGACCCATTTGCGACCAAGCTTTAACTTCCTGACTAATGTCTTAAGATGTTGCTTCTATATATCCACATAATGTTCCTCCTCATGATGCCATCTATTTTCTGAAGTGCACCAGTCCCTCCTGCAGCAAAGCACCCCTGCAACATGATGCTGCCACCCCTGTGCTTCACGGTTGAGATGGTGTTCTTCGACTTGCAAGCCCCCCCCCCCCTTTTCCTCCAAACATAATGATGGTCATAATGGCCAAACAGTTCTATTTTTGTTTCATCAGACCAGAGGACATTTCTCCAAAAAGTACGATCTTTGTCCTCATGTGCAGTTGTAAACTGCTTTTGTATGGCAGTTTTGGAGCAGTGGCTTCTTCCTTGCTGATCGGCCTTTCAGGTTATGTCGATATAGGACTCGTTTTACTGTGGATATAGATACTTTTGTACTTGTTTCCTCCAGCATCTTCACAAGGTCCTTTGCTGGTGTCCTGGGATTGATTTGCACTTTTCGCACCAAAGTACGTTCATCTTTAGGAGACAGAACGCATCTCCTTCCTGAGCGGTATGATGGTGTTTATACTTATTATTGTTTGTACATATGTACTGGTACCTTTGGCATTTGGAAATTGCTTCCAATGATTAACCAGACTTGTGGAGGTCTACAATTATTTTTCTGAGGTCTTCGCTGATATCTTTTGATTTTCCCATGTCAAGGAAAGTGGCACTGAGTTTGAAGTTAGGCCTTGAAATACATCTACAGGTACACCTTCAATAGACTCAAATTATGTAAAATAGCCTATAAGAAGATTCTAAAGCCACAACATCATTTTCTGGATTTTAAAAAAACTTCTGACCCACTGAAATTGTGATACAGTGAATTATAAGTGAAATAATCTGTCTGTAAACAATTGTTGGAAAAATTACTAATGTCATGCACAAAGTAGATGTCCTAACCGACTTGCCAAGACTATAGTTTGTTAACAAGTAATTTGTGGAGGGGTTGAAAAACTAGTTTGAATGACTCCAACCTAAGTGCATGTAAACTTCCGACTTCAACTGTAACTCTAATGACGGTGTAGTTATCTGACAGGTTAGTGGACTATGATATGATGAGAGGACACAGGAAGTCAGAGTATAATTCTGCCCAGGACAACCATTTCCTGGCAGGGCTCGTGCCATTTCTGGGCTCCGCTAGAATAATTTCTGATTTCTGTTTGATTTTATGAGCTGCACACCCACACAACCACAACTACGACACAAGAGAGAGGGGTTGATTGACAAAGGTGGGGTGGAGTTCTACTTTTAGGTCAATAGATAGGATTGGCTGCACTTGTGAATAACAAATCTGTCCATAAATGAATCATCCCTTTTTCTCATAAAGCGGAGGGAGGGAGGCAGGAATAGGACAGAGCATGAAACAACATGACACTTGTCCTTGTTCTGAGGTTTCCTAGGTAGTGCACTATATAGGGAATAGGGTGCTTTTTGGGTTTGCTTTTAAATGAGGTAACCATTTAAAGGTAACCATTTAATTTGATGCGATTCAGATGAGTCACGTTGAATATCAAATCTCGAGAAGTCGTTGAGTTGTGACTTTGCACGCCATTTCATCACATTTACTTCTTCGCATTTATTTCATCACACATTGCGGGGTAGTAGGCTAGACGTGAACCACACAAGCTGCACTTTTTATATCTTGTGAATCAAACATGGTTTTCTTCCCACTGATTTTGTATATTACCCAAAAGACCTACAGAACCCTAATCCATCTCTACACTTCTTCTATTTTAATCAACACACGTAGGCATGCACACTCACACACTCACAGCCAATATAATCCCGCTCGTCTAAATCGATTGGTTGGAGCCTGACCTGGATACACGGTTGACAATGAGGAGGAAAGCTCCCAGGGGAAAGAGGAAGAGCAGAAACCAGGGCAATACGATGCACACCATGGCCAGGCAGAAAAGCACCATGGTCAAGTTCTGGAGCAGCATCTCAACATACATGGCCAGACGGACGTCCACTGTGGATGGAGATGGAGAGAGAGATAGACAAAGAGATCGAGAGAGAAAGGGAGATAGAAAGAGATACAGAAAGAGATACAGAAAGAGATACAGAAAGAGATACAGAGAGGGAGAGAAAACTGTCAGATTGTCAGATTGTCTGTGTTGTATGGGGACCTCAATGCGCTGAGTATGAAGTCAAGGCAAATCATTGGGTTCCTCACCCTTGTCCATGTCACGGGAGAAGAGGGCGAGGATGCGGCCCAGAGGTGTCGTGTCAAATAAGCGCATGGGGCTCAGGGTGAGGCGGTGGAATAGCTTGTCGTGGAGCACCGAGGCAGCCCGAACAGTGCACTGACAGACAGAAACACAAATGTGTTCAAACACGGAGCCAGACACAACATAAACATAACAAATACATAGAAACAGCCATAACTCTGGTAAACAGATTGTCGGGACTCCGGAAAGCTTTACCAAACACCCAGACGCAGCAAATGCAATACATATCAGCAGTAGAGATTAGAGAATCGTTGCCAGCATACACAGCTATGTACACATACTAACACTCATATGACGCATATGCTATGTTGCTAATGCTAGCTGGCTTGTTCTTGGATGCAAACATTGGTGAAATGTCAGAACAATTCAGCGAACACAACAGACCCTGTGAGCATTTGACCCAGAGTGCCATGACTTTCTATATGTGGAAAAGGTTAAAGAAACTAAACAGATTTGACTGTTGCTCTGCAGTTTTTGTAGACTGAAATCGCCCGCTCCGGCTCCAATGAGGAGGAATGGACTTCACTTGATATCCTGCAACGGTACTCTGGGAATTTTTCCACTATGCCAACTGTTCTGACCGCACTGACACATGGATTGACTTTTGGGGCGTACACAGCTACATGCGAGAATATATTTCTCACTTTGACAAACGTGTTCAGTCATGACAGAAGAAACATGCTACACCCGAGGAAAGCTCAACAAATCCAGCTGGCATTTGAGGGGGATTTCACAAGAAGATTTCAGGGAGTACGTTATGATCGATTAGCCAGGAAGTCCCACAGAGCATCAAGGAGTCTGAAACTGTTTTGAAAAGGTAAGAAAACGAGCTGGTTGTTTTTTATCCAAATCTTAGTGGCATAATTTCAGCAAAAACCTAGGGTATGGGATGGCAAAATGACATCCTTAGCCAGTCTATAGGCCTACAGGTTTTCAATGGCCTTGCTTTAGTGTGTAGGGCACCGTCCATGGTACCGATAGAGCGCAACAGCAATTTTGTGCATACCTGTCACTTCACACTCAATGTTCTAGGAATTTGAACTTATTGTGATATAGCGTATAGCTGTGGCATTTTGACATTTTCTCAGCCGGTTAGTGTCATACACAAGGCTGCTGAGTCTCACGGTAATTGACTGCAATTAACGTCACAATAAATCCATTATTTATTTTAGTCAGGTCTAAAGAAACATTAGGATATGAAAAAAATATATTTCAGAAAAAACAGAATATTAGTTGGCCTACATGGATGGCTATTCTCCATGCCATAGGCTGTAGATGTGTTCATTTAGCTGACAAGATATACTTCTAAGTCCCATTACATTTTATATTATATGATTTTATAGTAAGAAGAATATGATTGAACTTCGCTGAATAAAACAGAAAGGATATTTTTCCCATTCCGGAGAGAGTGTGCATATGAAACGCCTATGTTGAGCGTAAAAGTGATCGTTTGAAAAAGGTAGTATACACTAGATTGAGTTATTTGGCAACTTTAGTTGTGAATGATATGAACCTCAATGTCTTAGAGACCAAAACATATATGGGCAGCACGATGCGACTATAGGCTACTGATTTGAGAAAGTGGCAAATAAATGATTGCTTCTGGCTGCACAGCTGTTCTCTTATCAATTGATCAAATGTTCACCCATCAGACTATTCTCAATTGAATCGAGTCTTCACTCACTAATAAACTCAGAAAAAAAGAAACACCCCTTTTTCAGGACCCTGTCTTTCAAAGATAATTTGTAAAAATCCAAATAACTTCACAGATCTTCACTGTAAAGGGTGTAAACACAGTTTTCCATGCTTGTTCAATGAACCATAAACAATTTATGAACACGCACCTGTGGAACGGTCGTTAAGACACTAACAGCTTACAGACGGTAGGCAATTAAGGTCACAGTTATGACAACTTAGGACACTAAAGAGGCCTTTCTACTTTCTACTGACTATGAAAAGCACAAACAGAAAGATGCCCAGGGTCCCTGCTCATCTGTGTGAACATGCCTTAGGCATGCTGCAAGGAGCCATGAGGACTGCAGATGTGGCAACTGTGAGACCTACTGTGAGACGCCAAAGACAGCAATACAGATAGACAGGACGGACAGCTGATCGTCCTCACAGTGGCAGACCACGTGGAAGATGGAGGATCGGTACCTCCGAACATCACACCTGCGGGACAGATACAGGTTGGCAACAACAACTCCCCGAGTTACACCAGGAACGCACAATCCCTCCATCAGTGCTCAAACTGTCCGCAATAGGATGAGAGAGGCTGGACTGAGGGTTTGTAGGCCTGTTGTAAGGCAGGTCCTCACCGGCAACAATGTCGCCTATGGGCACAAACCCACTGTCGCTGGACAAGACAAGACTGGCAAAAAGTGCTCTTCACTGACGAGTCGCGGTTTTGCTCACAATATGTGGTAGGCTATGTATTGTATAGGCACAATCATACACCTATGCGTATACATAAGCTTCACTATGCATATGCGTATTTTGAAATAATCATCACCTTAGAAAATGCTGTCCATTTTGTTGTGTTACACTTTGAAACAACATCCACAATGACCATGTTTTACATCTCTTTCATCAAATTGACCTGAGCTGCAAAATCTGGACCCCAACAAATCAGCTGGGCTAGACAATCTGGACCCTCTCTTAAATTATCCGCCGCAATTGTTGCAACCCCTATCACTAGCCTGTTCAACCTCTTTCGTATCGTCTGAGATCCCTAAAGATTGGAAAGCTGCCGCGGTCTTCCCCCTCTTCAAAGGGGGAGACACTCAAGACCCTAACTGTTACAGACCTATATCTATCCTACCCTGCCTTTCTAAAGTATTCGAAAGCCAAATTAACAAACAGATCACCGACCATTTCGAATCCCACCGTACCTTCTCCGCTATGTAATATGGTTTCCTAGCTGGTCATGGGGTGCAGCAGCCACGCTCAAGGTCCTAAACGATATCATAACCGCCAACGATAAAAAGACACTACTGTGCAGCAGTCTTCATCAACCTGGCCAAGGCTTTCGACTCTGTCAATCACCGCATTCTTATCGGTAGACTCAGCCTTGGTTTCTCAAATGACTGCCTCGCCTGGTTCACCAACTACTTTTTGGATGGAGTTCAGTGTGTCAAATCAGAGGGCCTATTGTCCGGACCTCTTGCAGTCTCTATGGGGTTGCCACAGTGTTCAATTCTCGGGCCGACTCTTTTCTCTCTATACATCAATGATGTCGCTCTTGCTGCTGGTGAGTCTCTGATCCACCTCTACGCAGATGACACTATTCTGTATACTTCTGGCCCTTCTTTGGACACTGTTAACAACCCTCTAGACGAGCTTCAATGCCATACAACTCTCCCTCCGCGGCCTCCAACTGCTCTTAAATTCAAGTAAAACTAAATGCATGCTCTTCAACTGATCGCTGCCTGCACCTGCCTGCCCGTCCAGCATCACTACTCTGGACGGTTCTGACGTAGAATACGTGGACAACTACAAATACCTAGGTGTCTGGTTAGACTGTAAACTCTCCTTCCAGACTCACATCAAACATCTCCAATCCAAAGTTCAATCTAAAATTGGCTTCCTATTTCGTAACAAAGCATCCTTCACTCATGCTGCCAAACATACCCTCGTAAAACTGACCATCCTACCGATCCTCGACTTCGGCGATATCATTTACAAAATAGACTTCAATACCCTACTCAATAAATTGGATGCAGTCTATCACAGTGCCATCTCTTTTGTCACCAAAGCCCCATATATTCCCCACCACTGCGACCTGTATGTTCTCGTTGGCTGGCCCTCACTTCATACTCGTCGCCAAACCCACTGGCTCCAGGTCGTCTACAAGACCCTGCTAGGTAAAGTCCCCCCTTATCTCAGCTCGCTGGTCACCATAGCATCTCCCACCTGTAGCACACTCTCCAGCAGGTATATCTCTCTAGTCACCCCCAAAACCAATTCTTTCTTTGGCCGCATCTCCTTCCAGTTCTCTGCTGCCAATGACTGGAACGAACTACAAAAATCTCTGAAACTGGAAACACTTATCTCCCTCACTAGCTTTAAGCACCAGCTGTCAGAGCAGCTTACAGATTACTGCACCTGTACATTGCCCATCTATAATTTAGGCCAAACAACTACCTCTTTCCCTACTGTATTTATTTTATTTTATTTATTTATTTAGCTCCTTTGCACCCCATTATTTTCTACTTTGCACATTCTTCCACTGCAAATCTACCATTCCAGTGTTTTACTTGCTATATTGTATTTACTTTGCCACCATGGCCTTTTTTTTGCCTTTACCTCCCTTATCTCACCTCATTTGCTCACATCGTATAGACTTATTTTTCTACTGTATTATTGACTGTATGTTTGTTTTACTCCATGTGTAACTCTGTGTTGTTGTATGTGTCGAACTGCTTTGCTTTATCTTGGTCAGGTCGCAATTGTAAATGAGAACTTGTTCTCAACTTGCCTACCTGATTAAATAAAGGTGAAATAAAATATATATATATATTTTTTGAACTTAATGTTTATTGTGGTAAAGCATGATATAAGCACAATGCAATTTAATTCAAATGCAAGAATCCTGGAAAATGTTTCCCCATTGTCAATTTCAACTGCCCCCTGGCGCCAGGCCTGGTCACTGTGCAAGTGGAATGTTTCTTGTGTCAGCCCATCTGTCAACGACTCATACATAAATGAATGTCTGGCAGGCTGACACAGAAAGGTTATGACCGTATGTCTAAGTTAACTCAATGAAAAACGTCTGGCCAATTGTACAGAAATGACTTTTGGCAGGAGAAAACACAGTAAATCTATTAATGGAATATCCAACACCCACACATTCACATCACAGCTAGGGGTAAAAAAAAAAAAAGATTAGCCATCTTTGGGAAGTTAGTGGCACACAATTACATGGGGACATGACCTCTGTAATGGGCTGTCAGAATAACTTGAGCAAAGAAAAGGGGACATATATCCAAATGGACTGGGAAACACAGAGGAGCACGCGCACATAGAGGCACGCACGCGCGCACACGCACGCGCACACACACAGAGGCGCACACACACACACGCACGTGCACACAGAGGTGCACACACACAGATAGGCGCGCACACACAGAGAGGCACGCACACACACAGAGGCACAGAGGCACAGAGGCACGCACAAATTATAGTAGAGCAACTCATGAAAACGGCAGAAAGATTAAGACAATTAGAGGGAGTCAAGGTTCTACCACACAACCACTTTGCACCTCTTTCCTTTGAAAGGGCCTGAGTGTAAATCAATGAAAACCTGATTACGTTCCAAATGGTACCCTATGAGCTCCTCAAAAGTAGTGCACCATACAGGGAATAGGGTGCCATTTGGGAAGCACCCAGTGATGCACTCTCCTTTGACATGCCAATGAATGGTCAGGACATCGAGATGGGAGAACAATCCACAAGAACAACTCTAAAAGACATTTGAGCTTGACCTTGACAAACACTAGCCCCATCATTGTCTTCAGGAAGAGAGCGGCTCCCATGGTCAGCACATAAACTCTTGAGTAGTATTGAACATGAGGGTTAAGCCTCATGCTATCGTTTGCCAACGCTGCCACCGTTTCATTGGTTTTGTTCTCCAGGATTAATGATGTGTTCTGAGAGCAGATGAGAGCAACAAATCCCCATGAAGGAAACACACACAGGGCCGCCTCGGAAAAAACAGAATTTATATCTAATGAATGAGATAAATAAAACAAAGTCAGCTGAGTACTGAATCCAATATAGAATACATGAAAGAAGCAGCCATTCGAATGATGTCGCTATTCCAAACGCATTCTTCAAATTTGACATGGATGACAGCTTTGCAGCACAACTGTTTTTCGGTGGCTCGTCCCTTGTTTTTATTATGTTTACCGCGTTTCTTTTTTAATTACTCGTGTTAAGATTAATGTTCTCACTTTCCCCAATACAACTCAGTGATGCGCAGGAGTAGTGTTTCTTGTGGTAGACATAGCCTCTACAGTGTACTGAGACATCCCTCTCAAGGTAGGCGGAAGTTGCCCTTTGCCACTTTTTTTTCATTCTAATGTTTCTAATAAGGATTGGGGGTATGGTAATCTGACCCTAATTGGGTGTCTGTGTGTAAGGCCATCATTTTGATCGAGTGGATCATCATTTGAATCCAGTGGATGATCATTTGGATCCAGTGCAAAAAAAACAAAACAAACAAACAAAAAAACTCACCCCGCTGCCCTGGCGGATCCAGTAGCTCAGCCAACAGTTACTGAAGGCGATGCAGCCGGTGGTGAAGAGGAAGAGGTTGATGATGAAGGCACAAGGGCCTCCAGCTGCTTTGATGAAGGCCTTGTACACATCCCAGGCCACGGCGTCAGAGCCCTTCTCCTCCGCTTTCATGAGCTGGTCTGGAGAGTAAAGAGCAGGAAAGAAAGGCGGAAGGGAGGGAAGGAGGGAAGAAGAAAGAAAGGAATAAATTAAAAAAAGAGACCCATGTGAGTCATTTCCTTATTTCAAGCCAACTGTTTTGGATGGAACACATTAACACATTCTATCCATAGCGGTCGAGTCTCACCTTTCTGTTTCTCCATCGAAGGTCTGGCGACTTTAGCGACAATTGCGGTGGACTCAACCTTTTCCTCTCCCTCCTTCTCCTTATTTTTCAGGTTATTTTTCACCAGGTTCTAGGAAAGAAAGCCAGAGAGAGCTACAGCATAAGACCCCACAAATCCTGGCGAAGCCATAACAATGGCCAGTAAGTAATTTAAACAGACATCGGTGACAGGGTCTTTAGCGGTGCGACACCGGTAAATCAATGCACGCATAAATAATGAAAGGCCTTGTATGCGCTAACATTTCCCAGCCACCCGCTTGGCTTCTCCTGTCTCATGAATTATGCAGGATGGATGTATGATGTCATTGTGTAAAGAGGGATGACAAAGGTGTTTTTACATAAAGGAGAGCTGGAGCTGGAGTAGCCTGGTCCCAGATCAGTTTGTGCTGTCTTGCCAACTCATGTGCTGTCTTGCCAACTCAGACTAGCCTAGTCATAGATCTGTTAGTAAAACAGCACAAACAGATATGTGACCAGGCTAGTTGGACGTGCGCCGTGTGTTTGGCATTACCTTCTGCTGTACACTGTTTAAGGGGTGGCATAGTCACTGTCTCTTCCCATGAGCTGGTTGTGGGTGCCATGCTCTGCAATCTGCCCTTCCTTCATCAGAATCACGTCTTCACACTCTGCCAGGTACTGAGAGAGTGTCAACACCAGTGATATATGTGATTCTCCTGTTGCACAATGATCACTGAGCTACTGTATCTACAGTGGGGCAAAAATGTATTTAGTCAGCCACCAATTGTGCAAGTTCTCCCACTTAAAAAGATGAGGCCTGTAAATTTTCATCATAGGTACACTTCAACTATGACAGACAAAATGAGGGGACAAAAATCCAGAAAATCACATTGTAGGATTTTTAATGAATTTATTTGCAAATTATGGTGGAAAATAAGTATTTGGTCACCTACAAACAAACAAGATTTCTAGCTCTCACAGACCTGTAACTTCTTCTTTAAGAGGCTCCTCTGTCCTCCACTCGTTACCTGTATTAATGGCACCTGTTTGAACTTGTTATCAGTATAAAAGACACCTGTCCACAACCTCAAACAGTCACACTCCAAACTCCACTATGGCCAAGACCAAAGAGCTGTCAAAGGACACCATAAACAAACTTGTAGACCTGCACCAGGCTGGGCAGACTGAATCTGCAATAGGTAAGCAGCTTGGTTTGAAGAAATCAACTGTGGGAGCAATTATTAGGAAATGAAAGATATACAAGACCATTGATGATCTCCCTCGATCTGTGGCTCCACGCAAGATCTCACCCCGTGGGGTCAAAATGATCACAAGAACGGTGAGCAAAAATCCCAGAAATACACAGGGGGACCTAGTGAATGACCTGCAGAGAGCTGGGACCAAAGTAACAAACACCTACCATCAGTAACACACTACGCCGCCAGGGACTAAAATCCTGCAGTGCCAGATGTGTCCCCCTGCTTAAGCCAGTACATTTCCAGGCCCGTCTGAAGTTTGCTAGAGAGCATTTGGATGATCCAGAAGAAGATTGGAAGAATGTTGTATGGTCAGATGACACCAAAATATATATTTTTGGTAAAAACTCAACTCGTCGTGTTTGGAGGACAAAGAATGCTGAGTTGTATCCAAAGAACACCATACCCACTGTGAAGCACGGGGGTGGAAACATCATGCTATGGGGTTGTTTTTCTGCAAAGGGACCAGGACGACTGATCCGTGTAAAGGAAAGAATGAATGGGGCCAAGTATCGTGAGATTTTGAGTGAAAAACTCCTTCCATCAGCAAGGGCATTGAAGATGAAATGTGGCTGGGTCTTTCAGCATGACAATGATCCCAAACACACCGCCCGGGCAACGAAGGAGTGGCTTCGTAAGAAGCATTTCAAGGTCCTGGAGTGGCCTAGCCAGTCTCCAGATCTCAACCCCATAGAAAATCTTTGGAGGGAGTTGAAAGTCCGTGTTGCCCAGCAACAGCCCCAAAACATCACTGCTCTAGAGGAGATTTGCATGGAGGAATGGGCCAAAGCAACAGTGTGTGAAAACCTTGTGAAGACTTACAGAAAACGTTTGACCTCTGTCATTGCCAACAAAGGGTATATAACAAAGTATTGAGAAACTTTTGTTATTGACCAAATACTTATTTTCCACAATAATTTGCAAATAAATACATTTAAAATCCTACAATGTGATTTTCTGGATTTGTTTTCTCATTTTGTCTGTCATAGTTGAAGTGTACCTATGATGAAAATTACAGGCCTCTCTCATCTTTTTAAGTGGGAGAACTTGCACAATTGGTGGTTGACTAAATACTTTTTTGCCCCACTGTATATAGGAGAAAGCAAAGTCTAGATAGGGTTTTTCTCATTTCCTTTCACTAGTAGTCCTTTCAGACTAAGCATCCCAAAGATATACAAAAGAGACTAGCTAAGAAAGCCCATTCAGATCATTATACAGGAATAAAACCATATCCGATGATGTCGCCATATTACACAAGTCACTTATTTGCTGCAAATCATTCTGAATCTCACATTATTCAGATGATCAGTAGCTAATTTTACCTGAAGCTGCTGTGTGACAAAGATGGTCTTGCCCTTGGACACTGTGCGGATGGCGTTGTGAAAGAGCTGAGAGCCCACGTGGGTGTCCACGGCACTGAGAGGATCATCTGGGCGTAGAATGGGTCAATCGCTGTACAGGGCACGTGCCAGGCTTACCCGCTGGCGCTGCCCGCCACAGGTTGGCACCCCTCTCCCCGATCTAAAGTGAGAACATTGAGACAATGTTGACAAAATGTATCAAGGATTATTTCTCAATACATGGGCATCATAGGCCAGAACAGATAAGGACATAAAGATAGTTACATAAACACTTGTGTTTCCTCATAAAATACTACAGTGCTCCCCAAAACATTCCATCTATAAACGCATGTACTACTTACTAGCCTTGTACTAGGTCTATGCATTGTACAGTGTGGCCATAGTTCATATTGAGAGGATATCCAACAGAGAGATGTAATAGAGGTCTGATACATACCTCAGTCATATCCCCACAGGGCAGCTCTGTCAGATCAGGGATCAGGCAGCAGGCATCGAGCACAGAATTATACCTAATAAGGAAACACTGCCAAGGACATGAGTTAACATGAGAGGGAAACAGTCACTGTCGAGAGAAATGAGTAAGCCATGAGTTCGAAATGTCTTTGGCCCTTGTCAATGTGAAACTATCAAACTGTGACATCCAAATGTGGTTTGTCATGGACTACAGACAATTAGCTGTTGATTTTATATACACAAAATCAATCAATCTTACTTGTCTTCATCATATCCTTTTCCAAACAGGACGTTCTCTCTCAGTGAGTCGTTGAGGATCCAGGCCTGTTGAGCGACATACGCAAAGCCACCACTGGCTGCCACGTTGACCTCCAGCAGGGTCATCTGTTAAACACCAGGGATAAGACTCATGTTAAATACATACTAGAGGTAAAGCTGACCTGGGCCAAAAGTCAAATACTTTCAGGGAAATACTTGAGCAGCGTTTGACTTCCTTTTCCCAGTACAATGGAACCAATGGAATAGTCCCAAAAGTGTGAATTTCAGACTTAGTCAAACACACCTCAAATGCTTTCAAGTCTGGTTTGTAATGGAATCCCCCACTAAGCTGGTGATATTTGAAGGGCAATGATCTAGATCCTCACCTGTCCCAGTAGAGCAGACAGAAGCTCTTTCCACTCCCCACACCTCCACAGATTCCTACCAGCGTCCCCTGCAGATTAGAATGATACCAGTGATGTAATATTATGGATTTGTATTGAAATGTCCATTTCAAAGGAAAGAAGTGCAAAGTTGTAGTACAACCTTGACTCCCTATAATTGTCTATCCTTTCAGTCGCTCTCTTTCTTCCATGAGTTGAACTACTATATTTGAAAGTGCCTGCAGGCTAAATCCATTTTTCTGTCCAGTGCCAGTGTCTCAATGCTTTAGAGTGTGTTTGTAAATGAGCCGTTTAATTCTTGACGCACAGATCGATTCGATGCCGGGTCTTGTGCAGCGGCGGGCGGGTGGTGGAACTCTGGGTGGAGGAGATGGTGCTCTGGGGGCTCTCCTGTTCCATGTGGGTGAGGAGCTTTTGTCCGTTGGGACTCTCGTTGTTCCCCTTGACCTTCTCTGCAATGATATACAGGCTCAGTTTCTCCTTGCGCAGTACACGTCGCATCCCGCCTCTTTTCTTCTTGTGGACAGTGATGGCTTTGGTGGGAGCTTTGGCCTTCTCCCAAGCTAACGTGGCATCACGGAACTCCACAGAATTCATAGGGCTGTCCGTTTTGGCCATCACAACCTCTCGGTCCTCCATCAAAAAGAGTCTCTGTTGACACACACAGATATGATAAGATGGACATTGAAAATTTGCATGAGGAGCTGATTAATTAATATGTCCATTTTGAAGTGCTGACAACAGTCCTTGCTGACTGAACGCTAGCTGACTTCGTGCCACAATCATTCCCAATTTTTGTACAACGATCTCATCTGTCTTTTTTCTACCCGAAATCGGTTGACTGCCACAAAACCCTCTGATAAAGCTCTTACAGCCAAGAGCGTGACCTTGAGGGCAAAGGTCATTGAGTTGAAGACTGACAACAGTGAAGGCCTGAAAGGTGAGGAGGGGTCCAGCAAAGTTCATTTAGTGCAATTCCACCTCTTTAAAAGCTACCGGTAGCTATTCGAAGCAATGAAAAGAGCACTCAGTTCCTGAAAAAGCACTTAATTCTTTAAAAGCTATTGACAGAGGGGCTTACCTGGGCTGCAGTGAGGTCATAACCCAAGGCCACGTGTAGAGTGAATGTGCAGACACTGGAAGTCACCACGAATATGGGAGCCACGCCCACTGTGAGGCTCTGAACATAACCAGCCCTCTCCAATATCCCCCTCTCCTCTGAACACACACACACAGAGAGAGAGAGAGAGAGAGAGAGAGAGAGAGAGAGAGAGAGAGAGAGAGAGAGAGAGAGAGAGAGATTGTATTACCACTAGAGTCTTTCAGGAACTTAGTCTGACACTGTACATTTTGTATTCATCCTCAAACAACATTAGAGACACACTTACAGACATGGATAGAAATAAAAGAGACATGGTGGGCCTCGGGGCCATAAATGGTATAAAATGTACTTTTAAAATTGTGGGCCATTGGCAGCTGTCCAAGTCAAGTGCCCGTCTTGCCCTCCTTGTGTTCATGTATGTGTACATCTCCCAAATGTACAGTACCTTGTCAAAGGTTTT
This sequence comes from Oncorhynchus keta, assembly GCF_023373465.1. Taxonomy (NCBI): domain Eukaryota; kingdom Metazoa; phylum Chordata; class Actinopteri; order Salmoniformes; family Salmonidae; genus Oncorhynchus; species Oncorhynchus keta. Next base: position 44,902,136 of record NC_068450.1, read on the forward strand.
GACACCTACTCATTCAAGGGTTTTTCTATATTTTTAGTATTTTCTACATTGCAGAATAATAGTGAAGACATCAAAACTATGAAATAACACATATGGAATCATGTAGTAACCAAAAAAAGTGTTAAACAAACTCTTCAAAGTAGCCACCCTTTGCCTTGACAGCTTTGCACACCCTTGGCTCTCAACCAGTGTCACCTGGAATGCTTTTCAAACAGCCTTGAAGGAGTTCCCACATATGCTGAGCACTTGTTGGCTGCCTTTCCTTCACTCTGAGGTCCAACTCATCCCAAACCATCTTGACTGGGTTGAGGTCGGGTGATTGTGGAGGACAGGTCATCTGATGCAGCACTCCATCACTCTCCTTCTTGGTCAAATAGCCTTTCACAACAAATGATAGTGGGACTAAGTGCAAATCAGATGGGATGGCGTGTCGCTGCAGAATGCTGTGGTAGCCATGCTGGTTATGTGTGCCATTAATTCTAAATAAATCACAGACAGCAGCACCAGCAAAGAACCCCCACACCATCCCACCTCCTCCTCCATGCGTCACAGTGGGAATCGCACATGTGGAGATCATCCGTTCACCTATCCTGCGTCTCACAAAGACATGGCAAAAAAAAAACAAGTGCTCATCCACCTGTCAAATGTCTATTGCCTGTGTTTCTTGGCCCAAGCAAGTCTCTTATTATTATTTGTGTCCTTTAGTAGTGGTCTCTTTGCAGCAATTTGACCATGAAGGCCTGATTCACGCAGTCTCCTCTGAACAGTTGATGTTGAGATATGTCTGTTACTTGAACTCTGTGAAGCATTGAAGCATTTATTTGGGCTGCAATTTCTGAGGCTGGTTACTCTAATGAACTTATCCTCTGCAGCAAAGGTAACTCTGGGTCTTCCATTCCTGTGGCGGTCCTCATGAGTGCCAGTTTCATCATAGCGCTTAATGGTTTTTGCGACTGCACTTGAAGAAACCTTCAAAGTTCTTAATATGTTCCGTATTGACTGACCTTCATGTCTTAAAGTAATGCTGGACTGTTGTTTCTCTTTGCTTATTTGAGCTGTTCTTGCCATAATATGGACTTAGTTTTTTACCAAATAGAGCTATCTTCTGTATACCTCCCCCACTTTGTCACAACACAACTAATTTGCTCAAACGCATTAAGGAGGAAAGAAATTCTACAAATTAACTTTTGGGAAGGGACACCTGTTAACTGAAATGCCTTCCAGGTGACTACCTCATGAAGCGGGTTGAGAGAATGCCAAGAGTATGCAAAGCTGCCATCAAGGCAAAGGGTAGCTATTTGAAGAATCTCAAATGGGGGGTGTGGGGGGGGGTGCCTTAATCGGCATCCGTGTCTTCGGTGCCCAGAGAACAGTGGGTTTGGAGCCTTGCTCAGGGGGCAGAATGACAGATTTGTACTTTTTTTACCTTGTCAGCTCAGAGATTCAATCCAGCAACCTTCCACTTACTGGCCCAATGCTCTAACCACTAGGCTACCTGCCGTCTATTTTTATCAGCAGGTGTAATATGGATGTCAATTAACAATAACTAATGAAAATAATGATATCACAACTCTTGATATTAAACAACTGATGTCTCTTAAGATGAACGTCCAATTAATCATCATAATAATAGGTATGATTATTATCATCATCATCATCATCCAAACGGTCGACTGATATGAGGATGAGTCCCACCTGTCTAATTACAATCATGTTTAAAAGCACAACACTTCTTATCAACAATGTAAGGAAGAGCCTCGTGAGAAATGGCCCCCTCTAATTCTTCAATCTCCTCTAAGTGGAACAACCCTCTGCAGATCTTTAGGTATCAAAGAGCTTTAAACACTTTTTTAAATAACCTTGGGGCGCAGGGATTAATTCAGGGCTTGCGTAATGCTGGAGGACAGGGAGGGAATCTAAGCCAATGGAATCTAATGGGAACGGAGTTGCATCAATTGCGGGGATGAGTCTAATTTGAATTGATGATTGGAGGATTTAATGAAACTAATGTGTTTCAGGTAATGGATTGAATTTATTGGACTGACTGGAATTGAATTGGCCTAACCGAGAGGAAAATTTCAATATTAGTAAAATTAAGGAGGTACAAATAGAAGAGGCACATTCTCAGTTTGAAATAATTACCTTAATCCAGATGCAAAACAGGAAGTGAGTTACTTATTATGATTTTTGCTGAGTCACAGGCCCCGTGCCATAAACGTGATGACTCGGGCCTTGTGTTTTTCCTGACCAAGTGACCTGACCAAAAAATAAATGAAATACAAGCTGTGTGTGCGTGTGCAACCAGTCACTCACTGTGGATGTTCTGAGCGAAAGCGTTTTCCCAGCAGTACATCTTGATTAACTTGATACAGACTAGGATCTCATTCATGAGTCTCGAGCGCCGGTCAGTCACTACCACACACTTCTTACGGAAATACGCTGTGAGATGAGACGCCAGCATCTTTCATGGATGGAGAGAAGAAGGAACAGAGGAAAATTTGAAAGCAGACAGTCTATATCCCAAATAGCACCCTATTCCCTAGTGCACTACTTTTGACCAGAGCCTCATGGGAATCAGCTGTTCGGCAGGGTTACTGCAGGGAACAGACTATAAACAGCTTCCACATCAATACAAAAGGTCCCCAACAGGCCGTCTTCAGGCAGTCTTCAGACTGAAGCTCATGAGGGACAACACCAAAGTCAACAGGAGATTGGGAGGAAGGCAGGAGGAGAGTTTTGGGGGAGGAGATTTAGAAAGTTAAAGGGAACAAACAGGTTGTGTAGGTTGTGTAGCTCAGTTGGTAGAGCATGGCGCTTGTAACGCCAGGGTAGTGGGTTCGATTCCCGGGACCACCCATACGTAGAATGTATGCACACATGACTGTAAGTCGCTTTGGATAAAAGCGTCTGCTAAATGGCATATATTATAAAGAATAACAGTCTAAAGTGAAGTACTTTCACTTTAGTTTTTACAGTTATTGGAAAATGTATGACTAATACCATAAACAGGAAAGACAATTCATGAATTACTAAGTGCTGAGAGTGAGAATTTCAGAGTAATCATGCTCCAAGTAACATTTCTGGGGTAACTGCTGGCAAAATAATGGTGTTTATCTTTTCAGTGGACAATATTTTCAGTCACTAAACCTTATACGTATGTTACAACTGTATGAAGCTAAGGTGAGTGGTGAGTGTAACTGTCCTTTCAATATCAGTTCAGATTTTCCTATTAGCACTTTCATAGGGTGTGCATTCCTTTGTTAGTATGTGGATAACCTACTACCATAGTAGGGTAGAAGAAGATGAAGACGGCTGATCCAACCAGTGCAGTGGGTCCCAGGAAGTAAGTGGTGTAGGATAGACCAAGGATACCCACAAGTGGACCCCCGGCTAGCAGACAGCCCACTGAGACTGCCTCGTATACCTGCTGGCCATCGCTGGAGCAGATGTTGATCAGCTGTAGGGAGGGACATTGACGCAGAATAATAGGAGAACACATTGAAACAGACCATGTACTTGACAAAGACATAGTCAGTCAAAGAAGATAACTAAATTAACTCACAGGAAGTGAAAATGCTGCAATGAGAATAAGCTGACATGAGATTTGAACCCAAACTATTTCAATAGTAGTGCATGGCTTTGAAATAAGACAAAAGGCTGAGACGTTGGCACAATACAAAATTATACTTTGCAAGAGTTTTTATTTTACCTTTATTTAACTTGGCAAGTCAATTAAGAACAAATTCTTATTTTCAATGATGGCCTAGGAACAGTGGGTTAACTGCCTGTTCAGGGGCAGAATGACAGATTTGTACATTTTCAGCATGGGGGTTTGAACGTGCAACCTTCCGGTTACTAGTCCAATGCTCTAACCACTAGGCTACCCTGCAGTGTGTGGGATTTTTTTTAATTGTTACTTTTGTTTCATGAAACTGATACAATGAAACTATTTGTTATCTGAGATACACCTGCAATGTAACCACGAGAAGTGCAAGTGCATTTCTCAGAAAGTCCAGGACCCAGTTGCACAGGGCGGGGTCGAGACCCAGGGTCTCAAGCTTAATGATGAGTTTGGAGGGTACTATGGTGTTGAATGCTGAGTCAATGAACAGCATTCTTACATAGGTATTCCTCTTGTCCAGATGGGATAGGGCAGTGTGCAGGAGTGAGTGCTACGGGGCGATAGTCAGTAAGTTCAGTTACCTTAGCTTTCTTGGGAACAGGAACAATAGTGGCCATCTTGAAGCATGTGGGGACAGCAGACTGGGATAGGGATTGATTGAATATGTCCGTAAACACACCAGCCAGCTGGTCTGTGCATGCTCTGAGGTTGCGGCTAGGGATGCCGTCTGGGCCAGCAGCCTTGCGAAGGTTAACACGTTTAAATGTTTTATTCACGTTGGCCGTGTCGGTGGCACTGAATTGTCATCAAAGAGGGCAAAGAAGTTGTTTAATTTGTCTGGGAACAAGACGTCGATGTCCACAACGGAGCTGGTTTTCATTTTGTAATCCGTGATTGTCTGTAGACCATGCCACATACATCTCGTGTTTGAGCCGTTGAATTGCGACTCTACTTTGTCGATACTGACGCTTTGCTTGTTTGATTGCCTTGTGGAAAGAATAAATGCACTGTTTGTATTCGGTCATGTTTCCAGTCGCTTTGCCATGATTAAATGCTGTGGTTCACGCTTTCAGTTTTGAGCGAATGTTGCCATCAATCCACGGTTTCTGGTTAGGGAAGGTTTTTATAGTCACAGTGGGTACAACATCTCCAATGCACTTCCTAATAAACTCACTCACCGAGTCAGCGTATACGATGTTATTGTCTGAAGCTACCCGGAACATATCCCAGTCCACGTGATCGAATCAATCTTGAAGTGTGGAATTCGATTGGTCAGACCAGTGTTGCATAGACCTAAGCACAGGCACTTCCTGTTTTAGTTTCTGCCTATAGGGGGGGAGCAACAAGATGGAGTCATGGTCATATTTGCTGAAGAGAGGATGGGGGAGGGCCTTGTATGCATCGCGGAAGTTAGAGTAGCACTGGTCCAGTGTTTTGCTCGAGCAGGTACGACAATCAACATGCTGGTAGAATTTACGTAGCCTTGTTCTCAAATTGGCTTTGTTAAAATCCCCAGCTACAATAAATGCTGCCTCAGGATATATGGTTTCTAGTTTACATAGAGTCCAGTGAAGTTCTTTCAGGACCGTCGAGGTATCTGCTTGGGGAGGGATATACACGGCTGTGACTATAATTGAAGAAAATTATCTTGGGAGATAATGCGGTCGGCATTTGATTGTAAGGAATTCTAGGTCAGGTGAACAAACGGACTTGAGTTCCTGTATGTTGTTATGATTACACCATGAGTCGCATATCATGAGGCATACACCCCCGCCCTTCTTCTTATCAAAGAGATGTTTGTTTCTGTCGGTGCGACGCATGAAGAAACACGGTGGCTATACCGACTCTGACAACATATCCCGAGCGAGCCATGTTTCCATGAAACAGATAATGTTACAATCTGATGTCTCTGTGGAAGGCAACCCGTGCCCTAATTTCGTCCACCTTGTTGTCTAGAGACTGGACATTGGCGAGTAATATGCTCGGAAGCGGTTGATGGTGTGCTCGCCTTCTGACCAGGAGTCTGCTCCATCTGCCTCTCCTGCGGCGACGATGTTATTTTGGCTCGGCCTCTGGGATTAGACTCAATGTCCAGGGTGGAGGTCCGAACAAAGGATATGATTTGGGAAAGTCGTATTAATACATTAAAAAAACAAATTACTGCAAAGGACTTGAAGCGAGGTGACCATCTGTCGGCGCAATCTTGATTTGGTCCGCCGTCACACAAACACCCTGTTCCCAGATCTGTTTGGGACCAGGCATGACAATGAACAGAGAAGTTGGCTATACAGCCAAATTGATCTGGGATCTGGGACTGATGTCTTTGGTGCTGCGAAGGCAGAGGATCTTGTGAAAGGCGAATGTGAGCGCTGCGGTGTGGTAATTGACAGCCCACATGAGCACCAGGGACCAGGAGCGCATCAGCTCCATCAAGAAGATCCCCGCCACCAGGGAGAGGCCGTAGGGCAGCCAGCCCTCCACACTCTGAGAATACTCTAGCAGGGCATGGACCAGGAGTGCCTGGGATTGGGAATACTGGTGAAGGTGGGAAAAGGGGGAGGTAAGAAAGGAGGAGGAGAGGGTGGATGAGAGAGAGTGAGCAAAAGAGTTAGCATTTTGAGGCAGAAGTAAAAAATGTTCGAGGACATCAAAGGTAGAGTGAACTGGAGAATGTATTATGACTGAATTGAAAAGATAGGCACAGTCTAAAATATTGACAGTGAGATTACCAGTGCGCACTATAGTCCAATCTATGCCAAATAAATCTATACAGTAGGCCTACATAGCACCCAGACAGGAATGTGAGACAAACAAGTAATTGTGTAACTAGTAAATCCAGTTAACGCTATTAGAGGGGAATGAGGAAAGCTGCTAGCACGTATCACACCATACGTAGCCCTAGCATGACATTCAAATAAACAGCTAGAAGTGGTGGAAACAAAACATCCACTCAATAATATCGCAGTTGGGGAACTCAAAACTTAAATGCCTGTCATCTGAAATGTAATTTAATATGGCTGTAATAAGCGCCCGCATTGTACTGCACTATCAGCACTTTTGCGTTTCACTGCCGGGCGATGCGAATTTGGGGTATTTCAGTTAGGAGGAGGGGGGAAATTAAGCCCAAAGCGTGGCAGTTGGAAAATAACTGTATATTTCTGGGCCAAAGTGCGACCATGGTACACACTGGCTAATCTGGAAGATTAATATGGGTTTCACCATCGAAGGCTTTGTAATCTTCTGCTATGTTTTCAGAAATATTTTCAGACTTGTGTGAAATGGGATAGTACTTCCCAGAGTACCTCCCAAAAGGCACCCTATTCCCTGCAGAGTGCACTACTTTTTACCAAATTCCTACGGGTCCTGGACAAAAGTAGTGCACTACATTGGGAATAGGGCATTATTTGGAACGCATCTCCAATTTCTGAGCCAGCATGAAGGCCGAATGAGGACTGCCAATGTTAGGTGAATCAGCAGAAAAGAAAGAAAGCAGATTTGAAGTGTAATTTCAGGCCCCACAAAGCCGGTGACCATGGTGATATGAGGAGGGAGAAGATGGCGACCAGCATGCGGGTCTGGCAAAACCTCCAGAAGACACGGGATAGGGATGCCTCTTCTTCCCCCTTCTGTTTCAGCTCATCATGCCACAGGCTCTCCAGTCTGACCGTAGGGTAAGAGTAAGAGTGAGAGAGAGTGAGAGAGAGATTAAGATGAAGAAATTTGAGACCACTGACTCAGCAATAGTTGCTCTTGATCACAGATCTAGAATCAAATTAGCCTTCACCCAGTCCTAGCCTTTTCCTATTCGAGGGATGACAAAAACACCCGACCCTGTATCAATGGTTACGGAAAACTTACACCTACTCTGTATAATCATTTACATTAGCTTCTTGAAACAATCCATGTAAGCGTATTGTAAACCAAGATAGGCATGATACAGAAAGTCAATGGTAGACCTACAGTATATCTTTACAAATTAGTATGCACTACGCAGACATACAGTAGGTGAGGTGATACATCAGCTAATATTATGTTGGTGATTGAAATTAGCATTTTTGGAGTACAAATTATAATCTTTACACAAACGCACATTTCATACCAGTATTTTACACTAAAATAGACTCATTATGTGGAAAACCATTGCCAAAGAACTGTAGATCACTTAATTTTTTTTTTTTTTTTTGTAAATCAAAGCAACTTCAAGATTAGACTTCTAATAAAAATCACTACATAAAATAAATCCATTATTATTAAACGTCGTGGTTCAGCTTAATGACAGTAACAGGCAACGAGCCCAATGGGAGGTGAGAATGGATGGCACGTAGGATAATCGCAGTGTGAGCAATACACGCCAACATGCTAAATATGTGCTAATGCACTTTTCTTTACCACCATGTAAATCCCCATGAAGAAGGAAAAGGCCTTAATGACTAAATGGATCACTCCTAATGGCTTGAAAAGAGAGAGAAGGAGCAGCTGCCGCATCTAATTTATGTCTTAATGGGTTTATTAAAAACGTATCAGAGATATAAAGTGCATTAACCCGACCACGTGCTCCCGCAGGCTGATAATTACTACTTTAATTCACATTACCTGCAACCTGAGTGAGACTTTACAATTAACACAATTCAGCAGTCTCTGCAGAGCGAGTTTTGCAGGAAATGAAACATTCAAAGTTTAGTATAAATAATATATCTCCTTTTGGAGTTTTTGGTTTGAACTGATATCAATGGTCTATACACCAAGCAGTTTAATTTCGAGAGAAGCCTTTTGGAGTTTTCAATCCTGTAAAATGCCCCGAAAGATAGTGATTCTACAAGCAAATTAAATCCAGTTCACTGTCTGTAATTTTGAAAACAGTCGTCAAGTAGGATTGCACTATGGAGTGTAATTGCACATAAAGCAACTATTAAACAACTACAAAAAAACGCTAACTTAACAATACCCCCCAAAAATGTTAATGTAGTGCTGCAAGATGTAGGCCTAATTGCCACATTTTATACCAGCAAGCCTAACAATAAACGTGCCTAAGAAAACAAATGTGGTGACTGAATGCAGCTAGTGGATAGCCTGCTGGTGTTTCATTGATAGCACCTGTCAACTCTCCCAGGGGGCTCTCTGGCTTCTCTCCGGTCCCCCCATCTGTGGGAGTTGTGTTGCATAAGTGTTCTAGCCATTTAAACACAAAGTTAAACCCTCCTCCACTCTACCTCTTCTTTTCAGACGCAGCACACACATACAATGCATGTGGCCGTTTTCAGGGCCACGTTTGGCCCCAGGCTAGGGACACACTTCTTATGCGTCCCTCCCCTATAGCATGTTATACGCCTAGCTGACAGGAATTTCTGCTTTTGATCAAGATGTGGAAGTCATGTCGAAAATGAGCCACAAATGCTCCACCAGTTAATATGTCCATCTTTTGTTAATTCCTTCCATCCATCAATCTACTCATGATTAATAACAGATTCACCTCCATAAGGGTGAGGACACAAGCCATGAGCAGGAAGGATTGCTTGAGGTGATTTTGGCAGCTAACAAATAAGAGGTGTGTCTCCAGTCAAAGCGAGACATGGCTGAGACAGGCTGTCCCGAGGCGAGGATGAGGGTTAATGACATAACCGCTCTCTCTGTAGGCAGGACTGAGCAGAGCTAGTCCCTGCTAACTCTAAAAACACCCTAATCCCAGGCTATTAATACAATCTTCCCTACCGCCAGATCTCTATGGAGACAGGATGTTCATCATTCAGTCAATCAACCCCTGTGGAGGGTGACTCTTGGAAATCAAGGAAATACCACATTAGGCAACTGCAAAGGTCCACTCAGCAATTATCCACAATGCACCTGGCTGTTAAACCTCGGCCGCACTTCTGTTTTCTAGGCCTACCGTCTGTATTTGTCCAATGTTATTTGAACATTGGTTGGTTTAACTGCAAAGGGACAGGAAATGTGATTCATTGAATGTTTGCTGAAGGGGAAAACATTGAGTTCCTTGAATGAATGTTGAAGAGGAAAACAATAACCCTGTTGAACTTATGGACAGTGGGTGCTTAGGGATTGATGTTTGACAATAGTCTCACCCGTGGCAGTTGTATTCAGAGCTCTTGTGGCAGGACAGGCCCCATACATTTTCTATGGAGAGGCTGGATGTCTTGTGGGCCCTCAGAGCGAGTGGGGTGAGCCAGTGCAGAATCATGAAGGACAAGAGGCCAGAATTGTCGACTGGGTGCTGGTGCCTGTGAGAAAGACAGTAAAAATCGAGGCATGATTTGGGTGTTAGAGAGAGAGAGACAGAGTGCAAGAAAGAGCGACAGCAAGAAAATAAGAAAGAGGCCCTGAACCTTCACTGACTCGGCAAAGTGGAAAAATGAATCACGAACAGCCGTTGTTCGAACAGCAGTTTGCAGACACTTCATAGAATTCTTGGAACGCAGTGGAAAAAAATTGGCATTCAAATGCAGAGCCATCTGTTAGGGATTCTCTTAAATGGCACCCTTTTCCCTTCACAGTGCACTAATGTTGACCAGGACTAATAGGACTCTGGTCAAAAGTAGCGTACTATGAAGGGAATAAGGTGTCATTACACACAACTCAGCAGGGCACACTGTCTCTTTAGTCTCAACATTGCAGTATTGCAGATTAGGAGCTGAGTAAAGGCCCTAAAAAGGAGGATGCTTACTTGTGTGTTATCCTGAAGGGATTCATTATCTGCAGGCTGTGACTGTAGCGGCCAGATCTCCGCCTGGGACTGGTCCTCGCCACCCTCTGACCTTTCTCTTCATCAGGGTCAGGTAATGTTGGGGTTGCGGGGGAGGTCAGGGGCAAGCCTTCCACCTGGCCAGCTGCTTCTAGGGAATCAGGGAACATGGCTGCCCTTCTGTAGAGGGGAAAGGCAAACACAAAGGTTAGTTGACATGTAAAAGTGTTCGAACTGGACCTTTCTGTGGGAATGTGGGTTGAATTATGGTAATAATACTAATTTATTACAGTTTATTACAGTTGTAAAGTGCTTTTCATTTTACAGAATAATCTCTTTTTTTTTTTTTAATTAAGAATTGACAGGTAAAAAGGGCAACTGACACAAAGAACACAGCTGACACTACAAGGAAAAAATAACACCAAGGAGCACAGCTATCAACAGAAAGCCTTCCTAAAGAGAAAGGTCATTAGGCCCATTTTAAAGGAGCCCATAGTCTGTGCTTATTTCAGGTTGTCCGGGAGGGCATTCCAGGGGATGGGTGCAGTCGAGCTGGAAGGAGTGGAGGTTGGTCCTGGGTGCTTGGGGGAGCAGGCTGTCGCTTGACCTGAGTGTGGGGTTATGGAGGGAGAGCAGTTCTTTGAGATAAGGAAGGGCATTGTCATGAATGGAAAGTCAGCAGGAGGGTTTTGAATTCAAACCAGAAAGAGAGGGCGAGCCAGAGCAGAGATGCCAGGATGGGGGTGATATGATGGTGTTTCCTCACTCGCATCCAGGATCCTGGCAGCACTGTTCAGAATGTATTAGAGCTTCTGGAGACTCCTGCCAGGGATCCCGATGAAGAGTGCATTGCATCATTCCAGCCTTGAGGAGATAAAGGCATGGATTAGCTTCTCTGCATCAGACTTTTTTTATATGTACAGAGACACTTGATGACCTAACAACAAGTTTGAGTGCAGTAGTTTCAAGCACTTTAGAGTTGAAAAGCCCTCAAATTCATGAATTTCTCTAAATGTAACTGTATGTCTGTCATTCAATTGCCTTACCACCTCCATCTGAGCCCCATTAGAGGAGCCTCTTTGTTTTGCGGACTCACCGGTGCACACACACACACACACACACACACACACACACACACACACACACACACACACACACACACACACACACACACACACACACACACACACACACACACACACACACACACACACACACACACACACACGCACACACACACACACACGCACACACACACATACACACACACACACACACACACACGCACACACACACACACACATTGCAAGAGTCAGAAAGATCAGAAAGATAACAATACATGTGCTGAAAGCACTGTTCAAGTGTCAGTACTGTGAGAACTGCAGTGAAGTGAGACGTTTCACTTCACATACACAAGAAAGATCCACTTCCACCTTTATCATGTGAAGTTTGTCACCAGGCCACCAGGCTGATAACTTTATAGAACCCGGTGCTATAGCAGAGACCAAGCCTAAACAATTTCAAAATAGAGGCCCTGTCAAGGAAACATCCACTGGACTACACTGCCCAAACTTGTTGAAATCAATGATTTCCTTACAGTATGTTAATTCAGACTGGTCTCATACACTAGACGTAACATAGTACATGTATTATGTATGATATGTGTGATATGTATGATATGATATGTGTATGATATGTATGTATGATATGTATGTATGATATGTATGTATGATATGTGACACCACCTGGATTTGGTCTTATGTAGCAAAATTTGAAATGGTGTTTTTTTACATTGGACAAAAGTAGAGACTCAGAGCAACAAAATGGTATATCATACACTGCATTTGAGGAACAATGGGAAAGTAATCCTGCTTTTAAAGTTGATCAACTTGCTGGGAGCTAACCAACCTGGTTCAATGTTATCTAACATTTGGCTCTAACTAGAAAAGCAAACGGCTCTGGAATACGGATAATAATGTCAGCTAGGGAGCCAGCCAGCTAATGTTAGCTAGCTAGTTAACAGTACACTTTAGCTTAAGACATATAGCTAGCTAGGTAAGTGGCTCGCCTGTGAAGCCATGACTTGCGACATAGTTTCCTGAATTGGGTCACACATGGTTACATAAGGCAGGTGGTTACTTAAGGCAAAACCAAAAGTAGGATATTTGGTTGGGGTGGATGGGGGGCGTATAACGCAAACCTTTAGCAATCTAAAGGTTGCGAGTTTGAATCTCATCATGGACAACTTTAGCAACTTTTCAACTCCTTACAGTTGAAGTTGGAAGTTTACATACACTTAGGTTGGAGTCATTAAAACTCGTTTTTCAACCACTCCCCACATTTCTTGTTAACAAACTATAGTTTTGGCAGGTTGGTTAGGACATCTACTTTGTGCATATGACACAAGTAATTTTTCCAACAATTGTTTCACTGTATCACAATTCCAATGGGTCAGAAGTTTACATACACTAAGTTGACTGTGCCTTTAAACAGCTTGGAAAATTCCAGAAAATTATGTAATGGCTTTTGAAGCTTCTGATAGGCCAATTAACATCATTTGAGTCAATTGGAGGTGTACCTGCGGATGCATTTCAAGGCTACCTTCAAACTCAGTGCCTCTTTGCTTGATATGTTAAAATCAAAAGAAATCCGCCAAGACTTCTACCAGTCTGGTTCATCCTTGGGAGCAATTTCCAAACGCCTGAAGGTACCACGTTCATCTGTACAAACAATAGTATGCAAGTATAAACACCATGGGACCATGCAGCCGTCATACCGCTCAGGAAGGAGACGCAACTGCTTGGTCTCGTAGAGATGAACATACTTCGATGCGAAAAGTGCAAATCAATCCCAGAACAACATGGCGAAGATGCTGGAGGAAACAGGTACAAAATAATCTAAATCCACATTAAAACGAGTCCTATATCGACATAACCTGAAAGGCCGCTGAGCAAGGAAGAAACAACTGCTCTAAAACCGCCATAGAAAAGCCAGACTAAGGTTTGCAACTGCACATGGGGACAAAGATTGTACTTTTTGGAGAAATGTCCTCTGGTCTGATGAAACAAAAATAGAACTGTTTGACCATAATGCCCATTGTTATGTTTGGAGGGAAAATGGGGAGGCTTGCAAGCCTAAGAACACCATCCAAACCGTGAAGCACGGGGGTGGCAGCATCATGTTGTAGGTGTGCTTTGCTGCAGGAGGGACTGGTGCACTTCACAAAATAGATGGCATCATGAGTGAGGAACATTATGTGGATATATTGAAGCAACATCTCAAGACATCAGTCAGGATTTTAAAGCTTGGTTGTAAATGGGTCTTCCAAATGGACAATCAGCCCAAACATACTTCCAAAGTTGTGGCAAAATAGCTTAAGGACAACGAAGTCAAAGTATTGGAGTGGCCATCACAAAGCCCTGACCTCAATCCTATAGAAAATTTGTGGAAAGAACTGAAAAAGCGTGTGCGAGCAAGGAGGCCTACAATCCTCACTCAATTACACCAGCTCTGTCAGGAAAAATTGGCTAACATGAACCCAATTTATTGTGGGAAGCTTGTGGAAGGCTACCTGAAATGTTTGACCCAAGTTAAACAATTTATAAGGCAATGCTACCATATACTAATTGAGTGTGTGTAAACTTCTGACCTACTGGGAATGTAATTGAAAGAAATAAAAGCTGAAATAAATCACATTCTTAAAATGAAGTGGCAATTTTTATTAGGATTAAATGTCAGGAATTGTGAAAAACTGAGTTTAAATGTATTTGGCTAAGGTGTATGTCAACTTCAACTGTACTACTTTTTAGCTACTTCGTAACTACTTTGCATGTTTGCTAACCCTTCCCCTAACCTAACCTTAACCTAAATCTTAAACTTAACCCTAACCTCTAGCCTAGCTAATGTTAGCCTGCTAGCTAACGTTAGCGACCTAGTTAAAAATCATAACATATCATATCATAAATTTAGGAAATTTGTAACATATAATACAAATATAATTTCTAACATCACACGCATGGGCGATGGACATCCAGAAATTAATACAAGCCATACGAAACGTAACATATCATACTGAACGGTGTCTCGGATTTACACACAGAATAATACAAAATGCTGAGACCAGGTTGGTCAGTCCTGACTTTCTGCTGCAGGGCTAACTGTGGGATTGGTAAATGTATGAACTCAAAAGACAAAAGGGCAACAAAATAGATATGGAACTAAGCCAAAACTTGTTCATATTCATTTAAGATCACGTACAATTGTCCAAAGGAGGTTAAGAGGGTGACCTGAGAATAAGCAGACATAAATGTTTGTTTACCCTACATTCTGACATCTTTGTTTGTTGATAGTGTCATGTCCAAATAAATGGCAGGTATTACAATACAAAAGCTATTTTTGACAGATAGCATGTGATTTGCATGGAAGGCGGGTGACAGAATAAGAATCTAATGTAACATGGTGGCTTCAAGCATGCCTGCATTGTAATCATGCAAGTATTGCCAAAGCGTTGTAAATAATAAGGTATATTGTGCAAAAAACTCTGTTGTTGATTAGAGGCACTTTGACTCCTTATGAAAAGTAATTCATTATGCAATACTGTATGTTTAAACAATCCATCTCTTTTGCACCATTTATTTCAATAAACTATTGTGTTATAATTTGGTGGGTGCTTATATTTGTCCTTGTATTTGTCCTATTTCACGTATAACTGTGTATTTATACGCATGTGTGATTTGGAAATGTTTTTTTGCAAATCCCAACTCTCTCTGAGACACAGTCTGAGAGTGTGGCCACAGCCAGGGTCTTCCATTAATAAAGTGACCCTGGAGCAATTAGGGTTAATTGCCTTGCTCAAGGGCATGAGCAAGGCTGTGTGTGTGTATATGTATTTGTGTATGTAAGTAAACGGGTGCCCAGGGTGTTCATTAGCATTGTTGCAGTTAGTGCTAATGGCCAGGCAATAGATGGTAGTAAGGATGTCTACAGTATGTTGGAACAGGCTTTGTTATACCCAGCTGGCAGGGGAGACAAAGCAATACTTTGCAAATCAGTAGTCAGTCGGCCCGTGGCAAGAATGGATGATTTGAATTGTAAAAAACTCATGTTTCAGGTAGATGTATGAATAACAATAAATAATACAACTTTTAAGACTCACCTTGAGGGCTTGAGAAAGTTTAAATACCCATAGGGCTAACTGCAATTTTGGCCTTGGTAGGCTACACTAGTTTATTAGGTATACTAACACCTCAGCCATAAAGGTTTGGTCTAATCAAGTCATTCTGGCCAACATCCTTTTCTATTCAGAATCCACTGTTATCTAATAGAGAAGTACTTGATGACACGGATGCTTCTTGGAGAGATCCACAGGGTGGCCAATGGACTCCATCGTCTCACCTCTGAATTAATCTACAGTGACACCTGTTGGCACGTCAAACTCTTCTGCATAGCAAGTGCTTCTTAACTTCTTAACCTTGGTCAGTGATGTGATCTACCCAGTACTAACAAGCTTGTATAAATCTTCTTATGGCTGCAGGGGCAGTATTGAGTAGCTTGGATGAAAGGTGCCCAGAGTAAACGGCCTGCTCCTCAGTCCCAGTTGCTAATATATGCATATTATTACTAGTATTGGATAGAAAACACTGACGTTTCTAAAACTGTTTGAATGCTGTTTCTTCGACCTGTAATATAACTTTTTGAAATTTTCGTCCGACATTCGTATGGACCTGCACGAGCGTTTGGATTTGTGTACCGAACGCCCTTACAAAAGTAGCTACTTGGACATAAATAATGGACATTATTGAACAAATCAATAATTATTTGTGGAACTAGTATTCCTGGGAGTGCATTCTGATGAAGACCAAAGGAAAGGGAATATTTATAATGTGATTTCTGATTTCTGTTGACTCCAGCATGGAGAATAATTTTAGTTATTTTCTGAGCGCCGTCTCAGATTATTGCATTTTTTTATTTTTTGTAAGGTGTTTTTGAAATCTGACACAGCGGTTGCATTAAGGAGAGGTATATCTATAATTCCATGTGTATAACTTGTATTTCTGTAAAATGATGTGGCTCTCTGCAATATCACAGGATCTTTTTGGAACTAGTGAACGTAACGCGCCAATGTAAACTCAGATTTTTTTATATAAATATGAACTTTATCAAACAAACATACATGTATTGTGTAACAAAGTCCTATGAGTGTCATCTGATGAAGATCAAAGGTAAGTGATTCATTTTATCTCTATTTGTGCTTTTTGTGACTCCTCTCTTTGGCTGGAAAAACGGCTGGGCTTTTCTGTGAGTTGGAGGTCACCTAACATAATCATTTGTGGTGCTTTCGCTGTAAAGCCTATTTGAAATCGGACACTGGTGGGATTAACAACAAGATTACCTTTAAAACGGTATAAAATACATGTATGTTAGAGGAAAGTTAATTATGAGATTTCTGTTGTTTTGAATTTGGCGCCCTGCACTTTCACTGGCTGTTGTCAAATCATCCCATTAACGGGATTGCAGCCCTAAGAAGTTATATAAGCCTCTTTAGGATAAGATAAACATTGTTGTTACAGTATTAACAATGTTAAGAAACCATAACAGCTTTACAATTACCTATATGGGTTTCGTGAGGCAGCACAGGCGTTTCTTCGTCCTATCCAGCCCATACCAGTGCAACCACTGAAGTTAACACTGTTGGGTAGGTGAAAATCAAGGGTTCACTGTGTAGGCTAATCCAGTCATGACATAACATTGGATAGGTACCATTAAAGAAGTGAGGAAGGGAGGAAGAAAGGAAGGATGCATTGTAAACTATTTAGAATAGGGCCCAGAATCTTAGTGAGATAAGCACAGACATACCCGAGGGAAGTAGGGGTGCTCCCCCTGATACATTTGAATAATAAAAAAAATATTTAAAATACCAGCAATACATTTTCCCCCCAATAATTTCAAGAGATTTGCAGATTTGCAAGTTATTGTCACGTGCACAAGTACAGGGAAATGTCTTTCTTGCTTGCTCTTTCCCAACAATGTATTAATCAATATCAGTAGTACTATTAAAAAAAGTAAAGTAGAACAAAAACACACTAGAAATAAGAACAACACAAGAAATAAGTAAGCTAAATAATGGGTCAGTTCCAGGGTCAGTGCCAATACCATATTTACAATGTGCAGGGATACTGGAGTAGATATGTATAGGGGTAAGTTGACTAGGCATCAGGATATATGATAAACAGAGTAGCAGCAGCATATATGATTATTACGTGTGAGTGTGTGTGTGTGTAGAGTCAGTATGAATGTGTGCGTGAGCAAATGAAGTGTGATTGTGTGCGAGTATAGAGAGTGCATAGAGTGGGTGTGTGTGTGCCTAGAGTCAGTGCAATGTTCTTTATAAAATAGAATGGTAAATAGTCCGTGTAGCCATTTTGTTGGCCATTTAGCAGTCTTATGGTTTCGGGATAGAAGCCGTTCAGTACCCTGTTGGTGTCAGTCTTGTTGCTCCGGTACCACTTGCCGTGGTGAAACAGAGATAACAGTCTATGGCTTGGGTGGCTGAAATCTTTATACATTTTCCAGGCTGTCCTTTCACACCGCCTGATATAGAGGTCCTGGACGGCAGGGCGTTTGGCCCCAGTGATGGATTAGGCAGTCTGCACCACACTCTGTAGAGCAATGCGATTGAGGGCAGGGCAGTTGCCATATCAAGCAGTGATGCAGCCAGTCAAGATGCTCTCAGCCAGTCAAGATGCCTTCTTCACAGCTGTGTGTGTCTGTGGACCTTTTTAAGTCCTTAGTGATTTGGACACAGAGGAACTCTTGACCCACTCCACTGCAACCCCGTCGATGTGGATACACCCCCCTTTCCTGTTGTCCACGACCTTGGGTCGGCCCGCCATTAAGTCCAGGATCCAGTTGCAGAGGGATATGTTCAGTCCCAGGGTCCAAAGCTTGGTGACGAGCTTGGTGACGAGCTTGGAGGGGTCTATGGTGTTGAACGCTGAGCTGTAGTCAATGAACAGTATTCTCACATAGATATTCCTCTTATTTATTGTGGAACGCAATTGAGATTGCGTCGTCTTTCGATCTGTTTATTTATTTATTTAACTATGCAAGTCAGTTAAGAACAAATTCTTATCTACAATGATGGCCTACCCCGGCCAAATCCGGACGATGCTGGGCCAATTGTGCGCTGCCCTATGGGACTTCCAATCACGAGTCAAGATCACTTTCTGAATCAAAATGCAATCCGAGATCTACAGCTCCGATTTGATAAAAACATGGCTTAAAAAACGTAAGCATATGAAACATTAACTAAATAAAAACAGTTCTGTAGCCATGGGATTTGTGCAGTAGGCTATAGGCCCAATACATTATCACTGCATGCGGTACCACCCTGTTGTAACAGATCATTTTATTATAGTGGTTAAAACTTACTTTCATTGTGTTCCATGGTGTTCATCGCCTGCTAGGGGAACTTTCTGGTATTTAGAAAGACTGGGAAGTAGAGTAGAGTAGTCATTCCGCATGCAGACAAGCAGCTATAAACAGCGCTAAGGTGCAGTTCTTTCAGTGCAGCTATTTCTTGTCGCTCTTCAGCCTCGGAAAATATTTGTTTGTAGGTTCAATTCAAGCATATTGCTAGTGATGATAATATTGATAATTGCTTACTTAGTGTTAGTTGGTTACATTTACTAACCAAATTGCCTTGCCTTTCAAGTAAACCATCAGCTGTATTAGTTTGCTCGTGCGAATTGTAAAACATACTATACTATAGTTTTGTTACTGTTTCTAGTGTAATATGCTTTGTTATTGTACAGAGGTGTTTGCACGTTATTAGAATAATGAAAATAGTTATCTAGTTGTTACTGATATGATAATGATCTATCTGGTTTGGCATGATGCCAGATACATGGTTCCTTCACAACAAACGTTTTCAATATATTCATTCCAGAAAAGTCCTGCATTGGGAGTTTTATTGAAGACTCAGTTGTTAGCCATCTGTCTAGTTTTGCATAGGAACGTAATTCCAGTGCAGAATAGTGGAAAAACATAATCACGGCAGGCTCAAGCACAAGAATAATCGCACATGGTTATGATTCTACGTTCATCAGCCAACAAAGTCTCTGATCCTAGGGAAGACCAGCAGTCTACGATGCAGCAACCAGAGCCAAGTGTTCGACAGAAAGAAGAGCGAGTAGGAGATGGAGCCTCTTCAGCACATTGGGACCAAGTCTCAGTCTACAAGATCAATGTCATCAAAACAGTCAAGCAAATCCTCAACGGCGAGTTCTGCAGCCATCAAATCACGTGCCAAGGAGAACGCAGCGCGTGCACAAGTCTCCTAATCTGAAAAGGAAGCTTCTGTGATGAAACAAAAGGCGGAACTGGAGGCCAGCTTGTTGAAGCAAAAAGCTGACCTTGATGTAAGTTTATATGTTCTCCAAGTTGAGAGAGCAACTGCGTTAGCTGAATCTGCAGCCTTTGAAGAAGCTGTAGAATCAGAACGTAGAGAGCTCCGCAAACTAGACCCAGGGACACAGCCCTTAAATCCAATCCAACTTACTTGTGAGTATGTGCAACAACATGCTAGGCCCTACTTTGCTGAAGTACCATTTGAAGTAGAGAAACAAGCTTAATGTTGATCCAGCTACTACACGCCACAATCCAGAAAGTAGCAAACAACGGGGCATGAGTAAAGACTCTCCGTTCAAAAGAAATGAACAGAAGCATGGTAGAAATGGAAAACAACCTCACTTCCAGTCACCTGCACAAAGCTTCCCTGAGTCACAAGTGGCATCAGATCTCACCACGTACCTCCTGCGCCGTGAGGTGGTGAGTTCCCGGACTCCTGAAGTTTGATGATCGTCCTGAAAATGATTGGGCATGGAAATCATCTTTTCTCAATGCAACCAGAGACTTGAACCTATCAGCCAGGTAAGAGTTAGATCTAATTACCAAGTGGCTAGGGGCAGAGTCGTCTGAGCAAGCAAAGAGAATTAGATCTGTCCATATTCTCAACACAACAGCAGGGCTTACCAGGGTCTGGCAATGACTCGAAGAGTGCTATGGTACACCCGAAGTGATCGAGAATGCACTGTTGAAGAAAATGTATAATTTTCCAAAACTGTCTGACAAAGACAATCACAAGCTAAGACAACTGGGTGACATTCTTCTTGAACTGGAGTGTGCTAACGTAGAAGTGTACCTTCCAGGCCTCGGAGGGCAATGTCTCGGCCGTCTTCCTGGAAGGAATAAGTGGACCAAAGCGCAGTGTTGTGAGCGTACATTTGATTTTTATCAGAATGTCACCAACAAAACAAAGGCACGACCGTGAAGTTATGAATTAGGGGGCGCTATTAAAATTTTGGGATGAAAAACGTTCCTGTTTTAAACGAGATATTTTGTCACGAAAGGATGCTTGACTATGTATGTAATTGACAGCTTTGGAAAGAAGACACTCTGACATTTCCAAAACTGCAAAGATATTGTCTGTGAGTGCCACAGAACTGATGTTACAGGCGAAACCCAGATAAAAATCCAACCAGGAAGTGCCGCATTTTTTTAAACCACCTCATGCCAAGGACTCCTTATATGGCTGTGAATGAGCTACGAATGAGCTTACGTTTTCCACGTATTCCCCAAGGTGTCTACAGCATTGTGACTTCGTTTTAGGCATTTCCATTGAAGAATGGCCGTAAGGGACCATATATAGCATGTTAGTGATGATAATATGACAATATTGATATTGATATTGATACATGGTGTCTCCCGCAGAAAATCTTGCGTAAAATAGTGAGGTAGCCATTTTTCCGATCGCTTCTTATGAGAAACCAATTGCCTCCACGGATATATTATCGAATATATATGTTAAAAACACCTTGAGGATGGATCCTAAACAACGTTTGCCGTGTTTCTGTCGATATTATGGAGCAAATTTTGAAAAAAGTTTGGTGTTATAGTTGTAGCATTCTCCGGTCGATTTCTCAGCCAAGCATGATGAAGAAACGGGAGCTATTTCGCCTACAAAAATTATATTTTGGGAAAAAAGGAACATTTGCTATCTAACTGGGAGTCTCCTGAGTGAAAGCATCCGAAGTTCTTCAAAGGTAAATTATTTAATTTGGTTGCTTTTCTTATTTTCGTGAAAATGTTGCCTGCTGCCAGCAGAGCTAGCATAACATTATGCCATGATAAACTTACACAAATGCTTGTCTAGCGTCGGCTGTAACGCATATTTTGAAAATCTGAGATGACAGTGTTGTTAACAAAAGGCTAAGCTTGTGTTTGAATATATTTATTTCATTTCATTTGCGATTTTCATGAATAGGAAAAGTTTCTAGGGATATTTATGTCCGCTGCGTTATGCTAATGCGTTTGAGGCTATGATTACACACCCTATAGAGAAACTTCCATTCGGTTTACACCAGAAATTGGATAGCACAGGGATCCAAATACAAGGACTATCGGGTAGCATTCTCACCATTCTCATTTTTCTCGAGATTCATCAGGAACCAGCCAAAAACTAGAAACAGTTTCACCCTCTAAATCTCAACTACCCAGGTGTCTATGAAAAGTGAGAAACCTGTCAGGTACAGCAGCAAGACACCTGTGACTGTACACAAAACATACGTGTCATCTGAGCCCTCAGACCACCAAACCAAACCCAGAAAGACAATGGTTGAAAGCTCTGACCATCACTGCCCTATACATAACAAGCCTCATCCTCTTAAAAAGAGTTGTGCGTTTCGATTGTTTTTAACTCTAGATGAGCGCAAATCATATCTCAAAGAGAATGTAATTTGTTTCCGATGTGGTGGGTCAACTCAGCACAGAGCTAAAGACTGTAAGGTGTCAGTCTATAGACAGACAATTGCAGCTCACTCTCCCTACTTTGATAGAGTGTGACATTATGCCAGACAATAGGGTGACAATTCCCTCCCCCTTCATTGCGCAACATCATCCCCATCTGCAACCAGAGAGCAGACAAAATTCCAGCTGTGGACCCAGAGTCTCCCATCCTCCTGCTTTTAGGACAAGACATCTTAAGGGTACATAAGGTACGAGAGCGAATCAATGCGCCCCACGACACTCCTTATGCACAGCGACTCGACCTTGGGTGGGTCATCGTCGATGAGGTCTGTCTGGGAATGGCTCACCTACCAGCCAGTGTTACCGTGTTCAGGACAAACATACTTCACAATGGTCGCACATCCTATCTGAGCCCTTGCCCCGACATCATCCAGGTGAAAGAGAACTACAGCAGCATAGCTCAGCAACACATCCCTTTCTCTACAGTGCACTTAGACTTAAAAGACCTGGACCTCGGGAGTGGAACCTCTCCCCTTTTCAATGGAGCCTGGGACTTTCTTGGAACCTGGAAACAGACAGCTTCACATTCCAGGTGTCCCACAATGAGAAGCCTTTTACACGGAGAGGCATCCTGTCCACAGTGCAAAGTCTTTATGACCCCCTTGGGTTCGTGGCTCCAATAACAATGCAAGGTAAAGCCTTAATCAGAGAACTCTCTTCTGATCAGAGTGAGTGGGATGCCCCTCTTCCCACAGAAAAACAAGATGAATGGAAAATGTGGAAGGAATCTATGAAGGAGTTGGAACATCTGTATATTCAGCTGACCGACATCCCAGTCGCTTTGTGCAGCTTTCTTCTTTGAGTGGTAGATGTCTTCTCGGATTCCTCTACAGTAGCCATAGGAGCGGTAGCCTACCTGAGAGTTATTGACTTGGAAGGGCAATACCATGTTGGATTTGTCATGGAGAAATCTAAATTGGCTCCTCGACTGTCCCACACTATCTCACTCCTAGTACTGTGTGCGGCTGTGCTAGATGTTGAGATGTATGAACTGATCTTTTCCCTCTCGCTCTCATCCAACACTTCCCACACTGCCCCTACTCGGATGGTATCGCGCCGTCCCAACCTTCGCTCTCTCTCCCCCGCTACTTTCTCCTCTTCCATCCTATCATCTCTTCCCTCTGCTCAAACCTTCTCCAACCTATCTCCTGATTCTGCCTCCTCAACCCTCCTCTCCTCCCTTTCTGCATCCTTTGACTCTCTATGTCCCCTATCTTCCAGGCCGGCTCGGTCCTCCCCTCCCGCTCCGTGGCTCGACGACTCATTGCGAGCTCATAGAACAGGGCTCCGGGCAGCCGAGCGGAAATGGAGGAAAACTCGCCTCCCTGCGGACCTGGCATCCTTTCACTCCCTCCTCTCTACATTTTCCTCCTCTGTCTCTGCTGCTAAAGCCACTTTCTACCACTCTAAATTCCAAGCATCTGCCTCTAACCCTAGGAAGCTCTTTGCCACCTTCTCCTCCCTCCTGAATCCCCCCTCCTCCCTCTCTGCAGATGACTTCGTCAACCATTTTGAAAAGAAGGTCGACGACATCCGATCCTCGTTTGCTAAGTCAAACGACACTGCTGGTTCTGCTCACACTGCCCTACCCTGTGCTCTGACCTCTTTCTCCCCTCTCTCTCCAGATGAAATCTTGCGTCTTGTGACGGCCGGCCGCCCAACAACCTGCCCGCTCGACCCTATCCCCTCCTCTCTTCTCCAGACCATTTCCGGAGACCTTCTCCCTTACCTCACCTCGCTCATCAACTCATCCCTGACCACTGGCTACGTCCCTTCCGTCTTCAAGAGAGCGAGAGTTGCACCCCTTCTGAAAAAACCTACACTCGATCCCTCCGATGTCAACAACTACAGACCAGTATCCCTTCTTTCTTTTCTCTCCAAAACTCTTGAACGTGCCGTCCTTGGCCAGCTCTCCCGCTATCTCTCTCAGAATGACCTTCTTGATCCAAATCAGTCAGGTTTCAAGACTAGTCATTCAACTGAGACTGCTCTTCTCTGTATCACGGAGGCGCTCCGCACTGCTAAAGCTAACTCTCTCTCCTCTGCTCTCATCCTTCTAGACCTATCGGCTGCCTTCGATACTGTGAACCATCAGATCCTCCTCTCCACCCTCTCCGAGTTGGGCATCTCCGGCGCGGCCCACGCTTGGATTGCGTCCTACCTGACAGGTCGCTCCTACCAGGTGGCGTGGCGAGAATCTGTCTCCTCACCACGCGCTCTCACCACTGGTGTCCCCCAGGGCTCTGTTCTAGGCCCTCTCCTATTCTCGCTATACACCAAGTCACTTGGCTCTGTCATAACCTCACATGGTCTCTCCTATCATTGCTATGCAGACGACACACAATTAATCTTCTCCTTTCCCCTTCTGATGACCAGGTGGCGAATCGCATCTCTGCATGTCTGGCAGACATATCAGTGTGGATGACGGATCACCACCTCAAGCTGAACCTCGGCAAGACGGAGCTGCTCTTCCTCCCGGGGAAGGACTGCCCATTCCATGATCTCGCCATCACGGTTGACAACTCCATTGTGTCCTCCTCCCAGAGCGCTAAGCACCTTGGCGTGATCCTGGACAACACCCTGTCGTTCTCAACTAACATCAAGGCGGTGGCCCGTTCCTGTAGGTTCATGCTCTACAACATCCGCAGAGTACGACCCTGCCTCACACAGGAAGCGGCACAGGTCCTAATCCAGGCACTTGTCATCTCCCGTCTGGATTACTGCAACTCGCTGTTGGCTGGGCTCCCTGCCTGTGCCATTAAACCCCTACAACTCATCCAGAACGCCGCATCCCGTCTGGTGTTCAACCTTCCCAAGTTCTCTCACGTCACCCCGCTCCTCCGCTCTCTCCACTGGCTTCCAGTTGAAGCTCGCATCCGCTACAAGACCATGGTGCTTGCCTACGGAGCTGTGAGGGGAACGGCACCTCAGTACCTCCAGGCTCTGATCAGGCCCTACACCCAAACAAGGGCACTGCGTTCATCCACCTCTGGCCTGTTCGCCTCCCTACCACTGAGGAAGTACAGTTCCCGCTCAGCCCAGTTAAAACTGTTCGCTGCTCTGGCCCCCAATGGTGGAACAAACTCCCTCACGACGCCAGGACAGCGGAGTCAATCACCACCTTCCGGAGACACCTGAAACCCCACCTCTTTAAGGAATACCTAGGATAGGATAAAGTAATCCTTCTCACCCCCCCCCCTTAAAATATTTAGATGCACTATTGTAAAGTGGCTGTTCCACTGGATGTCATAAGGTGAATGCACCAATGTGTAAGTCGCTCTGGATAAGAGCGTCTGCTAAATTACTTAAATGTAAATGTAATGTAAATGATCGGAGACGAAATGGACCTTGATGTAAATGCTGCCGAGTTCTACACAGACTGTAAGATAGTTCCCTCTAACATCCACAATGTCACTGAAAGATTCTATGTGTATGTTGCCAATAGGGTAACTCGCATTCGGACAATTTTTCTCTTTTTTCTTGGGCCTCTATAACTATATCTATTTTTTTGTGAATTGGATTGATCCCCTCTACCACACGGAACCCCACTAATCCTACCGACGGAAATGCACGAGGTGGCTAAAAACAGACCTCCATCCTATGCTAGCTTGCTACCGATGGCCCGGCTAGCTGTCTGACTAGCTGAATCGCCTTGACCTCAACCAGCCTCACTACTCACTGACCCTTTTGATCACTCGACTAAGCATGCCTCTCCTTAATGTTAATGTGCCTTGTTCATTGCTGTTCTGGTTAGTGTTTATTGGCTTATTTCACTGTAGAGCCTCTAGTCCTACTCACTATACCTTATCCAACCTATTAGTTCCACCACCCACACATGCGAGGACATCTCCTGGTTTCAATGATGTTTCCAGAGGCAATATCTCTCGCATCATCACTCAATACCTAGGTTTACCTCCACTGTATTCACATCCTACCATACCTTTGTCTGTACATTATATCTTGAAGCTATTTCATTGCCCCCAGAAACCTCCTTTTACTCTCTGTTCCAGACGTTCTAGACAACCAATTCTCGTTGCTTTTAGCCGTACCCTTATCCTACTCCTCCCTTTTCCTCTAGTGATGTAGAGGTGAATCCAGGCCCTGCAGTGCCTAGCTCCACTCCTATTCCCCAGGCGCTCTCTTTTGATGACTTCTGTAACTGTAATGGCCTTGGTTTCATGCATGTTAACGTTAGAAGCCTCCTCCCTAAGTTTGTTTTATTCACTGCTTTAGCACACTCTGCCAACCCGGATGTTCTAGCTGTGTCTGAATCCTGGCTTAGGATTCTGAAATTTTCATCCCTAACTACAACATTTTCAGACAAGATAGAACTGCCAAAGGGGGCGGTGTTGCAATCTACTGCAATGATAGCCTGCAGAGTTCTGTCCTATTATCGAGGTCTGTACTCAAACAATTTGAACTTCTACTTTTAAAAATCCATCACTCTAAAACAAGTCTCTCACTGTTGCCACCTGCTATAGACCACCCTCTGCCCCCAGCTGTGCTCTGGACACCATATGTGAATTGATTGCCCCCCATCTATCTTCAGAGCTCGTGCTGCTAGGCGACCTAAACTGGAACATGCTTAAACACCCCAGCCATCCTACAATCTAAGATTGATGCCATCAATCTCACACAAATTATCAATGAACCTACCAGGTACCTCCCAAAAGGCGTAAACACGGGCACCCTCATAGATATCATCCTAACCAACTTGCCCTCTAAATACACCTCTGCTGTTTTCAACCAAGATCTCAGTGATCACTGCTTCATTGCCTGCATCCGTAATGGGTCAGCGTTCAAACGACCTCAACTCATCACTGTCAAACGCTCCCTGAAACACTTCAGCGAGCAGGCCTTTCTAATCAGCAGCTGTGGTCATCCCCCTCTTCAAAGGGGGGAGTACACTCTTGACCCAAACTGCTACAGACCTATATTTATCCTACCCTGCCTTTCTAAGGTCTTCGAAAGCCAGGTCAACAAACAGATTAACGACCATTTCGAATCTCACCATACCCTCTCTGCTATTCAATCTGGTTTCAGAGCTGGTCAAGGGTGCACCCCAGCCACGCTTAAGGTCCTAAACGATATCTTAACTGCTGTCGATAAGACACATTTACAAAATAGCCTCCAATACCCTACTCAACAAATTGGATGCAGTCTATCACAGTGCCATCCGTTTTGTCACCAAAGCCCCATATACTACCCACCATTGCAACCTGTACGCTCTCGTTGGCTGGCCCTCGTTTCATACTCGTCGCCAAACCCACTGGCTGCATGTCATCTACAAGACCCTGCTAGGTAAAGTCCCCCCTTATCTCAGCTCGCTGGTCACCATAGCATCACCCACCTGTAACATGTGCTCCTGCAGGTATATCTCTCTGGTCACCCCCAAAACCAATTCTTTCTTTGGCCGCCTCTCCTTCCAGTTCTCTGCTGCCAATGACTGGAACGAACTACAAAAATCTCTGAAACTGGAAACACTTATCTCCCTCAATAGCTTTAAGCAGCAGCTGTCAGAGCAGTACTGCACCTGTACATAGCCCATCTATAATTTAGCCCAAACAACTACCTCTTTCCCTATTGTATTTATTTATTTATCTCCTTTGCACCCCATTATCTTTATTTCTACTTTGCACATTCTTCCACTGCAAATCTATCATTCCAGTGTTTTACTTGCTATATTGTATTTACTTTGCCACCATGGCCTTTTTTTGGCTTTACCTCACTTATCTTACCTCATTTGCTCACATCGTATACAGACTTGTTTATACTGTATTATTGACTGTATGTTTGTTTTACTCCATGTGTAACTCTGTGTTGTTGGATGTGTCGAACTGCACAGCTTTTTCTTGGTCAGGTCGCAATTGTAAATGAGAACGTGTTCTCAACTTGCCTACCTGGTTAAATAAAGGTAAAACATTTTTTTTAAAATCAGGAAGTCTACCCATCCAGACCAGTGGTGTTATGTAAACACTGCCAGCAATCCAGCAGACCATGCAACCAGGCCCATACTAAAAGCACTCTTAAAGCACACCATTTGGTTCTCAGGTCCACCTTTCCTGGCCCAAGCAAATTCAGGTGAGCCTGAGACCATCAATTTTGGGCCTGACGTAGACGCAGAGTTTCAACCAGACATCACTGCCTTTTCCACTAAGGTTTTCGGAGCTCAACTCGGCTCACATCCCTTTGAGAGGTTCTCAAGCTGGAAAGCTCTCAATCGAGGCACAGTGAGACTCATTCATGTTGCCAGATCCTTCCATGAAGGTGCGGACGACACCAACTGCAGAGGATGGCATCACAGTAATAACCCAATGCATTACAAGTGAGTTGTCACAAGCCAAAACAACAATCATTCACCGTGTGCAACATGAAGCCTTCAAAGAGGAATTAAAATGCCTTGAGAAGGAAAAGAGTTCCCTAAACAAAGTACACTCAAGCTGAACCCAGTAATTGACGAGGATGGGTTGCTGAGGGTGGGAGGCCGCTTATCCTCCGCTTATCTTCTGCCAACCTGTCACCATATCCGCACTCTGCTGGTATGACATTATCATGAGCAAGTGGCTCACCAGGGTCGTCATTTTTCAGAAGGAGCTATTTGAGCACCAGGCTTCTGGAATATTGTCTGGTCTCTGGTATCATCCACAAGTGTGTCACTTGCCGCAAGGTTAGAGGGAGGTTAGTTGACCAAAATATGGCTGACTTGCCTGCCTGTCAGCTGTTTTGCTCATGCTTTGAGAACTCGCCCTGGAACACCTGATTTAAAAACCGTACTCACATGGGCCTCGGAGAGTGAGATCACCCAATCCCCTGGGTCGGCGGGGGCCCTCGGTGTTGTTTTTGTCGAAGCATGGATAAAATGCATTGAGTTCGTCTGGTAGCGAGGCATCATTGGGCAGATCACAACTGGGTCTTCCTTTGTAATCCTTAATGGACTGTAGCCCCTGCCACATGCGGCTGGTGTCGGAGCCTGTGTAATATACTGTATATTATATACTGAACAAAAATATAAACGCAACATGTAAAGTGATGGTGCCATGTTTCATGAGCTGAAATATAATTTCCTAGAAATGTTTAATACGTACGTACAAAAAGCTTCTTTCTCAAAAATGTTCACCACTATTTTTTTTACATCCCTGTTGGTGAGCATTTTTCCTTTGCCAAGATAATCCATCCACCTGACAAGTATAGCATATCAAGAAGCTGATTAAACAGCACGAATATTACACAGGTTCACCTTGTCATTACTCTCTCTCCTTGGTGAGGATCAAAGGTGCCAGATCAGCTCGGCACATGGCTGACAGCCAGACCCCCCTCTCTCCCACCAGAGTGGGGAGTTGGGCCGGTTTTATGACTTAACAAAGGTAAAAATTCCTGTTACCGAGAGACTCCTGCCGCCAAAAACTTCAACATCAAACATTGGAAACTGGGACAATACATTTCAACATCCGAATGTTGGGAATGATGAGAGATGGAATATGGGAAACTAATGTATATTTTGTGATGTTATTAAAATTATCAGAAAGAAGTTAAAACGGAAACTTTGTAACTTTAAGCTTTCACACTGTATATATCAGATTTACATCTGGATGTTGTATAAATTATATGATTAAATATGAAACTATTTTTTGAAAATTAGACATTTGATTTTAGCCTTCTAAATGAGAATTGTGTTTCATGCAAACTTGTCACCACTCAAGTGAGCTCAGAGTTCGTGTCAACATGATGGAACCACCTTTCTGACCAGAATGCTTTAATTGACTCGCTAACAAAATGTACATGAGATCAAAACATGCCGGGTTATTGCCAGCGTGTAAAGTTGTCCTAGCTCTACCCTGAATAATCAAACATTGAGACCAATGAACGTGAGGCCGTGGTCCACACGTCGAAATAGTTAGAAACTTTGTAAACCAGACCAAAACATGTCTGCAGCTGTGCATGTAAAGTAGTATAGGACATTTAAACGAGCAAGAACAGATCCCTCTGCACACCGTGTGGTACATCTGAAGCATCTATAAAACGAACACTCCAAAACAAAAAAAGCCTACAACTAAGAAGGACATTGTGACTTCCACTTCCCATAGAACCATCAAGTTCAACAGAGAGAAGACAAAGACATCTATGCGTAAATATATACAGTTGAATTTGGAAGTTTACATACACCTTAGCCAAATACATTTAAACTCAGTTTTTCACAAATCCTGACATTTTATCCAAGTAAAAATTCCCTGTCTTAGGTCAGTTAGGATCACTACTTTATTTTAAGAATGTGAAATGTCAGAATAAATAGTAGAGAGAACGATTTATTTCAGCTTTTATTTATTTCATCACATTCCCAATGGGTCAGAAGTTTACATGCACTCGATTAGTACTTGGTAGCATTGCCTTTAAATTGTTTAACTTTGGTCAAACGTTTCAGGTAGCCTTCCACAAGAGTCCCACAATAAGTTGGGTGAATTTTGGCACATTCCTCCTGACAGAGCTGGTGTAACTGAGTCAGGTTTGTTTGTAGGCCTCCTTTCTCACACACGCTTATTTAGTTCTGCCCACAACTTTTCTATAGGATTGAGGTCAGGGCTTTGTGATGGCCACTCCAATACCTTGACTTTGTTGTACTTAAGGTATTTTGCCACAACTTTGGAAGTATGCTAGGGGTCATTGTCCATTTGGAAGACCCATTTGCGACCAAGCTTTAACTTCCTGACGGGATGTCTTGAGATTTTGCTTCAATATATCCACATAATGTTCCATCCTCATGATGCCATCAATTTTGTTAAGTGCACCAGTCCCTCCTGAAGCAAAGCACCCCCACAATATGATGCTGCCACCCCGTGCTTCACAGTTTGGATGGTGTTCTTCGACTTGCAAGCCTCCCCCTTTTCCTCCAAACATAACGATGGTAATTTTGGCCAAACAGTTCTATTTTTGTTTTATCAAACCAGAGGACATTTCTCCAAAAAGTACGATCTTTGTCCCCATGTGCAGTTGCAAACCATAGTCTGGATTTTCTATGGCGGTCTTGGAGCAGTGGCTTCTTCCTTGCTGAGCGGCCTTTCACTTTTTGCCAGTCCTGTCTGGTCCAGCGACGGAGGTTGTGTACCCATCGGCAACGTTGTTGCCGGTGATGTCTGGAGAGGACCTGCCTTACAACAGGCCTACAAGCCCTCAGTCCAGCCTCTCTCAGCCTATTGCGGACAGTCTGAGCACGGATGGAGGGATTGTGCATCCCTGGTGTAACTCGGGCAGTTGTTGTTGCCATCCTGTACCTGTCCCGCAGGTGTGATGTTCAGATGTACCAATCCTGTGCAGGTGTTGTTACACGTGGTCTGCCACTGTGAGGACGATCAGCTGTCCATCCTGTCTCACTGTAGCGCTGTCTTAGGCGTCTCACAGTACGGACATTGCAATTTATTGCTCGAGCCACATCTGTGGTCCTCATCCCTCCTTGCAGGATGCTTAAGGCACGTTCACGCAGATGAGCTGGGACCCCGAGCATATTTCTTTTGGTGCACATAATTGCCTCCTGTACAAA
Organism: Oncorhynchus keta; assembly: GCF_023373465.1. Taxonomy (NCBI): domain Eukaryota; kingdom Metazoa; phylum Chordata; class Actinopteri; order Salmoniformes; family Salmonidae; genus Oncorhynchus; species Oncorhynchus keta. Next base: position 44,933,849 of record NC_068450.1, read on the forward strand.
CAGTTTCCCCTTCTTCTGCAAAAGATCAGACAATTCTAATATGCGTATTGACATCACTCATTAGGTGCAGTTAGGCACTGTGCCATGCTACATTATGCCATCTCCCTGGCATTAGGGGCTGGCACCAATGGGATGGCATTTAACATCAAACACACCTTAGGTGCAGTGCAGGGTGGTCATTACACTGATTAATGGGTAAGAAAAAATAACACGATTGCACACACAGAGACAACTGACAATACAACTCTCTCCCTGGGAATCTTCAATATGGTTTTTGACAGATTCTCCCTCCATGTGTACATCTCAGTAGTCTTAAGTGGCTTTCTCTAGTTGTCTCATTTCCGTCCTCTGCACTGATGTGAAGAACCTGGACTGGTGAGAGTGGATAACTGATGGACATTCCACTTATTCTATGTTATAGATTGAAGGAATAAAGACAAGGAGAGAAAGCCACTTTAGACTATTGACATGCGCCCTTTCACCAAGCTTGTAGCCTACATTATACTGTATTATGTGCCAGCTAAGAAAGCACAGCGGCCAAAAACGTACCTGTCATTCAAAGTCTGGAGTTGATAATAATTATTCAACCGAATATAAATAATTCAAGAAGATCTTTGTGCAAAGCACAGATTGGCTGCTCTCTCCCACTAGTATCCTCAAAGAAATATACAGTCCAAGCTTTAATATTCAATAGTCTGCAATTTCTTTTTGCCCGCCGTGGGCATGGGTTTCTGGAGTGGTGCTCGTTGTGCTGGCTGTGCTCTGTCTCTGCAGCAGCACCGGCTCTTGGAGAACACTGTGATTTTTAAAGTCCCTTTCTGCGCATACATAAATTCATGAGCTCTGTGCAGGGTTTATTGAGACATGAGTCCATGTGAGCAGCTCTCTAAAAGTTTTCATTCAGAAAGTATTCATACCCTTATTCCACATTTGCCCCAAATTCTTCAAAGTCTGTCAAATGGGTTGCTGATCATTGTTAGACAACCAGGTTTTGCCATAGATTTTCAATTAGATTGAAGACATTTTACATTTACATTTAAGTCATTTAGCAGACGCTCTTATCCAGAGCGACTTACAAATTGGTGCATTCACCTTATGACATCCAGTGGAACAGACACTTTACAATAGTGCATCTAAATCTTTTAAGGGGGGTGAGAAGGATTACTTTATCCTATCCTAGGTATTCCTTAAAGAGGTGGGGTTTCAGGTGTCTCCGGAAGGTGGTGATTGACTCCGCTGTCCTGGCGTCGTGAGGGAGTTTGTTCCACCATTGGGGAGCCAGAGCAGCGAACAGTTTTGACTGGGCTGAGCGGGAACTGTACTTCCTCAGTGGTAGGGAGGCAAGCAGGCCAGAGGTGGATGAACGCAGTGCCCTTGTTTGGGTGTAGGGCCTGATCAGAGCCTGGAGGTACTGAGGTGCCGTTCCCCTCACAGCTCCGTAGGCAAGCACCATGGTCTTGTAGCGGATGCGAGCTTCAACTGGAAGCCAGTGGAGAGAGCGGAGGAGCGGGGTGACGTGAGAGAACTTGGGAAGGTTGAACACCAGACGGGCTGCGGCGTTCTGGATGAGTTGTAGGGTTTAATGGCACAGGCAGGGAGCCCAGCCAACAGCGAGTTGCAGTAATCCAGACGGGAGATGACAAGTGCCTGGATTAGGACCTGCGCCGCTTCCTGTGTGAGGCAGGGTCGTACTCTGCGGATGTTGTAGAGCATGAACCTACAGGAACGGGCCACCGCCTTGATGTTAGTTGAGAACGACAGGGTGTTGTCCAGGATCACGCCAAGGTTCTTAGCGCTCTGGGAGGAGGACACAATGGAGTTGTCAACCGTGATGGCGAGATCATGGAACGGGCAGTCCTTCCCGGGAGGAAGAGCAGCTCCGTCTTGCCGAGGTTCAGCTTGAGGTGGTGATCCGTCATCCACACTGATATGTCTGCCAGACATGCAGAGATGCGATTCGCCACCTGGTCATCAGAAGGGGGGAAAGGAGAAGATTAATTGTGTGTCGTCTGCATAGCAATGATAGGAGAGACCATGTGAGGTTATGACAGAGCCAAGTGACTTGGTGTATAGCGAGAATAGGAGAGGGCCTAGAACAGAGCCCTGGGGGACACCAGTGGTGAGAGCGCGTGGTGAGGAGACAGATTCTCGCCACGCCACCTGGTAGGAGCGACCTGTCAGGTAGGACGCAATCCAAGCGTGGGCCGCGCCGGAGATGCCCAACTCGGAGAGGGTGGAGAGGAGGATCTGATGGTTCACAGTATCGAAGGCAGCTGATAGGTCTAGAAGGATGAGAGCAGAGGGAGAGAGTTAGCTTTAGCGGTGCGGAGCGCCTCCGTGATACAGAGAAGAGCAGTCTCAGTTGAATGACTAGTCTTGAAACCTGACTGATTTGGATCAAGAAGGTCATTCTGAGAGAGATAGCGGGAGAGCTGGCCAAGGACGGCACGTTCAAGAGTTTTGGAGAGAAAAGAAAGAAGGGATACTGGTCTGTAGTTGTTGACATCGGAGGGATTGAGTGTAGGTTTTTTCAGAAGGGGTGCAACTCTCGCTCTCTTGAAGACGGAAGGGACGTAGCCAGCGGTCAGGGATGAGTTGATGAGCGAGGTGAGGTAAGGGAGAAGGTCTCCGGAAATGGTCTGGAGAAGAGAGGAGGGAATAGGGTCGAGCGGGCAGGTTGTTGGGCGGCCGGCCGTCACAAGACGCGAGATTTCATCTGAGAGAGAGGGGAGAAAGAGGTCAGAGCACAGGGTAGGGCAGTGTGAGCAGAACCAGCGGTGTCGTTTGACTTAGCAAATGAGGATCGGATGTCGTCGACCTTCTTTTCAAAATGGTTGACGAAGTCATCTGCAGAGAGAGGGGAGGGGGGGGGAGGATTCAGGAGGGAGGGAGAAGGTGGCAAAGAGCTTCCTAGGGTTAGAGGCAGATGCTTGGAATTTAGAGTGGTAGAAAGTGGCTTTAGCAGCAGAGACAGAGGAGGAAAATGTAGAGAGGAGGGAGTGAAATGATGCCAGGTCCGCAGGGAGGCGAGTTTTCCTCCATTTCCGCTCAGCTGCCCGGAGCCCTGTTCTGTGAGCTCGCAATGAGTCGTCGAGCCACGGAGCGGGGAGGGAGGACCGAGCCGGCCTGGAGGATAGGGGACATAGAGAGTCAAAGGATGCAGAAAGGGAGGAGAGGAGGGTTGAGGAGGCAGAATCAAGAGATAGGTTGGAGAAGGTTTGAGCAGAGGGAAGAGATGATAGGATGGAAGAGGAGAGAGTAGCGGGGGAGAGAGAGCGAAGGTTGGGACGGCGCGATACCATCCGAGTAGGGGCAGTGTGGGAAGTGTTGGATGAGAGCGAGAGGGAAAAGGATACAAGGTAGTGGTCGGAGACTTGGAGGGGAGTTGCAATGAGGTTAGTGGAAGAACAGCATCTAGTAAAGATGAGGTCGAGCGTATTGCCTGCCTTGTGAGTATGGGGGGAAGGTGAGAGGGTGAGGTCAAAAGAGGAGAGGAGTGGAAAGAAGGAGGCAGAGAGGAATGAGTCAAAGGTAGACGTGGGGAGGTTAAAGTCGCCCAGAACTGTGAGAGGTGAGCCGTCCTCAGGAAAGGAGCAAAACTGTGACTTGGCCCCTCAGTTACATTCACGGTCTTCTTGGTAAGCAACTCCAGTGTAGATTTGGCCTTGTGTTATTCCTGCTGAAAGGTGAGTTAATCTCCCATTGTCTGGTTCAAATCAGACTGAACCAGTGTTTCCTCTAGGATTTTGCCTGTGCTTAGGTCCATTCCGTTTATTATTTATCCTAAACAACTCCACAGTCCTTAATTAACGATTACAAGTATGTCCATAACATGATGCAGCCACCACTATACTTGAAAATATGGAGAGTGGTACACAGCAATTTGTTGTTTTCGAATTGCCCAAAAGGTAAAACTTTGTATTCAGGACTAAACGTTTATTGCGTTGCCACATGTTTTGCAGTATTACTTTAGTGCCTTGTTGCAAACAGGATGCATGTTTTGGAATAGTTTATTCTGTACAGGGTTCCTTCTTTTCCCTCTGTCAATTAGGATAGTATTGTGGAGTAACTACAGTGTTGTTGATATGTCCTCAGTTTTCTCCTATCACAGCCATTGAACACTAACTGTTTAAAGTCACGGTGACATCCCTGAGCGGTTTCCTTCCTGTCCAGCAACTGAGTTAGGAAGGATGCCAGTATCTTTGTAGTAACTGGGTTACTCTTTGTAGCAACGTGAAATTAATAACTTCTTGGGGGAAAAAAGGATTGGCTAATAAGTCTGGCTGCACATTTGACTGGCTGACTTACTGCAAATTGAGAAATGAATGTGACTAAACTTAACAAAAACAAGAAACTATATTATGAGCCGAGATCAATGATATAAAGAACTAGTACTTTAAATGAAATTATGGGCAGAAAGACATTCAACTCCATCTTTCATCGAATCAGATGTCTTATTCGTCACAAGACCATTTGACGTTGGCAATTATTTTAATGATTACTTCATTGGAAAAGTGGTTCAACTTAGGCAGGAAATGCCAACAACGAACAATGCATCTTATTCATGCATAACAAAAAACAAATACTGAAAAAAAGCATTGTAAGTTTGAACCTCCTGGAATTGGTAGCTTAGATAGAAAGCTGTTAGCTGTCTATGGCCAGTGGCAATTTTAGCATGTAAATCTTGGTGGGGCAAAAAACAACAACGTTTTAGACGTTTAGACGCATGCCAGCAAAGCCACTACACAACACATCGCTAAACAATACATTAATGGCACTATAACAGTGACAAACGGTGCCCACAAACTGTTAGGTCCTACATGAAGCTGTCCCAACAGCAGAACATTATTTTCAGCACGATGGAGTGAATCATTACCACCTGACTATCAGTGGAGCCTTGTCTGGCAGTGAAACAGTTAATTAAGCCTCATTTCCTGCCTTAAAAAAAACAGAGCTGACTTGCTTAAACAAATGTGTTTTTTACGGACAATTGAGATGTACAAACTATGGCATAAGGGGACAATGTAAGAGGCAATCCGTCATTTCGATTAAGACATTAATGAGCGAGCTAGGACGGATATAGTCAATATAGCGATTTGTTCAGGACTTTTGAAATGTACAGCGACAGAATTCAGAACATGGGCCATCCTTACAGTATTCTCCCTGTACAAGTCAGAACTGTAGGCTAAATAAAGGGGGCATATAATCAGACAATGAAAGCTCTTACAATAGTCAAGGATGACATTTCTCTAAAAACATAGGCTACATGTGCACTACCAAGTCAGAACAGTAGGCTAAATTATGAGGGGAAAAGGGACCGAATTATTAGGGTGAGGCACATGGGCTACTAACAGCTTACTACACAACATACACCTTAGTATTACTTTATTAGCTACAGTATGCATGTCTCCCTGGCATATTACATAATTTATGCAGCAGCATACAAGACATTTTTGACTCAACTTGTTGTGCTGTGCTCACTTGAACAGGAAGGTGGCGCGGTGGTCCTTCGAGGGCAAATTTTATCATCAAACTTTGTCATCAAAGTCTGGGTTCTCTGGATTTATAGTGCTTTCAGGCCAACTGGAAACTCTGGGGAAGAAAACAACGTTGAATCATGACGTCAGTGATCTTCAGGTCGGAGCTCTAGAAAGAGGCCGAGTTCCCGACTTAGAATTCTGAATTCAAAATGTGTTTTCTCAGTCGGAGTTCCCAGTTGTCTTGAACTCATTGAAGTCTGTGATTTCCCAGTTCCGAGTTTCCAATTGTTTTGAATGCGGCAGAAGTCATGTTGGACTGACAGCATGGCCAATGTATTCAAACTTTTCTGGCCTATGGTGTTTAATGTTTGTCCTTTTAAACTTGGAAATGAGAACCTTATACCCAGACTTGGTCCACACACCCACTCCACTGAATAGCAGGCTAGTGATTGCTTTGCAATGCTTGCAGTTAGTCACTGATTCCTTCCAAACCACTCATTGTTGAATTTGTGATTTCCAACTTGTTGTGTAATGTTTATGTCCAGTGGCCTATGAGTACCAATACTTTTTATCTATAATTTCTCTTCATAATTTTTATTCAAATGACAAGGGTTGAAAAGGATTTGCCAGTAGATTGTCGACTTGATTCAAGATGACTGCTAGGTAAGATTTCGAAAGTATGATATTGACATGATCAGTCCAATCAAAGCTACTGTAGATATAACTTGATTTGACATTTTATCTCTGGCAAATGACCTTGAGCCTTCTTGGATGGGCACTTCTAATGTAACACTATGGCAGCACCCAAGGGGCTTGAATTGTAGAGCTCTCCCTGTAGATTTTGCGGTGACGTAGTGTCTCTATGAGGGACAGAACACTGAGCCAATCATGGCGCAACTAGAGAACATTACGAGCTCCTACGCCCCGTATTTCCAATGGCTGCCCTACCACCACAGAAAGCACTGAGCTAGGCTGAAACACCTGCATTTTGGAGCTGCCTTACTCAAGAAAGTAAAAAAGAGACCATGTTTGTATGCAGCTTTATTAACTCAATGATTGTTTGCAAACTGATATGTGACATGTATTAACATGCAAAATAACATGCAAAAAAGGCACAAAAAAACCAAACATTGCCCTGAATGACAGGTTGCCACTGTCTATAGCCACTCCTATCTGTCATATCTTTAATCTGAGCCAAGAGGAAAGTGTTTGTCCTCAGTTCTGGAGGGAAGCTGTTGAAAAAAGTGTTTGACCAAATACAAATATATCAAGTTTTATTTGTCACATGCGCCGAATACAACAGGTGTCGACTTTACAGTGAAATGCTGACTTACAAGCCATTAACCAACAATGCTGTTTTAAGAAAAAAAGAATGAAAAAAAAGAAATAGAAGTAACAAATAATTCAAGAGCATTAGTAAAATAACGATAGTGAGGCTATATACAAGGGTTACCGGTACAGAGTCAACGTGCGGGGGCACAAGTTAGTCAAGGTAATGGAGGCAATTTGTACATGTAGTTAGAGTTATTAAAGTAACTATGCATAGATAATAAACAGAGAGTAGCAGCAGCGTAAAGAGGGGGGGGGTAATGCAAATAGTCTGGGAAGCCGTTTGATTAGATGTTCAGGAGTCTTATGGCTTGGGGGTAGAAGCTGTTTAGAAGCCTCTTGGACCCAGACTTGGCATTCCGGTACTGCTTGCTATGTGGTAGCTAAGAGAACAGTCTATGACTAAGGTGGCTGGAATCTTTAACAATTTTTAGGGCCTTCCTCTGACACCGCCTGGTATAGAGGTCCTGGATGGCAGGATGTACTGGGCCGTACGCACTACTCTTTGTTGTGCCTTGCAGTCAGAGGCCTTGCAGTTGCCATACAAGGCAGTAGTGCAACTAGTGCTCTCGATGGTGCAGCTGTAGAATCTTTTGAGGATCTGAGGACTCATGCCAAATCTTTTCAGTCTCTTGAGGGGGAATAGGTTTTGTCATGCCCTCTTCACAACTGTTTTGGTGTGCTTGGACCATGTTTGTTTGTTGGTGATGTGGACACCAAGGAACTTGAAGCTCTCAACCTGCTCCTCTACAGCCCTGTCGATGAGAATGGGGGCGTGCTCAGTCCACAATTATCTCCTTTGTCTTGATCATGTTAAGGGAGAGGTTGTTGTCCTGGCACAACACGGCCAGGTCTCTGACCTCCTCCCTATAGGCTGTCTCTCATCGTTGTCGGTAATCAGGCCTACCGCTTTTGTGTCATCGGCAAACTTAATGATGGTGTTGGATGTGTGCCTGCCCATGCAGTCCTGAGTGAACAGGGAGTACAGGAGGGGACTGAGCACACACCCCTGAGGGGCCCCCGTGTTGAGGATCAGTGTGGCAGATGTGTTGTTACCTACCCTTACCACCTGGCGGCTGCCCGTCAAATTATCAATAGACTTTCAGCTTGCTTATAGAGAAGGGCACTCAATATGTACTGCACTGACAAATTACTGACGATTGGTTGAAATAAATTGATAATAAGAAGATTGTGGGAGCTGTACTGATTTCAGTGCAGCCTTTTGATATTATTGAACATAAACTGTTGTTGAGAAAACGTATCTGTTATGGCTTTTCAACCTCTGCCATATCATGGATTCAGAGCTATCTATCGAACATAACTCAAAGGGTTTTCTTTAATGGAAGCTTCTCTAATGTCAAACATGTAAAGTGTGGTGTTATGCAAGCCAGCTCTCTCGGCCCTCTAATCTTTTTGTATTTTTACAAATGACTTGCCACTGGTATTAAACAGAGCATGTGTGTCCATGTATGCTGATGATAAATGAGAAATGAACCAATCACCGTTTATTTTCTCCTTCGAAGGCTGAGATACTACTGAGATACTGAATTTATAATACAGAATAGTAGGCTAATAACCAGCCAATACAATAGGTGGTGGCAATACATAAATAGCTTGTAGTCTGCCATAAAACCTTAAAGAAGAAGAAGAGCACGCAAGAGAAAATAATGCATGTCAATGTGGTACAGACCTCAATTTAGCCTCTGCAAGCCTCCGGTGGCTCCGGATCGCATTTCCAGAGCAAGCATAAATGTGACCCGATTCAGGAGAACATTGTTGCATTTAAACTGTAGATCACCAGGTCATGTGATGAGCATGACAAAATATATTTGCAATGGGAATTAATAGCTGGTTTGTTCATTTCATTTTGGACATGAAATGGTTGTGTTTTTGTATTATGATTCTACTGGGCCTACTGGAGTGAATGGGTTGCTTACTCTTTAACTCTATTTGATGCCGTGTGTGACTGCTGTTGCCTGTCTATCAGCCATGTCTATGTTTGACCAAAATGGTCTCTCAATCAGTGTCATGGAGTGCACAGGTATTACAGTCGCTGTCCTTTCAGCACCATGAGCCTGTCACTTTTGATGTGACACTGTGGTTGTCACTATTGGTGATAGTGTGATAGTGGTCCTGGCTACCATAGGTTGTGTAAACAGTGCATTATTTTATGCTATGTGTTATGTTGTGTCCAGGTCGGTTCTGTCTCCGTGTGTGGGGCATCCCGAAGCGCTGCCAGACCCGTTTGATTAAAAGGTATTGCTCTTCCTTCACTCGGTCTGTCAAGAGTGTGCAGCACTGTCATCAAGGCAAAGGGTGGCTACTTTGAAGAATCTAAAATATATTTTGATTTGTTTAACATTTTTTGGGTTACTACATGATTCCATGTGTTATTTCATAGTTTTGATGTCTTCACTATTATTGTACAATGTAGAAAATAGTAAAAATAAAGAAAAACCCTTGAATGAGTAGGTGTGTCTAAACTTTTGACTGGTACTGTATGTCAGCCACCACAGCTAATGAAGTCACTGAAGCCCTTAAAGAGTTAAAGTCAGTTTTGGAATGGGTGGTCAGTAATAAACTGCATAGTATTTGGTACAAATCATTCCCTAAGTTCTAGACCTCAACTGAGCATGGTAATGCTGTTGAACAAGTGGAGGAGACAAAATTAATTGGTGCACAGCTTTTACACCACACTCCACAAAGCAAGTTCTGCAGGCTATAGTTTTATCTTATATTGGTTATTGTCCAATCAAATGGTCTGCAAAGTAAGTACTGTAAAGTAAGACCTAGATAAGCTACAGCTGGCCCAGAACAGAGCAGCACGTCTTGCTAGTCATTGTAATCAGAGTGCTAATATTAATACTATGGATGCCAGTCTCTTTTGGCTAAGAGTGGAGGGAAGACTAACAGCATCACTTCATGTTTTTAGAAGAAACCAAATTGTTTGCATAGTCAACATACACACAGCACTGACACACACACTGACCCCACCAGACATGCCACCAGGGGGTCTTTTCACAATCCCCAGGTCCAGAACAAATTCAAGGAAACGTACAGTATTACACAGAGCCATGAGTGCATGGAACTCCATTCAATCTAAAAAAAAATAGCTAAAGAAACACTGGCATGTACAATATGTATAACTGTTCGATGCACATGCAAGCACACTACATGTTCATGTTTTTAAATGCATGTAAATTGTAAAGTCTTTCGTCTATCTTTTTATTTATTTTATATGTTGGACCCCAGCAAGACTAGCTGTCACCACTGGGATGGGCGAATGGGTATCCAATAAATCAAATCAAAATCAAATAACTTCCGCATGCTTAAAGTAATATCCCATGTCTACCTTTTAAAAATGTTTACCCCTCTACCAATAAGTGCCCTTTTTTGCAAGGTATTGGAAAACCTCCCTGGTCTTTGTGGTTGAATCTGTGTTTGAAATTCACTGCTCGACTGAGGGACCTTACAGACAAATGTATGCGTGGGATACAGAGATGAGGTAGTCGTTCAAAAAATCCCGGTAAATACTATTATTGCACACAGAGTGGGTCCATGCAACTTATGTGACTTGTTAAGAACATGTGTACTCCTGAAGTTATTTAGGCTTACCATAACAAAGGGGTTGAATACTTATTGACTAGTCATTTCAGCTTTTCATTTTAAATGAATTTGTAAACATTTTGAAAAACATAATTCCACTTTGACATTATGGGCTATTGCATGTAGGCTAGTGACAAAATAATCTACATTTAATGCATTTTACATTCATGCTGTAACACAACAAAATGAAAGGGTGTGAATAGTTTCTGAAGGCACTATACCATCTGCCATAGCAAATCACCATCACAGCTGTGGAATATATTATATTGTTATGTAGATGCATTTGTGGCCCATGGGGGGTGCTATTGACTCACCATCTCATGTGAGGGCTTTTCAGTGGGTTATCTGAATTCTATATTGTATAGCATTTTGTGTGCAGTAGGGTCACTGGCAACTTCCGTCTCAGAGTTGTTTACAGATGGGCTTTGTTAAGGGCACTACACACCCTACACAAAGAGAGTGACGGAGAGTCGTGTATGGTCCGTCCCAAAATTTGAGCCGCACTAAAGTATGTAGAACTATGTAGAAAATAACACTGTGTGTAGCGGCCTTGATGGGCCACGCACCCTCAGCGGGTTGTAAAAAAACTTTCGCTTTTTAGGGGAAAAGCTAAGAAGATGCAAAGCCTGAAAATGTGATGCTTTCTGTTTCTGCCAACCCTGCTCAGCCTGGAAAGTCAGGTTAGGGGTCACGGGGAAAAATTGAGCCATGCCCTTCGAACAGTTTTCCGACTTTTCTGAAGTACCCTCAAGTTTCACGCCCCTAAACAGACATAGGATTATAAGCTGCAACCACAAATATGCAAACACACACACCATACACACACACTCAGGGGAGACCATGTTTATAATGATCTGGATCTCGATGGCTTGAGGAAGTGTCATAGCGACTGGAGTAATTAGCATTATCTCAAGCATGTCATATCTCCCAAAATAACCTTATCATCTCACATCCAATATCTCCTATCGCACACAACTTGAATGTCTTAAAAGGGATTTAAACTATTTTATGACACACTGGGGTATTCATTGTTTGACACCACAGCCTCTGAGATAAAGGCTCCTGTATTTGTTATTCAAAACAACTCGAGCAGAATGAGGGAAGCTGCTCAAGGACATCTTCCGAACATCACCTTCTGTAGATTCATCATCCAAAGAGGGGAAATGTGCGCATCAGCTTTTGTAGCCTGTAATCCCCTCGCGTCCCCTGGCGACCGGTTCGCACATAAAACATTCAGGCAGCAAAGGCTTCAATTTCCTCCTTAACTACATTTAATGGCAAGAAGACGGGATAAAACTGGGCAAATATGCATACTTTCTTTATTAAACACCATTTTCCAATGTCTAGGAATGCTACTTCCTGATGTTCAGCCAATCAGATTGCAGCAGTCTGTTGTTAACCCCTGGCTGAATGTGTGGTGCAACATCAGGAAGTATGTTTTATGTAAGCACCAGTCGCCAGGGGATAGGAGTGTATTACCTGCTGTGCACCTCAAGTCCAGACGATAATAGAGATCCATGAAGTCCACTAGTGGCTGCCCAGGCTCGCTGGCACCCTTGAATAGCTTTTGGTTGAATCTAGAATCCCCCTTGGATTTAATTAATGATAAACTCTCTCTGGTACGGTGATAAGGCAACCCCAAATGGAAAACACATTGACCGGTGACCGCGAGGCGATTTAGGCCGAGATCCCATAATTAGGCTGGGGTTCCCCGAAAATGTCACTCAAGTCTGAAAATATTCATTATTAATGTCTCCTGTCTAACAGAGGCATCAAGTCTACAGGGAGATTGGGCTTGACAGAACACTGCAACTCCAGTGAGGATAGAAACGGTCAGTATTATCATCGGAGCCTGTTGTTGTAGGACAGGGTTTCCTAAACTCGGTGCTGGGGCCCACTCTGGGTGCACATTTTGTTTTTTGCCCTAGACAAATTATTCAAATAATGAAAGCTTGATAAGGAGTTGGATATTTGAATCAGCTATGCAGTGCTAGGGCAAAAACCAAACCTGAACCCAGGGGAGACCCCAGGGGAGACCCCAGGACCGAGGTTGGGAAACCCTGTTGTGGGCGAGGACTGAAGCATCTGTCAACTGCACCGTCATTCGCCCACTATGACAAGATACACTATTTATACAAAGGTATGTGGACACCACTTCAAATCAGTGCAATTGGCTATTTTAGCCACACATGTTGCTGACAGGTGTATAAAATTGAGCACACAGTCATGCAATCTCCCTAGAAAACATAGCAGTAGAATGTGACTTTCAACGTGGCACCGTCATAGGATGCCACCTTTCCAACAAGTCAGTTCATCAAATTTCTGCCATGCTAGAGCTGCCCCGATCAACTGTAAGTGCTGTTATTGTGAAGTGGAAACGTCTAGAAGCAATAACGGTGGAGAAGGAATAATGGTCTGGGGCTGTTTTTCATGGTTCGGGCAAGGCCCCTTAGTTACAGTGAAGGGAAATCTTAACGCTGTAGCATACAATGACATTCTACATAATTCTGTGCTTACAATTTTGTGGAAACAGTTTAGGGAAGGCCCTTTCCTGTTTCAGCATGACAATGACCCCGCGCACAAAGCGAGGTCCATACACAAATGGTTTGTTGAGATCGGTGTGGGGACGCGAACAACAGGTATAGGCCAATTAAAAAAATGTTCTTTATTGTAAACAAAACTATTAACTTTAAACTGAGAAAAAGGAATGAGGTGTGGAAGTGTCATAACGTAAGGTGTATGTAAAGTGCATGAATCTGTGTGTGTGAATGACTGAGTGAAAACTATGCAAAACTACAACGGCACAAACAAAACAGGATCATACCTGGAGGAGCAGAGAGAGGTGATTAGTGACAGTTTAAAGACTCTGATCCCAGGTGACTCCAATCACTAACGACCCTCCTCTGCCTGCAGGAGGAACCGCCCCTGCAATGCAGAGGAGGAGCCGTGACAACCGGCCTGCACTGAAATCTGACCTCAACCCTATCGAACACCTTTGGGATGAATTGAAACACAGACTAATCGCCCAACATCAGTGCCCGACTTCACTAATGCTTTTGTGGCTAAACGGAAGCAAGTTACCGAAGCAATGTTCAAACATCTAGTGGACAGCCTTCGACGATGTTCGACGAGTAGTTGTCCCCATACTGTCGGTAATGTAATGTATACTTTATAGTGCTTGAAGGGGAAGCAGAAAGCCCAGTGGAGTGAGGCACAGATCAGTGCCTGTCTGTCTGCATCTCTCTATCTAAAGGGCACCGAGAGCCTGCAACTTCAGCTCCTGCAAAACAGAAATTAAATGAATGCTTTTGTTTCCAAAACAATCTATGCTCACCTGTATGTTTTGTATGGTATTTTTATTTATATTTATTATGGATCCCATTAGCTGCTGCAGCTACTCCGTTCCTGGCATCCAGCGTTACAATACATTCACAACAGATTTCAAAACGCATTAAGGTGTGCCCTCAGGCCCCTACTCTACAACATAAAATCAATGTGTACGTTTGTGCAGTGAGTATGTTGTGTTTGTCTGTGCCTATGTTTGTGTTGCTTCAGTCCCTGATGTTCCATAAGATGTGTTTTTATCTGTTTTGTTAAATGGAATTTTACTGCTTGCATGATTTACTTGATGTGGAATGGAGTTCCATGGCTCTATGTAGTACTGTGCTCCTCCCATAGTCTGTTTTGGATTTGGGGACTGAGCTGTGTGCCAGGAGTTCAAACAGAAAGCTTGATGCATTCTCACAAATACATGCAGTGATGAAGTCCATCTCTCCTCCACTTTGAGCCAGGAGAGATTGACATGCATATTATTTATGTTAGCTTTCTGTGTACATCTAAGGGCAAGCCGTGCTGCCCTGTTCTGAGCCAATTGCAACTTTCCTTAGTCCCGCCTTATGGCACCTGACCAAACGACTGAACAGCAGTCCAGGTGCAACAAAACTATTTATTTTCATTTCACTTTTATTTAACCAGGCACGTCAGTTAAGAACAATTTATTTGATGGCCTACCCTGATGATGGCCTACCCTGGCCAAACCCTAAACCGGATGACGCAAGGACAATTGTGCGGCGCTCTATGGGACTCCCAATCGTGGCCAGTTGTGATGCAGCCTGGAATCGAACCAGGGTCTGTAGTGACACCTTCAGCACTGAGATGCAGTGCCTAAAGCTTTATTATGGACAGACTTTTCCTCATCTTCGCTACTGTTGTATCAATATGTTTTGACCATGACAGTTTACAATCCAGGGTTACTCCAAGCAGTTTAGTCACCTCAACTTTCTCAATTTCCACATGGTTCCATACAAGATTTAGTTGAGGTTTAGGGTTTAGTCCCAAATACAATGATTTTAGTTTTTGAAATATTTAGGACTAACTTTTTCCTTGTCACCCATTCTGAAACTACGTGTATAGTGTTGAGTCATCAGCATTTCTAGACAAACTTGCTTTACTCAAAAAGCAAATGGAAGATATGGCAATATTGTCCACTGTTCTTCTCAGTAATTTTCCATCCAAGTTGTCAGGCCCTGGTGGCTTGTCATTGTTGAGACAACAACAATTGTTTCACCTCTTCCACACTCTTTACGGAATTCAAAATTACAATGCTTATCTTTCACAATTTGGTCAGATATACTTGGGTGTGTAGTGTCAGCGTTTGTTGCTGGCATGTCATGCCTAAATTTGCTAATCTTACAAATTAAAAAATAATTTAAGTAGTTGGAAAAGTAGGTTTTGTGATGAATGAGCCATCTGATTCATTGAATGATGGAGTGGAGTTTACGTTTTTCCCAAGATTTCTTTTCAGTTGCTCCAAAGCTTTTTACTATCATTCTTGGTCATTTATTTTTGTTTCATAGTGTAGTTTCTTCTTTTTATTCAGTTTAGTCACATGATTTCTCAATTTGCAGTACGTTTGCCAATCTGTTGTGCAGTCAGACTTATTTGCCATTTCTTTAGCCTCATCCCTCTCAACCATAACATGTTTCAATTCCTCACCAATTTAAATGTTTACATGTTTTTACAGTTATTTTTTTAATGGGTATTAGTAACTGGGATGAGCAATTTCATAAATGTCTCAAGTGCAACATCTGGTTGGTTCTTATTACACACCACGGACCAACAAATATTATTTGCTTCAACGACATTGGAATCACCTCTTATACACTCTATTAGGCCCAGCGTTTGGAACTTTGGTTTTCCTAGATACGGCTAATATATTGTGATCACCACACCCAATGGATTTGGATACTGCGTTCAAGCTAATTTCTGCAGCATTTAGTAAAGATGTTGTCACAAATCCCGCCGAAGATGGTGCCTCTTCCTGTTCGGGCGGCGCTCGGCGGTCGTCGTCGCCGGCCTACTAGCTGCCATCGATACCCTTTCCTTTTGTTTCTGTTAGTTGGGTCTAATTGGTTACACCTGTTTTGAGTTGAGTTTTGTTTGTAGGCTATTTAAGGGCACTGGTTAATGTGCAGGCTTGTTCTCTGTTTTATGGTGTTGGTTGATTATTGTGATCTCTATTTTTCCGGACAGTTTTGTCCTGTTTATTTGGACGGGTTGTTTCATGCGCCCTTGGGTTTTGCATGTCCGTTTTTCCGCTGTCATTGCAATAAAAGATCCACCTATGGAACTACCTGCTCTCTGCACTCGACTTCTCCACCTGCCATTCATAGAAGTCATAACAAATGTGATCAATACATGTAGATGATTTCATTCCTGTGCTGTTTAACTACCATGAGTAGGTTGACTGATAACCTGAACCAGGTTGCAGGCACTAGTTACAGTTTGAAGCTTTCTCTTTAGTGAGCAATCCAGAAAATGTACTTCTCTGGTGATATCACATACATTATCAACCATTTCACACGTTATCCAGATACTGACTGTTAGCACTTGGTGGTTTACAGCAGCTTCCCACCAGAAAGGGCTTTAGGTGAGGCAGATGAACCTGTAGCCATATTACTTCAGCAGTATTTAACATGAGATCCTCTCTAAACTTTACAGGAATGTGGTTCTGAATATAAACGACCACCCCTCCACCTCTGGCATTTGTCTTTTCTGTATATCTCATAACCATATATTGCTACCACTATCATCAAATGTATTATCTAAGTTTGTTTCAGAGATTGTCAGAATATGAATGTCATCTGTTACTAGCAAATTATTGATTTCATGAACCTTGTTTCTTAAGCTACATAAACTCAGCAAAAGAATAAACGTCCTCTCACTGTGTGTAAATATTTGTATGAACATAACAAGTTTCAACAACTGAGACAAACTGAACAAGTTCCTGAGACAAAGATATCCCTGCCGGCCAAACCCTCTCTAACCCGGACAACTCTGGGTTCGAGCCCAGAATCTGTCGCAGCCGGCCGCGACCCGGAGGCCCACGGGGTGGCTCACAATTGGCCCAGGGCCGTCCGTGTTAGGGAATGTTTGGCCGGCAGGGATATCTTTGTCTCATCGCGCACTAGCAACTCCGGTGGCGGGCTTCCTCCGGTGTTTCCTCTGGCACATTGGTGTGGCTGGCTTCCGGGTTGGATGGGCATTGTGTCAAGAAGCAGTGCGGCTTGGTTGGGTTGTGTTTCGGAGGATGCATGGCTCTCGACCTTCGCCTCTCCCGAGTCCGTACGGGAGTTGCAGCGATTAGACAAGACTGTAACTACTACAAATTGGATACCACAAAATTGGGGAGAAAAAAGGGCTAAAAAAACAAACATTTTTTTAAATATATACCTAGGGATTAGAAGAATACTATATAGATCCATATATATTACACTACACACATATCCACTCTGCTCTATGGTTCTGCCATATGCGTGTTCACTCTTCCCTTTTGGAACCATCTTAATAATACATGCCAAGACAAATTAATATGTATAGAAAGGAGTCTTGCAGGGGGAAAACCAACTCAATACCTATTATTAATTCAGGTAGGATGGATGGTGTTCTGACAAGCTCGTGGACTTGATGTTCTATACACAAGGCCTTAGGAGAAGGTGGAGGCTCATGAGCGCAAATCGTGTGTTGTAACATTTGGTTTCCCCGAGCAAAACAGGGGAAGAGAGCATGCAGACAAATTGCATTTGGAACGCTCTAACTGGCTTTTGGGAAGAACTTCCAGGTCCTCGCTGCTAGGATTCAACCTGGAGGGGCAACCTCTATTTTGTTATAAAAATGGCTTCTATAGACACACACACACACACACACGTATGTATGCTCACCCAGACAAGCACACATTCTCACACATGCAGACACACATACACCTGCCTCTATAATTAGATTAGTAAAAATAAAAATAAACTGTTTTATTTAACCTGTATTTCACTAGGCAAGCCAGTTAAGAACAAATTCTTATTTACAATGGCGGCCTACGCCGGCCAAACCCGGACGAACCTGAGCCAATTATGCGCTGCCCTATGGCACTCCCAATCACGGCTGGTTGTGATACAGCCTTCATTAAGTCTGTATACCTCATTAAGATGATCCCAAGAGTGTGTATCTCTGTAAGTCTGATGATTTGCCTTGGCCAGGGCTAAGAGGGAAGACAACCAGCATCACAAAAGGTGGCCTCAAGTCACTTACGGTGTCAGGCATCTCTCCAGTTATGGCTGGCCACAGGCATAATGGAGTGTAGCAGTTGCGTTTTGCTCTGTGTGTGTGTGTGCGTGATAGAGTGTGTGTGTATGTATGTGAGAAAAGGAGAGAGCGAGCGAGAGAGAGAGAGAGAGTGTGTACCTCTGAGACTTCATGTCCGGAGGCTGGCAGGCTGAAGGTTCCTCATGTGGCTGGGGACTTTGATTAGCAGTTTACTCACACTCACACTCATGCTACATACCACATCTACACACATTGCATATACAAGCAGCTTACCGGTATATAGCCTTGAAGCGCCAGTGAGAAGAACTCTATTCAATAAAACTCTATTCTCAATTATTCAGATTACTTTTATTTTTTATTTAAAAATATCATCCAAGCATTTACAGAGTAGTAAAACAAATCAATCTATGCAACTGTTAACAGCCTTTACAGAAAATTAAGAAATATATTGATTTTTATTCATAGAATTATAAAAACAAAAAAAGAGAGAGCGAGAGAGGCCAGAGGGGTGGGAGGTGGAAAATGTTCAGCAGATCCTGATAACCCCCTTTGGTAGCATTCCTAGCTGAGTGACAGCAGAGTTAACCAATTAGAGGCTCTGGGACTGGTCTGGTCCGCCCATGTGAAGGACAAACAGCCAATGCCCTGGCGCCTTCGGACTGATACTCCTTTGGGACTCCCAATGTGGTGTTCTATCCCATGAGGCTTTGCAAAATTGGGCACAGAGAAGAGCATCGTGGATTTGGTGGTGTTATAGAGATCTCCATCACCCTGGAGACGAGTCACCCTCTCTGTCATCCATACAGAGAGGCTGTTTCCTCAGTGTCACAGCCTGCTCTGCAGCCTGAGCTCTATGATTTTACTTCTGTGTCCTAATAATACAGCCAGGGCTCTATGCCAGTGTTTCTCAACCTTATTTATACCTGGGACCAGCAAACTGTTTACATTATAACTAGCTCTTAAGAACGGACTAAACCAAGGCCAGTTAACCATCGCAGGGACCGGTGAGCAACGTCTCAGGGACCAGTACCGGTCTCCATAATACAGTGTCCTAATAATTCAGCCTGAGCTCAATGCTGTTTCTTCTGTGTCCCTGTGATGTCCTCCCCCGTGTCCCCGTAATGCTCTATGTGATCATGATGCCTTCGAAGCCACAGAACTTCCAGCGTTTCTCCAGGCTGGCGCCTACTCCCGTCAACTCCTGTCTGAAGGTACAGGGCAGCCGACCCAGTAGAGCATCCACCTCCCCTGTATTTATCTGAAAACACACACACACACACACACACACACACACACACACAATGTAAATACACAAATTTGATAAATACACTCCCACATGTACAAACACAACACAACGTTAACACACAGATCTGACACACACTCCTACAAACTCAAAAAGAGCCACACATCTCTGAAAAATGGATCTGATTGACAAACAATAAACGCACCCACACACACACACACACACACACACACACACACACACACACACACACACACACACACACACACACACACACACACACACACACACACACACACACACACACACACACATCACAAACCCACACCTACATATGCAATAGCACCACATTGGCATATAGCATCACTTTAAAAAGGTGAGATTACACAAAACAATGACAGCAGGAGGCACTGTATAATTTTATGCAGAGAAAAAACACATTTGTAAGAACCAGATTGGTAAACCTGTCAGTATGCATTAAGCATTAGCGTAGATATGTGTGTATCACCATTAACAATGTAGCAGTGCATCATGAACACAGTAGATAAGTAGAGAGTAATGTTGTTATTGGTGAATTCAGCCAGTACTGTTGACAAAGCCCTGTGGGCTTGTTGTGTGGTGTTACAGAGAGGTAGCGTGGGAACAAAAACATCCTCAGACAGAGTGGAAAAGCCAAAAGGATAGAGAAGGAATGAGTCAGTGTGGTGAAGGCGCAGAGGTTTTAATGAGTTGGCGGGGGGAGTGGTCATACAATATATTCACGAGGGCCTCCTCATGGAGGTAGCAGTAAGAGTAGTCATGTCTAAAGACCTCAGGGTGGAGGTGGGCTGGTGGTCCCATAGTCCTTCATCTGATGGCCTCATCATGGAGGTAGAGTGAGAGTGGCCATATATTATATCTGAAGGCCTCCTTGCGGTGGTGGCAGTGAGTGTAGTGGTCATATACACCGTGTACAAAACATTATTTTGTCCAGCCTGATTTAGGCAAGGCATGGCTACTTTGCCCCTCTGGGTTTCCACCAGCCATGTTATCGGATAGAGGTTTGGGACGGCACGATAGATCGAAAAGAGACGTTATTCATACACTGAGTGTACGAATCTTTAGGAACACCTTTCATTGGGGCATGGACTCTACGAGGTGTCGAAGCTTCATGTTGACTCCAATGCTTTCCCTTCTGAATACACACAGGAAATTGCTAAGCTCGAGTTCTTGACACACACAAACCGGTGCTCCTGGCACATACTATCATACCCCGTTCAAAGGCACTTCAATCTTTTGTCTTGCCCATTCACCCTCTGAATGGCACATACACAATTCATGTCTCAAGGATTAAAAATCCTTGTTTAACCTGTCTCCTCCCCTTCGTCTACATTGATTGAAGTGGATTTAACAAGTGAAATCAATAACGGGTCCAAACATTTCACCTGGTCAATCTATGTCATGGAATGTTTTGAACACTCAGTGTATGTGGTTGAGAGAAAGGAAAATAATCTCTCTGGCAGACGACAACAGAGGTGTGAGAGCCAAGGAAGGCCCCTGAGGAGCCCGACATGTGGAGATGGGTGTTTAAGCGAAGCGTCAGAATAAATGAAAAAGCTCAGCTCTGTCAGGGAGAGACAGGAATGATCCAGATCTAACAGGTCTCAGTGTCCAGGGAAATTACACGCAGACACTTCCTCAAGAACACTGGGGATACAAGGAAATGTCCTATATTCATGTATATGGTAGCTACAGAGATTGGAGGCAGTGGGACTTGCCTTTGCTTCAACCCCAACTCTAACCTGGGGATCAGCATCAATGAGAGGGGCCTTCCTGCACCAGGGGGATCAAATTTGATGAGAAGGATCTGGCTATGTGAGGAAACTCTTGCTGCACGATGGGGCTCTGCTGTCAAAAGGGGATGATTCACATTTCATTTGGGGGAGGCTGACTGCACCAGGGTGCTCCAACTGCACCGTGTGGCCCTGGAATACATCAGGACAATACTGTATGACAGCCCAGTAGGGGTGTTTATTCCAAGTTTGTGCTCTGTGTGTGTGTTAATATAATAATAATAATATATGCCATTTAGCTGACCGGTGCTGTGTTGTGCCAGGATGGCTCTATTGCTCAGCTTGCTGTGTCTGTGTGTGTCTGTGTGTGTCTGTGTGTGTCTGTGTGTGTCTGTGTGTGTCTGTGTGTGTCTGTGTGTGTGTGTCTGTGTGTGTCTGTGTGTCTGTGTGGTGCCAGGATGACTGTGTGTGTGCTTGCATGTGCATGCTGGAATGTGCGCCAGGATGGCTCCTGCTGCTCATCATGACATGCTGCGTGTGTGTCAGTAGCTAGATTTTTCTACGAATGTTCAAAAATCGGCATAATATTATTTTTTTTTTGCATTTTCCCCACCAGAGATGTGTTTCCATCAAACAGACTTTTTGCGTATAAAAGGCTGTGATTGATGACGTAGTGCACATTAAGACAATTTTGTGGTTAAATTCCCATGTACTGAATAAAAAAACACAAGTTAAATGGGTATCCATCGCATTTTCAACTCTACTGATGGTTTTGTCACAAAAGCTGTTATGTAAAATAGCAAATGTGCCCACTCTGGTCTTGGCACGTGTGCTCTAGCCAACAGCCCGCAGAGTGGGTATGCTATCTACACAATAAGATTATTATGGATGAGATCATTTGTATTTGCCAAACGGCAGCCAAGCATCGATCATCATGTCACCAGAATAAGACCCTTGATACACCCTTGCATTTTCACCACCCTGTAAAGTTCATCATAACTTATTTCATCTGTAGCCTAATAAACTGCATGCTTTCCCAAGTCATAGTGGGAGGACCACACAACATATTATCACATCACTCCAAGTTTACTTCCATGTGATGGTTATCATATCAATATTTCCGCATGAAGGCGTTTCCACCGCCATTTCTCACTTAATACATTTTACCAACACAAGAATATAACTCCATTTCTCGCATAATACACTACCCAACAAAAATATAGGGAACACTAAAATAACACATCCCTAGATCTGAATGAATGAAATATTCTTATTAAATACTTTTTTCTTTACATAGTTGAATGTGTTGACAACAAAATCACACAAAAATCAAAATCACACCACACCATGACTAACCCACCACCAAAACGGTCATGCTGGAGGATGTTGCAGGCAGCAGAACGTTCTCCACGGCGTCTCCAGACTGTCACATGTGCTCAGTGTGAACCTGCTTTCATCTGTGAAGAGCACAGGGCACCAGTGGCGAATTTGCCAACCTTGGTGTTTTCTGGCAAATGATAAACGTCCTGCACGGTGTTGGGCTGTAAGCACAACCCCCACCTGTGGACGTCGGGCCCTCATACCACCCTCATGGAGTCTGTTTCTGACTGTTTGAGCAGACACATGCGCATTTGTGGCCTGCTGGAGGTCATTTTGCAGGGCTCTGGCAGTGCACCTCCTGCTCCTCCTTGCACAAAGGCGGAGGTAGCGGTCCTGCTGCTGGGTTGTTGCCCTCCTACGGCCTCCTCCACGTCTCCTGATGTACTGGCCTTTCTCCTGGTAGCGCCTCCATGCTCTGGACACTACGCTGACAGACACAGCAAACCTTCTTGCCACAGCTCGCATTGATGTGCCATCCTGGATGAGCTGCACTACCTGAGCCACATGTGTGGGTTGTAGACTCCGTCTCATGCTACCACTAGAGTGAAAGCCCCACCAGCATTCAAAAGTGACCAAAAAAATCAGCCAGCAGAAGCATAGGAACTGAGAAGTGGTCTGTGGTCCCCACCTGCAGAACCACTTCTTTATTGGGGGGGTGTCTTGATATTTGCTTATAATTTCCACCTGTTCCATTTGCACAACAACATGCAAAATGTATTGTCAATCAGTGTTGCTTCCTAAGTGGACAGTTTGATTTCACAGAAGTGTGATTGACTTGGAGTTACATTGTGTTGTTAAAGTGTTCCCTTTATTTTTTTGAGCAGTGTACATTTTACCAACACAAAATGATCCCACCACGTCGAACTAACACATTGTCTGTCGACATTTATACAATTGTACCGGCATTTCCTATTGCAGCCCAGGCGTGACCTTTTCCATGTGTCAGGAAATTCATCCACATGAGATGGTTGGATGGAAACCTGGTTAGTGTCAGTGTGTGTGTGTGTGTGTGTGTGTGTGTGTGTGTGTGTGTGTGTGTGTGTGTGTGTGTGTGTGTGTGTGTGTGTGTGTGTGTGTGTGTGTGTGTGTGTGTGTGTGTGTCAGCCTGTGCCAGCAGTACCTTGGTGTTCAGCTGCTGTAGGTAGGAGCAGATGTACTCGATGCTGGCTCCAAACGGATGGACATGGAGGAATGCAGAGATGATCCCTGAGGAAGGAGAAAGAGATACCTCAATAAAGTATCAATTAAACTGGCATTAGCATTACTGTATACTTATAACTCTATAACCATTATATATATAATGGTTGATTCACCCATCTTATCACACAGTAGTATAGGCTATTACTTTAGAACTATAACTCAAACACTAAAGTTATACTACGGTATGATCCCATTCAGTCTGAGTGTTCATTAACCCATTTGTCCAACATGAAAGCCAATGAGAACATGCCATCCAAAGTATCAAACTGTAGACCATTAACGTAAAGCTAATCTACAGCTAACTAATAACATTACGTTTGAATGTTGATTCATTCACCGGTCTGTCCAACATGACAGCCAGCGAGAACCTCACATTCAAGAGACCACTCTACTTAACTCATCTTGTCTGACTGAAGTGAAAATCTATCTGTACTCTTCAAGTGTGTCTGTCTTCCCCAAAACACTCCCAGCTCTGTGGAAGACCTGTGTTTAAACCGTCCAGATCAAGAGAAGGGTTTAATGAAGACTTTGATGCTGCTCTGCACATTAAAGCTTCTCTGATCAGAGCAGCATGGGGCTTCACGCCCGCACTCACGCACACACACAAAGGCGTTTCGCTCATCCCAACACTAACATCTGCTATCAGCTAATTGATATGATGATGCACTACTGATAGTCCTAAACCTCTGTGTAATAACATGAGCCCACTGAGGAGCCAGCTCAGAAAACAGACACACCAGGTGAGACACTGGAGGAGAACAACTGTGATCAGATGTGTGTTTTAATGCCTGGGCTTGGACCAATGATATAGAGAAAAGCATATCTTGAAATCAGTCTATATACTTTGAATGGGTCCAAAAGCCTTCAAAATGTCCAAATAATTTATAGCAAATGAATCAGAACTGTATGTTTAGTTGTAAAGGGACTTGTGGAGAAAGCAGTAGCCGCTCTGTTCCAAAGCCTAGTTATCTAAAGTTCATATTGATGCTAATTGACAATGCTAACGTTGTAGTTGGTGATGTCTACAGTATCATTTTCTAAATGAATGTGTAATTATAGCCTAGCCTAGATATTCAGCCACTCCCCGAGAAACATGGAAGTTCAATAGAAAGTGCTTTGTTATTATCAAACTTCAAGTCTTGGAAAAGGCCTTGCATCTGCTCTTTCCTTCTCTATGTCTTTGTTTTGATCAGAGTTTAGTCATCCGTTTTCTCTTCTTTTTAAAGACAATGTTATGCATACAAACTGCATCATTCTGGCTGTTTTTCTGCCTGCTTAAACGCTGAATAGGTCAGATACACATAAAACATGAAATGACCCCGGAAATCGATAAAAACATTGCCCAGAGATGCACATACAGATGCACATATACAATATATATATATATATATATATATATATATATATATACACATTTTGCCATCTAGAAGGACAGACAAAGCCGTTAAAGATGAGTTCACTTTTGAGCCAATGTCCTTTTTTCTCTGCGGTGCTCACTTCATCTTCAAACAAGATGTAATTTAGAACAATTCTGACAGAGAACACCCAGAATCCTCAGCAGCCATCTACTTCACTGAGCAGCCAAAGTGGGCCGGCATGGAGGGAAGGAGCGCCTCATTGACTACCTAACCAACTATGCCAAATATATGATCATTCCAGAATAACACCACTGTGGGACAGGACAGGTAACTCCCACTACCACACAATAGTGTGCATCCTGCCATCTGGCACAGGCCTAATCGTAATGCCACTAATAACTTTCCCTTGTATCTCAGCAAGACCTTACTTTCGTAAAACCAATTTGATCCAGGACCAACCATTCCCCATGGAAAGAACCCTCCACTGAAGTGGAGAATGTGCCATAAAACTATGCTTAAGGCCTCAGTAAACCAGACATTGAAAACATGTGAACCAGCCCAGAGAACTGGGAATAACCAGGGGAGGAAAACCAGGCTTTCCACAAGAAAACAGCTTTGATGATTGTGGATAGTTTCGCTAACAATAACCAGTTAAATGAACAAGCAGTGTATGAACAAGCAGGGTCTTTTTCCTAGAGTGGATAGCGCTAGGGGAATGTTCTCCATTGTACGTACAAATGTTGTTAGAAGGTTGTAGTAATGTTGTCTGAACATTCCAACAAGCAAGGCTTCTTCCTCAGAGTTTACCGGACTAAGGTTGCAATAATGTTTGGTGAATGTGTCGCAGGGCTTCTCTGAGTGGACAGGAATTGGGGGAATCTTCTCCTCCAACTCGGTTAATATAACATTATAGTAATGTTGTTAGGTGAACATACCAACTAGCAAGGCTTCTCTCTCAGAGTGAACAGGATTGGAGGGACTCTTCTCCGGGGGCAGACTCTCCTTCTCCTGACTGCAGGACACCACTTCTAACGCTGAAGCCTCCTACAGTAAAGGAGTTGAAAACACTGTTAGACTGGTAGAGGACACACAAACACACTGTGACGAATCTGGCTGTTGCATGTCACATACATTTTTTTTAAAAATATGACTGGAACAGACTTCCTCAAAATCTTGAGTTGTATTATTAGGTCTAACAATGTGCAAATACTCCTTACTCATCCTTGCATTCTCTCAGAGAGGAAAAAGTAACGCGATAGGGATAACTAAGTCCCAAATCTGTCTTCTCCAGCAGGTGGCGGTTTTTTGTTTATTTTCACTCACCAAGCCAGGATTTTATTTATTTACCCTTATTTTACCAGATAAATTGACAGAACACATTTGCATTTACAACAACGATCTGAGAGATAGTTAAAGGGGATAGTAAAGGTGGCCATGATGGTATGAGGGCTGGATTGGGAATTTAGCCAGGACACCGGGGTTAAAACCGTACTGTTACGATAAGTGCCATGTGATCTTTAGTGACCACAGACAGTAAGGACACCCGTTTAACATCCCATCCGAAAGACGGCACCTTAGACAGGGCAATATCCCCAATCACTGCCCTGGGGCATTGGGATATTTTTTTTTAGACAAGAGGAAAGAGAGCCTCCAACACCACTTCCAGCAGCATCTGGTCTCCCATCCAGGGACCCGAGCAGGACCAACCCTACTTAGCTTCAGAGGCAAGCCAGCAGTGGGATGCAGGGTGGTTTGCTGCTGAAAATAAAAGAAGAGTGTGTCGAATTTGGTTAACAAAAATTGTAATGGCTTACTTTGCTATGTGTGGCTTATTTGATCGAATATAAGTTTCGTAATGATTTGTTTTTTTTACGAGTGTACTGATATAAGTAGGACATGTGGTATGCTGGCAACTTTGAGAAAAACACTTAATATCGGAGTTGTGCCTGGTCATCACTAGTTGCCACAGTCATAAGATCCGCCTATTTCTCCAATTTCAATCATTAAAATGTGATTTACCACACTGCTAACCGTAACCCTAACCTTAAATTATGACCAAAAAGTACATTTTAGTTTTCATGATTATCTATGATAGAGCCACTTTCTGCGGCTGTGGTAACTAGTGGAAACCGTTGTGCCGGTTGTTCACACGGGTATCTGCCCTCTCATTGGCTAGAATGGTCCCAGCAGATCATGCCTCCTCCAAACTGCCTGACATGTTTTAAGACATTTATTTTCATAGAGTATGTGGTCAATATTATGGATAATCTGTGATACTACCAAACCTTTATGCACCTGTATCTAATAAGCAGGCTAACTTGGTGGGAGGGCTTTCAATTAACACCATTAGCCTAGCCCATCCAAACACACATGAAACAACCAAAGAATATAATTATTTTAAAAGTTTGTAACTGGAATAACTCAGCTGGTACCTGGATTATATAGAAACAAACATTCAATAAATACAATTATAATATGGGGAACACACACACACACACATTCTTGTTTATATAACCTTGTGGGGACACACAATTCAGTCCCATTCAAAATCCTACTTTCCCTAACCCCTAATCCTAAACCCTTACCCTAACCGTAACCAAAAAACCTAACCTTAACCCTAAACCTAACCGTAGCTCCTAACCCTAAAACTAACCCTAGCTCCTATGTATTTATTTTATTTAACCCTAACCCTAAACCCAAACCTAATCCTAACTCCATAGAAATAGCATTTTTTGTTCGTTTACTATTCTTGTGGGGACTTCTGGTAGAGTTAAACACGTCCACACACACAGTTAATATAGTTTAGTAATTTTATATGACATTCAGCTTAGTTTCAGTTAGTTTTTAGACTTAATTTATATGATTTAGTTTGAGTTTTAGTGTTCGCGACAGAAAGTAGCCTTTGCGTGGGAGGCTAGGAGCCATTTATGTGTTGTAGGCCTATAGTCCGTTTTTTTGTAACTTCTTGACCCTGGGGGGAAGTAATACATAAGGTCCTCCTGTCCTCCTCCCAGAGCGCTAAGAACCTTGGCGTGATCCTGGACAACACCCTGACGTTCTCAACTAACATCAAGGCGGTGTCCCGTTCCTGTAGGTTCATGCTCTACAACATCCGCAGAGTACGACCCTGCCTCACACAGGAAGCGGCGCAGGTCCTAATCCAGGCACTTGTCATCTCCCGTCTTGATTACTGCAACTCGCTGTTGGCTGGGCTCCCTGCCTGTGCCATTAAACCCTACAACTCATCCAGAACGCCGCAGCCCGTCTGGTGTTCAACCTTCCCAAGTTCTCTCACGTCACCCCGCTCCTCCGCTCTCTCCACTGGCTTCCAGTTGAAGCTCGCATCCGCTACAAGACCATGGTGCTCGCCTACGGAGCTGTGAGGGGAACGGCACCTCAGTACCTCCAGGCTCTGATCAGGCCCTACACCCAAACAAGGGCACTGCGTTCATCCACCTCTGGCCTGCTCGCCTCCCTACCACTGAGGAAGTACAGTTCCCGCTCAGCCCAGTCAAAACTGTTCGCTGCTCTGGCCCCCAATGGTGGAACAAACTCCCTCACGACGCCAGGACAGCGGAGTCAATCACCACCTTCCGGAGACACCTGAAACCCCACCTCTTCAAGGAATACCTAGGATAGGGTGTAAGGGTAAGTAATCCTTCTCACCCCCCTTCTCCCCCAACAAGATTTAGATGCAAGTGGCTGTTCCACTGGTTGTCATAAGGTGTATGCACCAATTTGTAAGTCGCTCTGGATAAGAGCGTCTGCTAAATGACTTAAATGTAAATGTATGTAAATGTGATGGGCGAGGACCATAGACTTGGATAGACATAACATCTCTGTATCGGTGTCATGACGGCGTCTGTGTGCATTGAGGCCATCTCCATCTTAAAATAGTACAACTCCATCTGGGTCATTGGGTCATGCCAACCATGTTATCAGGAGGATCAGCCAATGAAGTTGGAAGTCCCGCCCAGTTGACTAAATCTAAACAGCAAAAGCCCTGAATGGCGTTGCCCATGCTAACACAGGCTTTTGGCCACTAGAGGACTCCATACAACTTTGCTCAATGGAGATGGAGCCACTGATGAGGGAAGCAGAGCCTTTTGTACTGGTATTTCCACAGCTCACAGGTGACACTAAATGCTCTGCCAGGTTGACCATCCAGCTGGACAGTGACATCAAACACAATCTTTGATGCGAGGAAGCTATATTTCTGAAGCACTTTGGTCGAGATGATTCATCGTGCTGGCATCTTCCTGGGGTCCTGCTGCCCCACGGCTGTTCTAGGCTCTAATTACTGAAGTACAAAAGGCTCTGCTTCCCTCATCAGTGGGTAAAGTGGCAGTCACATCTTTACGTCCATCAGGCAACATGCTGCAGGGGTTGGCACAAGGTTGGCTGCCATAGGATTCAGTATGAATGCGAGCGCTGATGCAGTGACTTCAGGAGGACCTGTGCCAACTGTTTTACCACAGTAGTTGACTGCAACTGTGCCTCAAGGTGGAGAATGCACGGCACCAGATCAGACAGCAACTGTCTATCAGTTTGAAGTTTGTCGGTGTGAATTGCGAACAGATCCAGGAACTTCACAAGCTGCTCTAGCTTGGCCCAGTCATTGGTCGGCAAGTTGGTAAAAGTTTGAAAAAAAAAACTTGAATACCACTTGATTTTTATCCAAATATTAGAAGAAAAAACGACAATTTAACATAATCTTTATTTTTTAGTATTTTCTTTACATAGTTTTAGTAGTTTTAGTTTAATTTCAGGTTACTAAATATATTTTCTAATTGTTGTTTTTATTTTAGTTTCAGTTTTTGTTGACGATAATAACCTCGACATACACACAAAGTTAATGCCGTTAATGATTTTATTGATGTCATTAATCGAATCTCCTTTTTTTCACCGAACGGGCCCTTTTAAGCGTATGTGTTTCCTCACAGACACTGCACTCGGTGGCAACTGCTGTTATGTAGCGCTGTCTGTTTGAAGAATCCACTATGCTCACAGGTTCGACTTACAGAGAGCTCAATCAAACACATTCCCAGACATTTCTTTAGATAACAGCCACAAGATCATTTGTCCAGAATAGCTAGCTAATTATAATAACGTTAGCTCACTAGCTAACCAAACTAATGTTTACAATGCCATTTGGCTGAATGCCTCTTGATATAACTAACTTCCTGTCACGCCTTGGTCTTAGTATTTTGTGTTTTCTTTAATTATTTGATCAGGCCAGGGTGTGACATGGGTTTATGTTATATTGTATGTTCGTATTGGGGTTTGTAGTATTTGGGATCGCGGCTGATTAGGGGTGTTGTATAGGCTTGGCTGCCTGAGGCGGTTCTCAATCAGAGTCAGGTGATTCTCGTTGTCTCTGATTGGGAACCGTATTTAGGTAGCCTGGGTTTCGCTTTGGATTTTGTGGGTGATTGTTCCTGTCTCTGTGTAGTTTCACCAGATAGGCTGTAATTAGGTTTCACGTTCCGTTTGTTGTTTTGTATTTTGTATCGTTATTTCATGTGTCACTTTTCCTATTAAAGTCATGAGTAACCACTACGCTGCATTTCGGTCCGACTCTCATTCTACAAACGAAGAACGCCGTTACACTTCCCACAACTATTTTAATCAGAACAGGACATCCATTCCATTTAGCTACCGTTTTTGTTATAGGTCTCAGGTCAAAAGATTTATCGCAATTGTCCCAGTTCTAGTTGTAGTAGCTTGTGGACTAGTGCATGTTGAAGTCGCCTAGGCTAGATCTAATGATTGTTTTAGCCTACATTAATTCAGACCGGGCTGACCTGTTGTCATTGTTTTCTGTGGAATTCATAACACTGTTGGGCAAGTTTAAATGCTCTTTGTTCTTTGTAGAGCCAGTTATTTTTTCCTGTAGTCAACCATACAATCTGAAATTGGGAGAACACTCATTTAGAATGCCTGGCTGTCACTTTAATAGTACTTGAGTGTGTGTGTATTAGTGAGCGCTCAAGTGTTAAACTTTAAGAACATTGAGGGAGGCCTACTTAAATATTGGAAGCATTTAGTTTCTGATACAGATTATTTTGTGTTTTCATCCCACAGCATAGTATGCCTGTAACTCAATGCACTGCTTTTTAAATGGAAACATCTTTCTTTATGGTCAAATTTGAGCAAATTCAAAAATTGCTGTTAATCACAATTAACTACAGAAAATTATGAGATTAATTATTTTAATTGTTTGACAGCACATACATACATACACACACAATCAGTACCCAGCAGCACCTGAAAACACACCACACACACTCACATCAGACAGATGCAGTGGAAGATCAGGGGAGACAAATGCAGGAAAATAATTCAGAGGGAGCCGACAGCAATAGTTCTACCAGAGGGTGGAAACAGAGATAGAGAGAGAAAGCTGAGAGTGTTAGCGATGCTAATGATCAAGCTTTTGTTTACTGTGGATTTCTGACAGGCTGGCAGAGGGAGGGTCCGGTATGTGTGTTTGTGACTGATGTACAGTGCCTTCAGAAAGTATTCCCCTTGACTTATTCTACATTTTGGGGTGTTACAGCCTGAATTCAAATTAATTAAAAAAAAATCCTCACCCATCTAAACACAATACCCGATAACGGCAAAGTAAAAACATGTTTTTAGACTTTTTTGCGAATTTATTGAAAATTAAATACAGAAATATAAAATTGACATAAATATTCACACCCCGAGTAAATACTTTGTAGAAGCACCTTTGGCGGCGATAAGTTTAAGAGCTTTAAACACCTGTATTGTACAATATTTGCCCTTTATTCTTTAAAAGTTATTCAAGCTCGGTTGATTGTTGATCATTGCTAGACAGCAATTTTCAAGTCTTGCCATAGATTTTCAAACCAATTTAAGTCAAAACTGTAACTTGGCCACTCGGAAGCATTCAATGTGTGTCTCGGTAAGCAACTCCAGTGTAGATTTGACCTTGTGTTTTAGGTTATTGTCCTGCTGAAAGGTGAATTAATCTCCCAGTTTCTGTTGGAAAACAGACTGAACCAAGTTCTTCTATAGGATTTTACCTGTGCTTATAGTTAGTTGTATTATGTTTATCCTAAAAAAACTAAACCATGCGTGTTAAATTTGCCTGTGATAAATTATTACAGACAAAGCGTAATTAACCAAATTAATGCTTGTGATGGGCACACATCAAATGATGCAAATGTAAGATCAGCCTGCAATGTACTGTACTTGAACCAACGATACAGATGTAACCATGTGCCATTTAATGTATTATCTGATCGGTACTAGTGCTCGCAAGTCCAAATTCCATGTGCATTTCAGAGGTCACATTTATATGTAAATGTAAAAATATTTAAGTTATCTAAATTAGGAAAGGTTTCATGGCACACCTGAGAGTTCCTCAAGGCACACTGTTTGGGAACCACTATATTATGGGACAGGACCTTGATTTCCTAAACCAGTTGTGTTGGGTGATTTATCCTGCAACAAATAAAGTCCTCCTGCATAAGATTCACTTGTAATGATCTGTCATGTAATGATCTAAGGAGAAAAGAGGAGAAAGAGCGAGGATAGAAAGAGAAATATAGTGGAATAGAGAAAAAGAGGAACAGAGAGATTTTACAGCCCTTTTCTACTTACATTGACTTGATTAGCTCTCTCCTCGCTCGTTCTGTCCTCTTGCAGGGACATCTCCAGCTAGAGTCAATTATGAAAATTAGAAAAGCCGTCACTGTCTAACATGTCAGATTCTTATGTACACACACACACACACACACACACACACACACACACACACACACACACACACACACACACACACACACACACACACACACACACACACACACACACACACACACACACACACACACACACACACACACACACACACACACACACACACACACACACACAGGAGGCAGAGAGAGGGGAGAAAATACAGAGGGAGCCGATGGCAATAGTTCTAACAGAGGGAGGAAACAGAGAGAGAGAGAGAGAGAGAGAGAGAGAGAGAGAGAGAGAGAGACAGAGCTGAGAGTCTTAGCGATACTAATGATCAAGCTGTTGGTTACTGTGGGTTTCTGACAGGCTGGAAGGGGGAGGGAGGGACGGAATGGTGTTTGTGTCTGTATGACTGATGTGTTTGTGTGTGTGGGCGCTGCCCTGTCTGACCCAGTCGTGGTGGGCTAATACTCCTCACTATGCTATTATGTGTGTGTGATTGGACAAGCCCTTGACTTCCTAACCCAGTTGTGTAAGGTTGATTTATCTGGCAACAAATAAAGTCATTCTGCACTGGATTGGCCTGTAATGATTTGTCATGTCACTGGAAGAGAAGAGAGAGGAGAGGAGAAATAGGGAGGATACAGACAAAAACAGAGAGGGCAATAGAGGAAAAGGGAGAGAGAGGGAAAGAGAAAGAGAAAAAGTAGAGCAAGTGTCACAGCCCTTTTCCACTTACATTGACCTGATTAGCCCTCTCATTGCTCCCTCTGTCATCTTGTAGGGAAATCTCCAGCTAGAGTCAATTATAAAAATGAGAAAAGCCAACACTGTCTAACATGCCAGATTCTTATGTAAGCAGACATGAGTGTACACACACACAAACACTCACACTGACCACAAATATAGAGAGCAACGCCCTCTGCAAATGGATTTATCTTCCTTCCAATGATTCATCTCTGTACGTACGCATGCTATAATGATCATATTTTCCATGGATCACTGCTTGGGGACACATTTTCAGCGCCTAGTGGTAATCTAATCTAAGTAAGGTACAATACATGACCAAAAATATGTGAACACCTGCTCCCCGAACATCTATTTCCAAAATCATGGGAATTAATATGTAGTTGGTCCCCACTATGCTGCTATAACAGCCTCCACTCTTCTGGGAAGGCTTTCCATTGATGTTGGGCGATTAGGCCTGGCTCGCATTCATCCCAAAGGTGTTCGATTGGGTTGATGTCAGGGCTCTGTGCAGGCCAGTCAAGCTCTTCCACACCGATATCGACAAAACATTTCTGTATGGACCTCGCTTTGTGCATGGTGGCATTGTCATGCTGAAACAGGAAAGACAGAATCAGCTAGAATGTCATTGTATGCTGTAGCGTTAAGAATTCCCTTCACTGGCACTAAAACAGCCCCAGACCATTATTCCTCCTCCACCAAACTTCACATTTGGCACTATGCATTTGGGCAGGTAGCGTTCTCCTGGCATCCGCCAAACTCAGATTTGTCCGTCAGACTGCCAGATGGTGAAATGTGATTCATCCCTCCAGAGAACGCGTTTCCACTGCCCAGAGTCTAAGGGCGGCAAGCTTTGCACCATTCCACTACATGTTTTCAAATATTATTTAATAGTTTTGATGTCTTCACTATTATTCTACAATGTAAAAAATAGTAAA
Organism: Oncorhynchus keta; assembly: GCF_023373465.1. NCBI lineage: Eukaryota > Metazoa > Chordata > Actinopteri > Salmoniformes > Salmonidae > Oncorhynchus > Oncorhynchus keta. The sequence continues at coordinate 44,968,211 of NC_068450.1, forward strand.
AAATAAAGAAAAACCATTGAATGAGTAGGTGTGTCCAAACCATTGACTGGTACTGACAAGGGTAGCGATGGGTACCGAAACCCGGTATTAAACGGGCCCTGGGGCTATATTATGAAAGACCGTAGTATCGATAAGCTCCAACGTTATCAGTTCTGCTTTCGATACTGGAGAAATTAAGAACATACATTTCCTATTTATTGTTGCTACATAAACATTATCTTGCACATTTTATCTCACCAACCATTTCTCATTTGCAATAAGATTAAGCCATTCGTCTATGATGCATTTTCGCTATTCCCAATCCAGAAGAGATGAAAACACAACAATTCAACACATGAAAACAATATTTGTTTTACTGTAGTGAGATGAGCAAGGCACTAAACCCCAAATATACCACTCCCTCCAGGAGTTAATTCCTACCTGGTATGGTGTAGAAAATGCCAATGTGATCACTGAGCTGAAGGACATGCCAAAGCTGGCCATCACATCAGATGGGTGGACCAGCCTCTGTCAGGACCACTATCTCACTGTTACAGTGCCCTACACAAGCCAGGGCAGTGTAAAACAGAAGGTCCTCCACACCAGGGCAGTATACAAATCGCAAACAGGCGAAGTAGTGGCAGAGGAGATCTCAGACATTCTGGAAGAGTTTGAGATAGAGGCAAGCAAGATTGTAGCTGTGACTGTTGATAATGCTGGCTATATGGATGTTGCCATCAAGAGGCTAAACATCCTAAAAATAGGATGCTTTGTGCACACATTGAATCTGGCATCGCAGAAAATCTACAAAATGACTTCCATTGATAAATGGGCAGCCCGAATCAGAGCAGTGGTCGTGGGGTTCAAGAGATCCTCAATGTCCAAAACAATCTTGAGGGAAAAGGAGCAGCGCCTTACTTAGTAAGAAGCCAGTTCACCCTGTTAAAGTATTATTTTGAAATTCCCTCATTTAACAATTTAATTAAATATTCAAGGGTGCTGTAATTAAATGTATGTTGTTTTTTTTTCAGGTCTTCCTCACTCATACTTGATGTCAAGACAAGATGGAATCCAGCGATCCAAGCAGCAGCCTTGGACCCACGGCTGCGAAAAGCATTGACCAACGACAACCTGGACCGTCTGAAGGACGAGGACTTCCGTAAGGCTGAGGAGTATGTCCAGCTCATGAGAATCCTCTATACATCCACAATGTGTGTCATGTGAAAATAATGCCACCTGTGGACAGATCATACCCATCCTCCAACAACTGCTAGAGCACTAAACTGTGGAGCATGAAGATACAACGTTTGTGGCAACCATCAAAGAGAAGGTGTGGGAAAATCTCTCCGAGCGCTATCAGGATAAGGACATTCATTCAGCAATGGACCCCAGATTTAAAGGGAGGCCGGTGAGTGACGCCACCTGAGACAGGCTGAGGAAGGCAACTGTTGAGGTCAATGTGACAGGAGCAACACCAAGGCTGTCAAAGGAGCCGGAGAAGACAGACACAGAGTACCAGCAACAGGAGGAGGAGTCTGAAGGAGAAAGAAATAGAGGAGGCAGTCCCTCCATTGTACAAAACAAGGGGTGCCTTGGAGGAGCTGTTCTCAGAGGAGGACAGGGAGTTGAGGTTGACGATCCAAAAGAACACCTCGTCCCTCACCCTCAGCGATTGTGTTGACCTAGAGGTCGAGCTCTACAAAGGCCTGCCTCCCATCCCCATTGCTGAAGATCCTGTGATGTGGTGGTGGGAGAAGTGAGCTACTCTGCCCCTCCTCACAAACATTGCAACAAGCTACCTCTGTGCTCAAGTCTCCTCCACCCCTAGCGAGAGGGTATTTCCGATTGCAGGGAACACAATAAGCTAGGAGAGGTCCTGACTTCTGCCAGAGAAGGCAAATATATTGATCTTTCTCCAGAAGAACTGATAAGAACTGTTAGTCCTTTTGCGTCCTACCTGCGTGCCCCACCCGTGTTGCTCTATACCACTGTGTATGTTCTTTTGCAGGAATAAAAAAAAAAGATTTTACATTTTCACCATCACAACATTAGAGCCGATAATAGTGATTTGTTCAAAACATTGCTGTTTCTTTTGCTGTAAAATAATAGTTGATTTTTATTTAACATTTCAGAAAATAAAGCAATGTTAATTCTGTCCTTAATGTCTTTTGTTTTTTTCATAATTAAAAAAAACAAAACGATGAAGTACCAGATCGATAAACAGTATCAGTAAGAGTAGTAATACCGCTAAAATCTTAAAGATACCCATCTCTAGTCAAGGGCTCCAATACAATCCAGGAACGATATGTTTTAGTTTGAAATGATTCGGTTTAATTAGAGAATGATTCGATGCGATTCGTTTCGATGTGATGCACTAACATTTGTTGCATAAACACTTTCCATTCTAAATAAAAATCAAACTACATAGATTATTAGTTCAATGACAAAGCCTAATATCACGCAAGCCAAATTACTATTTAAATGCTGAAGGTGCTGCGTAGATGTGCAAGATCAGGAACCTAACTTGCGTTGGTCAGCGCACGAAGCTGGGCACAGTGCGCAGTTTGACTAGGCTACTGATAGTGTCTGGGGTTGTTCGGCATGCAAATTGACTTAGTCATGGCCAAAAGTTTTGAGAATGACACAAATACTAATTTCCACAAAGTTTGCTGCTTCAGTGTCTTTAGATATTTTTGTCAGATGTTACTATGGAATAGTAAAGTATAATTACAAGCATTTCAGTGTGTGTCAAAGGCTTTTATTGACAATTACAGTCAATATTTGCAGTGTTGACCCTTCTTTTTCAAGACCTCTGCAATCCGCCTTGGCATGCTGTCAATTAACTTCTGGGCCACCTCCTGACTGATGGCAGCCCATTATTGCATAATTACTGCTTGGAGTTTGTCAGAATTTGTGGGGTTTTGTTTGTCCACCTGCCTCTTGAGCATTGACCACGAGTTCTCAACGGGATTAAGGTCTGGGGAGTTTCCATGGACCGAAAATATCAATGTTTTGTTCCCCTAAGCCACTTAGTTATCACTTTTGCCTCATGGCAAGGTGCTCTATCATGTTGAAAAAGGCATTGTTCATCACCAAACTGTTCCTGGATGGTTGGGAGAAGTTGCTTTCAGAGGCTGTGTTGGTACCATTCTTTATTCATGGCTGTGTTCTTAGGCAAAATTCTGAGTGAGCCCACTCCCTTGGCTGTGAAGCAACCCCACACATGAATGGTCTCAGGATGCTTTACATCCTGGCATGACACAGTACTGATGGTAGTGCTCACCTTGTCTTTTCCGGACAAGCTTTTTTCCACATGCCCCAAACAATCAGAAAGGGGATTCATCAGAGAAAATTACTTTACCCCAGTCCTCAGCAGTCCAATCCCTGTACCTTTTGCAGAATATCAGTCTGTCCCTGATGTTTTTCCTGGAAAGAAGTGGCTTCTTTGCTGCCCTTCTTGACACCAGGCCATCCTCCATAAGTCTTCACCTCACTGTGCCTGCTGCCATTCCTGAGCAAGCTCTGTACTGGCGGTGCCCCGATCCCCACAGCTGAATTAAGTTTAGGAAACGGTCCTGGCACTTGCTGGACTTTCTTGGGCGCCCTGAGGCCTTCTTCACAACAATTGAACCGCTCTCCTTGAAGTTCTTGATGGTCCGATAAATGTTTGATTTAGGGTGCAATCTTACTGACAGCAATATCCTTGCATGTGAAGCCCTTTTTGTGCAAATAAATGATGACAGCACGTGTTCCTAGCAGGTAACCATGGTTGACAGAGGAAGAACAATGATTCCAAGCACCACCCTCCTTTTGAAGCTTCCAGTCTGTTATTCAAACTCAATCAGCATGACAGAGTGATCTCCAGCCTTGTCCTCATCAACACTCACACCTGTGTTAACTAGAGAATCACTGACATGATGTCAGCTGGTCCTTCTGTGGCAGGGCTGAAATGCAGTGGAAATGTCTTTTGGGGATTCAGTTAATTTTCATGGCAAAGAGGGACTTTGCAATTCATATGATCACTCTTCATAACATTCTGGATTATATGCAAATTGCCATCATACAAACTGAGGCAGCAGACTTTGAAAATTAATATTTGTATCATTCTCAAAACTTTTGGCCACGACTAAGAGATCAATGACTGTCACCACAGTTAAATGCAGTTTGACACTGAAGGAAAGGATGCATCATTTGTCACAAAAGAAGAGGTATTTTTGGAAGGTAGAAAGTATGATATGAGAAAACATTTGCATCTGGAAGCACTGGACAGTTACTTTAACAAACATAACATGCAGTCTGACCGATGCATGTTACATTTGGATCAGTTTGGGGTTCGCAGACCGACACATTTGTATTTGAATCAGGGGCCGATGCCTGGCTGTGAATGGTTACATCCCTACTATCTAGATACAGTATATGGCCATAAACAGTGGTGTTGACACATGGTGAATGTAAAATGCGGTTTCAGTTTACACAGGCTGGTTTAGTGTAAAGACGTTAGTCAGCTAGGAGTAGTTGGAGGTGTGGTGCTGTGCTTTAAAAAGCAGTGGTGATACATGGCTAATGTTAAAGTAACTGTCCAGTGTTTCCATATTTCTATGAAAATGGACCTATATTTACTTGTGAAATAGTTTTCCTTCCCAAAAAAATGGTAATTAAGTATGTTAAAAAGCAGCTTTCTGTGTTGTGATGGTGTGGGCATGTACCGGACATTCCAAATATGCACGCAAGTACACCGCTGATTGGCCAGCTCATCCGCCTCTGATAAAGTGGTGGTGAAACTAGTAGTTAGTTTGAATAGGCCAGTTTGATGTAAAGAGGATTGACCCGTCTCTCTCTATATATATGGCATACTTCAGCAATAAGGCGCGAGGGGATGTGGTGTATTGGCCAATATACCACGTCTAAGTGCTGTTCTTCGGCAAGTCCCGAAGCAGAGTGCCTGGATACAGCCATTAGCCGTGTGTATTGGCCATATACCACAAACCCCAGAAGTGCCTTATTGCTATTATAAGATGGTTACCACCATAAATAGAACTGTATTTTTGTGTCATACTCGTGGTATATTGTCTGATATACAGTACACATGACTGAAAGACCGTTTTAGCCAATCTGCATCCAGGACCCAAATTACACGGTTTATAACACTAAATGACCTGTCCCTCTTCTTTCTATCCATTCTAAATGACCCGTCTCTCCCGCTCTCTCACTACTGTATATGGCATTCTATTTGACCCTCTCTCTATGGGATTCCAAATTAACCATTTTAAATCAATGTCTAGTGGGGACACTAGAATATATATAATTGCATTTCTTCAATATCCCAGTGTCAGCTGATCTACCCCATATATATATATATATATATTAGGGGTAGATCAGCTGACACTGGGATATTGAAGAAATGCAATACCATTTGGAATTAAATTAAATACACTGTAATTCAAGTCTACCACAGCCTGGGTTCCAGCAGCAGACCGATTATTTCAGAAATATTTCTCATGTATTGAAACTCATTTTGAACTAATTTCATTATAATTACAGCACAAATCCGATATTGTAATTCCTTTTCAAACCCCAGGAGTTTTCCTGAACAAGCTGTAAAGTGTGCATGTGTTGTGTGTGTGTGTTACTGACCTGCGGTGTGTTTGTTGTCAGTGCTTTCAGGCTCTGCAGTCCTTCCTTGAGGCTCTTTACTTCACTCTCCAGCTGATGTTTGTCCTCCACAGTCTTCTCCATCTCTGCCTCCCGCTGTTTCATTTCTTCACACATCTTCAGCAGTTGCTGCAAACAGAGAGGAGATACAGTTAGCCACATATACTATTTAACCCGTACTTTTCTGCTACAGAGGTGGCACAGCTAGCCACAGATGCTAATTAAGGGTTTGCTACAGAGAGAAGGTACAGTTAGCTACAGATGCTAACTAATCTTTAAAGACACAAATGTTAACTAACCCTTAAGACAGAGGAGGCACAGTTAGCCACAGATACTAACTAAGGGTCTGCTACAGAGAGAAGGCACAGTTAGCTACAGATGCTAACTAATTTTTAAAGACACAGATGTTAACTAGCCCCCTTAAGACAGAGGAGGCACAGTTAGCCACAGATGCCTGCTTACAACAGGCATATGCCGCATGCTAGTTATTAACCTTTTTTGCAACAGCTTTTGAGAGGAAACCAAGTTAGCTCTTATGTTTCAGGGTTTGCTATTGAGTAGGAACTTTTAGCTCATAGCTTATCTATCTAGTCTCTCTGGTGCTGCAAGTTAGAACCACGTAGGAGCTGAAAAGTCCTTTCTCCTTATCCATTTCAGCTTATCCATCACAGTCTCAGTTGGGTTCATGCTGAAATACAGAAGTATAACATGACTCACAAGTGGAAGAAATTCATAGAACCTGGGCACACTCAAGTCACCTGCTGATAATATTTGATGGTAATTTGCCAAAGCCTGCATGACAAAGCAATTTAGCATGGAGCAATAAGAAGCATCCAATTGGCCTCTTCCTCCTCATTTTAATCCATTCATTTAATCTTTCCATGGAAATGTTCAAACGTGCGTGTTAGAAATGTAATTACCATCTGTCTATTCAAATGAGCAGGAGGACGACACATTATTTATGCTCAAAACCAACATTTAAAAAAAAATACTTCTATTAACTATGACCGCTGACAACTTAAGGATATTTGATGACCCAGCAGGTGATGGGAGCAACAGATTTTCCTGCCTCAGAGGGTTGTTTACCTTACCAATAGTATGATGGTTGTTTTCTCTGAGAGGGAGATTTTAATAGAAAACCCTTCGAGCTGGTTGGTATTGGTTTCTGTAGAGCGTCGAGGACAGCAGAGTGATCAGATTCTAGAATGACTCACTCCCTCTGACGTCTTTCTATTGTTCTTTCTTTTTCTCTCTAACCATCCATCTAACTCCGAGTGCATTGTTTTCAGCTTGCATCTCTCCCTACCACTCTCTCATCTCTTTATTAGTGCTGTGTGTAGGTGTGCACGTGCCTGTGTGTGATTGAGAGGGCAGTTCTCTATCCACCTCCATTAAAAGTGACTTTTCATCAAAACCACTTGTCACCCTAGAAAGCAAAACCAACGGATTATGATTCTCACCAGCTAGAATCTGCAGGACTTGCTGCAAAAAGTTAAGCTATAGTGGGTGTGGTTGAAGTATACCTTCTGCATGCCCTGTAGTGCCTGTTGTAGAAAGGTTAGTTGTTGCTGCCTGCAGGCGTCCTCTTCACTGTGTTGTGGAGGTGTGTGTTCTTGGTTCTTGCCCTGCTCCTGCTTCAGCAGCTCCACCTCGTTTCTGTAGGCATCCAGCTGACAGCGCAGAGAGTCATTCTCCTCCTTTAGAGCCTCCGCCTGGGACACAGGGCCTACACACACACACACACACACACACACACACACACACACACACACACACACACACACACACACACACACACACACACACACACACACACACACACACACACACACACACACGAGACATAGAACATCACAACTGCAGTATCAACATTATACTGTGTAAACAGCCTTCAAATGTCTATTGATGATCTGAGGACATACTGCAACTCTACAGGATAGGCTTTGAAATCCTAACCTGTCCTATAATGAACAGACAGGAGAGACCGTGTGATGAGAAATACTCAAGAAATCCTAACCTGTCCTATATTAAACAGACAGGAGAGACAGTGTGATGAGACATTCTCATGAAATCCTAACCAGTCCTATATTGAACAGACAGGAGAAACAGTGTGTCGAGAAATACTCATGAAATCCTAACCCGTCCTATATTGAACAGACAGGAGAAACAGTGTGATGAGAAATTCTCATGAAATCCTAAACTGTCCTATATTTAAGTCGGGAGAGACAGTGTGATGAGAACTACTCATGAAATCCTTACCTGTCCTATTTTGAACAAACAGGAGAGACAGTGTGATGAGAACTACTCATGAAATCCTAACCTGTCCTATATTGAACAGACAGGAAAGACAATGTGATGAGAACTACTCATGAAATCCTAACCTGTCCTATTGAACAGACAGGATGAGACACTGATGAAAACTACTCAGCCCCTGTTCCTTTGGGCTTTGAAAGGAGAGTCTTCATTCTCCAATGCTGTCTGAGGGGACATGTGCGATGTAATGAGAGGGTGTGTTTGTGTAGCTGAGCTGGAGAGATAAGACCTGAGGGTGATTGTGTAAGAGAGGCCTAGCACAGTGTGTGCTCGTGTTAGAATGAGCATAGAGACTCATGCTGGCTTCTTTGAATCAGGCATAGGGTGTGTTTGAACCAAGAGATACAGACTTCTAAGACACAGAGACCTCTGAGTCATCTGTGTGTGTGTGTGTGTGTGTGTGTGTGTGTGTGTGTGTGTGTGTGTGTGTGTGTGTGTGTGTGTGTGTGTGTGTGTGTGTGTGTGTGTGTGTGTGTGTGTGTGTGTGTGTGTGTGTGTGTGTGTGTGTGTGAGAGCTAGCAGCAGGGAGGTTTTGAGTGAGGTGTGTATTAATCAGGGAGCCTCATCAAGTTGCTGTCTGGGGTAGCCAGCCGATTCCCCCTCCACAACGTGGCAGGCTTTAGCATCGACTCCAGCAGCTCAGCACAGGGCTGCTGACAGAGAAGCACCAGCATATTCCCACTCTATACTGCATGAATATAGAAGCACCAAGCCATTCACACTCTGCACTATGTATCAATAGGACACTTAACCATTAGCATCGATTAGAAGAAAGAAACAAGAAACAGACTGGGTGGGCTCCTCCTGTGTTCCTGGGTTACAAGGATCCTTAGCAGGTGTGAGCTAATGCTGTAAATATGAAGGGGTTTTACAACACCTGTCCCCTCAGCACATCCTGTGCCCTTCTCCACAGCGTTCCCATCCAACAATGTGACAGCCTTTGACAACGATTGTTATCTGTGTTTTCTAATAAGCAAAGACGCACATGAAACGAGGTGGGAATCCGAAACTGGTAGGCTGATGATAACGTTTGCATATATCTGCATAATAACGAGGGAGGCCGTCATATTGGCAACTGGCAGAGATCACAACGATTAACAAGCAGAAACTAAAAGACATGAAGGGGTGGGGGGGCAACCAGAGGGTTTCTGGCACCAATATCTCCGGTGCCACCTTCCGCCGATGTTCCATTGAGCAAGGAATTTATATTTTTCTACATTTTGTTGTATTATAGCCTGAATTTAAAATGGATTAAATGTAGATTTTTTTTGTCACTGGCCTACTACACACAATAACCCATAATGTCAAAGTTGGAATTAGGTTCTTGATTAAAAATGAAAAGCTGAAATGTCCACAGTCAATAAGTATTAAACCACTTTCTTATGGCAAGCCTAAATAAGTTCGGGAGTAAACTTATGCTTAACAGGTCACATAAGTTGCCTGGACTCACTCTGTGTGCAATAGTGTTTAACATAATTTTTTAATGACTACCTCATCTCTGTACCCCAAGGTCGCTCAAGCGAATTTCAAACAGATTCAACCCCAAAAAACAGGGAGGTTTTAGCCTTGCAAAGAAGGGCACCGATTGGTAGATGGGTAAAAAATTAAATAACACTTTGGATGGTGTATAAATACGCCCAGTCACCACAAAGATACAGGCATCCTTCCTAACTCAGTTGCCGGAGAGGAGGGAAACAGCCCATGGATTTCACCATGAAGCCAATGTTGACTTTAAACAGTTAGAGTTTAATGGCTGTAATAGGAGAAAATGGATAAACAACATTGTAGTTACTCCACAATACTAACCTAATTGACAGAATGAAAAGAAAGAAGCCAGTACAGAATAAAAAATATTTCAAAACATGCACCATGTTGTCATCAAACTTTATTTGCCACATGCGCCAAATACAACAAGTGTAGACTTTACCGTGAAATGCTTACTTACAAGCCCTTAACCAACAGTGCAGTTCAAGAAAAATAAAATATTTACCAAGTAGGCTAAAATAAAAAGTAACAATAAAAAGTTACACAATAAGAATAACAATAATGAGGCTATATACAGGGGGCACCGGTACCGAGTCAGTGTGCACCGGTACAGGCTAGTTGAGGTAATCTGTACATGTAGGTGGTGGCGAAGTGATTATGTCTAGGTGGGGCGGCAGGTAGCTTAGTGGTTAGAGTGTTGGACAAGTAACCGAAAGGTTGCAAGATTGAATCCCGGAGCTGACAAGGTAAAAATCTGTTGTTCTGCCCCTGAACAAGGCAGTTAACCCACTGTTCCTAGGCCATCATTGAAAATAAGAATTTGTTCTTAACTGACCTGCCTAGTGAAATAAATTATTTTTTTCTAACAAAGAAACAGCAAGGAGCAGCACTATACAAGAGGGGGGGTTCAATGTAAATTGTCTGGTGGCGATTTTTATGAATTGTTTAGCAGTCTAATGGCTTGGGGGTAGAAGCTGTTGAGGAGCCTCTTAGTCCTTGACTCGGCACTCCGGTGCCGCTTGCCGTGCGGTAGAAGAGAAAACAGTCTTTAACTTGGGTGACTGGAGTCTAACAAGTTTATGGTCTTTGCTCTGACAACGCCTATTAGAGTGCCTTGCAAAAGTATTCATCCCCCTTGGCATTTTTACTGCCGGTAATTTAAATAGGTTTTTATTTGGATTTCATGTAATGGACATACACAAAATAGTTGGTGAAGTGAAATGTAAAAAATTACTTGTTTAAAATCTGTTTGGGATAGGGGGCAGCATTTTCACGTTTGGATGAAAAGCGTGCCCAGAGTAAACTGCCTGCTACTCAGTCCCAGTTGCTAATATATGCATATTATTGGTAGATTTGGATAGAAAACACTCTGAAGTTTCTAAAACTGTTTGAATGATGTCTGAGTATAACATAACTCATATGGCAGGCAAAAACCTGAGAAAAATCCAACCAGGAAGTGGGAAATCTGATGTTTGTAGTTTTTTAACTATTTGCCTATCGAATATACAGTGTCTATGGGGTCAAATTGCACTTCCTAAGGCTTCCACTAGAAGTCAACAGTCTTTATGCTTCTACTGTAAAGGAGGGGGGAATGGGAGCTGAATGAGTCAGTGGTCTGTCAGAGTGCCATGAGCTGGTCATGCTCGTTCACGTGAGAGTTAGCTTGCATTCCATTGCATTTCTGAAGACAAAGGAATTCTCCGGTTGGAACATTATTGAAAATTTGTGATAAAAACATCCTAAAGATTGATCCTATACACCGTTTGACATGTTTCTACGAACTGTAATATGACTTTTCATCTGAACTTTCGCCTGGACCTGCCCGCGCATCGTGAGTTTGGATATGTTAACTGAAAGTGCTAACAAAAGGAAGTATTTGGACATAAATGTTGGACTTTATTGAACAAATATTTTTTTTTTGTGGAACTGGGATTCCTGGGAGTGCATTCTGATGAAGATCATCAAAGGTAAGTGAATATTTATAACACTATTTCTGACTTCTGTTCACTCCAACATGGCGGATATCTGTATGGCTTGATTTGTTGCCTGAGAGCCGTACTCAGATTATTGCATGGTTTGCTTCTTCCGTAAAGTTTTTAAAAAATCTGACACAGCGGTTGCATTAAGGAGAAGTATATCTATAATTCTGTGCGTAACACTTGTATCTTATATTAAAGTTTATGATGACTATTTCTGTAAATTGATGTGGCTCTCTGCAAAATCACCGGATGTTTTGGAAGCAAAAAATGACTGAACATAACACGCCAATGTAAACTGAGATTTTTTAATATAAATATGCACAAAACATACATGTATTGTGTAACATGAAGTCCTATGAGTGTCATCTGATGAAGATCATCAAAGGTTACTGATTAATTTTATCTCTATTTCTGCTTTTTGTGACTCCTCTCTTTGGCTGGATAATGGCTGTGTGTGTTTTTGTGACTAGGCTCTGACATAACATAATCATATGTTGTGCTTTCGCTGTAAAGCCTTTTTGAAATCGGACACGATGGGTAGATTAACAATACGTTTATCTTTCATTTGGTGTATTGCACTTGTGAATGTATGAAAGTTACATATTTAAAAAATATATTTTTGAATTTCGCACGCTGCCTTTAAAGCGGAATGTTGTCGAGGGGTTCCGCTAGCCATAAGAAGTAAAAATAAATATTTTTATTAAAAAAATGTAAGTCGTGCGTGCATATGTATTCACCCCCTTTGCTATGAAGCCTCTAAATAAGATCTGGTGCAACCAATTACCTTCAGAAGTCACATAATTAGTTAAATAAAGTCCATCTGTGTGCAATCGAAGTTTCACATGATCTGTCACATGATCTCAGTATATATATATCTCAGTATATATATATATATATATATATATCTGTTCTGAAAGAGTCTGCAACACCACTAAGGGGCACAACCAAGCAAGCGGCACCATGAAGACCAAGGAGCTCTCCAAACAGTTCTGGGACAAAGTTGTGGAGAAGTACAGATCACGGTTGGGATATAAAAAAATATCAGAAACTTTGAACATTCCACGGAGCACCATTAAATCCATTATAAAAAATAGAAAGAATATGGCACCACAACAAACCTGCCAAGAGAGGGCTGCCCACCAAAACTGACAGACCAGGCAAGGAGGGCATTAATCAGAGAGGCAAAACAGAGACCAAAGATGCAAAGCCCCACAATGGAGATTGGAGTATCTGTCCATAGGACCATTTTAAGCCACAGAGATAGGCTTTACAGAAGAGTGGCCAGAAAAAAGCCATTGCTTAACTTCTCTAGGGTAGGGGGCAGCATTTGGAATTTTGGATGAAAAGCATGCCCAAATTAAACTGCCTTCTACTCGAGCCCAGAAGATATAATATGCATATAATTAGTAGATTTGGATAGAAAACACTAAACTTTCCAAAACTTTTCAAATAATGTCTGATGAGTATAACAGAACTGATTTGGCAGGCGAAAACCTGAGAAAAATCCATTCAGGAAGTATGGTGCGAAATCCATTCGTTTTCTATTCAATGCCATTACAGTATCCATTGACTTCAGACTGAAATTGCAGTTCCTACGCCTCCACCAGAAGTCAACAGTTTTTAGAAATTGTTTCATGCTTGTATTGGGAAAAATGAGAGAGTAAGATCAGTCTGAATGAGTGGACCCTGCCGTGTCACAGAGCTTTTTCATGCGCGCGACCAGAGAGAGTGCCTAGTTTATATTGACGATGTTATTGAAATATTATAGATCATTTAGGCTAAAAATAACCTGAACATTTTATATAATCATTGTTTAACATGTTTCTATGAACTTTATGGATACAATTTGGATTTGTTTTGTCTGCCTATTGTGACTGTGTTTGAACCTGTGGATTACTGAAGAAAACGCACAAACAAAACGGAGGTTTTCAGATATAAAGAGAGACTTTATCAAACAAAAGAAACATTTATTGAATAAATGAATGTCTTCTGAGTGCAAACATATGAAGATCATCAAAGGTAAGGGCTTAATTTTATCTCTATTTCTGACTTGTGTAATTCTTCTACTTGGCTGGTTACTGTTTGTAATGATTTGTCTGCTGGGCTATGTTCTCAAATAATTGTAAGGTATGCTTTTGCCATAAAGCATTTTAAAAAATCTGACACCGTGGTTGGATTCACAAGAAGTTAATCTTTAAACCTATGTTTAATAGTTTTATCTTTTCTGAATTGTTATAATGAGTATTTCTGTATTTGAATTTGGCACTCTGCAATCTCACTGGATGTTGGCCAGGTGGGATGCTAATAAATAAGCAAACACGTTTGGTGTTCGCCAAAAGGCATGTGGGAGACTCCCCAAACATATGGTAGAAGGTACTCTGGTCAGATCAGACTATTTTTAATTTTTTTTTTTACCCTTATTTAACCAGGCAAGTCAGTTAAGAACATATTCTTATTTTCAATGACGGCCTGGGAACAGTGGGTTAACTGCCTGTTCAGGGGCAGAACGACAGATTTGTACCTTGTCAGCTCGGGGGTTTGAACTCGCAACCTTCCGGTTACTAGTCCAACGCTCTAACCACTAGGCTACGCTGCCGCCCCTATAATTGACCTTTTTGGCCATCAAGGAAAACGCTATGTCTGGCACAAACCTCCACCTCTCATCACCCCAAGAACACTCTCCCCATAGTAAAGTGTGGTGGTGGCAGCATCTGTGGGGATGTTTGTCATCGGCAGGGACTGGGAAACTGGTCAGAATTGAAGGAATGATAGATGGAGCTAAATACAGGGAAATTATTGAAGGAAACCTGTTTCAGTCTTTCAGAGAGTTGAGACTGGGACAGAGGTTCACCTTCCAGCAGGACAATGACCCTAAGCATTCTGCTAAAGGAACACTCAAGTGGTTTAAGGGGAAACATTTAAATGTCTTGGAATAGTCTAGTCAAAGCCCAGACCTCAATCCAATTGAGAATCTGTTGTGTGACTTAAAGATTACTGTACACCTGCGGAACCCTTCCAACTTGAAGGAGCTGGAGCAGTTTTGAAGAATGGGCAAAAATCCATGGCTGGATGTGCCAAGCTTATAGATACATACCCCAAGAGACTTGTAGCTGTAATTTCTGCAAAAGGTGGCTCTACAAAGTATTGACAGAGGGGGGTGGGGGTTGAATAGTTATGTACCCTCAAGTTCTGTTTTTTTTGTTGTCTTATTTCTTTTTTGTTTCACACGAAAAAAATATTTTGCATCTTCAAAGTGGCATGTTGTGTAAATCAAATGATTACAACCCCCCTAAAAAACAATAATAATAATTTCCGGTTGTAAGGCAACAACATAGGACAAATGGGGGTGAATACTTTTGTAAGCCACTGTATATAGATCCTGGATGGCAGGAAGCTTGGCCCCAGTGATGTACTGGGCCGTTTGCACTACCCTCTGTAGCACCTTACGGTCAGATGACTAGCAGTTGTTATACCAGGCGGTGATGCAACTGGTCAGGATGCCCTACTGATGCAACTGGTCAGGTGAAGCTGTAGAACCTTTTGAGGATCTGGGGACCCATGCCAAATCTTTTCAGTCTCCTGAGGGGGAAAATGTTTTGGTGTGCCCTCTTCATGACTGTCTTGGTATGTATTGGACCATTATAGTTAGTTGTTGGTGTGGACACAGCCCCGTCGATGTTAATGGGGGCCTGTTCTGCCCGCCTTTTCCTGTAGTCCACGATCAGCTCCTTTATGTTGCTCACATTGAGGGAGAGGCTGTTGTCCTGGCACCACGCTGCCAGTTCTCTGAACTCCCTATAGGCCGCCTCATCGTTGTCGACACTGTTGTGTCATCAGCAAACTTAATGATGGTGTTGGAGTTGTGTTTGGCCACACAGTCGTGGGTGAACAGGGAATACAGGAGGGGGCTAAGTACACACCCCTGAGGGGCCCCAGTGTTAAGGATCAGCTGGATCAGCCTGGGGCCAGCTCGTCAGGAAGTCCAGGATCCAGTTGCAGAGGGAGGTGTTTTGTCCCAGAGTCCTTAGCTTAGTGAGTAGCTTCGTGGGCACTATGGTGTTGAACGCTGAGCTGTAGTCAATGAACAGCATTCTCAAATAGGTGTTCCTTTTATCCAGGTGAGAAAGGGCAGTGTGGAGTGCGATTGAGATTGTGTCATCTGTGGATCTTTTGGGGCGGTACGGGAGGATGGTGTTGATGTAAGCCATGACCAGCCTTTCAAAGCACTTCATGGCTACCGACATGAGTACCACAGGCGATAATCATTTAGGCAGGTTAGCTTCGCTTCCTTGGGCACAGGGACTATGGTGGTCTGCTTGAAACATGTAGGTATTACAGACTCGGTCAGGGAGAGGTTGAAAATGTCAGTGAAGACACTTGACAGTTGGTCCACGCATGCTTTGAGTCCATGTCCTGGTAATCCGTCTGGCCCAGCAGCTTTGTGAATGTTGACCTGTTTAAAGGTTTTGTTCACATCGGCTACGGAGAGCGTTATTACACAGTCATCCAGAACAGCTGGTGCTCTCGTGCATGCTTCAGTGTTGCTTGCCTCGAAGCGAGCATGATTGGCATTTAGCTCGTCTGGTAGGCTCGCGTCACTGGGCAGCTCACGTCTGAGTTTCCCTTTGTAGTCCTTAGTTTTCAAGCCCTGCCATATCCGACGAGCGTCAGAGCTGGTGTAGCAGTATTCAATCTTAATCCTGTATTGACGCTTTGCTTGTTTGATGGTTCATCTGAGGGGATAGCGGGATTTCTTATGAGCGTCCGGATCAGTCTCCCGCTCATTGAAAGCGGCAGCTCTAGCCTTTAGCTCGATGCGGTTGTTGCCTGTAATCCCTGGCTTGTGGTCAGGATATGCAGGTACAGTCACAGTGGGGATGCACTTCTTGATGAAGCCGATGACTGAGGTGGCGTATTCCTCAATGCCATTGGATGGGGATATTTTATATATGAATGCTTCCGCTCAGTGTTTGAGATCAATTGACACTATTTACCATGGCACTTTGAGATTTATTTTAAACTGCAAAACCCTTACGCACCACTGCACTTTGTATACCAGGGTTGGCTGGCCTTCAATAGTCACTCATAGGCTCAGTCACTGGTATTCTTTTATTTACAAAGCCATTTTGGGTTTACTTCCTTTTTATTTGTGCATTTTTATTGTTCAGAAATGTGGTGGGTACTTTCTTCGTTCGCTGGACTTTATCCTGCTAACTGTTCCAAATGTCTGAACTGAATTTGGTAAAAGGGCTTTTATGTACTCTGCGCCATCGTCTTGGAACACCTTACAAAATACTTTTAAACTGGAAGAACTTGTTTCCGATTGGTGTTTGTAAATCACTGATGAAGGATTTTGAGGCTGATTCCCTGACGTGTCAATGCTTTTAATTAGCTGTTTTATACTCTTGTGAATTCAATGGTTTTTACTAGATTACTTGTAGTTTTGTCATGTCTGTCTGTATTTTTTTTTTGTAATGACTTGGTACTGCCTATCTTGGCCAGGGCGCTCTTGAAAAAGAGATTTTAATACCAATGAGCTCTTCCTGGTTAAATAAAGGTTAAATAAAAAATAAAAACATTCTAAATGAATCCCAGAACATATTTCAGCCTGTGCTTGCAAAACAGGCCTGTAGTGTAGCATCCACGTCATCTTACCACTTCCGTATTGAGCGAGTCACTGGTACTTCCTGCTTTAGTTTTTGCTTTGTAAGCAGGAATCAGGAGGATAGAATTATGGTCAGATTTGCCAAATGGAGGGCGGGGGAGAGCTTTTTATGCATCTCTGTGTGGAGTAAAGGTGGTCTAGGATTTTTTTCCCCCTGGTTGCACAGAAGCCACAGTGACATGCTGGTAAGAATTTGGAAAAACTGATTTAAGCTTGCCTGCATTAAAGTCCCCAGCCACTAGGAGCGGCGCTTCTGTGTGATCATTTCCAAAGATCAGGGATCAGCGTCTACAGAACCCTCTCACCCGCAGAGGGGGGGATTAATATGGTGGTTTTATGACACCTCACGTCAATTGAATATTGTAATGCAGCAGATGACTCCATTCTGGTCTTTAGTATGGATGAATGGAAATGTCTTTTTGTTACAGAAGAGTTTGCCGCCCAAAACTTCAACATCAAACAATGAACCCTGGACAATACATTTCATCACCTAAATGTTGGGAATGATGAGAGATGGAATATGGAAAATGAACGTCTATTTTATGATGTCATTAAAAATTATATAAAGACGTTAAAACAAAAACATTGTAACTGGAGCTTTTACGCGGTGTATATCAGGTTTAATACCTTTACGTGGTGTAGAAAATATCAAGGATGAAGAGTAGCTGTTCTAAGTACTGTATCTAAGAAAGTGAATTTAAGTAGGACCATCCGGTTATTCTCTTCAAATCCTCACTGCTCTCATCACCTGTCTGGGGATCATCGACACGGTTGATTAGCCGTCCTCAGAAGACCACTCTTCCAGAATGAGTGCAAGTAAACAGACAACTAATAAGAAGGACATTGTGACATTGTGAACAATCAGAGATTTACACCCGAGAACGAAGGAGAAGGCCATCCGAAGAAGAAGGCCCAATCGAAACCCTTCTCACAAAGCCTTTCCACGAAGGCCTGGGCCCAACAGAGATACCAGACAAAGACATTCAACACGTAAATACATGCATTACTTCTTACACAAAAGAGCGGCATTCGGGGCAGGTATTAGGGTTACTGTGAGTGTATACAAGTAAGTGTATACAAGTCTTGCTTTCTCTCTCTCTTTAACTCTCCATCTTGTGTAACAAGTGTCATATTGTTGTCTAACCTTATTAAGTTTCTAATCAATAACCTATACCGTGTGTGTATCTTGTGTTATCATTTAGTTTGTTAGTAAATAAATAATAAAATCAATTTGTGTGGTATGGAATGATTAGAAAGACTCGGGTTTGTGCAGATTTATGAAGTCTGCGACATTCAGAATGATACTGATATGAGGAAATTATCAATTACTGACTGTTATCGATACACATACAGCTGTAGTCAGAAGTTTACATACACCTTAGCCGAATACATTTAAACTCAGTTTTTCACAATTCCTGACATTTAGTACTTGTAAAAATCCCCTGTCTTAGGTCAGTTAGGATCACCACTTTATTTTAAGAATGTGAAATGTCAGAATAATAGCAGAGAGAGTGATTTATTTAATATTTTATTTATTTCATCACATTCCCAGTGGGTCAGATGTTTACATACACTCAATTAGTATTTTGGGTAGCCTTCCACAAGCGTCCCACAATAAGTTGGGTGAATTTTGGCCCATTTCTCCTGACAGAGCTGGTGTAACTGAGTCAGGTTTGTAGGCCTCCTTACTCGTACACGCTTTTTCAGTTTTGCCCACAAATTTTCTATAGGACTGGGGTCAGGGCTTTGTGATGGCCACTCCAAAACGTTGACTTTGTTGTCCTTAAGCCATTTTGCCGCAACTTTAGGGTCATTGTCCATTTGGAAGTCCCATTTGCGACCAAGTTTTTAACTTCCTGACTGATGTCTTGAGATGTTGCTTCAATATATCCACGTCATTTTCCCGCCTCATGATGCCATCTATTTTGTAAAGTGCACCAGTCCCTCCTGAAGCAAAGCATCCCGACAACATGATGCCGACACCCCCGTGCTTCACGGTTGGGATGGTGTTCTTCACCTTGCAAGCTTCCCCCTTTTTCCTCTAAACATAACAATGGTCATTATAGCCAAACAGTTCCATTTTTGTTTCATCAGACCAGAGGACAGTTGACTGTTTTGCTGTGGATATAGATACTTTTGTACCTGTTTCCTTCAGCATCTTCACAAGGTCATTTGCTGTTGTTTTGGGATTGATTTGCACTTTTCGCACCAAAGTAAGTTTATCTTTAGGAGACAGAACATGGCTTCTTCCTGAGTGATATAACAGCTGCGTGGTCCCATAGTGTTTATGTGAAATGTACTATTGTTTGTACAGATGAACGTGGCACCTTCAGGCATTTGGAAATTGCTCCCAAGGATGAACCAGACCAGAGGTCTGATTTCTTTAGATTTTCCCATGATGTCAAGCAAAGAGGCACTGGGTTTGAAGGTAGCCCTTGAAATACATCCACAGGTACACCTCCAATTGACTCAAATTATGTAAATTATGTAGAAGCTTCTAAAGCCATGACATCATTTTCTGGAATTTTCCAAGCTGTTTAAAGGCACAGTCAATTTAGTGTATGTACACTTCTGACCCACTGGAAATGTGATACAGTGAATTATGTGAAATAATTATCCTGTAAACAATTGTTGGAAAAATTACTTGTGTCATTCACAAAGTAGGTTACCTAACCGACTTGCCAAAACTATGGTTTGTTAACAAGAAATGTGTGGAGTGGTTGAAAACCCAGTTTTAATGACTCCAACCTAAGTGTATGTAAACTTTTGACTTCAATTGTATATTCTTGAGTTATTTCGGGAGACGGTAACTCGGTAAACAACTTCTCCTGTGGTGCCCCATATTCCTAATGAGTTAAATGTTACATAATTAATTTAATCCACGAACAAACATAGTAAGTAATTATTCGATAAATAACTGTCACGTCATGACACTGTGTGCAACAGGGCACTAAGGTAATACTGCAAAAAAATGTAGCAAATCAATTTACTTTTGTCCTGAATACAAAGCTTTATGTTTTAAGTTCCTCGAAAATGACTAATGTTGGCCTAACCGGTAAAAAAAGAACGGTTATAATAAGGGAATACGACACTATCGTGGAAACAGGTGCTGCTAGAGTGCGTACACAGCCTGCACAAACACATCACAGACCAACTGAATTGGTCTATGCAGTTTTTTGCGTGTTATTTCCTTACATTGGAAGGTCATAAGACATAAGGCTACCAGCCACTCATCCATGAGTGGGTTGGACCTGGGAACTGTCCCCTTACTTGTGTGGTGCTAAAACGTTCTAATATTCCTGAGATTTATTTCCCTCTCCCCAAGTGAGAACAACTTTCCCTCTTAGCTATGAAAATGACTAACTTTTAAGTGCTGCTAGAGTGAAATCCCTAGTTTTGACAGACAGCATCGTGAAGAAGGTTATTTTTCATTAAACTACAGAGAAGAACTACTGAACGCAGTTCTGCCTTTCAACAGGACAACGGAATGGCGACCCCTCTTCAACACATCGTGCACCAAGATTCTCTTCGCTGTCCAGTCTTTTGACAGATTCCAGAGGGACATCAGAGAATTTCAACGGAGAGACGCTATCGGTGCAGCCAGCTGGTTTTGTCAGAAACAAACATCTTTCTGGTAAGAAGAAACGTGACGTGGTGTTGCAGTCCTTCTGTTCACCTGATTTCACAAAGCAGACACATCTTGCAAACTGGAATCCATATATAGGCTGCATTCAGCTGGGGATTTTAAAAGGCTAATCTGAAAACAAGACTCCCAATTTTATACGCAACCAGGGCTGGAAAAGCACGCATTCCTGAAAAGCTCGGCAGAAACTAAAACAAGAACTGCTGAGGTCTGTTCAATCCGACCATCTGATTCCACACTCCAAGACTGCCAGTGTCCCAAACCAGAAACCTATTGAAAGCGCGAACCACTGCTTTTAATCAGGCAAGGTGACTGGAAACAATCAACAAGCCTAGTCAGTATAGAGACGAAGTAGAATCTCAATTCAACGCTCAGACACAAGACGTATGTGGCAGGGTCTACAGTCAATCACGGATTACAAAAAGAAAACCAGCACTGTCACGGACCAGGATGCCTTGCTCCCAGGCAGACTAAATAACTGTTTTGCCCGCTTTGAGGACAATACAGTGCCACTGACACTGACCCCAACCGCAACTAAAAAGCAGCTCTCCTTCAGCAGACGTGAGGAAAACATTTAAACGCACTGGCTAGTCAGAGCATTCGCAGACCAGCTGGCTGGTGTGGTCTGTTGTTCCCACATGCTTCAAAGGGCCACCATTGTTCCTGTTCCCAAGAAAGCTAAGGTAACTGAGCTAAAACGTAGCACTCACTTCCGTCATCATGAACTAGTCATGACCATATCACCTTCACCCTACCTCACACCCTAGGGCAATCTCGACCACACTGCACACTGCCTAACCCATCTGGACAAGAGGAATACCTATGTGAGAATGCTGTTCATCAAGCTCGAGACCCTGGGTCTCGACCCCGCCCTGTGATGGTAGGCAACCACCCCGCTGATCCTGCGGGTTCTGAGCCCTCCACTCCCTGGACTGCGTGGCCACGCACGCCTCCAACTCAATTGTCATGTTTGCGGACGACACAACAGTGGTAGGCTTGATTACCAACAACGACGAGACGGCCTACAGGGAGGAGGTGAGGGCCCCAGTGTGGTGTCAGCAAAATAACCTCACACTCAACGTCAACAAAACTAAGGAGATGATTGTGGACTTCAGGAAACCAGAGGGGAACACCCCCTATCCACATCTATGTTTTAAGTTCCTCGGCGTACACATCACAGACCAACTGAATTGGTCCACCCACACAGACAGCATCGTGAAGAAGGCGCAGCAGCGCCTCTTCAACCTCAGGAGGCTGAAGAAATTTGGCTTGTCACCAAAAGCACTCACAAACTTCTACAGATGCACAATCGAGAGCATCCTGTCGGGCTGTATCACCGCCTGGTACGGCAACTGCTCCGCCCACAACCGCAAGGCTCTCCAGAGGGTAGTGAGGTCTGCACAACGCATCACCGGGGGCAAACTACCTGCCCTCCAGGACACCTACACCACCCGATGTCACACGAAGGCCATAAAGATCATCAAGGACAACAACCACCCGAGCCACTGCCTGTTCACCCCGCTATCATCCAGAAGCTTTTGGCAGCTTCTATCTCAAGGCCATCAGACTGTTAAACAGCCACCACTAACATTGAGTGGCTGCTGCCAACACACTGTCATTGACACCGACCCAACTCCAGCCACTTTAATAATGGGAATTGATGGGAAATGATGTAAAATATATCACTAGCCACTTTAAACAATGCTACCTAATATAATGTTTACATACCCTACATTATTCATCTCACATGTATATGTATATACTGTACTCTATATCATCTACTGCATCCTTATGTAATACATGTATCACTAGCCACTTTAACTATGCCACTTTGTTTACATACTTATCTCATATGTATATACTGCACTCAATACCATCTACTATATCTTGCCTATGCCGCTCTGTACCATCACTCATTCATATATCTTATGTACATATTCTTTATCCCCCTTACACTTGTGTCTATAAGGTAGTAGTTTTGGAATTGTTAGCTAGATTACTTGTTGGTTATTACTGAATTGTCAGAACTAGAAGCACAAGCATTTCGCTACACTCGCATTAACATCTGCTAACCATGTGTATGTGACAAATACAATTTTGATTTGATTTGGAATATTTCTCTCACACAACAATCACAACAAGCCGGATAGGTCATTACTTATTTTGTTTGCAAAGGAAAATTAATTGTGGACTGTTCCAGTATCTTCAAAGTACACCTCAGCAGAAAGATTTGTTTATACTTTCTTGCCGTGGCGGCAATGATTTTGCCGTGGCGCAGCGCCACAGCTAAATGACTGCAGAGGAAACACTGTATTAGTGAGCTGGGCATAGTCAATAAACAGTATAAATGTAGGTCCATTATCATTTCTACACAGTTTCGATTTGGTTTTAGGCTATATGAGCTAATCCCCCACTGTATTGGACCCGTAGGCCATATGTTTGTCACCCCTGCTCCATATTGATATATGACCTGTTATTTTGCCATAAAGGTGCTTTAGAGAAGGGCTTACTAGATGATTGATAGTTGTCTCAGAGTGTCTACCAGCCGTGCACACACACACTCTCTCTCTCTCTGACTCTCTCTCACACACACACACACACTTGAGTGTACAAGTATGCGCACACACACACACACACAGTTCCAGCTGTGAGCATCCCCAATTAGAGTGGCACGCACGCACACACCGTTCTACAAGTACACACGCGTACGTACACACTCAGCCTGGAGAAGCCCGCTATATTGTCTCTGCATGGTCTCCTCTCCAACTTAATTTGTCCATTTAGAGAGTGAATGAGCTGATGACACTGAGACAGATCTATTCTCCAACTAAGAAGAAAAGGAAGCAACCATATCCCGATAGTGTGTGTGGTGTGTGTGTAGTTAGTGTTAGTTTTTCTATCAGGTGTGTGTGTAGTGTGTGTGTGTGTACCTGATTCGTCAGGGTTGTGTGTATCCTCCATGTCATCGTCAGACATCTCCATTTCCTCCTCTCGTCTGATCCCCATCAGCTCTTCATTCTGCATGTTTCTGATCTCCTGGAGGGAAACACAACAGAACAGGATTATGACAATGTTCCTTCTGAACAAACTCCTCCTGGGTAGCCTGGCTGCAGACATGGCTCAAACACACACACACATTCAGATAGATACATACAGTACATACACTTGAGCTCACAGACACTCATGCACACACACACAACACACACACACACACACACACACACAGTGGTGTGATTTAAGGTTCAGATTTGCTTTCCATCTATATCGGTACGTTTAGGATATTGAGAGGGTGAGCTGATCCTAGAGCTGTACCTAAAGGCAGCTTCTACCCAGAGCGATACACAGAGAGCATGAGGAGTGGAGATGAGATAAGACATGATGGCAGGTCTCAGAGCAGGACTGAGTTCTCCCTCTGCTGCACTGATGGGACAGCAGATAGCAGAGAGCAGCAAGCCTGCATGTAATGTATGTCCTATACTGTTTTGAGTAGAACTGTACTGATATAATTGTCCTATAAGCAGTAGCCACTGTGCTGTTGCCTGTGTCTAGCTCAGAGTAGAGTGAACTTCCCCTTAGGGTGTGTTCACACATAGTCCTCTTTAAAATAACTGATCTCAATCCTTTGCCTTTGAATGTGGACTCAACTCTTTTTCATACGCTTCACCTATTTTGTGGTCCGAATCCTGTGTATTCACATTGCTATGTTTAGAAAGGAACCAGGATCTCCTTCCAACATTCACTCAATGCACTCTTGGTTTTTACAAAGTGCCGGAAAAGCCATTCCATCAGATCAAGTTACACTGCTACAATCTATGGATTTCATGACTGAGAATACAGATATGCATCTTTTGGTCACAGATATTATACGTTAAAAACAAGTAGGGCCGTGGATCAGAAAACCTGTTAGCATCTGGTGTGACCACCTTTTGCCTGATGCAGCGTGACACATCTCCTTCACATAGAGTTGATCAGGCTGTTGAATGTGGCCTGTGGAAAGTTGTCCCACTCCACTTCAATGGCTGTGCGAAGTTGCTGGATATTGGCAGGACCTGGAACACGTTGTCGTACACACCGATCCAGAGCATCCCAAACGTGTTCAATAGGTGAAATGTCTGAGTAGGCAGGCCATGGAAGAACTGGGACATTTACAGCTTCCAAGAATTGTGTAGAGATTCTTGCAATGTTGTCCATACACCGTAATGCTGAAATTATGAGGTGATGGCTGCGGAATAATCTAATCACAGTATCTCTGTGCATTCAAATTGACATCAATAAAATTCAATTGTGTTCGTTGTCCACAGCTTATGCATGCCCATACCATAACCCCACCACCACCACTTCGTTCACAACGTTGACATCAGCAAACCGCTTGCCCATACGATGCCATAAACACTGTCTGCCATCTGCTCGATAAAGTTGAAACCGGCATTCATCCATGAAGAGCATACTTCTCCAGCATGCCAGTGGTCCATCGAAGGTTAGCATTTGCCCACTGAAGTCGGTTACGACGAGGAACTGCTGTCAGGTCAAGACCCTGGTGAGGACTACGTGCATGCAGATGACCTTCCCTGAGAAGCATTCTGACAGTTTGTGCAGATATTCTTCGGTTGTGCAAACCCACAGTTTCATCAGCTGTCCGGGTGGCTGGATGTAGAGGTCCTGGGCTGGTGTGGTGACATGTGGTCCGAGGTTGTGAGGCCAGTTGAACGTACTGCCAAATTCTCTAAAACAATGTTGGAGGGGGCTTAGAGAAATGTATTTTAAATGATCTGGCAACAGCTCTGGTGGACGTTCCTGCAGTCAGCAAGCCAATTGCCTGCTCCTTCAAAACTTGAGACATCTGTGGCATTGTGTTGTGTGACAAAACTGCACATTTTAGAATGGCCTTTTATTGTCCCCAGCACAAGGTGCACCTGTGTAATGATCATGCTGTTTAATCAGCTTCTTCATTTGCCAAACCTGTCAGGTGGATGTATTACCTTGGTAAAGGAGACATGTTCACTGACAGGGATGTAAACATATTTGTGCACAACATTTGAGAGAAATAAGCTTTTTGTTTGGGTCTATTTCCTGGGCAGAGTCACAGTGGATTGGAGCTGAAGGTGGATTGGACCATTCATAATCAAAACTAATTTTACATACTAGTAAATAAAAATAATAAACTGAGAATATTCTGATGGGTGAAAATATGATCACTTGATAAAATCAAACTTTATTTGTCACATGCACCGAGTACAAGTGTTGACCTTACCGTGAAATGCTTACTTACACACCCTTAACCAACAGTGTAGACCTCACAGTGAAATGCTTACTTACACGCCCTTAACCAACAGTGTAGACCTCACAGTGAAATGCTTACTTTACACGCCCTTAACCAACAGTGTAGACCTCACAGTGAAATGCTTACTTACATGCCCTTAACCAACAGTGCAGTTCAAGAGGAGTTAAGAAAATATTTACCAAATAAACTAAAGTAAAAAAGTATAACAGAATAACAGAATAACATAACAATAATGAGGCTATATACAGGGGGTACCAGTACAGAGTCAGTGTGCGGGGGTACAGGTTAGAAGTCATTTGTACATGAAGGTAGGGGTGAAGTGACTATGCATAGATAATAAACAGCAAGTAGCAACAAATGGAAGGGGTGGGGGTTGGGTCAGCTGTGCAGAGGACAAGAAGTCAAGGAACAGAGAGAAAGCTTTTTTTTGCTACTTTTTCAAATCATCAATAGAATCATGTAGCCCATATACGTTTTGATTTTATAAGACATTCTAAGGATTGTGTCATTCACAACTAAAGTTGCCAAATAACTCTAAATCTCGAGTATAGGACCTGTTTCAAATGATCACTTTTATGCTCGACATTGACACTTCTATTTTAGTCAGCTAAATTCAATTACATTCTTCTTAATATAAAATCATATAATATAAAATAATGTTGTGGGACTTATAAGCATATGTTGTCCGCTAAACGAACCGACATGGAGCATAGCCAGATAACGTACAGTAGGCCAACTCATATTCCCTTTTTCTGTAATACAACATTTTCATATCATGTTTCTTCAGACGTGACAAAAAATAAATATTGGATTCATTGTGATGGTGTGTATTCAATTTATTTAGACTTTTATACATATTACAAAGCTACACATCTGCTTGTATGAGCGGAGGCCTGGAGATACGACGAGACCGGCAGTCTTATGTATGACAATAACTGGCTGTCTTCTGGTACAGTTGAGAAACCCTGTACCAGAAGACAAAATATGTGAAGTTGAGAGATGGATAGATGTGTTGGGTTGTTCCACATATTTTGGACATGCACATTCTAAAGACATTAACTTTCAAATATATTTTCGTTCAACTTTCTATTGCATGTAGGATATGTTTAGCCTATGGAAAAAAAAAACTTTTCCCCATCACATGCATTAAAATCCTATGAACTAAGAGCATGTTATCTGCACACTGTCAACCCTGTCACAGACACTTATGCAACTGCATAACTACACTAAATAAAAAAAGAAACCCAACATGTAAAATGTTGAACTGCACTGTTGGTTAAGGGCTTGTATTGCAAGAAAGCATTTCATGGTGAAGTATACACTTGTATTCGGCGCATGTGGCAAATAAAGATTTCACAATAGCAGCACGTAGTTGACCGGGGCAGCTCTAGCAGGGCAGAGATTTGACTAACTGATTTCTTGGAAAGGTGGCATCCTATGACAGTGCCACATTGAAAGTCACTGAGCTCTTCAGTAAGGCCATTATACCGCCAATGTTTGTCTGTGGCGATTGCAAGGCTGTGTTTTATACACCTGTCAGCAACGGGTGTGGCTGAAATAGCCGAATCCACTAATTTGAAGGGGTGTCCACATACGTTTGTATGTACAGTGTATATGTGACCAACAGATGTATATCTGTATTCTCAGTCATGTAAAATCCATAGATTAGGGCCTAATTAATTTATATCAAATGGACTGATCTCCGTATGAGCTGTAACTCAAAGAAATCGTTGAAATTGTTGCATGTTGCATTCATATTTCTTTCAGTATATTATTTAAAGGCGTGTTTGCGATGAATCCAACATTTTCTCATTGATCAAGTATCTCTTGTACAAATACACTGATATATAATATCAAACCTATTAAGTTACTGTGGGGCCATTACTCCTCGGCCATTACTCCTCATGCGGTGGAGAGCACTGGACCATATGGTGTTCACGAAATTAAGAATGATACATGTTTCACACATAATGAAAGTTTAAGAAAGTCAAATTTTCCTCAAATTAATTGGGCGAAGAGGGTTGAGGTGTAAATAGACCAAAAAGAGAGAGCACCCTTACTTAATCCCTTATTCGTGTAAAGAAAAATCTGATTTATTAAATGATCCATGTGGTATATATTACCGTGCACTTCATTTAAAATAACAAGCTTTTAAAATTCAGTATCAGTGCATAATTTCTACTTAAAATATCAAAGGGAAGCAAAAGGCACCCATTTCGTGGAATGGATAGATGGCTGGATCTGAATAGGTAAATGGATGAGTGACTGTGTGAGGAGGCAAATGCATAAATGAATGGATGGAAGGTAGCAGATGTTTGTTGTGATTGTTTCAGACTGACAGTGAAACTTCTGCACTCTTTCAGTCCTGCTATTCTGTGCATCCTGTTGTCTGACAAATACAGAACATACCTTCAATAAAGATACTGCTGTAGGGTGGGAAAATTCTTCCTGGTTGGAAGATTTCTGGAATCAGTATGGAATAAACAGGAAATCTGGAATCGTCCAACTAGGACTTCTGGAAAACCTAGGAATTTTGGGGAAATGTTGGAATATTTTTGCTGGATTACTGTGTGACTGCTACATCACTGTTCTCCATTTACAGCACAGTGACACACACGCCACAACAGTCTTTCTGCATTGAAAGACATTGTCTATCAATAAATAAACTCCCAATAAGAGAGCTCTAATATTCCTCTAAGGACTTGATCCCTGAGACTCAAGGTCTGACAAAATCAGTAGAACAATAGAAGATTGGCCCTTGTGACGACAGAGATTATGTCCAGTAGAACAATAGAAGATTGGCCCTGGTGACGACAGAGATTATGTCCAGTACAACAGTAGAAGATTGGCCCTTGTGACGACAGAGATTATGTCCAGTAGAACAGTAGAAGATTGGCCCTTGTGACGACAGAGATTATGTCCAGTTCAACAGTAGAAGATTGGCCCTTGTGACGACAGAGATTATGTCCAGTAGAACAGTAGAAGATTGGCCCTTGTGACGACAGAGATTATGTCCAGTAGAACAGTAAAAGAGTGGCCCTTGTGACGACAGAGATGTCCATTGACAGTAGTATATGACAGGGTAAAGCTGCGTCATTAAGCCATCTACACTTACAACAGAAGGTGATACATCTGTGTTAAAAGCTCAGTTCCAGGTATCACCATACGCATGCTTATAATTCTGCAGGGAATAGTGTTGCTGGATCACAATAACTGAATATTCACAGCCAACAGTAGAGTGTTAATATGCATCTATACACAAAGAGGCACTTCCAGTTCTCAGTATGAGTTGTTAACTCTCCAGAGTTCTATTCCTGGTGTCATTAGGATTGTACTGTATTATATTGCAACTGTGATTTTAATGCATTAATATTCACATAGAGCTTCATTGAGATGTGTGTAGGGATGTTTTAGCTCCATGCTGTGAAAAATAAACATGCAATGTCATGTTTATGTGTATTAAGCCTTATTTTTACCTTTTTACCCAACACAAGAACTACAATGACCTATGCAAAACCGTGGTCCTGCATAGTTACGTAGCAAACGTACACAGACAAGTGCAACCCTGCAATAACACATTTGGGTTCTTGTGTTGCGTATATACACGCAAGGGGTAAATTAGGCATGATTGTAATTTTCTTCTTAGTGAGGAGTGATGTCACTAGTCTACACACACCACCTCACACCTACCTTTAGAGCATAAGAATCTCTACAGTCTGAGATCAAGACATACCAGCTATACCTCTGATTGAGTCCATCATGATATACAGTCACCCAAACACACAGCTACCAACCCATCAAACTGTATACCGTCAGTTACACATGACCTGCACATGAAAATGATTCTCACTTTACAGAACACCTATACACTGCCACCGTGCATCAACAGTTTGTAATGAGTCTGCTCAACTAGTTTGTAATATATGTCCTGCACTAGGATCTCCATAGAAGAGCTACACCGTCTCCAGCCTGTGATCCACGGTGACCGTGTCAGTGTTACTGTGAGATAGAGATTAGGCTGTTAATTACACACCATATCTGCTGTTTACACATTGGTGGCCTCAGAGATTTATACCCAGATCAAACTTACCCGTTTGGCCCTAAAATGACAGCAGCGCCACACTTGAACACCCTCCATTAAAGAGGGAAACGTGTTTGTGGTAATTAATGCAGCATTTGTTGGAAACAACGAAGAAAATAGAGAACAAATCTGAGCATGACCTACATTTTACACGAAACAAAACATTAAAGTAGGTTATTTGTTCACTGTTAAGGGAATTTTTATCAATGATGACTAATTATGTATATATTTCAATCAGGACTGACTAGTCCAAATGCTATTATGTACTGTAAATGTATGAATTTTCTCTCTTGCTCCCATTCCCAATTGTATATAATATAGTCAGGAGTTTAGAACAGTGCCTTGGTACAAATGAATGAAATATCTCCAGATGGCAGGGACGGACTATCTCCAGACTGTCTAGAACGCTTATCTACTCTGACTGACCTTGGCTTCAGGCGAGGAGGGAAGGCTCGAGAACTATAGGGCCTCTCTACTAGTGTCATGAAGAGATAGAACATTTAGCAAACGCTGACGCCATTTTCAGTTTATAACCTGTGGAAAAATGTGTATGTACCCAGTACTCTCTTGAATTAAACACTGTTACCTGACTTAAGACCGGGGCTCTGTCCATTCTTATAAATTAAGGGTCTTACAAACCCTTCGAATGCATTGACAGAGTATTCAATTCTGATTGGGATATAATACAGAGGAATTTAGAATTCCTTCAACATTCACCTACTGGAAGAAAGCACAAATCAGAGGGTCATAAAATAAAGAAAACATAAGTGTGTTTTGAGGTGTTATGTAAAAAGAGATCCAGTGTACTCTGGTTGAGTTAAAGGGTGAGTCTACCGTTACCTGTTCCTGGCAGTGAGACTGAGCACTCACCGGACTGGACTCCCTTCAGAGGAGAGAGGGGTAAGTAGCCTGTACCTGGTCCTGACCGGAGCTCCTACTCTGGGACTGAACTAAGTAGAGGGAAAGGGTGTAGCCGAGCCTTCATCCTGTGTTTATTAGGCTAGCTCTAGTATTTACCTCTTAGGCTAGTACTTAATGTTGATGTTCTACAATCTCAGTTCCTTTATAATACTTAAAGAATACCACAAGGTTCCATTTTAGGACCAGTTCTTTTTACCATTTAAATTAATATAAGGCTAATGTTAAGCCTTGTTTTAAAGCGAGTGTTTGCTTTTACTACTCCAACACAAATCATCCTGCCAAGACAACACCATGAATTTCACAAAAAGTAGTTGGAGGCTGGAATACTGGAGAGATGTTTACATATTGTTCACATAAAGGACACAATAATATGGAGACTATACTGCACTTCACCAAATGAATAGAATGCTTAAATAATTGTAGAAAAAGTAAAAGGACCAACCTCTGCTTGCTTGCGCCACACGTCCAGGTTCTTGCGTTGAGCTTTGGAGAAATGGTCCCATGCCTTTTGTTTGGAAGCAGCGTGGAATACAGACACAATCTGCTCAACTGTAGCAGGGGATGCAGGGGCCAGTTACCATCCAGAGAGAGAGAGAGGGCGGGTGGGAAGGAGCAGAGGAGTGAGAAAGTGGAATCAGGTAGGAAGACACCTTGCTGCATGTTGATGTGTTTTTACTGTCATTTTCTGTTCTATACAGTCTAGTACAGCTCTGGGTCAGAGTCGTGAGTCACCCCGCCTCGAGGTGATCACAGAGAGCCCGTCCTAAAAACGCAACAGGAAGATCAGACGGCTAGCAGCAGGCTCCTGCTCTATTCACACACACCGCTGCCCTGACCATGGCCTCACACACTTGCTTGCACACACACGCACATGCCCACGCACACTACCTGCTCCTCTTTCTCTCCTCTCCTCCACAGTGATACAGACTCAGTAGAGATTGACTGTAGAACAAGGGAATTCTCTGAAGGACAGAGATCTTATCAAGAGATCAAAGTAAAGTCTCTACCACTAACTGAAACCCTCTTTTCGTCTAAAGCCTCTCCTGTTTTTAATTACAACACATCTCATCTTCGACGACTCTCAGACGCTCTGAAGGCCACAATCAAAGGCTGTCTCTGTGTCTAAAGCCTGTTTCTGAGACTGGGGCTGTGTGTCAAATGGCAACCTATTCCCTATGCAGTGCCCATAGGCCTCTGGTCAAATGTAGTGCCCCCGGAACAAGGTGCAATTTGGGATACAACTTGGCTCTCCTCATTACTGTTCTTATCGTGGGTTTGATAGAAGGGCTGAGTGGTCATATCCCTGAGCCTGAGTAAGATGACAGCTTTGATTCAGGGCTGGTGTAAGACACATGTCTGTTCATCACACCCTCCTAATCACTCCTGTGATTGACAGCTGGGCCTGGTATTAACAACCAGCCTCAGATTAGTTACAAGAACACACTCAGTGTGTGAACCCAGAGCAATGAAGAAAATGACTCAATGGGTGAAAATAGATCAAGCTAGAGATTGTGAGACTGTACTAATTGTCATAACACTCTTCTTTCTCATAATGAATGTGTGTGAGTGTAGTGTATATGTGTATGGTTGAGTGTGTGCGTGTCAGAATGACCCATTTACTCACCTGCTGATATAATGCAGCATAGTCACAGATTGTCCAGACAGAGTACTCACACAAGACATAGTTCAATAAATGTTCAACAACTCATAATATACAATATTTAAGAACTGGTCAGCTTTCCATTCTGTGAAGTCCATTGTGGAAGCATGAACACTCCCACAGTTTTACCACAGCTTTACATCGGAACAGGTCATGTTCGAGGGTTTCTCTTTTTGCCAAAGGGGTCTTAATGATCTAAGGGGGGAGTAAATAGGGCCACCACAGTTGTAGCCTTGACAGGGAGGGAGGTAGAGAGGGAAGAAATGGTGGAGTGAGAGGTATATGTCTAGATCAGTAGTGGCTTCTCAGAATCCTTCATTTGATGGAAGAGATTGATGGGGAAGGAAGGGGAGAGCAAAGTATAGGTTGTGGCCTCGCCTTTTATGTGTGTGTGTGTCTGAGTCCGAGAGATAGCTGATGGATAAGTGTATGTTCGTTGTTGTTATTTGTAGAACTCCAGCTAGAGTTGTGCCCGCATTTCTAAATGAGGCCATTAACCATCTGTCAACCAGGTTTATCTTGTAGATGAAATATGCAGTGGCAAAAAGACAAACTAAAATCCACCAAACATGAAGGACACAGATCCAAATCTAGCTGTGATCTTCGATAAAGATCATCCTGAGTGAAATACGAAGCAGGACTCTGGTCAAAAGCAGTGCACTGTACAGGGAATAGGGTGCCATTTTGGACACATCCCCTGTTTAAATAACCTGCTTCAGAGCAGGCTTTTTAAAGGAACCATTCCATTCAAGGTGACAACAACCAAATGCCAAATGGAGGGATATGTGATATTGAATTATATTACATTTGGAAACAACATGTCTATGTATTCAAATGTGCAGCTGTGAGAAATCCTGGTAAATATGGATGTGGCTTTGTTCACGGAACGACAGTGTATCCCTGCCTCCCAGGACACCAAAGTCTGTGTTGACATTTGTAAGGTGTGAAACCGCAGACAAACTCCTGAATAGAAATACATGTTTGTATGGATTATTGTGACGGAGGAGGGTGGACTTTAAAAGGGAACAAGAGAGAGACCCACGTCGTCCTTTCAAATGCGTCGCTGTATAAAGAAAACCAATTATGCGCTCCATCTCAATGTCCATGCTAACCCACTACTGTAGGTGGTGTATCACCAAAGACATCTGAACTCCTGCATGCTCTTAGCATTGGCAGTTGGGAATCAGGTCAGCTATACATTTTTCACTTTTGACCTTTTCAATCATCGATATGACTCATTTAATTGCTTCCATTTGTTTTCATGTAGAGAGGTGTTACTTACTTTGACTATATGGCTATGGGTTCCTTCATATCAGCCGACCATTGGCTAACGCAGGCTAACGTCCACTAGAGGAGTTTGTGTCAGACCTCTGGGGGGGATTTCACTGGAATATTTCTACACGCAGCACTAGATTCTGTACTTGCGGGGCCAAAAAAAACAAACGTACCTTCTTTATCATCAAATAAACACTGCTCCTGAATACTAGTTTAACACACAAGAGGTATACAACAGCATGCTTTTTTGTAAGAATTTAGAGTGCATTGAGTGGCTACAGAGTTGGTGTTTCTTTGCTACGCATTTTATTATCTCTGATGATTGCTTTGTTTATACGTCTGTCTGTGATGATTGTTATGTCTATCTGTGGCGATTGTGTTGGTGTCAATCATACTCAAAAACGAGAGCCATTGAAGCGGAGGTTTCATGAATCCCACAATAGAAAGAGTACTTAGTACATAAGTTACTGTATGTGATATCAATATTTCACAGGCCCAATGACAGATCATCGCCATTCAATGATCACTCGAGCGCGTTCATATAGTCCTTGTGCGAGGTAGCTCTCCGCCCATCACAGGTCTCCTGCAACCTCAGACATGGATATCTCTAATCCCCCCCCTGCAGGTATGGGAGTGTGTTATATCCTTGGTTCTTAGTGTCACGCCTGTCACAGCTGTGGGATACAGAGAGACTGGCACAGGGAAGGTTAAAGCAGGTTTCAGAAAACTATGTCTGCTCCCTTTGGGATGTTGTCTATTGAAGCACAGGAGTTACAGCTGAACGGCTGACAAACAAGTGTTACATCTGTAGACTACCAACATGCCCCAGGGTAGTCCCGCCTCAAGCTTAATGAGTTCCCCAGTTGGCGCTCAGAATGATAATATGGATGGGATGATGATACCAGAGGTGTGGGCTCGAGTCACATGACTTGGATTCGAAGGGTTTGGAGTCACAAATATGATGACTTGGACTCGACTTTGACTTTAACACCAATGACTAATGACTTGACTTGACCTTGAGCCTTCTGACTCGATACCCTCCCCAAGCCCAAATATGAAAAACGATGCTATTAAAAAAAAGTGTGCAGCGCATCAACTCTTCATTTGATTAAAGTTGGAATCGGACAGC
This sequence comes from Oncorhynchus keta, assembly GCF_023373465.1. Classification (NCBI taxonomy): domain Eukaryota; kingdom Metazoa; phylum Chordata; class Actinopteri; order Salmoniformes; family Salmonidae; genus Oncorhynchus; species Oncorhynchus keta. Next base: position 45,003,274 of record NC_068450.1, read on the forward strand.
AGCCAATCAAATTGTGCGTGGCAGTGCAGAGGAACGTTGGCGGCTAAATTCAGATTTAGCCCTTGGAAAGATGATATAAAGACGACGCTGTATCGACAAAAAAATGGATTGGAACTTCCAGAACATGCGGGAAGAAAATTGCAGACGGAGGCGCAACAACTTCTAACTTTGTTCGACAGAGAGCTATATATTTTATTACTTTACTAGTGTATCATGTAAGCTAGCGTAAAGTTAAATCAATGAGCATCCACACAGTCAGTCAGCGCGGGAACATGATCATTGCACCCAAGACTGAGCTACAACTAGCTAGGCAGTTGGTAGCCTAAATCCTACATGACGTTCCTAAAACTAGGTTGGGCAATTGTGTACGAGCCTACATCGCCCGCTTGCGCCCCATAGCGACCCTCGATAGTCGATCACATTTGCACACACTGTATTATTGACTGTATGTTTGTTTTACTCCATGTGTAACTCTGTGTTGTTGTATCTGTCGAACTGCTTTGCTTTATCTTGGCCAGGTCACAGTTGTAAATGAGAACGTGTTCTCAACTGGCCTACCTGGTTAAATAAAGGTGAAAAAAAGAGCACATTATGACTTGTTTAGGACTCAAAAAAACTCAAAGTTAAAGACTTGAGACTTGACCTGATACTTGACGGTCTTGACTTGAGTGACTTGGTCCCACCTCTGGATGATACTATATGAATTTGCTCTTGCTGATCCAGGTACTGGTGCTACCTGAATGTCTCTGGCTGACTCAGGCACTGGTACTACCTGAATGTTTCTGGCTGACCCAGGTACTGGTATTATCTGAATGTCTCTGGCTGACCCAGGTACTGGTAATATCGGAATGTCTTTGGCTGACCCAGGTACTGGTAATATCTGAATGTTTCTGGCTGACCCAGGTAGTCTAATAGTTCTGACTGACCCAGGTACTGGTACTACCTGAATGTCTGACTGACCCAGGAACTATCTGAATGTCTCTGGCTGACCTGGGTAGTCGAATGGTTCTGACTGACCCAGGGTCAGCTCTACAGGAGTCGACAGTGAGATTAGCACCTAAAAGCCTCATTAGTGAATCTGCCATACAGCTGCTTTCCTCAGAACAGAGGTGTTCAAGGTGTCAATCACTAGGAGATGGAGAGATAGAGAGACAGAGAGAGAAAGAGAGAGTGAGGGAGAGGGAAGCTGGGAGAAAGACAATAAAGATGGAGAGAGAGATTGGAGCTAGAGAGATGGCCACTCTGGGTTTAATGATGATGTGCTAAGTAAGATAGCTAACAGCTCCCTAAATAACCTGTTCAGTGTTATTGCTGCCATCACTGGCCTTTAGCAGCCAAACTGCTCCTTCAAAGAGTATTCCCATAAAGGGGTTTGTGCCCTGCTGTGTGTGTGTTTTCAGAAAATACCATTTCTGTTTAATGTCCCGAGTATTTGTTCCATCATGTATGGAGCACTAACCTGTTACTAAACTTTTACAGGGACAATGTTGACGTTGCCTCAAGAGAACGCAAGGAGTGGTTTGATGTTGACCCTGGCGTGAGACATGGTTCTCTTTCCCTCTGTATGTGGGTGTGTGATGTCAGTCTAGTGTGTACTCACATTGTGCCAGGATGCCAGATAGAGCGCTCTTGAACTTGTCCTTGGCTTCCTCCATCTCCTTCTCGTGGGTGGCCTTTTGACACATCAGCTGGCGGATGTGGCTGTTGGACGACTGGATCATGGAATAGAAGTTGTTGGCGTTACGACGGTTCACCTCGCCGCGTTCCACCCACGTCAGCAGCACGCGCACCGCCTCTGCAAACGCTGCCTCATCTGAGGAGAGGATAGGGTTATTAAAGTCAAACTTGAGGTGAGGGTCAGTAGCTAGATTTGTTAGGGGTCAAAAAAAAGATGTAATGTTAGGGTTAGGGGTAAGAATCCATTTGTGGTTTGAAACATAGAATTCAGAATTAGAACATGAATTTCTGCATTAAATAACAAATAATTCAATCGGATGCTTTGAAAGTTATTCTGTCCTATGTATCAAGGCCTGATTGTGAACTGAGAAGAGAGGCGCCACAGAGAGAGCAGAGAAGCAGGAAGTCACAGTGTTTGTAGACCAAACCATTTCTGTGGAGACCTTGCTGTGTCACAGTTCATTAGAGAAAAAAAGTGTATTAATTCATCCCAAAGCTGATAGCAGGAGAGGAGAGGAACGGAGGGGAGAATAGGGAAGGAGGGGAGACAGGAGAGGAGAAAGAGTAGGAGAAAGAATAGTGATATCTTTAATGAAATCCCTCAAATTCATTCTAAATGGCACCACAGCTTCTGGCTTTTCTCCAGTACTGCTCTGAATGTGAACTAGAGGGCAGTGAATGAATGGAATAAATATAATGTTTCAAATGCCTTTTGTATGAAGAACAGTGGCTGGTTTTCATTATTCATTTTTGGGTCGTAGACTGATAAGGTGATGTCAAGAGACAAGAGAGTTATTGATTTTCATTGTTAATGACACTCAGTGGTGTAATGGAGGGTATACGCCGGAATACACCGTATACTCACTTTGTTTTCAGTGGGATTTGCATATACTCACATTTGAATCCCCACGATGCGTATCAAAGTAGCGTACTGGAGGTATATGCCGTATCATTTAATAAGGCTGATGGAACAGAACATATTGTTTAGCTTAAAATGTTGATAAACTATTATTTCTTCACATTTTAAGCGCTGCAATGCGCACACAGCGGTAGGCCTACGCTCAAATGCTACAAAATGGAAATCATGGGTTGTTAATATGACTAGGATAATGCCTTTGGCTGCTCGACAAAGAAAGTTTGAAAACCAATAGAACAGGAAAGCGCAAATGAAAAAGTCTTTATAAAATAATTGCCTCCGCGTTTCTATGGTGGGATTTTGGCTACAGGCTACTTTGAAGCAAGGTCAGACATTCCTCATAATATGAAGTAAAAAGTCCAGGTTTCAAACAAACAAGAAAAAATATAGTGACGTTAATGACAGGCCTAACCGTCTTCTGGTAAATGGAAAGGCTTTCCCAAAAATGAAATGTTAACTAGCTAAAAATTAACCGATACCTACCTGGCAGACTGATATCATGATTATTTGCGTCAATCCAGTGGGCATTTGTTTTTGCAAACGCTACAGAAACACTGCTAACCAAGCAACAGTGTCAGGTGCCTGCTCAGATGAATTGAAAATTATAATTTTCCCAGGCCTCAAGTGGTCTCCTGATATGGTTTAAGCATGGTTGTGGGCTTAGAACATCCAATTGTTGTTTTTCTATGAATAAAGTGTGACTTGAGAGCGAAAACTAATTTGATTAGTTGAACATCTGAAACCTGTGAATGTCGTACTCAGTTAGTAGGCCTACTTGCACAGTGCAGCTTGGGCTGGCCTGACTGTGAAAGACCAATATGGGATTGATCATTTCATGTCATCTGGAGTGTACAGATGTAAGATCTTAATTTGATCACTCTTCTTTTTCTGCGTATAGCCATTTCTCCAGGTACCACTAATGACACTGGTTGCTCATTACATTACATTTGGTTAGTGCTTATTGGTTTCCTCATAAATCCTCTAACTCGACACACACACTCACACGCTCTAACACACACATACTAACACGGATTGAGCAGCTGGAAGTCTTTTCAGTTGATTTAAGATGAAGCCCACAGAAGCCTCCCCCGCACACATAAATCCATCACTGCTTTCGATATTGAATCAAGGTGTCAGAAATGAATGTGTCATAACTAGAACTCGCTGAGGTGTTACTCTATATTATAGAATGATTTAGATTTCCAGGCCCTCGACAGTCACTAGTCCTTCCTGGTAACTACAGTTCCATTATTAATACACATTCTCAGTAGGTATCAATACTAGTCAATCACTGACAATGACCAGGGCCCATAGATTATTCATAGTTGGACTGAATGAGTGTTTAACTGTGAGGCTGTGGCATCTGATGAACATAATTATCACCTTCAATGTCATACAATGCATCTACACATCTAGGGAGCTAAGAGGCTTATCAAAATAACACACTTTGACGAGGTCCCTAAGAGTCAATGCACAAATACAGTAAGAGCAGCGGGATGTGTTGAAGAGATGTGTAGATACTAGAGATCGACCGATTAATCTAAATGGACGGTTAATTAGGGCCGATTTCAAGCTTTCATAACAATCGGAAATCGGTATTTTTGGGCACCGATTTGCCAATTTTCCATTTTTTTTATTTTTTTTAAAAAATTATAATATATATTTTTAATACTTTTATTTAACTAGGCAAGTCAGTTAAGAACACATTCTTATTTTCAGTGACGGCCTAGGAACGGTGGGTTAACTGCCTTGTTCAGGGGCAGAATGACAGATTTTCACCTTGTCAGCTCGGGGGATCCAATCTTGCAACCTTACAGTTAACTTGTCCAACGCAATAACGACCTGACTCTCTCTCGTTGCACTCCACAAGGAGCCTGCCTGTTACGCGAATGCAGTAAGCTAAGGTAAGTTGCTAGCTAGCATTAAACTTATCTTCTAAAAAACAATCAATCCTAATCACTAGTTAACTAGTGATATTACTAGATATTATCTAGCGTGTCCTGCGTTGCATATAATCTGACTGAGCATACAAGAATACAAGTATCTAAGTATGATTGAGCGGTGGTAGGCAGAAGCAGGCGCGTAAACATTCATTTAAACGGCACTTTCGTGCGTTTTGCCAGCAGCTCTTCGTTGTGGGTCAAGCATTGCGCTGTTTATGACTTCAAGCCTATCAACTCCAGAGATGAGGCTGGTGTAACCGAAGTGAAATGGCTAGCTAGTTAGCACACGCTAATAGTGTTTCAAACGTCACTCGCTCTGAGCCTTCTAGTAGTTGTTCCCCTTGCTCTGCATGGAGTAACGCTGCTTCGATGGTAGCTGTTGTCGTTGTGTTGCTGGTTCGAGCCCAGGGAGGAGCGAGGAGAGGGACGGAAGCTATACTATAATAATAATAATACAATAATATAATAATATATATACTATACTGTTACACTGGCAATACTAAAGTGCCTATAAGAACATCCACTAATCAAAGGTTAATGAAATACAAATGGAATAGAGGGAAATAGTCCTATAATTCCTACAATAACTACAACCTAAAACTACTTACCTGGGAATATTGAAGACTCCTGTTAAAATGAACCACCAGCTTATATTTGTTCTCATGTTCTGAGCAAGGAGCGTAAACGTTAGCTTACTTACATAGCACACATTGCACTTTTACTTTCTTCTCCAACACTTTGTTTTTGCATTATTTAAAGCCAATTGAACATGTTTCATTATTTATCTGAGGCTAAATTGATTTTATTGATGTATTATATTAAGTTAAAATAAGTGTTCATTCAGTACTGTTGTAATTGTCATTATTCCAAATAAAATAAAATATTAATCGGCCGATTAATCGGTATCGGCTTTTTTGGTCCTTCAATAATCGGCATCGGCGCTGAAAAATCATCCGACTGCTGCCTGGCTGTCACAAATGTTCATATCTAGCAGCTCAACTGAAAGTAGAGAAGCCACATTCATAACTGTTACTGCTCTCTCTGTGAAACAGTCAATGGAGAACATGTCAAGGTGTTTGGGCTAAGACAGCAGCGAGGCTAATGGTTTTGCTAACCTCATCACTACCGGTTATTCACAAAACATGATGTTGACTTACTTTCCACTGGAATCCTCACATTCGGACATCTTTAAGTAGTACAAGTTGTGGGAGGGGATATTTTTGTACTACAGAAGATTCCAGTAGCGGGGAAGCCTATATGCTTTCCTTTCACCATCTTTAAGTCTATAAATACAAACGCACAAATGCATGCATGCACACATCAATCAAACACATTAAAGGGATACTCTTCGATAAGTCGTGGAGCCCCACCTTTAATCTTGTCTCCCAGCTGACTACACTCGTGGTCTGTGTAATGCACGATGAGTGGAGGAGAGGGGGGTCTGAAACGGTCCTCCTCCATCCTCCTGCGGTGCCTCTCCTCTCTGGCAAACATGCGCTGACGACACTCCCACTCATACAGGTCATCTCTGGCTTGGGCAAAATCCACATGGAGTCGCCCTGTGTCCTTTTTGTCTGTACTGGAGCCCAGACGCATACGGTAGCCTGGGGAAGAGGGCGGAGCGAGAGCAAAGGGTGAGGGAGGAGGGGAGAGAGTTAGAACCAGGTGGTAACATCACAGTGACATTTCACTCTGTTCATCGAACAGGTGCAGGGCAGTAGAATGCGGGAAATACACACACCACTCTCTGTCAGCCACCTGCATCTCTATCTTGATGCCTGACATCCTCTATTTGGGTTAAAATGATCTGTCCATCCACCTGTCTCTCCATCCCTCTGAGGCTCTCTCCCTATTTTTAATCTGTTTAATCCTCGGTCACAGCTGTATCCCAGCTAAAGTAGCTTTTCTCGGTTGGAGTAGGAAACGACTCTGTTCTCTCTATACTAATTTATAGAGGAGACCTTAAGAGAGACGAATTGCTCCTCTAGTGACATGGTAGAAACGGCTAATTGCTCCCCTTTCCTTTTCTCTCCTTTCCTCCTCTCATTCTTCTTTCCTCTCTCTCTCTGCCACTCCTATCTGTTTCTCTTTCTCTCTTGCTGGTGTCTCTCCCGCTCGCTCATTCTGTTGCTCTCACTCTCTGTTTCTCTCTCTCCAGTCTCTACCAAAAGGGAGAAATTTGCGTGGGCTTCCAGTTTACTTCTGCCTCTGAGTTTTGTGGGGCTGTGATATATGTCCTTCAGTTTGCATACAGAGAGAGATTTAATACGTGGCTGGAGTCTAGTAGCTTTAGAAAAGAAAGAGATTTAAGATGTGGCTGGAGTCTAGTAGCTTTAGAAAAGAAAGAGATTTAAGATGTGGCTGGAATCTAGTAGCTGGAAAAAGGAGATAAGATAACAAAACACTCTCTGGTGTCACATGACTAATGGGACTGGGACTGGTGATTAATTTCCTCCATTCAAAACTCTATTTATTTAACTACACATCTGCTATTGTCACCTCAATAGTAAGGGTATCGAAGACATTTATTCCACTACACCTCTAGTTGTCTTCTCATTGACCTGCATAGTGATGGTCTTGAGTCAAGAGAGGGAACATTTATTCCACAACACACCTAGTCGTTTTCTCATTGACCAGCATCGTTAAGGTCTCTGACTGGAAACAGGTTGCATTAATTTCATGATGTTTAATAGGAAACATAGGAAGCGTACCAGACAAGAAGAGGGCTCTGTCTACAGTGAACTCTTCAGTGAATCGGATGTGGCAGAAGTTCTTCTTGCTCTTGCGGATGGCGATGATGTCACCACACTGGCCAAACACCTCCACGATGAGTGCCTCGGTGGCATTCTCTGGCAGACCGCCCACAAACACCGTTTTACAACCTGGAGGGCGCTCCCTCATGGCCGGAGAGGGAAGGTCTGTAGATGAGAAGAGAGAGAGTCATCAAAACAGAGAACTAACTGTAAACTTGGAAACAAAGAATGACAAAGTATTAATTGGACCTGAGTTTTTTGAAATATTTCTTTTATTTCATCTTTATTTAACCAGGTAGGACAGTTGAGAACAACTTCTCATTTAAAACTGCGACCTGGCCAAGATAAAGCAAAGCATTGCGACATAAACAACACTGAGTTACACATGGGATAAACAAACGTACAATCAATAACACAATAGAAAAATCGGTATACATTATGTGCAAATGAAGGAAGGTACGGCAATAAATAGGCCAATAGTGTTGAAGTAATTACAATTTAGCAATTTACACTGGAGTGATATATGTCCAGATGAGGATGTGCAAGTAGAAATACTGGTGTGCAAAAGAGTAGAAAAACTAAAACAAATATGGGGATGAGGTAGGTAGTTGGTTGGATGGGCTATTTACAGATGGCCTGTGTACAGCTGCAGCGATCGGTAAGCTGCTCTGACAGCTGACGCTTAAAAGAAATCCCGCTACGCCCCCCAACGAACCATCAAACAGGCAAAGCATCAATACAGCATCAATAAGATCAAATGCTACTACCCCGGCTCTGACGCTTGTCAAATGTGGCAGGGCTTGCAAACTATCACAGATTACAAAGAGAAACCAAGTCACACACTGCCAGACGAGCTAAATACCTTCAATGCTCACTTCGAGGCAAGCAACACGCGTGAGAGCACCAGCTGTTCTCGGCGACTGTATGATCACGCTCTTCATAGCAGATATGAGTAAGACCTTTAAACAAGTTAACATTCACAAGGCTGCAGGGCCAGACATATTCCCAGGATGCATACTCAGGGCATGCCCTGACCAGCTGGCAAGTGTCTTCACTGACATTTTCAACCTCTCCCTGACCCCGTCTGTAATAACTACATGTTTCAAGCAGACCACCAAGGCAACCTGTCTAAATGATTATCGCCACGTAGCACTCACATCTGTAGCCATGAAATGCTTTGAAAGGCTGGTCATTGCTCACATCAACACCATCATCCCAGACACCCTGGACCACCCCAACAGATCCACAGATGATGCAATCTCTATTGCACTCCACACTGCCCTTTCCCACATGGACAAAAGGGACACCTACGTGAGAATGCTATTCATTGACTACAGCTTAGAGTTCAACACCATAGCACCCCGAAGCTCATCAGTAAGCTAAGGTTCCTGGGACTTAACCTCTCCCTCTGCAACTGGATCCTGGACTTCCTGACGGACCGCCCCCAGGCAGTGAGAGTAGGCAACAACACATCTGCCACACTGACCCTTAACATGGGGGCCCCTAAGGGGGTGCGTGCTTAATCCCCTCCTGTACTCCCTGTTCACCCACGACTGTGTGGCCGCACACGACTCCAACACCTACCACACGATGGTGGTAGGCATGATCACCGGCAACAATGAAACAGCCTTTACGGAGGTGTGGTGAAAGGACAACAACCTCTTACTCAACATCAGTAAGATAAAAAAGGAGCTGATCGTGGACTACAAGGAACGGAGAGCCGAGCACACCCCCCATTTACATCGATGGGGCTATAGTGGAGCAGGTCGAGAGTTTCAGGTTCCTCGATGGCCACATCATTATCATGGTCCAAACACACCAACACAGATGTGATGAGGGCATAACAATACCTCTGAAAATATGTGGTACGGGCCCTCAGATCATCAAAAAGTAATACAGCTGCACCATCGAGAGCATCTTGACAGGCTGTATCACCGCTTGGTATCGTAACTGCTTGGCATCCGACTGCAAGGTAGTGCGTACTGCTCAGTACATCACTGGGGCCGAGCTTCCTGCCATTCTGGACCTTTATACCAGGCGATGTCAGAGAAAGGGCAACAAATTTGTCAAAGATTCCAGCCACAGACTGTTCTCTCTGCTACCGCACGGTAAGCGATACCAACACACCAAGTTTAGAACCAACAGGACCCTGAACAGCTTCTACACCAAAGTCATAAGACTTCAAAACAAGACTACTAAATAGCAAATCAAATTGCTACCTGCATTGATCCCTTTTGGGGATTCTACCCACACACACTTCCATCCCAAAACACACACTAAATATGCCAACACACACACGCATACTGACGCCGCACACACACTGTTGCTAGTCACTATACCCCTACCTATACAGTTGTAGTCAGAAGTTTACATACACCTTAGACAAATACATTTAAACTCAGATTTTCACAATTCCTGACATTTAATCCCAGTAAAAATTCCCTGATTTAGGTCAGTTAGGATCACCACTTAATTTCAAGAATGTGAAATGTCAGAATAATAGTAGAGAGAATGATTTATTTCAGCTTTAATTTCTTTCATCACATTCCTCGTGGGTCAGAAGTTTACATACTCAATTTTATTTGGTAGCATTGCCTTTAAATTGCTTCACTTGGGTCAAATGTTTCGGGCAGCCTTCCACAAGCTTCCCACAATAAGTTGTGTGAATTCTGGCCCATTCCTCCTGACAGAGCTGGTGTAACGGAGTCAGGTTGTAGGCCTCCCTGCTCACACACACTTTTTCAGTTCTGCCCACACATTTTCTACAGGATTGAGGTTAGGGCGTGCCTCACGGTTGGGATGGTGTTCTTCAGCCTGCAAAGCTTCCCCCTTTTTCCTCCCAACATAACAAAGGTCATTATGGCCAAACAGTCCTATTTTTGTTTCATCAGACTAGAGGACGTTTCTTCAAAAAGTATGATCTTTGTCCCCATGTGCAGTTGCAAACCATAGTCTGGCTTTTTTATGGTGGTTTTGGAGAAGTGTCTTCTTCCTTGCTGAGCGGCCTTTCAGGTTATGTCAATATAGGACTTGTTTTACTGTGGATATAGCTTATTTTGTACCTGTTTCCTTCAGCATCTTCACAAGGTCCGTTGCTGTTGTTCTGGGGTTGATTTACACTTTTCCCACCAAAGTACATTAATCTCTTGGAAACAGAATGCGTCTCCTTCCTGAGCGATATGACGGTTGTGTGGTCCCATGGTGTTCATACTTGCATACTATTGTTTGTACAGATGAACGTGGCACCTTCAGACATTTGGAAATTGCTCCCAAGGATGACCCAGACTTGTGGAGGTCTACCATTTTTTTCTGATGTTTTGGCTGATTTTCTTTTGATATTCCCATGATGTCAAGCAAAGAGGCACTGAGTTTGAAGGTCGGCCTTGAAATACATCCACAGGTACACCTCCAATTGACTCAAATTATGTCAATTAGCCTATCAGAAGCTTCTAAAACCATGACATCATTTTAAGGAATTTTCCAAGCTGTTTATTAAAGGCAAAGTCAACTTAGTATATGTAAACTTCTGACCCACTGGAATTGTGATACAGTGAATGATAAGTGAAATAATCTGTCTGAAAACAATTGTTGGAACAATTACTTGTGTCATGCACAAAGTAGTCCTAACTGACTTGCCAAAACTATAGTTTGTTAACAAGAAATTTGTGGAGTGGTTGAAAGCCCAGTTTTAATGACTCCAACCTAAGTGTATGTAAACTTCCGACTTCAACTGTATATAAAATTAAACTGCTCCACGAAAATGAGCACATGACAACCGTAACTGGCACACAGATCGGTATAAATGGTCAAATAAATTGTCATTCCACTTTAGAAAGGTTGCCAACTCCTCCTGTAGCCTATTACCGGCAACTTCAGGAGAGTAATGGCAAAAATAGTGGGGTCAGGCTAAGGTTTTTTTCTTCCTCTAGATGTCTGGTTCCCTCTTGAGTTATTTGTGTCTTATTTCATCAAACAGTAAGTGTAAAGCATCAGACAAGCTCAATGCATATTGTTGATTTTATAAAACACATGGTGTGTCTATATACAGGTATATACATATATATATATATATATATATATATAACTGTGTTCCGGAGTTCTAAATTGAGCAGCTGCTGAAAAATGAGCTCCTGTATATATTGAGATTTAAATGGTTTTTTAGAGTGAAGTACATCGAAAAAATCAAGAGAGAACTGCAAGACTCAATAGAAGACAAAACAAGGAACAAACCAAAAAAGACAGGCTTTTGAAAAATTAACTATTTTTCATAAAATTGTACAGTTATCTTAGCTATCTGAATTGCTAGCAGAATTGTTTACTTGTTGCTAAGCAGTTGCTAGGGACTCTCCTGGAAGAAGCTAGCTAGCTTACAAAGAATAACAACAAAAATATCTAGTTAACAGAAGAAAGGAAGACAAAATAAGGACAAAAGAAGGACAGAAGAAAAGGAAAAGAAAGAGGACAACAAAGTGAAACAGTCAGCACTTCTATTGCAACTTCGTATTTCGTCGTCCTAACGTAGTCTACACTGCTATCTGCCCAGCAGCTAGCCAGCTAGCAAACGTCCACCGTCTACCGAATAGCAGCACTGTAGAAACTATTACACTCAACTGAACGACTTGATTAGTGTAGTGTTAGCTAGCTACATAGTTGTCTTTGCTGTCTTCGTATCCAAGATAATTGTGTAGTTTAGAGCGTGTAGTCTTAGAGTGATTATCTTAATTTACCGAGGTTAGCTAGCCAGCTATTTGTCGTCCTTAACGTAGGAGACACTGCTAGCTAGCCAACAGCTAGCCAACGTCTACTGAATAGAACTTCCGCACTCAACAACCCGGTCGCATTCCGCTTCGCTCCACAGGTAGTATCACATTTTCATTTCATTTCATTACAGCACAACGGTTTGATTTGTTTGATCGTAGCTAGCTACATAGCTAGCTACATAGCCGTCTGTGTATCAAAGATAATTGTGTAGTCTATAGCGATTTTCTAGGTTAGCTAGCCAGCTATTGTCGTTCTTTTAACGCAACGTAACGTAATCAACACTGCTAGCTAGCCAGCTAGACCCCGAATAGCAGCACTGTAGAAACTATTACACTCAACGGAACGACTTGATTAGTGTAGTGTCAACAACGCAGCCACTGCCAGCTAGCCTACAAAGTCAACAACGCAGCCACTGCCAGCTAGCCTACTTCAGCAGTACTGTATCATTTTAATCATTTTAGTCAATAAGATTCTTGCTACGTAAGCTTAACTTTCTGAACATTCGAGACGTGTAGTCCACTTGTCATTCCAATCTCCTTGCATTAGCGTAGCCTCTTCTGTAGCCTGTCAACTATGTGTCTGTCTATCCCTGTTATCTCCTCTCTGCACAGACCATACAAACGCTCCACACCGCGTGGCCGCGGCCACTCTAATCTGGTGGTCCCAGCGCGCACGACCCACGTGGAGTTCCAGGTCTCCGGTAGCCTCTGGAACTGCCGATCTGCGGCCAACAAGGCAGAGTTCATCTCAGCCTATGCCTCCCTCCAGTCCCTCGACTTCTTGGCACTGACGGAAACATGGATCACCACAGATAACACTGCTACTCCTACTGCTCTCTCTTCGTCCGCCCACGTGTTCTCGCACACCCCGAGAGCTTCTGGTCAGCGGGGTGGTGGCACCGGGATCCTCATCTCTCCCAAGTGGTCATTCTCTCTTTCTCCCCTTACCCATCTGTCTATCGCCTCCTTTGAATTTCATGCTGTCACAGTTACCAGCCCTTTCAAGCTTAACATCCTTATCATTTATCGCCCTCCAGGTCCCCTCGGAGAGTTCATCAATGAGCTTGATGTCTTGATAAGCTCCTTTCCTGAGGACGGCTCACCTCTCACAGTTCTGGGCGACTTTAACCTCCCCACGTCTACCTTTGACTCATTCCTCTCTGCCTCCTTCTTTCCACTCCTTTCCTCTTTTGACCTCACCCTCTCACCTTCCCCCCTACTCACAAGGCAGGCAATACGCTCGACCTCATCTTTACTAGATGCTGTTCTTCCACTAACCTCATTGCAACTCCCCTCCAAGTCTCCGACCACTACCTTGTATCCTTTTCCCTCTCGCTCTCATCCAACACTTCCCACACTGCCCCTACTCGGATGGTATCGCGCCGTCCCAACCTTCGCTCTCTCTCCCCCGCTACTCTCTCCTCTTCCATCCTATCATCTCTTCCCTCTGCTCAAACCTTCTCCAACCTATCTCCTGATTCTGCCTCCTCAACCCTCCTCTCTTCCCTTTCTGCATCCTTTGACTCTCTATGTCCCCTATCTTCCAGGCCGGCTCGGTCCCCCTCCCGCTCCGTGGCTCGACGACTCATTGCGAGCTCACAGAACAGGGCTCCGGGCAGCCGAGCGGAAATGGGGAAAACCCGCCTCCCTGCGGACCTGGCATCCTTTCGCTCCCTCCTCTCTACATTTTCCTCCTCTGTCTCTGCTGCTAAAGCCACTTTCTACCACTCTAAATTCCAAGCATCTGCCTCTAACCCTAGGAAGCTCTTTGCCACCTTCTCCTCCCTCCTGAATCCTCCTCCCCCTCCTCCCTCTCTGCAGATGACTTCGTCAACCATTTTGAAAAGAAGGTCGACGACATCCGATCCTCGTTTGCTAAGTCAAACGACACCGCTGGTTCTGCTCACACTGCCCTACCCTGTGCTCTGACCTCTTTCTCCCCTCTCTCTCCAGATGAAATCTCGCGTCTTGTGACGGCCGGCCGCCCAACAACCTGCCCGCTCGACCCTATCCCCTCCTCTCTTCTCCAGACCATTTCCGGAGACCTTCTCCCTTACCTCACCTCGCTCATCAACTCATCCCTGACCGCTGGCTACGTCCCTTCCGTCTTCAAGAGAGCTTAGAGTAGCACCCCTTCTGAAAAAACCTACACTCGATCCCTCCGATGTCAACAACTACAGACCAGTATCCCTTCTTTCTTTTCTCTCCAAAACTCTTGAACGTGCCGTCCTTGGCCAGCTCTCCCGCTATCTCTCTCAGAATGACCTTCTTGATCCAAATCAGTCAGGTTTCAAGACTAGTCATTCAACTGAGACTGCTCTTCTCTGTATCACGGAGGCGCTCCGCACTGCTAAAGCTAACTCTCTCTCCTCTGCTCTCATCCTTCTAGACCTATCGGCTGCCTTCGATACTGTGAACCATCAGATCCTCCTCTCCACCCTCTCCGAGTTGGGCATCTCCCGGCGCGGCCCACGCTTGGATTGCGTCCTATCTGACAGGTCGCTCCTACCAGGTGGCGTGGCGAGAATCTGTCTCCTCACCACGCGCTCTCACCACTGGTGTCCCCCAGGGCTCTGTTCTAGGCCCTCTCCTATTCTCGCTATACACCAAGTCACTTGGCTCTGTCATAACCTCACATGGTCTCTCCTATCATTGCTATGCAGACGACACACAATTAATCTTCTCCTTTCCCCCTTCTGATGACCAGGTGGCGAATCGCATCTCTGCATGTCTGGCAGACATATCAGTGTGGATGACGGATCACCACCTCAAGCTGAACCTCGGCAAGACGGAGCTGCTCTTCCTCCCGGGGAAGGACTGCCCGTGCCATGATCTCGCCATCACGGTTGACAACTCCATTGTGTCCTCCTCCCAGAGCGCTAAGAACCTTGGCGTGATCCTGGACAACACCCTGTCGTTCTCAACTAACATCAAGGCGGTGGCCCGTTCCTGTAGGTTCATGCTCTACAACATCCGCAGAGTGCGACCCTGCCTCACACAGGAAGCGGCGCAGGTCCTAATCCAGGCACTTGTCATCTCCCGTCTGGATTACTGCAACTCGCTGTTGGCTGGGCTCCCTGCCTGTGCCATTAAACCCCTACAACTCATCCAGAACGCCGCAGCCCGTCTGGTGTTCAACCTTCCCAAGTTCTCTCACGTCACCCCGCTCCTCCGCTCTCTCCACTGGCTTCCAGTTGAAGCTCGCATCCGCTACAAGACCATGGTGCTTGCCTACGGAGCTGTGAGGGGAACGGCACCTCAGTACCTCCAGGCTCTGATCAGGCCCTACACCCAAACAATGGCACTGCGTTCATCCACCTCTGGCCTGCTCGCCTCCCTACCACTGAGGAAGTACAGTTCCCGCTCAGCCCAGTCAAAACTGTTCGCTGCTCTGGCTCCCCAATGGTGGAACACACTCCCTCACGACGCCAGGACAGCGGAGTCAATCACCACCTTCCGGACACACCTGAAACCCCACCTCTTTAAGGAATACCTAGGATAGGATAAAGTAATCCTTCTCACCCCCCTTAAAAGATTTAGATGCACTATTGTAAAGTGGCTGTTCCACTGGATGTCATAAGGTGAATGCACCAATTTGTAAGTCGCTCTGGATAAGAGCGTCTGCTAAATGACTTAAATGTAAATGTAAATATACGACTTTCGGTCGACCAAGATTTGTTGTATTCGGAGACAGCCCTAGTATGGGTCAGTTCAGGGAAACATTGAAATCATTTCATTTGTCTGCATTTTAGATCAGACCGCTGGAGTCTAGTGCCATTTACAATGCATGAGGGGAGAAGATAATGCTTATGGTTGCATAAATGAACTGTGAGGAGAGAGATGAACCCTGAGGTGGTCTCAGTCATAGTCAGCACTCAGGTAATAGAGAAGGTACATGGTAAGAAAAGGGACAAAAAGTCAGCAAAAACAGTAACGTCCTCTCGCTGTCAACTGTGTTTATTTTCAGCAAACTTAACATTTGTAAATATTTGTATGAACATAACAAGATTCGACAGTTGAGACATAAACTGAACAAGTTCCACAGACACTGTGACTAACAGAAATGGAATAATGTGTCCCTGAACAAAGGGGGATAAAAATCAAAAGTTACAGTCAGTATCTGGTGTGGCCACCAGCTGCATTAAGTACTGCAGTGCATCTCCTCCTCATGGACTGCACCAGATTTGCCAGTTCTTGCTTTGAGATGTTACCCCAGTCTTCCACCAAGGCAAGTTCCCGGACATTTCTGGAGGGAAAGGCTCTAGCCCTCGCCCTCCGATCCAACAGGTCCCAGACGTGCTCAATGGGATTGAGATCCGGGCTCTTCGCTGGCCATGGCAGAACACTGACATTCCTGTCTTACATGAAATCACGCACAGAACGAGCAGTATGGCTGGTGGCATTGTCATGCTGGAGGGTCATGTCAGGATGAGCCTGCAGGAAGGGTACCACATGAGGGAGGAGGATGTCTTCCCAATAACGCACAGCATTGAGATTGCCTGCAATGACAACAAGCTCAGTCCGATGATGCTGTGACACACAGCCCCAGACCATGAAGGACCCTCCACCTCCAAATCGATCCTGCTTCAGAGTACAGGCCTCGATGTAACGCTCATTCCTTCGATGATAATCGGAACTCGACTTGTCAGTGAAGAGCACTTTTTGCGAGTCCTGTCTGGTCCAGCGACAGTGGGTTTCTGCCAATTGGTGACGTTGTTGCCGGTGATGTCTGGTGAGGACCTGCCTTACAACAGGCCTACAAGCCCTCAGTCCAGCCTCTCTCAGCCTATTGTGGACAGTCTGAGCACTGATGGAGGGATTGTGCGTTCCTGGTATAACTCGGGCAGTTGTTGTTGCCATACTGTACCTGTCACACATGTGTGACGTTTGGATGTACCGATCCTGTGCAGGTGTTGTTACACGTGGTCTGCCACTGCGAGAACGATCAGCTGTCCGTCCTGTCTCCCTGTAGCGCTGTCTTAGGCGTCTCACAGTACGGACATTGCAATTTATTGCCCTGGCCACATCTGTAGTCCTTATGCCTCCTTGCAGCATGCATAAAGCACGTTCACGCAGATGAGCAGGGACCATGGGCACTTTTCTTTTGGTGTTTTTTAGAGTCAGTAGAAAAACCTCTTTAGTGTCCTAAGTTTTCATGACTGTGACCTTAATTGCCAACCATCTGTAAGCTGTCTTAACAGCCGTTCCACAGGTGCATGTTCATTAATTGTTTATGGTTCATTGAACAAGCATGGGAAATAGTGTTTAAACCCTTTACAATGAAGATGGTTTTTCACCCTGAAAGTAGTCTATGGGCTAGGAGAAACTGGAATGCATGGTTCGGTTTTCTTTAAACAGCCACTACAAACTTCAGCTAATTTTAGCCGCCACTGGCTAAAAACCCATGGGAGTGATAGGGGCAACTGTGCAATTTGTAAAGTTAATTATTTGGTTTGATATTATCTAAAGGTGATTTGGCCATAATAAAATTAACAGCGCTTGGTTGTCCCAATCACTTCCATAGATTTGTAGCGTGTTTCGGCTAAAGGTAAAAAGAGGGAAATGGACTTACGTGGGTTGGGGGGGAAGAGGGTGCAGCTTTGGCAGTGGATGATCTCCTTGACGATGGGCAGATCTTGGGGAAGGGGGGGCGGGGGTACGTAACCAAGGCCAGGCATCATGGGGTTCATGGGAGCGATGCCCGTCATCATGCCAAGGCCTGAGTCAAAATCTGAAGGAGATGCACACACACATGAAAATCTCAATGTGGGATGAACCTGTGGAAATGTGTGTTTTTCTATGTGTGTTTTTCCATTCTCATGTTTCATGTGACATTATACATTTCTCCTCGAGCACTTTGTGGAGGTTCTGTCAACACTGGTGAAACACAAACAGTTTATAAATAACTGAATCCATGCTCTCATGAATAAAAGAACATTCAGACATCCTGCATATTTAAAGTGGAGCTACGGCTACATGAGATTCTACTGACTCTCATGTCTGTTGCTGATTGGCTGACCTTTAATGTTCTGTCTGTAGAGAGAGCGAGATGGATCGAACTACCAGCCTTCCTTCACAGGTAGGGGACTATTGATTTAGACTGCAGCTGGATACACTCTGCACGCACAGACACACTGTATCTGCAGAGGGTTTTAGTGTGTGTGTGTGTGTGTGTGTGTGTGTGTGTGTGTGTGTGTGTGTGTGTGTGTGTGTGTGTGTGTGTGTGTGTGTGTGTGTGTGTGTGTGTGTGTGTGTGTGTGTGTGTGTGTGTGTGTGTGTGGTGGACCACAATGTGAGGCCTGACTGTGACAAAACTGAAAAGAGTATAACAAAGTACCACTTTTTAACCTCTATGTAAATTATGTTTAAATCCCACTTTGTGAGAGAGACAAGGACGCTTTTCAATCATTTCAGCTTTTTGTGTGTGAGTGAGGAAGGTATAAATGAGGATGAAGGATGAGGAAGTGGGGGGGTCACAAGCCGGACATGTAGCTGGACCAATCAGAGGGGAAGACAGTAACTGGATGTCTAGGTCTGCTTAATCCCTCTCTGTGGCTGTTATTGATGACCTCATATCTTATATTCATGCCCGGGTGATGACTTCCCCAGACCAGCGAGACAGAGGAGAGGTGAAGTGATGGCCGGAGTAGAAATAGAGGAGGGAGCGGTACAGCAGACTCTGTGTCTGCTGAATACCAAGGCCAGTCTCAGTGGCAGCTCTGGTCTCCGGGCTGGCTGAGAGGCCCACAGAGGAGCTCTCTGGTGTGTCTCAGAAAGAAGTGGAAGTGGTCCTTTTCTGAATGATGCAGTGAGGCCCACTGCAGAGCTCTGTCATGGGCCATACTGTGGCAGGTGTGAGCTGATTCATAACTGCCCCTTAGTACCCTGACACTGAGGAAATGGGAACAGTGCTGAAGAAAACACTCCTAGCTGGCACACTCATACACCCATTCTGAGCACAGAGAACATCTGGTTTGATCAAGACAAAGCTGTTTCCATTTCGCTGCTGCCTTCTCCTTATTCCTTCCAGTGTGTGTGTGCGTGTGTATGTGCGTGCGTGTGGTGTGTGTGTGTGTGTGTGTGTGTGTCCAATTCCATTGAGAGCCAGAGGACAGAGGCATGCAGTAGAGCTGTTCTTCTCAGGGATATTCAGCTACAGTAGCTACAGTAGGATTCTCTGTACAGACAGAACAATGGAGACTCAACCCCCGGATTCAAGTTTCACATCTTTCAACATCTTCGGTTGAAAACACCCACACACTAACAAAAACACTATCGTCAGTGTGAAACAGGCCTCTTTCAGTCAGAGGTAAAACTCTGTAGAGACACAGAGAGCAGGGATCTCCTCTTGAACAGAAACATCAGTGGAGAACTTTATTCTCTCCACCCACACAAGGTCTCTCTCGCCATCTCTTCCCTCTCCCTCCATCTTTACACACACATCCTTCCATGTTAAACAATCGACTTCCAAGAGGTTTGTTCAGGTCATTACATTTCATGCTGCCCGTCAATCAAAAGACCAGCCAGAAGAAAAAATTTGGCATTTGACTCGAGATACCTCCTGGCCATCCAACACATCACATTAGTCCTCCCTTTATCCTCCTCCTGTCCCCCCTTCCTCCCCCTATTTTACAGGGTAAACCACCCCTCCAGCAGAGTAGGTACTGGGTGGAGGGAGGAAGGAATGCAATGAGGCATGCTGGGTAATAGTTTCTGATGAGGAGACCAGGTCGGAGCACCTAGAACACGAATAGAGGCTCCAGTCTCAATGTGCTGCCAGACATCATCTCTACTTAACATAATGTATCTCTTTAAATCACTATCAGAGATGCTCTTTCAATCTCCTCCACACTTTTGAAACAGATATCCCTCTATCTTCATCTCTGCCAAAGATCTGACTCTCTCTTAGTCCTCTCCAGCCTGAATGCGCAGCATACTTCTGTACCTCTGTCAGAACACTAGCCTACTTCTCTCAGCCTATGAATGTGCAGCTACAGATTTCACTCTCTGTGTCTCTATCAGTCCTCGTTCTGCCAACAGCACTGGCTGCACACCTTGGAACCACCTACAGCTCCTTAACACTAAGTCAGCAGTTACGGAGACACAGAGGGCCAAGAGTCAAATGCAATTGGAAGGGTTTTCTTTTTCTTAGTTATTTATTTAGGTAAATAAATGTTTAAGCCAGGAGTACAAGAAGCTCCTTATATCCACTGCTTCTACTAGTATAATATGAATAGTTCATATATATTATCAGCTACAAACCTATGAGACCAAAACATTTGCTTGCTAATTTCACTGCCTGCTGCTTCTATTAGTTAGTATATTGTATAAATAGTTAAAAGGGTAAGACTATACACCCAGTGTGTGTGTGTGTGTGTGTGTGTGTGTGTGTGTGTTAGAAGGGGCTGTTGAGGATATAACAGAACTGTATGAGTCCCCAGGGAACCCTCCCTAGAGCCTGTTTATGTGTTCAGAGGGGTGTGTTTGTCAGGCTAAATCAATTCAGAGAAGAGTGTGTGGGTGTGTAGGAGTGTGTGTGTGTTGCAGACTAAATGCTTCCCTGTGGGTGTTTAACATGCATCAGGCTTGACAACTAGCTTGGTCTGTCCACACATCTTCCTCATACACAGTAGTGTGTCTGGAGAACTCACAACTCTAATCAAAATCCAAACAAACAAATCAATGACATCATCGCTGTGAATATAGAACATCAAGTCTTATATTGAAGCGATTCTGGAGTTGGAAAGACAACATGTCCTTTGAGTGGGGACTCTATGGAAGCCTGGTCCCTATAAGCCAGCATGCTCTCTCCTGTAAGGACTAGAAGAGGCCCTAACACAATTATTTCCACAAGGCACGCTATGTCCCCAAAAGGCACAATGTTCCCACAGTGGAGGGTTTACGGTACCATGTGCCCACAAGGCACCATGGCACCATAGTGGAGTTTCTACAGTAGCCTGTCCCTGCAACGTACCATGCCCCCATAGTGGAGTCTCTACAGTAGCCTGTCCCCGCAACGTACCATGCCCCCATAGTGGAGTCTCTACAGTAGCCTGTCCTCGCAACGTACCATGCCCCCATAGTGGAAAAAATGACGTTGGAGCCGGCTTATGGTAGATAAATTAACTTTCAATTCTCTGACAACAGCTCTGTTGGACATGTCTACAGTCAGCATGTAAATTGCAAATTCACTCAAAACTTGAGACATCTGTGGCATTGTGTTGTATGAGAAAACTGGACAATTAGAATGGCCCTTTATTGTCCCCAGCACAAGTTGCACCTGTGTAATGATCATGCTGTTTAATCAGCTTCTTGATATGCCACACCTGTCAGGTAGATGGATTATCTTGGCAAAGGAGAAATGCTCACTAACAGGGATGTAAACAAATTTGTGCACACAATTTCAGAGAAATACAATTTTTGTACATATGGAACATTTCTGCCATCTTTTATTTCACTTTACATGTTGCATTTATATTTTTGTTCAGTATACTTGGCTCTAGAAAGACTGATGATGCAATGACTTGGTGGCAGGTGGTGTTGCTTACCAGAGAGCCAATACATCTAATAAAAAGTGCAGTTGAAAGGGGAATGGAAACACTAGGATTTAGAACGGCAGCCTACTGTAATTGTAAATTGCCATATTGGCATTGTTGCGTCACTGGCAGGAGAGAAAATTTTGTAACTCCCAAAAATGGCTGAATTTACAGAGTAGCTCCGAGTCTGAGAATTAGTTTAATACAGAGAATGAAATGTTAGTTAGGGTGCCAATAAACCTACGGAAGCCATTCATGTTTGAGCTGATCGTTGTCCCAGATCAAATAATTTGTTCTCGTAGCAGTAACAACACAGACATGATGCCCGAAACACCTCAACTAGAGGGTCTGCTAGAGTAAGAGTGTGTGTGTGTTATAGAGAGGTGGTGGCGATACAGCCCAAAATCCCAGCGGATTGTGGCTGGATTACATCCAGTCAGAGGTTCCCGTCAGTCTGTCTGGATGGTGATGTATTACACCCAGTCAGAGGATCCTGTCAGTCTGTCTGTGTTACGTTCCCCAGTTTATGTGTTGTAGTTTGTGTATTTGCATGTGTTTATTTCAGGAAATGGCTTCCTGAAATCCCTAAAGCAGCTGATTGGTCGACTCCTTGGCTAATTGGAGAGCTGACCCCGCCCCCTCGTCAAGACCCAGCTGTCTCCAATTACCCATTCATTCTGAAGCTATATAAATGCCAGTGTTCTGTTCAGGAGAGTTTTTTTTCTGGTAGGTCATTGCAGAGATTTTGCTAGAGAGATTTGCTGGGATGTCATTGAAGAGATTTTGCTAGAGATTTTGCTAGAGGTTGATTTTGCTGGGAGGCATTGCTGAGAGAGGAGGCTGATGGCTGTGGATAATTCATTATGTTAGTTGTTGGCAGCAGTTGGTATGTTTTGTGAGTTTGTTGCTCAGATAGAGCTTATTTGATGTCCTTTGTTTCTTTGTTTGTTGGTGAAAGTGTTTAATATTCTGTTTCATTTGTTTCCAGGGGAGAAGGGGAAGGCACCAAGGGAGTGCTTAGGCAAGAGGCCCGCGGGCATACATATACCCGTAGCATATTCGCTGTCTAGGCACACTAGGTAAGACCTGGGCGGACCACCCCCTGTATTTTGGTTAGGGCACCAGGTGGTGCTAAATTAGGTAAGTAGTGGGTAGGCAGGTAAGATAGGAGAGGGGGGGGCTTTGAGATTTACTTTCTTTGCTTTGGTTCCGTCCAGCCCCTTTTCCCCATATTACCGTGTAAAGGAATAAAGTCCTTGTAAACGGTACCACATTCTGCCTGTCGTCATTCTTACTTGCACCTACAGTCCATACCTTTTTCACTTCACGGAGAGTTTAGTTGTAGCAGGGTGTTGCGTTCCCTCTTCATAGAGGCGTGCGTAACAGTCTGGATGGTGATGTATTACACCCAGTCAGAGGATCCCGTCAGTCTGTCTTGATGGTGACTGTATTACATCCAGTCAGAGGTTCCTGTCAGTCTGTCTGGTGACTGTATTACATCCAGTCAGAGGTTCCTGTCAGTCTGTCTGGTGACTGTATTACATCCAGTCAGAGGTTCCTGTCAGTCTGTCTGGTGACTGTATTACATCCAGTCAGAGGTTCCTGTCAGTCTGTCTGGTGACTGTATTACATCCAGTCAGAGGTTCCCGTCAGTCTGTCTGGATGGTGATGTATTACATCCAGTCAGGGGTTCCCGTCAGTCTGTCTGGATGGTGATGTATTACATCCAGTCAGGGGTTCCTGTCAGTCTGTCTGGTGACTGTATTACATCCAGTCAGAGGTTCCTGTCAGTCTGTCTGGATGGTGACTATTACATCCAGTCAGAGGCTTCTGTCAGTCTGTCTGGATGGTGGCTGTATTACATCCAGTCAGAGGTTCCCGTCAGTCTGTCTGGATGGTGATGTATTACATCCAGGTCAGAGGTTGCTGTCAGTCTGTCTGGTGACTGTATTACATCCAGTCAGAGGTTCCTGTCAGTCTGTCTGGATGGTGACTGTATTACATCCAGTCAGAGGTTCCTGTCAGTCTGTCTGGATGGTGATGTATTACATCCAGTCAGAGGTTCCTGTCAGTCTGTCTAGATGGTGATGTATTACACCCAGTCAGAGGTTCCTGTCAGTCTGTCTGGATGGTGATGTATTACATCCAGTCAGAGATTTCTGTCAGTCTGTCTGGATGGTGATGTATTACATCCAGTCAGAGGTTCCCGTCAGTCTGTCTGGATGGTGATGTATTACACCCAGTCAGAGATTTCTGTCAGTCTGTCTGGATGGTGATGTATTACATCCAGTCAGAGGTTTCTGTCAGTCTGTCTAGATGGTGATGTATTACATCCAGTCAGAGGTTTCTGTCAGTCTGTCTGGATGGTGATGTATTACATCCAGTCAGAGGTTCCTGTCAGTCTGTCTGGATGGTGATGTGATGTATTACATCCAGTCAGAGGATCCTGTCAGTCAGAGGTTCTGTCTAGATGGTGATGTATTACAGGTTTCCAGTCAGAGGTTCCTGTCAGTCTGTCTGGATGGTGATGTATTACATCCAGTCAGAGGTTCCTGTCAGTCTGTCTAGATGGTGATGTATTACATCCAGTCAGAGGTTTCCTGTCAGTCTGTCTGGATGGTGATGTATTACACCCAGTCAGAGGTTTCTGTCAGTCTGTCTAGATGGTGATGTATTACATCCAGTCAGAGGTTCCTGTCAGTCTGTCGAGATGGTGATGTATTACATCCAGTCAGAGGTTCCCGTCAGTCTGTCTGGATGGTGATGTATTACACCCAGTCAGAGGTTTCTGTCAGTCTGTCTAGATGGTGATGTATTACACCCAGTCAGAGGTTTCTGTCAGTCTGTCTAGATGGTGATGTATTACACCCAGTCAGAGGATCCTGTCAGTCTGTCTGGATGGTGATGTATTACATCCAGTCAGAGGTTACATCCAGTCAGAGGTTCCTGTCAGTCTGTCTGGATGGTGATGTATTACATCCAGTCAGAGGTTTCTGTCAGTCTGTCTGTCTGGATGACTGTATTACATCCAGTCAGAGGTTCCCGTCAGTCTGTCTAGATGGTGATGTATTACATCCAGTCAGAGGTTCCTGTCAGTCTGTCTGGATGGTGATGTATTACATCCAGTCAGAGGTTCCTGTCAGTCTGTCTGGATGGTGATGTATTACACCCAGTCAGAGATTTCTGTCAGTCTGTCTAGATGGTGATGTATTACATCCAGTCAGAGATTTCTGTCAGTCTGTCTAGATGGTGATGTATTACATCCAGTCAGAGATTTCTGTCAGTCTGTCTGGATGGTGATGTATTACATCCAGTCAGAGGTTCCCGTCAGTCTGTCTAGATGGTGACTGTATTACATCCAGTCAGAGGTTCCCGTCAGTCTGTCTAGATGGTGATGTATTACATCCAGTCAGAGGTTCCTGTCAGTCTGTCTGGATGGTGGATGTATTACATCCAGTCAGAGATTTCTGTCAGTCTGTCTGGATGGTGATGTATTACATCCAGGTCAGAGGTTCCTGTCAGTCTGTCTGGTGACTGTATTACATCCAGTCAGAGGTTCCTGTCAGTCTGTCTGGTGACTGTATTACATCCAGTCAGAGGTTCCTGTCAGTCTGTCTGGTGACTGTATTACATCCAGTCAGAGGTTCCTGTCAGTCTGTCTGGTGACTGTATTACATCCAGTCAGAGGTTCCTGTCAGTCTGTCTGGTGACTGTATTACATCCAGTCAGAGGTTCCTGTCAGTCTGTCTGGTGACTGTATTACATCCAGTCAGAGGTTCCTCCAGTCAGTCTGTCTGGATGGTGATGTATTACATCCAGTCAGAGGTTCCTGTCAGTCTGTCTGGATGGTGATGTATTACATCCAGTCAGAGGTTCCCGTCAGTCTGTCTGGATGGTGATGTATTACATCCAGTCAGAGATTTCTGTCTGTCTGTCAGAGGTTTCTGTCAGTCTAGATGGTGATGTATTACATCCAGTCAGAGGTTTCTGTCAGTCTGTCTAGATGGTGATGTATTACATCCAGTCAGAGGTTCCTGTCAGTCTGTCTGGATGGTGATGTATTACATCCAGTCAGGGGTTCCTGTCAGTCTGTCTGGATGGTGATGTATTACATCCAGTCAGAGGTTCCTGTCAGTATGTTACAGATACTATAACAATGTCCCATCACTCAGACAGTTAGTGAATACACAGCATCCAGCACAGCAAACAATCAATCACTCAAATGTATTTTATAAAAGCCCTTTTTACATCAAAACAAGAACCACAGTGGTTATAGAGGGTGCAACAGTTCAACTGACATTTGCTCCTGAGGTGTTGGCTTTCATAGCTGAGCATTCATAGGTTGAGAGAGAGAGTCGAAACAGCAGGACCCGGACGAGGTAGCACATCCATTGGGACAAGGTTAAAAACGGGTTGAAACGGGTTTAAAACAAAATCAGCTGAAAAACAATTCCACCCAGATTTCCTTCGTGGATGTGTGTATCTTTTAATTCGTTGTTGAATGGCCTGCTCCTTCTCCATTTTCGGAACCCCATCCCGCTCCCCCAAAGTGGTCGGACTCAGGACTCAGTTATATACTGACGGTTGTGAGCTCAATCTAGCTGGGCCCCGAGCTCTTGAGTGATGGTCCCGGTGGACCTCTTCTCTCCACCGCAGCACAGGTACACTCTGGCACCCAGGAGTCAGTTTGGCATGCTGTACTAACCCTTCTTCCCTGGTGCTAGGAAACAATTAGGGCATCTATTAGGCTATAGTTATATTCAATAATCACTGCAAATACTTGAAAAAACATGGATTTGCATGTACCTCCTCTGCCTCCTGCACAGTCTCCTCTAGGATGATAAACATTTTCAGGGATGATGTCATCCTAAAAAAACAAAAAACACTTTTGTTAAGACAACTGAACCCAGTTGGCATTAACAAGCTTCCTGTCTCGAATGCTTTGTCAACACACACACACACACACACACACACAGCAAATACAGGGACATTTATTTTTCAGCAAACATTAGCTATGTCAACTTCAGTCTAGCTGAAATGAGGTGGAGCTAACAAAACAATACAAAAACAAATCTGTCCACGAAATGTATTACAGTACTTGACTATCTGAGGTGGAAGCTAGCTACAGTAACTACCTAATAACAGGGGTACACGGATAAACTGTTGCAATTTTAGTTGCAGTTGAGTTGCTTGCTAAAGTTATTTGCTGGGGGTGTTACACAACACTTCGGATGCAATTAGCTGGTTACCTTCAACTAGAGTTGCAACAAAGTTGTCTAAACGCTAGCCTAGTCAACAACAGTCATGACCGGTTAACGTTACCTCAGACTTCATTGCATTGGCTCGCGTTCAGTCGCTTTTGCTTGACTCCAAAGTCAGCGATGTTGATGATGTTTGGTCGGTAACCGCTACACCATAACACACAGAGGCACTAGCAGGTGGGCTTCAACGTAGGCGCATGACTCCTTTCCATTCGGAAACTCCCAGTTGCCTGACTGAAAGTGCCCTTCATCGCAAAGGTCTGCCTCTGCGAAGTGCTGTCTGCAGATCCTGCTAGCTCGAGCTGGCACGTCCTTCCTCTTCAGGACATGGAGCCACTTCTTCAAAAGTTGTGGGTCCTTGGGCAGGATGGTAGTTTACCGAGGGATTTTTTTGTTGCCAATTCATACAGTTCATGTTTGAATTACTACTTGTTATTTGCCATCTTCGTTGTCCGCTCCTAACTTAACTCTCTTCGATTCAATCTCCTCGCGAAAACTCAATACCACTTGATTCCTGCCAGTGAAGCACTTGGCGTCAGTCGTTACTTTGGCAATAAAACATTCCGCTGACCATAGATCAAATAAACCTGGTTGACGATCAAAATACAAAATATAGAGATGTTTTTATGCTAAATACACATGTTTAGTATTAGTGGATCGAATACATCTCTTTGCTTAGATTTACTTCCTAAAGTGTTTCCATTCCCCTTTAATGTGTCAAGTGTCTTGGATAATAGATGGTTTCTGGAGAGGTCCCCACTTTGAAAACAAGACAGAGCGAGAGTGGAGGAAAAGACGAGGCAGAAACAGAGATAAGAAAGCCATACAAGATTTCATATGGTCATAATTATAGTCTGGATTGGTTTCTCTTCAATCAGGTTTTATAAAAGCCATGACAAATGCTACTGTATTGCAATGTTAGTCTCTTCCTTTCTGGGCCATTGAGAGCAGATGGGGACTCAAATTGAGACAGAGGCCCAGAAAGTGTCCAGTTGTGGTTGTCCTGTGTTCCAAGGGATAGGTCCTTCAGAAGCGGTACCAAGCCAACACTTGATTAAATACATTTGAAGTCAGAAGTTACATACACTTAGATTGGAGTCATCAAAACTTGTTTTTCAACCACTCCACAAATTTCTTGTTCACAAACTATAGTTTTGGCAAGTCGGTTAGGACATCTACTTTGTGCATGACACAAGTCATTTTTCCAATAATTGTTTACAGACAGATTATTTCACTTATAATTCACTTTATCACAATTCCAATGGATCAGAAGTACACTAAGTTGACTGTGCCTTTAAACAGCTTGGAAAATTCCAGAAATTATGTCATGGCTTTAGAAGCTTCTGATAGGCTAATTGACATAATGAGTCAATTGGAGGTGTACCTGTGGAAGCATTTCAAGGTCTACCCTCAAACTCATTGACTCTTTCCTTGACATCATCGGAAAATCAAAGGAAATCAGCCAAGACTTCAGAAAAAAAAATTGTCGACCTCCACAAGTCTGATTCATCCTTGGGAGCAATTTCCAAACTCCTGGAGGTACCACATTCATCTGTACAAACAATAGTACGCAAGTATAAACACTATGGGACCACCCAGCATTCATACCGCTCAGGAAGGAGACGCGTTCTGTCTCCTAGAGATTAATGTACTTCGGCGTGAAAAGTGCAAATCAATCCCAGAACAACAGCAAGGACCTTGTGAAGATTCTGGAGGAAACAGGTACAAAAGTATCTATATCCACATTAAAACGAGTCCTATATTGAAATAACCTGAATGGCCGCTCAGCAAGGAAGAAGCCACTGCTCCAAAATCCGCTGTAAAAAAGCCAGACTACGGTTTGCAACTGCACATGGGGACAAAGATTGTACATTTTGGAGAAATGTCCTCTGGTCTGATGAAATAGAAATAGAACTGTTTGGCCATAATGACCATTCTTATGTTTGTAGGAAAAAGGGGGAGGCTTGCAAGCCGAAGAACACCATCCAAACCGTGAAGCACGGGGGTGGCAGCATCATGTTGTATGGGTGCTTTGCTGCAGGAGGGACTGGTGCACTTCACAAAATAGATGGCATCACGAGGGAGGAAAATTATGTGGATATATTGAAGCAAAATCTCAAGACATCAGTCAGGAAGTTAAAGCTTGGTCGCAAATGGGTCTTCCTAATGGATAATGATCCCAAGCATACTTCCAAAGTTGTGGCAAAATGGCTTAAGAACAACAATGTCAAGGTATTGGAGTGGCCATCACAGAGCCCTGATCTCAATCCAATAGAAACTTTGTGGGCAGAACTGAAAAAGCTCGTGCGAGCAAGGAAGCCTACAAACCTGACTCAGTTACAACACCTCTGTCAGGAGAAATACTTCTGACCCACTGGGAATGTGATGAAAGAAATAAAAGCTGAAATAAATAATTTTCTGCTATTATTCTGACATTTCATATTCTTAAAATAAAGTGGTGAACCTAACTGACCTAAAACAAGGATTTTGTTAATAGGATTAAATGTCAGGAATTGTGAAAAACTGAGTTTAAATGTATTTGGTGTATGTGAACTTCTGACTTCAACTGTATAAATGTATAAGTAACTGTTCAGTGTGATATATATTAGTATTATTTGTCCTACTTTACTTTGGTTCAGAGTTTTGTAGCAGTGGAGCAGAGTGGTAACTCAGTATAGAGATGGCCGTAATGAAGCTTTTGGATAATTTGAGTTTCAGAGCAGAGGGGTGGAGAATGAGAGAGAGGGGTGGAGAGTAGAGAGAGGAGAGGGAAAGTGGAGAGAGAGAGACAACGGGGACAGAGTAGAGGAATAGAGAGATGGAGAGAGAGGTGGGAGAAAGAGATAACATGCTACGGAACAGATGTTTCTCCAGGTGATTCATAAGTAGGACTACAGCCCTCTCACCCCGAAACCCCAATCCCACTACTACACAGCCAACCTGACTACAGCCCTACCTGCTGGCAATGTTGGTATGATACCAATGCAGCTGTGGGAGAGAGAGTCCTCTAATAAGGTAACAGCACTAAGAGCATTATGCTGTTCAATGGCTCAAGGCGCTCAGTGACAAAACACACACGCGCACGCACACCAGAGTTTTCCTCTCCAACACTAAGACGATACCTCGCTCAACAAAATATAATTTTATTTTGCGTAGGCAGCACAGTAAACTAGGACAGAGAGTTTGCTAAGTCTGGAAGAAGTTCCGTAAACTGTACAATTGAAATGAAATAGGGAAAACTCAGTAGGTGGGAATAGCATTCTCCATGCCCACTTCATTTGAAATATGTGGCGGAGTGAAGTTGCCGTGAGGCCTATAATTCAGTAGCTCTGTTGACATGAATGTGCTTTTAAACAAGCTGAAGGATGTGGTTTATAAAAAGCTTTGGGAAAGAAGATGTATAATAAGGACAGAAAATAGACACATGGCTGCATAAATCAGTGGAGATGATGGGGTGAAATGGTGAAGTAGAAATGTAATGGTAAAGTGATAAATGCTCCGCAGTTCTTTTAATGATATTTAAAAAATAATAAACACCAGACCACATCATTCATCTCAACCTCTTGGTACCAAAGCATTAAACAAACGCTAATGGAACGTCATCAGTCTAGAAGATCCTCTGGGCCCGTATACACAAAGCATCTCAGAAAAGGTCCTAGGAATCCTGTAGGGCTGACCCCATTGTTTGGTTGATAGGCTGATGGTTGACTGAAAGTTTTTTTTGTAGTGCAGAGGCAAATATACAGTGCATTTGGAAAGTATTCATACCCCTAGCCTTTTTTCACATTTTGTTATGTTACAGCCTTATTCTAAAATTGATTAAAATACCCCCCCCCCTATCAATCTACACATAATACCCCATAATGACAAAGCAAAAACACATTTGTATTAATTTTTGTCAATTTATTGAAAATAAAAACAGATATATTACATTTACATAAGTATTCAGACCCTTTACTAAGTACTTTGTTGTAGCACATTTGGCAGCGATTACAACTTTGAGTCTTCTTTCGTATGATGCAATTAGCTTGGCACACCAGCATTCTTCTCTGCAGATCCTCTCAAGCTCTGTCAGGTTGGATGGGGAGCATCGCAGCAAAGCTATTTTCAGGTCTCTCCAGAGATGTTCGATTGGGTTCCAGTCTGGGCTCTGGCTGGGCCACTCAAGGACATTCAGAGACTTGTCCTGAAGCTACTCCTGCGTTGTCTTGGTTTTGTGCTTAGGGTCGTTGTCCTGTTGAAAGGTGAACCTTCACCCCAGTCTGAGGTCCTGAGCGCTCTGGAGCAAGTTTTCATCAAGGATCTCTCTGTACTTTGCACGGTTCATCTTTCCCTCGATCATGACTAGTCGACCAGTACCTGACACTGACAAATATCCCCACATGCCACAGCATGATGCTGCCACCACCATGCTTCACCATACGAATAGTGCCCGTTTCCTCCATTCAGGCCAAAGAGTTCAATCTTGGTTACATCACACCAGAGAATCTTGTTTTTCATGGTCCGAGAGTTCTTTAGGTGCCTTTTGCGGGCTGTCGTGCATTTTTACTGAGGACTGGTATTCTACCATAAAGGCCTGATTGGTGAAGTGCTGCAAAGATGGTTGTCCTTCTGGAAGGTTTTTCTATCTCCACAGAGGAACTCTGGAGGTCTTTCAGAGTGACCACCGGGTTCTTGGTCACCTCCATGACCGAGGCCCTTCTCCCTTGATCAAATCAAATCAAATGTTATTTGATTGCTAAGTTTGGCCGGGCGCCCAGCTCTAGGAAGAGTCTTGGTGGTTCCAAACTACTTCCATTTAGGAATGACGGAGGCCACTGTGTTCTTGGGGACATTCAATGGTGCAGACATTTTTTGGTACCCTTTCCCAGATCTGTGCCTCGACACAATCCTGTCTCAGAGCTCTACGGACAATTTCTTTGACCTCATGGCTTGGTTTTTGCTCTGACATGCACCGTAAACTGTGGTACCTTATATAAACAGGTGTGTGCCTTTCCAAATCATGTCCATTCAATTGAATTTACCAAGGATGGTCAATGGAAACCGAAATTTCGAGTCTCATAGCAAAGGGTCTGAAAACGTATGTAAATGTGATATTTCAATTTGCAAACATTTCAAAAAAACAATTTTCGCTTTGTTATTATGGAGTATTGTGTGTAAATTGATGAGGGAAACAAATTCATTGAATCTATTTTTATAATAAGGCTAACAAAATGTGGAAAAAGTCCAGGGGTCTGAATACCTTCCAAATGCACTGTATATACAAAACTATTTTTGGCACACTCATTCACGCCTGTCTGAGTAGACTAATACATTGCAGATGGCACACCAGTATGACCAGTAGTACATGTACCTTTAAGTCACATAAATTCTCATCTACAATGCTTGTTTTATTGTGGTCATTTCTGTTAATGCAGTCAATATATTATTATTAGAGACTTACCGTTGTCATTGTAGGAGTGGACACATTGTTTGTAGAGCACACCACCTAGGCTAGCTACACTTTTGATTTATTTCATTCCATTTACGAGTTGTCAATTTATTCATTATCTTTTGTTTGGCACGCTCCTGTCAATCTTGAGTAAGGACACGCAATTGATTACACAATTGATTACCAATTTTTCAGTCTTTGATTTGTTAAAAAAGTTTGAAATATCCAATAAATGACGTTCCACTTCATGATTGTGTCCCACTTGTTGTTGATTCTTCACAAAAAAATACAGTTTTATATCTTTATGTTTGAAGCCTGAAATGTGGCAAAAGGCCGCAAAGTTCAAGGAGGCCGAATACTTTCGCAAGGCACTGTATTTTTTAACAAAGAGATATTGTGCTCCAAATGTATATCTTGAAATAGCATGATTTAGGTCGATTAAATAATCAAAACAAAAACAAGTTTATTTATTAGCCTATTTGTTATAACTATTTAGGCATGTCATGTGAAATAAGCCTTGTAAATCATTGTCAAAGGCATCAGATGTATGGTTCCACGTAGATCTAGATTATCTATGGATTGATCAAATAGTGCACGTGGCGCAGGAACCACTGACTCACCACATTGTTCAATTATGAAGACATCCGCTGGTAACTTAACGGGTTAGGACAGCTCATGATGCGTTCTAAATATCTGTCGACGAGATGTGATTCTTGACGAAAGTGGCTTCATGCATAGATTAGATTTTTTTGCCCATAAGAGTAGGAGTAAAAAGTCTCTATACTCAGCACTTACCACCAGTATTCTACAATGAGTCGCTTTGTGGATACTGTTCAATGACCCCCCTAAATGGTTGAACTGACAGTGTGATTCATGATGATGACATTTCTGTTAGCTCTGCCACTGTAATTTCAACTGTCTGAGATGCACATGATAACATACCGTATCTGTGCCACTAGGCAAACAGTCTTCGGTAGAGCCAAGATGGCGACCGACAGTGACCGCTACAGTCTAATGCCATGTTTCCATGGTTCACCTGTCCGAGTGACACATGATGACATATGACAGTAGGCAGAGGATGATTCCGCCCTTTTTGTAAATTAGAAGGATCCTTTGGTTAACAGTTTAGGGTTTAATCATAGCTAGTATGCTATGCAAAATTCAACAAGTTTTGTATAAATCAATAAAGTAGTGGTGTGGATGGCAGACAGGAACAAATTGAGTTGCATGAGCATTTTGCAAATAAGGGATGATACTGCCAAAGCTCCTCCCAACTGTCTGGAACTGAGCTGTGTTGCTCTCAAGTCCTCAGACTGATAATAGAGTCATAACTCTATCTGGCTGACTCAGCTCTGCATGCCCATTTTAATAGACACAACAAATGGTCTACGGAGACAAACGTGAGGGCTGCAGGATTCACAGACTACAGAAACCAGTCTATGATTGGGTTAGGTATGGTATGTTAGTGTTATAACCCTAACCATACCTCTACTGTAGTTATAACCCTAACCATTCCTTTACTGTAGTTATAACCATAATCCTACCTCTACTATAGTTATTATTCTAACCATACTTCTACTGTAGTTATAACACTAACTAACTCAGTAGAGGAATGGTTAGGGTTATAACTATAGTAGAGGTATGGTTAGGGTTATAACGACAGCAGAGGAATGGTTAGGTTTATAACTACAGTAGAGGTATGGTTAGGTGTATAACTACAGTAGAGGTATGGTTAGTGTTATAAATACAGTAGAGGAATGGTTAGGGTTATAAATACAGTAGAGGAATGGTTAGGGTTATAAATACAGTAGAGGAATGGTTCGGGTTATAACTACAGTAGAGGGATGGTTAGGGTTATAACTACAGTAGAGATATGGTTAGGGTTATAACTACAGTAGAGGTATGGTTAGGGTTATAACTACAGTAGAGGTAGGGTTATAACTACAGTAGAGGTAGGGTTATAACTACAGTAGAGGTAGGGTTATAACTACAGTAGAGGTAGGGTTAGGATTATAACTACAGTAGCGGTATGGTTAGGATTATAACTACAGTAGAGGTATGGTTAGGATTATAACTACAGTAGAGTTAGGGTTATAACTACAGTAGAGGTATGGTTAGGATTATAACTACAGTAGAGGTATGGTTAGGATTATAACTACAGTAGAGGAAAGGTTAGGGTTATAACTACAGTAGAGGTATGGTTAGGATTATAACTACAGTAGAGGAAAGGTTAGGGTTATAACTACAGTAGAGGTATGGTTAGGATTATAACTACAGTAGAGGTATGGTTAGGATTATAACTACAGTAGAGGAAAGGTTAGGGTTATAACTACAGTAGAGGTATGGTTAGGGTTATAACTACAGTAGAGGTATGGTTAGGATTATAACTACAGTAGAGGTAGGGTTATAACTACAGTAGAGGTATGGTTAGGATTATAACTACAGTAGAGGTATGGTTAGGATTATAACTACAGTGGAGGTAGGGTTAGGATTATAACTACAGTAGAGGTATGGTTAGGATTATAACTACAGTAGAGGAAAGGTTAGGGTTATAACTACAGTAGAGGTATGGTTAGGGTTATAACTACAGTAGAGGTATGGTTAGGATTATAACTACAGTAGAGGTAGGGTTATAACTACAGTAGAGGTATGGTTAGGATTATAACTACAGTAGAGGTATGGTTAGGATTATAACTACAGTAGAGGAAAGGTTAGGATTATAACTACAGTAGAGGTATGGTTAGGATTATAACTACAGTAGAGGTATGGTTAGAGGATTATAACTACAGTAGAGTATGGTTAGGGTTATAACTACAGTAGAGGTATGGTTAGGATTATAACTACAGTAGAGGTATGGTTAGGATTATAACTACAGTGGAGGTATGGTTAGGATTATAACTACAGTAGAGGTATGGTTAGGATTATAACTACAGTAGAGGAAAGGTTAGGGTTATAACTACAGTAGAGGTATGGTTAGGGTTATAACTACAGTAGAAGTATGGTTATAACTACAGTAAAGGTATGGTTAGAATTTAATTTTTAAATTTTTAATTTCACCTTTATTTAACCAGGTAGACAAGTTGAGAACAAGTTCTCATTTACAAATGCGACCTGGCCAAGATAAAGCAAAGCAGTTCAACACATACAACGACACAGAGTTACACATGGAATAACACAAACATACAGTCAATAATACAGTATAAACAAGTCTATATAAATACAATATAGCAAGTAAAACACTGGAATGGTAGATTTGCAGTGGAAGAATGTGCAAAGTAGAAATTAAAATAATGGGGTACAAAGGAGCTAAATAAATAAATAAATGAATCAAATAAATACAGTAGGGAAAGAGGTAGTTGTTTGGGCTAAATTATAGATGGGCTATGTACAGGTGCAGTAATCTGTGAGCTGCTCTGACAGTTGGTGCTTAAAGCTAGTGAGGGAGATAAGTGTTTCCAGTTTCAGAGATTTTCGTAGTTCGTTCCAGTCATTGGCAGCAGAGAACTGGAAGGAGAGACGGCCAAAGAAAGAATTGGTTTTGGGGTGACCAGAGAGATATACCTGCTGGAGCGCGTGCTACAGGTGGGTGTTGCTATGGTGACCAGCGAGCTGAGATAAGGGGGGACTTTACCTAGCAGGATCTTGTAGATGACATGGAGCCAGTGGGTTTGGCGACGAGTATGAAGCGAGGGCCAGCCAACGAGAGCGTACAGGTCGCAGTGGTGGGTAGTATATGGGGCTTTGGTGACAAAACGGATGGCACTGTGATAGACTGCATCCAATTTGTTGAGTAGGGTATTGGAGGCTATTTTGTAAATGACATCGCCGAAGTCAAGGATCGGTAGGATGGTCAGTTTTACAAGGGTATGTTTGGCAGCATGAATGAAGGATGCTTTGTTGCGAAATAGGAAACCAATTCTAGATTTAACTTTGGATTGGAGATGTTTGATGTGAGTCTGGAAGGAGAGTTTACAGTCTAACCAGACACCTAGGTTTTTGTAATTGTCCACGTATTCTAAGTCAGAGCCATCCAGAGTAGTGATGTTGGACAGGCGGGCAGGTGCAGGCAGCGATCGGTTGAAGAGCATGCATTTAGTTTTACTTGTATTTAAGAGCAATTGGAGGCCAAGGAAGGAGAGTTGTATGGCATTGAAGCTTGCCTGGAGGGTTGTTAACAAAGTGTCCAAAGAAGGGCCAGAAGTATACAGAATGGTGTCGTCTGCGTAGAGGTGGATCAGAGACTCACCAGCAGCAAGAGCGAATAATAATAATAAGAAGAATAATAACTACAGTAGAGGTATGGTTAGGATTATAACTACAGTAGAGGTATGGTTAGAGTGATAACTACAGTAGAGGTATGGTTAGGATTATAACTACAGTAGAGGTATGGTTAGGATTATAACTACAGTAGAGGTATGGTTAGGGTTATAACTACAGTAGAGGTATGGTTAGGGTTATAACTACAGTAGAGGTATAGTTAGGATTATAACTACAGTAGAGGTATGGTTAGGATTATAACTACAGTAGAGGTATGGTTAGGGTTATAACTACAGTAGAGGTATGGTTAGGATTATAACTACAGTAGAGGTATGGTTAGGATTATAACTACAGTAGAGGTATGGTTAGGATTATAACTACAGTAGAGGTATGGTTAGAGTGATAACTACAGTAGAAGTAGGGTTATAACTACAGTAGAGGTATGGTTAGGATTATAACTACAGTAGAGGTATGGTTAGGATTATAACTACAGTAGAGGTATGGTTAGAGTTATAACTACAGTAGAAGTAGGGTTATAACTACAGTAGAGGTATGGTTAGGATTATAACTATAGTAAAGGTATGGTTAGGGTTATAACTATAGTAGAGGTATGGTTAGGGTTATAACTATAGTAGAGGTATGGTTAGGGTTATAACTACAGTAGAGGTATGGTTAGGATTATAACTATAGTAGAGGTATGGTTAGGATTATAACTATGGTAGAGGTATGGTTAGGGTTATAACTACAGTAGACGTATGGTTAGGATTATAACTGGATTATGGTTATAATACTGTAGCTGTACCTGACATAAGGGGTTGTCCTGTCATGCCCATGGGAGCCATGCCCAGGTTATTCATAGCTGTGGCCCAGGCGTTGGGGTCTGACATAGGCATTGTCATTGGGCTGGAGTCCATGGACATGTTATGAATCCCTTCTGCAAAAGAGAGCGAGAGTCAGTCAGAAGATGGTACAATCAGATATGGTCTCAAATCATTTTGTCTGCTTTGTTCGATTTCCTCACATTTCCTATTTAATATCTTCCATAAACCTGTGAGGCGTTACAAAGGAAATGAAATAGTCTTTACTCATGTCTGGCAATAGCAGAGAGGTATACTTCATCTCTGTGCTCTCGGAGTGGTGAGAGACAGTGTCAGTACAGTGACACGCCCTTTACATTTGATTCAGAGGTTCAATCCCCTCCAAGCTGAATCCTCTGGTCTCTGATCTCTACTAAGAGAGCCTCCTGATGATGCTGCTTCTCCTCCCTGACCGACACCACACACTCTCAGAAGGAACAAGAGGACTAACACCACACACACACACACACACACACACACACACACACACACACACACACACACACACACACACACACACACACACACACACACACACACACACACACACACACACACACACAAACTAGAATCTACCCAATAAAACGCCAGTGAAAGAGAAAAGCTGGTTTATGTTTGACTGTCACTGTAAATAATAATAATTCTCCAGCAAACACAAAACATTACGGTGATAATAAAAACTGAAATCCAGACACTGAAGGGAATTTATAAGGCATTAGGGCTTCTGAAACTAAAACATCTCTGGCCAAATGCTACCAACACACATCTATTCATACAGCCCACGGCGGTCTGGTTTTCTGCCAAGTGTAACGTCTTACACAGTAAATCCAACACATACAGATCCCTAGAGTAAAAGGCTCAGAGTAAATAAGAACACATCACGAAATTCAAAGACCACCGTTTTCTGACAAACCAAACAATTTAACAACCCTAAATGGGCTTTCTGTCTCTACTTTATTTGACCTCCCCCTCTGACGGACAGGGAAAAGTGTGACGGCTGGCAGTGGGACTAAACTGCTCTCATGGTGCCAAAATAAACAGTGGGTGCTAATAAGGAGGAGGGCTGAAGACAACACTTCATACTTCAAAAAGTAAATGATACCTCTGTCTGGTATATTACAGGACTAATGATGATACCTCTGTCTGGTATAATACAGGACTAATGATGATACCTCTGTCTGGTATAATACAGGACTAATGATGATACCTCTGTCTGGTATATTACAGGACTAATGATGATACCTCTGTCTGGTATATTACAGGACTAATGATGATACCTCTGTCTGGTATAATACAGGACTAATGATGATACCTCTGTCTGGTATAATACAGGACTAATGATGATACCTCTGTCTGGTATAATACAGGACTAATGATGATACCTCTGTCTGGTATAATACAGGACTAATGATGATACCTCTGTCTGGTATAATACAGGACTAATGATGATACCTCTGTCTGGTATATTACAGGACTAATGATGATACCTCTGTCTGGTATAATACAGGACTAATGATGATACCTCTGTCTGGTATAATACAGGACTAATGATGATACCTCTGTCTGGTATATTACAGGACTAATGATGATACCTCTGTCTGGTATAATACAGGACTAATGATGATACCTCTGTCTGGTATATTACAGGACTAATGATGATACCTCTGTCTGGTATAATACAGGACTAATGATGATACCTCTGTCTGGTATAATACAGGACTAATGATGATACCTCTGTCTGGTATATTACAGGACTAATGATGATACCTCTGTCTGGTATAATACAGGACTAATGATGATACCTCTGTCTGGTATATTACAGGACTAATGATGATACCTCTGTCTGGTATATTACAGGACTAATGATGATACCTCTGTCTGGTATAATACAGGACTAATGATGATACCTCTGTCTGGTATATGGTATATTACAGGACTAATGATGATACCTCTGTCTGGTATAATACAGGACTAATGATGATACCTCTGTCTGGTATAATACAGGACTAATGATGATACCTCTGTCTGGTATATTACAGGACTAATGATGATACCTCTGTCTGGTATAATACAGGACTAATGATGATACCTCTGTCTGGTATATTACAGGACTAATGATGATACCTCTGTCTGGTATAATACAGGACTAATGATGATACCTCTGTCTGGTATATTACAGGACTAATGATGATACCTCTGTCTGGTATAATACAGGACTAATGATGATACCTCTGTCTGGTATAATACAGGACTAATGATGATACCTCTGTCTGGTATATTACAGGACTAATGATGATACCTCTGTCTGGTATATTACAGGACTAATGATGATACCTCTGTCTGGTATAATACAGGACTAATGATGATACCTCTGTCTGGTATAATACAGGACTAATGATGATACCTCTGTCTGGTATAATACAGGACTAATGATGATACCTCTGTCTGGTATATTACAGGACTAATGATGATACCTCTGTCTGGTATAATACAGGACTAATGATGATACCTCTGTCTGGTATAATACAGGACTAATGATGATACCTCTGTCTGGTATAATACAGGACTAATGATGATACCTCTGTCTGGTATATTACAGGACTAATGATGATACCTCTATCTGGTATAATACAGGACTAATGATGATACCTCTGTCTGGTATAATACAGGACTAATGATGATACCTCTGTCTGGTATAATACAGGACTAATGATGATACCTCTGTCTGGTATAATACAGGACTAATGATGATACCTCTGTCTGGTATATTACAGGACTAATGATGATACCTCTGTCTGGTATAATACAGGACTAATGATGATACCTCTGTCTGGTATAATACAGGACTAATGATGATACCTCTGTCTGGTATAATACAGGACTAATGATGATACCTCTGTCTGGTATATTACAGGACTAATGATGATATGGTCCTCTGTCTGGTATAATACAGGACTAATGATGATACCTCTGTCTGGTATAATACAGGACTAATGATGATACCTCTGTCTGGTATAATACAGGACTAATGATGATACCTCTGTCTGGTATAATACAGGACTAATGATGATACCTCTGTCTGGTATAATACAGGACTAATGATGATACCTCTGTCTGGTATATTACAGGACTAATGATGATACCTCTGTCTGGTATAATACAGGACTAATGATGATACCTCTGTCTGGTATAATACAGGACTAATGATGATACCTCTGTCTGGTATAATACAGGACTAATGATGATACCTCTGTCTGGTATATTACAGGACTAATGATGATACCTCTGTCTGGTATAATACAGGACTAATGATGATACCTCTGTCTGGTATAATACAGGACTAATGATGATACCTCTGTCTGGTATAATACAGGACTAATGATGATACCTCTGTCTGGTATATTACAGGACTAATGATGATACCTCTGTCTGGTATAATACAGGACTAATGATGATACCTCTGTCTGGTATATTACAGGACTAATGATGATACCTCTGTCTGGTATAATACAGGACTAATGATGATACCTCTGTCTGGTATAATACAGGACTAATGATGATACCTCTGTCTGGTATAATACAGGACTAATGATGATACCTCTGTCTGGTATAATACAGGACTAATGATGATACCTCTGTCTGGTATAATACAGGACTAATGATGATACCTCTGTCTGGTATAATACAGGACTAATGATGATACCTCTGTCTGGTATAATACAGGACTAATGATGATACCTCTGTCTGGTATAATACAGGACTAATGATGATACCTCTGTCTGGTATAATACAGGACTAATGATGATACCTCTGTCTGGTATAATACAGGACTAATGATGATACCTCTGTCTGGTATAATACAGGACTAATGATGATACCTCTGTCTGGTATAATACAGGACTAATGATGATACCTCTGTCTGGTATAATACAGGACTAATGATGATACCTCTGTCTGGTATAATACAGGACTAATGATGATACCTCTGTCTGGTATAATACAGGACTAATGATGATACCTCTGTCTGGTATATTACAGGACTAATGATGATACCTCTGTCTGGTATAATACAGGACTAATGATGATACCTCTGTCTGGTATAATACAGGACTAATGATGATACCTCTGTCTGGTATAATACAGGACTAATGATGATACCTCTGTCTGGTATAATACAGGACTAATGATGATACCTCTGTCTGGTATATTACAGGACTAATGATGATACCTCTGTCTGGTATAATACAGGACTAATGATGATACCTCTGTCTGGTATATTACAGGACTAATGATGATACCTCTGTCTGGTATAATACAGGACTAATGATGATACCTCTGTCTGGTATAATACAGGACTAATGATGTTACCTCTGTCTGGTATAATACAGGACTCATGCTGATACATCTGTCACAACTTCCGCCGAAGCCGGTCCCTCTCCTTGTTCAGGCGGCGTTCGGCGGTCGACGTCACCGGCTTACTTCCTCTGTCTAATATGATAATGGACTAATTCTGCTTTCTCTGTCTCCTGCATCTCAGATACTCTCATTATACTCCCATCCTTGGGTTGCCATGGCAAAGGCTGTTAAAACTGTTGTATAACGGAGGAGAGAGAGGTGTTGCATTTTACTGCAGTTATACACCAGTCATCATGTTGTCACTGACCAAATAGTCAAGGCATAGTTGAGGCTCAGAGGCTTGTTAACCGTTGATACCCTCCTTAGAGGTTCCACTGCAACAACAACTAAAGGAGCTCTAATTGCAGAAGGGGGAGTTGGAGCTGTTTTACAGCAGGTCAAACAGGAGTCATGTAAACAGCCTCACTCATCAGTTATAACAAAACGGACTAGTCTCACTGACCAGTCAAAACAAAAAGGGCATAAATGCAACGAGATGGTTTCGAATCGGTGACAACCGTATAAGTCTCAGTTTCCGATAGGATCCAGATACCTCCACAGGATTTAGCTCATCACTCAACAACTAACTGTGTTGTCATAGGAGATCTTAGAACTGATCTTAT
The DNA here is from genome assembly GCF_023373465.1 of Oncorhynchus keta. NCBI lineage: Eukaryota > Metazoa > Chordata > Actinopteri > Salmoniformes > Salmonidae > Oncorhynchus > Oncorhynchus keta. Next base: position 45,045,683 of record NC_068450.1, read on the forward strand.
CATGAGGTTTATAGTAATCTAAGAGTTGAAGGCTTTGAGAGATTGGTAGAGTGCTGGTCGAGGTCAAGGTTAGTGCTGCTGGCCTCACGCCCTGAAATGGTAAGACGCTGTAGACGAATTGTCCAAAGTATCATGGTTCCACCGGTCACCAGAGACTATCTTAGAGACAATTAGAACACTCAGGTGTTATCTATTTGCCATTATGATTTCCCCTTTTAAAAGAGGTGTGTTTCTGTCTCTGTTTTGCGGGAGCTTGATTTTCCGTTGCCATGCGTGTCTGTCCCCTGAGTAAGTTTCCTAATCATACAGTGGTTCCTCCATTAAAAGTTGCAGCGTACTGCGGCGCAGCTTGCATGGTGCCGTAGAATTCCATGGCACGTTATTTCAGTGCCAACCACTGGTACCATTAATGCTAGTTAGTGCTAGTTTAACCACCAGAGGGCATCTTCGAGAAGCATTTGATAGCCTTCAATAATGACTGAACGAGAGAATCCGGTAAAACGGGAGACCGGGTTTCACTTCCTCGTCTGGGATGAAGGAGTAGGCTGTCCTTGTAAATAAGAATTTGTTCTTAACTGACTTGCCTAGTTAAATAAAGGCTGCACTAAGAGCATAACATTTCTCCAAATGGAGATTTGGTTGCATTGAAAATAAAAATAAAAATAAAACACTCGCACATCTGAGCAATCTTTTTGCAGGTGTATGGTAACAATTGGACAAGATAAAGGGAAAAGGAAACCGCACACTGCTTTTGATAGTATCATTGATCTTTAATAAGCTTACGTATCGGCCTCACGGCCTTCATCAGAGCTTTTGGGAGTTAAAAAAAAATTATCCACCTTATTTAGACCTGGCCCCACCCACATCCGTTCCACGCATCGAATGGGGTTGGAGGCGAAGGAAAAACAAATAAGTGCTGCCAAATATAACAATATGCATATCATAATCATTAGAATAAAGTGTGTGAAGACGTATTAAACACGTATGTAAAACACACAATGAGGATATCGACCTACCGAGCAAGTTTTCATAAATCATTGGGTACAACGTAAGAAAAACGTCAGAGTAATCTGAAATAGGGGCATAATTGATATTCAAAATCACAACATAACATACATTGGCATGTTATCGGGAGTACAGTACTGGGCTATTTAGCTAATGAACACAGCGTCCGGCGGGCACGCGGGAGACCGGGGTTCCTGACGGGGAGGAAGGAGTAGGCTGTCCTTGTAAATAAGACTTTGTTCTTAACTGACTTGCCTCGTTAAATAAAGGTTACACTAGGAGCATAACATTTCTACACTCAAATGTGTGACTCAATAATTACATATCGAGTATTGGAGGATATTTCTGTAATTCAGTGATATTTATTCCCATAGTAATTCCTTATGGATCCATGACTAAATAAACATCGGTATTTTTGAAAGAGTATTTTTACCATTATTTTATTAATAAAAGCATAAAGATGCCTTTATTAGTGTCAATAATAATAATAATCACTTGGTTTTAAAAATAACAATATTTTGGAGATGATTTCATTTTCAAATAATATAAAATGAGCGAGAAAAATGGCACTCTTGAACATGGGGTAAACATGGGGTAAACATGGGGTGAACCAGCATCTGTAGCAACACAGCTTGCACTGCTTTGCAGTGGCTTAGACTTTGCACCACTCAGTCGCTGTACAACGAGACCGGTCAGATGTGGTTTACAGCACTACAGTAAGAGCAAAATAATCCTAATAAAATAATAAAAACAAAATAATAAAAATAATAAAAACCTTAGTGTAACAACAGTTTTAGAAGCAATACTGAAGTCGTGCATAATTATCCGTGTCTATTTAGGTTTATGTCGCCCATTCATTGTCAGAGACACAGTAGGACCCAAAAGCATAATCAGTGCTCTAACTCGCCCTTGCGCTGGTCTAGAGCAGTGAAGTGGTGGCGCAGGGTACCGTGCTAAACCACAAATGACCTGTAAGTCCCACGGTGTAAACTCACAACTTTAAAGGAGGAACCACTGTAGTGTTTGTTGCTTTGTTCCGGTGTTACTGTGATTCTTCTGTTCCCTTGTTTCTCAGTAAAGTATTTACTTTATCCTAAACCATTGATTCCTCGTCTAGTCCATTCTCTGCACCTGAGTTCAACCTCACCACGTCACACACGGAGTCTCTCTGTCCTCCAGTCTGCTCTTTGCTAGCTCCCTCCCTCTCTCCATTCACCCATCACTTCCTTCCCTCCCCAGGCACTGACCTCTGGGATTTAGGGCTTTAACAGAGTGACCTTGAGGACAGAGGTCTGGCATGGTTCCCTCAGCTCTCTTTCACTTGAGAGCCGAGGGAGTGTGTCTGAATAGCAAGCAGCAGTGGAAAGATCAACACTAGTGCACACGCTTGCTGGCCCAACCAGAAGAAACGTCAGCCATTGAAAATACACATCTGTCATCAAGAGGAAGCATTGAAAACAAATATGTCTAAGACTGAACCTGTTCTACCATTTAACAAAAGAAATGCACTGCCTAAAAGTTTGGCAGGGATCGATTCAATGTGTAACCTCTATTTCAACATTTAACTGGTCAAAGAGGTAGATGAAAATCAATGTGGATTAGGTTGGGTTACTATTGGGTTACTATGCTTAGTCTGGAGCTATAGTGTAGGTTATGCTATGAAAACCTTGCTGTAATCTGATTAGTGAGGAGTTGTTCTAAACAATTGATCATTTTGCAGTTTAATTATAGTCATTATTGATTTAATAGAATCAATTCACATTGAGCCCTTGATCGATCTGATTCTGTTTTAGTTGGAAAAAAGCCAAAAATGAACCAGCTGCAAAAAAAACACATTTTCAATTGAAAATAATTGAAGTGACAAATCTCTACCTGGACTCCCACCGTGACAAAGTAATGGCATGAGAAACACTGCCACAGGCCTGATCTCAGCCTTACTTGCCTATGAGCTGCAGTACAGGATTTTGAACTGCAGTACAGGCTCCCCCAGGGTGCTGATGGGAAATGTATCAGTTTTAAGGCCCATTGGCCGGAGGCCTCCAAACAGGCCAAGAAAAGCTCAGGGACATCTAGTTTACAACGGACAAGGCCTTAACAGCTAACAGGCCAATTACAGCCTCTAACAAAGAAAGGTCTCCTGGAACACTATCATGGTCATATACTCCCAGAACAGTGAAGGAAGACTGTACGGAGACAGACAGACAGACAGACAGACAGACAGACAGACAGACAGACAGACAGACAGACAGACAGACAGACAGACAGACAGACAGACAGACAGACAGACAGACAGACAGACAGACAGACAGACAGACATTGAGATTTAGAGAGAGAGGGAGAGAGGTAGAGAGGTAGAGAGAGAGGGAGAGAAAAAGAGCGAGAGAGAAAGAGAAGTAGAGGTTGGGAAAGAGAGAGAACGGTCTAACTAATGGCAAATTGCAGGCATTTTCTATCGCAATCTGGACCATCCACATAAAGAAAATTAGGTCTAATGAGAGTTTGTCAGAAAAGTGTAATGCCTGGTAAGAAATAATTAGGGGTTTATCAACATAAAATTATCAAATAGCCTATAAATGTGTCCTTGCTGAACAGAAAATTGGTGGGTGAAATGGTGCAGAATCTAATTAATTTACACTGCATGTATCGATATCAAAAGTAAAAACATCCATGACATTAAATGTCTCGGATTTCCTCACAGCATGATCCTAAAATAGGAGGCAAATGCCAAAAAAACAATCCTCAGAGTAGTGATGCCAGTCCATCCTCACCAGGCAGAATAAAATGCATGCATCGCAAAACAGCTTTCTTGGAGTGGATGGATGCTTGTTTGACCTTAATCTAGTGGATGCAGATCTGTGTGTTCAGCTCTGTGCTTCTGTTCGTGTGTCAGCAGGGATTCCTTCCACCTCAATCCAGATCAGCACAACTAGAAGTACACTAAAAAGTGGAGAGTATTGATTCCAAGTAAGGAATAGGATACATTACTGTGTGCATCCACATCCACCTAAAGACATGAGTGTGTGCGTGTTTATGTTTAATGATGTATGAGTGGCCTTCTCTTCCCTCCTTTCATCTATTAATAATGTACACTTCTCATTAACAGTGGAGCTGGGAGAGAGAGCTCAGAGTGGGGTCTAGATAACAGATCTGTTCATTTAGAGTTCAGACAGAAGTAGCTGATAGAAGCAGCCTGAAGACACATCTCTCTGCACCCGGGATTCCATCAGCCTAATCCTGCCAAGCTTTCAGAGGGGAATGGTTGGCCTCATCTCCCTCATCAAAGGTCTCCCCTATCTATCTTCTTCATCAAACTACAGGTCCTACTGTTACAGTAGTTCAACCCTCCAAAAGGTTTGGAAGACAGGCTAGAATAGCATACTTAATCAAATCCAGCTGCAACAATTTGGCTGATAAATATTGTTTTTAACTTTACTAATAGTTTTTCCTCTTTTGCAATAAGAGGTAAACATATTTTTATTCACATTTTTTATTACTATTTACTTCCACCTGAGACAAGGCACTTGTTGATTGTTCAGGCACATCAGAGATTATCTTTATCATATACAACACCACTCTGGTGCTACTTGCTTTACCTTTGAGCTGAATGAATCATCCACACATATATTCCCTCCAAACTGGACAAATCATACAGGTCTGAACTCTGACAGCATAATGATATTGACATGAGCAGTGGGCACATAAATCAAAGCCATGCACTCCATCTGATTACTGCATGTGCACAGGCTAACTGCCTGATTAGCTAAATTAGCTTTCCTTATAATACTGTATCTTGAATGAGATCACCATTTAGTCTTAAACCAATGGATCCCTCTTGAAGAGCTGTGTGATTAAACTCGGAAGCAAGGACTGATTCATCACTCAGTGGTTTGGTAGGAGTTGAGGAGTGAAATGCCATTTATTCAGAATAATGTGGAACAAAATTGGCTTCATCAGAGTGCTGTGCAATGACATAATACAATGGAGAGGAAGCACTACTCTCTAATGTGGTCTTAGTGTTTATGTTTTGTCCAGTGTGTCTTTCTTGACATTCTCTACCCCTCATAGGTGAGTGTTTCTTGTGCGTGTATCACTCTCTCAAATCCTTCACTTTAATGGGGGAGATCAGATATTTTTGGAGGATGATGACACTTGGAGAAGAGCTGAGCTCAGCTAATGTGTGCAGCTAATGAAAGACACCACATTAAAGCACCCGGGCTTGACTTCCTCTTTTAGAACTTCACCTTGAAGATGAAGAGGAAAAACCCCACCTCAGCCACCATAGACTGTGATTTTTGTCTTTGAAGTATTTTTGCTGAGGACTTCCAGGAAGGAGTGCTTTTTGATAAACAACCTCTGTTTCTATAGTCTATTCAGGATCCATTTTTAGACAAATGGAGCAGGAGCCTAATTGTTTTTACAGGCAACATACCATGAATGTCACGCCCTGGTCGAAGTATTTTGTGTTTATCTTCATGTATTGGGTCAGGCCAGGGTGTGGCATGGGTTTTTGTATGTGGTGTGTATATATTGGGGTTGTAGCTAGTGGGGTGATCTAGCAAAGTCTATAGCTGTCTGGAGTGGTTCTCAATCAGAGGCAGGTGTTTATCGTTGTCTCTGATTGGGAACCATATTTAGGCAGCCATATTCTTTGAATTTGATTGTCCTTAGTATCCTTGTTCCTGTCTATGTGTTAGTGTACACAAGTATAGGCTGTTTCGGTTTTCGTTACGTTTATTGTTTTTTTTGTAGTGTTTGTATTTAGATTCGTGTTATGTTTGTTTATTAAAACATGGATTGCAATCTACACGCTGCATTTTGGTCTGACTCTCTTTCACCAGAAAACCCTTACAATGAATCCTATGTGTAACCAAGATGGCGTAGCAGTGGTTTGTCGTTCTTTCGTGTACTTTTTGTATTTTTCGTATATATATATATATTTCTACTTATTTTCTATCTCTTTTCCATTTTTAAATTAAATATAACTTCCGGTAACCCGCCTCACCCAATGTGATACGGATCTGCTATGTGTTTTAGACCTTATAGCCAGAACCTCCATCAGTAGCTAGCCATCAGTAGCTAATTAGCTACTAGCTATTTAGTCATTGTCAGCCACTGCTAGTGGCCTATACCTTCCGCACAGACACCAGACGTTTTTTTTTGCCTGGATAATACTTGCCAGCCTGCCAGTATCTGAGCCAGGCCGACCTCCTGGTCCACTCAGTGATCACTCGGCTACACAGAAGATGCCTCCAGGACTCTACTCCAACATGGCTAGAATCCACTACTCCACCTGATACTTACCGTAAGCTCTGGAGCTCTGACCTTTGTAGCGGATCATCGCTGCTAGCTAGCTGCTACCGAGTGGCTATAGTGGCTAATGCCCCTGCCTCGAAGCTAGCACCAGTTAGCCGTGAGCCAGGCACATCTCCCGGCTAGCAAACGAAATTACTACAACTACAATACCTCTTTTTGCCATCTGGCCTGGACCCTTTGTCGACACGGCGCCTCTCCGTACCACCACGACTGGTCTGCCGACGGAACTCCATCTACTGTGCCCTCAACCGGCCTTTGTCGGACGACGGAGCAGACACTTCTCCTAACCCCAGCCTGCTAACTTTAATCGCAATGTCTCCCACGTGCTAGCGTAGTAACGACTACCCCGCGGTTTCCCTGTTCCATCTATTGCTGTTCACTGGACCCTATGATCGCTTGGCTACATAGCTGATGCCTGCTGGACTGTTCATTAATCACAGTACTCCATTTTGTTTAGTTTTTTGTTTATCTGTCGGCCCCAGCCTCAATCTCAGGCCCTGTTTTTAGTTAACCGACCCTCTCTGCCCATGCATCGCCATTTTACCTGTTGTTGTCGTCTTAGCTGATTAGCTGTTGTTGTATTACAAATTGTTGTGATTGCTTTATGCCTCGCTTTATGTCACTCTCAAATGTCAATATGCCTTGTATACTGTTGTTTAGGATAGTTATCATTGTTTTAGTTTACTGCGGAGCACCGAGTCCCACTCAACATGCCTCAGATACCTCCTTTGTCCAATCTCCTACACATGCGGTGACCTCACCCAGCATAACTAGAGCGTCCAGAGATGCAATCTCTCTTATCATCACTCAGTGCCTGGGTTTACCTCCACTGTACCCGCACCCCACCATATCCCTGTCTGTTCATTATGCCCTGAATCTATTCTACCACGACCAGAAATCTGCTCTTTTTATTCTCTGTCCCCAACGCACTAGACAACCAGATTTGATAGCATTTAGCCGTACCCTCATCCTACTCCTCTGTTCCTTAGGTGATGTGGAGGTTAACCCAGGCCCTGCGTGTCCCCAGGCACTCTCATTTGTTGACTTCTGTAACCGAAAAAGCATTGGTTTCATGCATGTTAACATCAGAAGCCTCCTCCCTAAGTTTGTTTTACTCACTGCTTTAGCACACTCCGCCAACCCTGATGTCCTTGCCATGTCTGAATCCTGGTTTAGAAGGCCACCACAAATTCAGAGATTTCCATACCCAACTACAACATTTTCTGTGAAGATAGAACTGTGAAAGGAGGAGGAGTTGCAATCTACTCCAGAGATAGCCTACAAAGTTCTGTCATACTTTCTAGGTCTATACCCAAACACTTCAAGCTTCTAATTAAAAAACGTAATCTCTCCAGAAATAAGTCTCACTGTTGCCACCTGTTATAGGACCCCTTAGCTCCCAGCTGTGCCCTGGATACCATATGTGAATTGATTGCCCCCATCTATCTTCAGAGTTCGTTCTGCTAGGTGACCTAAACTAGGACATGCTTAACATCTAAGCTAGATGCCCTCAATCTCACACAAATTATCAAGGAACCCACCAGGTACAACCCTAAATCCGAAAACATGGGCACCCTCAAAGATATTATCCTGACCAACTTGCCCTCCAAATACACCTCTGCTGTTTTCAATCAGGATCTCAGCGATCACTGCCTCATTGCCTACATCCGCTATGGGTCCGCGGTCAAACGACCACCCCTCATCACTGTCAAACGCTCCCTAAGACACTTCTGCAAGCCAGTCTTTCTAATCGACCTGGCCCGGGTATCCTGGAAGGATATTGACCCCATCCTGTCAGTCGAAGATGCCTGGTTGTTCTTCAAAAGTAATTTCCTCAACATCTTAAATAAGCATGCCCCTTTCAAAAAATATAGAACTAAGAACAGATATAGCCCTTGGTTCACTCCAGACCTGACTGCCCTCGACCAGCACATTAAACATCCTGTGGCGGACTGCACTAGCATAGTCCCCGCGATATGCAACTTTTCAGGGAAGTCAGGAACCAATACACGCAGTCAACAAAGCAAAGACTCGGTTTTTCAAACAGAAATTTGCATCCTGTATCTCTAACTCCAAAAAGTTTTATTCTGGGACACTGTAAAGTCCATGGAGAATAAGAGCACCTCCTCCCAGCTGCCCACTGCACTGAGGCTAGGTAACACTGTCACCACCGATAAATCCACGATAATTGAGAATTTCAAGAAGCATTTCTCTACGGCTGGTCATGCTTTCCTCCTGGCTACCCCAACCTCGGCCAACAGCTCTGCACTCCCCGCAGCTACTTGCCCAAGCCTCCCCAGCTTCTCCTTCACCAAAATCGAGATAGCAGATGTTCTGAAAGAGCTGCAAAACCTGGACCCGTACAAATCAGCTGGGCTAGACAATCTGGAGCCTCTTTCTAAAATGATCCACCGCCATTGTTGCAACCTCTATTACCAGTCTGTTCGTATCGTCCGAGGTCCATAAAGATTGGAAAGCTGCCGCGGTCATCCCCCTCTTCAAAGGGACCCAAACTGTTATAGACCTATATGCATCCTGTCCTGCCTTTCTAAAGTCTTCGAAAGCCAAGTTAATAAACAGATCACTGACCATTTCGAATCCCACCGTACCTTCTTTGCTGTGCAATCCGGTTTCAGAGCTGGTCACGGGTGCACCTCAGCCACGCTCAAGGTACTAAACGATATCATAACCACCATCGATAAAAGACAGTACTGTTCAGCCGTCTTCATCGTCCTGGCCAAGGCTTTCCACTCTGTCAATCACCGTATTCTTATCGACAGCTTTGGTTTCTCAAATGACTGCCTCGCCTTGTTCACCAACTACTTCTCAGACAGAGTTCAGTTTGTCAAATCGGAGGGCCTGTTGTCCAGACCTCTGGCAGGCTTAAATTCCCGGCCCGACTCTTTTCTCCGTATATATCAACGATGTCGCTCTTGCTGCGGGTGATTCCCTGATCCACCTCTACGCACACAACACCATTCTGTATACATCTGGCCCTTCTTTGGACACTGTGTCAACTAACCTCCAGATGAGCTTCAATGACATACAACGCTCCTTCCGTGGCCTCCAACTGCTCTTAAATGCTAGTAAAACCAAATGCATGCTTTTCAACCGTTCGCTGCCCGCACCTGCCCGTCCGACTAGCATCACTACTCTGGACGGTTCTGACTTAGAATATGTGGACAACTATAAATATCTAGGTGTCTGGTTAGACTGCAAACTCTCCTTCCAGACTCACATCAAACATCTCCAATCCAAAGTTAAATCTAGAATTGGCTTCCTATTTCGCAACAAAGCATGCTGCCAGGAAAATAACCTCACACTCAACGTCAACAAAACTAAGGAGATGATTGTGGACTTCAGGAAACAGCAGAGGGAACACCCCCCTATCCACATCGATGGAACAGTAGTGGAGAGGGTAGCTAGTTTTAAGTTCCTCGGCATACACATCACAGACAAACTGAATTGGTCCACTCACACTGACAGCGTTGTGAAGAAGGCGCAGCAGCGCCTATTCAACCTCAGGAGGCTGAAGAAATTCGGCTTGTCACCAAAAGCACTCACAAACTTCTACAGATGCACAATCGAGAGCATCCTGGCGGGCTGTATCACCGCCTGGTACGGCAACTGCTCCGCCTCAACCGTAAGGCTCTCCAGAGGGTAGTGAGGACTGCACAACGCATCACCGGGGGCAAACTACCTGCCCTCCAGGACACCTACACCACCCGTTGTTACAGGAAGGCCATAAAGATCATCAAGGACATCAACCACCTGAACCACTGCCTGTTCACCCCGCTATCATCCAGAAGGCGAGGTCAGTACAGGTGCATCAAAGCTGGGACCGAGAGACTGAAAACAGCTTCTATCTCAAGGCCATCAGACTGTTAAACAGCCACCACTAACAGTGAGTGGCTGCTGCCAACACACTGTCATTGACACTGACCCAACTCCAGCCATTTTAATAATGGGAATTGATGGGAATTATGTAAATATATCACTAGCCACTTTAAACAATGCTACCTTATATAATGTTACTTACCCTACATTATTCATCTCATATGCATATGTATATACTGTACTCTACATCATCGACTGCATCCTTATGTAACACATGTATCACTAGCCACTTTAACTATGCCACTTTGTTTACTTTGTCTACACACTCATCTCATATGTATATACTGTACTCGATACCATCTACTGTATGCTGCTCTGTACCATCACTCATTCATATATCCTTATGTACATATTCCTTATCCCCTTACACTGTGTATAAGACAGTAGTTTTGGAATTGTTAGTTAGATTACTTGTTGGTTATCACTGCATTGTCGGAACTAGAAGCACAAGCATTTCGCTACACTCGCATTTAACATCTGCTAACCATGTGTATGTGACAAATAAAATTTGATTTTGATTTGATTTGATTTGATTTGCCAAACATACCCTCGTAAAACTGACCATCCTACCGATCCTCGACTTTGGCGATGTCATTTACAAAATAGCTTCCAATGTATCAGCAAACTGGATAAAGTCTAGCACAGTGCCAATCCTTTTTGTCACCCAAGCCCCTTATACCACCCACCACTGCAACCTGTATGGTCTAGTTGGCTGGCCCTCACTCCATATTCGTCGCCAGACCCACTGGCTCCACGTCATCTATAAGTCTATGCTAGGTAAAGCCCCGCCTTATCTCAGCTCACTGGTCACGATAACAACACCCACCTGTAGCACACGCTCCAGCAGGTATTTCTCACTGGTCATCCCCAAAGCCAACACCTACTTTGGCCGCCTTTCCTTCCAGTTCTCTGCTGCCAGTGACTGTAAGGCGGACTTCCGGGTTGGAGCGAGCGGTCGCATCGGCACTTCGCTCCGCAGGTAGTATAACTTTTTCATTACATTTCATTACATTTCATTATAGTACAACGGTTTGATTTGTCTAATCTTAGCAATTTCTTCTTAGCTAGCTACATAGCCGTCTTTGTATCAAAGATAATTGCATAATTATCGTATTTCGTCGTCCTAACGTAGTCTTCACTGCTATTTGCCCAGCAGCTAGCCAGCTAGCCAGCTAGCAAATGCCCACCGATTAGCAGCACTGTAGTAACTATTACACTCAACTGAACGACTTGATTAGTGTAGTGTTAGCTAGCTACATAGCTGTCTTTGCTGTCTTCGTATCCAAGATAATTGTGTAGTTTAGAGTGTGTACTCTTAGAGTGATTATCTTAATTTACCGAGGTTAGCTAGCCAGCTATTTGTCGTCCTTAACGTAGGAGACTCTGCTAGCTAGCCAACAGCTAGCCAACAGCTAGCCAACAGCTAGCCGACAGCTAGCCAACGTCTACCGAATAGGACTCAACAACCCGGTCGCATTCACAGGTAGTATCACATTTTCATTTCATTTCATTACAGTACAACGGTTTGATTTGTTTGATCGTAGCTAGCTACACAGCTAGCTACATAGCCGTCTTTGTATCAAAGATAATTGTGTAGTCTAGAGCGATTTTCTAGGTTAGCTAGCCAGCTATTGTCGTTCTTTAACGCAACGTAACGTAAACAACACTGCTAGCTAGCCAGCTAGCCCCCGAATAGCAGCACTGCAGAAACTATTACACTCAACGGAACGACTTGATTAGTGTAGTGTCAACAACGCAGCCACTGCCAGCTAGCCTACTTCAGCAGTACTGTATCATTTTAATCATTTTAGTCAATAAGATTCTTGCTACGTAAGCTTAACTTTCTGAACATTCGAGACGTGTAGTCCACTTGTCATTCCAATCTCCTTTGCATTAGCGTAGCCTCTTCTGTAGCCTGTCAACTATGTGTCTGTCTATCCCTGTTCTCTCCTCTCTGCACAGACCATACAAACGCTCCCACCGCGTGGCCGCGCCACCCTAATCTGGTGGTCCCAGCGCGCACGACCCATGTGGAGTTCCAGGTCTCCGGTAGCCTCTGGAACTGCCGATCTGCGGCCAACAAGGCAGAGTTCATCTCAGCCTATGCCTCCCTCCAGTCCCTCGACTTCTTGGCACTGACGGAAACATGGATCACCACAGACAACACTGCTACTCCTACTGCTCTCTCTTCGTCCGCCCACGTGTTCTCGCACACCCCGAGAGCTTCTGGTCAGCGGGGTGGTGGCACCGGGATCCTCATCTCTCCCAAGTGGTCATTCTCTCTTTCTCCCCTTACCCATCTGTCTATCGCCTCCTTTGAATTCCATGCTGTCACAGTTACCAGCCCTTTCAAGCTTAACATCCTTATCATTTATCGCCCTCCAGGTTCCCTCGGAGAGTTCATCAATGAGCTTGATACCTTGATAAGCTCCTTTCCTGACGACAGCTCACCTCTCACAGTGCTGGGCGACTTTAACCTCCCCACGTCTACCTTTGACTCATTCCTCTCTGCCTCCTTCTTTCCACTCCTCTCCTCTTTTGACCTCACCCTCTCACCTTCCCCCCCCTACTCACAAGGCAGGCAATACGCTCGACCTCATCTTTACTAGATGCTGTTCTTCCACTAACCTCATTGCAACTCCCCTCCAAGTCTCCGACCTCTACCTTGCCCCTATCCGGATTTTCCCTCTCGCTCTCACTCAAATCAAATCAAATCAAATCAACACCTACATCAGCTGATATCTCAAAGTGCTACAGAAACCCAGCCTAAAACCCCAAACAGCAAACAATGCAGGTGTAAAAGCACGGTGGCTAGGAAAAACTCCCTAGAAAGGCCAAAACCTAGGAACAAACCTAGAGAGGAACCGGGCTGGTATGCGGGTAGAGATTATAACAGAACATGACCAAGATGTTCAAATGTTCATAAATGACCAGCATGGTCAAATAATAATAAGGCAGAACAACCTGGGGACAGCAAGGAGCCATTGCTCAGGTCCTCTAGAGAGAGCATATGTGGGGTGGCCAGTCCTCTTCTGGCTGTGCCGGGTGGCTGTGCTCTCTGCTCTTCCATCCTATCATCTCTTCCCTCTGCTCAAACCTTCTCCAACCTATCTCCTGATTCTGCCTCCTCAACCCTCCTCTCCTCCCTTTCTGCATCCTTTGACTCTCTATGTCCCCTATCCTCCAGGCCGGCTCGGTCCTCCCCTCCCGCTCTGTGGCTCGACGACTCATTGCGAGCTCACAGAACAGGGCTCCGGGCAGCCGAGCGGAAATGGAGGAAAACTCGCCTCCCTGCGGACCTGGCATCCTTTCACTCCCTCCTCTCTACATTTTCCTCCTCTGTCTCTGCTGCTAAAGCCATTTTCTACCACTCTAAATTCCAAGCATCTGCCTCTAACCCTAGGAAGCTCTTTGCCACCTTCTCCTCCCTCCTGAATCCTCCTCCCCCTCCCCCCCTCCCCTCTCTGCAGATGACTTCGTCAACCATTTTGAAAAGAAGGTCGACGACATCCGATCCTCGTTTGCTAAGTCAAACGGCACCGCTGGTTCTGCTCACACTGCCCTACCCTGTGCTCTGACCTCTTTCTCCCTCTCTCTCCAGATGAAATCTCGCATCTTGTGACGGCCGGCCGCCCAACAACCTGCCCGCTTGACCCTATCCCCTCCTCTCTTCTTCAGACCATTTCCGGAGACCTTCTCCCTTACCTCACCTCGCTCATCAACTCATCCCTGACCGCTGGCTACGCCCCTTCCGTCTTCAAGAGAGCGAGAGTTGCACCCCTTCTGAAAAAACCTACACTCGATCCCTCCGATGTCAACAACTACAGACCAGTATCCCTTCTTTCTTTTCTCTCCAAAACTCTTGAACGTGCCGTCCTTGGCCAGCTCTCCCGCTATCTCTCTCTGAATGACCTTCTTGATCCAAATCAGTCAGGTTTCAAGACTAGTCATTCAACTGAGACTGCTCTTCTTTGTATCACGGAGGCGCTCCGCACTGCTAAAGCTAACTCTCTCTCCTCTGCTCTCATCCTTCTAGACCTATCGGCTGCCTTCGATACTGTGAACCATCAGACCACCCTCTCCGAGTAGGGCATCTCCGGCGCGGCCCACGCTTGGATTGCGTCCTACCTGACAGGTCGCTCCTACCAGGTGGCGTGGCGAGAATCTGTCTCCTCACCACGCGCTCTCACCACTGGTGTCCCCCAGGGCTCTGTTCTAGGCCCTCTCCTATTCTCGCTATACACCAAGTCACTTGGCTCTGTCATAACCTCACATGGTCTCTCCTATCATTGCTATGCAGACGACACACAATTAATCTTCTCCTTTCCCCCTTCTGATGACCAGGTGGCGAATCGCATCTCTGCATGTCTGGCAGACATATCAGTGTGGATGACGAATCACCACCTCAAGCTGAACCTCGGCAAGACGGAGCTGCTCTTCCTCCCGGGAAGGACTGCCCGTTCCATGATCTCGCCATCACGGTTGACAACTCCATTGTGTCCTCCTCCCAGAGCGCTAAGAACCTTGGCGTGATCCTGGACAACACCCTGTCGTTCTCAACTAACATCAAGGCGGTGGCCCGTTCCTGTAGGTTCATGCTCTACAACATCCGCAGAGTACGACCCTGCCTCACACAGGAAGCGGCGCAGGTCCTAATCCAGGCACTTGTCATCTCCCGTCTGGATTACTGCAACTCGCTGTTGGCTGGGCTCCCTGCCTGTGCCATTAAACCCCTACAACTCATCCAGAACGCCGCAGCCCGTCTGGTGTTCAACCTTCCCAAGTTCTCTCACGTCACCCCGCTCCTCCGCTCTCTCCACTGGCTTCCAGTTGAAGCTCGCATCCGCTACAAGACCATGGTGCTTGCCTACGGAGCTGTGAGGGGAACGGCACCTCAGTACCTCCAGGCTCTGATCAGGCCCTACACCCAAACAAGGGCACTGCGTTCATCCACCTCTGGCCTGCTCGCCTCCCTACCACTGAGGAAGTACAGTTCCCGCTCAGCCCAGTCAAAACTGTTCGCTGCTCTGGCCCCCAATGGTGGAACAAACTCCTCACGACGCCAGGACAGCGGAGTCAATCACCACCTTCCGGAGACACCTGAAACCCCACCTCTTTAAGGAATACCTAGGATAGGATAAGTAATCCTTCTCACCCCCCCCCCCTTTAAGATTTAGATGCACTATTGTAAAGTGACTGTTCTACTGGATGTCATAAGGTGAATGCACCAATTTGTAAGTCGCTGTGGATAAGAGCGTCTGCTAAATGACTTAAATGTAAATGTAAATGACGAATTGCAAAAATCACTGAAGCTGGAGAATTATAGTTCCCTGACTAACTTTAAACATCAGCTATCTGAGCAGCTAACTGATAGCTGCAGCTGTAAATAGCCCAACCAATCTATCAACCTCATCCTCATATTGTGTTTATGTACTTTTCTGCTCTTTTGAACACCAGTACTTCTACTTGCACATCATCATCTGCTCATCTATCACTCCAGTGTTAATTTGCTAAATTGTAATTACTCCACTACTATGGCCTATTTATTGCCTTACCTCCTCACGCCATTTGCACACACTGTATATAGACTTTCTTTTTTTCTATTGTGTTATTGACTGTACTCTTGTTTATTCCATGTGTAACTAAGTTGTTGTTTGTGTAGCACTGCTCTGCTTTATCTTGGCCAGGTCGCAGTTGTAAATGAGAACTTGTTCTCAACTAGCCTTCCTGGTTACATTTTTTTTTAATTAAAGAAGAGAGAGAGACTGCGCTTTGTCCATATAACCCTGGAGGGTCATTGTCAGCAAAGGTGTTCTCTCTGTCCTCAATTAAAGCCAATCACCATTTCTAAAACAAGCAATCACTGAGACATTACTAACAGATAAAAGCAGGATTAATTAGTGATTACTCATAGACACTTTGACTGTTATAAATATCTGTGCACTATGAAGATGAAAATGCTTTAGTGAGAGGAATGGGAAGTGTTTTTTGTGTGTGTTTACAGAGACAGACAACACTGCTTCCTGTTTGGCCCTGTCCGGGGGTATCATAGGATGGGGACACAGTGTCTCCTGACCCCTCCTGTCTCAGCCTCCAGTATTCATGCTGCAGTAGTTTGTGTCTGGGGTTATGGTCAGTTTGTTATATCTGGAGTACTTCTCCTGTCCTATCTCTTGTCCTGTGTGAATTTAAGTATGCTCTCTCTAATTCTCTCTTTCTCTCTTTTTTCTCTCTCTTGGAGGACCTGAGCCCTAGGAACATTCCTCAGGACTACCTGGCATGATGACTCCTTGCTGTCCCCATTCCACCTGGCCGTGCTGCTGCTCCGGTTTAAACTGTTCTGCCTGTGATTATTATTATTTGACCATGCTGGTCATTTATGAACATTTAAACATCTTGACCATGTTCTGTTATAATCTCCACCCGGCACAGCCAGAAGAGGACTGGCCACCCCACATAGCCTGGTTCCTCTCTAGGTTTCTTCCTAGGTTTTCACCTTTCTAGGGAGTTTTTGCTCGCCACCGTGCTTCTACACCTGCATTGCTTGCTGTTTGGGGTTTTAGGCTGGGTTTCTGTACAGCACTTGGAGATATCAGCTGATGTATGAAGTGCTATATAAATCATTTTGATTTGATTTGAGTTGCTTGGGATGAAAAGTGTCCCTTTCAGGGGCCATTAGGGGGGTCCAGGGGCCCAACGCTATATTCCAGTTAATCAGGGCTGTTTCAGGGGCCACAGGGACACACACAGGGACAGTAGTCACTCAACACTAGTCCTTAGGTTATCACCCCAACCCCTCCACTGAATCCTCCTCCCAATTTTCCTCTCCTCCACTCTCTTCTCTTCTCCTCCACTCTTTACAGTACAGAGAAGAGAGGCAAAGCTAGGGTCAAGTACAGCACATTACATAGACCTGACAATTCAGGCACACAGGGGGAATGAAGTGAGAGGGGAATGGAAAGCATATTGAGCCCTAGCTTAGTAAACCTTAATGGAAGAGTGGGTCTCAAAATACAGTAGGCATCAAGTAATACCAGTAATCTCATTTTGTAACAAACTAATGGAATCGCAACAGACCTGACACATACACCACCAAATTAATGGTGAAGTGATGAGCATATTGGTAATTAGTGGAGAGAAACCCCACCGAAAAAAGTAATTGAAAAAGTATGTTTTACGATTTCATAATTAAAGTGAATGGTTTAAGGGGAAAATGCAGTTGGGAGCATAAACTTAGATTCATCATTAAACATTACTATTCAGGGGTTGCTTGCCTTCATGTGCGCCAATGTATTAAGACTTCAAGCCTCAACGCTGGAGCAGAAACGCCATGACAGGGAATTTAGAGGAACTTTCAATTAAATCAAATCAGGCAGTTCACAAACACGCAGGCCTACATACATTCAACTGATTCAAATGGTTCATCCATTATGCAGTGTGTCAGAAGACTACAGTGAGGAGGAGACTTGATGGATTCATTAGAGCCATGCGATGTACGTAGCCAATTGAATCCACATTCATCTCTCCTGCATAGCAACTTTAACCTGCCAGCCGCAACAAGCTTATAATAACCAAAACAAACCGGCCAGTCATAACAAACCTATAATAGTCAAAACACATCTAGGCCTATATAATGAAAATACAGTATTAAAGCTTTTGATGGTATGTGCACAAGTTTGCCAGTCATAACAATCCTACAGAGAGAGCAGATTTACCACAGGTAATCCACACTGCTACTTAGTCTTCAAATCAAATCAAATTGTATTGGTCACATGAGCCAAGTACAACAGCTGGAGACTTGAGAGCGACATGATTACTTACAAGCCCGCTCCCAACAACGTAGAGTTAAAAATGAATACAAGTATTTGCTAAATAAGAAAGGAAATAGTAACACAATAAAAAC
Source organism: Oncorhynchus keta (assembly GCF_023373465.1). Lineage (NCBI taxonomy): Eukaryota > Metazoa > Chordata > Actinopteri > Salmoniformes > Salmonidae > Oncorhynchus > Oncorhynchus keta. The sequence goes on from NC_068450.1 coordinate 45,063,801, forward strand.
AACAATGAGGGTACATATAAGGAGGACCAGTGCCGAGTCAATGTGCAGGGGTACGAAGTGAGGTAATTGAGGTAATACAGTATCTACATGTTGTTAGGGGTAAAAGTGACTAGGCAATCAGGATATATAATAAACAGAGTAGCAGCAGCGTATGTGACGTGTGAAAGTGTGTATATGTGTGAGTGTGTGAGTGTGTGTTTTGTGTGTGTGAGCGTATGTGGTGTGTGTGTGCGTGCTGGAGTGTCAGTGTAGTATGTGTGAGTGTGTGGCTAGAGTATAGTGAGTTTGCAGTCAGTGCAAGGGAGTCACAGCGCAAAACAATTAAGGTAAATAAGTAATCAAGGGGGTCAATTTAAATTGTCTGGGTAGCCATTTGATTAACTGTTATGGCTTGGGGGTAATGGCTTGGGGGTAGAAGGTGTTCAGGAGCCTTTTGGTCCCAGACTTGGCGCTCCGGTACTGCTTGCCGTGCGGTAGCAGAAAGAACAGTCTATGACTTGGGTGGCTGGAGTCTGACCATTTTTAGGGCCTTCCTCTGACACCGCCTGGTACAGAGGTCCTGTATGTCTTATCACTCTGACAGATCCAGAGTGTCTGAAAATTCATTAACAAGCTGACCTTCAGTTGGGTCATTGAAAGAGAGATATGACAAGTGTGGGAGATAAATAGCTTTGAACTGGCTCCTGGAGGTGACTGTAATTAGCACTGTGGTTGTCATTACCTCCATAGATCACTGGATCTACATTTACATCAATAAAACTATCCGACATTAACATCAATAAAAATGTCACTTCCGCAACAGCTCAGGGGCCACTTATTAGAGGACAGGGTCATTTGTGATGTTCTAAAACACCCACACCTTTCACCCACTCCTCATCATCTCGTACACTTTATTAATGCATTATGATGCACTAGTACCCAATCATTTCCCCAAGTGGGGGCATTTTATCCTCTGTCCTTCGGTATCCTCAGGGAATAGGGAGGAGTGTAAAGACTCTCTGTTGAGACCGTCACATGGTCAGGGTAACTAACTCTCGGGGAATAGAGAGACTTCAAAGCATGGGTGTCAAACTCTGGCCCGTGGGCCAAATTTGGCCCGCGGGGTAATTATATTTGGCCCGCGAGACAATACCAAATTACTACTAGAGCTGGCCCGCCGGTATCATACAGCGCATTCACCACTAATACTACGAATCCCATAATGCTCTGCTGTTTTCGCGCGCTAATCAGGACAGGACCCAGAAACGCTCTCTCCTCTGTGACAGTAGTCATAGCAACATAGATGCTACAACTGTCAGCGAGCTAACCCTTCCCAAAAATGGCGAAAAGAAAGGCAGAAAACAGGAGCTTTCTGGACAAGTGGGAGGCAGAATATCTGTTTACATATGTAAAAGACAAACCTGTTTGTCTTGTTTGTGGAGTCAACGTGGCTGTAAGTAAGGAGTACAACATTAGACGACACTATGAAACGAAACACCATGACAAATACAAGGACCTGGACATGACTCAAAGGAGCCAGAAAGTAGAGGAGATGAAAAGAAGTTTGGTTTCACAACAGAATATGTTTAAAAAAGCCACATCACAAAGCAAGGCTGCTGTAAAGGCTAGTTATATAGTGGCAGCAGAGATCGCAAAATCAGCCCGGCCCTTTAATGAGGGAGAGTTCATGAAAAAGTGCATGATGAAGGTTTGTGACCTCGTATGCCCAGAGAAAAAACAAGCATTTTCAAACGTGAGCCTGAGCAGGAACACAGTAGCTGATCGCACATGTGATCTTGCCACCAATCTGTATGACCGGCTGATGGAAAAGGGAAAAGATTTTGTTGCGTTCTCCCTCGCTGTGGATGAGAGCTGCGACGCATCTGATACTGCTCAGCTGTCAGTCTTCATCCGTGGAGTGGACTCAAATCTGTGTGTTACGGAGGAGCTATTAGGATTCAAATCAATGCATGGCACAACCACAGGAAAGGAAATCTTTGAGGAGGTTTCCAAATGTGTAACTGAAATAAAGCTGCCGTGGGATAAACTCGTTGGATTAACGACAGATGGTGCGCCAGCGATGTGCGGTAAAAAGAGTGGACTGGTGGGCATGGTTTGGGAGAAGATGCGGGAAGAGAACTGTGCAGGTGAGCTAACTGTTTACCACTGCATCATACATCAGGAAGCACTGTGTGCCAAAGCCCTAAAGATGGAACATGTTATGACCACAGTAACACAGGTAGTTAACTTTATAAGAGCCAAAGGAAGTCACAGGTTTAAATCTTTTACTGCAGGAGTGTGGTATCACACAGAGGTGAGATGGCTAAGCAGAGGAAAAGTACTGAACAGATGTTTCGAGCTGCGTGGGGAAGGATACAGCAGAGCTCCGGGAGCAAAATTTCCTGTGTGAGCTGGCCTTTCTCTGTGACATCTCGAGCCATCTCGATGCGCTGAACCTGCAGCTTCAGGGGCGGGGGCGCATCATCACAGACATGTACGCTGCAGTGAGGGCCTTCAAAACTAAACTGTGCCTGTGGGAGAATCAGATGCTGCAAGGAAACCCTTGCCATTTTCCCTGCTGCCAATCCATAAAAGCGCAGATCTCTACCGCCGTGTTCCCATGCGCACAGTTTGCTGAAAAACTCAGTGTTCGCCGCTGAGTTTAGCCGGCGATTTGCCGACTTCGATGCCCAGAAATGCAAGTTTGAACTGCTTAGTAATCCCTTCGCAGTTGATGTGGAAAATGCACCAACCAACATCCAAATGGAGCTGATTGAACTCCAGTGCAACGACACGCTGAAGTCAAAGTATGATGCTGTGGGCACCGCACAGTTTCCACGGTTCATCCCTGACACAATGCCTCAGCTCCGCACCCAAGCTGCTCAGATGCTCTCCATGTTCGGCAGCACTTGCGAGCAACTTTTCTCCTCGATGAAGATGACCAAAACAACTCACAGGAGACGTCTGACTGATGAACATCTTCGCTCGATACTGAGGATTTCTTCAGCTCAGAGCTTGAGCCCAGACATTGATGAACTAGCATCCAAGAAGAGATGCCAGGTATCTGGCTTGGGCACATCAGATTAGACCAGTGTGCAATAATTAACGTTTTCTTTATGCACTTTTTCTTGCTACAAGGCATGGGCTTGAATGGTTGATTGATTTATTATCATTTTATTTGTAAAATTATTAGCCAGTGGAAAAAGTTGATTTTGGTATTTGAATCAGAAGGCTGCAAACAGAAAAGAGGCATACAATTTTTATTTAAATTTTATTTATTTAATAAATGAATGCCATTGATGTGTTTTTTCATTTGAAATTCGATTTTGCATGTCTCCACTATTAAATTATATATTGTATGGTAATAAGCGATGCTTGTTCCATATTCAATGTTAAAGCAAAACTTGTTTGGGTCCATATTAAAAGGTTAATTTGTTCAATGTTGGCCCGTGACTTTGTTCAGGTTTTACATTTTGGCCCACTGGGTATTTGAGTTTGACACCCCTGCTTCAAAGAGACAAGCACACACTGAATAATTGATCCAAGTGTCACTTCTTTTCAGTCCTTTATCTCCTTATCCCTCAGTCCGGTTCCATATTTGAAAGAACAACATGCATGCATGGATTGACAGACACACACACACGCACAGGGCACACACGCACACAGAACCAGAAAGACATACACACATGAAGATAGATATGAGTGAACCTCGTCTCTATCTCTGATGTGTCTATCTCAGCTCCCCTGGATCTAAATCAACACAGACAGATGACTGTGGTTAATTGTTCAGTTATGTACAAATGAAAAGGGTGTAGGCTGAGCTGCTAGTTCCCTCTTAGATACTGGAGCAGTTTGGTTTCGTGCCTCGGGGTACTCTTTGCACGCTTTCCCCCACATTAACTGTCATTAATCAAAATAGCTTCGTTAACAGACCTTAATTACAGAACAAAGGAGATGCTTTGAAAAGGGAACACCTGGCCGTTAAACTTCAAGTTCTTGCCTGAAGTCTGTTTGAATCCCTGGAAAATGTGGAATGAAACCAATGATTTGAACCTTAAGTAGAATTACTTATCTCATTGATCACAGCAAACATATAGGGCCTAGTACCATCCACCATGTAGGGATCATCCGCTAATAGGCCTATATAGGCCTACTGAATATTATGAGTGTCCTGAATATGGGCCTTAGTTCTCTCAATTAAATAATCAATACATTTTAAAGCCAGGCTCCACCACCATGTTGTCGACGTTTGGCTTCTGTTGGCAATGCTTGTCACTCCCAAATGTGCAGAGAACCTCCATGTCAACAAAGTTTACCACAGCAAATTCATGCAGATGTCAAGGCATTAGCATGTTACTCAAATCCCATTGAGAGCGAACAATGAGCTTGTGTGAACTCTCATTAATAATTCTAGGTGTTTCAATCATTTCAGGAGGGTGTCTTTCAATAAAGTGCATTAAACAGAAACATAGGGTGTTCATCAAAACCATTAAATAGGCAAGTCAAACATGAACTTCACACAGAATAAATATGAAGGTTTCTTTACTGAGCTGGAAGGGGAGTAAATTACTTCTAATGTGCTTGTTTCTTTGCTGTTTGCATACATGTGTAACTAGATTAGTGCAGTGCAGCCTATGTTTGCTCAGTGCATACAGAGCAGTATAGACTTTCAGAGAGAAGCCAGCTTTTAAGTCATACGTTTCTGTGGGAAACTGACTGCAGTGGACCTTTATAAACCTTGGCCCAAATGTATCAAGAGCTCAAAAGAGGGCTGAACCAAAACTAGAGTATATATATATATATATATATATATATATTTTTTTTACATGTTTTTAACAAACATGCGACTCCCAAGAGTGGCAGCCCTGAAAGCCTGAGAAAACACTTGCAACATCCTCTACATGTCCCAGGAGGAGATCTCCAAACCATCCTGCAAAACCAAAAGTTCTCAACTAGGAAAAACATGATATAGTATTTTGTATTTTAGTTCCATTCAGGTCCAGTCTGCCTTGTGCACTTCAGGGAGAGAATCTTGAAATGTTGCCCTGTACTCCTTAATTTTTTTTTATGTTCTAGGACTGAAAGTGTAACACCCTTTTTTTCTAATATCAGACAGAACAATAACTACTCAGCCAAACTCATGGAGATCCTATAGGTCATTAACAATAAAACGTCACAACATGGTGCAGAGCATTTAATTTGGCTGCTGGGGGGCAAGGAGACCACCAGCTCCGCTAAACAATTAACAACTACAGTATGTGCCATTTTTTATGGGATTGTTAAATACGTGTTATATCTAGTTGGTTTTAATATCACTCTTGAAGAAGGTATTCAGAACTACACATTTCCGATTATTCCACATTTAGCTCCATCAACAGAGTTGTACAGCAAGTACCTGCATGCTTTTCATGATCCATAAACATCAATTGATCATGTAATTTCAGATATGTGAGAGTAGCTTATCCATTTGGCATGTAGCTAGCTATGTAGCTAAGCAAACAACATGTGTAATTTAGCTTGCTTCCTCAGAGATGAGGCTTTAGGAAAGAGCTCAACATCGGCAAGCAAGTAAAGATGTCAGTCGGACTACTGACACGACTATAGATGGCAATCAAGTAAAGATGTCAGTCGGACTACTGATACGACTATAGATGGCGATCAAATAAAACTTTATTTTGAAATAGTAATCTATTGTTGTTTATCTCTTGAAAGTTAGCTTGTTAACTAGCTCTATTGAAGTGATCTGTGGTTAGCTAGCTAGCCAATTTGACGTGGTCCATCAATCAATGATGGAGTGGCAGGTAGCCTAGTGGTTAGAGCGTTGGTCGAGCGTTGAAAGTTTGCAAAATCGGGGTGGCAGGTAGACTAGTGGTTAGAGCGTTGGGCCAGTAACTGAAAGGTTGCAAGTTCGAATCCCCAAGCTGACAAGGTAAAAATCTGTTGTTCTGCCACTGATGATCATGAAATGCATGCATTTACTTGCTGTATAACTCAAGTGATAGAGCTAAATGTGCACAATTGTTTTTCATGGACTACTCAGGAATGTGTAGTTCTGACTATGCTCTTCAAGAAGTGATGATATTACAACCAAATAGTTAACATTTATTTAATAATCCCTTGAAAACGTCACACCGCTGTCAATGGTTTTAGCGGAGCTGGGGAGATATTAAAATATCTGAAAAGTTATATTTGGAAAATTATAACTTTGTAATCTGAAGATTATCCTTGGTCCCCCGACTTCCTAGTTAACTACATTTACATGATTAGTTTAATCACGTAAAAATAATTACAGAAATTTGATTTGATAAAATAACAGTCTTCCATTCAATCATGCCAAAGACAAGACACTCCTTCCACAATAACTGCCTTTCTGAACTGCCTCAACACTTATCAGCTATTACTAACGGCACTATCAGCTATGGAAGACCATTTCCAACTCAAGACCTGCCACCACCAGATCCCTACATTTGTTTTTGTTCTGTTTGTGTTCTGTCTTTGAGATTGTCTTTGTAATGAAAAGCACTATATAAAATACATCTATTGGAAAGCTATGAGTGCGATTATATAATACAATATCAGTACTTGTTTAGGTCCTATCATCAACTGACGTCAGCCAGTGGTATGGCTGTGGACTGACATCATTGTTTGAATGGAATGCTGTCATATTGGCAGTTAATTTGAAAAATGTAAAATCTAAAACGGTTTGGCTAGCTAGCAGATAAATTATTCAAATTCATAGATTTTAAACAATGACTTATCACATCACTGGCAAACCATAGTTTTCCAACTTCCTGACCAAAATGGCCAACCTTTATCATGTCTTATTGGTCCAGTGCAGTAATACAAAACAATATAGTTGTTTATAGTTGGTAGCCGGGCGAACAGGTCATGGCTTGGGTGGCTGAGGTCCTTGATGATCTTCTTGGCCTTCCTGTGACACCGGGTGCTGTAGATGTCCTGGAGGGCAGGCAGTGTGAACGCTGGTGATGAGTTGGGTTGACTGCACCACCGTCTGGAGAGCCTTGCAGTTGCTGTACCAGGCGGTGACACAGCCCAACAGGATGCTCTCAATGGTGCATCTGTAGAAGTTCGTGAGGGTCTTAGGGGCCAAGCTGAATTTCTTCAGCTTCCTGAAGTTGAAGAGGCGCTATTTCACCTTCTTCACCACAGTGTATGCGTGGATGGACCATCTCAAGTTATCAGTGATGTGCACACCGGGGAACTTGAAGATGAAGCGTGCTCTATCTGCGGTCGCCGAAGTCCACGATCAGCTCCTTCATTTTGCTGACATTGATGGAAAGTTTATTATCCCATAATAAGAATGTTCATCTCCATTCTAGTATTCTAATTATATGGTCAAACGACTGACCTAGACGGACAAGTCACTGTGTCCAGCTCAGCACCAGCACCTCTGCTGCTCAAACACACACGTTCACTACACAGGCTAACTCTGGGTCAGTCAAAGAGAAGCACAGAACATTTATTTTTGATTGTTGCCTAAAGGAGAACTTGAGGCACATGAGTTTTTCTTTTGAAGTGGTGCATGATAGAATAGACCAGTGCTGAAGAGGAGAAAGATGATGCTCTCTGGTGCTTTGTTCTTATTAATAAAGGGAATGCCAGGATGAGTGTCGAAGCTCCCAATGACTTGTTATCTCATGGCAAGGCTGACAGTAGAACACGCCTTTGATGGTGTTAATTCAATAGCAGTGACTAAATAAGAGTGTAACAACACAAATATGTGCTGGGTGGCCTTTCAGTTTAGATACGTTTGTACCTGTTTCCTCAGGCATCTTCACAAGGTCCTTTGCTGTTGTTCTGGGATTGATTTGCACTTTTCGCACCAAAGTACGTTCATCTCTAGGAGACAGAATGCGTCTCCTTCCTGAGCGGTGTGACAGCTACGTGGTCCAATGGTGTTTATACTTGCGCACTATTGTTTGTATAGATAAGCGTTGTACATTCAGGCGTTTGGAAATTGCTCCCAAGGATGAACCAGACTTTTGAACCAAATTTTCCCATGATGTCAAACAAAGAGGCACTGAGTTTGAAGGTAGGCCTTGAAATACATCCACAGGTACACCTCCAATTGAATCAAAGGATGTAAATCAGAAGCTTCTAAAGCCATGACATCATTTTCTGGAAATTTCCAAGCTGTTTAAAGGCACAGTCAATTTAGTTATGTAAACTTCTGACCCGCTGGAATTGTGATACAGTGAATTATAAGTGAAATAATCTGTTGGACAAATTACTTACGTCATGCCCACATTAGATGTCCTAAACGACTTGGCAAAACTATAGTTTGTTAACAAGAAATGTGTGGAGTGGATGAAAAAACAGTTTTAATGACTCCAACCTAAGTATGTAAACTTCCGACTTGAACTGTATAGTGTATCACTTATTGTCTCCAAATTGGTGCATAGAGAGTAAACAGATCCATTGATATTTCACAACACCAAAAGACTAACACAGCTTGATCAAATTCAATGATCAAAGAATTCAAATAGTTGATAACACATTTTCTAACACATTTTTTAAAGCTGGAGTCTTTGGCCAGTTAAACAGGAAGCCTCCAGCAACTCAAAGATGAAGAGAAAAGTTAGAAAGCGTTGCTAGACAGCTCTTTACAACATCTCTTTGCAGAGGGGGATTTGAGGTGAATGTGAATAAAGTTTAGTCCTACAGCGCTTCCACTGCCCTTGTCTGCCACACTTTTCTACCATTACATGGTTACATGTCTGCTAGCCTGCTACAGTACAGATTGAGTTTCTATCTGATACATTCACCTCATACCGAGTGACTGTTTCTCGGCTCTCCTCCAGTCCACTGGAGTTGGGAGGGAAAATACATATTGAAAAACAGGCATGAGAAATGTGATCCTGTCTAAGACATTGATTCACTGCATGCAACACTGTGGTCTACTTGAGATGCATTGCAGATCTATGAAGCATCTCTAAGTGTGTGTAGATATGATGCATTAGAGGCCAGTGTGTCTCCTGGGTGGGGAACACAGTGGGGGGGTCATGACTTAATTTCCTGCATCACACTTAGACTACTTTACAAGATACCATAAACATATATTAGATGGGCTATATGGTACATTGTGTGCAGGTAGTTGGGATGAAAGTGCACTGTCTATGGTCTCATAGCTAATGGGTGTTCCGTGCACCATTAGCCAATAACAGAAGGCCACAGGCTAGTCGGAGACAGATGAACATATTATCCAGTCACCTCATGCTTGGACATGCACACAATCTGATTTCACTGCAGAGGATCCTCTTCAGTGCATGACACATTGGGAGTAGCTGTAGCTAAAGAGTAGAGGAGAAGAAAAAGTCCCGCAATATCAAATTCAATATCAAAAGACAGAACCTTTGTTCAACCATTATTCAAATCTGATGTGAGCGTGGCTTAACAGCGTATAACAAGCACAATGTAGTAGGTCTCCGATGCCATATAGCCTAAAACCTGTCCTCTGGTTTTACCACAGTCTGCTGACCAGATGCTTGCTAAAGCTGGCTAGCGTGAAAACTGAGAACGCATGATGCCAGTAAGACAATCCTATAGCACTCTCCCAGTGGCATAGTGGCCCAGTCACCCAGTACAATACACTGACTATACAAAACATTAAGGACACATGCTCTTTCGATGACAGACTGACCAGGTGAAAGCCGTGATGCTTTATTTGATGTCACTTGTTAAATCGACTTCAATCAGTGTAGATGAAGGGGATAAAGAAAGATGTTTATGCCTTGAGACTTTTGACGCATGGATTGTGTATGTGTGCCATTCAGAGGGTGAACGGGCAAGACAAAAGGTTTAAGTGCCTTTCAACGGGGTAATGGCAGTAGCTGCCAGGCACACCGGTTTATGTCAAGAACTGCAACGCTGCTCACACTCAACAGTTTCTTGTGTGTATCAAGAAATGTCTACCACCCAAAGGACATCTGCTCCTTGTGGAAAGCAATGGAGTCAACATGGGAAATGCTTTCGACACCTTGTAGAGTCCGTGCCCAGATGAATTGAGGCTGTTCTGAGTGAAAAAGTGGTGTGCATCTCAATATTAGGAAGGTGTTCCTAATGTTTGGTATACTCAGTGTATATCACATCATTACAGTGCTCCAATGTCCTGCATCAGAGTGGTCCAGTGACTGTAATCCAGTAGCAGTCTGTTGAAGCAGAGGAAATGTCAACAACTCCGTGACCTCTCGCTTCGCTTCAAAAAGGACAAAAATCCTAGACACTCTCACTCTGTTTAAAATCCCAAACAATGTCAACATGCTCTTGATAACTGGACTCCGGTGATATTTTATTCAGTGGGCCTATCTCCAGATGATGAAAAGGCTGCTCCAGCTGCTCTGATGCGTGTTTGACCCTCCCAGAGAACAAAGCTAAAACACATAGGATTAAAACTAAATCACCAGAGGAAGGAGCAGACAATGAAGGAGCAGACAAGCCTGTAGCGCTCACCACGTGTGCATCTTGATAAAGCAGGCTTTTCAGATTGATTACAGGAGAGGAGATGCAAAGATGACTTCCCGTTCGGCTTATTCTCCTTGACAAGAATACCATGAAGGATGAATTATGCTCTCCAACGCTCCTCTATCAGTCCATCAATCTCCATGCAGAGCATCAACACTAGGGCAACTCTGATAGGGTGTAGGGCATTCAATCACTGCTCTAGAATAAGAACATTTTGAAACATTTGAGAAATGGGGCATTTCAAGTGGGTGCTACGAATTTAATGTAAAAACAGTTATTTGTCCGATGTCATTATAAATCACATAGAATGAATCATTAGATTGACATTGATTCCAAGATGGCATAGCAGTTCAGACGTCTTTTGTCCTCGTCTTGTCGTGTCCCGTATATATATATATATATATATATATATATATATATATATATATATATATATATATATATATATATATATATATATACAACTTTTTTCACGTACATTTTCTTTTTATTTTCCATCAACTCATCTTCAAAACACTCTCCTGCAACCCGCCTCACCAATTTATATTTATAAAAAAGTATTATTTACCTCAAATCTGTAATCCTCCAAGAAGCTAGCCAGAAACTAGCCAGAAGCTAATCCAGAAGCTAATCAGAAGCTAGTTCAGAAGCTAGTTAGCTTCTTCACTGGCAAATCGTTAGTATTCAGCTAACCACAGTTTGTGGTCATCAGCTATCCTTTAGCTCGAAAATCTATCGCCAGTTTTGTACGGCGCAGCGCAGCGCGGCTCAGAACGGAACATACCGGACCAATTTTTCTCTCCATGTCCCTGGATTTCAACTGCTCTCTGGACATTCATACCTGGATCTCACAGCTAGCTAGCTGCTATCCGTGTGACTATCGGCTTTCGTCGATTCCGGAGAAAACATCAATTATTCCGGAGCTAGCCAGCTCCGTCAATCACTCCTGAGTTCCATCAATCACTCCTGGGCTGCAGTCACCTATCCGGACCCGTTTTACTACCTACGCGGAGCCCCACCGGGCGTTCACAACTGGACTGCCGACGTTATCTACCCGAAGGAGTTATCCGGCTGGCTCCTCCGTCGCGACGTTACCTGAACGCCCATCTGCGGCCTGCTAACCGTTAGCTGTCTTACCGGCTGCTATCTGAATAGACAATCGGACAATTTATTTATTTGTATTATTATTATGTTTTCTTCTTGGGCCTCTATAACTATATCAATTGTTTTTATTTTTGTTGTTGTTGTGTGATTTGGATTAATCCCCTCTACCACACGGAGCCCCACTAATCTACTGACGGAACGCAAGAGGTAGCTAATAACAGACCTCCATCCTATGCTAGCTTGCTACCGATGGCCTGGCTAGCTGTCTAAATCGCCGTGACCCCCAACCAACCTCTCCACTCACTGGACCCTTTAGATCACTCCACTAGAATTTCAATAAGCATTTATCTACGGCTGGTCATGCTTTCCACCTGGCTACTCCTACCCCGGTCAACAGCACTGCACCCCCAACAGCAACTCGCCCAAGCCTTCCCCATTTCTCCTTCTCCCAAATCCGTTCAGCTGATGTTCTGAAAGAGCTGCAAAATCTGGACCCCTACAAATCAGCCAGGCTAGACAATCTGGACCCTTTCTTTCTAAAATTATCTGCCGAAATTGTTGCCACCCCTATTACTAGCCTGTTCAACCTCTCTTTCGTGTCGTCTGATATTCCCAAAGATTGTAAAGCAGCTGCAGTCATCCCCCTCCAAACTGCTATAGACCTATATCTATCCTACCATGCCTTTCTAAGGTCTTCGAAAGCCAAGTCAACAAACAGATTACCGACCATTTCGAATCTCACCATACCTTCTCTGCTATGCAATCTGTTTTCAGAGCTGGTCATGGGTGCACCTCAGCCACGCTCAAGGTCCTAAACGATATCTTAACCGCCATCGATAAGAAACATTACTGTGCGGCCATATTCATTGATCTGGCCAAGGCTTTCGACTCTGTCAATCACCACATCATCATCGGCAGACTCGACAGCCTTGGTTTCTCAAATGATTGCCTCGCCTGGTTCACCAACTACTTCTCTGATAGAGTTCAGTGGGTCAAATCGGAGGGTCTGCTGTCCGGACCTCTGGCAGTCTCTATGGGGGTGCCACAGGGTTCAATTCTTGGACCGACTCTCTTCTCTGTATACATCAATGAGGTCGCTCTTGCTGCTGGTGAGTCTCTGATCCACCTCTACGCAGATGACACTATTCTGTATACTTCTGGCCCTTCTTTGGACACTGTGTTAACAACCCTCCAGGCAAGCTTCAATGCCATACAACTCTCCTTCCGTGGCCTCCAATTGCTCTTAAATACAAGTAAAACTAAATGCATGCTCTTGAACCGATCGCTACCTGCACCTACCCGCCTGTCCAACATCACTACTCTGGACGGCTCTGACTTAGAATACGTGGACAATTACAAATACTTAGGTGTCTGGTTAGACTGTAAACTCCTTCCAGATATATATCAAACATCTCCAATCCAAAGTTAAATCTAGAATTTGCTTCCTATTTCGCAACAAAGCATCCTTCACTCATGCTGCCAAACATACCCTTGTAAAACTGACCATACTTCCAATCCTCGACTTTGGCGATGTCATTTACAAAATAGCCTCCAATACCCTACTCAACAAATCGGATGCAGTCTATCACAGTGCAATCGGTTTTGTCACCAAAGCCCCATATACTACCCACCATTGCGACCTGTACGCTCTCGTTGGCTGGCCCTCGCTCCATACTCGTCGCCAAACCCACTGGCTCCATGTCATCTACAAGACCCTGCTAGGTAAAGTCCCCCCTTATCTCAGCTCGCTGGTCACCATAGCATCCCCCACCTGTAGCACACGCTCCAGCAGGTATATCTCTCTAGTCACCCCCAAAACCAATTCTTTCTTTGGCCGCCTCTCCTTCCAGTTCTCTGCTGCTTTGCTTTATCTTGGCCAGGTCGCAATTGTAAATGAGAACTTGTTCTCAACTTGCCTACCTGGTTACATAAAGGTGAAATAAAATAAAAAATAAAAAAGATTGATGGCTCTCTACAATACTATAACCTTAACAGTGTTGATGAAATGAATAAGAACGTTCATTTGCATTTGGACTGCACAACTCTTGGTTGCATATCTTCAATATTTGGCGTTGGGAGGTGGTAACATTTGGAGATTTTGGACCAATCAACATTTCTTGACACCCTCGTAATTTTAATTTCCAGATCCTTGGCATCCATTGGAAATCAATCTAAGTTGAGAAGGGCCATTTCTATGGTGAAAGACTCAGAAACACACCATGAAAACAAGAACAGATTATCTTCACAGAGGATGGATATTGAAAATCAGTTTGTGTTGTAAATATATATTTAGTCCATATTTTGTTTTGTATTCTGCAGATTTCATTTAGAAAAAGACCATGTTCTCACCCAAGAACCTGGAGCCATTAGTTAACTTGTCAGTTGACTTTTGAAGTTAGTATTTTATACAGTCATTATTGCTTATCTTTATCATGGGGGTCAAACATTTTGGACCACACTGTTCATGAACATCAAAGGGAGAGAGCTTGTTCTCACTTCAGAACTGTTGGATATCAGTCTGTTCAATGCAGCAAGATGAACAACGATATGTGCAATACAAGGCAATTTATCTCATTCAATTACCATGCAGTTTATATACTTTTACTACAATTCTAATAAGAATCCATTTTCTATACACACACTCGGGTATAAAACCACTTGAGGTGTCCATTTGTACTGAGTTAATGAGTTCATCATTCATATATATCCCTGTTGCTCATTTAGATATGTCACGTAAAGAATCAGCATTGACTCCTGCATTATTCCCTTGTATGTCCCAGTGTATCATCGTAATCTGTGACAAACGTGACAGTTCCTCCCAGTTCTAAGCTCCTGAACACTGAATCAGCTCAGTATCTGGACTGTTATGTAGAACTTTTTAATGTGACGTTATAATATCACTAATACCATCATTCCTTGTCAAGAAGCCACAAGTGCATGACACTGTGTTGTAGCAACTAAGTGCAGGAGCTCTTATGAAATATGAAGCGCTGCCATCCCCTGCTCCTCCACACACTCAAGGGAATGATATACTATATTGTATAGAGGGAGGGGATAGGTTAGAGAGGAAATCCCAAATCCGGAGGTGTTAAGTCATTGTTCGAAAGGAGGTTGCCAAGCAAATGATAAAATTCTAAAAAGAGGGGATCTTTACATTTATTCAGGCTACACAAAAGCCTTGATAAAGTTTGTCTGAGTAGGTGTCGCCAAGGACTTGAAGAATCATGTTTTTGGAGGGCAAAGAAGTCTTTGAGTTTCAGTCAGCTTTTATTAAATGACTTGCTCAAGGAATGAGACATTTACAGAACATCAACACCTTCCTTAGGTATATGGACTACAAGGTGTTGACGGGGATGCTGGAATATTCAATATTTTGTCTTGCCCATTCACCCTCAATGTCACATATACACAATCCATGTCTCCATTTTATCAAGGCTTAAAAATCCTTCTTTAACCTGTCTCCTCCCCTTCATCTACACTGATTGAAGTGGATTTAACAAATTAAATCAATAAGGGATCATAGCTTTCATCTGGATTCAACTGGTCAGTCTGTCTCGGAAAGAGCAGGTGTTCTTAAAGTTTTGTACATTCAGTGTTTATGATAATATATGGTTTCTACCAGACGATTTTATCCAAAGTGATTTACAGTTATGCAAGCATACGTTTTCTTATGGACAGTGGGAATCCAACCCACAATACTGGTTGTGCAAGCACCGTGTGAGCTGCACAATGACCTCAAATTTCAAGATGAATACTCAAACTAGAGTAAATGTCATTTGTCGGAGGTTGTTAGTGTAGTAGGACCAACAGAGATGAACAGTGATCTAGATACCATCTGTGATACAGTGTAACCTAATGATAGGTGAGACCACATGTCCTACTGTATGAGAAAACTCGCAAATAAAAAAACCACAGGGCATTCTAAGACCTAATGTGGAATATGATAGCACTGGAGGATCATCTTTAGAGATATGACCAAGTGGGGCTGACAGCATCAGTAGAAGTGCAGAAAGAGAGAAGGAGAGAACAGAGTGACCATGGAACCAGAGTGGGTTCCCTGACAGCAGTTATAAAAGGTTTCATTGTCAGACAGAGAGAGAGAGAGAGATAGATGGAGGATAGAGGAGAATATGGACAGAGATACTCTGCGATCTGACCATTAGCAGCATTGGAGGGCGTCAGCATCAGAGGGGAGAGGAGACGAGGCTGGAAATAAAACTAGTAGGAGGGGAGGGATAAGGTCGGCTGCAGCCGGTTTCAATCTGCAGAAACAGACAGCAACCACGCCCCTTTACTGCAGCACTGTGGGAGCGGACATTGAGTGTCCAGTATCTATGCTGCAATAGTCTATGTCAGTCTGTCCTATCTGGTGTATTTCTCCTGTCTTATCTGGTGTCCTATGTGATCTTGAGTATGCTCCCTCTAATTCTCCCATCTCTCTCGCTCCCCTCTCGGAGGACCTAAGCCCTAGGACCATGCCTCAGTAATACCTGGCCTGACGACTCCGGGCTGTCCCCGTCCCAAGTCCAACTGGTCGTGCTGCTGATCCAGTTTCTGCTGTTCTGTCTGCGGCTATGGAACCCTGGACCTGTTCACTGGACCTGCTACTTTATTTTCCCCTGAGATGCTGACCTGTTGCACCCTGTATAACCACGGATTATTATTTGACCTTGCGGGTCTTCTATTACGTTTGAACATCTTGAAGAAGGATCTAGCCTTAATGGCCATGTACTCTTATAATTGGCACTGGCCAACCCTCAGAGTATGGTTCCTCTCTAGGTTTCATCCTAGGTTCCTGCCTTTCTAGGCAGTTTCTCCTAGCCACCGTGCTTCTATATCTGCATTGCTTGCTCTTTGGGGTTTTGGGCTGGGTTTCTGTATAAACACTTTGTGACATCTGCTCATGTAAAAAGGGCTTTATAAATGCATTTAATTGATTGACTAGCTGGCCTCAACACTGTCTGGCTGACCGAACACAGAGGAAACTGGGGCAAGGGCTGCCAGGAGAGAGAGAGGAAGGGAAGGAGGGAGAGAGAAAAGGAGAGAGAGATAAATAGGTGGAGAGGAGGAAGAGTTGCTCTGGGAAAGGTTTGAACTGTGGCTTCCACACACTTATCATTGTGAGCCAGAACCCAAACAGACCCCTGTTCCACTATGCAATGTAGAGATTATGGAATAGCAGAGGCCATAGGGATCTATGGGAAGCCATAGAAACATTGGTTCTCTGCTAAATGTAATTTAGGAGTAACAGAAAGGAGTACAAATTGCTGAATAATGTCACGTACAGACACCTACACACACCAGTCAAGCCACCTACACCACCTTTTTCGCATCTGTAAAACTTCAAAGGCTTTTGCTACCCTCTGAAATCAATTATAGAACACAATTTAAAAATCAAATTTAAGGAGGGGAATGATGAGTCAAAAAGGATCTCTGCCTCTCTGTACCGCTCTCTCTATCTCCTTCGCTAAAACACAATATCTCCTTTACACTAAGTTCAATAAATCTGCTGGGAGCCACAGCTGATTTAGATGGCTTTTATTCCTGTTCCATTATCAATATGCAACTAAATCATAAAAACAAGCCCCACACACTCACGAATCACCAAGGTAGGGAATTCAATTAGGAGGACAGCAGTGAATGCATGTACTGTATGTGCGTGTCAGGGTTTTATTTAGCCGGTAGTAGTCGGGTTTTGGCCGATAAATAAAGGAAAAGAAGATAAATAAAATTGGCAACGGCCAATTGTCAAAAAAAAAAATCCCATTACAAAATATGAAAGCCCTTGTTACATCAGCCAATGTCACGAAGAACTATACAGAAACCCAGCCTAAAAAAAAAAAAAAAAGGAAGAAACCTAGAGAGGAACCAGGCTCTGAGGGGTAGCCAGTCCTCTTCTGGCTGTGCCAGGTGGAGATTATAACAGTACAATGCATTTTAGCCTATTCATTAATTATTCTTTTTTTTTAACCTTTATTTAACTAGGCAAGTCAATTAAGAACAAATCCTTATTTTTAATGATGGCCTGGGAACAGTGAATTAACAGCCCTGTTCAGGGGCAGAACAACATATTTTCACCTTGTCATCTTGGGGATTTGATCTTGCAACCTTTTGGTTACTAGTCCAATGCTCTAACCACTAGGCTACTCTGCCACCTCTGTATTAATAATACCAGTCGATGGAAATACATGTGACCGGTCATGCTTATCGTTTTATAGGTTAATTAGCATCATTTAGTTGAATTGTGTGTGTGTGTGTGTGTATTTTTATTATGATTTTTATTTATCACACGTGCACAGCACACAGATACAGAGCTCCAGCTCCCATTGCTGCTGAAGGGAAATGTGTTTTTATAACAATTCTACACTGAACAAAAATATAAAACGTAACATGCAACAATTAATAAGATTGTACTGAGTTACAGTTCATATAAAGATATCAAACAATTTAAATAAATAAATTAGGCCCGAATCTATAGATTTTACATGACTGGGAATACAGATATACTGTATATCACAGATAGCTTAAAAAAAGGTAGGGGCTCATGCAGCATGACATCTCCTTCGCATAGAGTTGATCAGGCAGTTGATTTTGGCCTGTGGAATGTTGTCCCAGTCCTCTTCAATGTCTGTTTTAAGTTGCTGGATATTGGCTGGATATTGGCGGGAACTAGAATACACTGCTGTACATGTCATACACTGTCATGTAGGTGTGGTCCTTCTGTGGCTCAGTTGGTAGAGCATGGTGCTTGTAACGCCAGGGTAGTGGGTTCAATTCCCAGGACCACCCATACGTAGAATGTATGCACACATGACTGTAAGTCGCTTTGGATAAAAGCGTCAGCTAAATGGCATATATTATATTATATTATATATTATACGCATCCCAAACATGCTCAATGGGTGACATGGCTGGTGAGTATGCAGGCCATGGAAGAACAGAAACAATTGTGTACATATCCTTGCGACACGGGGCTGTGCATTATCATGCTGTGCATTATCAACTTGTTCTCAACTGGCCTACCTGGTTAAATAAAGGTGAAATAAATAAAAATAACAGGATGTATATAAATTTGTGCACAACATTTGAGAGAAATACATTTATTTTTGTGCGTATGGAATATTTTTGGGATATTTTATTTCAGCTCATGAAACATGCAACCAATAGCTTTGATGGCCACGATTAAAAATAACTTTTTTTTTCTCAAGTGGTAATTAAAGCGCACTTCCCATTCAAGTGCTTAGGAAGCAGTAGGCAGGCTTCAGCGTGTCACACACGCCACTTTGAAATGTAAGCATTTTGCAATATGCATTTTGAAAACATATACTTACCTTGCTTCGAATTAGCAGAGCCAAAATCTGTTTCTATAAATGTGGAGGCAAATATGTAATAGACTTTCACGTGCCATTGAAACAAGTAGCATATATCTCTCATTTTATTTTTCAGATCAACTTTCTTTCATTTTCCAGTAACCAAAGGCACAATCCTAGTCATCCATGCTATTTGTTGCATCTTTAGATCTCTCATCTTTACATTTCTAATGGATATTTTCATCTCTGTCACATGAAACCGCTTGCATGTGCAGTGCGCTTTTGACAATGGTGTTTTCCTGCTAATTGCATAATGGAATAAACATTTGCTCATAGCCTACTGCGTGTGGGCATTGCTGCGCAGCTATAATGTGATCTGTTGCATCAGCCTCAATGCTTTTTACAACTATTTTTGATGTACTGGTTGTATGAATTTGGGATCCACAAACTGTCCCAGAGTCTGTTTAGAATGGGCACTTTCTTTCTCACACAGAATGACAAGCTGACCAATAGAATATAGTAGGTTAACTTTTCTATTATGGGGATAGAAGATTGACATAGGCTAGGGATATTCAAATCAAATTTTATTGGTCACATACACGTGATTAGATGTTATTGCGGGTGTAGCGAAATGCTTATGCTTCTAGCTCCGGCAGTGCAGTAATATCTAACAAGTAATATCTAACAAATTACAAAGCATATACCAAATACACACAAATCTAAGTCAGAATGAATTAAGACTATATACTGTACATATGGACGAGCGATGTCAGAGAGGAACGGACTAAGATACAGTAGAATAGTATAGAAAACAGTATATACATATGAGATGAGTAATGCCAGATATGTAAACATTATTTAAGTGACTCGTGTCCCCATTCTAGTGGCCAGTGATTTCTAGTCTATGCCTACAGCCTCTAATGTGCTGTTTAATAGTCTGATGGCTTTGAGATAGAAGCTGTTTTTCAATCTCTCTGTCCCAGCTTTGATGCACCTGTACTGACTTCACCTTCTGGATGATAGGGGGGTGAACAGGCAGTGGCTCGGGTGGTTCATGTCCTTTATGATCTTTTTGGCCTTCCGGTGACATCGGGTGCTGTAGGTGTCCTGGAGGGCAGGTAGTTTGATACAGCCAGACAGGATGCTTTCAATTGTGCATCTGTAAAAGTTTGTGAGGGTTTTAGTTGCCAAGCCAAATTTCTTTAGCGTCTTGAGGTTAAAGAGACTCTGTTGCGCCTTCTTCACCACACTGTCTGTGTGGGTGGTCCATTTCAGTATGTCAGTGATGTGTTCGCTATTCCTTACTCGTCATGTTGGCTGAGGAAAAGTAAATGTGAAAAGTTATATGGTATGGTCAGGGCGTGAGTTGTTGTGGGCAGTCTGTTAATTTTTCTATTTTTCTATTTCTGTGTTTGGCCTGATATGGTTCCCAATCAGAGGCAGCTGTCTATCGTTGTCCCTGATTGAGAACCATATTTAGGTAGCCTGTTTTCCTTTGTGTTTTGCGGGTGGTTATTTTCAGTCTTTGTGTGCCTGCACTAGATAGAACTGTTTCGGTTGTCACTTTGTTGTTTTGTATTTTTGAAGTGTTCAGTTTCTTATTAAAAAGATGAACACTAACCACTCTGCGCTTTGGTCCTCTCCTTCTTCCACAGACGACAGCTGTTACATACAAAGTGTGCGTCTTAATTCGGTAAGGACATACACCGTTGCATCGTCGAGTTGCATGTTGTGTTAAGATGAATGACTTTAATCTAAATGTGATTTCTGTCAATCTGAGCACCGTGGGTGGACGCCATAATCAGGTTACGCACCCAATGCTTATGGGTCTGGTAAATTTCTCAGATGTCTGGTAAATTATAAATGCTGCCGGTCAAACGTCCACATGCGCGGCGACCACATTTTCCTTACAGAAACCCTGGTTTGTGTGTGTCTGAGGTGAAGATGGCCAATAGATGACTGAGGACTTCACACTATGGTGGCCTCCATCTTTAATCACTTTCCCCTCCTTTCCTGTGGTGGCTGTGCAGTCATTCCTCATTGAGAAAGAGAGGAGGAAAGATATAGAGAGGGGAAGAAAAGAGGGATGAAGGATGATTGTGATGAAATCAAATTTACATTGGAACAACAAGAAAATAACAAAAAACAGAGGAAATGTAAAACAATCACTTCTAAAAAGCCTAGCTAAAAATGTGGGTTTTTAAAAGTTATTTAAAAGCCTCAATGGTGTGATAAGGAGGGGTGGAGGAGTGCAGCACCTCGTTAAAAGCCTCGCTGTGACAGAGAGAGATGCTGTGGGTCAGTGAAGATGGCTGTAGGTGGAAGATGACAGAGAGAGAGACAGAGAGAGAGAGAGATTTGGCTAGAAATTCAAAAGGAAATTATCTTAATAACAGAGAAATGTCCTCCTGTGTGCTACCTATATCCCCCCCCACTAGAATCCCCATACTTTAATGAAGACAGCTTCTCCATCCTGGAGGGGGAAATCAATCATTTCCAGGCCCAGGGACATGTACTAGTCTGTGGCGACCTAAATGCCATTACAGGACAAGAACCTGACACCCTCAGCACACAGGGGGACAAACACCTGCCTGCAGGTGACAGCATTCCCTCCCCCATATGCCCCCCTAGGCACAACTATGACAACAAAAACGGGTCACAACTCCTGCAGCTCTGTCGCATACTGGGTATGTACATAGTCAATGGTAGGCTTCGAGGGGACTCCTATGGTAGGTACACCTATAGCTCATCTCTTGGCAGTAGTACTGTAGACCACTTTATCACTGACCTCAACCCAGAGTCTCTCAGAGCGTTCAGTCAGTCCACTGACACCCCTATCAGACCACAGTTAACAGTCAGCCCACTGACACCCCTATCAGACCACAGTTAACAGTCAGCCCACTGACACCCCTATCAGACCACAGCAAAATCACAGTCTACTTGAACAGAGCAATACTCAATCATGAGGCATCAAAGCCAAAGGAACTGAGTAGCATTAAGAAATGCTATATATGGAATGAATGCAGTTTGGAAACCTACCAAAAAACAATTAGGCAACGAATTCAACAACAAAAAACTCCAATTCTCCCTTTTAGACAATTTCCTGGGTAAAATGTTCCACTGTAATAGTGAAGGTGAACCTTGGCAGTAGAACATCTTAACAGTATATTTGACCTCTCAGCTTCTCTATCAAATCTAAAAATCTCAAATAGAAAACCCGAAGAAAATTAACAATGACAAATGGTTTGATGAAGAATGCAAAAATCTAAGAAAGAAATTGAGAAACGTGTCCAACCAAAAACATAGAGACCCGGAAAACCTGAGTCTACGCCTTCGCTATGGTGAGTCACTAAAACAATACAGAAATACATGGAAAAATACGGAAAAAGAAGGAACATTTAAATGTAAATGAACAGCACGTCAGAAATCAGCTCAATGTAATTGAAGAATCCATAGACTCTAACCACTTCTGGGAAAATAGGAAAACACTAAACAACACAAAGAATTATCTATCCAAAATGGAGATGTATGGGTAAACAATTTCTCCAATCTTTTTGGCTATATAACAAAAAAATATGCATGATAAAATACACATCTTACAATCAACTATTAAAGACTACAAGAACCCACTAGATTCTGCAATTACCTTGAATGAGCTACAGGACAAAATAAAAAACCCTCCAACCCAGAAAAGCATGTGGAGTTGATGGTATCCTCAATGAAATCATCAAATATACAGACAACAAATTCCAAATGGCTATACCAAAACTCTTTCACATCATTCTTAGCTCTGGCATCTTCCCCAATATTTGGAACCAAGGACTGATCACCCCAATCCACAAAAATGGAGACAAATTTGACCCCAATAACTACCGTGGTATATGCGTCAACAGCAACCGTGGGAAAATCCTCTGCATTATCATTAACAGCAGACTTGTACATTTCCTCAATGTACTGAGCAAATGTCAAATTGGCTTTCTACCAAATTACCGTGCAACAGACCACGTATTCACCCTGCACACCCTAAAGGACAAACAAACAAATCAAAACAAACCAAAGTCTTCTCATGCTTTGTTGATTTCAAAAAAGCCTCAGACTCAATCAACCAAATTGAGACTCTACATGCAGAATTCTGCAAAAAGATCCTTCGCGTACGACGCAGAAGACCAAATAATGCACGCAGAGCAGAATTAGGCCGATACCCACTAATGATCAAAATCTAGAAAAGAGCCGTTAAATTATACAACCACCTAAAAAGAAACGATTCCCAAACCTTCCATAACAAAGCCATCACCTACAGGGAGATGAACCTGGAGAAGAGTCCCCTAAGCAAGCTGGTCCTGGGGCTCTGTTCACAACCAGACCCCACAGAGCCCCAGGAGAGCAACACAATTAGACCCAACCAAATCATGAGAAAACAAAAAGATAATTACTTGACACATTGGAAATAATTAACAAAGAAACAGAGCAAACTAGAACGCTATTTGGCCCTAAACAGAGAGTACACAGTGGCAGACTGACCACTGTGACTGACCCAAATGTAAGGAAAGCTTTGACTATGTACAGACTCAGTGAGCATAGCCTTGCTATTGAGAAAGGCCACCGCAGGCAGACATGGCTCTCAAGAGAAGACAGGCTATGTGCACACTGCCCACAAAATGAGGTGGAAACTGAGCTGCACTTCCTAACCTCCTGACCAATGTATGACCATATTAGAGACACATCTTTCCCTCAGGTTACACAGACCCACAAAGAATTTGAAAACAAACCCAATTTTGATAAACTCCCATATCTACTGGGTGAAATTCCAGTGTGCCATCACAGCAGAAAGAATTGTGCAACCAGTGAAGAACAAACACCATTGTAACCCATATTTATGCTTATTTATTTTCCCTTGTGTACTTTAACCATTTATACATTGTTACAACACTGTATATATATATATATATATATATATATATATATATATATATATATACATACATAATATGACATTTGTAATGCCTTTATTATTTTGATTATTTATTATTATTTCCTATATTATATTTCCTATATCACATATTACGGAGATGATTGATGTGGTGGGAGAGAGGGGAGGGCAGAATGAGATAGCGTAAGAAAGAGATGTTGAAATATTCCTGAGTCAGGTCTTCCACATGTCTTCATCCGCCAGACACAGTCTATAGTTCAGTGTAGCCCTGCCTTTTTCCTGTACCAGTTAAAGGCTTCCTTTTTTAAATGTCTCCAACAAGAGCTGATATCATAGTGGAGGTGACAATGGAGCCAGCGCTGGACCTCAGATAGCTCTGGACTTTGATTAAACGAGGCCACAGAAAGCCTGGGGTCCTTCCTGTTGTACTGAGACTCTGGAGCCATAGTTTGGCCCACTTAGGCACAAAGCGAGAGACGGGAGATGCATTATTCAACAGGCTGGCCAGGCGGCCTATCAGAGAGTGTTATTACCAGCTGGCTTATCAGAGAGACTGTTATTCCTCTTGTATTTGGATGGCGTCTCAGACAGAGGTGTAAATCCTACATCGGCTGTCTTTAATGAAGAAGGTTGGGATAAAACACCTCAACAACCTTTTGTTTGTAAATTGAACTCTGTGATCCCTCAAATCTCAGACTGCTTTCTGGGTAACAGGAATAGTCCCTCGCTAGGAGGAAGTGGCAGATTGCATTTCACCCCAAAGGAGGGGGTCTGAATTATTGCTGGAGAGCAGAGAGGGAATTAGATATTATGATAAAATGAAAGCCCACTGACAGAAGGATGTGGATAAACATTATAAACCTTTCATTACAGTCAGACTATAGCATTTCTCAGTTTCTTTCAGCTCAGTTTCTTGCTTCTTGCTTACAGCTCCCTTTTTTCTCTTCCTTTCTTTACTCTTTTTAAACCAAAAACAGCCTGCACAATGCATCACCGGTGGCAAACTACCTGCCCTCCATGACACCTACAAAACCCATTGTCACAGGAAGGCCCAAAAGATCATCAAGGACATCAACCACCCGAGCCACTGCCTGTTCACAGCGCTACCATCCAGAAGGTGAGGTCAGTACAGGTGCATCAACGCTGGGACCGAGAGACTGAAAAACAGCTTCTATCTCAAGGCCATCAGACTGCTAAACAGCAATCACTAACTCATAAAGGCTGCTGCCTACATTGAGACCCAATCACTGGCCACTTAATAAATTGATCACTAGTCACTTTATACAATGCCACTCTAATTAATGTTTAGTAATGATGTTTACATATCTTACATTACTCATATCACATGGATATACTGTATTTTATACCATTTATTTAAACCATCTACCTTGCCTATGCTGCTTGGCCATCGCTCATCCATATACTTACATGTACATATTCTTTCACTCCTTTAGATTTGTGTGTATTAGGTAGTTGTTGGGGATATTACTGCACTGTCAGAACTAGAAACACAAGCATTTTGCTACACCCACATTAACATCTGCTAACCATGTGTATGTGACAATGAAACATTGATTTGATTTGTAACTCAAATTGCCTTCCAACAGACTTCTTCAATGGTTCAAAATGTTTTGCTTGTTATGCAATTATGATTTAAGTACAACCCATTTTACCACTTCCGTAAAGCTAAAAGCATGAGCTGCCTCAAGTAAGAAACATATCTTTTAATCTGTGACAGATATGGTCTTCCATACAGAGGCATGTGAAATGATTAAATAACTTCACTTAGCGCAAAGTGGTGCAGCATGTACAAACTAAAAAAAGTTTTGAATCAAATCAAAAATAACATGTCTCTCCTACAACAGAACTGCAGGGAGACAGCATGAACTCTATCTGAGCTACTAGAATCCAGTCTATTCCTGTGGGGCTGCTATGTTCCCCAGGCTGATAAATCGAGGAGAAACTCATCACAAAGAGCTAATTGTTCATCTTCCCTCAAGTGTGTTGTGTCTGGTTGGCTGAAAACACTGGCAGCTGTTTCCTCTGTTCTAGTAGAAAACAAGTTGGGATACGAGACTCTCCCTTTACCTTCAGATAGGTGACAACGCACAGCAGCTAGCGTTAGCCTCAATCTTTAGAAAGACATTCTGTACACAAAGTACTGAAATGACTGCTACCTTTAGAAAGGACAGAAGCCATTTTGTTCATTTAGACTGAAGTCCGTATCCTCTGGCAATTCCACTTCCTCAGGTCCCATACTTTATGTATTCAGGACGGAGAGAAATGCTGCATGCTGCACCGAGCCCTGGCAGTCCAGAGGAGGGATGGCATGTGCTGAGAGGAAGAAGAAAGCACTGATGGGACTTGGACAGGAGATGGAAGGAGAGAGAAAGATAAAAGAGGAGGGGGAAGGAGACCTGGTTCCCTCCTCCTCTAATGAATCCATCACTGGTACAGGTGGAGGAGAAGAAGGCTGGTGTTGGAGAGTTCCCCGATCAAAGGAATTACCTTTCTGTTGCAAATGTTGTTTGAATGTTTTATAAATGAGGGGGGAATGTTAAGCTGCAGTATTGAATATGAAAGGGCATTGACCAGGACAGGCTTAGTCTTCCTCTGTAGAAACACGTTAGTTTACTCGCCAGTACTGAATGTGTCCGTCCCAAATGGCATCCTATTCCCTATTTAGTGCACTAACTTTGACACGAGCCCTATGGGCTAAATCAAAAGTAGTGCACTAAAGGGAATAGGGTGCAGATGACATCAATCCGAACTGGATCATTGAACTGGATTTACAAGGTGTCATATATTAGTTCCACATACAGTCTCTCGATTACGGGCCATGAAAGACATTGGTTTATGCTGTCACATACAATGGTGCCCACTGTGGCTGGGTAGGTTATTTCAATAAAGAGACTGTGTCAGACTATAAAGTAGTACCCTGGTGTGTGTCTGAGTATATACCATGTAGGCTAAACAGAACCATGTCTTATCTCCAGCCATCAGCCAGTGTTAGTCCAATAATCCTGAATGTGACTCGAAGCCTTCACTGTCACAGAGACCATGTTCCACCATTGGCCCCCCAATGGTGGAACAAACTCCCTCACGACGCCAGGACAGCGGAGTCAATCACCACCTTCCGGAGACACCTGAAACCCCACCTCTTTAAGGAATACCTAGGATAGGATAAGTAATCCTTCTCACCCCCCTCCCCCCCTTTAAGATTTAGATGCACTATTGTAAAGTGACTGTTCTACTGGATGTCATAAGGTGAATGCACCAATTTGTAAGTCGCTCTGGATAAGAGCGTCTGCTAAATGACTTAAATGTAAATGTAAATGTAAATGATATCCTGCTGTAGATCTGAGAGAAGTGCTTAGGGCCTGGCTTTAGCTAAGCCAGCCATATCATTCTCTATTATCTTTACATAGCAATGTATCTTCGTGTAGGCCTACTTTAAACACAGATCAGCTCTGACAGGGAAGGTAGCCACACCTTATGTATCTCCTTTTAAAAACAGCACATCCCCTGCCAACATTCGTATAAAGAGAGTGACCCAAGTGAACACAGAGCCGTAACTCGAAAGTTCATGCAAATGCCTCTAACATGAGTGCGTGGAGGTCTGAGTAACACAGAGGATCTTAAGTTTCTTAAGGCTATGGCATAGTGACCAGTGTGTCAGCAGAACTGGAGCAGAGGAGATCGGTCACAGGGAGGCAAGCGGAGAGAACGGGACCTGGGTCTCACACACCCCAACGAACAATGGCAGACAGCCCTCAGCAGATCCATGACACTGTGTGAAGATTGTATGGAGAAGCAGGCTACTGATCTTTAGAGAATGTACATAAAGGCCCAGCGCAGTCAAAATGCAGTTTTCCCCGTGTTTTATTGCAACATGAAACCAACATTGTAAATGTTTGAGAAAAAAAAAGAAGTGTTATTTGCAGATTGTATTTTCAATCAGAAACTATCTACGCAGGACAGACATCATATCGACAGACATCAATCACTATGAAGTGAATTGCTTAATAGATCAATAACAAAGAGAGTTCCAAGCCTCTCTTCTAAGAACACCTAGTTCTCCCCTCCCCACTCAGACCACTCACTCCCAGACAGTCCTATCAAAATTCTTGTTTAATAAATAGTTTTTTCTAAAAAGCTACTTCAATTGTTATCCAGAAATGATTTGAGATTGATATAAAAACATCTACATTGGCCATTTAAGCGAAAACAGGTGATCTTTTAAAGAAAATAGCAGCTTTACACAGCAGCTCAGCCACTCGAGGTCTCACATTAGAGCACAGCAGACAGGGACACACACGGAACATGTGTTTGCAGCACTGACAAACACTAATGTATTCAAGCAACAATGTTTCCACAGACAACAAGGATGGAAGCACTCATTCAAACACAAATTCATAGCCACACACATGCAATATTGTGTACATAAAATAGACCACCCAAACAAACAACTTTTTTCTGTTAAATCTCCCAAACTATTGTCATCCATGCAGACACCGCTGTGATCCTTTGCTCCTTGCTACCCTTCACACCAACACCAGTCTGTTGTGAGCTGCCTCAATACCAGGAGGAGAGGACCACCCTGCTGCTGTATCATTCTACTGCTCAGCTCCTCTGCACGTACCTTCCACACCCTGGGAATCCAAATGTATTCAGCACTGCTCTGCTAATACTCGATAAAGGTTAATGCACACGGGATTGGATTGGAGAAGGCTAAATTCACATCTGCTATTTGCAGTATCAGTGCCTTTTTTCACACATTAACATTTTATGGATTCAATTCATTCCACAAATATGATAGTAATGTGATTTATTGCTGTTGTAAAAGGCCTGACAGAGACATGGCCTTTGAGGAGCAGATAAAATAAAAATAAAAAATATGCCATTTAGCAGACGCTTTTATCCAAAGCGACTTACAGTCATGTGTGCATACATTCTACGTATGGGTGGTCCCGGGAATCGAACCCACTACCCTGGCGTTACAAGCGCCATGCTCTACCAACTGAGCTACAGAAGGACCACACAGATGTTTTTTGATTCAATTCAATACTGTTGTCAGGGCAAAAGCCTTGATATAGAAGGTGGTTGAAACACAATCAACAAAAGTCACCAACAGTTTGATTTATCCCATGTCAAAAGTTACTCCCAAAAGTTACAGGAAGCCTGAGTGTACCTGTGAAGGAGCGAAGCTCATTGATGATGAAAATACAGTAGGTGTCAAATCAAATTTTATTGGTCACATACACATGGCTAGCAGATGTTAATGCGAGTGTAGCGAAATGCTTGTGCTTCTGGTTCCGACAGTGCAGTAATATCTAACAAGTGATCTAACAATTCCCCAACAACTACCTAATACACACAATTCTAAAAAGGGTTGAATGAGAATATGTACATATAAATATATGGATGAGCGATGGCCGAGAGGCCTAGGCAAGGTGCAATAGATGGTACAAAATACAGTATATACTGTATTCAGGCTTTTATTTGATTATGAATGGAGGTACGTCACTCGCCGTGGAAGTCGAAGAAGGCATATTCTGGCAGCGGGGTTCTCCATGGAGATGTTGAGCCTGGAACTGACAGACCAGAAACAGCTTTGCCGCCCTGGATCCAGAGGTTCCGGCGCCTTTGTCCTTGGTGGCTTCCCAATTAAGATCGGATCCGGAGGTACGTGCGTCTTCGTCCTCGGTTCGGTCTCCCTCTCCGGTGGCTTCTACCTCGGGTTCAGCTCCTCGGAGCTCCCAGCCTCACCAGACCGTGAGGCTGCCTGAGACACCGGCCCATTCAACATCACCAGCTGTCATCATAGGCAGCTCTATGGTAAGAAACATCTCGGTCCCCAAGTCAAAAACCCTGTGCTACCCAGGAACATGAGGACATGACATAACAAGGCTGCTTCCAACTGTTCTACCACAGATGCCGGGAGCTGACACTGCCGTAGTCTATGAAAATAGATATTAGCATTAAAAGACTCCAAAAAACAGCCGATAATTTCAGGTCCAGTACCATCGTTGGGCTGCGGGCGTAAAAGATTCAGCAGACTGCTGGCATTACACATCTGGCTAAAAGACTACTGCAGCTCTGCTGGAGTCATTTTTATGGATAACTTTGACACCTTCTGAAACAGAAGATACTGATGGAGTCCATCCAAATCATCTTGGCTCCTGGACTCTGTCCACACATTTCAAGGCTGCGTTGAAACAATGACTGGTAAATGAACCAAGACCAGCTCAGTTAATCCCTAACATTGTTACAATGAGTCGTCACAATGCTGCATCAAATATACATGATCTTAGGGGCATTGGCAAACACAATGTATGTCATTTAATTTATGTACCCCTAATTGCACCGAATACATCTGTTTATCCTACAGCTATTGTAAGCAGTAATCATGAGCCAATAAACCAGAGTTACACTCATGGCACTGAGGCGGTGTGCAATAGTAGGAAGACCACTTTATGCAGCTCACCCTGCACCAGCTCCAATGCACCAGCTCACCCTGCAACCAGCTCCAATGTAAATAACATGAGTAAGTCTACCCCTGATAAGCTTCCCAATAATAAGCTTCCCAATAAAGCGTTAAAAACAATCAAGCAACCCAGAAAAGTGCTAAAAATAGCCCATATTAACATATGTAGCCTAATAAACAAGGTTCATGAAGTCAGTAACTTGCTTGTAAGAGATGACATGCATATTCTCTGAAACTCACCTAGATAATACCTTCGATGGTATAGTGGTAGCAATACATGGTTATAACATCTACCGAAAAGACAGAAATGCCAACGGAGGCGGTGTTAATGTCTATATTCAGAACCACATTCCTGTGAAGCTTAGAGACGATCTAATGTTAAATACTTACGAAGTAATATAGCTACAGGTTCATCTGCCTCACCTAAAGCCCATTTTTGGGGGAAGCTGCTATAGACCAAGTGCTAACAGTCAGTATCTGGATAATGCTGTATGTGTGAAATGCTTGATAATGTATGCGATATCAACAGAGAAGTATATTTACTGGGTGATTTAAATATTGACTGGCTATCATCAAGCTGCCCACTCAGGAATAAACATCAAACTGTAACCAGTGCCTGCAACCTGGATCAGGTTGTCAGTCAACCTACCAGGGTAGTTACAAACAGCACACAATTTTAAATCATCAACATGTATTGATCACATCTTTACTAACGCTGCAGATATTTGCTTTAAAATAGTATCCAAATCCATAGGATGTTAGTGATCACAATATAATAGCCATATATAGGAAAACCAAAGTTCCAAAGGCTGGGCCTAATAGTGTATGAGAGGTCATACAATAAGTTTTGAAGTGATTCATATGTTGATGATGTAAAGAATATTTGCTGGTCTGTGGTGTGTAATGAGGAGCAACCAGACGCTGCACTTGATCGATTCATGAAATCCCCTCAGATTGATGAGGAATTGAAAAATGGTATGGTTGAGAGGGATGAGGCAAAAGGTATGGCAAATAAGTCTGGCTGCACAACCGATTGGCAAATGCACTGCAAATTAAGAAATCAAAGTGACTAAACAAAAAATGAAAAGAAAAAGAAACAAAGATGAATGATATTAAGAATGACAGGGGCGGCAGCGTAGCCTAGTGGTTAGAGTAACCGGAAGATTACTAGTCCATCCCTGAGCTCATCACTGAGCTGACAAGATACAAATATGTTGTTCTGCCCCTGAACAAGGAAGTTAACCCACTGTTCCTCAGCTGTCATTGAAAATAGGAATTTGTTCTTAACTGACTTGCCTCGTAAAATAGTCAAAAGCTCTGGGGCACCATAAATAAAATTTGAGGAAAAAAAAGCCAACATGGCTCCTTCATTCATAGAATCAGATGGCTCACTGATTGCAAACTACTTTAATTACTTTTTCATTGGCAAGATAACAAACGCAACAAACGCTTACACTACTCTACACATCCAAGTACTGTATATCGGACAAAATTATGAAGGACAATAATTGTACTTTTGAATTCTGTAAAGTCAGTGTGGAAGAGGTGAAATAAATATTGTTGTCCATCAACAATGACAAGCCACAGGGGTCTGACAATCTGGTTGGAAAATGACTGAGGATAATAGCAGAAGATATTGCCACTCCTATTTGCCACATTTTCAATTTAAGCCTACAAGAGAAAGTGTTCCCTCAGGTCTGGAGGGAAGCTAAAGTCATTGCACTACCCAAGAATAGTAAAGCCCCCTTTACTGGCACAAATAGCCGACCAATCAGCCTGTTACCAACCCTTAGGAAACTTCTGGAAAAAATGGTGTTCGACCAGATACAATGCTGTTTCACAGTAAACAAAATGACAACAGAATTTCAGCATGCTTATAGGGAAGGACACTCAACTAGCACAGCACTTACTCAAATGACTGATGATTGGCTGAGAGAAATTGATTGTGGGGGCTGTCTTGTTAGACTACAGTGCAGCTTTTGACATTATCGATCATAGTCTGCTGGAAAAAATTATGTTTCATGGCTTTACACCCCCTGCTATAATGTGAATAAAGAGTTACTTGTCTAACAGAACACAGAGGGTGTTCTTTCATGGAAGCCTCAAATGTAATCCAGTTACAATCAGGAATTCCCTAGGCCCCTTGGTTTTTAAATGTTTTACTAACAACATGCCACTGACTTTGAGTAAAGCCACAGTGTCTATGTATGTGGATGACTAATCACTTTACACATCAGCTACTACAGCGACTGAAATGACTGCAACACTCAACAAAGAGCTGCAGTAACTTTCAGAGTGGGTGGCAAGGAATAAGTTAGTCCTAAATATTTCTAAAACTAAAAGCATAGTATTTGGAACAAAACACTCACTAAACCCTAAACCTCAACTAAATCTTGTAATAAATAATGTGGAAATCGAGCAAGTTGAGATGACTACTTCTTGGAGTAACCCTAGATTGTAAACTGTCATGGTCAAAACATTGATGCCGTACTAGCTAAGATTGGGAGAGGTCTGTCTTCTTAACAGCACTATCAACAAGGCAGGTCCTACAGGCCCTAGTTTTGTTACACCTTGACTACTGTTCAGTCGTGTGGTCAGGTGCCACAAAAAAGGACTTAGGAAATTGCAATTGGCTTAGAACAGGGCAGCACAGCTGACCCTTGGATGTAAACAGAGAGCTAAAATTAATAATATGCATGTCAATCTCTCCTGGCAGAAAGTGGAGGAGAGATTAACTTCATCACTACTTTAATTTATGAGAGGTTGAATGCATGTTGAATACACAGAGCTGTCTGTATAAACTACAGGCACACAGCTCGGACACCCATGCATACCCCACAAGACATGCCACAAGAGGTCTCTTCACAGTCCCCAAGTCCAGAACAGACTATGGGAGGCACACAGTACTACATAGAGCCATGACTACATGGAACTTTATTCCACATCAAGTAACTGACGCAAGCAAGTAAAATTAGATTTTTAAAAACAGATAAAAAAAAACACCTTATGGAACAGCGGAGAATGTGAAGCAACACAAATATTGGCACACACACACACACACACACACACACACACACACACACACACACACACACACACACACACACACACACACACACACACACACACACACAATTATAGATATGTGGTAATGGTGGAGTAGGGGCCTGAGGGCACACGGTGTGTTGTGTAATCTGTGAATGTATTGTAATGTTTTTAGAATTGTATAAAGTGCCTTAATTTTGTTGGACCCCAGGCAGAGTAGCTGCTGCGTTGGCAGCATGGGGACCCATAATAAAAACAAATACAAATAATGAGTAATGTAAGATATGTAAACATTATTTAGTGGCATTGTATAAAGTGACTAGTCATCCCTTTGTTAAAGTAGCCAGTGATTGGGTCTCAATGTAGGCAGCAGGCTCACTGAGTTAGTGATTGCTGTTTAGCAGTCTGATGGCCTTGAGATAGAAGCCGATTTTCAGTCTCTCGGTCCAAGCTTTGATGCACCTGTGCTGACTACGCCTTCTGGATGATAGCGGGGTTAACAGGCAGTGGCTCAGGTGCTTGTTGCCTTTGATGATCTTTTTTTGCCTTCCTGTGACATCTGGTGCTATAGGTGTCACGGAGGGCAGGTAATTTGCCCTCGGTGAGGCGTTGTGCAGACCGCACCACCCTCTGGATAGCCTTGCAGTTGAGGGTGGAGCAGTTGCCATACCAGGCTATGATATAGGATACTCTCAATTGTGCATCTGTAAAAGTTAGTCAGGGTTTTGGGTGACAAGCCAATTTCTTTAGCCTCCTGAGGTTGAAGAGGCACGGTTGCACCTTCTTCACCATGCTGTCTGTGTGGGTGGACCATTTCAGTTGGTCGTTGATGTGTACGCCGAGGAACTTAACTCTTTCCACTTTCTCCACTGCTGTCTCTTCGATGTGGATAGGGGGATGCTCCCTCTGCTGTTTCCTGAAGTCCACGATCATCTCCTTTTTTTTGTTGACGTTGAGTGAGGTTATTTTACTGACATAACACACCCAGTGCCCTCACCTCCTCCCTGTAGGCTGTCTTGTAGTTGTTGGTAATCAAGCCCACTACTGTTGTGTCGCCTGCAAACTTGATGATTGAGTTGGGAGGCGTGCATGGCCACGCAGTCGTGGGTGAACAGGGAGTACAAGAGGGGGTTGTGGGGCCCCAGTGTTGCGGGTCCTCGAGGTGGAGGTGTTGACCCATCAGAAAGTCCAGGACCCAATTGCATAGGGCGGGGTTGAGGCCCAGGGCCTACAGCTTGATGACGAGCTTGGAGGGTACTATGGTGTTGAATGCTGAGGTGTAGTCAATGAACAGCATTCTCTTGTCTCTTGTCCAGATGGGATAAGGCAGTGTGTAGTGTGATGGCGATTGCATCTCTGTGGACCTGTTAGGGCGGTATGCAAACTGAAGTGGGCCTAGGGTGTCAGGTAAGGTAGAGGTGATATGATACTTGACTAGCCTCTCAACGCACTTCATGATGACAGAAGTGAGTGCTATGGGGCGGTAGTCATTTAGTTCAGTTATATTTGCCTTCTTTAGGTACAGGAACAATGGTGGCCATCTTGAAGCATGTGGGGACAGCAGACTGGGATAGGGAGTGATTGAATTTGTCCATAAACATACCAGCCAGCTGATTTGCGCATACTCTGAGGATGCGGCTAGGGATGGTGTCTGGGGCAGTAGCCTTGCGAGGGTTAGAAAGGTTCAAATGTTTTACTCACATCGGCCACGGAGATGGAGGTTGGGGGGGAGCAGGTCTTGTTAGCGGGCCGCGACGGTGGCACTGTATTATTATCAAAGCGGGCAAAGAAGGTGTTTAGTTTGTCTGGAAGCGTGAAGTCGATGTCCTTGACGTGGCTGATTTTCTTTTTGTAGTCTGTGATTCCCTGTAGACCCTGCCTCATATGTCTCATGTCTGAGCCGTTGAATTGCAACTCCACTTTGTCCCTATAGCGGCATTTTGCTTGTTTGATTGCCTTGCGGAGGGAATAACTACATTGTTCATATTGATCCATATTCCCAGATCTCTTTCCTTGGTTATATGCGGTGGCTCGCGCATTGAGTTTTGCGCGAATGCCGCCATCCATCTGCGGCATCTTCAATGCACTTCTTTTTAAATTCACTCACCGAGTCAGCGTATGGGTCAATGTTATTCTCTGAGCCTGACCGGAACATATCCCAGTCCGCATGATCAAAACAATCTTGACGTGTGGATTCCGATTGGTTAGACCAGCATTGAATGGTTCTCGTCACTTGTACATCCTGTTAGAGTTTCTGCCTATAAGACGGTAGGAGCAAGATGGCGTTGTGGTAGGACTTGCCGAAGGAAGGGTCTGGGAGGGCTTTGCATGCATCGCGGAAGTTAGAGTAGTAGTGGTCGAGGGTATTGCCCATGTGCGTAGTGCAATCAATATGCTGATAGAATTTAGGTAGCCTTGTTCTCAAATTTGCTTTGTTAAAATCCCCAGCTACAATAAAATGCAGTGAACTACTGTTCATTTTGATTGTATGAAAAGAATGCTTCACAATTAACCAACACCATTCTAGCTTATCCTCTGCATCCCCAACAGCTATACAATATAAGTATGTTATTTTGGTCTTTTGTGGGCTGGTTGGTTATATAAAAGACAGCATTAAGAATAGTCATGGTGCGTGTATGGAGGACTGTAAAACTAATCTTAGCGTGTTTGCTAATGAAAGCAAGCTAATGTGCTGAAATATTCAGTGACTCCATTCTACCTGGCCCAAGGCAAAGACATAATACTGAATTCACTGCATTTCCTTTTATACCTTCCTAAATAGGTCACAATAAGCCAACGCTGTGCTGGGTGTTCTCTAACAAAGTGCTGAGTGGGCAGACTCCCCTTTGCACTTTAACTTTCCAGACGTTTCGAGGGCTGACTTATTAATATCGTCATCATAACAACTAAAAGTATTTGGTTAAATTACATTAATTACAAGGTGTTGAATGGACATGAATTCAGTTTTCTTTCTAGCTGTGGCTACTAATACAGTGGCAAAGCCATTCAAACTAAAGACTTCATTATTCATTTACTTTGATAAACAGTTGCAGTATCTGTTAAGTCAAATGGACCCCCATTAGCGCTCTGAGATAGCCATTCTGCTGCCTGTTTGAGCCATTCTGCTGCCTGTTTGAGCCATTTAGAAGTTGTGTGGTTTAAACCAACACATGGAGTAAACATTCTCTTATCAACACTGTTTGAGTGTTGGGAACTTCTTGCTCCCTAAATGATCACCACACACCCCCCTCCCTCCCCCCCATCACCAGAGGAACAGTGTTCCTGAATGTATGTGTTTCTGGGTCTAATGAATTGCCATTAACGACTGTAAACCCACATGGCTGGTAACTTTTCCGAGCTGCATCTTCTCTCCTCAGAGAGCTGGAAGACTTGACTGTGTCTCGTGATGCTAGTGAACATTAACGCCACAAAATATACCCAGCTCCAGATGCTGCAGATTGTCACCATTGTGCAGGTTTTCCATCAGAGAGCAGAATCATGTCACACCGCAATAATATACATAATGCCAATGTTATGAAAGGCTGTTGAAGACTAGAGCTGTCGTTAATTGTATGTCATCATTATTTAATGTTCTGTTGCTAAGCAGGGGCACATAGAGCCACTTCTGAGGTTTAGTGAGGTGTGACTGCTGTCTAAACCAGCACACAGCGCAAGGTTTTAGTGTGATAAGTCTGTTCTTAAAAACACCATACTCTGATTAGTCACTCTCCGTATATGACTCTCTCTACTGCTAAGATTCTGTAAAAGAATGAGTGGTCATTTTAGATTTGTGTGCAGAGTCTTTGATCTAAATCTCTGACTGGCTGTACTCAAACAGTCAGACAGGTTTACATTCTATTTTTAGCATAGCCAATCAGCCTACTATTTAAAACGCAATTACCGGTATTTGGAAACGACCATTCACACAGGTTTTCACTATGACCAGTACTTAATGTGAGCTGATATTGTATTGTGTCTCTCTCTCTGGTTTGGGTATATATACAGGACAATACTAACACTCTCTGTTATTCCCTCACTCAATAGGCCTATAGCCTATACAGTACACCCACTGAAATCCCACTGAAATCCAACGGAGGTCTTCAAGGTCTGTTAGACCTTAGATACATAACCATAACATCTGATTCTTTGTAAGTGAACTTCGGATAAACTTACCGCTTCAAAATCTCAAAATTACCAATTTATGGGGACTCACACAATGTCCAGTCCATAGAAATAAATGATATTTCTATGGTCGGGTCAACCGGTCTATGAATTACACAATTAAGACCTAAACATGCATTGACATGCAGCACACTAAAGAGCATATACTGAGGCAAGAGTGAAAATGTTTTTAAACTTTTTTGCTTTGATTTTAAATTGCAAATGTCTGCAACTTTGTGTGCTGCTATTTTGGCCAGCTCTCGTAAAAGAGAGTGTTAATCTCAATGAGACTAACCTGGTAAAATAAAGGTAAAATTAAATAAAAGATCATTGAAGTGTATTCCTTCTACTCAGGGTATTTGCTCTGTGGCTCTATTCAATTTAAGTGCATCTGTTAATCGACATTGTAACATTGTTCTGCATTAACACTCAACGTCTATTATGTACACATCTAACATGTCCGTTGTACCTGCAATCTAAACCTCCTCAAGGTCTTCAGGTCTAGTTCTGAGTTGGTAATGACATAATAATGAGATGAAATGAACAGACATGAATGAGTGAGAACTCAAACTCACTAAGGTCATTTGTTTAAAATTGTGCACAAAGACGAATGGTAAAAAGAGTGGTTCATAACACTGACAATTAATCCCGACTAATTAAGGTCATTCAAGACAGCAGAGCACATACAGCAACACCTCTGTCTTAAGGCCCTCTTCATTCTAAGTGGCCTAATGCCATTAATTAGAGATGCGTTCCTTAATTAGAATGCACACAGTCACAGATTTAAAATGAAGTGTCATTTAGTAATGAGAAGTCAACAAGCGAATGAGGGCACGCGCGCGCACACGCACACACACACACACACACACACACACACACACACACACACACACACACACACACACACACACACACACACACACACACACACACACACACACAGAACATTGTTTTCCGTGCGACAGGTCACTCACTCCGTGACAGAAAGCTGAAGGCACTTCTGTGCTTTGATTGGCAGGTGCTGTGGCATGGTAGCAGCCAGCCTAAGGTGTGAGAGCGGCAATCATAGCAGCGCAGAATCCTGTGGCTTTAGACAGATGGCCCTGACCTCCACAGGACGAACTGGCAATAAGCCCCTCAGGATGGAAAACATGAAAGCGCCTCTACCAAGTGCCTCTACCAAGTGCCTCTACCAAGTCTCTACCTCACTTTAAATTACTCCCCCAGTCACAGGCTCACAGTATAAAATGTATTGGTACTACTGATGTACACCATGTCAATTATCATAGTTTATTGTACCTGGAGGTAGGCTGGGTCTCTTCCTCTTATTGCGGTTCTCAGCTCCGTTTTCCAGAGGACAGTCTGACACCAGTGGCCCGTTGGAGTTGCTGAACTGCAGGGGCTCGTTGTTGGAGGACGGGTCAAAGGATAGCGGATTCAGTCCTGAAACACACAGAAACACAACAAGCAGCCATGTTAAACCAGATGGACCATAGCTCTACAAACCACGACAGAAACACAACAAGCAGCCATGTTAGACCTGATGGGCCATCAGTTATAGATACTATTGTGTAACTCATTCACAATATATCCAATTCAGTGCAGAGTACATGTTGGCTACAAACTATTTAATATGTGAAGGAGAGAGCACAAGGAGAGAAAAATGTATACCATACAGTGTTTGACTTCCACTGGGGAAGTCTAAACTAAATAAAAACAGGCAAGACCCCCAAAGACAGTGGAAATACAATTATATTCAACCATAAGTAAAACAAATGTTGCCTATTTAACAGCCAGGAGTTCAAACTAAAGAATAATAATTATCCCCTTTTAACGTTGTTTCACTTCTTCAAGGACACACATTAGAGACCCCTACAAGTGACAGTACTACAGTTGAAGTTGGAAGTTTACATACACCTTAGCCAAATACATTTATAATCAGTTTTTCACAATTCCTGACATTTACTTCTAGTAAAAAATCCCTGTTTTAGGTCAGTTAGGATCACCAATTTATTTTAAGCATGTGAAATGTCAGAATAATAGTAGAGAGAATGATTCATTTCAGCTTTTATTTCTTTCATCACATTCCCAGTGGGTCTGAAGTTTACATTCACTCAATTAGTTTACATTCACTCAATTAGTATTTGGTAGCATTGCCTTAAAATTGTTTGACTTGCTTCAAACATTTGGGTAGCCTTCCACACGCTTCCCACTTTAACTGATGTCTTGAGATGTTGCTTCAAAATATCCACATACTTTTCCTACCTCATGATGCCATCCATTTTGTGAAATGCACCAGTCCCTCCTGCAGCAAAGCACCCCCACAACACGATGCTGCCACACCCGTGCTTCTCGGTTGGGATGGTGTTCTTCGGCTTGCAAGCCTTTTTCCTCCAAACATAATGATTCTTATTATGGCCAAACAGTTCCATTTTTGTTTCATCAGACCTGATGAGGACATTTCTCCAAAATAATGATCTTTGTCCCCATGTGCAGTTGCAAATCATAGTCTGGCTTTTTTATGGCGGTTTTGGAGCAGTGTCTTCTTCCTTGTTGAGCGGCCTTTCAGGTTATGTCGATATAGGACTCGTTTTACTGTGGATACAGTTTATTTTGTACCGGTTTCCTCCACATCTTCACAAGGTCCTTTGCTGTTGTTCTGGGATTGATTTGCACTTTTCACACCAAAGTACGTTAATCTCTAGAAGACAGAACGCGCTTCCTTCCTTAGCGGTATGATGGCTGCGTGGTCCCATGGTGTTTATACTTGCTTCCTATTGTTTGTACAGATGAACTTGGTACCTTCAGGCATTTGGAAATTGCTCCCAAGGATGAACCTGACTTGTGGAGGTATACAATTTTTGCCTGATTTCTTTAGATTTTCCCATGATGTCAAGCAATGAGGCACTGAGTTTGAAGGTAGGCCTTGAAATACATCCACAGGTACCGCCAATTGACTCAAATGATGTCAATTAGCCTATCAGAAACTTCTAAAGCCATATCATTTTATGGCATTTTCAAAGCTGTTTAAGGGCACAAGTCAGCTTGTATGTACACTTCTGACCCACTGGAATTGTGATACAGTGAAATAATCTGTCTGTAAACAGTCCAACCTAAGTGTATGTAAACTTCCGACTTCAAGTGTATGTCAGAATCTACAGATTGTTGTGTCTTTCTGTTCAGGGGCCCAATTTATAACTGGTGCGTTTCAAATGAATTGTCTGTGTGCGCCATTTTTGAAAACTGCACAGGCAAAAACATAGAGATTTCTGAACTTGCCACACGTCATGTACACATGTTTCCCATTATAAATTAGACCTGCCCTTAAATTGTGTTCATGTGAACAAGCATTATAACTCCATTTGGAAAACGCCCTCCATTCACCATTTATGGTGACAATAATGTATTTTATTTGATGTATAATTTGGAACTATTCGAAATAGGTTTCATCAGTTTTTATATGAAAGAGCAATGGCAAATTTGATCACATTTCTGTATAGCCGCGAGCAGAATATTTGGCAGTGATTTTCTCAAACTAAACGTGCATTCTGCCTATAGCAAGATTGATTGTATATTCGAAACAATTTAAAAGTAGACGAAATGCTACAACCCACACATCTATGCAAAATATGAATTGTGGTTCAATCTTTCGTTAAATCAATAAATGATTGTGTTTCTATCTCCTGCTTTGGTATAGGCTCTGAGATTAAAACTAGGCAATGATGTCACGCTCATATTAAACAGCAATACTGTAGCCTACCCATACTGTCAATTTACTGTAGTTGGCAGAATGTTATAATCTTTTGCAGTAATTTATGTTGTATCTAGCAAAGGACTGTGTCAGTTTTTGAAAGTGTTGTGGAGCTGTCAGCAGAAAATTTAAATTCAGCAATGCTTTGCATTGACTTTTCCCCCAACCCAAATATGCTGGATTGTCTAGGCCATGCTACTATTTTTTTGTTGTATTATTACAGTAGGCCTACTTACAGTAGCACAGGCCTACCGCAACATCACATATCAACTGTTCACCTGTTAAATTTGACTGAATATTACAAACCATACTGCCAATGGGATTAAAAAACCTTAAATACCTTCGGGAAAGTATTCAGACCACATTACTTTTTCCACATTTTGTTACATTACAGCCTTATTCTAAAATTGCTCAAATTGTTTTTTCACCCCTCATCAATCTACACACAATACCCCATAGTGACAAAGCAAAAACAGAAATGTTAGAAATGTTTGCTAATTTATAAAAAGTAAACCACTGAAATATCACATTTACATAAGTATTCAGAGCATTTACTCAGTACTTAGTTGAAGCACCTTTGGCAGCGAATACAGTATTGATTATTTTTGGATATGACGCTTACAAGCTGGGCCACTCAAGGACCACTCAAGAAGCCACTTCTGCTTTGTCGTGGTTGTATGCTTAGGGTTATTGTCCTGTTGGAATGTGAACCTTCTCCTCAGTCTGAGGTCTGGAGCACTCTGCAGCAGGTTTTCATCAAGGATGTCTACGTACTTTGCTCTGTTCATCTTTCCCTCGATCTTGAATAGTCTCCCAGTCCCTGCCACTGAAAAACATCCTCCCAGAAGGGCCAGGTTTCCTCCAGATGTGACGCTAGGCATTCAGACCAAAGAGTTCAATCTTGGTTTCATCAGACTATTTCTCATTGTCAGAGAGTCCTTTAGGTGCCTTTTAGTCCTTTAGGTGCTATCATGTGCATTTGACTGAGGAGTGGCTTCCGTCTGGCGACTTTACTATAAAGGCCTGATTGGTAGAATGCTGCAGAGACGGATGTCCTTCTGGAAGGTTCTCCCATCTCCACAGAGCAACTCCGGAGCTCTGTCAGAGTGACCATCGGGTTCTTGGTCACCTCCCTGACCAAGTCCCTTCTCCCCCAATTGCTCAGCTTGCCTGGGAAGCCAGCTCTAGGAAGAGTATTGGTGGTTCCACACTTCTTCCATTTAAGAATGATGGAGGCCACTGTGTTCTTGGGGACCTTCAATGCTGCAGAAATGTTTTGGTACCATTCTCCAGATCTGTGCATTGACACAATCCTGTCTCAGAGCTCTCTGGACAATTCCTTCCACCTGATGGTTTGGTTTTTGTCTAACATGCACTGGCAACTGTGGGACCTTATATAGACAGGTGTGTGCCTTTCCAAATAATGTCTAATCAATTGAATTTACCACAGGTGGACTCCAATTAGGTTGTTTTAGCTGTGTCATTATGGGGTATTGTGTGTAGATAGCTGAGCATTTTTTATTCTAAAATGTATTTTTTTAAAGGGTGTATTGTAACAAAATTTGGAAAAAGTTAAGCGGTCTGAATTACTTTCCGGAGGCACTCTAGAACTCTCTCAGATTGATTTGGCTATAGGTACAATTAAATGAGAGATGCACATGGTAATTTGTTGTATGGCTATTTTGGGAATATGCACCCATCACAGCCAGAAAAGGTGAAGAATGTATTCTGTAATGGTTAGGAAAATAAAATAAATAGGAAATAGATTCCTATGTCTAACTATTTTAGATTCTAAAATTAAAATGCATAGGTTTTTACTCTTTTCATTATGGCAAATGGCTGCATTTTTGTTTATGTTTTCAGTTTTAATGAATAAGCGAGTCATAATTTGCACAAAATGTTTACTTGCCAGCTTGCAATACAATATTTCAATATTTCAGCAGATGTGCGTACTTATAGTCTAAAGTTTGTGGGGATGTGAGCCTTCTCAACTCAAATATAAAAATACAAAAAAATGCTCACTTTTGCATGAAAACTGGTG
This sequence comes from Oncorhynchus keta, assembly GCF_023373465.1. Taxonomy (NCBI): domain Eukaryota; kingdom Metazoa; phylum Chordata; class Actinopteri; order Salmoniformes; family Salmonidae; genus Oncorhynchus; species Oncorhynchus keta. Next base: position 45,107,091 of record NC_068450.1, read on the forward strand.
CACGCACATTTTGGGGTACTGTACGTATGCACAGTTTATAATTGAAGCCACTGGTCTTAAGACAGTGAGGACACTAGGTAGCATCTCCAAACTAATCCAGAAGTTTAATTTCCATTCCAGCATATTTCTGTCCTGAGAGTAACAACGACAGGATTAAAACACAAAGACCACCATTAGTTAAGAACCTAAGACACACACATAATTATATTAAATTATCTAAAGTGAGTGCAGGCGCCGATATAGAAATGGGCCAATCTGTCCAACAGCTACAAGCAGACAATTATTTTCCAAAACCAGTCCTTCTACTTTTCTGACCGATAACGTCTTCCAAAGGATAAAAGCAATAAGGAGAGTAGAGGCTGATAAATTATGGAAACAATAATAATGTGAATATTGCCCCAAAATCCCAGGAAACAAACACGTTAACTTGTGTTCCGACCCTAAGATATCAGTGATTTCCTGTTCCAAAATTGGATTTGTGTTATTTATAATTCAGAACAGGGTCTGGGAGAGACAAGGCCTATGCTCATGAAAAATGTATCACTTCTCTCGGTTTACACTTGTTTTGCTAGGCCTTGTTGTAGTCAGAAAACGGAATCTCTGAAGATGGAGAATAGCAAACGTGTCTTTAACAGAGAGTCCATATCTGCTCTGCAGTAGAAACGGGTTGGAACCTAAATGAATTCCAACAGTTAAAATAAAGTTCTGAACTGGTTCGAACCCCCAAATAAGTATCCGTTTATATCATTCCTTTTCGTTCCTTTTTCGACCTGTGAACAGTTTTTTACATTTAGTTCATTAAATTACTTCCCCAATCAGTGCGCTTAGAGCAGGAAAGCTTGTTGTTTACATGCGTGATGGACAGAAAAGTGTAGCCTATGTGTGGAGAGAGCGAGAGACGGTTGAGGAACAGGCTTAAAGCGCTAGGCATTTTGTTATGACATGCATTATCTGAATTAGGTCCACAGAATTATACCTAGGAGGAGCAGCTTAAATGTCCTTTGAGCGAGCTAGCTAACAAGCTTGTGTGTTCAGAGCGCCACCAGAATAACTAGGCCTATCGTATCATTAACGATCATTGAAAAAGTTGATCTATTCTTTGCTAGCTAATTAAAAACCTCTCTCCTTATCAGATAGCCTAAACACGCACTGGCAAATATTTTCAGCTTGCAGGCAGATGCTGGGATACATTTCTGAGTGACAGAGTGAGGGCTTTGCACAGGCACTCTATTGCATTTTTTTGTGGGACAGGTTTTCCATGCATTTAATATAACGGTTTTGTTCCGGAACAGTATGGATCACTTTCGTTTTCGGTTCCGTTTCTGTTTAGTTCCGTTTTCAGTTCTATTCCCTGAACCGGTTGCAACCCCTGAGTAGAAACACACAGGGCTCAGAAGACAGACATATATCGCAGGACACCATCAGATCCCTTATATCCTTCAATTACTTGATGTGTGTGTGTTCATGTGCATCATTTACTAGAATCATTTCTAGAGAATTTCCACTCTGCTACGGTTATTGATTAAAAGCAGTTGTATGCGTGTGAACGCTCATGCCCAAAGCTTATGTTATGGTGAAAGGAGGCCTTATATGGTCTTTGAAACAAAAACATATTTGAGGGTACGGAGGATGAGCTGAGGTGGAGAATTGGTCACTGGCTTCCAACCATATGAAGAATTAGGTATTACTATTCATCTTTGTGTGTTTTTAAGTGCTCGGGACAAGCAAGTGACCGCAGCTGTAAGCAGGACATACAGGGAGGGACAAGCTACAGACAAAATACAAACCACAGCCCCATACTGTTGAAGTCCTGAAAACCTGTGGTAAAGTGATTTGCTGAACCTCTGCTCAACCCCTGAAAACGGAAGTACAGCAGGCCTATGTGTTGCATCACATACATTTTTGATGGCCATAAGTTGAGTACCAATTAAGTACAGACTGGTGAAGTAGTGAAGCACGTAGATCACATCACTTGGAGCCGTGAAGTGAGTGTGACTGATCAGGCATTCTTTCAGCATGGAAATAGAAAGCTCTCTTTCTCTCCATCTATGTATTTCTCTCTTTCCGATCTGCATCGGGGGCTCAGAAAGTTAGCAATGGACTCCAACACCCTCATACAATTATGGGTAGCAGGATTTTTATGGAAGTTTCTCGAGCTCTTCTCCACAACACAAAACCATCCTTAATGCTATATTGTATTTACTTTGCCACCACGGCCTTTTTTGCCTTTACCTCCCTTCTCACCTCATTTGCTCACATTGTATATAGACTTGTTTATACTGTATGTTTGTTTTACTCCATGTGTAACTCTGTGTCGTTGTATCTGTCGAACTGCTTTGCTTTATCTTGGCCAGGTCGCAATTGTAAATGAGAACTTGTTCTCAACTTGCCTACCTGGTTAAATAAAGGTGAAAAAAAGGGGGATTTTAAAGGTCACACTCCGTTCAAATGTTGCACCTTCTACCCCATTTTCTATTAGAGAGAGCTTGATAGAACCTCTCCACATCAGGCCCTTCTCCAATCTGTTTACTTCTCTCCCTCTCTTTTTTTTCTTCTCAGTCTCTCCTTCCTGTTTCGCTCTCTCTGTTTTGTGTTCTTTATTTAACCACATTTCCATCACAATGAGAACCAACCATCCTGTTCTCTCTCTGTGTCATCAGGGCTTTCCACATGAAGAGAGAAGATGGGTAAACAACAGGCTAATAAACAGACAACAATCTGTTGAAGAAAAGAGCAGAATTGCCTTCCCTCAAACCAAGAGAAACGAGCAGGGAAATCTGCCCTGTAAACATTATGTAGAAAGTCAAATGTTTTATCGAATGAAAAGGAAGTGGGCTCCATCAGTGATGGAACTCCTCTCGACTGACTGGCTGTCTGTTTGTCTGTTTGTGGGACATCACACGGTACACCTAGTGCTCACTGCTTACAAATCCACCCACGCACCCTCCATCTCCCTACCTCTCTCTGCTCTGTCTGTCTGTCAACCTCCATCTGGCAGCCTCTCTCTTCCTCTCGCTCTTTTCCCAGAAAAAAAAAACAGTCCACAAAATTCTCTCAGATGTCAAATGCTTCAGTTCATCTTATAAACACACTAGAGTTTCACTGTAAGTGTAAAAGTTTAATAAAGCCAGCTTTTCATTCTCAGAGTTTATTAAGAGGTTCAAGAGGAAATAACAGGAGATAAAAGGGGAAATACAGAGAGAAAGAGAGCTAGATAGAGAGAGAGACAGGATAAACAGAACAATTGAAGGAAAGTGGCCAACCAGATACATTGATGGCCTCTTTGGGGTATATTGCATTTGAAAAGTATTCAGACCCCTTGATTCCACATTTTGTAACGTTTACAGCCTAATTCTCAAAAATGATTCAATCGTTTTTTCCATGATCAATCTACACACAATACCCCATAATGACAAAGCAAAACCCATTTTATTATTTTATTTAAACAAATGAATTTAAAAAAATCTGAAATATCACAATTTCACAAGTATTCTGACCCTTTACTCAGTACTTTGTTGAAGCACCTTTGGCAGCAATTACAGCCCTGAGTCTTCTTGGGTATGACGCTACAAGCTTGGCACATCTGTACTTGGGGAGTTTCTCCCATTATTTTCTGTAGATCCTCCCAAGCTCTGTCAGGTTGGATGGGGAGCGTCGCTGCACAGCTATTTGCAGGTCTCTCCAGAGATCGGGTTCAAGTACGGGCTCTGGCTGGGCCACTAAAGGACCATTCAGAGACTTGTCCTGAAGCCACTCCTGTGTTGTCTTGGCTGTGTGCTTTGGGTCGTTGTCCTGTTTGAAGGTGAACCGTCGCCCCGGTCTGAAGTCCTGAGCACTCTGGAGCAGGTTTTCATCAAGGATCTCTCTGTACTTTGCTCTGTTCATCTTTCCCTTGATCCTGAATAGATTCCCAATCCCTGCTGCTGAAAAACATCCACACAGCATGATGCTGCAAACACCATGCTTCACCAAATTTCCTCCAGACATGACACTTGGCATTCAGGCCAAAGTATTCAATCTTGGTTTCATCAGACCAGAGAATCTTGTTTCTCATGGTCGGAGAGTCCTTTAGGTGCCTTTTGGCAAACTCCAAGCGGGCTGTCATGTGCCTTTTACTGAGGAGTGGCTTTCATCTGGCCACTCTACCATAATGGCCTGATTGGTGGAGTGCTGCAGAAATGGTTGTCCTTCTGGAAGGTTCTCCCATCTCCTCAGAGGAACTCTGGAGCTCTGTCAAAGTTACCATCGGTTTCTTGATAACCTCCCTGACCAAAGCCCTTCTCCCTCAGTCTGGCCTGGCAGCCAGCTCTAGGTTCCAAAATTCTTCCATTTAAAAAAAAAGAAAGGTTTTTGCTTTGTAATTATGGGGCATTGTGCGTAGATTGATGAGGGGAAAAAACTATTTTAAAATAAGGCCGTAACAAAATGTGGAAAAAGTCTGAATACTTTCCAAAAGCACTGTAGACAGGTGTGTGCATTTCAAAATCATGTCCAATTAATTGCATTTACCACAGCTGGACTCCAATCAAGTTGTATAAATATCTCAAGGATGATCAATGGATGCGCCTGATCAATGGATAAACAGTATGAACCTGAGCTCAATTTCGAATCTCATAGCGAAGGGTCTGATTACTTATTTATTTTTAATACATTTTCTAACATTTTTAAAAACTGGTTCTCACTTTTTCATTATGGGGTATCGTGTGTAGATTGATGAGGGAAAAAGGTCATTTAATCATTTTTAGAATATGGCAAAATGTGGAAAAAGCAAAGGGGTTATTTTATTTAACCTTTATTTAAGTCAGTTAAGAACAAATTCTTATTTAGAATGATGGCCTACACTGAATTCACTGTAAATTGGCTATTGAGGCTGAGTCACTGCCTGGTCTCTCTCTCTCTAATGTGCTGTAGATCTCTCTCTGTGTTGTGGAAACACGTGGCCACCACACAGGCACACACGCGCCTCTACCACACATGCATGCGCACATGCACACACACACAGCCTCGTTGTGCTCTAGTGACCCTGGAGAACTGCTGAGTCACTACCCTCTACCCCACAGGGACACTGGTGGATGGTCTGTTTGGGAAAAACTATCTGGCCATAACCACAGCTCACGCTACAAGGAGAAGAGGGGGAAGTATCAGTCCCAAGGCCAACGGAGACAATAAATAACACAAGGTAAATAGGAAGTCAGGGGATGTGGGTCTGGGCAGCAGGAATGAGAGGAGCGTCTTTGCTTTATCTTGGCCAGGTCGCAGTTGAAAATGAGAACTTGTTCTTAACTGGCCTACCTGGTTAAATAAAGGTGAAATTGGGGCCTCCCGGGTGGCACAGTGGTCTAGAGATTCTGGGTTCGAGCCCAGGCTCTGCCGCATTATTGGGAGACGCACAGGTTAGGAAGGGTTTAGCCTCCTGTGGCGGGCTGGGCGCAGTGCATGCTGACCAGGCAGGTCATTAGGTGTACGGTGTTTCCTCTGACACATTGGTGCGGCTGGCTTCTGGGTTGGATGTGCACTGTGTCAAGAAGTAGTGCGACTTGGTTGGGTTGTGTTTCGGAGGACTTATGGCTCTCGACCTTCGCCTCTCCCAGTCCATACGGGAGTTGCAGCGATGAGACAAGACAGTAACTACTACTACCACAAAATTGGGGAGAAAAAGGGGTAAAAAAAAAGAAAATAAATAAAGGTTAAATAAATAAAAATATGGGGGGCTGGAGGGAGGAACCAGGAATTAAAATCTGATTTAAGAGGAGTACAGTGAGCAGGCAAAGGATACACAGACAGGAAGGATAGGCTACACAGGATATAGAGAGGATATACGTAGAGGACAAATATGAATGTGGTATTAATAGGACACAATGTACAAGATACATAATGCAGACACAACCAGTTTGGGGGAAGGAGTGACGTGAGATGGTAGAGAGTAGACCAGCAGCAAAGCTGTAAAACATTAAAAGGCCATCTAATAGCCCAACATCTCTGAACTACTGATGCAAACACAATTTTAGAAAAACTGATGCTATCGCTAATGTCCCTCGTGAAAATGATACCCAATGCTATTTCTAACACGGTCAATAATCTGCTACGACTATCTGTAACTACATGAGAGCATTTGGGATGCTGGGAAGAACACTGCTTCCCTGCACACACACAAATATCAAAGAGCTAACTGAGAGCAGGTAAGGTTTTTCGCTTCTCTCTCCTTCAGTGTCATTCTGCAGGTTCCTCCCTGCACAGAGGACCCTGTGAGGGGCGGGGTGGAGGGCTGCAGGCCGTGTCTCTGAGACGGTTCAGAGCTGCTCCGTGATGACAGCCTGAGGAAAAAGGCTGAAGCACTCTCAGCTGGAGAAATGAGACAGGATAATAGCACTGACAAATACCAGCAGGAGAGATAAAGAAAAAGAGAGGCAAAGAGAGTGAGAGATGCTGACCGAGACAAAGAGAGGCAGAGAGAGTGAGAGATGCTGACCGAGACAGAGAGAGAGAGAAAGAGGGAGAGAAAGGTAGAGCGTGACACTGTCACAGAGAGGAAAAAAGAGCGCTTAGGAGAGAGATAGCAGACAGGCTAATACTGTATGTGTGGTAGGAAGAGTGTGTGTGGCAGGTTGTGTCTGCCAGCTAGAGTGTGTGTGGCAGACAGGTAGAGTGTGTTCGTATTTGTCACTCTGGTCAACACGACATCCAGCTAAATTGAGTTAACACCCAGAAACACCTGAGGGGACAGACAGACCACTGTGAAATTTCCCATGTTTGAGAGGAATGTTAGATCAAACCTGAGCCTTTACAGCTAAAACCAGATAAGAAAGGCTGTAAACCCACAGAGACAAATAGACAAGACCAGTATTTTCCTATTAAATACAGAACTGAACTGGCTGAGATATATAGGTGGTTTCTAGGGCTGAGAATTCCAAGGGACCTCACGATATGATATTATCACGATGCGCTGGGGTCAATAAGATATGTAATTGCGATTCTATGTATTGCGATTAGACTCTGGAATTTTATTGCGAATCGATGTTCCAAACATATTGCTGACCATTTGTCTGTGTGTGTTTTTGTGTGGTAACAATGTGGGTGGCATGAGGTGAGGGAGCAGACCATCCATCTTACTACTGCATGAAGAACAAGTGAACAGGAAGGTTTAAAGCCTGTTCATCCATATGAGAGAGAGAAAGGAACACGTGACCTCATGAATACTATTCTGCTTTTCTTTTAGGTTTTACACTCCATTACCAAGTCAAAGCTGTCTGTCCCCAAAGACCTGTGTTCTGCATATTTAGCTCCATGGGTTCGTCTTACCAAACGCTGTGGCTGGTTGACAGAGCCACTTATCAGAACAATTATGTCTGTAGAGGTTTCCGCTCCCTCAAACTCTGAAAGACAAACTCTGAAACACATTCTATAACCTTATCTAATAAATAATGTCTGATTTGACAACGGAAGTTGGGACTAAGATGGTTTAATATGAAAACAATTCAGGAAGAAATCAAATATTTCCCAGAAATTGCATTAAGAAGAAGAACAGTCAAAGCAAATCTGCTCTGAACTAAGTTTCATATTTTCCTTCCGTATAGCACATTGATAGGTGTAAAAAGTCACACAAACATGCCTCATTCTACTTCTAACTCTTATTCTCGGAAGAGCCATTTCCCCATTTCTAATGAATTAATGTTGGCAAATGAAAACATTCAGGCTGCTATTATTAGTGAAAGCTTCGTAAAGGGTGACCAGGGTGCAGAAAATCCATTTTCTGTTGTCCAATTAGGAGACAAGAGGAAGGGGGGCTCCGACTCTCCACCTCGGACCAGAAGAACATTAGTCTCTGAGTGGAAGTTCAAGTACATTCCACTATGACAAAACACACGGTCCCTCAACGTTTTCAGTTTTCATTCAATTATTACTTGGCGGTTAAATGCCTTGCTAAAGGTCACATTGGCAAGAGATTGCTTATAAGATGCTGCTCCCGATTGGCGCAGCGGTCTTAGGCACTGCATATCAGTGCAAGAGGCATCACTACAGTCCCTGGTTCAAATCCAGGCTGTAGCACATCCGGTCGTGATTGGGAGTCGCATAGGGCGGTGCACAATTGGCCCAGCGTTATCTGGATTAGAGTTTTGCCGGAGTAGGCCATCATTGTAAATAAGAATTTGTTCTTAACTGACTTGCCTAGTTAAATAAAAAATAAAAAAATTGATGATGACCAGCAACACAACAGATTTGTCCTGTCGACCACAGGATTGAACTAAACCAACAGTATTTAGAAGAATAGTCTACCTTTTTGGGATCATTCCTTTTACCAGTGAAAGCAAAACCAAAGTCCCAGCACACTGTGACTTCTATGATTGTGGATTACAACACTGCCCTGTTTGACTATGTCATGTAAAATGTCACATTTGAGTCAGCTGGCCCCTGCTCAGAGAACAGTGATTTCCTGTCTGATTGTCAGATAGTAAATAAGGACAAAGATGTTCTATTATATTGACAAAATAGTCAAGTGAATGCTCTAACAATGTAAAGTCATTTCCTCAAAGATGGAAGGCAGGTGGGAGGATGTGAGATCAGGTGGGACCATTGCAAATGAGAGGGTAAATACACAACTAAGTTGTTTTTATCAAAAGTTGCCAGAATGCCACATGCATCCACTTATATCACTTATATCCACTTATATATGTGTGTAACAGCCTAAACATCACAAAACGTACTCTTGATCAAAATAAGCCTCACGTAATTTGACACTATCTCATAGACCTCCATGCAAACGCAGACAGATTTTGGGCAGTGTAAATGCTCTCGCATTGCCTCTTCCTTTCTGATAAGGGTCACAGTCTCTACCCAGAAGCTCTTTACTGATGTTGGACCAAGGTCACATTCGGACCAACACAGATACCCATAGACAATTTCCAAATGCCTGAAGGTACCATGTTCATATGTACAAACAATAGTACGCAAGTATAAACATCTTGGGGGGGATCATACTGCTCAGGAAGGAGATGTGTTCTGTCTCCTAGAGATAAACATACTTCGGTGAGAAAAGTGCAAACCAATCCCTGAACAACAGCAAAGGACCTTGTGAAGATGCTGGAGGAAACAGGAACACAAGTATCTATGTCCACAGTAAAACGAGTCCTATATATCGACATAACCTGAAAGGCCGCTCAGCAAGGAAGAAGCCATTGCTCCAAAACTGCCATAAAAAAGTCAGATGAAGGTTTTTAACTGCACATGGGGACAAAGATGGTACTTTGGAGAAATGTCCTCAGGTCTGATGAAACAAAAATAGAACTGTTTGGCCATAATGACCATCGTTATGTTTGGAGGAAAAAGGGGGACGCTTGCATGCCGAAGATCACCATCCAAACCGTGAAGAAAGGGGGTGGCAGCATCATGTTGTGGGGGTGCTTTGCTGCAGGAGGGACTGGTGCAATTGGACCGGTGAACACAAAATAGATGGCATCATTATGGAATATTCTGTGAATATATTCAAGCAAAATCTCAAGATTTCAGCCAGGAAGTTAAAGCTTGGTCGCAAATGGGTCTTCCAAATGGACAATGACCCCAAACTCTAAAGTTGTGGCAAAACGGCTTAAGGACAACAAAGTCAAGGAAAAGGGGGAGGGAGAGGGGAGCAGATCAAGGTATTGGAGTGGCCATCACAAAGCCCTGACCTCAATCCTATAGAGTATTTGTGGGCAGATCTGAAAAAACGTGTGCGAGCAAGGAGGCTTACAAACCTAACTCAGTTACACCAGCTCTGTCAGGAGCAATGGCCAAAATTCACCCAACTTATTGTTGGAATCTGGTTGAAGAAACGATTGACCCAAGTTAAACAATTTAAAGGCAACGCTACCAAATACAAATTGAGTGTATGTAAACTTCTGACCCACTGGGAATGTGATGGAAGAAATAAAAGCTGAAATTAATCATTCTCTCTACTATTATTCTGACATTTCACATTCTTAAAATAAAGTTGTGATCCTAACTGACCTTAGACAGGGAATTTTTACTAGGATTAAATGTCAGGAATTGTGAAAAACTGAGTTTAAATATATTTGTCTTAGGTGTATGTAAACTTCGGACTTCAACTGTAGGTCGGGGTAAAGTGACTATGCATAGATAACAAACAGCGAGAAGTGTATTTATAGCACTTGAGACTAGAGAGAGACAGGCAGGGAATCAAAAGTGAAAGTCACCAAGATGTCATTATCTCAGCCTCTTTCTCAGAGGTTATTCCTCCTTCTCTTTTCACAAATCATAAATACTGTAAATGGTTGAACAAACTTAATGGTGCTTTTTTCTAATTGGCCCTGTTTTCCAAGGGAAAACTTAAAGGCGGGTTTGAAGGATTGTTTTTGGTTCCTGAGCTGCAGGCTTCAAAAGGCCTCAAGCCGGTGAAGCATTAACGCATGAGCTCTGTTTCAGAGAAAAACCTCTAATGAATCAGGCCTTTTGGCCCCAGATGCACAAACACTGTTGGTTGATGGGATGGCACAGCTTCCTTTGGTCAATCCCAGCAGTCTCTTTATGGATGAAAAAAAAAGAAAGAAAAAATAGAATAGGAACCTAAAAGAAAAAAGCAATCAATGGCTCTCTGTCTACACCTGCCTCTGGTCCGGTGAGGACATGAAAGGAGCTACTAGTCCAGACTACACAAACCACAAATATGCACACACCCACACTCGCAAAGACAAGGCCTATATACTGTACTATAAAGAGAAACGATGCAAGTAGGGGCCTGTGTGTTGACTGAGAAGTATTAAACAACCAGGATCCAATGTAAGATGGCCTGACTCCGGTCTGATTACAGGGTTTCTCCTTCTGACTTCATGCATTCCACTGACTAAGAAAGCACAGGCTTCTTTGATTACAGCCTTGATGAAAGAAATGTAAGCAGTTTCTCACAGCAGGAAAATAATCATGCAGCAACAGGAAATCTGAATTATTGTGTATATTATAATTAAGGGACATTTTTTGTAGGGGTTGATACATTTTTAGTTAGGGCAAATCAAGTGTGAAATGTTAAACTAAGAAGCCTTTTTAAGCCTTGAATACACTACACGTTTGCATATCCTGCAAGAACAGGGTGATAATTAACATCTGTAAGTGATGTGAGATGTAGTGATTGGCAAACTGTGCGAGTGTTTATTGTGAGCTGTTAAAGTGGGTCACTATGCGGAGCGCGGTTAAGTGTGTGTGACACCTAGGCTTTGAGAGGACTGACTAAGTTGGTCGCTTGAATCTGTGGCGTCACTGTAGTCCGTGGCGACAGGTATCTGTTGGTTACAGACATAGGCACAAATACACACATGTTAAATACATATAGGGCGTGATGAATGTGATTGCTGGGGTGAGACTGTCTCTTTGTAGAGACGCACAAGAGACGCACAAGAGAGACGCACAAGTCACTCAAGAAAAAAATACTTCTCACTTTAGGTATAAAGCCAAATGTAGCCCTCTGCTCAGATACTTCGGAGAAATGTAAAATAAATAAAAAACAGAACATCTTCAGAATGTGTTCTATCAGGTGGGAAGTCAAATTTAAAATATTTGCCAACAACTCAAATATGTAAAATAAAGATGACTAATAGCCTGAACTCAAACCACAGAGGGTATTAACCACATTTCACAAGAAGACACTAATGAAGGTTACATTTATGCAGTGAGGAGTAAACATGACAAAAAATGTCCCCTGCTGGGGTCTGGTAAAATGTAATCTATTCACGGCTGAAGATGTGACATTTTCAAATTATGCTAAATTCTTTGAACATCTTTGTGCATTTTTCTAAACCCCCTTCTGCTTAACGTTCTAAGTCAACACACACACACACACACACACACACACACACACACACACACACACACACACACACACACACACACACACACACACACACACACACACACACACACACACACACACACACACACACACACACAAACAAAAACACACACACACACACACACACACACGAATGGTGGGTGACTGAAATGGTAGAAGAAGGAGAGGAAAATGAGGAATGAAGGCAAAGTAAGTAAACTAATCGACAAGCGAAGACACAGTTAGCAGACTGAGAGCAAGTTGTCACTGTTAAGCTGTCAGAAACTCGCTTATCTCGTGTTGGTTCCTGAGGAAAACATTAAAGCCAGTTCATTCCGCCAGCTCTCTCTCCTGCTGTTTCTCCAACATGCTCAGGTTGGTGTCCAGGGTTAAATGACAACAGACTCTGTGCCAAAATAATGTAATCAGTATTAATTATATCAGTGACAAGGGGAGAATTCAACCTCAGATCCCTCTGTCATTTCTACATGGCCTAGGGATTCGCTGAAGGTTAATTTATTTAAATCTCCCATCCACTCGTCTCAATTCCATTAAACTAAACTAATGAATCTTTGCTTTGCGGTCTAATCAGCTTTTACTGTCAAAAGGCCTGCATCAGCTCACCAGGAACACTGTAGGTGTGTGTGGAGTTTGATAGCGCTCCCACAGAACCCATAGCTAATAAGAGGGTCTTCACACTTACTAGACTTTTCACAAATATACCCTTGGCTAACGTATACTGCAATGTAAACGTGCAAACTTGTCACATCTCAACCGCTCCCTCTGGAGGTGGCGCAAGACACGCCTGACAGTTGCCCATCTCTAAGCAGGGCAGTGTAAACAGAATTGTCTCATTGAGCCAACAATCTTACAGTAAAACATTTAATATCTTAGTAGTGTTTTTGAAACAGCTGAAATTAGACATTTCCTCATGTTTTAGATTTGTTAGATATGCTACTGCTACCTGATCATGAAGCATGGTGTTAGTTAGTTAGCAGTGTATTGTCAGCTTATTTAATGACAACAGACAAGGAAATAAACCATTAATTGCCTGCACATGCTTGTGGATTGTTGCATTATTTAAGAGTGTAATATGGTTTGGTTGCATTATTCAATATTGTAATATGTTTTAGAAGAAACGTTGCTAGGATTGTAAAGTGTAAGTTTCATGAGCAGAAACAAAATATTCAAGAAATGTTCTAGGGGCACGAAACACATATCTCTCTCAAATCAAACATCCCCGTTAGTGAGTATTTATCCTTCGCCAAGATAATCCATCCACCTGACAGGTGTGGCATATCAAGAAGCTGATTAAACAGCATGGCCATTACACAGAAATCCATAGATTAGGGCCTAATTAATTCATTTCAACTGACTGATTTCCTTACATGGACTGTAACTCAATAAAATCTTTGAAATTGTTGTATTTATATTTATGTTCAGTGTACTTACTGGCTACTGTGATATTTACGGTCAATTTGAGCATTGCCAGCCACAAACGTCCCTTGGCAGATGGTGCGGTAATTTACGATGAGCAGTCCAAAAACAGCTGGGGGATTGAGGCATGGCGCTCTATAGCCTGTGACGGACAGTATTTAAGGGAAAGGTGGGTGCTGGAAGTGCCAAGTGCTTTGTTGGGTCAGGAAATGCTATCCTGATTTAGACCGAGCTGAACTGTGAGCCTTTTAGAGACAGACCCAACACTCTCTCTCATTCATCTCGCTTTCCCTCAGCTGGTAAGAAATGTGTCTTTGGAGAAGATCCAGAGGTAAACACAGCTCTCAGAGTAATGTTCCTACATTTTTTGCTTTAGGCACATTCGGTGGTATTGCTTTCTCAAATCATAGTAGTGGAGGAGGCCAGAAAGACATATAAGCTATGACAGTTTTTGATTAAAAGCTGCCAGACTAATTTAGAGAAGTTCAATAGTCAACAGGTATCCTGGCTTGCAGCCCAGCTAGCACAATGCCGTGTATTGTCAAAACTGTTACTAGAACATTACACACTCAAAAATAGACTGGCATTAGTAGTAGAAAATATATACTAACGGAGCCATTTGCATTCAACATTTAAGATGAGGAACTTCCTTTCCAATACACAGCTTCCAAGATTGCATAACGCTTAGGCCTAGCTGGCACATAAAACCAGCTTTTCATATGTAACACAATTTCAGAGTTCTCAATTTTTCATCGCCCTAGACTTTTTTCTATACACCCTCTCCTTTTCCAGCCTCTAATCCATTATGTTGCATCGCTTTTGCCTTAACCTGTTTACTGCTCATCGAAGAAGTCAACACACACACACACACAGAAAGAAACAGTTTTTTTTTGCTCTGTAGATTTCACAGTCTATTTACTCCATTGATTTGTTTACAAAATGCATGTTTTTTGCCTTTGACGAAGGCTTGAAAAGCTAATGCCTACCCTAGATTTCCTCCACATCTGTGATGTTGTTTCCCCATTGCCGGTGGAAAATGATTAGCATCTATTCTAATTCAAAGTAATCTCCATGTAATCCACGTGAGTGGGAAGACGGGCGGATGTGTCGTAAAGGAAGCTGGTTGACTGGACTGAACCCATGGTTTCAAAAAGTGAGAGAAGTAATTCAAGTGACTATCTTGTTTCCAGTTACACAGTGTGGGTGCTTATCCCACAGAAGGGTGTGCGTGTGTGAATGCATGTGTGCATATGTAAGAGATTGTAAGGGACTATATTGTTTAACCTCTCTGCGCATGGAACCCGGTGGCGGGATGAAATTCGACAACATACGGTGATCGCTACATAAATAGTCATGTTAAATATTCATGAAAATACAAGTGCCTCACATGCTTTGAAAGCATAGAATCTTGCTAATCCAACTGTGTCAGATTTAAAAGGATTTACTGGGAAATAATACAATGTGATTATATGAGGATAGAGACCCATAAAAAACACCTATTTCAACCAGCACAGGTGTAACAAAATCACAAACTGCAATAAAATAAATAGTTTACCTTTGACGATCTTCCTCTGTCTGCAATCCCAATGCTCATTGTTACACAATGAATGGTCTATTGTTTGATAAAATCCATTTTTATAGCCTAACACGAAACAATTCCGTCTCATTCCATTTTCGACGACACACTCGAGGTAAATACACACACAGAACGTGACTTTTCCAGTCATGTTTGGTTTCATTGCAATCTAGATATATAGATGTACACATAATTTTAGAAGAAATTGATCGAGGACGATTCATTTAGCGATTCCCAAATGGAGTTCTTCTCATGCTAATGCCGTTGTTTGAAATTAATAATATAAAATATTATTTGTGAAATGAAATAGCCTATTTGAGGCTGTTGAGGGGAGGGCAGGCCCACAACAATGGCCAAAGTGAAACGGAGACAGTAGATACAGCTGGTCTGTTGTAATATAATAAAGACTGTAGCTCTAGCTGAAATGTCATAATATAAATGAGACAGTAGATCTAGCAGGTCTATAATAATATATTCAACCTTATGTTCCCTGTACTCTATATATATCTGTTTATTATACCTATTGATACAGGGCTCATATGTGAAACTATTCTAACTGAACATTTTCTTTCACAGTGACACTGACTCCGAATGGGAGTCCCCAGTCCCAAGGTGTCCATCCCCCACTGAAGCTGGTTCATCCAGCTCCTGCTACAAGATTTTGTTCATCTGCCCAAATGTATTTCTGCAGGCATGGATGTGCTATGGCACCTGGCATCAGCAGCATAATATTGTGTCGAGGACTGACAGTCTTCCAAATATTGAAAGTGTTATTTTGTAAATGTATATATTTTTTTCTTCATGTTTTCTTCTCCATTTTTTTTTTTTTTTGTGGGGCGGGGGGTGTTAGAATACCATTTTGTATATAGTTATTCCATTCAAAATGTATAACTTCACCAATTTGGCCACTTCATGATAAATGTCATGTAGAACACTCATTTTGGAAGTTTTCATTCTGACACTTTGTACTGTTGCCCTCTTATGTTTTTCACTGAAATTGTCCCCATCATCTTATCTGAATGTTTCTTTTATCTTGTTCATTTTAAAGATACAACAATAAAAAATAAATGTATGTTTTTTTTTTCATTGTATTATCTAAACCAGATCTATTGTGTTGTATTCTCCTACATTCAATTCACATTTACACAAACTTCAGAGTGTTTTCTTTCAAATGGTACCAAGAATATACATATCCATGGTTCTGTGCCTGAGCTACAGGCTTTTAGATTTGGGTATGTCTCAAGGCGGAAATTGAAAAAAAGTAGGGGGGGTAGCTCTAAGAGGATTGAATGAGAGTTTAAAACAATTAAATTACTTACCTCAAAACAAATCAGGGAGACAGGCAAGGAGGTTTCACCTTCAGAAAAACAACCAATTAATTAGGTAACCTGAACCCTGACACAATATTGATTGCATAGTCTAAAGATGTCAGATTGGAGAGGACTAAAAAATACAAACTCAAACAATCTAAAGCTAAAAACATCAGTCAACCACACATAATTTACTCAGATAACACCTACAACATGATACAAACTGCAGTTGCTCTTGTTATGTCCCACTAGTTGTCATATATTCAAATATTTTAAAAAGAGGATCTGCTGAAAAGCCATACTCACCAGTGAGTTCATGAATACTTTGAAATAGTGGCTCTCTGGCTACCTGAGGCAGGGCTTGAAAACCATTACAGACTACAAAGGGAAACCCAGACGCGAGCTGCCCAGTGACGCAAGCCTACCAGACGAGCTAAATGCCTTTTATGTTCGCTTCGAGGCAAGCAACACTGAAGCATGCACGAGAGCACCAGCTGTTCTGGATGACTGTGTGATAACGCTCTTTAGCCAATGTGAGCAACACCTTTAAACAGGTCAACTTTCACAAAGCCGCGGAGCCAGATGGATTACCAGGAAGTGTACTCAGAGTGTTGGCTGGAAATGGTTAGACTCTGAGACTATCGAGTCTTGCAGAATAATATAAAATCTTAGACACAAATTACTAGTCTGCAGCTAGAAATTTCGTAAACCTATGACGAGAATACAGACAACAGCCGAAACATCTATTCTGTGAGAACATTCCAGAATGGACACTGGCAAGTGTCTTCACTGATATTTTCAACCTATCTGACTGAGTCTTTAATAACTACATGTTTCAAGAGACCACCATAGTCCCTGTGTCCAAGGAAGGCAAAGTTAACCTGCCTAAATGAATACCGCCCCGTAGCACTCACGTTGGTAGCCATGAAGTGCTTTGAAAGGCTGGTCATGGCTCACATCAACAGCAACCTCCTGGATACCCTAGAACCACTCCAATTTGCATACCACCCCAACAGATCCACAGATGACGCAATCTCAATCTCACTCCACAGTTCCCTCTCCCACCTGGACAAAAGACCTACACTACCGTTCAAAAGTTTGGGGTCACTGGGGCGGAGGTGTTGGAAGCCAATGATGTAGAACGCGTTTCCCTATCGCTCCTGAGTTAGTGACGAAATGTATATATTTAACCTTGTAAAATTGTATGCATTTCCGTTAGGCCAGGCGTCTGAAGAGACCCCTAAACAATTCAGATCAAGTTTGAGAAATGTAACTTTGTAATGTCGTCTACCTGGCCAAAATCGGAGTCTGCAAGAGCAGGCAAGCCTGCGCCCTCTCTTGATTCACCCCCGCCACCGCATGCTGCTAATGCCGGCCCCATGGGAACACTGACTGTGGAGTTACTACACTACGTGATGGGCACCCTCAAAACTTATATTTTCTGTGAAATTCACTCTATTCTCTCTACCAATCTCAGGTCAGAGATATCCCATAGTCAAAGACGAGCTTAAAAAAATATATTGAGAGTATGCAGAAGAAGCTCTTATCGGAGCTGGAGCACAGTGCTACATACCACAGTACTCGCATTAGCGAGCTAGAGGCTAAAGTTGTCTCATTAACAACTAGGGTGGCATACCTCGTCAATAGATGTAAAGATATGGAAAGTAGAATGCGGAGGAACAACATTAGTCTACTGGGTATGCAGGAGGAAGTGGAGGGCCCAAGACCGATGGGAGTTCACGGCCCAGCTGCTTCAGGAGCTGCTTAGTCTGGAGGAGAAGCCGCTGCTAGACCGGGCCCACTGCACCCTGTGTAGCTGACCCCACAAAATTGACTGAGACTCAGGGTGCATTTCTTTCACGTCCGCAATGAGTTACTGATGAGATCGGGAGAAGCATCTCCTCTCCTCTACAAGAGTAAACGAGTCTCGATATTTGCGTACTACACCACAGCTGTGGCAAAGAAGCGGGCTAGCTTTGGAGCTGTGAAGCGCCAGCTACGCACCTGCCCGGGCGTGAAGTTCGGCCTCATCTACCCTGCGGTTCTGAGACTGACTTTACCAGACGTCTCCACGCACAGATTCGGGGAGCCGGCTTTAGCGGACAATTTCATTAACAAAAACGTGAACGAAGCTCTTGTATCGCATGGTGTGGAACAAATGGTAGGTTAGCTGGTCTTCTTAGCAGGCTAGTTAGCAGGTTGGCATACAAAGCCAACTTTGCTGGGTTCATCGACACTTGAATCATTATTATTATTATTATTTTTTTAAATTTCCAACCCATGTTGGTGAGTATACAGTTGACTCCCCGATATAATGTGATACAATGCAAATATGCATGTGTGTGTGTATATATATAAATACATATACAGTTTAAGTCGGAGGTTTACATACACTTAGGTTGGAGTCATTAAAACTCGTTTTTCAACCACTCCACAAATGTCTTCTTAATAAACTATAGTTTTGGCAAGTCGGTTGGGACATCTAATTTGTGCATGACACAAGTGATTTTTGCAACAATTGTTTACAGACAGATTAATTCACTTATAATTCACTGTATCACAATTCCAGTGGGTCAGAAGTTTCCATACACAAAATTGACTGTGCCTTTAAACAGCTTGGAAAATTCCAGAAAATTGTCAAAGCTTTAGAAGCTTCTGATAGGCTAATTTACAAAATGTGAGTCAATTGGAGGTGCACCTGTGGAAGTTTTTCAAGGCCTACCTTGAAACTCATTGCCTTATTGCTTGATATCATGGGAAAATCTAAAGAAATCAGCCAAGACCTTAGAATAATTGTAGACCTCCACAAGTCTGGTTCATCCATGCGAGAAATTTAAAAAAGCCTGAAGGTGCCACGTTCATCTCTACAAACAATATACGCAAGTATAAACACCATGGGACCATGCAGGCGTCATACCGCTCAGGAAGGAGACGCGTTCTGTCTCCTAGAGATGAACGTACTTTGGTGTGAAAAATATTTAAATCAATCCCAGAACAACAGCAAAGGACCTTGTGAAGATGCTGGAGGAAACAGGTGCAAAAGTATCTATATACACATTAAAACAAATCCTATATCTCTAAACTTTTTATAAAACTCTGCTGAGTAACCGTCAGGCTCTGAGCTTCTCCCGGATTGAAAATATTTGACCGGGTGGAATGAAAATACATTTTTTACACTCTAAATACATTTGGATTTGGCTCCAAATTCATGACTTGGATAAGACTTCTGTACTCATCCCCTCAAGCCTCTGTCAGGACTAATAACACTCGATCAGATTTCCTCCCTTTGTAACGATCGACACACCAGGGTTTCCAGAAGTCCCTTACTCTTTGCCCTCGCCATAGATCCCCTTGCAATAGCACTTCGCTCCAACCCCCTCATCAAAGGAATAGTCAGATACGAAGACAAACTGTCTTTATATGCAGATTTATTATTATACACATCCAACCTTTCTGTTTCTATTCCTGCTGCCCTTGCCACTTTCACATTCTTCGGTCACTTATCAGGGTATAAACCGAGTCTCAGTAAAAGCGAATTGATGCCGCAAAAAAATCCCCTTTACATAACTTGCCATTTAAAATTGCTCACAGTAGTTTTATTTATCTCGGGGTACATGTCACAATCAGACTTGAAACCCCTTTTCAAGCTAACTTTGCTACTCTTTTAACCCGTACTAAGGACAATTTGGAACTCTGGTCTTTGCTACACCTCTGCTTAGTCGCAATAATTAATTCTATTCAAATGAATACTCTCTAACCTAAATTCCTATATCTCTATCAGTGCCTACTGATTTTTCTTCCCAATACATTTTTCAAAAAGATCGATGGCCTAATTCTACTTTATAAATGGGACAAAAAGCCCCCAAGGATTCAAAAACATTTTTTGAAGAGGCCCAAACCAGACGGCGGTCTAGCTCTACCGGATTTCAGATTCTATTACTGGGTTGCTAACCTAAGGATCATTCAGATATTCCCACCCCCAATTTGGCTAGAGATGGAGGCTGCCTCATCTATACCGGCATCATTGTCTTCCGTCCGTCACTCCTCCGTTACAGGCCCTTACTCCTCCTTCACCAAAAATATGTGTCAAAACAACATTGAAGATCTGGAATCAATTTAGGCGCCACCTTGGGTTTCAGAAAACCTCTTATTTTGCTCCGGGAAGCCTCAAACCCAGTTCCCCCCCCCATCTATGGTTGATGGTGCTTTCTCAACCTGGTCTAGTCTCGGTATTAAAAGATTCAGAGATCTCTATATCATGTACACATGTTTAGGTACCTTTTGGCAAACTCCAAGTGGGCTGTCATGCTGCAGAGATGGCTGTTCTTCTGGAAGGTTCTCCCATCTCCATAGAGGAACTCTAGAGCTCTGTCAGAGTGACCATCAGGTTCTTGGTCACCTCCTTAACCAAGGCCCTTCTCCCCCGATTGCTCAGTTTTGCCAGGCAGCCAGCTCTAGGAAGAGTCTTTGTGGTTCCAAACATCTTCCATTTCATAATGATGGAGGCTACTGTGTTCTTGGGGACCTTCAATGCTGCAGACATTTTTTGGTACCTTTCCCCAGATCTGTGCCTCGACACAATCCTGTCTCGGATCTCTACATACAATTCCTTCGACCTGGGGCTTGGTTTTTGCTCTGACATGCACTGTCAACTATGGGACCTTATATAGACTGTGTCGAGACTTATATAAACTGTGTGCCTTTCAAAAATGTCCAATCAATTGAATTTACCACAGGTGGACTCCAATCAACTTGTAGAAACAGCTCACGGATGATCAATGGAAACAGGGTGCACCTCAGCTCAAAAACCTGTTTTCGCTTTGTCATTATGGGGTATTGTGTGTAGATTGCTGAGGATGTTTTTTTAAATTCGATTTTAGAATAAGGCTGTAATGTAACAAAATGTGGAAAAAGTCAAGGGGTCTGAATACTTTCCGGAAGCACTGTAGGCACCATTGATTTGCATTGTATGTGTGCAACAAATACAAAAAAGCTAGCATTTGAAACATTGGGCATAGACTGCTTAAAGTGTAAGGAAACCAATCTCTAACATTCAGGGGAGGGGCTTACTTTTTTTGGTTTAATCACCTAATAGCACGAACCTAGTGGCCAGAAAATGGTAATATCAAGATGTAGGATGGGACATAAACCTTACAACTTCAATGATGAATTTGTCTGAATGAGGGAAAAAAACAAACAAAAAAAAATCACTGAAAATGCATTACACGGGATAAAGAAACAATATTCTGAGTCACAGCGCCATCCTACTTGTCAATAGAGAACTGATACTGTATACTCTGGATAAGAGCGTCTGCTAAATGACTTAAATGTAATGTAAATGTAGTTGTTGGGTTGGGATTGGAGTGGTGTGTGAGGGGTCCGTTGATAGCTTTTGAACATTTTTGGGGGAATCCTAATGCTTTATTTCTCAGAGATCCAATAATGTTGCAGGAATGCTCATCTTATCTGTTTCTAACTACAGAAACTATTTCAGAAGAATCTGAAATGGTGTGTGTCATGGCTTGCTGAAATGACAAGGAACGACCCAAAGATGAAATCACAGTACCGTTTCCAAGACTGCCACTTTGATATCCAGGGCATCAATTAAGCAAATGTTTCAGAGTAGGGCAAGTGAAGAGCAACATCTTCTCTCCATTTCAGGCGGGTTGGGAAATGGGAAATGGAAGAGCTGTAGAGGTCATGGCAGATTGGCCTTTAGTCAAGTGGATACCACACTGAACACTCAATGATGATGACGATTTATTCAGAGGTCTTGGGCTTCCACCAAAGCTTCCGGAAGAAACAAAGCTCTGAGGCATCTGGGAGAGAGAGAGAGAGTAAGAAGAACAGGCAGATTGAATCCTCATTCTAATGTGACCCCTGGTGCCAACCTGACAGGAACTGCAAGGGAGTCTTGTGTCAGGTTTGAGATGGTGACTCAGCTCTGTAGCAGAACAAAGAAGCAGTAGCAGTTCTTTGCCCATTTGAACTTCAATAATTCAGAGAGAGATTCCATCGCTACACAAAAATATCCAGTCACCCTACAGAGAACCCAAAAGTCACTTGTTCTGAAAGCAGAGCTAGACTACTGAGGTCCTAAATGAGATCCAAAACACAGGGACCCTGCAGTGCTGCAGTGAACACCAACAAACACACAAGAGGATGGATTCTCAGATCTTTCAGCTTGACCAGTCCATTCTAAAAATGTGGCCTGACAGCATTGGGAGGTCAGATAACCATCTGAAGGCTTGAATGAAGCAAGTTATGCATTCACAGCTGTTTGCACTTTCTTGTTTCTGCTAGAGAGTCTGGTTAAAGAGAGGAAAATAATTCAAACAAATAACACAGTGAAACACATTAAATATTTTCCCACCAGCTCCTCTCATTGGGTTTATGAGTCGTGATGATGGAAACGATTGAACCAGGACGGGAAACAATCTTTAGAGACAGGAAACGGACAGGTCACAGAGGCCATTACAGTAGTAAAGATCAATGACAATTAGCCTGTTCATAGATCACAATGTAGCAGCTCTGTGAGGAGGAACCAAGCCAGCAGAGCCCATTCAGCCCACATAATATAGAGTGATATAGACTGAACTATGTTGTGCTCTTCTGATATAAACATCATCATAGGACAGAAACCCAACAAAGAGGAGTTGATGAGAGCACTGCTGCACCTCATGATTTGCTCATTTGCGCTCAAAGTAAGATGCTTAAATCAAGTTTCCAGGAATGTTAACAGAACTCTTGAACAAACTGTATGATTCTATAATAATAATAATAATAACAATAGTACAGTACTCAAATAAATCCTCAGTCCCATTTTGATCAAGCCATGCACAGGGTTTTACAAGAAGCACATGGATAGTACCAAAAACAAGAGATTGATTAAGCATTTTTAATAGAGGTGAAGATTTGTGACCTGATTCAGGGATGTGGCAAGTCATGATTAAACAGGAGAGCCTTTTTGGCAGAAATGCCTTCTTGAACATGTGAACTTTCATGTGCCATAATAACAAACTTGTATGCCATCTGAAAATACGAATAACATTGCTAAAATTATGAGCCTTGTTGGTTAAGCCACAGAAAAAGTGAGCAACCTTCCCACTAGCCATGATTGGCTGAGATAATGAGTGG
This sequence comes from Oncorhynchus keta, assembly GCF_023373465.1. Lineage (NCBI taxonomy): Eukaryota > Metazoa > Chordata > Actinopteri > Salmoniformes > Salmonidae > Oncorhynchus > Oncorhynchus keta. The sequence goes on from NC_068450.1 coordinate 45,130,366, forward strand.
GTTGGACATGTAGAGAGGAGTTCGGATTGGTCTGCCATAGAAGCTCGCCAGTCTGTGTTGGTAATCCTGTCGAACGCAGCCTTTAAAAAAATGTATTGTGTAGTGGAGCTACATAAGTGTGGCTCGCCACTTTCTGGAGGATCAAGAAATTGGAATTGGAATCAGTGGAATTAGAGTATGATAGCTAAAGAGATGGAGAAAACACCTGTCTCCGGATTTCATCTTCAAACTAAGGGCAACCGTGGCATGGCATTCCTGACAAGGAGAAGCATCCATGCATGATGATGTAAGATAGCTAGCTGACGCTAGACTAACGTTACATTTCCAGATATTACACGTTTTCAAATTTTGACAGAAAGTGGTTTCATTTCAAGCTAAAGTTAGCTGGCTCCCTAACTGATTTTATTATTAATGTAAACTCAACCCATTCCGTACTAATGTGTGCAACCATGACATTCAAACGAGGCTGCAAAGAAAACTAATGGGACTGTAGTGACTGTGTTGACTGCTTTAGCACCGCCCTAAAACCCGATTCAAATTCGACACAAACCTTCAAATACGTATGTAATGACACATTATATAAACTCTTTATAGTGTTTTATTTACATTTTAGAGGCGATAAGGCGATAAATTGGACAGATCGAGTGAAAAAAAGCAGTTTCCCCACATGACATCTCTCCTTCTCACTATCACGCATTAATTTCGCTTCCCCACACGCCATTTAAAAAAAGACCAGACGGAGCTCATTGCCTCCTTGAATCATGCAGAAACGGGCAGTGTGGAGGTCTCGGCATGGATTTTGTTGGAAAGGGGAGAAATTGTGCTTTACAATGGTATTGACATTACAGTTGATCTAACATTGAACATGGTTGGTTAGCTCCCAGCACTGTGGCATTGCTGGCACTGTTTATTGTATAACTAGCTAACGTTGGCTGGCCTGCCGACTCATTGAATATGGCGGTTGTCAGTAAAGATTTGCAAAAAAGTGTAATGAAATTGTTGCCAGCAGAGCTGTTTCATGTTATTCAGAGGTAAACAAACCATCGGCCAGAGCGCCAAGTTTGCGCTTTGAGAGCGAAACGAGATGGGTGGGGCTAAAGCTTAGGGTGAGGGTGTGAATGATGCTGAATGGGTGTAGACGAAGAGCTCTTCACTAGATAGCAAAACATTCAAAGGCCATTTCCTCTCAAGTGAGTTTACAAGTTGATCAACTTTCAAAGCAGAATTACCTCCCCATTGTTCCTCAAATGCAGTGTATGAAATACGATTTTGTAGCTCTGTGTCTACTTCTATATCATGTAAAAAACACCATTTCAAATTTTGCTACATAAGACCGAATCCAGGTGATGAGTCACATTTATGGTTTATTACAGTGGACTGTATAACAAGAGCTGAAAGCCTTGAATTCAGAATGAAGTGGTCAAAAGATGGAAGTAAAATACCAGATGCTAGAAACTGTGAATATTTTGATCTCGGACAGTTTTTTTCTGTTTGAATCCAAACAGAGGATGGTCACCGGTGTCTGATGCTGATTATTGTCAGACGATCTCAAAAGGAAAGGGGTCGGGAAGGAAAAATATCTAAAGACAGATCTAGGCGGTGTTTACTGGTGAAAATAGACAAAGATACACGGAGACAGCTAGACGGCAAGCCAGACGCAAACACACACACTTTGAAGACATTTTTAAGCAATGCTGATTGTGAGTGTACTGTGGATTAAGATTATGACCTGCCAAACTACAAAGGCTAATGAAGTTGTGCAACAGAACAGAATTGCTGAGTTTGTGTAGGCATTATGATAAGACATTACAGAGAGGGGGAGAGGGGGTATATAAGGGGAAGACTCCTCTGAAAGACAGGCTTCTAAAATTCCTTAAAGTCCCTATGTAGCTCCACAATACTATTATAGATGTCCTGTGCTATTTATGTGTTTGACCATTGGGGAATGGTAATCCTGTCTGAATTACAACCCAACCCCACAACCACACTTTCCAGCTATATTTAACACAGATTTTGAAGAAGTAGGTAATATATTATATTTTATAACTATTCCACAATAGAATTGTAAGAAATCATATGATTATGACTGCACTGTGGTATTATTTGGTACTTTTTCATCATGGCCTACATGAGCAGTGCTGTAATACTCTAATCCAGGACTCAGCCATTAGCGACTAATTTGGACTCACCTTCTCGACCATTGGTGACTCGGACTCGCCTTTCCGTGACTTGTATTTTCACTTGGACTGGATAGGCTTCCATGATAAGCAGATAAGCAGAACATTAGCAGCACTGGGTGCACAGAGCAGCAATGTTTCTGTTCTCAAGCTAGTAGTGGGAAGGAAGCGCCACACCGGCACACAAAGCCTATCAGTTGGTGAACAGCGGTGAAAGAAGCGATGAGTGTGGGCAGACAGAAAGGCAGACTCCGTTATGGCTCCGCATCCAATCATAGGCTACACATCAGTCACCAGCCTACTATTTACTGTATCTGTAGCCGGGTTAAGAAACACAAACTAATTTCTGAAATTGAAAAATAAAACAACAGTCTAGCTATCAGTAGCGGTGTGGGGGTAAAATCACCGGAGAAGCCAATCTCCCTCCCCCCAAAAAGGCACATTACAACCTATGTGTTGTGAAAATGGCATTGTTTGCCCTATAACCTGTTAGTTCGTATGCCTTGACACCGTGATATATAGGCCTAAGGCTGAGACAATCAGAAAACGCAGTGGCAAAATAAACACATTTGTTTGATTACAAAACCGGAGAGCAACATCTGTCCGGTGAAGTCCACAAAACATATTGCATGTTACAAACAGTTAACATGACCTACATCATGGTCAAGCAAAGTAATGTTTCAGACATCTCCAGACTACTAAACTATTGATTTAGAACCATGGATACTTACCGCAAGTCCCTTTCTTGTTTTTTAGATAGGAAATTCAGATACTAGATTATCTCGAGAACTCACTTCTAATAATTTCTATGGGGAGGGGATGACATTCTTACCTGTAATTAAATATGCTTTCTAGCCCATTCCTTGCAAATTAATGCAGTGGGCAATTCATGTGACATTATAAACTGGGTGGTTTGAGCCCATGGGTGATTCTAAATGTATGCAAATTATTGCTGGACACCCATTATGGTACCTACCGTTGGATATGTAGTATTCACACACAAGCCATTGGCAAAGTTCATCAAATGGATGAAAACAAAGGATAAAAGGCATAGAGAATGCTCAATGCTGATCACCAAAATCCCCCATTATCATATTTAACTTTATTCACATCATTCCAACTCAATCAAGTCAAGATTATCCGCTTGGGTATTGCCATCAGTGAGCAGGCTTTCTGAATGAGGAGACACATGGGTAGGCCTAACAATGGAAACAGTCTGATTTTTGTTTTTTTAAATCAAATTCGGACCACTGAAATCCAATGTTTATATTTCTGCTTTTTATGCTACATTTTTACAAGTCTAATAAGGACAACAACATCACAAAATCCATATGGCATATGCCATTTTATTTAGTGTGAACAAAAAAATGTGAGCTATTTAAAAAGAACAGAATACCTTGCGTGCTAATGGGTTCGGATTTCTAAACTTTGAATATTATTAGTCATTAGTTATATAAGAGACATGAGGGGTGCCATAGTCTAGGGTCTACACCAGAAGTTAATGGTTATCTGTAGGAGGGACGTATATGGTACAGGCAATTAAGCTTGGAATGTACTGAGTGAAGGAAAGACGACCACATCTTGGCAGGCACTGATAAGGGTTGAGAGCTGTGGATTGGTGAGAAAGGGGGCAGAGGGCAGGTCACGTTAAAGGAGAAGGAACAGTTTATTAGAGTCACTTAGAGAGAAGGAAGAGATTCCACCCTAAATTGGGGTATATTTACTACCACTGGTGGAACCATGTCTTTGTCTGTTCAGCTGTTTGATCCATTGGGTTGAATAAACTTGGTTGAAGCTTTTACAGTGTCCATCAAGTTCTTACTCTGATATCCATAACCTAACAATTACTTCTTTTTTTAACTAGGCAAGTCAGTTAAGAACAAATTCTTATTTTCAATGACGGCCTAGGAACAGGTGGTTAACTGCCTTGTTCAGGGGCAGAACGACAGATTTTTACCTTGTCAGCTCGGGGCTTCGATCTTGCAACCTTTCGGGTTACAAGTCGATCGCTGAAACCACTAGGCTACCTGCCACCCCTTAACAATGCTATATGTCACAAGAGCTGTTCACTTCATGTTGATTTGAGAAAAAACATGTCAGCTGATTGTTGAAACAGGGTTCAAGTTCAATGTCTAATTTCACAGACAAACGCTTATTATATTAATAGGCAAACACTGGTACTGATACAAGGAACAAAAAGGGTAAATGTAAGATGCTAATAAACAAGAAGCAGGCCCAATTGATTATCTTTGAAACTATCCTCTTTGAACTGCCAGATCTGAATAAATGGATTGGGATGGATGGATTGCAAGTCGTTCATATGCTAATAATCCAAATATTCTGCTTAAAAATATTTTGCACAGTTACCCTCATCATTCATTATTCTTAGAGGAGGTCAGAACGAACTGCAATGGAACCAGATTTTATCCTCGGTTTGTGTAAAAAAATATCCTGGCGCATGAAGGCTACACCTACAGACATGAAGTGCACCGAATAAGATGCTTCCGAAATTAACACTGGAGTGATAGATATGCAGATGAAGATGTGCAAGTAGAAATGCTGGTGTGCAAAAGAGCAAAAAAAAGTAAATAAAAACAATATGGGGATGAGGTAGGCAGTTGGATGGGCTATTTAGAGGGGCTGTGTAAATCTTCAGCGATCGATAAGCTGCTCAGATAGCTGATGCTTAAAGTTAGTGAGGGAGATATGTCTCCAACTTCAGTGATTTTTGCCATTTGTTCCAGTCATTTGATTTGATTGAAGACTTGATTGAAACATAGGCCATTTGAAACCTAGGCTACACAGAGTTCTGAAGCAAAGGAAATTGAATATTGATAATGCTGTCGCTGAACAAAAGTGATGCAAAATGTTTGACGTAATAACAAAATAATATGAAAACAGTCTTGTTGACTTTGGTTAACAAGGGCTGAATAGATTAAAGACCTTCAAGCCTATGAAGTTTTGCCATTATCTTCTTGACTACTCAGTGGCCTGGTTTGTTTGAGATAACTCACTTTGAGGGTAAACTCAGTTGACAAAAGTCTGCCTTTGGCCCTTCAGGCTGCCTCAAGAAAAGAAAGGAACAGTGGCAGTTGGAATCAAGCTCTTGTTGTTTTTAGCAAGTGGCACTGAGGTAAAAACTAAAGATAATTAATAGTGACAAAAACACTGCTAAATAAGGAGATGGCACGAAGGGCTGTCAGGTCTGCACAGACTTTACCTCATAGAGTTATATTCTCCAAAGCCTGCTTACCCCCTTGATGAGCCTGTAACGGCTGTCGTGGGAAGAAGGAGAGGACCAAAGCGCAGCGTGGTAAGTGTTCATCTTATTTAATGAAAACTGAACACTGAATAACAAAACAACAAAGAAACAACCGGAACAGTTCTGTCTGGTGCAGACACACAAAGACTGAAAACACCCACCCACAAAACACAATGGAAAACAGGCTACCTGAATATGGTTCTCAATCAGGGACAATGATTGACAGCTGCCTCTGATTGAGAACCATACCAGGCCAAACACAGACAGAGCCACTCACATCAAGCCAGTGCAAGAGGCATCAAGGCCATGTTCTCTGACCAGCGACAAAACACATTTAAAGTGATATAGAGGCTAAAGTCTGGATGAATAAGACCGATGATTGCAGCAGAGCTGTTGCCAAGGCTATGCTTTCAATAGGGTGGAGGAAAACTGGCAAACTGTCTGATTCAGATGTTTGAAGCTCTGAAGATCCCCAGGACCGAACAGCAGCAGTGCCCCGGGGAGCCCATTACCCAGAAGTCACATCAGCCAATCACTGTGTCAGGTCTTAAATATCAGCCAATCAATGAGGCTTTGCTCTCTACTCATTAAGACTCCAGTGCAGTTGGCTGACACAAGAGAACCAAACATGTAGTTTAGCCCAGGGCAAGATAGGGAGGGAAAGCACAATAGGCTAATGCATCTTAAATGGATCCTCCCCCAGGTAAAGATCAGAATTGTCATGCTATTGCCTCTCTTCCATAGACACACATTTGAACACTCCACTATACTTTTTTTGTGCTTGTCACTGCATTTCTCATACACTTTCTGTGAGAGGTGTGAACCTCTTCTCTCTGCTCTGTTGTGGGCTAATGGCCTGGCTCTGTGCCTGAGAATGCCTGCTATTCAAAGGCCGTGTCATGTTTTGGCCCAACGGGGTATTTGAACAGCAGGCTGCCCAGAGGAGCAGTACTGCCCTGTAACGTCACTCACATCTCCACACTGGTCTTTATACCTACAGGCTACATGTCCGCCTGATAAAATCGCTGCCAATCCACATTTGTCCATGTCAGGTGTCAAAACCACTACTTTAATTTGTGGCAGTCAGATTTCTCAGTGTGTCTGTACCATTAATATATAGGCTAGAGATCTCTATGGCTCTTGTTAAGACTAGAGTAACTCTGAGTACTATTCCCATGAGGCCTACTGTATGAATGTTGTAATTTCATACATGTTCAATGTTCAACCATGGCTGAGGGATTTAATCCAGGAATAAGTACTGTTATGAAACAGTGAGGATGAGTGAGGTGGAGAATAAGTTTGTATGATTAGCAAGATTGTTTGACCCTCTTTATGGACTATGACAGTTTTGCAAGGAGTATCAAATCCTCCTAGAGTGTCCAATTCGGGCGTGGCTTTGTTTTCTGCCGACTCTGAATGTTTTTTCCATTAAACTACTAAATCTCTCCAATCAGATGTCTCTGTTCCTCCCAGAGTGCACCAAACAGCACCAAACATCTGTCTGCGCCGTCCGTCTCCAGTCAGAAGACTCTTCCTCTGCCCCCCCCCCCAAATCTGGTCCAGCAAAGATAGTAGAGTATGTGAGGTAATCGCAGACACACACCTGCAGGCTCCACACATTATTAGGAAGATTTACTGGAGGTACCAAAATCAAGTATATCACTCAGTTTTACAGGAGTCCATATCTTGAAGCCTATCTTTAGTGTGCAAATGATGCAGAGGACACACTAGTAAATAGGCCTTTTATTTTAGTAGTACTTTTAGTTGAGTTCTCATGTCCCCTGGTTAAACTAATGCGCTGGACACAAAGGAAAAACAAAATAGCTAATAGTGAATTATAAGTGAAATAATCTGTCTGTAAACAATTGTTGGAAAAATTACTTGTGTCATGCACAAAATAGATGTCCTAACCGACTTGCCAAAACTATAGTAAGAAATTTGTGGTTGGTTGAAAAACAAGTTTTAATGACTCCAACCTAAGTGTATGTAAACTTCCGACTTCAACTGTATCTGAAATCTGAAAACATTAACTTATTAGACACAAAGCTCTTCGAAAGAATTTAGAAAGAGCTCTTAGAAAAAGCCATTTCTCTGATTACGGTGTATTGGTAAGTTTAACACTAGACACGATGAGGCACTCTGTCATTTTGACTGCATAGTTGTATATAATTATTCTAAATTGAAATATCGCCACTATTTTTATAAAGTTATGCCCCTCTCAGTCCTTGGCTTTAACGAAATAAGCCTAAACACACATATGTTGTTAGAATTTAACAGAATGTGTTATAAGCAGTTTTAAGAGGACATATCTAAAAGCTCTGACGAAGGCCTTGAGGCTGACACGTAAAGTTTATTAAAGAGCAGTGATTCTATCAAGAGCAGGGGGACATGTCATACAGGCAACTTTACATCTTAGATGTTAAGAGAAGTGCCAGCACTGTATAAAGACCTCAAGGAATCATTTTAAAACACAAGGGTCTGGGGACTCCTTTAATGATAAGAGGAGAGGACCCTGCAGGGCTGTGTTTCTCAGAGAGTCAGAGGCAATTTCAAACAACGGCACCAAAGCCAAGACTATAATGGCCCTGAATGCTGAAGGGCTGCCTGGTGGCGCTGCTGCTTCCATGCAAACAGAATGGGCTCCGCTAAAGGTTCCCAGAATATTTCGTTAGGTTGTGGGGGTGTGGTATGGGAACAGGGGGTTGCCTGTTGGTTCTGCTGGCTGGGCTGAACAGAGCTTAACTGCATCGCTCTGTGGTAGTCCTGGAGCCTGGCCCAGTCCGGTCAGTCTCACTGCTGTTGCGGGCCAGCGCACATGCTAACACACTAAAAATAACACACCAGGAGAGGAGGAACAAATTTCACCCAGCATATGGAGGCTCAAATTAAGCAGGCCGCTGCTTGTGCCCTCTGTACCGGCAGAGAACAATGAATCCTTACGGTTCTCTGCCTCACTGATTACTGTCTGGTACGAGTGGGGGCAGGATGGAGTCTTCAGACTGGAGACGGGCGGCGCAGACAGATGTTTGGTGCTGTTTGGTGCACTCTGGGGGGAACAGAGACATCTGATTGGAGAGATTTAGTAGTCTAATGGAAAAAACCTCTCCCTCAATGTGAGCAAGACAAAGGAGCTGATCATGGACTACAGGAAAAGGCGGGCCAAACAGGCCGCCAAGAACATCGACAGGGCTGTAGTGGAGCGGGTCGAGAGTTTCAAGTTCCTTGGTGTCACATCACATCATAGTCCAAACATACCAAAATAGTCGTGAAGAGGGCAGGACAAAACTTTTTCCCCCTCAGGAGACCGAAAAGATTTGGCATGGGTCCCCAGATCCTCAGAAGGTTCTATAGCTGCACCATTGAGAGCATCCTGACCGGTTGCATCACTGCCTGGTATGTCAACTGTTCGGCATCTGACCATAAGGCGCTACAGAGGGTAGTGCGAACGACCCAGTACATCACTGGGGCCAAGCTTCCTGCCATCCAGGACCTATACAATTGGCGATGTCAGAGGAAAGCTACCATGGGGTATGTGTCAACAGAAACCTTGGGAAAATCCTCTGCATGATCATTAACAGCAGACTAGTACATTTACTCAGTGAAAACAATGTACTGAGCAAATGTCAAATTGGCTTTTTACCAAATTATCGTACGACAGACCACGTATTCACCCTGCACACCCTAATTGACAAACAAACAAACCAAAACAAAGGCAAAATCTTCTCATGCATTGTTGATTTCAAAAAGAGCCCTAGGACAGCAACACAATTAGACCCAATCAAATTATGAGAAAACAAAAAGATAATTACTTGACACATTGGAAAGAATTAACAAAAAAACTGAGCAAACTAGAATGCTATTTGGCACTAAACAGAGAGTACACCGTGGCAGAATACCTGACCACTGTGACTGACCCAAACTTATGGAAAGCTTTGACGATGTACAGACTCAGTGAGCATAGCCTTGCTATTGAGAAAGGCCGCTGAAGGCAGACCTGGCTCTCAAGAGAAGACAGGCTATGTGCACACTGCCCACAAAATGAGGTGGAAACTGAGCTGCACTTCCTAATCTCCTACCCAATGTATGACCATATTGGAGACACATATTGCCCTCAGATTACACAGATCCACAAGGAATTAGAAAACAAATACGATATCTACTGGGTGAAATACCAGTGTGCCAACACAGCAGCAAGATTTGTGACCTGTTGCCACAAGAAAAGGTCAACCAGTGAAGAACAAACACATTGTAAATATAACCCAATATAACCTATTTATTTTCCCTTTTGTACTTTAACCATTTGTACATTGTTACAAAACTGTATATATACATAATATGACATTTGTAATGTCTTTATTCTTTTGGAACTTCTGTGAGTGTAATGGTTACTGTTATTTTACTTACTTTGTATATTATCTACTTCACTTGCTTTGTCAATGTTAACATTGTACACTGCTGCTACTCACTGTTTATTATCTATGTATAGTCACTTCACCCTCACCTACATGTACAAATTACCTCAACTAACCCGTACCCCTGCACACTGACTCGGTACCAGTGCTCCCTGTATATAGCCTCGCTATTTTTATTCTTATTGTGTTACTTCTTATTGTCTACACTTGTTGACAAATACAGTTTAATTTGATGTTGCTCTTACCAGAGAGAGGGAGGAGTTATGTACAACTGAAAAGAAAAAGCTATGTTTTTTGGCTTTTCACCCTGTCCCCGCACTATTCTCCAGTGACCTGTTCATGACCCTGGAAGATTTGTTTCTATTTGGTGGGAATCACAAAGCATACTGTTATAAAAAGAGGACAGACACAGCATCGGTGGTTATAGAGAGAGAGACATGAGATGCACACAAAGTGGAAAAGAGAGAAGGTAAGGAAAGAGAGAATGGAGAAAATACAGAGTTCACAAAGGAGAGTGGTGCATGCTAGTGTTGTCTGTTTCCAGGAAAAGAAGAGAAGAGGAGGGGCAGAGGTCAAGAGAGCTGATTCTCTCCCACTGAGCTGCCTCAGACACTCTGACCTATTAATTCAGTCCATAAGGAAGCAGGGTGTAACAGATAACTAGAACAGCAGGGTCCTGTCCTTTCCATCTCTTTGTTACAAGCTTGCAATACATGTCTGTACTTCTTGTCACTGTCATGAATGACTTTCAGCTCAAATGAAGTGACGAGGTGATCCAAAATGAACTAGCGTTTGAAGTGGGCCTACAACCTAGAGAATCTGACAGAAATACAATTCAGGAACTACTGAAAATGACTGTGTCTCCTAATTCCAGATGAGCCAAACACTTCTAATAGGAAGACTTAGTTTACTGAGGTCATGTGCAGTCATTATTGACAGCTGAAGAGTAGAGATTGATACGTTGGGTTGGGTTCCAGTGAGGTTCATTCATAACCAGCAGCGTTTCCTCTCTACCAGCACTTCTGAGGACCCTTGCTACCTCAAAATGCCCCTGACAGCCTTCCCACTCGGCCATGAAATACGGCCCAAAAAGCCATGGGCCACTATAAACCAGGAGCCGTCAGCTGATTTGTGGATCCAATTACTTTATGGCTGTGTTCAGTGCAATGCTGTTAAGTCAGCTGTTGTGAGCATCTGTCCCACAAACTTTCACCTCCACAGAGAACAGCAGGATCCAGGACGTTCCTATTACAACCCCTCTGTACAGTACAGCACCCCAGGGGAGGACCATTACACCCATAACAACTACCAACAGCCCATCAACACAGAGAGAGAAGCTCTTCACATCGAAAACTACAGGACAGATGGAGTGACGCTGAGGGACCTTTTAGAGCCTGTGTGGAGGGCTAACTGACAGAAGAGCACGTGCTGAAGTGTTCTGAACTTCAGCACGTTCTGCTCTATGCAGTCTGAGGTAGGGCTGGCATGAAAATAAAATATCTGACTAAAGAAGGGACGGCCTGGTACTTGTGTGGTTGAGACATTTTCTGCAATAACATGGACTCTTAACAATGTGAAACTGTTTCCCCATTGCTGGAACAAGTAAGCTGTTGTAGCAAACAAATAGAATGGGCTTGGAATCTCTAACCCTGGCAATTTGACTGGTAGACTCATGGTTACACTCGCAATGGCTGCTTGATATTGTGATGCAATAATTTCCATGGTAATGTACACCACCTGGTGTGGCTCATGCAATGGAATACATTTTTTGTAATGTCAGTGGAGTGTGCAAAGCTGTCATCAAGGCAAAGGGTGGCTACTTTGAATAATCAAAAATATTAACTAAATAGTAAAAATAAAGAAAAACCCTTGAATGAGTAGGTGTGTCCAGAATTTTGACTGGTACTGTACGCGTAGACTACCTCCACAATTTTCCACTCTCCAAGCTCTTCTTGCAGGCTCTATTTGCAGGCTCTATTTCCATACGTGGGAAAATTGCAAACCAATATTTAATTCAATATTTTTGCATTTGTATTCAGATATTGAATAACTGAATTCATACATTTTGTAACGTTGTGCGCTGAGAGTCGGGAAGCAAGTTCAGGGAGTGTTTTTTAATAAATAAACATAACATAATACTGCCGGTTTGGGTTCCGTGTAACGATGCTGACAGGTATGCACCATAACAAGCAGCCTGGTGACCTAGAGGCCGGAGAGGGAGCACACATGACAGTACCCCCTCCCAGACACACGGCTCCAGCCACAGGACGCTGACCAGGATGACGATCCCGGGGATCAGGAGTGGACTGGTCCCCTCTGCTAAGGCGCCTGGAACCTGTTGATCCAGCTGAGGCGCGGGTGCATGGCGACCTAGAGCACCGGAGAGAGTGCATATGTGACAGTACCCCCTCCCCGGTGCGTTCGGCCCCAGCCGCAGGACGCCAACCACAGGGACGATCCCGGGGATCAGGAGTGGACCGGTCGTCTCCGCTGAGGCGCTTAAACCTAATGAACCAGCTGAGGAGTGAGAGCCTGATGAGCCAGCTGAGACCTCCCCGGTTGCCTCGGTCGAGGTTTGGGAACCCGTTGAGCCAGCTGAAGCAGGGGAACCCGTTGAACCCGCCAAGGCATGGGACAAACCCGCTCAGGCCTCCCAGGTAGCTCCGGTTCTGGGGCGGCAGGGTAGCCTAGTGGTTAGAGCGTTGGACTAGTAACTGAAAGGTTGCAAGTTCGAATCCCCGAGCTGACAAGGTACAAATCTGTCGTTCTGCACTTGAACAGGCAGTTAACCCACTGTTCCTAGGCCATCATTGAAAATAAGAATTTGTTTTTAACTGACTTGCCGAGTAAAATAAAGAAAAAATTAAAAACCTGGACCTGACATCACCTCCAAAACAAAAACAACAAAAAAAAACACTCTCTGATGCTTCCCTTGGTGAGGCGTCATTCTGTAATGTTGTGCGCTGAGAGTCGGGAAGCAAGTTCAGGGAGTGAGTGTTTTAATAAATAAACGTAACATAATACAAAACACAAATGACTCACAGACAAGACACAGAAAGAATGGCGCCTGGGGAAGGAACCAAAGGGAGTGACATATGGCAGGTAATCAAAGAGGTGAGGGAGTCAGTGTGACTGTCATAATGCGCTGATGCGCGTAACAATGGTGACAAGTGTGCGCCATAAAGAGCAGCCTGGTGACCTAGAGGCCGGAGAGGGAGCACACGTAACAATTTTACGCATTTTAATTTAATGATTTGAAACTGAATTGAATGAATTTGTTTTCATATAAAATCTCAATTTAATTGAATATTCAAATTCAATATTTATATATTCAGTTTCAATATGGTCGTTTTTGGAATTCATTGTATCTGTATCATGTTTACAAACTATAGTTTCAAGTTGACCAAAGTTTCATATATTCAACTTCTCAGATGCACTCTATGTTAAACAGGTTTCTGGCAGTTTCTGAAGCCAATGTGGCATGTTGAATCGTTTGGGCTAGAAGCTATTATGACCCCATTCCTGTGAAAGACTCTGGAACATGCTCATGCCTTCTGTTCACCTCTATGATGTTTACATGTCACGCAGAAGTGTGACAAAAACAGCATTTTGGCCCACATAACAATATAGTTGAATAGCCCATCACACTCATTCTAAGGATAGCTTTTCCACTCCCTATTTAACCTTGCTGTTGTAACTTACTGGATTCGAACCAGGGCCTGGTTTCCCAAAAGCACCTTAAGGCCAAGTTCTTCGTTAGAATCTTCATAGGAGCATCGTTAAATCTCAGAGCTGTTTCCCAAAACCACTGTTATTAACAATGCACCTGAAAATGTGCGCAATGCCACGCCTGCCCCAGACCACTCGTATTTAGATATTGAGTGCGTTGTTAGGTGCTTTTTTGCCCTCCCTTTATACACTGGAGATCTCCGCTAAACATAGAAACAAGTTCAATTGATGAATTAATATATATTAATTAAAAAAATTCAAAAATATTACATAAAAATTCAATATCTAAATACAAATGCAAAAATGTTGTTTTTCAAATAGTTTGTTGGCACTGAAATCACTCCATAGATGTTGCATAACAGCAACAAAGTCCTTATTTTCTAAAGTGTCTGAAGTCTGTGGGGAGTGATTTGAAGGCAGAGCTTTCGTACTTCTGATATCTGACAAAAGCACAAATGAAGCAGTGCTCTGTAATATGATTTCAATGGGTTTTGCTCCAGCCATCATTCAACCTCCACCTCCAATCCTTCAACCTCCTCATTGCCTGTGGTACTAAAAGCCTTGGTACTAAACCCTCAGGATGCAGGTAGCTAGCTCTAAGTGGGTGCAGATCCAAACACTGTGGACATCTGTGTCATACTATTTGACTAGCCCTGACAACAGATGGTAGCCTAACAGATACAATACAGAACACAACGAATAGGCTCTCTAAAGACATATCACATATTTTAAAAGAGTACTGGGACCACAACTACTAGAGAGGTTGAACTAATGATGGCATAACAAAGAGCTGTGCTGAGAGACTTGGATACAAGGTAAACTAATGATGACAGCAATGACAACTGTCCAACAAGGTAAAGAAATGTTGACATGCAATGACAACTGTCCTGAGAGAGTTGTATACAAGGTAAAGAAATGTTGACATCGCAATGACAACTGTGCTGAGAGAGTTGTATACAAGGTAAAGAAATGTTGACATCGCAATGACAACTGTCCTGAGAGAGTTGTATACAAGTAAAGAAATGTTGACATCGCAATGACAACAAATGAACAAAATTTGACATATACAAGGTAAAGAAATGTTGACATCGCAATGACAATGACAACTGTCCTGAGAGAGTTGTATAGAAGGTAAACAAATGTTGACATAGCAATGACAACTGTCTGAGAGAGTTGTATACACTTGACATAGCAATGACAACTGTGCTGAGAGAGTTGAATTCAAGATAAACACATGTTGGCAATGACAACTGTCCTGAGAGAGTTGTATACAAGGTAAAGAAATGTTGACATAGCAATGACAACTGTGCTGAGAGACTTGTATACAAGGTAAACAAATGATGACATAGCAGTGACAACTGTGCTGAGAGAGTTGAATTCAAGATAAACACATGTTGACATCGCAATGACAACTGTGCTGAGAGAGTATACAAGGTAAACAAATGATGACATAGCAATGACAACTGTGCTGAGAGACTTGTATACAAGGACAAGGTAAAGAAATGTTGACATAGCAATAAACAAACTGTGCTGAGAGACTTGTATACAAGGTAAACAAATGATGACATCGCAATGACAAGCAATGACAACTGTGCTGAGAGACTGTGCTGAGAGACTTGTATACTAAACAAATGAATGAGAGAAACAAATGATGACATAGCAATGTCAACTGTGCTGAGAGACTTGTATACAAGGTAAACAAATGATGACATAGCAATGACAACTGTGCTGAGAGACTTGTATACAAGGTAAACAAATGTTGACATAGCAATGACAACTGTGCTGAGAGAGTTGTATACAAGGTAAAGAAATGTTGACATCGCAATGACAACTGTGCTGAGAGAGTTGTATACAAGGTAAACAAATGTTGACATAGCAATGACAACTGTGCTGAGAGACTTGTATACAAGGTAAACAAATGATGACATAGCAATGTCAACTGTGCTGAGAGACTTGTATAAACAAATGATGACATCGCAATGACAACTGTGCTGAGAGAGTTGTATACAAGGTAAACAAATGATGACATAGCAATGACAACTATGCTGAGAGAGTTGTATACAAGGTGAACACATGTTGACATCACAATGACAACTGTGCTGAGAGACTTGTATACAAGGTAAACAAATGATGACATAGCAATGTCAACTGTGCTGAGAGACTTGTATACAAGGTAAACAAATGATGACATAGCAATGTCAACTGTGCTGAGAGACTTGTATACAAGGTAAACAAATGTTGACATAGCAATGACAACTGTCCTGAGAGAGTTGTATACAAGGTAAAGAAATGTTGACATCGCAATGACAACTGTGCTGAGAGACTGTATGTTGACATAGCAATGACAACTGTCCTGAGAGACTTGTATACAAGGTAAACAAATGATGACATAGCAATGTCAACTGTGCTGAGAGACTTGTATACAAGGTAAACAAATGTTGACATAGCAATGACAACTGTCCTGAGAGAGTTGTATACAAGGTAAAGAAATGTTGACATCGCAATGACAACTGTGCTGAGAGAGTTGAATTCAAGATAAAGAAATGTTGACATCGCAATGACAACTGTGCTGAGAGAGTTGTATACAAGGTAAACAAATGTTGACATAGCAATGTGAACTGTGTTGTATACAAGGTAAACAAATGATGACATAGCAATGTGAACTGTGTTGAGAGACTTGTATACAAGGTAAACAAATGATGACATAGCAATGTGAACTGTGCTGAGAGACTTGTATACAAGGTAAACCAATGATGACATTAGCAATGACAACTGAGCCGAGAGAGTTGTGTACAAGGTGAACAAAATGCAAAGCCCTAGTCTACACAAGACCTAAACATTCAATCTATGTGGAGAGATTGAACCACTAACGATGATAAACATGAGAACTTCACTGGCAGTTTTATTTATCCATTGCTTTTTTTCACTCTTCCCTTCAAATCAGGGACTGATTTAGACCTGGCACATCAGGTGGGTGCCATTAATGATCAAGTAGAAACGAAAACCAGCAGGCTGCGGACCTCGTAGGGTAACATTACATTTACATTTAAGTCATTTAGCAGACGCTCTTATCCAGAGCGACTTACAAATTGGTGCATTCACCTTATGACATCCAGTAGAACAGTCACTTTACAATAGTGCATCTAAATCTTAAAGGGGGGGAGGGGTGAGAAGGATTACTTATCCTATCCTAGGTATTCCTTAAAGAGGTGGGGTTTCAGGTGTCTCCGGAAGGTGGTGATTGACTCCGCTGTCCGGGTAAGAGTTGAATACCCCTGGTATAGTAAGTATTGTGCAGAACAGATAACATCTGAACCACATACATAGAGAGAGATCAACGATGGCATTTTAGAACTGAATTAATGGGCTGTCCCTAATCTTAACTGTATAATATCTATGTATTGCGCAACTGATTATTAATGGTAAGAGACAAGATCAGACTCTGGTTCTGAACTAAGGAGTTGTGTTCAGTTCAACTCTTCCGTCAGCAATAGACCAGGGTAGTTTGTAAGTTGACCTCAACTTGATTCCACTGGTCTAAAAGAGATATGGGCAACAAAAAAAACTACATCGGGCATCTAAATGAAAGCCACAGTGCCTTAATTTTGTTGCGTTACAGCCTGATTTCAAAATGTATTCTTTCCCCTCATCCACCTACACAAAATATCCCATTATATCCCACAAGTGAATATCCCAATATCCCACAAGTGAAAACATGTTTTTAGAAATTGTAGCAAACGTATTGAAAATGAAATACAAAAATATCTAATTGACATGAGTATTTAAACCCCTGAGTCAATACATGTTAGAATCACTTTTGACAGCGATTACAGCTGAGAGTCGTTCTGGGTATGTCTGTAAGAGTTTTGCACACCTGGATTGTACAGTATTTGGATATTTCTTTTATTTTTTTATTCTTCAAGCTCTGTCAAGTTGGTTGTTGATCATTGCTACACAGCCCTTTTCAAGTCTTGCCATAGCTTTCCAAGCCAATTTAAATCAAAACAGTAACTAGGCCACTCAGGAACGTTCAATGTCGTCTTGGTAAGCAACTCTTTGGTCTTGTGCTTAAGTTTTGCTGAAAGGTGAATTTGTCTGCCAGTGTCTGTTGGAAAGCAGACAGAACCAGGTTTTTTTCTGGGATTTTGCAGATGACAGGCATACCCACATCATTATGCAGCCACGTCCATGCTCGAAGAGTGGTACTCAGTGATTTGACCCAAACATAACGCTTTGTATTCAGGCCATAAAGTTAATTTCTTTGCCACATTTTTAGCAGTTTTACTTTAGTGCCTTATTGCAAACAGGATCCATGTTTTGTAATTACTTTGTAAACATTTTTTTAAACATAATTCCACTTTGACATTATGGGGCATTGTGTGTAGTCCAGTGACACAATATCCAATTGAATCCATTTTAAATTCAGGCTGTAACACAACAACATGTGGAAAAAGTGAATACTTTCTGAAGGCACTGTATCCCTCATCTCTTGAAATCTTACACCTGTGTTGTATCACTTCCCCATAAATGCCGCTGACCTCTCATTCTTCCATGAGAGAATAAAGTAGCTGAACAAAATGTTGGTCTGTAAAATGTGCTGAATCTGGCGGCCCAGTTATCAAACAAAAGAAGTCTGACTTTGGTTCATTAACTAAGCAGGGTGCAGTATACAGGCAGATACAGGCCTTCCTTTGAGTTCCTGTTGCCTTTAAGGCCTGCATACCGTCTCTAAATGATTTGCTGGATTTGGACTCTTTCAGGGTTCATTAAAGCCTCTTCACAGTGTGAGTCTGTAGTGGTGTGTATTTATGCCCAACATTTTGAAAAACCCTAATCAGATGCACAGCAAATACATTCTGAAGCAAACTGAAAGCTACTGGGAACCGGCGATCTGTGGTTCACTCTACTCTGAACATTCACTGAGCAGTGAGGTAAACAGAACTCTTGATGTAAATGTGTTCCAAGTCTTGTGGACTTTAGCTCATCTTGATTGAAATGATTTCCCAGAGGAAAAAAAAGATGAACATTCCTTCAATGAGAGAGATATGTCCTTCATTCAATGCCACAGTGTCCCTGTAGACTGAACATATACTGAGAGCTTCTTTGCTTCTATTCTATTAATAATGCATTATAGTTTATGATGCATCCATCTTTTCCAGAGCCATTTTGTTTTTCATTACGTTCCTTTTTTTCCTGAGAGATTTTTCTCTCTTCTAAACCAGGGGCCATAGAGATCTAGGATCTCCATCTTGATTACTGTAGAATGATGGCTGCTTTCCAGACAAGCAATCTCTATGGACAACTCAGCTCTCTGGGCATAATCACTGAACCACACCCTCAGCTTCCTGCTCTTTCTGCCTCTCCAGGAACATGTTCAACTTGTCAATGTGATGAGACAAGTGGTGCTCAAGAGGGTTACATCTGTGCTACGCCCCACAATATATTACCCACTACTAAAAATATATGAAATATGGTATTTATTCATTCCTATAAAACAGACGGATAAAAAACTCATGCAAAATGCAACATGCAAAAATGTGACTTGGTTCCAAAAACACATTGGTAAAAAATATATACAGTTGAAGTCGGACGTTTACATACACCTTAGCCAAATTAACTTGGGTCAAACATTTCGGGTAGCCTTCCAAAAGCTTCCCACAGTAAGTTGGGTGAATTTTGGCCCATTCCTCCTGACAGAGATGCTGTAACTGAGTCAGGTTTGTAGACCTCCTTGCTCGCACAAGCTTTCTCAGTTCTGCCCACAAATATTCTATGCGATTGAGGTCAGGGCTTTGTGATGGCCACTCCAATACCTTGACTTTGTTGTCCTTAAGTAATTTTGCCAAAATTTTGGAAGTGTGCATGGGGTCATTTGCGACCAAGATTTAACTTCCTGACTGACATATTGAGATGTTGCTTCAATATATCCACATAATTTTCCTACCTCATGATGCCATCTATTTTGTGAAGTGCACCAGTCCCTCCTGCAGCAAAGCACCCCCACAACATGATGCTGCCACTCCCGTAGTTCACGGTTGGGATGGTGTTCTTCGGCTTGCAAGCCTCCCCTTTTTCCTCCAAACATAACGATGGTCATTATGGCCAAACAGTTCTATTTTTGTTTCATCAGTCCTGAGGACATTTCTCCAAAAAGTACGATCTTATCCCCATGTACAGTTGCAAACCACAGTATGGCTTTTTTTATGGCGGTTTTGGAGCAGTGGCTTCTTCCTTGCTGAGCGGTTACGACGATATAGGACTTGTTTTACTGTGGATATTGTAAGTCGCTCTGGATAAGAGCGTCTGCTAAATGACTTAAATGTAAATGTAAATATAGATACTTTTGTACGTGTTTCCTCAAGCATCTTCACAAGGTCCTTTGCTGTTGTTCTGGGATTGATTTTCTCTTTCTTTTTCATTTTCTCTTTCTCTCTCTTTTTTTCTACAGTTTTATATCTTTATGTTTGAAGCCTGAAATGTGGCAAAAGGTCGCAAAGTTCAAGGGGGCCGAATACTTTTGCAAGGCACTGTATATGTAAACTACTGACTTCAACCGTATATATATATATATATATATATGTTTTTATTACTGTGCTTAGCCAGCAGATATATTTGGGTTTCTTCTTAGAGTCAGCGCCAGACACAGGCCCACTCAGAGATGTAGTGTCCTGCACGCCTCTGGAGATCCATCATGGCATGTGCTGTGCTCCTTCCAATTGTTTTTCCTGGCAGTGTTGGGAAGGGAAGAAATGCCAGATCAACAACAAAAACTCTAGTTCACTTTATCTCTGGAGAGACCACTGTGCAGAGAAGGTGATAAACAAGATCACTGCTACTGGTTCACCCAGAGAGTTCACTCCTCCTCCATCCAGAGTGTTGCAGGGAAGCTGTACAGGGGCTGCTACAAGACCCTTACTGGAGCACACTACCGTTAACAGTAGGCTTTGATGGGAGTACAATTACTAAAACAGTATCGTGAACACTCATGTTTTGTTGGGTTCCTTATGTATCATGTTGGTGTCACTGGAACACAGAGCAGATCCATCTTTCTGTGGCTGAGCCTGTCACACCTCCCTCTAGAGGGTTAAAATATCAGGCAGAGGAAAACGCTGTGACTGATGTGGAAGAGTGAAAGCCCCTTCCTGTCAATCTGAGAGTGAAAGTAGAACAGTTCCATTACATCAGAGAAGATTGAACTCCCTGGTTTTAAAGTCCAGCTTCCTCTATCCTCCTCTCCTCAGTGAGACCATCAAGGTTATACACTTTCAGAGCATGAATCCTGCCTTATTCAATGTTTTTACATTGAGATCTAGGAATAAGTCGTTCTAACCCTCCAACCGTTTCCTACAGAGACCTGAGCACAAATCCTGCATGGCTCCTTATCTTCAAAGTGCTTGAGAACAAAGGCCTCCCTCAAATCAGGTGGTTTGAGCTCCACAGAGCCCTGGAGTTGATCCTGACGCCCCCAGGCAGCCAAGCTGCTCTCGGGGCTCTGACTGCCACACCTTCCTACACACACAGAACCAAGTGCAGTCACACAAAAACCCAGTTATCTCCTGAATCACTCATCTGGAATAGCCTGGCCATACGGTGGAACAATCAGGCCGACCCAAATTGGTTTTCTACCCGACACAGACATTGGAACAAAGGAAGTAAAACAACAACTATTACAGCAACTGAGATTAAATCAAGAGTGGTGAGACATTGACAGAATCTTAATTACGTTATTACAACAAACTCCATTACAACAAAACATTGGCTCAACAGATGGGAAGGGTTCAATGGGGTGATATCGCCACAATACTATACGGTCTGGCGCCTGTCAAGTGAGACAAGAACTTGAAAAGCAAATGTGTTACTGAACCCACCACACATAACTCCCATTGGGTACTTTCAAACTGCTGTGTGATGGATTGTGATGCTATTTGAAAACTGCAGAAGTCAGACACTGGAACATGCTGTCATACACATCAATCCAGAGAATCTCAAACACGCTCCAGTTGATGTTGTATGCACAAGTACAGTGAAATGCCTTTCTTGCAAACTCAAAACCCAACAATGCAACAATAAATAACAGTCTATTACTAGAAAAAAATAGCAATAAGAATACGAAATATGACATACACAGTAAGGTAAGTAATTATGCATACAATATAGAGGAAATATTTGAAAACTCAGTTCCAATACCATATTTACATGTGCAGAGATATAGGTACAGTGAGGGGGAAAAGTATTTGATCCCCTGCTGATGTTGTACATTTGCTCACTGACGAAGAAATGATCAGTCTATAATTTTAATGGTAGGATTATTTGAACAGTGAGAGACGGAATAACAACAAAAAAATCCAGAAAAACGCATGTCAAAATTCGTATAAATTGATTTGCATTTTAATGGGGGAAATAAGTATTTGATCCCTCTGCAAAACCCTTATTGGCAATCACAGAAGTCAGATGTTTATTGTAGTTGGGCACCAGATTTGCACACATCTCAGGAGGGATTTTGTCCCACTCCTCTTCTCTAAGTCATTAAGGTTTCGAGGCTGACGTTTGGCAACTCGTCCCTTCAGCTCCCTCCACAGATTTTCTATGCGATTAAGGTTTGGAGACTGGCTACTCCACTCCAGGACCTTAAAGTGCTTCTTCTTGAGCCACTCCTTTGTTGCCTTGGCCGTGTGTTTTGGGTCATTGTCATGCTAGAATACCCAAGATCTGATGGTACATGGCCCTGTCCATCGTCCCTTTGATGCGGTGAAGTTGTCCTGTCCCGTAAGCAGAAAAACACCCCCAAAGCATAATGTTTCCACTTCCATGTTTGACGGTGGGGATGGTGTTCATGGGGTCATAGGCAGCATTCCTCCTCCAAACACGGCGATTTGAGTTGATGCCAAAGAGATCAATTTTGGTCTCATCTGACCACAACACTTTCACCCAGTTGTCCTCTGAATCATTCAGATGTTCATTGGCAAACTTCAGACGGCATGTATATGTGCTTTCTTGAGCAGGGGGACCTTGCAGGAGCTGCAGGATTTCAGTCCTTCAAGGCGTAGTGTGTTACCAATTGTTTTCTTGGTGACTATGGTCCCAACTGCCTTGACAAGATCCTCCCATGTAGTTTTGGGCTGATTCCTCACCGTTCTCATGATCATTGCAACTCCACGAGGTGAGATCTTGCATGGAGCCCCAGGCCGAGGGAGATTGACAGTTCTTTTGTGTTTCTTCCATTTGTGAATAATCGCACCAACTGTTGTCACCTTCTCACCAAGCTGCTTGGCGATTGTATTGTAGCCCATTCCAGCCTTGTGTAGGTCTACAATCTTGTCCCTGACATCCTTGGAGAGCTCTTTGGTCTTGGCCATGGTGGAGAGTTTGGAATCTGATTGATTGATTGCTTCTGTGGACAGGTGGACAGAATGAAGATTTTGATGGAGAAAGGAGGAATTGCTACCGACAATCAATTTTTAAATAATGATCACTGATTTGATTACTGAACAAAGCTGGGGTTCTTTCTAGAGTGGAAACCCACAAAATAGAGGTAATGGAACAACATAAAAGTTTAGTGAACTACTTACAGTGGGGCAAGACCATTAATTATACTACTGCCTCTGCAACATGGTGGCAAAACTGGCAAATAGCCGGTAGCCACAAACCTGGACTGAAATATGACAAGGAATGAGATGTTCATCCAAAGCAACTCATTATGAATGAACCATAACCAGGTTAGTAGAAGTGTGCTTTACGCCCCTTCAGTAGAGTACACCCATGAATTCCCCATTCCCACACTGCTAGTGGTATCCACAGAGAAAGAGCTTTCTTTATCTCTGACTCAGATTTAATTTCATTATGCTGCTTCTTTTTCCCCCAAAGGCATGGCAACAACAAGCCCACTTACAGATGAATAGTTAGCAAACCTGAATCTCACTCTCTACTATTGAGCAAAATACACTTATTGGAGCTAATAACACTCACTTGAGTATCTGACATATTGGGCACGGCACCTGTAGCATCCGGCAGCAGTTTCAGCCTCTGTTCTTCATTTGTCACACACAGTATTTGGTTGATGAGTTATTGAACTTTACTGCAATCATAAACTTAAAGGGGAATAACGGAACAATTCAAAAATGTGTGTTTGTTCCTAAACCCCTCTGACTCGTTGGGCTGTCTGTCAAACTGCGCAACTCTCTCAGGGAGCGTGAGGTAGAGCTAGAGCTACGTCACAGGGTTATAAGTTGTAAGTCGCTCTGGATAAGAGCGTCTGCTAAATGACTTAAATGTAAATGTTATACAGCCTCCCCCCATTCACTGCAGCGCTATATAGAACATTATGTAATAACGTAAATCTACGAAAAACAAAGGTTATGTCACAGTGAAAATACTAAATTGTGGAAGTCCAATGGATTGTGAGATATGGCATATACATTTTCTGTGATTAATTTATGTGGCAGGTTCACAATTTGACCTTTTCTGAGATCTGACAAGCAAGGAGAAAAGGAGCTGACCTAATCCTAACCCTTTTACTTTGCAACCGCATTGGACATCATTTGACCTGCCAATCAGCATGGTCCATCTTCCTTCCATCTTCCTGGTCGGATCACATCATGTTACCACTGATGTAGCCTACAGTCAAGGCTACATCAGTCGTAACATGATGTGATCCGACCATTATGGTAAAATATATCTAATAAAATGTGAGTGAAAGACTAGTGATTGTACAACATAATGTCCACTTCATACGATGCCACATATGGGCTAAAAGGCTAATATATGTAACAATTGTTCAATTACTTTGTGACTTTCCTACAGTAGCCAGTTGACAATGAACATATTCTTTCTTGTAAATTAATTTATGTTGCAGATATAATACTATAGATAGATGCATGCATCAGTACCTAGGCTATCGAAATGCAATTAATCTACTGAAGTGTATTCTGGACGTAACTGTTTTTCAAACTTAGCGTGTTCTTTGGAGGGGTTGTATCTACATTTTAAATGTTAATTTTCACTGTTTGTCTATATGTTTAGAAATGGATAGAGGACCATTACTGGCGCATAATGCAGTCCCTGTCTATGAGGAGGAGGACACTGACGGCAGAAGAGCTGAGGGACATTGCTGCAGAAGGCTTGCAGGATGAGGAGGACCATGAAGGCATTGCTTTCTTCGAGGAAGATGCCCTTGATGCTGAGCTACTCGGGGAGAATCGGAGAAGACGAGAATGAAGAGAATGAGATCAAGGAGCCAGAGGAAGTTGAGGAGCCACCAGCTGAGGCCTCTCAGCCAATTTCTTGAACTGGAAATGATGTGTTATTGTTATGTATTATCAGGACTTTTTATATACAGTGCATTAGCAAAGTATTCAGACCCCTTCCCCTTTTCCGCATTTCGAACCTTATTCTAAAATAGATCAAATATATATTTTTCATCAATCTACATACAATACCCCTTAATGACTAAACAAAAAATATTTTTTTGCCATTTTTTCAAATTCATTATAAATAAAAACAGAAAGACGCTTTGCTATGAGACTTGAAAATTAAACTCAGGTGCATCCTATATCCACGGATCGTCCTTGAGATGTTTCTTCAACTGGATTGGAGTACACCTGTTGTAGATTCAATTGGATGGACATGCTTTGGAAAGGCACAAACCTATCTATAGATATAAATTCTCACAGTTGACATGGCATGTCAGAGCAAAAACCAAGTCATGACGTCGAAGGAATTGTTCGTAGAGCTTCGAGATAGGATTGTGTTCGATCTGGGGAAGGGTACCAAAAAATGTCTGCAGCATTGAAGGTCCCCAAGAACACAGTGGCCTTCATCATTCTTAAATGGAAGAGGTTTGGAACCACCAAGACACTTCCTCGAGCTAGCCGCCTGACCAAACTGAGCAATCTGGGGAGACGGACCATCTCTGCAGCACTCCACCAACGATGCCTTCATGGTAGAGTGGCCAGACGGAAGCCACTCCTCAGTAAATGGCACATGACAGCCCGCTTGGATTTTGCCAAAGGGCACCTAAAGAATACTCAGCACATGAGAAACAAGATTCTCTGGTCTGATGAAATCAAGATCTGATATTTTTCAGCAGCAGGGACTGGGAGACTACTCGGGATTGAGGGACACATGAATGGAGCAAAGTACAGAGAGAACCTTGATGAAAGCCTGCTCCAGAGTTCTCAGGATCTCAGACTGGGGCGAAGTTGTGCCTTCCAACAGGACAACAACCCAAAGCACACACCCAAGGCAATGCAGGAGTGGCTCTGAATGTCCTTGAATGGCCCATCCAGAGCCCGGACTTCAAGCCGATCAAACATCTCTGGAGAAACCTGAAAATAACTATGCAGCAACGCTCCACATCCAACCTGACAGAGATTGAGAGGATCTGCAGAGAAGAATGGGAGAAACTCCCCAAATACTGGTGTGCCAAGCTTGTAGTATCCTACCCAAGAAGACTCGAGGCTGTAATCACTGCCAAAGGTGCTTCAACAAAGTACTGAGTAAAGGGTCTGA
This sequence comes from Oncorhynchus keta, assembly GCF_023373465.1. NCBI lineage: Eukaryota > Metazoa > Chordata > Actinopteri > Salmoniformes > Salmonidae > Oncorhynchus > Oncorhynchus keta. The sequence continues at coordinate 45,156,453 of NC_068450.1, forward strand.
ATAATTATGTAAATGTGATATCAGTTTTATATTTTTAATACATTTTTTAAAAAGGTAGAAAAAACATTTGTATTGGTAATTGTGAGGTATTGTGTGTAGATTGAGGGGAAAAAACAATTGAATCCATTTTAGAATGGCTGTAATGTAAAAACATTTTGGTTTTTTTAAACCATATACTAACAATTATAATTTTTTTCTCATCTTGTCTCCAAGTCTTTCTGTTTATGCACCACGTCCCCGTAAGCGTAAACGTTCTGTTTTGCCCAAGAACTTGGCAGTGCATGTCAGGCCGTTCGGTCGCCCGCACAGGAAAGACTAAGGGAGACAAACTTCTTATTTTTGTTTTTCATGCAAGCATTGGTGGTAGAGGTTTGTCATTTCACAAACAGTCAGGGTCGGGGTCTTGTTTTGGAGTGCCCGTCGTATGGTGATTCCCTCAGAGCGTGGCTTGAAGTTACACCTACAGTATCCTACTGGTATCTTGGACTGCTCATTTACATGGGATTTACCGAACTGCCTGACCTCCATCGATACTGGAGTACAAAGTCTCTTCAGGGTTCTTGTGCTTTCATGTCACGTAATCACTTCAAAGCTCTGTTGGCTATAACGTCTTCATATCTCAAAATCATTGTCAGGTGGTTAAATCAAAATTCTATCCAAATCTAAATGAAAATGGTACAAAATGAAAAAGTAACTTCAATTGCCATGGCCAACTATGTAAAAATAGCCTACATAAAGCCAACAAATAGAAACATTGCAGCCTGCAGGTAGAAAATATCCTGATAAAAATAACACATTGCCTGTCTGCAACAGACTTCGAACATTATATCAACTATTAATTAACTTGGGTCTGGCCTGAAGCTTGCCCTAGCAAACTTGCAACATTGTATAAAATATTCTGGACCCTCAGAGTTTCCCGTGCCAGTGAGACAAACACAGCTGTAGGCTATTTGCATAAGGGATAAGACACAGTGCTTGACTTGGGCAGGAGCTCACCGGAGCTGAGTACCGGCACCTCAAATTTACTACTGCTTGAGCTCCTGTTCCTCTTATAGAATATTAGATAAAAAGTATTGTAAATAAATATAAACAGTACCTGCACCCAAAATGAGTACCAGAACCTATTTCAGTCAAAGTCTAGCACTGATAAGAAGCCTATTTTATGACGTTTCCACTGGAAGAGAGCATGACATTTTTCCCTTTCACTCTGAGTGGTTATCGAAAGGGAGAGAGCTGGAAAGATTTAAAAAATACATTGAGGAACTATTGTAATTCTCAATGGACGTAAAAACAGACTTGAAGACTTGCTTGCTGTTTGAGGTCAAGAAAACATTATTTTGAGAATCTCCACAGGTCATTAGTGGTGGTGTATTAAATCAATCATAAATACTATCAGACACCCAAATGAACACATGTATATTCCTACATTTGCGTACAATCCAGGTAGCCTATAGGCCAACTTCTATGCGTGCTTGTCCTTACTCAACATTGACAGGAGCGCTCAAAACAAAAGATAATGACTAAACAGAACTTGTAAATGGAATTCAATTAACCAAAACGTGTTTCTCGCAAGTGTAGCATAGGCTGTGCACTCTGCAAACAATGTGACCACTCCGACAATGAAAACAGGAAGACTGGGATAATAATATTGAACGAAAGAAATGACTGTAACCAAAGTAACAAACATGTAGATAAAAAATTGTAAGAATTAATGGTAAATGTATTACTGGTGATATATGTAATGGGGAATTGATATACACTAACAATCAAAGGCAAATAGTAAACACAAGAATGCGCTGGGAAAGAGCGCATTCTGGAAAGAGAAGTGCATTGTGCATCTGGGTGCATGGTAAATCCGACCTCTGGCCATGCAGCATTTAAGCCTCACCAGAAGTTAGGGCAAGAAATGCCTCTGCAGAAGTCAGGGCATTCATACTTCTTGCGCTTCAAGGAGCAATGCAGAGTTGATGTCAAGGAAGCGAGTTTGTATTTATACAGATTGTACCACCCTCACCTACCGTCAACCAATCATGCGATTGTGGAGCTATACAGACCCTCCGCATTGTTACAACATTTGGGAGACGCATGGCGATGCAGTAACAGAGCTCGATTTGGCCTCAGCATGCCTCCGACCACCTTTTGGTGGAATCCACAGTATGAATATACATAACATTTGATTGGATATGCATGTATATATATACAGTTGAAGTTGGAAGGTTACATACACTTAGGTTGGAGTCAGCAAGACTCGTTTTTCAACCACTCCACAAATTTCTTGTTAACAAACTAGTTTTGGCAAGTCGGTTAGGACATCTACTTTGTGCATGACACAAGTAATTATTCCACTTATCATTCACTGAATCACAATTCCAGTGGGTCAGAAGTTTACATACACTAAGTTCCAGAAAATGTCATGGCTTCAGAATCTTCTAATAGGCTAATTGACATCCTTTGAGTCAACTGGAGGTGTAGCTGTGGATGTGTTTCAAGGCCTACCTTCAAACTCAGTGCCTCTTTGCTTGACATCATTGGAAAATCAAAAGAAATCAGCCAAGACTTCAGAAAAAACATGTAGACCTCCACAAGTCTAGTTCATCCTTGGGAGCAATTTCCAAACGGCTGAAGGTACCATGTTCATCTGTACAAACATTAGAACGCAAGTATAAATATCATGGGACCACGCAGCCGTCATACCGCTCAGGAAGGAGACGCGCTCTGTCTCCTAGAGATGAATTTACTTTGGTGCGAGAAGTGCCAATCAATCCCAGAACAACAGCAAAGGACCTTGTGAAGATGCTGGAGGAAACAGGTACAAAAGTATCTGTATCCACAGTAAAAACTAGTCCTATATCGACATAACCTGAAAGGCCGCTCAGCAAGGAAGATGCCACTGCTCCAAAACCACTATAAAAAAGCCAGACTACGGTGTGCAACTGCACATGTGGACAAATATCGTACATTTTGGAGAAAAATATAACTGTTTGGCTATAATGACCATTGTTATGTTTGGAGGAAAAAGGGAGAGGCTTGAATGCCGAAGAACACCATCCCGACCGTGAAGCACGGGGGTGGAAGCATCATGTTGTGGAAGTGCTTTGCTGCAGGAGGGACTGGTGCACTTCACAAAATTGATGGCATCATTAGGGAGGAAAATTATATGGATATAATGAAGCAACATCTCAAGACATCAGTCAGGAAGTTAAATCTTGGTCGCAAATGGGTCTTCCAAATGGACAATTTTCCAAGGACAGCAAAGTCAAGGTATTGGAGTGGCCATCACAAAGCCCTGCCCTCAAGCTTATAGAACATTTGTGGGCAGAACTAAAAAACTGTTCGCGAGCAAGGAGGCCTACAAATCTGACCAGTTACACCAGCTCTTTCAGGAGGAATGGGCACCAATTCACCCAACTTATTGTGGGAAGCTAGTGGAAGGCTACCCAAAACATTTGACCCAAGTTAAACAATTTAAAAGGCAATGCTACCAAATACTAAATGGTTGTATGTAAACTTCTGACCCACTGGGAATGTGATGAAAGAAATAAAAGCTTATATAAATCATTCTCTCTTCTAGTATTCTGATATTTCACATTCTTAACATAAAGTGGTGATCCTAACTGACCTAAAACAGGGATGTTTTACTAGGATTAAATGTCAGGAATTGTGAAAAACTGAGTTTAAATGTATTTGGCTAAGGTGTATGTAAACTTCCGACTTCACCTATATATATACACCTGTAAGGTTTGATTTGACTTATATTATATATGATGTGACTAATGTTTTATATATAACATAAGTAAAATCAAACTTTACAGGTGTAGACCTTACAGTGAAATGCTTGCTTACAAGCGCTTAACCAACAATGCCGTTTTAACCTCTTGAAGCTAGGGTGCACTATTTTCAATTTTGGAAAAATAACGTGCCCAAAGTAAAATGGCCTATTTCTCAGGACCAGATGCTAGAATATGCATATAATTGACAGCTTAGGTTAGAAAACACTCTAAAGTTTCCAAAACTGTAAAAATATTGTCTGTGAGTATAACATAACTGATATTGCAGGTAAATGCCTAAAACAAATCCAATCAGGAAGTGACTCATGTTTTGAAACCGTTGTGTTCCTATGCACCCCTATTGGCCATTGAAAGGGATATCAACCAGATTCCTTTTTCTACGTAAGGTGTCTACAGCATTTTGACGTAGTTTCACGCCTTTATGTTGACAAGCGTCGGAGCTGGTGTGTCAATTTTAATCCTGTATTGAAGCTTATATATATTTGACCAGGGACGTCATTAGAGATTCATGGATAGGGGGGCTAAGCCTCTTTTAGGGGGGTCTGGCATACTCCCTCCTGTCCATTTACTGTTGGCTACTTCTGTGGCTTGAGACTGCTAGCTAACGTGAACCAAAATATTAGCTTCAAGTAGGCCTAACGGTGCATGTACACAGGATAGCGGTAAATTTCTGCGTGCCCCTTAGGCCGCCCATTGTGACTCGCTTGTGGGCGTGCTGGCAACATATGGCAGCATATAGCATCACATTCAATTGTGTGTCAAGAATTCAGCATAGCAAGTTTGTATGAAGGTCTGGTTATTAATTGGGTACATATAACTATTTAACTATACTCTAAAACACTCTGGTGACAAACAAACTTTGCTGCCCTGTTTCCAATTGTCCACATGGCTGGGAGAACCTATTCAAGTAAGTAAATACCTTTCGAAAATGTAAAAACAAAAAAAAGTATTATTAGCTAATGTTGGGGTTCGTTCCTTGTTCCTTGTCAATCATTTGCTTATTGGTGAAATTAGCATTCAGACAATATCTTTAAGTAAATCAATCATTAATTTATTAATGCAATTGCAGACAGAAGTTGACAACGGGAACATAACACGAATGTTTCCGAGTAAGTTCTGCAAAATATTAAAGGGTCCAAGTTATTTCATTATGCTTGCAGTCAACCCCAAGTGATGTCACTGCCTACATCATTACCTTCTACTCATGAGACAAAGCCCATGCATACACAGCTATACAAACAATATCTAAAGGCTCAGCAGTAAATGTACACTCCCCAAGTTGATTTATAATGGTATGTCTGACTAGTCTCTTATCTCTTTCACTCCCCTGCAGGGATCTGTGTCTATGAATCTCTTTTAGCCTTTAGGTGCTTTCTCACAAACACCCTGTTTTGACTGCAAGAACTCACACATCCCCTCCCACATCTGAACTGGCTACACAGAGGGAACTTGGTCAGGTCAACAGGAAGTATTATTATAGAGATGCTTTACATTGAAATACAGATAGAGATGCAGTAGTCCCAGAGTTAATGATCCAAGGTCAGTTTTTCTTTTCACCTGATTATTATGATGACTAACAATGTTAGAATAAAAAATAGAAACAAGGCTTAAACATGCTCTCTCTCTCTCCATCTGTCTCTCATCTGCAGATATGTTTTTATGTGAGAGAGGATGCCAACTCCCATCATCGCTAAAGCCTCCCTAAAATAGGCCTAGCGACGTCCCTGTATTTGACGCTTATATATATATATATATATATATTGGTTTGACAACTTTTATACATCACGTGCGTTCGTAGGTAGACAGAGAACAGGGGTTCAATGCATGTGGAACTTGTAGGGTAAGCCGGAAACAGTTTTCTGGTGCATTTAAGGACTTTAAAAAGTGGGATATGCGTTGGTGTAGGATAGGGGGCAATGTATTGGCCATACAGTGGAGAGACACAATGCAAATGATTCCACAAATGATGGTGTTTGGAATAGGAAAGTGATCAACCAGCCTGGTGTAATCCACGATTACAAAAGACACATGGGTGTGGTTGACATGTCTGATCAGTTGATCAACTCCCACAATGTTTTGCAGAAGACCTAGAAGTGGTGGAAAACACTTTCTTTCCACTGTGTTGACAATGCAGTTGTCAACAGTTACCTTTTGTTCCAGGAATTTAATTACTTAACGAGGCAAGTCAGTAATGAACCAATTATTATTTACAATGAGGGCCAACACCGGATGACACTGGGCTTACTGTGCGCTACCTTTTGGGACTCCCAATCACACCCAGTTGTGATAAAGCCTGGATGCAAACCAGGCTGTCTGTAGAGACGCCTCTAGCAGTGAGACAAAGTGCCTTAGACCACAGCGCCACTCTGGAGCCCAGCTGTTTCTCAGCTTTTAAAATGTGTATAATGTTTTCATATGAGATTTGACACCAGCAAATGTTTCTCCTTTATGCACACTGTGGTCATGGTCCAGTAAAAAATGTAACATAAAGCCAGGCAGGAAAGGTTTTTGAGGTTGAGATTGGCTCACTGCCAACAATGCAGACTCTGATAGATGGTGAGCCAGTCTGATCGATATAAATATCTTGGCACTGAGTTTTTTGGACTATGTGTATGTTATCTGTACTAAGGGAAATCAGCGCTTGTTCTTGTTGTGGAAACTCTGCGGTTTAAGGGTGGACATTGAATCCATTTTAACATTCAGTGTTTTGGAAATCTAAACTTAAAGAGTAAGAAGAGGCTGGGTAACATTGTGAAACAAATTAGCAGGATCATTGGTGTGAACTTAAATGACCTTTCTCACCTGTATCAGACACAAGTCATATGTAAAAGCGCAATCCATTCTGAGGGAATGTGGCGGACATTACATTTTGTCAGCCGGTTATTTGTCATTCTCACGGTAATTGACCTTATATTAACATAAACATGTTAGCTTCTACAGGCCTCCATGCATAGGCTAAAAGCCTCTGGTGTGCGCGTTTGGAATATCTACATTTTAAAAAGTCTAATAAATCCATTACATCCCATTAAATCCATTATTTTAGGCAGGTCAAAAGAAACATTAAGAAAATGTATTTCAGAAGAACTGAATATGAAACGGCCTACTGTATATTATCTGGCTATGCGCCATGCCTTAGGTTGTAGGTTAGTTCATTTAGCAGACAAGATATGCTAATAAATCCTGCGCCATTATTTTATTGTATATGATTTTAAAGTAAGAATATAATTGTACCTAGCTGAATAAAATAGAAAGCATCTTTTTCCTACTCTGGAGCGAGTCCGCAAATGAAGTGGCTATGTTGAGCGTCAAAGTGATCATTTGAAACAGATTCTATATGTTAGATTTAGAGTTATTTGGCAAATTTAGTTGTGAATGATACAAACCTTAGAATATCTTAGAAATCAAACCATTACGGACTGCATGATGTGACTATAGGCTATTTGAAAGTTTAAAAAAAACTTGCACTCTGTTCCTTGCTTCAAGCTACACACGCTGTACTCTTATCATATTTAAACACATCAGACTATTCTCAAATTAATTTTGTCTTCAATAAAATGTCAAATATGTTTCGATGTATAATGTCCCATTATGAAATGGGCAGGAACAGGACTGGGGAAAAAACATACACTTAAGGTGGAGTCATTAAAACTGTTTTTTCAACCACTCCACAAATTTCTTGTTAACAAACTATAGTTTTGACAAGTCGGTTAGGACATCTACTTTGTGCATGACACAAGAGATTTGTCCAATAACTGTTTACAGACAGATTATTTCACTGTATCACAATTCTAATGGGTCAGAAGTTTACATACACCAAGTTGACTGTGCCTTTAAACAGCTTGGAAATTCCAGAAAATAATGTAATGGCTTTAGAAGCTTCTGATAGGCTAATTGACATCATTTGAGTCAATTGGAGGTGTACCTGTGGATGCATTTCAAGGCCTACCTTCAAACACAGTGCCTCTTTGCTTTATATCATGGGAAATCTAAAGAAATCAGTCAAGAACTCAGAAAAAAAATTGTAGACCTCCACAAGTCTGGTTCAACCTTGGGAGAAATTTCCAAACACCTGAAGGTACCACCTTCATCTGTACAAACATTAGAACGCAAGTATAAACACCATGGGACCACACAGCCGTCATACCGCTCAGGAAGGCGACACGTTCTGTCTCCTAGAGATGAACGTACTTTGGTGTGAAAGTGAAAATTAATCCCAGAACAACAGCAAAGGACCTTGTGAAGATGCTGTAGGAAACAGGTACAAAATTATCTATATCCACAGTAAAACAAGTTCTATATCAACATAACCTGAAAGGCAGTTCAGCAAGGAAGAAGCCACTGCTCCAAAACTGCCCTATAAAAGCCATACTACGGTTTACAACTGCACATGGGTACAAAGATTGTACTTTTTGGAGAAATGTCCTCTGGTCAGATGAAACAAAAATAGAACTGTTTGGCGATAATGACCATTGTTATGTTTGGAGAACAATCCGAAGAACACCATCCCAACCGTGAAGCACCGGAGTGGCTTCATCATGTTGTGGGGGTGCTTTGCTGCAGGAGGGACTGGTGCATTTCACAAACTAGAACTAAGTGGCTATTTTGAAGCAACATCTCAAGACATCAGTCAGGAAGTTGTAGCTTGGTCGCAAATGGGTCATCCAAATGGATAATGACCCCAAACATACTTCCAAAGTTGTGGCAAAATGGCTTAAGGACAACCAAGTCAAGGTATTGGAGTGACCATCACAAAGCCCTGACCTCAATCCTATAACCTATAACTGAAAAAGCGTGTGCGAGCAAGGAGGCCTACAAACCTGACCAGTTACACCAGCTCTTTCAGGAGGAATGGGCACCAATTCACCCAACTTATTATGGGAAGCTTGTTGAAAGCTACCCAAAACGTTTGACCCAAGTTAAACAATTTAAAAGGCAATGCTACCAAATACGAATTGGTTGTATGTAAACTTCTGACCCACTGGGATTGTGAAGAAAGAAATAAAAGCTGAAATAAATAATTCTCTCTACTATTATTCTGACATTTCACATTCTTAAAATAAACTGAGTATAAATGTATTCGGTGTATGTAAACTTCTGACTTCAACTGTATCATCCGTTTATGCACTCGAATAGCGAATGGAGGCCTCTTTCCCGCAGTTTGTTCTTAAATCATGCATGGTTGGCTACTCCGGCTTTATAGCAGAGCAGATGACAAATAAATATAGTAGCAGCTGGGATCCTCTTCTTTTTAGTTGCAACAATCAAAACCTAAGCTTTCACACCGGATTGCATATAAAAATGTCTGGGCTTATAAGAGCACTTGTTTCACTTCACGCATCAACCACTGTTTGAGGAGCATTTCAGCCTCTCACTGCTAAACAGGTGATATTCCACCCAAACTCTGTATGCCATGGGCTCTCCAACCCGCACTTGAGAAAGGAATGAAGGAGAGAGAGGAGATGGAAATGCACATTGGTGAAATATTTTGTAGCTAAAAAGGTAACGTCGGCCTATTTAATAATTATGAAAATATATAAATAAAAACTGTAAGCCGCCCTGAACAATCAATAAACCAACAGCATCACCTAGGCCTATACGTTCACTCCCAGATTAATGTATAATACATTTGGAGTGTAACAGATAGTTAGTTGTCCATGCAGTATACATAATAATACAGTCCACACTCAAGTTGTAGAGTATAGGCTAAACAAGTTATACCAAAGTCATCTTAAATCTGTTTTTTTTTTACGGCAAAATGATTATTTTAATTTCGTTTTTTTGGCTTTGAAACAATATCCACAATGACCATGTTTTCCACTCAATTTCAACCTGCTTCAGAGTGCAAAAGACCTTAGACTGGGGCAAAGATTTACGTTCCAACAGGATAATGACCACAAGCATTCAGCCAAAGCAAGGCTGGAAAATCTTCAGAACAAGAATGTGAAAGTCCTCTAGTGGTTGGGCCACCTCTAGTGATCCAGACTTGAATCCCATTGAAAATCTGTGTAAAGACTGAAAGCAAGAATGGGAGAAAATCCCCAAATCCAGATGTACAAAGCTGATACTGATATCCCCAAGATGACTCAAAGCATTAAGCAAATGTGGCCATTTAAATGACAATCTTTACCCAAAATTCTTTCAACATCACAGTCCTAGTTCTGAGTTACCTTTCTAGTGAATAGGCTCTGTTAGAGTTTACATTTCTTCCAATTAGGGTTGGGTGATGTCAACCTTTCTCCTATCGAGATAAAGTACTGATGAAGCACTGTGACATACGATAGCACAAAAAATACAAAATAAAAGACCGCTGTTAGAGGTGAGGCATGAAATAGGTGTGTGTGTGTGCATTGACTCGGAAGTGACAGTTAATACACAAAAAAATAGTATTTCTCTCAAATTTTGTGCCCAAATTAGTTTACATTCCTGTTATTGAGAATTACTCCTTTGCCAGATAATGCATCCATCTGACAGGTGTGGCATATCAAGAAGACCGATTAAACAACATGATCATTGCACAGGTGCACCTTGTGCTGGGGTCAATAAAAGGCACTCTAAAAAGGCACAACACAATGCCACAGATGTCTCAAGTTTTGAGGGAGCATGCAACTGGCATGCTGATGGCAGGAATGTCCACCAGAGCTGTTGATAGAGAATTGTATGTTAATTTCTGAGGAAAAACTGAGGAGTATTTCGGTCTGTAATAAAGCCCTTTAGTTGGGAAAAACTCATTCTGATTGGCTGGGCCTGGCTCCCCAGTGGGTGTGCCCCTGCCCAGTCATGTGAAATCTATAGATTAGGGCCTAATGAATTTATTTCAATTGACTGATTTTCTTGTGTGAACTGTAACTCAGTAAAATCTTGAAATTGTTGTATGTAGCAGCTTATATTTCTGTTCAGTATATCTTGTGAGGAGGTCAAAATAATGAAAAACTATTTACCAAATCTATTAATTTTTTAAATGCTTGTATCTTGCCATTATCATGGGGGGGGTAACCTCATACCTAATGCACAGTATAAGTCCACTAAATTCCCCTACAGAAAATACATAGCTGTGTTTCCTTTTCATAATTCATACTGTAGGCTTAACACTCATTTCTGATTTGGGGGCAAATTCTCCATGGTCAAAAATAACAGACACTAAGAAGATGAGAGCAAGGCCTCCCAAGTGGCGCAGCGGTCTAAGGCACTGCATCGCAGTGTTAGCTGTGCCACTAGAGATCGCATCCGGCACCTGAGCAGAAGACCCATTGGGTGGCGGAAAATTGGCCCAGCGTTGTCCAGGTTCGGGGAGGGTTTGTTCGGCAGGGATGTTCTTGTCCCATCGCGCTCTAGCGTTTCCTGGGGTGGGTGTATGCCGTTTCCTCCAACACATTGGTGTAGCTGGCTTTCGGGTTAAGCGGGCAGTGCGGCTCGGCTGATTGTGTTTCAGAGGGCGCACGGTTCTCGACCTTTGCCTCTCCCGAGTATGCAACGATGGGACAAGACTGTAACTACCAATTGGAAACCACAAAACTGGGGAGAAAAAGTGGTTTTGAAAAAAATCCCAAAAAAAGATGAGCAGCAGAGTCAGAGTGCAGGAGTAAAGCAGATTAACCAGGTTCATTTGAAGTCTCAATATCCTGCCCGGTAATGTGAATGTGAGAAAATGTCAATTTTACTCAGAGCCATTATGTATCACAGATACATTTGTGAATAAATGAGAAGAAGATCTGAAAGGTCAGACTGCATACATGATGTGAGCCAATTTCCTTCATGAAAGCCCTACACCCCATATCTGAGAACAGGGGAACATTCCATTTTTTTGTGACAGATGAGATGAAATAGCTACCAAATTGGATTTCATGACGAAAATGTCATAATAGCATGCACAATGTCGTTGATTCGACTACATTGTGCGCAATGGCATCAATATTCTCCAAATATCACATTTTTAGTTAGCTACTGGTGACATTATTTACAGGATTTAAAAAGCAGCCATGGTCATTAACTAATGAAACAAGAAAACATAGTATTAGGAAAAACAATAACGGAACCGAGCAGATAAAGCTCACCCCGTATTATATTTCATGAAAGTTCCAAATATAATAAGGCGTTTGGGAGGACGCTTGTCAACTGTACTCAAATGCATTGTAAAACATATGCTACATTATATCAATAGTCATTGTACAATAATGGCTACACCATTGAATCTACATACATTTGTGAATAAAATACAAGTGACGCGGACACATCTGCTTGGTCACTGTCGGTCACTGTCGTTGAGATTTTCACATGTTGTTTCTGTCAGTAATATACTGTACCTGCTGTAATCAAGTCGTCCTCGAAATGAGTATGAAACAACGTGCATTCATTCATTCTTATTGAGAATATAGCCATAAATACAGAAAGTCGTAAAACGCTCCAGACATAGCCTAGTACATAACGGTGAGAGCAGAGCAGGCAAGAGGTAGCTTAATGTAATACTGTTACAAAATCAATACAAGTTAGACCTTACCTCTATACTGCAAGAGAAACATTGTCCACGGTCCCGTACAGCAGAGGATGGTGAGCGCTCGTCGCCTACAGTACGCGAATTTAAAGAATACAAATCCGTTGGATTGAGAGAAAGGGAGTTTGTTCTTCAGTCTGCTCGGTTGGGCTGCGGTGCGAGAATGAAGGAGGGTCTTGAAGCTGGAGGAGCCTCGCGTTCACATGAACTACATGCCCGAATACATGTAGCCGATGTTTACAAGTGAAGAAAGCATAGCCTGCCAGTCGCGACGTGCAAGGGAGTAAAGTAGTACTCAGAGTTGCAACGGAATTCAGTGATTTGCTCAAGAATGTGTCAGTCCCGATTACCCACAGCTGACAAACTACTGTACACTTTGTCGGTGTCCGCAAACCAGTGAAAGGGACTATGCAGGGCCACTGAATAATCATCATAGGTTCTGATATGGATAGGTTTTGTTGTTGGATCCATTTTCATTATGGTGTAGGTGTGCATGCGAGTGTTGTGATCAGGACATAAAATTAACTTTTTGGTCCACCATCCACCCTTCGGGCCCAGGCTCTGTCGCGACCGGGAGGTCCGTGGGGCTTCGCACAATTGGACTTGTGTCGTCTGGGTTAGTCCGGTAGGGAAATCCTTGTCTCATTGCGCACCAGCGACTCCTGTGGCGGGCCGGGCGCAGTGCACTCTAATCAAGTTTGCAAGGTGCACGGTGTTTCCTCCGACACATTGGTGCGGCTGGCTTCCAGGTTGGATGGCGCTGTGTTAAAAAGCAGTGTGGCTTGGTTGGGTTGTGTATCGGAGGACGCATGACTTTCAACCTTTCAGTCTCTCCCGAGCCCGTACGGAAGTTGTAGCGATGAGACAAAATAGTAGCTACAAAAAAATTGGATACCACGAAATTGGGGAGTAAAAAGGGTAAAATTCAAAAAAATAAAATAAATTACACCTACAAAACAACGGATGAGCATTCACCGTAAAATCACCTGTGTTAAATGTGCAGTGTCAAAGGACCTTAGATTTGATGGAACAACATGCAAGTGCCAAACGACCCCTAGTGTAGCAGTTGATTACTGTAGTCAAGTGCTAGGTGTATTTTTTACTTTAATTAGTGTAAGAAACATAACTCCGCCCATACATTTGATTTGATGCCTTCAAGATTTCCTTTCTCATCGATGCTATTTGTATTTATTATGGATTTCCCTCAGCTGCTGCCAAGGCAGCATCTACTCGTCCTGGGGTCCAGCAAAATGAAGGCTGTTACACAATATCTAATACATGAGTACATAGTGCGTATGTTATCGTGTGTGTATGCATGAAGTTAGGATATATATATATATAGTTGAAGTCAGAAGTTTACATACACCTTAGCCAAATACATTTAAACTCAGTTTTTCACAATTTCTGACATTTAATCCTAGTAAAAATTCCAGCCTCGGTGTAGGTGCAAGCTGGTGGTGCTGATATTCGGCAGTCTCAGCCAAAGGCCTCCATGCTCGCGTACACTTTTTCAGTTCTGCCCACAAATATTCAATAGGATTGAGGTCAGGGCTTTGTGATGGCCACTCCAATACCTTGACTTTGTTGTCCTTAAGCCATTTTGCCAAAACTTTGGAAGTTTGCTTGGGGTCATTGTCCATTTGGAAGACCCATTTGCAACCAAGATGTAACTTCCTGACTGATGTATTGAGACTGATTTGCTTCAATATATCCACATAATTTTCCTCCCTCATGAAGCCATCTATTTTGTGAAGTGCACCAGTCCCTCCTGCAACAAAGCACCAAAGTGGTGGCAACATGATGCTGCCACCACCGTGATTCACGGTCGGGATGGTGTTCTTCGGCTTGCAAGCCTCCCCCTTTTTCCTTCAAACATAACGATGGTCATTATGGCCAAACAGTTCTATTTTTGCTTCATCAGACCAGAGGACATTTCTCCAAAAAGTATGATCTTTGCCCCCATGTGCAGTTGCAAACCATAGTCTGGCTTTTTTATGGCAGTTTTGGAGCATAAATAGAACTGAGCGGCCTTTTCTTGCTGAGCGGTCTTTCAGGTTATGTCAATATAGGACTCGTTTTACTGTTGATATATATACTTTTGTACCTGTTTCCTCCAGCATCTTCACAAAGTCCTTTGCTGTTGTTCTGGGATTGATTTGCACTTTTCGCACCAAAGTACGTTCAATTTCTAGGAGAAAAAACGCGTCTCCTTCCTGAGCGGTATGACGGCTGCGTGGTCCCATGGTGTTTATACTTGCGTACAATTGTTTGTACAGATGAACGTGGCACCTTCGGGTGTTTGGAAATTGCTCCCAAGGAGGAACCAGAGGTGGAGGTCTACAATTTATTTTCTGAGTTCTTCACTCATTACTTTAGATTTCCCATGATGTCAAAACAAAGAGCCACTGAGTTTGAAGTTAGGCCTTGAAATACATCCACAGTACACCTCCAATTGACTCAAATGACTTAAATTATCCTATCAGAAGCTTCTAAAGCCCTGACATCATTTTCTGGAATTTTCCAAAAAAGGCACAAAAAAGGTACAGTCAACCTAGTGTATGTAAATAATAATAATTGTATAATAATAATACTAATTGTAGTGGTGCCCATGGAGCTGAGGATCAGAAATGTCCATTGCGAGAGAGGCAGATTGGGGTTTCCTGGGTTAGTGTAGAGCAGAAGTTGTCATATTCTGAGGCAGTGAAGAAAGTAGATGAATATGGGTTAAGGGGGAGGAGTGGTGAGAGTAGTAGAGACATACCAGTACTGAGGGAGAGGCCAAAAAGTTAAATAAGTTTCACTAAGATTGGATTTATAGAAATGGTTATTAATTGTACTGCAGGAATGGAAGTGTCAGAAGATTGACGTTCTGGTGGCAGTTGCAGAGAGGTATTTGGGTGTTCGGGACTTGACAGCAGAAGAGTTACAGGATGTGTTAATTGGTGATGTCCCATCCTTTCAGGGTGATGGCATGTTGTATGAAAAAATATATTTAATTAGTGGAGTAGGGTGGTGTTAATTTTATTTGATATCATTTTGAAATGAGTGAGTTTAGTATTAGATGGAAGGGTATTTATTTAGTAAATTTTTCTTTTTCAAGTAAAGTATAAGGGAGTAGTACTCCGGTCTAGTAGGTGGCAGTAATGCAACAAATTGCAAACTCATAGAAGAAGAAGCGTGTACGCATGTGTCTGTGCTCCTTCAGAGTCCCATAAGGTGTAAAATTATCTTATTTTTTTATTTTATCAAATCTTACTGCATTTTCAAACAAACGTGCCTTTTATCAAACAGAATGGAGGACCAAGGCACTCTTCATATAATTAATTAAAATGCCTTTATTTGTATGGCATGTTCAATAGAAAGTTTTAAAAATCCGACACGTTTCGGCTGCATGGCTTTCGTCAGGGAGTACAAAGAAATAATACAATGTCCTCTTTTGAAAAGCTTTTCCAATTAGCCCTAATTAGAAGAGGGAGTGGTTACAACATTGATTGGACAGACCTAGTAAGCAATACTATACATATTAAAAAGTGAAATACTGTAGCAATGTTATCATAAAAATACAACTCCAAGCTAGAAATATTATAACCCTTAGAAAGGTAGTTCTAACCTTAAATATGACTGGGAGAAGTGTCAAGAAAAAGAAAGCATATTATATATTCCATAGTACACTAGAACACAGCAAAACATGAACAACAATTGAGCAAATTGTCCACTAGATGACAGCAAATGGACCTATCACGAACCTACAGGAAGGGTGAGAAATCCATACCTTCATTTAAACCATGGTATGTAGTCGCCTGTAGTTTGTAAATCCCAAAACTTTCCCTTTGGTTTAACTGTCATGGTCCCCTTTTCTAATACCCATAGCTTGTAGGGTGGCAGGGTTACCATTGTGTAAGGACTTGTAGTGCCTTGCCATGGGGTAGACTTCATTGCCTACCCATATGGCATACTTGTGTTCCATTTACAATGTTAACTAATCATTCAGTGGGGGGCTGTGAGGAAGTGTACATTGCTTGCATTTCATTGTTTGAGTCATTAGTCATTAGCCAGTAAAGTTAGGACTTTGATGGTGAACTCGTGGGTATTGATTGCATGGGGGTGTTGGAACAGCCGTTGGTGGCTGTCCCGTTTGAAGAGAAAGCCATAACAGTAACGGGAAGTAATTAACTTTTGTACATCACGCTGGTCTGTACAAATGACCTTATTTGAGCGCACACAAAAACGTAATACTTCGAGATCAACTGTAATATCAATACCATTGTAAAGCACAATTTCTCCCCTTTCCAACAAAATCAATGACAAGACCTTCATAATGCCCATGTCTGCATGATTCAAGAAGGCAATGAGCCCCGTCGGGTCTTTTTAAAAATGGCGGGTGGGGAAGAGAAACCTATTGCGTGATAGTGAGAAGGAGAGATGTCGTGTGGGGAAACTGCTTTTTTCACTCGATCTGTCCAACATATCACCTTGTCACCTGTAAAATGTAAATAAAACATTAAAGAGTTTGTATAATGTGTCATTACAAACCTATTTGAAGGTTTGTGTCAAATTTGAATCAGGTTTATAGGGCGGTGCTAAAGTGATCTCCCGAAGAAAACAGCGGCTTTTGAGAGTCATAATAGCTTGCAGTGATGACGCAAAAAATTATTTGGTATCCCCCTTACCCTGTCCCTGTCCCTCTCTTGTTTTTAAACGGTGAGAGAAGTGCTGCACCTGGTGGAGAGAGGCAGTAAGACAGAATTAGTTGCTTTATGCGTGCTGTACTTTATGCCATGACACGTCACGATGTAACGTACAGTGTCGGAGGGGTCAGGTTTTTCAACTTTCTCCAATACTATAGAGCCATTACCATGTCAATCAACGCTTGAATAGAAACCTAGTTCACACCCCAGATTTTGATGTCACCACAGTCCCATTAGTTTTCTTTGCAGCCTCGTTTGAATGTCACGGTTGCGCACATTTGTACGGAATGGGGTTAGCGTTCGTTACCTGTACCATTAGCTAGCGACGAGGAAACATTAGGAAATCAATTGGAGGGAAATGGAGCCATGCCCAAAAATATATATCTTCTTTCTAATGTGATCATTTGAGCCGTGTGCAGAGGGGGGGAAAAACGATGCTCTTCTCCTCTCCGCCTCACCCTCGTAGTTTAATTACTGTATTGCTCCGAGTTGGCAGCTCTCCACTGCTTTTGTTGACAATATTGCTTTGTTGCGGTAGATCAGTGCGTGTTGCTGCATGGATGGAAACAGACTTTGGCAGAGCTGCTCCGCTCCTTCATATAAAGTTGTTAGACTTAAAGATTTGTTGCCTAGCTATGTTACTTAATCAGTTCTTAATCCGTCCACTTTCTATAGTCATGCAGTAGGGTGGTAATAGCCTGACATAAACATTAGTCAATTCACCAACGAGAATCAAAGCATTTAAATTAATGGTAGACCTAGACTAATTCCTAGAAGGGGGTTCGATGGATTCTGCCAGGGGATGGAGTTTTGAAACAAGGTCACATATATGGACCCTCATTGCTGCTTTATTTGAAATGAGTTGTTTCGACTATTTTAGTTATTCTTGTAAATTTAATTCGGTTCACAGTACTGAACTAATTTGTCTGTTTGAGTGAAATTGGCGGGAGGCCAATTTGTGAATCAAAAATCAGGTTGAGTAGTGTTGTGCTGTAGAGTTAATCTCATATAGTTATGGTTATGGATTACATGTTCATGTTAGCCTGTCTTCCAAAACTCATCACCAGAACTTGACTTGTTTGAATAATTGAATCAATGTATCTTTCTTTATCGCTTCTCAGATCCAACAATGCTGATCAAAGTGAAGTTGAAGGGTGCACAAAAATGTCAAACTGAAGGTAAGCTTTGAAGTTGGACATTCAAATTGAATTGTCTTTTACCACTGTCGTTATAAAATATTAATTTCTCAGTTAAAGTGGATTTTGTCAGTTTCATATGATTGTGAGTTTCACAGCCATCCTAATGTTAATGTTAAATGGGAACTTCACCCATTTGAATTTAGGGTGGCAATATTTTTCACTTCATATGCATTATTTATTTTATTTTGTAGCCTATTCCTCTCTGTTAGAGGTATGATATGAAATAGGTGTGTGTGTGTGTGTCAACTCGGAAGTGACAGTTAATACACACAAAAAGCTTATTTCTCACAAATGTTGTGCACAAATTAGTTTACATTCCTGTTAGTGATAATTTCTCCTTTGCCAAGTTAATCCATCCATCTGACAGGTGTGGCATATCAAGAAGCCCGATTAAACAGCACGGTCATTACACAGGTGCACCTTGTGCTGGGGGCAATAAAAGGCCATTCTAAAATCACACTGAATGTATTATACTTTAGAATTGCATCGGGGGCATACGTTATGGATTGTGGATCAATGACATGGGCTATCAGTCTACTCAGTGACACCCAGAGAACATTAGTGTCGTAGCTCTTATTGCAGGACTCTGAAACAACTGAATTGAACCACATTTATTGTCAACCTATGTGTAGTGAACACAATTCGCGAGGAAAACAATACTGCGTGGATGTTTGAGTCTGAGGACAAACATGAGGAGGACGTTGGTAAAAAATATCTTGGGTATTGAGTAGACTGATAACCCATTTCATTGATCCCCAATCCTTAAATAAAGCTGTACAGTGCAATATGAATGTCAATATACACAACAGACTGACTGGGGAGGTGATTTCACACAGTCACAGTCCCGCGATAAGAGCTACAAATCTAATATTTGCGTAAACTCTTCACAGTTGTGTTCTGTGGGTGTCACTGAGTAGACTGATACCCAATTTCATTGCTTCCCATTCCCACCTTGTTTAACATTATCTAGTCTAAATATGGCATGATTCCACCAATTGTAACCTATTGCATCACTTTCAATGAGGTACTTTTATTTTGAAGACAAACCGCAACTTCCACTATTGTGCCTAATCCTTATTATGGCTAGCTTCACAACACATCGTCTGGTCCGGTCGAACGTCACTAGCCAGATGAAGCCAGCTGGCTCCTTACAATGTTAGCTTAGGGTAACAGTGTTAAGGAGCTGGCTAGCTATTTATTTTCATGAACTGAAGTTCAATTTCATTAGGCAAACAACAAGTGCCTACCTAGCTTATACTTACTCACAAGGATTCCTAAATCATTGCTAAGAAAAATGAAAATGACTGCAGTTTCTACTGGTCATTGTTTTCAGGCTGGTTGCATTGGTGCTAGCTAGATGCCAAGCTAAAATGAACTAGCTACCCCAGAAGTTGCGGTCGAACAAATAGTGCTTTATTACCAACGCGGTATTGTAAACACATTGTCCGTGGCCGGTGTTTGCTTGTTTGCAGACTTTTTTTTGTACAGCTTTGACAGTGCTACTGGTAGTAGTGGTGGAGCTTGGCTTGCATGTGCAAATTCAGAAAACACAGCGTTCTATAATAGAACTGTGTTATTTGATGTGTGAAATTATAAGCTTACTGTTATTAACACGTCAAATAGTGGTTATTGTATGTATCGTTTTTGACACGCAAAGACCCAAACGGCATTCCATAGTATGTCATGAAGCTAATAGCAGTGATGCTATTACTTTGTAACTCCGGTAGAGCAACATCTGAAAAATAGCGCACTTGGTAACGTTAGCGTGTACCAGTGCTCGACCAGTTGTGAAAGCCAACATCACCCACGACAGAGAACGGTTGACTGTCAAGGGCAATGAATTCCATTATCTTGGCGTTTATGGATTTCGCCTTTGAGTTGTCACGCTGAAATGTTCTTACTTTCAAATGACTGCTCGACTTGTTGACTGCTCGATCCACACAGCAGATATTATGGGCAAGGTTAGGAATGCGGTGTTACACGTGTTGTGCAAAATTTTACCTGCCGTCGTTACGTCATGTACCTACGTTATTTAGGTATACACGTCTGCTTTGACAATGGTTTTGCACATCGGCGTTAAACTAGACATCCGATTCCGATATGTTCACCGATTTATATTGTGCATTGCTAGATTTGATGCCATACTGAAAGTGCTTGAAACTGAGTGAATTTAAGTTTCTATGTTTAATGGTCGTGTTCAAGGCAGTATTGTCGAAGTTACTGGTGATAATCTCGTTATACATTGCCTCTTTTTGGTTTTGTAGAATCATTTAGGTGCCTGGTATTGATGTTGATTTTGCCTCACTGAGAAGGGGGATTTTCAAACCGTGTTCTGTGAACAATACAGTCAAATCATGTTTTCGGGTGTGAAACATTCTTGTTTATTAAACTCTCTGCAGTACTTTAACACAGTTGACAATTTGACCTGTTGATATTATGCATGAGTTGCACAGCTTGTACATACTGTAACAAGTTAACTTTGTGAATGCCAAATACATTTTTGATAGAACACAGTGATTTACTATGGTTACACAGGAAGAAGGAATCGTCCACCTTGCAGTCAATTTGGATGATGCAAGCAATGCTTTGGACTGTATATATTGGTGTCTTCTCTGCAATATGCCATTGATATTTGGTGATTTGGTTCAGAATGATGATAAATACCGACAACTGCTACTGTTTCTACTACAGTTTGTGAATGTTCTGATTTCTCCAGAATTAACACAGGGTATGGTTATCTAAAACAAATAATTGCTGAGCATCATAGGCTATTCAAGTATTTGTTTCCTAATAAGAATCTTTGAACTGAACATCATTTCAGGATCCTCTGTGTATAAGGACTATTGTGCCGATTCCTCACACACGTTGTATGTTATGAAGCTAAACAAAACTTATTTAAAACACTATCGTGTTAACGACACTCGAGTCACATTTGTGCCTGTGAGATTGAGTCTGACTAGTAGAAGCAGTGTCTTCTCTTCCCAAGCAGTTGAAATGCAAACATTGTTTTGTTCACAAGCTAGGTTGTAAAATATATCACTAGCCACTTTAAACAATGCTACCTAATATAATGTTTACATACCCTACATTATTCATCTTATATGCATAAGTATATACTGTACTCTATATCATCTACTGCATCCTTATGTAATACATGTATCACTAGCCACTTTAACTATGCCACTTTGTTTACATACTCATCTCATATGTATATACTGTACTCGATACCATCTACTGTATCTTGCCTATGCTGCTCTGTACCATCACTCATTCATATATCTTTATGTACATATTCTTTATCCCCTTACACTGTGTATAAGACAGTAGTTTTGGAATTGTTAGTTTGATTACTTGTTGGTTATTCCTGCATTGTCGGAACTAGAAGCACAAGCATTTCACTACACTCGCATTAACATGTGCATGTGACAAATAAAATTTGATTTGATTTGATTTAACTGTCTGAATGCACTATACATTTTTCGGGCACCTTGACTTTTCCCACATTTTGTTACAGCCTTATTCCAAAATGGATTAAAATATTATTATTAATCTACACACAACACCCCATAATGACAAAACAAAAAATGTTTTTTTTTTTTAGCAAATCTATATTTAAAAACTTCAGAACCTTTACTCAGTACTTTGTTGATGCACCTTTGGCAGCAATTACAGCATTGAGTCTTCTTGGGTGTGACGCTACAAGCTTAGCAGACCAATATTTGTAGAGTTTATCCCATTCTTCTGTGCAGATCCTCTTAAGCTCTGTCAGGTTGGATGTGACCAGCACAAAAACATCCTGTTGCATTCTGCATTAGCATCTAATAGCCCCCACAATATGCAACTTTTTAAGGACACCAATATACACAGTCATTTAGGAAAGTGAAGGCTAGCTTTTTCAAACAGAAATGTGCATCCTGTAGCACCTATATACATCCTGCCCTGCTTTTCTAAAATCTTCGAAAGCCAAGTTAACAAACATATCACCGACCATTTCGAATCCCACCGTACCTTCTCCACTATGCAATCTGGTTTCCAAGCTGGTCATGGGTGTACCTCAACCACGCACAAGGTCCTAAACGACATCACAACCGCCATCGATAAAAGACAATACTGTGCAGCCATCTTCATCGACCTGGCCAAGGCTTTCGACTCTGTCAATCACCATATTCTTATCGGCAGACTCAGTAGCCTCGGTTTTTCTAATGACTGCCTTGCCTGGTTCTCCAACTACTTTACAGACAGAGTTCAGTGTGTCAAATCGGAGGGCACACAGGGTTCAATTCTCGGGCCGACTCTTTTCTCTGTATATATCAATGATGTTGCTCTTGCTGCGGGCGATTGATTCCCTTATCCACCTCTACGCAGACGACACCATTCTGTATACTTCTGGCCCTTCCTTGGACATTGTGCTATCTAACCTCCAAACGAGCTTCAATGCCATACAACACTTCTTCCAAGGCCTCCAACTGCTCTTAAACGCTAGTAAAA
Organism: Oncorhynchus keta; assembly: GCF_023373465.1. NCBI lineage: Eukaryota > Metazoa > Chordata > Actinopteri > Salmoniformes > Salmonidae > Oncorhynchus > Oncorhynchus keta. The sequence continues at coordinate 45,179,104 of NC_068450.1, forward strand.
CCAAATGCATGCTTTTCAACCGTTCGCTGCCTGCACCCACACGCCCGACTAGCATCACCACCCTGGATGGTACCGACCTAGAATATGTGGACATCTATACGTACCTAGGTGTCTGGCTAGACTGTAAACTCTCCTTCCAGACTCATATCAAACATCTCCAATCCAAAATCAAATCTAGAATCGGCTTTCTATGTCGCAACAAAGCCTCCTTCACTCACGCCGCCAAACTTACCGTAGTAAAACTGACTATCCTACCGATCCTCGACTTCGGCGATGTCATCTACAAAATGGCTTCCAATACTCTACTTAGCAAACTGGATGCAGTTTATCACAGTGCCATCCGCTTTGTTACTAAAGCACCTTATACCACCCACCACTGCGACCTGTATGCTCTAGTCGGCTGGCCCTCACTACATATTCGTCGCCAGATCCACTGGCTCCAGGTCATCTACAAGTCCGCATACCCCCTCATGCCTTTTGCACACAATGTATATAGACTCTTTTTTTAATAAAAAAATACAAAATAAAAATAATAAATTCTACTGTGTTATTGACTTGTTTATTGTTTACTCCATGTGTAACTCTGTGTTGCTGTCTGTTCACACTGCTATGCTTTATCTTGGCCAGGTCGCAGTTGTAAATGAGAACTTGTTCTCAACTAGCCTACCTGGTTAAATAAAGGAGAAATAAAATGTAAAAAAATAAAATTGCATCAGTGGCCAGCTGAGGGCTCTCAGAGTGATTCTTGCATAAAAGCCAGAGGTAGTCATTTTTCCTCTCGCTCCTACTGAAAAGCCAATTGTCCCAGTTGATATATTATCAAATAGATATTTGAAAAACACCTTGAGGGTTGATTATAAAAAACGTTTGCCATGTTTCTGCCGATATTATGGACATAATTTGAATGTTTTTTTCGGCATTGTCGTGACCGCTATTTCTGGTGGATTTCTGAACATAACGTGACAAGCAAACAGAGGAATTTTGGGTATAAAAATAATCTTTATGGAACAAAAGGAACATTTGCTGTCTAACTGGGAGTCTCATCATTGAAAACATCCGAAGATCAAAAGTAAACTATTTAATTTGATTGCTTTTCTGATTTTCGTGATCAAGCTTCCTGCTGCTAGCTGGACATAATGCTATGCTAGGCTATCGATAAACTTACACAAACGCTCGTCTTGCTTTGCCTGTAAAGCATAATTTCAAAATCTGAGATGACAGGGTGATTAACAAAAGGCTAAGCTGTGTTTCACTATATTTCAATTGTGATTTCATGAATATGAATACTTTCTAGTATAATGTTTTGACCGTTGCGCTATGCTAATTAGTGTAGTTGATGACAATTCTCCTGGATCCGGGATGGGTAGTTCCAAGAGGTTATCTTGGCCAGGATGCAGTTGTAAGTGACAACTTGTTCTCAATTGGCCTACCTGGTTAAATAAAGGTGAAATAAAAAAAATATATATATTTTTTTTAAATAGCCACGAAACACATTAGAAAGTCATTCGACTTTCATGTAAATTAGACCTACTTTTATGCCTGTGAGTAGTGCATCTAAAAATGTATCTTTCACTCAGCTCTTCAGGTGCACACAGCCCCCAGCCAGGCACTGTTGCCTCACAATGTGGAATAGGCTATTTACGATTCATAGTTCTTTGACTTTGTGTGATTATTTCAGGGCACTTTCGGGGGCATTAAGTCAGGGCACTCACCTAGCATTTATTTTACTATAAATGTGATCATACTTGACTTTTTATTCACAAATGTGATTGAAATGCTCGCTCTGTGGAGCCCTGACTACCCGCCAACGTGGCTAGTGAAATAGACATCTTACTCGCCAACAGTGTTGTGTTCGAGACCACCTAAAAAGAGACTGATCCAAGAACTGAGCAAATTGAGGCTGAGTCAAGACCAAGACCTGAAAACATGCAAGTACAATTCAAGACTATGATTATAATTTGGTCAAATCACCACCATAAAAAGAGTTCAAAATATCCAGTATTTCCAAATAGTGAAACAATGCATGCTGAGGTAAAATAAAGACACTCTACAAATGATTATGAGCCCAAACACAGTGGGCAACAATGGGCCTTCTACACCTTCCGAGAAGGGCTAAGGATTTATAAAATAATGATTATAACAATAATGATAATTATTTTCAATTATGTTCTGATTTAATCTCTTCAGTTTTTTATTTGCTGTGGTGATAAATCTACCTAGTTAAGTCAGTCATTGCCTATGCCATAATAGGCTAGATAATGGCATCTGCAATTCAGCTGTATTTGGGAAAATTTTGTTTGATTCCACTGTCACTCCTAATCACGTTTTGACTTAGAGTCGGACCGTTTTTACAAGAAATATATTTTATTTATGTATTTCTTAATTCCATTATTTTACTTTTAGATTTGTGTTGTTGTGAATTGTTAGATACTACTGCACTGTTGGAGCTAGGAACACAAGCATTTCGCTACACCTGCAATAATATCTGTATGTAGGGTTAGGGTTAGGGTTAGGTTATGTATCTGACTAATTTTTTAAAATTTGATGTACAGTACCAGTCCATAGTTTGGACACCTACTCATTCCAGGGTTTTTCCTTTTTTTTGTGTACTATTTTATACTTTGTAGAATAGTGAAGACATCAAAACCATGAAATAACACATTAAATCATGTAGTAACCAAAAATGTATTAAACAAATGAAAATATAATTTATATTTGAGATTCTTCAAAGAACAGCTCAAATATGCAAAGAGAAATGACAGTCCATTACTTTAAGACATGAGTCAGTCAATCTGGAACATTTCAAGAACTTAAACAATGTCTTCAAGTGCAGTCGCAAAAACCAAGCGCTATGATGAAACTGTCTCTCCTGAGGACTGCCACAGGAAGGGAAGACCCAGAGTTACCTCTGCTAAAGAGAGTTACCAGCCTTAGAAATTGCAGCCTTCACAGAGTTCAAGTAACAGACACATCTCAACATCAACTGTTCAGAGGAGACTGTGTGAATCAGGCCTTCATTGTTGAATTGCTGCAAAGAAACCACATCTAAAGGACACCAATAAGAAGAGACAAAGAGACTTGCTTGGGCCAAAAAACATGAGCAATGGACATTAGACCAGTGGAAATCTTTCCTTTGGTCTGATGAGTCCTAATTCGAGATTTTTGGTTCCAAACAGTGTCTTTGTGAGACGCAGAGTAGGTTAACGGATTATCTCCACATGTATGGTTCCCACTGTGAGGCATGGATGATGAGGTGTGATGGTGCTTTGCGAGTGACACTGTCAGTGATTTATTTAGAATTCAAGGCACACTCAACCAGCATGTCTACCACAGCATCCTGCAGCGATACGCCATCTGGGGTGGTTAATTTCTTTACTATCAAATGAGGAGAGATAAACTTATCACACAAGTCAGAGTTATACTTAAACTAAATCTTTATTAGTGAATAAATTAATAATAAATTAATAAGGGAGCAGGTCAATACAACACACACACATAAAGTGAATCGATTGAGTGCTCTACAATAATGATGGCTGGTCGACAAATCACCCTCAGATGATTATTTGAGAGCCCCGAGACAAAGGTACATCTATAGCCAAGCTACAACCCCTTCAGTCTACATTACAAACAACAGATGTATGGAATGGGTTACAAGGTTAAGATTTGTATGAAAGATACTTTATAATTCACAGCAGACAGTATCTGCTGTAAAAACAGTTCTCATTATGTAGAGACCAAGTCATCTCTCCCTGGTACCTTATAGAACATAAACATTGACTCATGCTATGAAATGCAGTCACTAGTTTTTTTCGCCCAAAATACATTGTAAATCACCTGTCAGTGTTAAATCCCCCATCGGCCCACTTTCAGTTCACACTGACACAATAGAGTTACAAGAACCCTCTATTCTGTTGCATAAAACAACCATTTTATGCAATAAACGTATTATAACATTCCCTCACACATCTCATCTGGTTTGCGTTTATCGATACTATAATTTTTTTTCGACAGGACAATGACCCAACACACCAAGCTGTATAAGGGCTATTTGACCAAGAAGGAGAGCGATGGTGTACTGCATCAGATGACGCAACCTCAACCCAATTGAGATGGTTCGGGATGAGTTGGACCGCAGCGTGAAGGAAAAACAGCCAACAAGTGCTCAGCATATGTGGGAACTCCTTTAAGATTGTTGGAAAAGCATTCCAGGTGAAGCTGGTTGAGAGAATGCCAAAAGTGTGCAAAGCTGTCATCAAGGCAAAGGGTGGCTACTTTGAAGAATCTCAAAAATATATATATTTGGATTTGTTTTACACTTTTTTGGTTACTACATGATTCCTTGTGTTGTTTCATAATTTGATGTCCTCACTATTATTTTACAATGTTGAAAATAGTACAAATAAAGAAAAGCCCTTGAATGAGTATGTGTGTCCAAACCTTTGACTCGTACTTGTCACGTTCTGACCTTTATTTCCTTTGTTTTGTCATTATTTAGTATGGTCAGGGCGTGAGTTGGGGTGGGCAGTCTATGTGTGTTTTTCTATGATTTGGGTATTTCTATGTTTCGGCCTAGTATGGTTCTCAATCAGAGGCAGGTGTCATTAGTTGTCTCTGATTGAGAATCATACTTAGCCTGGGTAGCCTGGGTTTCACTGTGTGTTTGTAGGTGTTTGTTCCTGTCTCTGTGTTTGCACCAGATAGGGCTGTTTTGGGTTTTCACGTTTCTTGTTTTGTTAGTTTGTTCATGTGTACATTTTCGTATTAAAAGAACCATGGACACTTACCACGCCGCATATTGGTCCTCCGATCCTTTTCGCCTCTCCTCCTCAAATTTTATTCTTGTTCTGAGAAATGAAGGCTATTCCATGTGAGAAACTGTCAAGAAACTGAAGATCTCGTACAACGCTGTACTACTCCCTTCACAGAACAGCACAAACTGACTTGTACTGTGTGTGTGTGTGTGTGTGTGTGTGTGTGTGTGTGTGTGTGTGTGTGTGTGTGTGTGTGTGTGTGTATGTATGTATGTATGTATGTATGTATGTATGTATGTATGTATGTATGTATGTATGTATGTATGTATGTATGTATGTATGTGTGTGTGTTGCTTCACAGTCCCCGCTGTTCCATAAGGTGTTTTTTTATCTGTTTTTTTAAATGTAATTATACTGCTGGCATGAGTGACTTGATGTGGAATAGAGTTTCATGTAGTCTTGGCTCTATTTAGTACTGTGCGCCTTCCATAGTCTGTTATGAACTTGGGGACTGTGAAGAGAACTCTTGTGGCATGTCTTGTGTGGTATGCATGGGTGTCAGAGCTGTGTGCCAGTATTTTAGACAGACATTCAACATGTCAATGCCTCTCATAAATACAAGCAGCGATTAAGTCGATCTCTCCTCCACTTTGAGCCAGGAGAGATACACAGGAGAGAACATACATATTATTAATATTAGCTCTCTGTGTACATCCAAGGACCAGCTGTGTTGCCCTGTTCTCAACCTTTACAATTTTCCTATGTTTTTTTTGTGGCACCTGACCACACGACTGATCATCTTAAAAAGGGTTTATTTACAACCTATAGGGTATAAGATGTTGGGCATAGTTTTATAGGCGAGTCTGACATATAACCTCAAACTTGAGTTCAGTTTTCACCAATGAGAACCAAGAGGGGCCTAGCTTGGTCCTTCATGACTAGGAAAGGCCTCGATTCTAGGCCGTAGAAAGTCCTACATCCATCTCGTTAGATCAGAACAGTGATTCATATTACCGGTTTGCATCCTTAAAAAGGACCGTTGTGTTTGCCTGCATAACACACATTTTTGTCTACCCATATGATATGGGTAGATATGGGTTATTTGATATATAAGCTTCAGTAACAAAATAATGCCACGGTTGTAATAACACTTTTAAGATACGTAAAAAAACGTAAGACTACTATTGTATTATAAGTATTTCGGTGACATCCTGGTTGATTATTATGCATTTTTTATAGAGATAATTGTGGAACACAAAAAGACAGCGTATAACACCATTGCCCAAAATGCATTGCTCCAATAACTTTCAAAATATTGTTCCGAAGTTGTATTTTCCTATAAATGAAGTCGCACAAAAGTGTGTATTCTCATAAGGAAGTTGCACAAAAATGAGTGTGTTTTCCTAATTAAGCCACACAAAAACACACAATCTGCTGAAATGTGTTTTTTTTTTTACATATTTGCATGAATCGAGTGTGAGAGTGTGTTGCCAATGTGGACGTCTGATTGACCATGCAGCGCCTATAACAGTGAACTTTCCCAGTGCAGAACTCAAGGCCTGATTAAAATGCTAAAATGCACACTCTTTCTATAGCAAGCATGATGATTTAATCTGGCCTGAAAATCCTTACACTCAGAAAGGAAAATTAAGTACACTGAAGGAAATTAGTAAATGCAACCCTTTTCAAGTCCATTTCAATCGAGTTAGCCAGTTCAAAAATAAGCCAGACCTCTTTAGTATGTCTGTGAATGCTATTCTCCTCAGAACCTAGAGTGGAATCATACACCCATATTCCATTCCTGTACATGAGTAAAACCATAAAAACTCATTAGTGATGTACTGTAGGATGGACAAAGTGAAGAGTGAAGGTATCAGGGTTCCACACGTAGCCTTTTCCGTCATGACATGGATGGTTTGACGTTGTAGTAAACGTATGTTGAGTGAGTATGAGGAGCCTGTGGAATGTGTCATGGCACGAGGCAGCTGGGCTTTTTTTTTATCTCTGACCTCGTTAACACTCCTCAGCCTGGCCCCCTCTGTGACTGTCACTCTATAAAAGTCCACTGAAATCAGCAGAAAGAATGTGATGATCGTAAAGAGGATCAGAGAGAGAGTATAATTGAACATATTGATTGGCCAACATCTGAGAGCCCAGCTTATGACCTCTGAAAGTGAAACTGGTTCATTTTTACCAACATTTTCCAAAATGTAGTAAACATCACAACACCTCAAATAAAATTGGAGTGTGGAGGCAATATATGAGAACTGGGGTGTCAACCATGGCCTAAATCCACGTCGAAATGATAATGGACCTACATTTATATAATCTCTTCACTGGCTCGCTAACATTGACTAACGAAAGCTAATTCCCCCAAAATGGATAGAGGACAATTGTTTGCAGATTTTGACGGCGAAGCAATACTGTATATCCAATTTTCAGTGCAGCCCTTGGTGAACAACAAATGTGGACCCTATGCAAAACTAGTTTGACAATCCTGGTCCAGAAGTTTTGGACACGAAAAACAAGTGACTGAGAAATGCTTGATGGGTCAGACTGTCTGCACTTCTAACCCTAACAACAGGTGTATACTAACAGTGAAATGCTTACTTACGGGTTGTTTCCAACAATGCAAATATATGATTAAAATTGCATGGTTAAGGTCTGTAGAGCTTTCAGTATGGTTGTACGTCATAGCAACAACAAAAAAGTAGCGATTAGAACCGAAACTTGATGTATAAAATAGAAAAAGCGTTACATTTGGGGAGAGTCAAATTGGTGCATGGCAATTGATTCATCCATATTAGAGGGTGTAAAGTAATATGACTATAATAGATCTTATTATGCACTCAGACGTAAGGAGCATGTTGAATACAAAGGAAGATGTTTGGTTTCGAGTTCAGGATAGACAAATCTGTTGAGCAGACACTTTTTTACAGCTGACATTAACTAGTTTTGTCTGATGGTCCAGGACCTCATTGGATCTTCAAAGAGAAGCCCTCTATTTGGACTCAATCATCAGGTGTGGTATTGAATGTCACGTCCTGACCTTAGTTCCTTTTGTATGTTTCTATTTTAGGTTGGTCAGGGCATGAGTTGGGGTGGGTATTCGATGTTCTTGTTCTATGTTTGGTATTTCGATGTGTTTGGCCTGGTATGGTTCCCAATCAGAGGCAGCTGTCAATCGCAGTCTCTGATTGAGAACCATACTTGGGGAGCCTGTTTTCCCACTCCTGTTTGTGGGTGGTTGTTTTCTGTTTAGTGTGTGTCACCTTACAGAACTGTTTTGTTTCATCCATTTCACTTTGTTATTTTGTGCGTTCAGTCAATAAATTATGACGGACACTTACCACGCTGCATATTGGTCCAATCCTTTTTACCCTTCCTCAGATGAAGAGGAGATTCGTTACATTGAAACTGTTTTATGGCAGGACAAAGTATGATAACTAAAAAAGGCATCCAATAGTTCCATATGATGGAGCTGCTGAAACACTTCTTCATATAGTACCTCGTTTCTCGCCAGAAGAGAATGGTCATAAATAAACACAATGCTTCCCAGACTAAATTCAATTACTTCCGTCACTGAATAGAAAATGCATAAAAGTGAGTCTGTGCTCTTATTCAATTTGTGTCTCCCTAGGGGACAGTGTTTGCATTTATCCTTTTCCCAGACAATGATGTTCTTTCTATAGATTTTTTGCTTGAAGAGTGCATTTAAAATCAAGTAGTAATTTGCCTTTGTAGTACAACAGATGAAATAAACCTTAATTGTTTTTTTCTGATTAACATTATACATTAGCAGTTCTCTTCTGCCAAATGAACTGGGTGGCTTGTCATGTTTCAGGTAAGACCCAGATGCAGACAACTAACAACAGTTTATTAATCCAACAGGGCCATGCAAAAGACAGGTCAAGGGCAAGCAGGGGTCAGTAATCCAGATAGGTGGGGCAAAGGTACAGCACGGCAGGTTCAGGGACAGGGTGGGCAGAAAATGTCAACACCGGGAAAACTAGAGGACAGGAACAATCGAGAGACAGGAACAGAGGGAAACCGCTGGTAGATTTGACGAAACAAAATGAACTGGCAACAGACAAACAGAGAACACAGGTATAAATACACAGGGGATAATTGGGAAGATGGGCGACACCTGGAGGGAGGTGGAGACAATCACAAAGATAGGTGAAACAGATCAGGGTGTGACAGGTTTGAAAAAAGGGTATGATAAATTAGTAACATTTCCACATTTCAGATATAGTGCTGGAATGCCGATTTAATTTGTTTATGTCCTAATAATTTTAAAGATTACTCAGAAAAACAGGTGTTTTAGTCAGTTTATGCTTCGATTTTGACCTTCGGCCGATTAAGATAAGCAGAATAAGGTATTTATATTACTATTTCCATACTCGGCCTACAGCCATAAATTGGTTTAATATTGAATTATTAGTGTGCATGTAAACATACTCACTGCCATCACAGAAAATATTGTGGGAGCCAACTCTTCAATTCATGATTCTTTTTAATTAGGAATCGGAGTGTGCAAATGGATTTCAGGCAGTCCATTCCTGTACTTCATCTTTGAGCTGAAATATCAGGCAGAGTTTATCACCTCCAGTCCAAGAGACACCTGCTGAACATTTTATGGGAGAGATATTTTGTCTCGTTAATTATTGAAGTTATTCATAGCATAATAAAGAGGAACTAGACCTCACTGACATCTGAAAAGGTTGTGATGAATTTTTAACAGTGTTCTTGTGTTGTGAGCAAGTATTCTGATTCAACATCTTCACTGTTTCCTTCTTTTGACACATCTTATTCTAAAAAAGCTACTTACTGAGAGAAAAGGGTTCCTGGACAATGGATTCAAATATGTCTCCAATATATAACATGCTCCCTCTGGAAATGTTGAACAATAACACTGAAAGATAAGCTGTAAATTAGCGATGGGTCCGTCTTTCTACAGGCCTTTATACCCCCTTCTCAGTAGATTGATTGATGCATTGCGTTCTATTATCTGTGCTGCAGTTACAGATTATAAAATGTATGATTTCCCTGACACACATTGGGATTAGAAGAGTAAATATAGTGTAGAATGCGATACAAATATGCCCTTTCCAATCAAACAGAGGTGTCAGATCACTGCTCTGCCAAGCTTTCAGCGTTTGAGATCGTATATTTAAAGGTTCTGCTCAACGGAAAACCTGTCAGAATTTAAAGGAGGGTGCTGGTATTTGGTGTCATCCATTTTGGGATCAATGAAACGTACCTCAGACCGGGAGGTGAAAATGTCAGATCTAACGGTCCATAGTGTTTCATTAGCTCCACAGCCCTCTGTGGATAAAGAGACTGCCCGTAGATCTGATTCAGAGCTCAGGAGAGAGCCCTCCTTTCACCGCTTACTCTCTCCCAGCATTTCTTTTTCACTATCCCTCTTATCCAGGCTGAATCACATCTGGCCGTGATTGGGAGTCCCATAGGGCAGCACACAATTGGCCCAGCATCGTCCGGGTTTGTCCAGGTAGGCCGTCATTGTAAATAAGAATTTGTTCTTAACTGGCTGCCCAGTTGAATAAAGGTAAAAAAAAAAATGTAAATGTACAAATCTTCGAACCCTGTATGTCACACTTTCACTTTTTCCTCCCCATCTCTTTCCCAACCTCACCTTTTCCCTTTCGTTGAGTGAAGGTTAGTACATTCTCATCTGGACAGGGTCCCCAGTCTATCAGGGTCATACCTCATTAACTGAACTCCCCATTGCCCCAGTGGGCAGATTGTGTTAATCCTGGTGGGATACTTGGTATATGTGCTCTGGGGGTAGAGAGGGACCATGGAAAAGCAACTGGGGCTGTGGTGTTTTGGTGTTCGAGAACCTTCTACTGAATTAACTTTTTTTTTCGGGGTGAGCTGGAAGCCTTGGATTCATTCGGTAAATTGGATTAAGTTACGAATGCGAGCTGATCTCCAGGGATTTTTCCCCCAGCATGAATATTGATGAACCGGTTCTCATAAGGAGTACAGAATACCTCAACCTCAGTCTTCAGCTGAAACCCTGTTTTAACAGCAGGGGCTCCCCACCATCAGTCAGAACCCACAGGTCACTGTGCTCAAATTCACCATCCAAACATACCATTACCCCAAAAAGAGAAGGGATGGGAAGGGAAATGAAATGTTTGTATTTGCTCAACACAGTATGCAAACTGTCCTCTATTACACAATCACAAGTAGTCCATCATTGCAAGTGGGTATTCTAATGCGTTTTTGCAGCTAGCTGTGATCGGGACCAAATGTGGCATCTTCCCAGGTGAGCATCGAAAACTCTGGCCCCTATTCAACATTAACAGAGGCCTGCCTGACAAGCTTGGTGAATCAGACTCAAGGTCAGGTCTTAAACTCTCAGCAGAAATGACAGAAGCTGGTCAATGTGGCGTTGACAGGTTAAGGAAACACCCTCAGAACCCCTCAGGTTACAGTTCCGGAGGCTTTAACAAGATGGAAACATCACACCCATCTTAATAAGAGACCCATTGAAACCCACAACACCTTCTCTGCCTGCAGCTGAGCCTGTCAATTTAATAGTCGTTATGCATCACACGACATTCATTATCATCACTTATCATCATGTCAGAGCATTCCGATTCCAGTCACAACTTGAGAGGAAACTACTCAGTAATTTCTGATCCAGCACACCACCCTTTGCCCTGTCCTGCATCTCATACAGTCACCAATTAAGAGGGTGTGGTAGCCCTGAACTTCATAAATGCTATTTCCTTCCTTTAATGTCTGTGGTCGTACTGTCAAAGGCCACAGAGAGGACAAGGTTCTCAAGCTCCAATTAGTCAGCACAGAGAGAGACGTGACTTTGAGACACACAGACAGAGGCCATTTATAGATGAAGTAGATCTCAGAGTAGCAGTGCCGAGGGAAGGTATACTACCACACAGACAGAGGAGGCAAGAAGCCTCATGCTGGTACAGGCTTATAGAATGGTGTAGAGAGGACAGAAAGAAGAGCAAAGGAGGGATAGAGGATGGGAGTGGGAAATAGAGAGTAGACACCAGACTAGACTGCTGCAGGCTGAGACGCCAAAGACAGTGTAGAGAACGGCGAGCGAAAGAAAGAGGCAAAAGAGAAAACCACCAGAGGCCAAAGATAGAGAGCCTTTCGAGGCCAGAGAAAGCCATAGATAAGATGGGAGAGGCCAGAGAGAGAGAGAGAGAGAGAGAGAGAGAGAGAGAGAGAGAGGCCAGACACCAGAGTATACATTCATTATCACCTCACCAACCTGAGAACCACAATAAGTGACTGTAATAGAAGTGGACACTCTCATCTGCCAAAGCCCAGCGAGAGACGAGATGCTTTCATTCCCTTTCCCCCATACACTGCCTCCATCTCACACACCACCCCATGTTCCATCCTGGTTGTAAATCCCTTACTTTCTCGCTCTCCGTCTCCCTCTCCTGAGCCCACGCTTCTGAGTCTCTGAAACAAAAGCCCATGATTGCGTGTCAACTACCTCAGCTTCATGATTGTGTGTCACTACTAACTTTTCCAAACCTGTAGGTGAAGTAATAATTATATATATATACTTCACATCCCACATTTGTGCTTAAAATATTTGTCTCGTGATTGCATTTTCTAAAACAATAGAGCTCTGTTTCACATATTTGCATATAGTCTTTTCCAGAGGAAATGAGCCTTCACTTTGCAGTGAGGTTTGTGTCATTGAGTAGAGGTGTCTGCATGTCTCTGCTATCCATGTCTTAGTGCTGTCTGAGTCATCTATCCCTGTAAGCTTGGATGAGCTGAATGCTGCTCGAATCGTAAACCGTGACTGACAAAACAAATAAAAAGAGCACCGCAGGTTCCATCGCCTCTGCACACAATCAAACGAAATGAAACATGGAAAACATAAAAAAATATGAAAGAGATAAGATGGTAGCCCCTGAGATGGTGTCATGCCAGTGTAATAGAAGGGTTTGCTCCAGGAGTGTTTGGTCAGAAAAGAGGAGGTTCTATTGGATAGGATAGAAGGAAACACCTCCTCTAGGGGACAAAGACAGCCTTATCAGGTGTGAAGCAGAAATCCTGACATTAAATCCCCCTTTGTGCCGTGAAATCTAAGCATTCCACCTGAAAACATCTCCGGGGCTGTGGTATGTATCCCTCCTGACCCTCTTTCCACATGAAAACACAGACACAGACAAAACAAACAAACAGCTCTTACCATGTAAATTATGGAGTATTTATTGGTGGCGCTGCCTCTGATCTCAGCCCCACTGGTCTCTCATCAAGTCTCCTGTGAAGAAGCAACAGCATCAACAACAATGGCCCCATGATTCTCTGTTCCTTCTCTTTAGAACTATGCTGTTCAAGAGAACACCGCTATGCAATACTGGGATATCAACTCACCACTTCTATGGCTGGTTTAATCTCAGTGCAAGAGGTGTCACTGCAGTACCTGGTTCGTATCCAGGCTGCATCACATCCGACCGTGATTGGGAGTCCCATAAGTCGGCACACAATTGGCCCAGCGTCGTCCGAGTTTGGCCGGGTTAGGCCGTCCTTGTAAATAAGAATTTCTTAACTCTTGCCTAATTAAATAAAGGTTAAATAAAAAAGGACGCCAAATGAACTGGGTAATGAAGGCCACAATAAAAAAGATGATGTAATTATACTTCTCTGAGAGGCATGGCCCTCCTGCTTTGTGGAGAAGATGCTCATCTCAGCCCAAAAGAGCTTTGTGGATCAGGAGGGTCCCATTGACTGTATCATTTACACTCAGACTTGGGGAATAAGATGGGGGAAATGACAAAACACAGATACCGAAGCACAGAGTACTGTGATGTACTATATTAAATTGAAAGAGGCCCTGAGGGTGCTGCGATGACCAGAGTAATTGGCTTTCTCCTGCTATGATAGTCTGCATCAGTCAGGCCAAAATGCCAACACACTCAGGCCACTGTAAAAGGTCAAAGAAAGCTCCCTACTCCTCTCGATTGCTCCTGAACTCTCCATGAAGACACAAAAACAAAGGCTTTGGGTGAATTTCTCCTGCCTGTTCCCCTTGTTTTTCTGTGTATGTCTGACTTTATATTGAATGCTTGTGCATACCCTTGGCTTGAATCTAATGTAGTGCAAGTGCAGTCATGGAAATTGGACCTAAGACGTCTTAACGAGTATTGTGACCATGTATTGTGATGGACTTTTGACCTAGATGTGATCTTGACAGCTAGTTACCAGACTGCGGAAGATTGGTTTTTCTTTTCCTGCTACTTGAAACACCAGGCATTTTGTTTCCTTCAGGATGATACAACACACAGAGGTGCGTGAAACCCAATCATCTGTCAATTCACTTCTGACCTGCTCCTTCTACCCCTCTATTTCCATCACCCCTTCCACCTCTTGCTCCCTCCACTCCTCTTCCCACTCCCTCCTGCATCACTCCTCCCACCCTTTATCTCTCTGACCAGCTCTTCTATCCCCTCCCTCATCCCTCTTACCTGCCTATTCCACTCCCCTCTCCCACTCCATCCCTCCCTCCATTCTTCTCACCTGCTCCCTCTGTCCCCCTTCCCACTCCTTCCTTTCATCACTCTTCCCACCCCGTAGCTTCAGAGATCTGCTCATCCACTACCTTTGATACCCAGTGACAGCTGGTGACATGGGGATCTTTGATTTGTAACTATCCTCTATTCGTCTTTAGACGGGAGAGTTCCACGTCCAGTTCCAACACTGGTCCAGAGCTGTTCATTAACACTACCTCATGTGTCATGGTGAATAATATAGCCAACAGGACAGAAACAGGTGTTCTCGTTTATCCATTTTTTTAGTTACCCAAACTTAATAAAAGATACAGTAAAAGGCAACATCGTGTGCTCATATGCCATTTGACAGCCATTTTTATCCAAAGCAACTTAGTCATGCATGCAACCATTTTACATATGGGTGGCCCTTGCGGGAATCAAACCCAAAACCTTGGACTTTGCAAGAGCCATGCTCTACTGACTGCGCCAATGATAGAGGTAGTAGAGATATGATAGAGGTATGCTTCATACACTTTGTAAAGACAAGCAAATAGCCTATTATTAGTACTCATAAAAGCCACTGCAAGGAGGCAAAGAGGTAAAGTCAGTTCAGGGCTGACTAGTGATTAGGGGGGGGATCATTTTGCTACACGGGAAAGAACATCTGCTACACCCGCAATACCATCTGCTAAAAATGTTATGTGACCAATAAAATTTTATTTTATTTGAATAAATTGGTAGTTTCAAATCTCTCTCTCTATATATATATATATATATATATATAAAATGGGGTGGCAGGGTAGCCTATAGTGGTTAGAGCATTGGACTAGCAACCGGAAGGTTGCATCCTCAAATCCCCGACCTGACAAGGTACAAATCTGTCTTTCTGCCCCTGAACAGGCAGTTAACCCACTGTTCCTAGGCTGTCATTGAAAATAATAATTTGTTCCTAACTGACTTGCCTATAAGCTTCAAATATATATTGTTCAGCCTCTTCTTTTTAAAAAGGTACAATATGCGGAAATCTCTCCTCCATTTCCTAGTTGCTAAAAATCGAATAGTTTGCCTAATTTCAGTCTGTTTCAAAACAAGCTATATTGTACCCTCTAAACCGTTGTGATTTTTTAATATTTTTTTTTATAACCAAACCTCTCTCGTCTCTGCAGCAGACATATAGTGAGCAATATGTTTGGAACAACAAATCACAATAGATTGTGAAACAATATAGAATCGTGAGAATCGCAATACATATTGTTCGGCACCGAAGTATTGCGATAACATTGTTGACCATATGACAGTGCTGCTGAGAGCCTTAACAATAATTTAATTTCACACACTGGTAACCCTCCGAGGACCCTCTGACTCAATTACAAACCACAAGACCTTATCTGTTCCTTCTGGCACCATCCACCTACCTGAATGTTGTTCTCTTTTTATGCCCTCTCATAAATGTCAATGTCATGGATGAAATACGGTCTTCTCTTCACACTGCACCAAACTGTCTCCAGCATGCTTGGTATTTTATTCCTTGCAGCATTCGACCACACGATTGGACAATAATCAAGATAAGACAAAACTAAAGCCTGCAGAACTTGCTTATTGGAGTGGGTGTCATAAAAGCAGAGCATCTCTTTATTACGGACAAACCTCTCCCCATCTTTACAACCATTGAATCTATATGGTTTTGACCATGACAGTTTACAATCTAAGGTATCACCAAGGAATTCAGTCTCCTCAACTTGTTTGACAGCCACGTCATTCCTTACCAGATTCAGCTGAGGTCTAGAACTCCGGGAATGATTTGTACCAAATACAATGCCCTTAGTTTAAGAAATGTTCAGGACCAGTTTATTACTCATCACCCATTCCAAAACAGACTGCAACTCTCTTAAGGGTTTCAGTGACTTCATTAGCTGTGGTTTCTGATGCTTATATGCTTGAATCATCAGCATATATGGACACAAATTCTTAGTTTAATGCCAGTGGCATTAAGGGGGCCGAGAGGGCCTAGAGAGCTGCCAAGAGGTACACCGCACTTTACATATTTGACATTAGATATTCTTCCATTAAAGAAACCCCCCAGTTCTATTAGATAGATAGCTCCGAATCCATGATATAGCAGTGGTTGAAAAGCCATAACACTTACCTTTTCTCAACAACAGATTACAGTCTACAATGTCAAAGGCTGCACAGAAATCTAACAGTACAGCTCCCACAATCTTCTTATTATCAATTTCTTTCAACCAATCATCAGATATTTGTGTCAGAGCAGTACATGTTGAGTGCCCTCCTTTCTAAGCATGCTGAAAGTCTGTTGTTAATTTCTTTACAGAGAAATAACATTGTATTTGGTCAAACAATTTTTTGCAACAGCCAGACGGATAATCAGGACGTGTACTCAGAGCATGCGCATGAATGTCTTCACTGACATTTTTAACTTATCCCTGCCCGAGTCACACAGAGACGCAAACAAAGCTCTCCCTCCGTTTGTCAAATCTGACCATAATACTATCCTCCTGATTCATGCTTACAAGCAAAAACTAAAGCAGGAAGTACCAGTTACACACTCAATATGTAAGCGGTCAGATGATGCGGTAGCTACACTACAGGACTGTTTTGCTAGCACAAACTGGAATATGTTCTGGGATTCATCCAATTACAATGAGGAGTATACTGGCTTCCCTGGCTTCATCAATAAGTGCATTGACGACGTCGTCCCAACAGTGACCGTAAGTACATATCCCAACCAGAAGCCATTGATTACTGGCCACATCCACACCGAGCTAAAGGTTAGAGCTGCTGCTTTCAAGTAGCGGGACACCAATTCGGACGCTTATAAGAAATCCCGCTATGCCCTCAGGCAAACCATCAAACAGGTAAAGCGTCAATACAGGACTATGATTGAATCCCACTACACCGGCTCTTACGCTTGTCAGATTGGCTTGGCAGGGCATGCAAACTATTACGGACTGCAAAGGGAAAGATAGCTGCGAACTGCTCAGTGATATGAGCCTAACTGATTGGCTAAATGCCTTTCATGCTTGCTTCTAGGCAAGCAACACTGAAGCATGCATGAGAGCCCCAGCAGTTTGGGACGGCTGTGTGATCACTCTCTCCGTAGCCGATATGAAAAGACCTTTAAAACCTCATGCTAGGGGGCAGTATTTTCACATCCGGATGAAAAGCATTCCCAAAGTAAACTGCCTGTTACTCAGGCCCAGCAGCTAGAATATGCATATAATTAGTAGACTTCCTGATGGGCCGCCCCCAGATAGTAAGGGAAGTCAGCAACACAACTGCCATGCTGATTCTCAACATGAGGGCCCCTCAGGGGTGCGTGCTTACTCCCCTCCTGTACTACCTGTTCATCCTCGACTGTGTGGCCAAGCACAACTGCAGCACCATCATTAAGTTAGCTGATGACACAACGGTGGTAGGCCTGATCACCGACAATGATGAGACAGCCTATAAGGAGGGGGTCAGAGACCTGGCTGTGTGGTGCCAGGATGACAACCTCTCCCTCAACGTGACCAAGACAAAGGAGATGATTGTGGACTATAGGGAAAGGAGGGCCAAGCATGCCCCCATTCACATCGATGGGGCTGTAGTGGAGCGGGTCTAGAGTTTCCAGTTCCTTGGTATCCACATCACCAACAAGCTATCATGGTCCAAAGAGGGCACGACAACACCCTTTCCCCCTCAGGAGACTGAAAAGATTTAGAATGGGTCCCCAGTTCCTCAAAAAGTTATACAGCTGCACCATCGAGAGCATCCTGACTGGTTGCATCCCCGCCTGGTATGGCAACTGCTCGGCTTCTGAGCGTAAAGCACTACAGAGGGTAGTATAGCCCAGTACATCACCAAGCTTCCTACCATCCAGGACCTATATACTAGGTGGTGTCAGAGGAAGGTCCGAATAATTGTCAAAAACTCTAGTTAGCCAAGTCAAAGTATACCACATGACAAGTGGTACCGGAGCTCCAAGTCTAGGTCCAAAAGGCTCCATAGCAGCTGCTACCATAAAACTGCTGAACAATTAATCAAATGGCTACCTGGACAATTTGCACACTTTGTCAATGAAGTAATCATTAAAATAATATGCAACATTGTAACGGCTGTTTGAAGAAGAGGACCAAAGCGCAACGTGTTCATGATTTTTAATAAAACTGACCACTAGAACAAAAATAACAAAGCGGTTCGGTCTGGTGCAGACACACAAAACAGAAAATAACTACCCACAAAACACAGGTGGGAAAAGGCTACCAAAGTTTGAGAACCAATCAGAGACAACGATAGACAGCTGCCTCTGATTGAGAACCACACCCGGCCAAACACACAGAAATAGAAACCATAGAACACAAAACATAGAATGCCCACCCCAACTCACGCCTTGACCAAACCAAAATAGAGACATATAAAGGATGTCTAAGTTCAGGGCGTGACAAACATCAAATGGTTTTGTGATGAATAAGCCATCTGATTTGAAGAAAGATATATTTGAATTATTCTTTCTGCCCATAATTTACATTTAAAGTACTCCAAAGTTTTTTCCATCACTGATCTTGGCTTCACAATACAGCTTTTTCTTTTTGTTGAGTTTAGTCACATAATTTCTCAATTTGCAGTAAGTAAGCCAGTCAGATGTGCAGTCAGACTTATTAGCCACTCCTTTCCCCATCTCTTTCAACCATACTGTTTTTCTATTCCTCATCAATCCATGAAGTCTTAACGGTTCTAACAGTAAGTTTCTAAACAGGTGCATGTTTATCAATAATTGAAAGCAGCAATTTCATAAATGCATCAAGTGCAGCGCCTGGATGCTCCTTATTAATCACACCAGACGTACAAATACTTTCAACATCATTCACATAAGAGTCACAGCAAAATCTTGCATGATCTCTTATACACTATTTAAGGCCCAGCTTTCAGAACTTTGGCTTTCCTGGATATAGCCAATATATTGTGATCACTGCATCTTCAAAACAAAGTTCTACAGTATTAGAAAAAATGTGATCAGTACATGTCGAAGATCTTGTTAGTTTACGCCCTTGATCAAAACCCTGAACCAGATTACAGGCACTGGTTACTATGGGAAGCATTTCACACATATGGTTACTATCAAGCATTTCACACATATGATTTAGATACTGACTGTTAGCACATTGTGGCCTATAGCAACACCCCCAAAAGAAAAGGCTTTAGATGTGCCAAGTGAACCTGCAACCACAACACTTCAATAACACTTGACATAAGATATTCTTTAAGCATTAAATTGATAAGCCTCTGAATATATACAGCAACACCTCCACCATAAGAATTCCTATCTCTTCTATAGATGTTATATCCTTGTTTTGCTACTGCTGTATCATCAAATGGATTATCTAAGTGAGTCTCAGAAATTGCGAATATATGAATGTTTTCTGATGTTAGAAAATTATTGATTTCATTAGCCTTATTTCTAAGGCTACATATATTAATATGGGCTATATTTAGCCCTTTCCTGGATAGCTTATCAGAGAAAGACATAATACGGAAAAGAGCAAACAAAGCAAGATCACTTTTTTATATACATTCAGCAGGCCATTCATCAGTTGGTGTTTGTAAGTGTGTGTGTGTGCTGAAGGATTGAAGCAACGGACCCATAGGTTTGGCTCTCTCATCTCTTCCAGGCTTTTGGGAGGAAGGGAGGACAATGAGCTTAACATAGTGGATGTAAGCAATGTCCCCACACGCTCTGGCAACTTTCCTGGCTGGGATCAGTTCTTTCCTCTTCCGGCGCAGAGCTTCCGATAGTCCTCGTTGAGGAATATATACATGCCTCTCAAGTTCTTGGCTTTTTCCAGAATGGCTAACTTCAGGAACTTGACCACTATCGGTCTGGGCCTGTCACCTGGGCTGGTGGTGGGGTTCCCAGTTCTGTGGGCGCGCTCCACCTCAATCTTTGTGTGGTCCATCTCAGTTTCTCTGAGATCATTTCCCTCACCTTGTCCTTAGACTCCGTCCAGGTCTCAATTCTGTCCACAACCATATTGTTCCGCCTTGATTGTCCCTCGAGATAATCTGATTTCTCCGTCATTGTTATTATGAATTCACATACAGAACTGATGTCCTCAATTACTTACAGATTGCTGTCATCTTGCCATTCTCCTGATTAAACCCATTGATCTGCAAATTGCTGCAACTGCTCATTTTTCTTGAGGTCACGGTCAGGTCGTGCATTCTTTTACAAGTTGGCTCCACCGGTATTTAGACAAACGGCATGAAGCTATTTTCCTGTTTTATTAACTGCTTGTAGAACTCTTTTTGTTTGCGTTATGTACACCTCTTGGAGGAGGGAACGCAACACCCTGCTACATCTCAACTCCCCGTGGAGTGAAAAAGCATGTGATCGTAGGTGCAGGGAAGGACAACAGAGGCAGAGAAAAATACAGTTTACAGGGAATTCATTATTCCATAACACGGTAAGACGATAGACAGATTAAATGGTTATGTATGCCCGCAGGCCTCTTGCCTCCTAAGGTGCATTCCCCTTCCACCCCTGGGAACAAATGGAATAATTACTAATACTTTTAGTGAACAATTTCAATAATCAAAAACACTAAGTCCTTTTGGCATACACATACCCCGGAAGGAGTGGCTACAAAATAATATCAACAAAACTTTCACTGACCAATAACCAACACGGGACATAAAAAGAAGATCTCTTCTGGCAAAGGAACACTGGCTTTTATCAAGCTGGAGAAGGAGTTGAAAATGAAGAACAGCCCTATCCCCTGACGAGGGGGAGGGGTCAAAGCTTCAATCTCAATTGGGCCATTCAATCAGCTGCTTCAGGAATCCAGGAAGCCATTTCCTGAAATACACACACATACAAACCCACAACACAGAAACTGGGGAGCGTAACACGCCCTCCCCAAAACCTGCAAACTCCCAGTTTGAAATGACAAAAACCAACACGCATCCCTAGTTACTAAACCCATGCTAGGAAATTGGCGACCACGTTCACCGAACCCTTCACATAGTGAATCTGTATATTGTACGAAGTTATCAGGCGTAACGAAAGCCGAGATATCAGAAGCTAGAGAGGTCAGAGGCACCTACCAATAACCTTTTAGCAAATCTAACTTACTAACTTAAGCAGCAGAGACAATTCTATCATTGCAGTCATCTAAGCGAGGTAAAAGAAAATAATCCAAATTTTTTACCGAATTTTTGCGACGATAGTCCGTACGTAAGTCACCGGGACATACAGTCAGGCTTAGGAATGAGAACACATGGGGAACTCCAGGAGCTGTTACTGGGTTTTGACATGTCATTCTGTAATAAATATGCTACCTCACTTTTCATTACCTCTCATAGCGTTAACCCGGTACGGATTCTGATGAATAGGAGCAGCGTTCCCCACATCCACGTCATGTTCCAAGATTGAGAAAACAAATTATCAATAGGATAAGATCATTTGTTTGATCGTTATCCAAATGTTCCATTTGAGAGTGTAACTTTGGCCTGGGGGGCTTTTTTTTCTTTCTCTTTTGAATTTTACCAATTTTTCTCCCCAATTTTGTGGTATCCAATCATTTTTTTTTGTAGATACTATCTTGTCTCATCGCTACAACTCCCGTACGGGCTCGGGAGAGACGAAGGTTGAAAGTCATGCGTCCTCCGATACACAACCAAGCCGCACTTCTTCTTAACACAGCGCCATCCAACCCGGAAGCCAGCCGCACCACTGTGTCGGAGGAAACACCGTGCACCTGGCAACCTTGGTTAGCACGCACTGCGCCCGGCCCGCCACAGGAGTCGCTGGTGCGCGATGAGACAAGGATTTCCTTACCGGCCAAACCCTCCCTAACCCGGACAACGCTAGGCCAATTGTGTGTCGCCCCACGGACCTCCCGGTCGCGGCCGGTTACGACAGAGCCTGTGCATGAACCCAGAGTCTCTGGTGACGTAGCTGGCGCTGCAGTACAGCGCCCTTAACCACTGCGCCACCGGGGAGGCCTGGCCTGGGGGGCTTTACTTGGCTCATCATGGCCTAGCGACTCTTTGTCGCTGGCCTGGTGCCTGCAAACTGACTTTCGGTCATCAGTTGAACATTGTTTTCACCGACACATTGGTGCAGCTGGCTTCCGTGTTAAGCGAGTGGGTGTTAAGAAACAGCCTGGTAGGTCATGTTTTGGCGGACGCATGACACGACCCTTGCCTCTCCCGAGCCTGTTAGGGAGACAAGATCGCAATTGGATATCACGAAATTGGAGAGAAAAAGGTAGTAAAATTATAAAAGAAATAAAAAAAAGAATCTTCATCCGTGATAGAGTGACACCACTGTCCTCAAGGGTACTCCCGCCGGCTTTGGTCTGTCATGGCAGCAATGGAGGTTATGCTGTTACTTCACAAAGTTCCAGACAGGGCAGGTCACAGGGAATATTGAAAACAACAACAGACCACAGTGATCTTGACAATCCGTGGTCCTAGACACTATGGCTAACTGCGTCGCTTGCTGCATCTAGCTTGATGGGCAGCTAGCTACAACTTTTTGAGGATCTGAGGGCCCATATCTAAATGTTAAGCCTCCTGACGGGGAAGAGGCATTGTCGTGCCTTCTTCACAACTGTGTTGGTGTGTGTGGACAATGATCCTTAGTGATGTGGACACTGAGGAATCTGAAGCTCTCAACCTGCTCCCCTACAGCCCCGTAAATGGGGGCATGCTCAGGCCTCCATTTGCTGTATTTGCAATCTTGATTATCTTACCTGCACATTGTAAAACAGTGCTTAACTGTACTCCAACGCCCTTGGCCTTGAAATATAGAAACATATCCAGGTTCAAGGCCTTTAACATATTATTGTCATGGTAGCTCCACTTGCAGCTCTAATTTGTGTTTTAACCTGTTGGCCCCATCCCGGACCGGGATTGTGACTACAGCCTCAAGCTCATTACCATAATAACATTAGCGATTTCTGAAAATTGCAAAATAAATGAAATAAATATGCCTGTCCTCAAGCTTATCCTTTTCTTAACAATCCTGTCTGTCTCAGATTTTCAAAATATGCTTTAGAACCAGAAAATCAATAATTTGTGTAAGAGTGGTGATAGCTAGCGTAGCATTTAGCGTTAGCATTTCTGAACATTCACAAAAACCAGCAAAGGGATCAAATAAAATAATTTACCTTTGAAGAACTTCAGATGTTTCAATGAGGAGACTCTCAGTTACATAGCAGATGTCAGTTTTTCCTGAAAGATGCTTCTGCACAGACCACAACGTTCCGTTTTGTTACTATGCATTTGGCTACCTAAACTGGTCCCAGAAAATTCAGTCACCTAAACGTCGAACTTTTTTCCAATTAACTCCATAATATCGCCTGAAACATGGAAAACGTTGTTTGAATCAATCCTCAAGGTGTTTGGTCATATATCTCTTCATTGAAATGCCAGTCCTAGACCGTGCATTCTTCTCTGATTCGGATGGAAAAATACTGGGACCTGACTTTTGCAGCACAAATTTCCACGCAGACACCATGCGGGACACTTCGTCCGTAATTGTAGGCTCTTATGGCCAATCTTCCAATGATATGCCTACAAATGGTCACAATGCTGATCCTCATCTCTCCCAAGTGGTCATTCTCTCTTTCTCCCCTCACCTGGGGGAAACGATAGGAAGTGTCCGTTGATTCCTGTGCCATTCACAGCCATATAAGGAGATCATGGAAAACATGCCTTCAGAAATCCTGTTGATTTCCTGGTCACTCAAACATCTTGGTTTTGCCTGTAGATATTGTTCTATGGCACTCACAGTGAAAATCTTTGCAGTTCTGGAAAGTCTGGTGTCTTCTTTCCAAAACTATCAATTCCAAGCATAGTCTAGCATCTTTTTGACAAAATATCGCGCTAAAAACGGGCACGTCTTTTTTCCAAAAATGAAATACTGCCCCTAGAGTTCTAACAGGTTTGGTATACTCCCTAGACCTATGCTACTTAGACACAGATTCATATAGACTAATAATATAGAGTGGTTTCAATTGATAACACTACTACACCTGAACATGGTAACTCCCCTCCAAGTCTCCGACCACTACCTTGTATCCTTTTCCCTCTCGCTCTCATCTAACACCTCCCACGCTGCCCCTACTCGGATGGTATCGCGCCGTCCCAACCTTCGCTCTCTCTCCCCGCTACTCTCTCCTCTTCCATCCTATCATCTCTTCCCTCTGCTCATACCTTCTCCAACCTATCTCCTGATTCTGCCTCCTCAACCCTCCTCTCCTCCCTTTCTGCATCCTTTGACTCTCTATGTCCCCTATCCTCCAGGCCGGCGCGGTCCTCCCCTCCCGCCCCGTGGCTCGACGACTCATTGCGTGCTCACAGAATAGGGCTCCGGGCAGCTGAGCGGAAATGGAGGAAAACTCGCCTCCCTGCGGACCTGGCATCCTTTCACTCCCTCCTCTCTACATTTTCCTCCTCTGTCTCTGCTGCTAAAGCCATTTTCTACCACTCTAAATTCCAAGCATCTGCCTCTAACCCTAGGAAGCTCTTTGCCACCTTCTCCTCACTCCTGAATCCTCCTCCCCTCCCCCTCCTCCCTCTCTGCAGATGACTTCGTCAACCATTTTGAAAAGAAGGTCGACGACATCTGATCCTCGTTTGCTAAGTCAAACGGCACCGCTGGTTCTGCTCACACTGCCCTACCCTGTGCTCTGACCTCTTTCTCCCCTCTCTCTCCAGATGAAATCTTGCGTCTTGTGACGGCCGGCCGCCCAACAACCTGTCCGCTTGACCCTATCCCCTCCTCTCTTCTCCAGACCATTTCCGGAGACCTTCTCCCTTACCTCACCTCGCTCATCAACTCATCCCTGACCGCTGGCTACGTCCCTTCCGTCCTCAAGAGAGCGAGAGTTGCACCCCTTCTGAAAAAACCTACACTCAATCCCTCCGATGTCAACAACTACAGACCAGTATCCCTTCTTTCTTTTCTCTCCAAAACTCTTGAACGTGCCGTCCTTGGCCAGCTCTCCCGCTATCTCTCTCTGAATGACCTTCTTGATCCAAATCAGTCAGGTTTCAAGACTAGTCATTCAACTGAGACTGCTCTTCTCTGTATCACGGAGGCGCTCCGCACCGCTAAAGCTAACTCTCTCTCCTCTGCTCTCATCCTTCTAGACCTATCGGCTGCCTTCGATACTGTGAACCATCAGATCCTCCTCTCCACCCTCTCCGAGTTGGGCATCTCCGGCGCGGCCCACGCTTGATTGCGTCCTACCTGACAGGTCGCTCCTACCAGGTGGCGTGGCGAGAATCTGTCTCCTCACCACGCGCTCTCACCACTGGTGTCCCCAGGGCTCTGTTCTAGGCCCTCTCCTATTCTCGCTATACACCAAGTCACTTGGCTCTGTCATAACCTCACATGGTCTCTCCTATCATTGCTATGCAGACGACACACAATTAATCTTCTCCTTTCCCCCTTCTGATGACCAGGTGGCGAATCGCATCTCTGCATGTCTGGCAGACATATCAGTGTGGATGACGGATCACCACCTCAAGCTGAACCTCGGCAAGACGGAGCTGCTCTTCCTCCCGGGAAGGACTGCCCGTTCCATGATCTCGCCATCACGGTTGACAACTCCATTTTGTCCTCCTCCCAGAGCGCTAAGAACCTTGGCGTGATCCTGGACAACACCCTGTCGTTCTCAACTAACATCAAGGCGGTGGCCCGTTCCTGTAGGTTCATGCTCTACAACATCTGCAGAGTACGACCCTGCCTCACACAGGAAGCGGCGCAGGTCCTAATCCAGGCACTTGTCATCTCCCGTCTGGACTACTGCAACTCGCTGTTGGCTGGGCTCCCTGCCTGTGCCATTAAACCCCTACAACTCATCCAGAACGCCGCAGCTCGTCTGGTGTTCAACCTTCCCAAGTTCTCTCACGTCACCCTGCTCCTCCGCTCTCTCCACTGGCTTCCAGTTGAAGCTCGCATCCGCTACAAGACCATGGTGCTTGCCTACGGAGCTGTGAGGGGAACGGCACCTCAGTACCTCCAGGCTCTGATCAGGCCCTACACCCAAACAAGGGCACTGCGTTCATCCACCTCTGGCCTGCTCGCCTCCCTACCACTGAGGAAGTACAGTTCCCGCTCAGCCCAGTCAAAACTGTTCGCTGCTCTGGCCCCCCAATGGTGGAACAAACTCCCTCACGACGCCAGGACAGCGGAGTCAATCACCACCTTCCGGAGACACCTGAAACCCCACCTCTTTAAGGAATACCTAGGATAGGATAAGTAATCCTTCTCACCCCCCCCCCCCTTTAAGATTTAGATGCACTATTGTAAAGTGACTATTCTACTGGATGCCATAAGGTGAATGCACCAATTTGTAAGTCGCTCTGGATAAGAGCGTCTGCTAAATGACTTAAATGTAAATGTAAATGTAACATACATTTTGGGCTCGAGGACAAAATTAAACAAGAGGCATCGGGGTAAACTAGGCTTGAATGGCAGGAACCAGGTTACCGAGATTTACCGCCAAAAACCTCTCCCTTTTCCCGGGATGAATAACTGGGAAAAAACGGTACATTTTAATAGATGTCTAAATCTGGCTTCTCTACCCCCTCTTCATGATGAATCAATGCTCAGGGTGGGGACAGGCAGCCCATCTCAGTATGGAGCGCAGTTCACAATGCATGTAGTAGACCTATCATCTCATCATGGTAACTTTTTTTCTTGTGACAGGTTGGCCTACATTTGCTGCAGCATAGCCTAAGCTACAGTAATATAAAGACTGAATGCATGTCAAATTTTTGAATTGTAAAGATTATAATTTTTTAAATTGAAGTTACAGTGTTTTAAAACAGTCTATCACTTAAATATTGTTGCTTTAAACCAGTGAGCAATCTTTTGCAGTCTTTCTCTCTCTTTTTCTCTCTCCATCAACTCCATTCAAATTGCACCCAAAAAAGATAATCCTGTTCTGGATTGATATATAGCCCTATATATAGATGTCCTAGCCTCTTTCAGCTATATACCAGTGAGGGAAATAAGTATTTGATCCCCTGCTGATTTTGTACGTTTTCCCACTGACAAAGAAATTATCAGTCTATAATTTTAATGGTAGGTTTATTTGAACAGTGAGAGACAGAATAACAACAACACAATCCAGGAAAACACATGTCAAAAATGTTAGAAATTGATTTGCATTTTAATTAGGGAAATAAGTATTTGACCCCCTCTCAATCAGAAAGATTTCTGTCTCCCAGGTGTCTTTTATAGAGGTAACGAGCTGAGATTAGGAGCACACTCTTAAAGGGAGTGCTTCTAATCTCAGTTTGTTGCCTGTATAAACGACACCTGTCCACAGAAGCAATCAATGAATCCGATTCCAAACTCTCCACCATGGCCAAGACCAAAGAGCTCTCCAAGGATGTCAGGGACAAGATTGTAGACCTACACAAAGCTGGAATGGGCTACAAGACCATCACCAAGCAGCTTGGTGAGAATGGGACAACAGTTGGTGCGATTATTCGCAAATGGAAGAAACACAAAAGAACTGTCAATCTCCCTCGGCATGGGGCACCATGCAAGATCTCACCTCGTGGAGTTGCAATGATCATGAGAACGGTGAAGAATCAGCCCAGAACACGGGAGGATCTTGTCAATGATCAATGATCTCAAGGCAGCTGGGACCATAGTCACCAAGAAAACAATTGGTAACACATTACACTGTGAAGGACTGAAATCCTGCAGCGCCTGCAAGGTCCCCCTACTCAAGAAAGCACATATACATGCCGTCTGAAGTTTGCCAATGAACATCTGAATGATTCAGAGAACAACTGGGTGAAAGTGTTGTGGTCAGATGAGACCAAAATGGAACTCTTTGGCATCAACTCAACTCGCCGTGTTTGGAGGAGGAGGAATGTATGCAAAGTATAGCCTTCACAAAAAAACAGAAATCAAGATAAAATTAATCACTAACCTTGAATTATCTTCATCAGATGACACTCATAGGACTTCATGTTACACAATACATGCATCTTTTGTTTGATAAAGTTCATATTTATATAAAATATTTAAAAAATCTGAGTTTACATTGGCGTGTTAGATTCACTAGTTCCCAAAACATCAAGTGATTTTGCATAGCCACATCATTCAACAGAAATACTCATCATAAATGTAGATGATAATATACTTATACACATGGAATTATAGTTATACCTCTCCTTAATGCAACCGCTGTGTCAGATTTTTAAAAAACTTAACGGAAAAAGAAATGCATGCAATAATCTGAGAAGGCGCTCAATTTAAAAACACCACAGCCACAAAGATCGCGTCAACATAAACAAGAAATTACATGATAAATATTCCCTTACCTTTGATGATCAACATCAGAAAGCACCCGAGGAATCCCAGGTCCACAATAAATGTTTGTTTTGTTCGAAAATGTCTGTTATTTATGTCCAAATACCTTCTTTTGTTATAGCTTCAATAAAGTTCCAACCAATTCTTTCTTGTCTTCATGAGCAATGGAACGCTAGTGACTACCATGAGGAAAAATTGGGATCAGAAAATGGCTGCTTGATGGACAGCTGATGTATTCTGCTCTCATTCACTCCCACAACAACATAGAAGCCTCATTATAATTCATATTGATGGTTGACATCTATTGGAACCCCTAGTCAGTGCAACATCATTCATATCTCAAGGGGATTTCATAGGGGACTCTGGTGAATACATACAAGCTCAGATTTCTGACTTCCTGTTTTGATTTCAACTCAGAATTTTGCCTGCCAATATGAGTTCTGTTATACTCACAGACATCATTCAAAACGTTTTTGAAACTTCAGAGTGTTTTCTATCCATTACTACGAATAATATGCAAATATTCGCAACTATGACCGAGGAGCAGGTCGTTTGATATGGGCACCTGTTCATCCAAGCTCCTCAATACTGCCCCTGCAGCCATAAAAAGTTCAGGTCCTGGAGTGGCCTAGCCAGTCTCCAGACCTTAATCCCATTGAAAAGCTGTGGAGGGGACTGAAAGTTCGATTTGCCAAACGTCAGCCTCAAAATCTTAATGACTTGGAGAAGATCTGCAAAGAGGAGTGGGACATAATCCCTCCTGAGATGTGTGCAAACCTGGTGGCCAACTACAAGAAACATCTGACCTCTGTGATTGCCAACAAGGGTTTTGCCACCAAGTACTAAGTCATGTTTTGCGGAGGGGTCAGATACGTATTTCCCTCATTAAAATGCAAATCAATTTATAAAATTTTTGACATGCGTTTTTCTGGATTTTGTTGTTGTTATTCTGTCTCTCACTGTTCAAATAAACCCACCATTAAAATTACAGACTGATCATTTCTTTGTCAGTGGGCAAACGTACAAAATCAGCAGGGGATCAAATACTTGTTTCCCTCACTGTATTCAATGCAGTATTAGCCTTATATTTAGCTAATTAATGATGGGTTATGCATAAAAAGCTAACTTATAGCCTATGTCTCTTACGCAATATGCACGCACCTGTGCTCTGCATCCTCTCTCCTTTATTTATTTTAGTTATTTCACCTTTATTTAACCAGGTAGGCAAGTTGAGAACAAGTTGTCATTTACAATTGCGACCTGGCAAAAAATGGAGTCCCATTCATGAAAAGCTAGACTAGAATAGCATTTTAGCATTTCTTATACCAACCAAATTGAACAGGGACGCATCCAATAGAACCCATGGGTAGTTTGAAAGAGCGTACAAGCGATGGCGGGAGGCTATAGCAGTTATTTATTCTGACCCATAACCATTCAATCTTTGTGAAGATAAGTGAAAGCCATCTGCACCTACTTAAGGATGTCAACAGAATGATGAAGACAAGGACAAAACTTATTTCATTTAACTGTTGAAAGCGAGGAAGGAATGAAGCAACAAGAGAGAGAGAGAAAGAGGAGGCAAGCTAATAACATTAGGGGAAATATTATGAAAGGTACACCTATATATGCGTCAGCCTACTAAAGCAAATAGGCCCTATTATATTTACAAATAATTCAAATCAAATTCGCTAGCCTATACTTGTAACGTTGTAGGCCGCATGTGTTGCACCAGAATCACATGTTCTCTTCTGCTTTATCATAGTTTGAACAATGTGTGTAATTCCAATCCATATAATACAGTATAATAGGCTACAGTACAGTTCACACTCAAAAAGATTTTCCTACTGGAGCTAGTTTCATTTATTTACCCAAGAGAGCAGCTAGCTACATCTATTGGCTTCTATGTTGTTCTGTCGTGCGTAATGTGCAGTAGCCAGTATCATATGCAGTTGAAGTTGGAGGTTTACATACACTTAGGTTGGAGTCATTAAAACTAGTTTTTCAACCACAAATTTCTTGTTAACAAATTATAGTCTTGGCAAGTCGGTTAAGACATCTACAATGTGCATGACACAAGTATTTTTTCCAACAATTGTTTACATACATATTATTTCACTTATCATTCACTGTATCACAATTCCAGTGGGTCAGAGGTTTACATACACTAAGTTGACTGTGCCTTTGAACAGCTTGGAAAATTCCAGAAAAGGATGTCATAGATTTAGAAGCTTCTGATAGGCTAATTTACATAATTTTAGGCAATTGGAGGTGTACCTGTGGATGTTTTTCAAGGCCTACCTTCAAACTCAGTGGCTTTTTGCTTGACATCATGGGAAAACCTAAAGAAATCAGCCAAGACCTCAGAAACAAAAATGATAGTACTCCACAAGTCTGGTTCATCCTTGGGAGCAATTTCCCAAACGCCGGAAGGTACCACATTCATCTGTACAAACAATAGTACGCAAGTATAAACAGCATGGGACCATGCAGCCGTCATACTGCTCAGGAAGGAGACGCGTTCTGTCTCCTAGAGATGAACGCACTTTGGTGCGAAAAATGCAAATCAATCCCAGAACAACAGCAAAGGACTGTATGAAGATGCTGGAGGGAACATGTACAAAGGTATCTATATCCACAGTAAAACGAGTCGTATATCGACATAACCTGAAATGCCGTTAAGCAAGGAAGAAGCCACTGCTCCAAAACCTCCATAAAAAAACAGACTACGGTTTGCAACTGCACATGGGGACATAGATCGTTCTTTCTGCAGAAATGTCTACAGGTCTGGTGAAACAAAAATAGAACTCTTTGGCCATCATGAACATCGTTATGTTTGGAGGAAAAAGGGGGAGGCTTGCAAGCCGAAGAACACCATCCCAACCGTGAATCACGGGGGTGGCAGCATCATGTTGTGGTGGTGCTTTGCTGCAGGAGGGACTGGTGCACTTCACAAAATAGATGGCTTCATGAGGTGGGACAATTATGTTGATATATTGAAGCAACATCTCAAGACATCAGTCAGGAAGTTAAAGCTTGGTCGCAAATGGGTCTTCCAAATGGACATTGACCCAAAGCATACTTCAAAATGGCTAAATGGTTTAAGGACAACAAAGTTAAGGTATTGGAGTGGCCATCACAAAGCCCTGACCTCAATCCCATAGAAGATTTGTGGGCAGAACTGAAAAAGTGTGTGCGAGCAAGAAGGCCTACAAACCTGACTCAGTTACACCAGCTCTGTCAGGAGGAATGGGCAAAAATTCACACAACTTATAATGGGAAGCTTGTGGAAGGCAACCCGAAACGTTTGACCCAAGTTAAACAATTTAAAGGTAATGCTACCAAATACTAATTGTGTGTATGTAAACTTCTGACCCACTGGGAATGTGATGAAAGAAATAAAAGCTGAAATAAATAATTCTCTCTACTTTTATTCTGACATTTCACATTCTGAAAAAGTGGTGATCTTAACTGGCCTAAGACACGACATTTTTACTAGGATTAAATGTCAGGAATTGTGAAAAACTGAGTTTAAATGTATTTGGCTAAGGTAAACTTCCGACTTCAACTGTATGTATTGGATAAAGGCAAAATCATTTGTTTTTTTGGGGCTTGGCTCATTGAATGTCAATAATGTATGGCTCATAAAATGTATTTTAATATATGGCTCATCAGGCTCAAGTAGCATCAGGTTTGAATTTTCATGCTGATCAAAGCTTTAATCAATTCCAGACATATTTGTATGCTTTATTATAATGACACAAGGCGAGACCAAGATGCTAACACAGGAGGAAGATGGTTTGAGCTCTGGTATCTATTATAATCCGAGGGATAGACAAAAGGCAGGTCGGGGACAGGCAAGAGTTCATAGCCAGGGCAGAGTCCTAAACGGTACAGGGCAACAGGCAGGCTCAAGGTCAGGAGCAGGCAGTGGTCAGGCAGGTGGGCTCAGAGTCAGGACAGGCAAGGGTCTCAACCAGGAGGACGAGAAAAAGAGAGACTGGGGAAAAAAACAGGAGCTGAGAGAAAAATGCTGATTGACTTGGCAAACAAGACGACCTGGCACAGACAGACAGAAAACACAGGTACCCAGGGGATAATGGGGAAGATGGGTGACACCTGGAGGGGGTGGAGACACACAAAAGGACAGGTAAAACAGATCCGGATGTGAGACTTTATAATGCTCTTGATTGATACTTCCAGTTTGGGCGTTGAAATATCGGGTTACCCGGGAGAAAAGAGATTTATTCTTGTGATAGAACATTTGTAAAATATTGGGAAAATATGCAACCCTATTCTGCATCTAATTCTAGTCCTATATTACTCAAGGATGTCATTGGAATGATTAAGATAAGGACAACGAAACATATTTCATTTAACTGAGAGGAAGGAATGAAGCAAAAAAAAAATAGAGAGAAAGAGAAGGTAATCTAATAACACTGAGGTAAATATTATGAAAGGTAGGCCTATATATGCATCAGCCTAGTAATTATACAAACAGGCCCTATTATATTTAAAAATTCAAATCCAATTTGCTAGCCTATACTTGTAACTTTGTAGGCCTCATGTGCTGCCCCAGAATCGCATAAAATACTGAGAAAATATTAAACTTTAGTGTAGGCTGAACCAGACTGCACAAATACAGTACTGTACTCCCTGTTCACCCATGACTGTGTGGCCAAGCATGCCTCCAACTCAATCATCAAGTTTGCAGATGACACAATAGCAGGCTTGATTACCAACAATGACAATATAGCCTACAGGGAGGAGGTGAGGGCTCTGGGAGTGTCGTGCCAGGAAAATAACCTCTCACTCAACGTCAACAAAACAAAGGAGATGATCGTGGACTTCAGGAAACAGCAGAGGGAGCTCCCCCCTATCCACATCGACAGGATCGCAGTGGAGAAGGTGGAAAGCTTCAAGTTCCTCGGTGTACACATTACTGACAAACTGAAATGGTCCACCCACACAGACAGTGTGGTGACAAAGGTGCAACAGTGCCTCTTCAACCTCAGGAGGCTGAAGAAATTTGGCTTGGCACCGAAAACCCTCACAAACTTGTAAATAAGGATTTATAATTTTTATTTATTTCATACATTTCAGAATAAAGCTGTAACATAACAAAATGTGGAAAGAGTCAAGGGGTCTGAATACTTTCCGAATGCACTGTAAATACACTAGTGTTCTATAATTACACTATTAGTTTGTGTTTCTTACATCTGCAAACAGTTAGTTTGTATTCTCTTAGCAAGTTGGGACTAAATCTTGTTAGCAGCTAATGCTAATCACTAGTTAGCTGGCTAGCTAGCTAAGACATGTACTGAGTGAGAGCAAACATAATTAGCTATACAACATGATAATACCAGTGATGGTATAGACCTAAATCAGCATGTTGTTTGTGCAACAGTATCTTCTAAATCAAAAAGGAATACACAAATTCTCTACATGAAGTAGCTAAGAGAAAACAAATGTAGCCAAAGATTATAGGGTTCCATAGGAAACACTCATGCACACATTGGTTCCTACCCTGTCATAATAACCTCTCTCTGGCATTTTCATTCGTTGTCATGTCAAACACTGTATTCAAAGTGCCCACTATTATATAAGAATAATCATTATATTTCCTGATTCCAACAGTTCACCCAAGTGTTTTGCTCTGAATCGCAACATTTGGTTAAAAATAAGTCCTAGATTGTTTGCCCATATTGTGCAGCAATACGTGGCAGTGTGGAAATTATCTCAAATGACTGCAGGAAATGCAGAAATTGCTGAAAAATGCCCCACAATTATTTTTAGTTGAATTGAGCAGTATAAAACAATCAGAATGAAGAAAGACCCAATGAAATACTTTCAAAGTATTGCCACCCTAGGGGCACACACAATTAAAAGTAAATAAAGAAATTGTAATATTCAAAAACATAAATATCATAAAATACAGTCATACTACCGTCCTCAAAAATGTTAAATACCTTGATGTGATATTTTGGCCATATCGCCCAGCCCTTATATGACCTTTTCCCTTCTGTTGTTCACTGTTGGGGTTAACCGAGCAGAATTTCCAGGTGTCTAGTCGCTGAAGTGGATGAGCAATCCAAATGGCTTTTTTTACAAAGGTTATTATCCTCAATATGTCTCTGTCATGGCAACCGTTTCGCTGCAGCAGAGATAAGGGCAGATGCCACATTTGAATATTGTTTAGCAGGGGATTTATACAAAAGCATGCTGCATGCCTCGCATTGTGTGTCCAATGTAAAAACAGAAATGGGCTATTTGTTGCGATTCAGAACTCCTAACATTATTCATAACAATAGAATACTCTAGGACTAAAGCGTGACTGGGGATTGGTATCAGTTTAACACTATAGAAAAGCACATACACTGCTAATGCACAAAAAGCATTGTGTGTTTAGGACTTGGGAAGCGGCTTGTGGGAGGAAGCATGATCCTTATTACACTGTTAGATATTGCATTAATTGTTGCCATTATTATCCCTATGTGATGGGGAGAACCAGAGCCATGAATTTAGAGTTGGGACAGATTTCTGCTTCATGATGCATTTACATGACAGTTCAACATTCTATGACAGCCATGTTAGCGCTCCGTTAACATTAAATAGGGGTATTTAAGCAATGCTATGTAACTGAATGTCTAGAATTAGACTGACCAGGTGAATCCATGTGATAGCTATGATCCCTTATTGATGTCACTTGTTAAATCCATTTGAAATCAGTGTCGATGAAGGGGAGGAGACAGGTTAAAGAAGGATTTCTAAGCCTTGAGACAATTGAGACATGGATTGTGTGTGTGTGTGTTCCATTCAGAGGGTGAATTGGCAAGACAAAAAATGTAAGTGACTTTGAACGGGGTATGGTAGTAGATGCCAGGCGCACCGGTTTGTGCCAAGAGCTGCTGGGGTTTTCACGTTCAACATTCACCCAATGGTCACCCAGCCAACTTGACAACTGTGGGAAGCATTGGAGTCAACATGGTCCAGCATCCATGTGGAATGCCCCGACGAATTGAGGCTGTTCTGAGGGCAAAAGAGGGGGGGAGGCGGGAGAGAGTGCAACTCAATAATAGGAAGGTGTTCCAAATGTTTGGTATATATTGTGCATATCGCTCTGGGGGGACACAGTCACTGCACTCAAGACCACGCTGCCATTTCTGGTTGTTTGCTACAGTATGGACACAGCGCAACAGGTTGCATAGCGGTTAGAGGGACGAGCAAGCAACCGACCAGTAATGTGAGACTAATCTTAACAAATACGAATTGCGAATTAAAGTGAGAAGCATCATTACATGAAAAGAGAAGGTCATTGAGTTGATAAGAGACATTGGAACAGTCTCAATGGTAATACACACTCAAACGGACATGAAACAATGGCTCTGAAAACATAATGTAGACTAAAGTGGTGCACATAACAAACTTCCAGACAGTCAACATAACTGTGATTGTATGGTCTCTAATGAGGTAGATATGAAAACTAGGCAATACAATAATCACTGTGGTTTTCTTTGATTAAAAAGAGCAGGACGAGATGAAAGATACTGAGCAAAGAGCGAAAGGCCTCTCGAAAATGTGAAAATCATATCATCTTATGCTGCTCAGATCAATGCACTCTAGGCTTGTTGGTTGACGACCATTCCCAAAGCTTTGGTTTTCTCACCACAAACACTTCTATAGGATCTTGGATCTGATATTGCTCATTAACATGGATAGCCTTGGTAACACGGGTAGCCTTCCATAGGTAAGGGAATGGCAGCTTACATTGAACGCTAATTAAGTCATACCATCAGAGCCCACCATTTATTTCAGGTCTTTCTCCTCAATGTTGGTGTTAATGATTAGGGAGAGAAGATGTGATGCCTAACAAGAGGATTGCCTGAATTGGTCACTGCATGGCAGGGGCAACTGGGGCCCACTTATGACAAATTACTATGGAAATGTATCATGGGGACCACATCATCAGGTAAACAAAGATGTAGGCTAAAGGCGTCTACATCTGAAACAGTTCGGAACAGTTTGTGCATATATTGTTACGATATTTTGTGACGTTTTTGTTGATTTTGGTCTCCAGCAACAACAACATGCTGTTCGTGCACACAGAACATCTTCTCGAAGCAAGCCTGATGTCAGTAGCCCCTTCTTCAGTGATTGGTCAACAGTAGGGATTCTTCAATTAAGTGTTTGTTGTCATTCAATGAGAGATGACTCGTTTTCATGCATGTTTCTTCATTTGAGAAATACTGCATCAAACATCATTAGCGCGACTAAGATCTCCTATGCAAAAACATAAAAATGTATAACATATTTCTTAAGTTACCTTAGATTCATTCAGACTATTTTGAGGAAGTGTATACTGGCTACGGCATCTCAAGATTTACAAATGGTACTATTGACGCTTTTTCTTGTTTTTAAAATGAAGGTCTTCTAAGGGAGTATGCGGGCACACTCCTTTGGTTCACCTAGCTGAATTCAGCTAGGTTCCACCCGAAACAAAGCATGCTGAAAATGACTACTTCTCACCCATTTGTTTTTTTTAGCACTGCAGCTAGTCCATCCAGTCTATCCTAAAGCCTACTAGGCCACCGAGGTGTTGATGAGATCTGACTGCCACAATAATATTATTTTTGCCATGGCATCTTCCACTTTCTATAGTCAGTTAACCTTTTCAGATTAAGCCACTCTGGAATCTTTCTAACCAAAGGGCAAGAGGACAATTGGTATAGTATCCAATTTCCATAAAAGGTTTTGAATGCTGGCTTGGAGGAAATGACTGTGCAGTTACAGATTTAGACTGAATTAAATGCATACTTCCAAATGTGCAACTCAAAAAAGTAGGGTGGTAAGAACAACAATAGCAATAGATCTGTTTTATTGTCTTATTCCTTTGGATATAGGAGAGTAAAATCGTATTCCCAGACAAAGAACAGCACATTTAAGACTTGACAGTCTCTGTCAGGCATCTACACATGCAGGGAAAGAAAAGCAATCAGCGGCAGTTACAGAATGTTGAGGATCATGCAATGGCACCATGTTGCAGGGCCGATGCCCAGACATAACAATAGTTCTCATAACAATAAAATGCATAATAATAAAGTGGATTGAATGATTTGAATGACAACATTTTAAGCAATTACAGTACAGGTCAAAAGTTTGGACAAATGTACTCATTCCAGGGTTTTTCTTTATTTTTCTTTATTTCTACATTGTAGAATAATAGAATACATCAAAACTATGAAAAAACATACATGTATTCATATAAAAGTTAATTTGTGGAAATGATTTCCTTCTTAATGCTTTTGAGCCAACCAGTTGTGTTGTGACAAGTTAGCCCTATTTGGTAAAAGACCAAGTCTATATCATGGCAAGAACAGCTCAAATAAGCAAAGAGAAAGACTGTCCATCATTACTTCAAGACATGAAGGTCAGTCATTTCGGAAAATTTAAAGAACTTTGAAAGTTTCATCAAGTGCAGTCGCAGAAACCATCAAGCGCTATGATGAAACTGGCTTTCAATGTGGACCGCCACAGGAAAGGAAGTCACCAGAGTTTCCTCTGCTGCAGAAGATAAGTTCATTACAGTTACCAGCCCCAGAAAATGCAGCCCGAATAAATGCTTCAGAGAGTTTATTATGGATCCCCATTAGCTGCTGCCAAATCAGCAGCTACTCTTCCTGGGGTCCAGCAAAATTATTAAGGCAGTTTATACAATTTTAAAAACATTACAATAGATTCACAGATTTCACAACACACTGTGTGCCCTCAGGCCCCTACTCCACCATTACCACATATCAACAGTACTAAACCCACGTGTATGTATAGTACGTGTGTGTGTGTGTGTGTGTCAGTGTTTGTGTTGCTTCACAGTCCTCGCTGTTCCTCAAGGTTTTTTTAAATCTGTTTTTAAATAACAGAGGAGACTGTCTGAATTAGGCCTTCATGGTCAAATTGCTGCAAAGAAAACACTACTAACGGACATCAATAAGAAGAAGAGACTTGCTTGGGCCAAGAAACACGAGCAACCCGTGGAAATCTGTCTTTTGGTCTGATGAGTCGATTTTTGGTTCCAACCGCCGTGTCTTTGTGAGACGCAGAGTAGGAGAACGGATGATCACCGCATGTGTGGTTCCCACCGTGAAGCATGGAGGAGGAGGTCTGAGGGTTTGGGGGTGCTTTTCTGTTGACACTGTCAGTGATTTATTTAGAATTCAAGGGACACTTAACTAGCATGGCTACCACAGAATTCTGCAGCAATACGCCATCCCATCTGGTTTGCACTTAGTGGGACTATTTTTCAACAGGACAATCTGTGCATTCTGTTAACCCAATAATGAATTATTATAGGGAAAGAGAAAGCTGTAGCAGTGCTGGAATCTGTGATCTTACGTAGGGCCTATGCATGGTTTAACAAACAGCGCCTTGAGCAGCATAAGGGGGGCGATCAAGAAATGAACGGACCCAGTCAACACACTTTTCAAGAGAAGCAACTTCCTCTAGGAGGCTGGATCCTGTGCACTGAGACTACTATGACTCCTCTGTGGCTAACTAACTCCTCTGCGTGTCCAGGTTTGTTATTTACGAGCGGGCTGGGAGCAAGTGGGCCTTGTTTAACAGCCATAGGCACGGGTTCGCCTTGCTTACGTGGCCAATAGAAAGAGTAGGGAAATCATTCCCAGCCCTCTCACACAAAGCCCTGCCTAGTATTTGGCAGGTTATGATCCTGGCAGAATTCGAGAAAGTTACATTTCACCCACAAAAAAATAGGAACTATAAATTAATTCAATACCAGTTAGAGAATAAAAGCAACCTGGTGACAAGGCTAAATTAAGCCTGTGTGAATTTCTTTCACCTAAAATATGTAAATGTTACATATTAATTATCAGCCAGCAGCATACCACCCTGCATAATACTGCTGGCTTGCATCTGAAGCTAAGCAGGGTTGGTACTGGTCAGTTCCTGGATGGGAGACCATATGCTGCTGGAAGAGGTGTTGGAGGGCCAGTAGGATGCACTCTTTCCTCTGGTCTAAAAATAATATCCCAATGCCCCAGGGCAGTGATTGGGGACACTTCCCTGTGTAGGGTGCTGTCTTTCAGCTGTGATGTTAAATGGGTTTCCTGACTCTCTGAGGTCATTAAAGATCCCATGGCACTTATCGTAAGAGTAGGGGTGTTAACCCGGTGTCCAGGCTAAATTACCCTGGCCCTCAAACTGTCACAGTCACCTAAAAATCCCTAGTTTACAATTGGCTCATTCATCCCCCTCCTCTCCCCTGGAACTATTCCCCAGGTTGTTGCTGCAAGTGAGAATGTGTTCTCAGTCAATGTACCTAGTAAAATAACAAATAAATAAAAAGTCAGCAAAGATAAGCTATGGAATGAGAAAATGTCATAAACACACCACCATATCCTGATTGATGACTATAGAACATTGAATAAAAACAACATGGAAGTACTGTGAGTGCCTGGCTGTGTTATCTACAGTAACCAGATTTGTGACTCACCACCTGGATTTCGTCTTATATAGCAACTTTGTAATAAGTTATTCTGCGCTCTGGCACACTAAGATGAGTCTTTTGCTAAGAAATGTAGCTAGATAGCTAGCTAGGTAAACAATGAATCCCAACGCTTGACGTAACATTAGTTAGCGAGCCAGCCAGCTAATGTTAGCTAGCTAGCTAACAGTACACTTTAAAACTCTTTTGGGAGAGGGGGCTGCATTTTCACTTTTGGATGAATAGCGTGCCCAGAGTTAACTGCCTCCTACTCTGTCCCAGATGCTAATGTATGCATATTAGTATTGGATAGAAAACACTCTGAAATGTCTAAAAGTGTTTGAATGATGCCTGAGTATAACAGAACTTATATGGCAGGCAAAAACCTGAGAAACATCCAACCAGGAAGTGGGAAATCTGAGGTTTGTAGTTTTTCAAAGCTTAGCCTACCGAATACACAGTGGGATATGGATAAAGTTGCACTTCCTACGGCTTCCACTTGATGTCAACTGTCTTTAGAAACTTGAATGAGGATTATACTATAAAGGAGGGGCTCATGAGACCTGTTTGAGTCAGTGGTCTGGCAGAGTGTCTCAGGCTCGTGACGCGCTCCCGACAGAGTTACCTCTCGTTCCAGTGCTTTTCTTCAGACATAGGAATTCTCCGGTTGGAACATTATTGATGTTTTATGTGAAAAATATCCTAAAGATTGATTCCATACATCATTTGACTTGTTTCTACGACCTGTAACGGAACTTTTCGAGTTTTTGTCTGGACGAAGTGCCTGCGTCTCATGAAGATGGATTTACTGGGCTGGACACGCTAACAACAAGTGGCTATTTGGACATAAATGATGGTCTTTATGGAACAAATCAGTCATTTAAATGGCGGTGTGTTTTTTTGGACTTGGCTATGACCTAACTTAATCATATGTTGTGCTTTTGCTGTAAAGTATTTTTTGAAATCGGACACGATGGGTAGATTAACAAGATCTTTCATTTGCTGTATGGGACTTGTTAATGTGTGAAAGTTACATATTTCTACAAAATATTTTAGATTTTGCGTGCTGCATTTTCAGCGGAATGTTGTCGAGTGGTTCCGCTAGCGGAACGCCTGCCCTAGAAAGTTTAACTTGAAATGAAAATACTTTGTCAAAATTAGAGTGGAGAGTTTTGTTAAGACATGTAGCTATCTAGCTAAACAATGGACCATAATCACAACTCATGTTATTATAAGGTGACCAGATTTCTGAAATGAAAACCTGCGACATTTCCAGTTCAGCGGTCAATATATAATTGAAATATCCAATGTTATTATCCATGAAATAAAAAAGGGGGACAATTCCAGTTTCATGTATTTAGTCTAACAGGCACACTGTGATAGACAGAGAAAATAACTATATTACAGAAACACTACAGACAAGACAGAACTGTCTGATCTGGACAGCCATTCAGTGGTCCTGGTAGTCTGGGTAGAATAAGAACAGAAGAGAACGTGAAAAAACAGACAATAGTCTCTGTGAAATACTTAACAACGTAATAAAGAAATAAGATGCTGATGAGATTGGTAACTACATAATATACTTATACCAACCTAATATGTATATTTCTCAGAAGAATGTATTTTCTTCAGGATTGCGCTGTCTTTGGCCAGTTTCTCCATGAACTCCTGGCAGGGGAGGTTGAAGTTTGTCTTCACAATAAGCATGGCCTTGATGGATGGAACAGTAAACCTATTTCCTGCTGCTGTCCATATATCATTCATTTGGGAGAACACTCTCTCGACTGGTGCATTACTTCCAGGTAAGCACATGACAACAGATGCTAATCTAACCAGATTAGGGTGTGAGATGTCATTCCCTTTGAGGTGGGTAACCACCGTGCTCCATCTCTGACGAAGCGGTGTCTCAGATGTTTTCCATTCTTCAAGCCATCAGGAACACTTGCAGGCCAGTGACCTTGTCACGCAATGCCCCCTCATTGATGGTCACATTGGGGCATTTTTCCTGCAGTGTGGCCGCTGCCTTCTGGATCTCTTCAAGCTGAGATTGCCTTTTTAAAAGGAGACAATGTAAATATTTTAGATTATCTGTGTGCTTTCCCCATACTTGCAAGTAGTTCACAGCCATAGTGAAGAATGATTGGGATGTTTTGAGAAAGCTCTCTTTAGACATTGGTCCATTTTCCTCTAGCTCGCTCAGAAGTACTTGTCAGGATTTGGCCACTGGTTGTTCCGGTTTTGGTCACTAAATGCCCCCATTGTGCTTTTTGACCCTTTTGTTTTCCCTTGTTCCCAGTTATTATTTGCACCTGTGCCTCGTTTCCCTTGATTGTATTTAAACCCTTAGTTTTCCTAAGTTCATTGCTCTGTGTTTGAATGTTAGCACCCAGCCCCAGTGATGCTGTGAACATTTGTTGCTCCAGTTGGACTCTCTTGTGGTACTCTGTTTTTGTTCTTGTTTATTTATTTTTTGATTATCTTTTGAGGCTTTTTTTCTGCTGTACCTACCACCTTGTGGATTTACCTTTTTGACTTGGAGAATTACCTTTGTTCTCTTGGAATTACTTTTGACGTTGTGGATTTATATTTTTGCCTGAAGAACTTTCCTTTTACTTTATTAAAACAAGTACTGCTGTGTCTGCCTCATCTTCTGGGTTCTGCGACTATTAGTGGCGCAGTTTGCTAAGTGACTGTTTCTCACACCAGAGACCCGGGTTTGTAACTGGGTCCTGACAGTCCTCTGACCAAAACTGGAATGAAGTTTTCATCACGTCTTGCAGTCAATTTTGCCTCAACGTTTCTCAGAATTGCAGCAGACTACACAGCACAGTGGTCCTGGCCTTCAAGCATTTTGATCGTGCCACTGAATACGGTCAGGTTTCCATGAACAAAGGCCAGCCAAAATTCAGTCAGTGGTTCTTCGAACATTGTTCGCAGGACAATAGGGCATTTGTTTTCAGAAAGAAAAAAGGATTTCAATGGCACATACATTTTCAGCACTCTTTCTAGAGCAGGGAGCATGGACAGCCAGCGAACATTGCTGTGTCCTAAAATGTTATGGTACTCCTGGCAAACAAACTCACAAAAGCCTTTCAGTCTTTGTACTCTGACAGTGAAAATATGAACATATCCAAATATCTTTGTGAGCAGGTACTCGACATAATATCCAAAGCTGTTCTGTCCGTGTTATTAATGATGTGGGCAGGACAACCTAAGCCAATCACCTCCCGCTGCAGATGCATTTTTAACTTTGGTATGGACATTGACCCTCCCCAGCCTATTCCGTCCTCCAAAGTTGGTATTTGTTGTCGGCAGAGAATGTTTACATTTTTGAATGACCACAGCTGCAATTTCCTCTGCTGTTTCTCCATTCAATTCAACAGAATCACACAGTTTTGTTTCCACAGATGTGCTGCCATCATATATCTTACAATATATGACTTCTTTTGGCAGCAGCTTTACATGTCCATGATTGGACGCATCAATGGACAGGGAACCAAATTCAACCTGGTCTAGGTCCTATGTTACCAAAGTAGTTGCCCATGGTGCTAACA
The DNA here is from genome assembly GCF_023373465.1 of Oncorhynchus keta. Lineage (NCBI taxonomy): Eukaryota > Metazoa > Chordata > Actinopteri > Salmoniformes > Salmonidae > Oncorhynchus > Oncorhynchus keta. The sequence goes on from NC_068450.1 coordinate 45,222,768, forward strand.
CGTTACTCACTATGGCGTCACATTTTGTCTTAGCACATGTAAACTTTGGCTCATAAAAATTCTGTGTCAGTTGTGCTGTGCAGTCCATAGATCTGTAACTCTGTGTCGCATAGTGTGGTATGCAAAGACACCCTCCTGCACAGCTAAACCATATTCTTCTTGGGAAGGCTCTACCTTCTTGAAGAATGTGGTGACAGGGGGCATACCAACACGGGCAATTAGAGAGGCTTTATGCTTTTTCGTCTGCTGATGTTTCTACCACTGCCGTTCTTCTCCGGCTGCCAATTGAAAGAGAAATTACAAAGGGTGCAGTGAACCATTCTATTGTCTTGACCTGAGCGTATAAATGGAAATTCTCTCTTCATGTTTTTCAGAAGTCCATTTCCGTTTGCATTTCCATATCTCCTTGTGTCACTCTTCTTACTCTCAATTTTTTTTATTCTCCTCCAATCTTTCTCCCTCCTCTTTTCTTCACTCATCTTCCTTCTCTTTCTTTCCTTCTCTTCACCTTTCCACCTCACTCTTCTACACTCTCCTTGCTTCACTCTTTTTACTCCCTTAATTTTTCCTTCTCCTTCCTCTACAATCTTTATTAATAAATATAATACTATTAGATCAAATATTTTGGTTAAGAGATTCCCACTGCTTGCCTCATTTTTGTATTTAATCTTAAAAACATTGTTTGGAATAATACATTGGCAGGCTCTGTAACCATATCTTTACCTTTCCTTCTATCTCCTTCACTCTTCTTCCTATCCAGTCTTCCTCCTCTCCTTCCTCTCCACTGCTTATGTTATCCATGAACATTTCTAAATATATTTTCACGTTACTTATTATAATGCCAAACCATTAAAATTGTCATCTACAAAAATATTCTCGTAATTAATTGTGCATTCATTTAATATAATCATATTTTCAAAATAGCCCGTCCATTGCATTTTTTACATGTGAACGTTTTTTAACCTAGCTACCATAACAGTAGCTAGCTAACCTAGCTAGCTAACTTAGTCTACATAGCTAACGTTAGCTAGCATAACCTGTTTAAAATCTTATAGAGCAGATCATCTATCTATATAACAAATTGTGACATAACATCACTAGCTAGTATCCCAAACGATTGTAACTTACCTGGCTTGAAAATGCATTTGTGGTGATGTTGTGGATTCACTTGACACTTGCTAGCTTCTGGCCTAGTTTTCCACAGCAGTTTTCTCTAAAACTATCGCCAGCAAGTAGTTAGTAGAAGAAGAAGAGTGAATGAAGCTGATATAGCGAGCAGCCCCCTCTGTTGACCTAAACAAGCACAATGCGATTGAGATGTCAACCGGTAGGCTCTGCTGCCCTGTCTTTCTTGCCAAGTATAATATTTCACTTTGCGTTTTTTTAACGCACAGTTAAAAATGGGGACATTTCCGGGGACAGCTCCAGCCGGGGATAGGCCATCAAATATGGGGACTGTCCCCGGATAACGGGGATGTCTGGTCACCCTATGATGTTACTACCCTGCATGATTCTGCAGGTAGCTAACCAACCAGGTTATCTGGCTATAACTAGTCAAGCAAATGTGTCTGAGATACGAATAATAAAATCATACACATAATGTTAGCTAGCAACTCAGCCAGCTAATGTTAGCTAGCTAACAGTACACTTGAAATGAAACCACTTTCTGTCAAAATTAGAAAAGCGTAATATCTGAAAATCTTACCAGTATACATCGTGGTTAGACGCGTCTCCTGTCTTATGCCAGGAATGGTTGCCTTAGTTTGACAATGTAATCCAGACTGCTGTTTTCTCCATCTCCTTAGCTATCATACTCAAATTCCACTGTTTCAAAACTCGGTCCTTCAGAAAGTGGAGAGCATACACATAACGTTAGCTAGTGAGCCAGCCAGATAACATTAGCTAGCAAACAGTACACTTTGACTTGACATTAGGTTTATGCAGTTTTACTACGTGATCATAAAAAAAATCAGTGTTCAATATTTGTTACGTTTAAGCAGCTCTCATGTGAAGTTGTGAATTGATCGGGCTCAACTCTCCGTGCCACAACTACTCACATCTGTGAATGAAGATTCTCAATGGAAAGTAATGGAGTCCTGAGGAAGGGGAGAGATGGACACAAACCGAGACCAATACCACTTGCAAAAAGGCAGTGTTCTCCACCCTACCCTTTTGCGCTCTGCTGCATTCCTGGAGCTTTGACATGCCTTTAAAAAGGGATAGGAACAAATTACACATGAAATGGTTACAGGGTCACTGGCAACTTGGCAAGTCAGATAAAACAGGGGCTAAACTGTGAGTGCAAAGTAAAAAAGTTTAACTAAAGTCAAAACAGAAAGACCTGCATATGTAATGGACATCACGCTGCTTGCTGAGAGAGTACCACTTAATCCCATACCTGGTGTGAACTCAGGATCTCTGCCTTGCTAGCACACATGATCACCCTTGTGAAACATCTTACCAGCTGGTGCTATGTGAAAAGTTATCTACTCATCGGTGGAATGGGGACAATTCAGATCACGCAGTAAGCTTCACACATCCCAATGTGCTAAACATAGTCAATGCTCTTTCTTGAATAATAATATGCTACCATTTATTCATAACAGCTGTTAACTACCCTCTTGCACTGGAGACTTGTATAATAAGAGGTGAGCAAATAACATTCTCTGGAAAGTCAATGCAGACAGCTGCCATTCACCTTCCATTGAGATGAATAGGCTTCTACAATATACTGTATATGCCCAGTAAGGGCAGTAGTAATATTGTTGTGCAAAATAATCACATCCATTATCCTGTGAATAAAGATTCACATGCATCCTTAAATATCTTAACGTACAATAAACCTTGAGCACTCCACGCCATGACGGCTGATGGTTGCAAGAAATGAAAAATCTGCTAAACGTGCTGCAAGTGGTTCTTTAATATTTTCCGCCACAATGTTTTATCTGTCTACCTTCATATCATTTCAGATTGGGCTCTGGTCTCCTGCAGGGTTGAATACAAATGTTCCAATGAACAGAGAATAAATTACTTTTCTCGCAGGTAACCTTTTATATTCCGCCAAAACCGTGTCATTCAAAAGCATATAATGCATTGATTTAAAAATTAAAGCGTGAGGCTCCCGGAGCTTGATGAGCCATATATTAAATACATGTTATGAGCCCTATATTAAAAATACATTTTATAATCCAAAGCCCAAATATTTGTGCAGTTATCCATAACACACAGTTCATTCGGAAAGTATTCAGACTCATTGACTTTTTCCACATTTTGAAACGTTACAGCCTTATTCTAAAATGGATTAAATTAAGAAAATTCCTCATCAATCTACACACAATAATGACAAAGCGAAAAGAGGTTTTCCAAATTTTCATACATTTATTACGAATAAAATTCAGAAATACGTTATTTCCACAAGTATTCAGACCTTTACTCAGTACTTTGTTGAAGCACCTTTGGCAACGATTACAGCCTCATGTCTTGTGGGGTATGACGCTACAAGCTTGGCACAACTGTATTTTGGGGAGTTTCTCCCATTCTGCAAAATGTGGAAAAAGTCAAGGCATCTGAATACTTTTCTAATGCACTGTTAAATGCGTAATTATTAGCTTAGTGGCTAGCTGGCTCAGTATTAAGGTGTCTGTACTGGTTTAATGGTTCATTTATCTATTTAAAAGGTTAAAAACATACTTATTTTTGTATTATTTTTTATTGAAAGTGCATGTTTGTTAACTTTTAACAGAGGTTATGATAAATACAAGTCAATGTATTAGGACTATTAAAATAGTTTTTTTGACAATGAATCCAATCTAATGAAATTGTATTGGTCACATACATATATTTAGCAGATGTTATTGTGGATGTAGTTAAATGCTTGTGTTCTTAGCTCCAATAATGTAGTAGTATATAACAAATCACATCAAAACACACAAATCTCCAAGAAAATCAATGGAATTAAGAAATATCTAAATATTTGATTGAGTAATGTCAGAGTGGCATTGACTAGAATACAGTAGAATAGAAAACAGTATATACAAATGAGATGAATAAAGCAGTATGTAAACATTAATTAAACACTATTAAAGTGGCCAGTGAATCCAGGTCTATGTACATTTGAAGTCGGAAGTTTACATAGACTTTAGCCAAATACATTTAAACTCAGTTTTTCAGAATTCCTGACATTTAATCCTAGTAAAAATTCACCGTTTTAGCCTTTCTAGCTTAGGGGTTCCGATAGCGACAACATTCCGCTGAAAAGGCAGCGCACGGAATTCAAAAATATTTTTTAGAAATATGTAACTTTCACACATTAAACAAGTCCAATACAGCAAATGAAAGATAAACATCTTGTTAATCTACCGATCGTGTCCGATTTAAAAAAATGCTTTACAGCGAAAGCACAACATATGATTATGTTCGGTCATAGCCAAGTCCAAAAAACACAGCCATTCTTCCAGCCAAAGATAGCAGTCACAAAAAGCAGAAATATAGATCAAATGAATCACTAACCTTTGGTGATCTTCATCAGATGACACTCATAGGACATCATGTTACACAATACATTACATTGTGCCTTACGTCCAGTAATGTTTTGATTCCAAAACATCCGGTGATTTTGCAGAAATACTCATAATTAACATTGATAAAAGATACAACTGTTATTCACAGAATTAAAGATAGACTTCTCCTTAATGCAACCGCTGTGTCAGATATCAAAAAAACTTACGGAAAAAGCATAATCTGAGAACGGCGCTCAGAACCCAAAACAGCCAGAGGAATATCCACCAGTTTGGAGTCAACAGAAGTTAGAAATAACACCATAAATATTCACTTACCTTTTATGATCTTCATCAGAAGGCACTCCCAGGAATCCCAGTTCGACAATAAATTACTGATTTGTTCCATAAATTTCCATAAAGTCCATAATTTATGTCCAAATAGTCACTTCTTGTTAGTGTGTTCAGCCCAGTAATCCATCTTCATGAGTCGCAGGCACTTCATCCAGACAAAAACTCTAAAGGTTCCATTACAGTCCTTGAGAAATATGTCAAACCATGTATGAAATCAATCTTTAGGATGTTAACATAAAACATCAATAATGTTCTAACCGGAGAATTCCTTTCTCTTCAGAAACACACTGGAAGGAGACGTAACTCTGTCGGGAGCGCGCGTCATGAGACGAAGGCACTCTGCCAGACCACTGACACAAAGAGGTCTCATGAGCCCCTCCTTTATAGTAGAATCCTCATTGAAGTTTCTAAAGATGGTTGACATCTAGTGGAATCCGTAGGAAGTGCAACTTTATCCATATCTCAATGTGTATTCATTCGGTAGGCAAAACTTTGAAAGGCTACAAACCTCAGATGCCCCACTTCCTGGTTGGATTTTTCTCAGGTTTTTGCCTGCCATATAAGTTATGTTATACTCACAGACATCATTCAATCTGTTGTAGAAACTTCAGAGTGTTTTCTATCCAATACTAATAATACTATTCATATACACTGCTCAAAAAAATAAAGGGAACACTTAAACAAAAAAATGTAACTCCAAGTCAATCACACTTCTGTGAAATCAAACTGTCCACTTAGGAAGCAACACTGATTGACAATAAATTTCACATGCTGTTGTGCAAATAGAATAGACAACAGGTGGAAATTATAGGCAATTAGCAAGACACCCCCAATAAAGGAGTGGTTCTGCAGGTGGGGACCACAGACCACAGAACACTGAACACCGTGCCTGGCCAGTCCAGTCCCGCTCCATGGCAGGAGCCTTCCTCTGTGCCGGTGTCCAGTCCAGCTCCATGGCAGGAGCTTTCCTCAGCACCAGTATCCAGTCCGGGCATGGCTAACAGCCCAGCTCCATGGCCGGAGCCTTCTTCTGCGCCGGTGCCCAGTCCAGGCACGGCGGCCAACCCATCTCCATGGCCGGAACCTTCTTCTGCGCCGATGCCCAGTCCAGGCACGGCGTTCAGCCTGGCGCCATGGTCAGATCTGGGGTCTGGGGCGGGGGCTACGACCCACACCGGAGCCTTCACCAAGCGTCAATCCCCCTAACCCCCCCACTTGGATTCAGGTTTTGTGGCTGGAGTCCTCACCTAGGGGGGATACTGTCACACCCTGACCATAGAGAGCCCTTGTTTCTCTATGGTGTAGTAGGTCAGGGAGTGACTAAGGGGTATTCTAGTTTATATTTTCTATGTTGGTGTTTTGTATGATTCCCAATTAGAGGCAGCTGGTAATCGTTGTCTCTATTTAAGTAGCTTTTTTTCCCACCTGTGTTTGTGGGATATTGTTTTGTGTTTGTGCATGTGCACCACGTAGTCACGTCTAGTTGTTCGTTTCTTGATATATTTTGTTTAAGTTTAAAAAAATATATATATGTGGAACTCAACATCCGCTGCGCCTTGGTCCCATTCTTACAACAGTCTTGACTATATTTCCTATTAATTTTGCAACTCATTTCATGTATGTTTTCATGGAAAACAAAGACAATTCTTTGAACGGTAGTGTACATATTACCTCGACTAACCTGTACCCCCGCTGTCACGTTCTGACCTTAGTTATTTTGTTATGTCTTTGTTTTAGTATGGTCATGGTGTGAGTTGGGTGGGTTGTCTATGTTCATTTTTCTATTTCTGTGTTTGGCCTGGTATGGTTCTATATCAGAGGCAGCTGTTATTAATCGTTGTCCCTGATTGAGAACCATATTTAGGTAGCCTGTTTTCTATTGTGTTTCGTGGGTGTTTTCTGTTTTCTGTCTTTGTGTGTCTGCACCAGACAGAACTGTTTCGGTTGTTTACTTTGTTGTTTTGTTATTCAGTGTTCAGTTTACATGAAAAAAGATGAACACGTACCACGCTGCGCATTGGTCCTCACCTTCTTCCACCGACAACCGTTACACCCGCGCATTGACTTTGACTTGTACCGGTACATCCTGTATATAGCTTTGTTATTTTATTGTTATTTTTTACTTTAGTTTATTTAGTAAATATTTTCTTAACTCTTTCTTGAACTGCATTGTTCATTAAGGGCTTGTAAGTAAGCATTTCACAGTAAAGTCTACACCTACTGTATTCGGTGCATGTGACAAATACAATTTGATTTGATCTGTCGCATTTTGGTATTGACACAATGTTAACAGGGTCCAAATAAAGATACGCCACCACGTCTGTTGTTTTCAGCATATATATAAAAAAGTATACTAATCCTATTTCGACGCACAAAGCCATTCAAAGTTTTCTCCCACTTTTCCCAAAATATTTGCATAACATCACAAACATGCTGCTGCAGTCATTCTACTGTTTGTCAAAGAGAGGATGCCATAATGAGTGAAATAATGTAGCCTAAGCTAAAGAAAATAGCTATTTTACAAGATTAAAACATGACAGGATTCTTATTAAAGAGATTGAGTCCAGATAGGCTACTTTAGGAAACTTTCTGGAAGGACATATAGGCCTAAAGACAGCACCCTTCAATCAAAGCCACCAGCAAATATTTCTCCTCTCTCCTAAAAACTTAGGCCTACCTTAGGCTTTCCCGAAAGTAAGCTATAAGATAATTTATTGACAATCGAGGTATGAAGAGGACAGTTATGCTATAATATGAATATGAAGTAAACAATCATTCAAATTAAAACAAATACACGCAACATATCCGTAGCCTATTTATCAACAACGCTGATTTTTGAGGGGGAGAGTGTTGGTAAGAGTTTTCAATTACTGTGAGGAACTATTATAATTTGTATGGATATAAACAAATATATAAAATGGACTTCATTGACTTACTGTGTGAGGTGAAGAGAAAATTACAGAAGCTAAGCTCCGTCAACATTAACAGTACAGAGCAACGAGAAACATGCTCACATGGAACACGTAAATGATTGTGTGAAATAAGCCAAAACTTTCTCACAAGTGTAGCAGGTTCTGAACTCTGCAAATAACATTTCCACTCCGAGAATCAGAACGGTAAATTACTGTAATTAATACATGCATTAACAGAAATGTATGTAACGAAATGACAAGGATTAAAAGGTAAATAGGCTGTTTTACAAACAGAAGGTTACCACATCGGCATCCATAAAATTGCTTTGCGGGCCGACACTGTGTAGCCTAGGCTACTATTCTACTTTGCTGGGATAGGAAGGTGGTAATTTTATGGGGCTCACCTAGGGAGGCATATTAGCCAGGACCAGGCATGACTGGTGTGATAATTCTATAAATGAAGAAAAGATTCCATATCAAATTATATCACGCCAGGTTGGAGAGGATTGGCCCATTGTCCATTTGACACAACATTTGCGCAGCATAGACCTCAGAGCCAGAACAACCTTGTCGACTGCTGTTGAATAATTAATCAATAATCAGACACATCCAACCTAAAACATATTTATGTATTTACTAGCTAGCAATGAAAACATGCATTGTATAAAAGAATGTCCGCATTGTATAAAAGAAAGTCCACATCAAATATATTTTTAAAGTGCCATAGCCTATAGCGCTCTACACCTCTGAACATAATCAGTTGGAAAGAAGAGATGTAGAAAGTTTAATAGATGAAGATAGCAAAATATTTGCTTATAATCATTAGTAATCACTCCCGCTATTAAGTAAACATGAAAATCAATTATTAAAAAAAAATCCTAAAGTGAATATAAGCCTATTTAAACGGTTTGGACGGTTTTATTTTCATGGCGGTCTTCATCCATAACCGTCAGTTACACTGTTATTGAGTTACTGTCAAAACCCTACTAACTAGCCTTACCCATAGTCTTCCAGTCATTGTGCTAACACTAGTTAAAATCTCTAAAACAATGACAGAGTGATAGGGTAACACCTCAAGATTGCTATGTAGACCACCTCAAGAAAAAAACACAATATTCAGTATTGGTAAACTAGACTAAATATTAGCACTTCACAATCTGTTGGGTAATAACCTTCAATCTGGATAACAACACAAAACAAATCATAAGACTCGACAAATATTATGAAAACAAGCAACACCCAAACATGACGGAGAGTAAGACAGGGGAACCTATTTCAAATTGAAACGTGATTTTTTAATATTTTCGCCACCGGGAATGTTAAAGGTCGGAACCGATTTGTTAAAATCAATAAATGACAAACTGGGAATACTTGAACTAGTCAGTAAGCATATAAAAGAGTTAAAGGCAAGCCTCGAGATGAGTGACGAAAAAGCTGCAACATTGAAGAAAGACACAAACAAGCTAAAAGGGATTCAATAAGATTGAAACCGAAGGTAATTAACTTAAAAAGGAGAACATCGTTCTGAGAGAAGCCTTACTTGACATAAAGACTTGATCCATGAGAGAGAATCTGGTACATACAGGTATCCAAGAGAAATAAGGAGAAGTTCCTGAATGTGTAGTTAGAGAGTTTTTCCTTACAGCGCTTCAGATCTCACTCGAACTCTAAAGTGTACACCACTTCAGACAGAGAGGGCAGCGGTATGAATGCCCAATCGTTGCCAAATTTGCGTTCTTTAAAGATAACATAATGGTAAAAAGCCTGGGTAAAAGACTTGCTGGCACAAAAATAGGCATAAATGACCAGTTCCCGAAGGAAATTGCAGAATGGCACAAAGATCTGTATCCAATTTTCAAGGAAAATAGATTGAAAGGTAAATGCGTGGCTCTTGTGTTCGATAAACTGTTTATTGATAACAAGTTGTTCAGAGACAAATACTACTCCATGGCTATTCTAAAAATTACAAAGTTCTCATAGAGGAGGCAAATAATGAAACACACAATTCTAGCCCTGTTATGGATTGTAATAATACAACAAAAAATATATAAAGCTTTTCTATCTATCTTCAAATATAACTAATTGGAACACAAAAACACAAATTCAACATGGTGGAGATAAAAACACAGCAGACAGAAGGTCCAGTCTGTGTAGATGTTTTGAGATGAATGTTGTGGTGTGTGTTTTTTGGTGTTTGGGAAAGTGTGGCGTTGAGTGAGAAGGAAATGGTTGCATATCCCAGAACCAATGTATGTCTGTGAGCAGGGGTTGTGAGAGAGCTTTCAATGTTGTGCAGATGAGGGATATACATTTTATAATGAATTATACATCTAATTTATTTATTGTCCTATCATGTGGAACTACATTTTTAAAATAAATTATACATCTAATTTATTTATTTATGGTCCTATATTGATGAAATGGTCCACAACCCTATACCCTAGAAACCCACCTGAACGACCCAGATACTAAGGATAAGGAGAAGTCCCTATCTGTTTTATGGGCCTGCTGAAAGCGTCCTGTATGCTGCCAAAATGCGGTCAGAGACCTTCTAGAGCCGCACTGCCCCCTCAAGATGCTGAGCCCGCCTGGCACGGTTGGTCCTGCAAAGCCAGAACCCCCTGATGGGAGAGCAAAATATACATGGAAATTCTCAAAGCTGCTAATGAGAACCTTGACGACCTTGTACCTAGCCGGTGGGGATCCCGGTGGGGTTCCCCCACCCACCCAGGCAGTGGCAGTGCTAACCCATGGGGAGGGGCAGCAGTAACCCATGGGGAGGGGGTCACATTCGGACATTCAGAGTGGGGCGGCATATTATTTTGGCCATTGTGGCACAAAATCAAATGTCTGACTGATATGGTCACTATGGGGGACCATGTGTGGGTGTTTCAGGGGAACGGGGTATACTGTATCTTAAATACATTGGAAATGGTTAGTCAAATCTTCCCTTCTCTGCCCATTTTTTGCAGGCCTTCACATACGGCTGCAACTGTATATGCATTCATAAATCAAGACCTGCCTTGAGTTGGGCTCTGGGATGGTGCAACTGTTGAGAATCTGAGTCTATGGTTGTGATGGGGGAAAGGGGTTGTGTGTGTGTGTGTGTGTGTGTGTGTGTGTGTGTGTGTGTGTGTGTGTATCCCACCACTGTTGTGACGTCGTAAAATATGTTAGGGACAATATAGGATGAATCACAATAATTGTTTGCTAAAATAATAATTGCTTGCCATAATGTAATTTTGGTAATGGCGAGACTGGTGAGAGGTAAAAATCGTTTGCATAAACTGCATACATTACTACAAATATGAATAGCTAATTATGGAAAATAAGATAAACAGGATTTAAAAAATATATATATGGCTATATGTAATACAAATCGAGGTGAGGGTGATGGAAATACCCTTGGCTGTTGATCTGCTTCTGTTCTGTGGGTAGCAATGTGTGCTCTTTTCGAAGGATGGTCACGGTCTCTCCGGGGCCATGGGATCCGTGAGATCAGGATGGTCTGCCGGGCATTGGGGTGACAACCCAACTCAGGATGAGGAGGGGTTTTAACGGGTGGAATACTAGGGACCAATTGGAGGTTTACTTAGTAGCAATGCAAATATTGGGTCACAGCTATATAGACACTCAATCATCATGTTACTTTTTAATGGTACGTTTACAAACATACATTATGATAAATAGAATTGAAACATGTGTCTCATTATGGTAAGTGGTGAAATAACTATAGCCAGTTATAATTGTAATGGCTTAGCAGACAATAAGAAAAAATTATCACTATTTACCTGGCTAAAAGAGAAGGAATATAATATCTATTGTTTACAGGAAACTCGTTCAACAATTTTAGATTAAGTTGTGGAAAAAAGACAGGGGGGGCAAAATATATTTCTCCCATGGGCAAAGAAATTCAAAAGGGGTGATGTTAATTAACAGTACATTTGATCCAACTGTGCAAACCGCTTCACGTCAAAGTACATAAACCTACGGTGCAAGGAAAAACGGAACCAGCCATTTATCGTCATTTACGAGATATTGTACAGTGTCCGTTTGGTGATGGTTAAACAAATGTGTTTTTTTTTTCAAAGGAGTTATAGATCCAGTTGCAGTGTATTAAGGTGAATCCGTTAAGGCGGGTTTTGGACCTCTACGTGATTTATATGATTTTCTGTGATTTCCTGTACTCACACACACAAACACAGTCAATGTGGAGTGACACAGTGTGGGGCTTACAGACACACAGAGCCTGCAATAGTTACAGGCGTTCAAACTATCAAAGAACCGTCAGACTTAGAGCTCTGAAACTTTATAAACCTGTTCTAGCACTTCAGTCGGTAGTACACGGGGCGTTATGTGGCTCTAGATGGTTCTCAAGGCGAGAAACAGCCTCGTCCATTTACAATAACTTCAATTCATTTTTTATGTTGCGAAAATGAAAAGAACTTAGGAAAGTCCCAGAATCACAAGACTAGGTGCATGGAAACCGCCTTAGCCCATAGAGATGGACCCTAAAGTTTCTGTTCGATAGCTCTTTCAGGGACCCCATAGCAACTCCCTGAAATGGGAATTTTTAGCACTAATTAAGGTCGCTGCTTGGGCTCTGGATGACCTATCGAGCTGAAACTTGGGATTTGAGGTCGCCTCAGCAGCAGGCATTCTGGTCACGAAAATCAGAAAAGCAATCAAATTAAATCATTTACATTTAATGAACTTTGGATGTTTTCACTCACGAGACTCCCAGTTAGATAGCAAATGTTCCTTTTTTCCAGGTTTTTTTTTTTTTTGTAGCCAAAAATAGCTCCGTTAGTTCTTCACGTTTGGCTGAGAAAACGACCAGAATTTACGGTCACGACAACGCCAAAAAATATTCCAAATTAGCTCCATAATATCGACAGAAACATGGGAAACGTTGTTTATAATCAATCCTCAAGGATGTTTTTCAAATATCTATTCGATAATATATCAACCGGGACAGAGCTTTTTTCAGTAAGACCGGGTAGAAAAATGGCTACCTCTGTCTTTTGCGTGAGAAATACACAAAGAGCCATCAGGTGGACACTGACGCAATGTTGTCGCTCAGGCTCATTTTTCAAAATAAAAGCCTGAAACTATGTCTTGTGATACTAGACACATTAATGGGGGATTTACCATCACCAAATGGACAGGCTGAAATCAACACAAACGAGAGATGGAGAGGAACCACTATCACTGCTCGGCCGTCCTGAATTCAACGGCCCAGTCAATTGTGCATTTTTGCAGTATATTAGATGCCCATTGTAACATATTTCAAATGGACAAGTCCAGCCATGCACCTGGTAATTGAACGGGTTATCAGGGGCGACTTTTAATATGGCTCTAAATTGCTTCAAGGGGGTGCTAGGGGTCCATGGCCGGCTAGGGAACACCCCCCACCCGGGTCCAACCAACAGTCAATGACAGAGCCGTGCAGCTGGTGATTGAACGGGTTACCAGGTTCGTATTTGGGGATGGCTCTAAATGCCTTCATGGGGGTGTTAGGGGTCCATGGCCGGGTAGGGAACACCCCACCACCTGGCCCATTGATCTCGGGATGGCCGAGCAGTGATAATGGTTCCTCTCCACTGCTTGTTGGTGCTGATTTCAGTCTGTCCATTTGGTGATGGTAAATCCACATTTAAATACATTGGAAATGTACAGTGGTCATTTTGGATGTTTTCAACCACTATCACCTGGGAACCCAGTGCAGTATATTAGAGCATGTCCATTTTGTGATGGTAACTGCCCATTGTAAGACATTGCAAATGGACAGTTTACATTTGTCCATTTCCAATGTATTTAATGAGGGATTTTCCATCACCAAATGGACAGGCTGAAATGAACATCCTCTTTTGAACAGCTAATTGGAAAAGCTGTCCAAAAGAGGACATTGTATTATTTCTTTGTACTCCCTGGCGAAGGCCATGCAGCTGAAACGCGTCCGTTTTTAAAAACTTTCTTTCTATTTAACATGCCATACGAATAAAGGCATTTTAATTAATTATATGAAGAGTGCCTTGGTTCTCCTTTCTTTTTGACTTATATATGCCACTTGGACATTTCTTATGCCATTTGGACATGGTTCACTGACTTTTGGGTTCAGAAGCTGACTTTCTATGATCATATATGGCAAATGGACATAACATCCTGATTTGGTACTTAAAATACTTATATTTGCCATTTGGGCATGGTTCACTGATCTTTGGGTTTGGAAACCAACTTCCTATGATCAAATATGACAAATGGACAAAACATATGCCTTATGGACAAACTCAATAAAATAAGACTAATGTAAGTCCATACGGTAACTACATGTGTATAATTGACATAAAAAAAATAAAAAAAGTTCAAAAATTAACTTTTTATGAGATTTTAAAATTGTGATTTTTTAAAAAGATTTAGAATATTTCACCCTTGGGACCTGACTTTGTGACCATTTCCCATATGGAAATCTGTTGGAGCGTGCTCACTCCCTATGGGAATTTTGGTTTATTATACTTGGCATTTGCAATGTTCCTGGTTGCAATATGGTTTTGATGAACTGCAGTTCATTTGAGTGGTATTTGCTATTGTGTATATGGTTCACCCAATGCCAATAAGTTGCCATTCATTTTTGTCCATTTCCTTACCGGCTTCTCATCTCCAGCATCGGTCTTTTCAAATCTCTCCTTTCTTCACATTGTATTAAATTCTCTGAAGCTTGATGTTAATAAGTGAACACAGCTGGATGGCCTGACCCTATCTAAAAAGTGCCACAGCTATCCAGAGAGGTATCGCAAACGAAATAGTGTATGTTGCCCCAAAGGGAATTTTACACAGGCTAACAATGTCCAGTCCACCTCCACTCGATAACTAATTACAAAGTGTTTAGCTCCCCTTCCCTCAAAGGGAAGCAAAAGGATAAGATGGAAATTAATTAAAAAGGCTGACTAATGGCAGCTCCAGAAACAAACTCTCACTCTGAGGTTGACAGTTAACTCTCCATTTCCTTTTAACCAGGGAATGTAATCCTCCCGAAGAACTCGGAGTAGGCCTCGTTGTTCTTTAACCAGGTGTTTGATTTCTCAACCACTTAAGCTTTGAAATGCACTCTTCAGACAGAGGCCATGAAAGCACACAGCTAGTTTACATTCATAGCCACGTTTATAATAGGCTTCTGGATGGAGTGAAATCCTTGTTCATTTCAAAGAAAGTAGTAAAGGTGTTTTGGGAAGTGTCCGTTTGGTTTCTCTCTCTGCTCTTCCACTTTTAGATGTATGGTTGTTAGTTTACTTAATTATGCCAATGTGCTTTCATCAATTGAAATGATATTTTATGAGAATTTGTAAGATTTCTTGTTTGCATAAAATAGACGCAGACCAGTCTTTAAATAATAGGTAATATAATTTATTCTCGGAGCGCGCTACCACTTAAACACGTGCAGCAGTTTATATACAGATCATGACGTCATTTCACTGCTTTAACAGAATCCCCTCCTCTCGACCGGGACAAAGTAAAGTGAAAAGTTCATTCTAACTTACTAACACACTCCCAGATAACTTTTGACCCCTCAACATTATCGATCACCACTGAACTGACAGTTTTAATAGACAGAAAACCTAGGAATGCACTCACTGCCTTATCTAAAAACCCCAGAGCTAAGTTTCAGTTGGGTCAACCATAGGCTAACGACCTTATGTGTTTACTCAGTCCCAAACCCATTTGTTTCTGCCTAGTTGGAATGGTGTTCATTAACTTTTTATTACTCCCTGTCCTGTCACACAATCCCTTCTTATGATCTCATATTGTCAATCATTGTCAATATAAAACAAAGTATAAGGTTACCTAGATACAATTCTATTTAAAATGGGGATATTGTTTATTCATTTATCCATAATAAATTCAACAATGGTACTCTGACAGTATTTCAAGACATTCCAAATCAAAGAGTTTATTTGAGGCTGAACATGATCTCTATAAGCCTGGATACCATGAAACATAGAGGGAGAATATGCCTGTTACGCATGTCAAACGCCTACCATGAGACTCCCAAAAGTTAAACAAATTTGATCAAAATCTTATATACCTAACTCACTCTGGTTATTTCCACTTTATAAATACACCATTAAAAAAAGTTAACTAGATAACTAGTTATCATAGTTTTGGCTTCACTGAGCCAGCAGGGAGAGTTGAATGACACTGTGATTAGTTGTCTCCACTGGGATATTCTGGCAGGTAAAAGAAGGCATAAGGTCATCGGAGTATTAATTAGCTCCATATTTTCTCCAGCAGGGGAACTTCACAGCTCTCCCTCCCTCAGGGTGTGGTGGTCTGGCCAGCAGTAATTTATTTTCCTGGTTATAAATAGGCTGGCAGAATCACTGGGGCAGGATGTCTGATCTTACAGCTCAGCGTCCTGCCTTCTGCCTGGTGGTGAGGCAGGGCACAAAGGGGATGTGTGTCCCCACACTCTCCATGCCCATGGAGTCCACCCCATAGAAGTTGGATTTAGGCCTGCTGTATTCTCTCTATGCTGCATTCTGCAGGCACTCTGCTAAATGTCCTACTCCAGAGACCTGATTATAAGCACAACAGGGTTAGAGGAAAGGTGAGGAGGTGCCAAAGGTGGAGGGAGATAGGCTCAAGTAAAATCAAACTAGTATGCAGGTTTGTGTGAATCTACTAATATCTGTATGTAGACAATAAAAAAAGGCCCAAAGAAAGCCCCTATCAATGTACTGCAGCTTTGAATTTCTTTGTAATGTGGTGCCAATGTCGCACAGCCTGCATATTAATGTTCAGTCTTAGAGTTTGTACTGAGGTTCTTACTCCTAGTTTGGCCAGATTTTCATTTCACAGAGATAATTTATGACTTAAAATCTCTTAGAGCAAGGTGAGACGCTAGCGTCTGGATGAACGCAGTGCCCTTGTTTGGGTGTAGGGCCTGATCAGAGCCTGGAGGTACTGAGGTGCCGTTCCCTTCACAGCTCCGTAGGCAAGCACCATGGTCTTGTAGCGGATGCGAGCTTCAACTGGAAGCCAGTGGAGAGAGCGGAGGAGCGGGGTGACGTGAGAGAACTTGGGAAGGTTGAACACCAGACGGGCTGCGGCGTTCTGGATGAGTTGTAGGGGTTTAATGGCACAGGCAGGGAGCCCAGCCAACAGCGAGTTGCAGTAATCCAGACGGGAGATGACAAGTGCCTGGATTAGGACCTGCGCCGCTTCCTGTGTGAGGCAGGGTCGTACTCTGCGGATGTTGTAGAGCATGCAAGTGGCGCATTGCATGTAGAGCATGCAAGTGGCGCATTGATATATATATTTATATTTTCCAGATTTTGGTGATCAGTTTTTCTTGCGCTTTTCGATGAAACACACGTTATGTTATAGTCACAGCCGTGATTTAACCAGTTTTAGAAACGTCAGTGTGTTTTCTATCCACACATACTAATCATATGCATATACTATATTCCTGGCATGAGTAGCAGGACGCTGAAATGTTGCGCGATTTTTAACAGAATGTTCGAAAAAGTAGGGGGTAGACTTAACAGGTTTTAATGTGTGCTTTTCCTTTCTTGAAACTTTATCTATAGAAGTGTCGATCTGATCTCACTCCGCTATATTAACTTGTTGGGGACTAGGGTTCCAATTTTGGAACACCCCCCCCACGTTCAGCTGATGATAGCTCCCTTCTTCGATGGATGATCAGACCTAGATGTGCATAGATCTGACTCTCACCTTTATACTCAAGATCAATTGCTGTTAGATCTTAGTATGTTAGACCTGCTAATGTATTTTGACCAATATAGTGGTTAGGTCTCAACATTAGATAGTTTATTGGTAGTGGCCACAGACACCTTGGGTCATTACGGACCCCCTTCTCCTGCTGCCTAGGTGGCTCTACACCCAATTCCAATTTTCCAATTGCCTAGAATACTACCTATATCAGGGTTCTCTACACAAAATTCTACAAATAGGTCAGCAGGTAAGAAATCAACACCTAAACTACACAAAAACAATCAAATATATTTCTGAATGTGGCCCAAGCGTCAATTCCCCTAATTTGTGAATACGGTTTTATTGATCTTCTCGTAGACTGGGAAAAGCAATGTACGTTGGATCTTGTCACCACCTCACCCCTGGCCTGTAATAAACCCTCAATTCAGAGGTCAGGTCTTTGGCTTACGGATCCTGGATCTGCCCGTGCACGGTTTTCAGCAGTTCTTTGGGACGACAGAGGCAGGTATTGAGATCCGGCCCGAAGGATCAATTGATAGGAGAATTATGTTCT
Source organism: Oncorhynchus keta (assembly GCF_023373465.1). Classification (NCBI taxonomy): domain Eukaryota; kingdom Metazoa; phylum Chordata; class Actinopteri; order Salmoniformes; family Salmonidae; genus Oncorhynchus; species Oncorhynchus keta. Next base: position 45,240,815 of record NC_068450.1, read on the forward strand.
CCAGGTACATAACCCAATTGAATTATATTCCTCAGTCTGCAAACCAGAATGTGTAAGATCCTGGTCGAATGAAACAGACGGACGCCCAGCTAAAATAGTCAAAAAGGTTTATCCACGGGAACGTTCTGGCGTGCACAGTACAAAGCAACAAATTTTATACTGACTTCTCACGCCCACGCATTCACACAATCATAAGCACACACATACACACAAACAGATGCACACAATGTCCTGCTACGTACACACCGTCTGTCTCACCCAGCCGACAGGGATCTTCTCCCATTCTAATCAATTCAATACAATTATATGTTTCAGGGCGGAATATTCTAATCATTCAATTAACAGATCATTCTCAACTAACACCTTCCCTGTACATTCCTTAGATAGTCGTCCTTTAGGGTCGGGTCTAATTAGGGAGGTCACAGCTCCACTATGTATGATAACGCAGGAGGGTCATGAGGAGAGAATTAGTCTCTTCCTGATCGATTCTACTGTGTTTCCTGTGGTGTTGGGATTTCCCTGGTTGGCCCATCATGACCCCACTATTTTGTGGCAACAGAGGGCTCTCAAGGGATGGTCACGTCAGGGTTCAGGGAGGTGTATAGGTGTTTCCATAGGTTTCACTACGGTGGAGAGTCCAAACCAGGTCTCCACCATGCACATCCCCCCTGAATATGCTGATTTGGCTCTCGCCTTCTGTAAAAAGAAGGCGTCTCAACTACCACCCCATCGATGGCGGGATTGTGTGATAAATCTCCTGGTAGACGCAGCACTTCCCAGGTGTCAAGTGTATCCTCTGTCACGGGAGGAGACGGTGGCTATGGAAACATATGTCACCGAATATCTGGGACAGGGAACATTCGACCTTCCACTTCACCTGCTCTTCAAGTTTATTTTTTTGTGAAGAAGAAGGATGGAGGTTTACGCCCGTGTATTGACTAAATCAGATCACTGAAGTATAGTTACCCTCTGCCTCTCATAGCCAGTGTGACCAAGTCATTGTATGGGGCGCGCTTCTTCACCAAATTGGATCTTAGGAGTGCTTACAACCTGGGAGGGGGTTGAGTGGAAGACGGTATTTAGTACCACTTCTGGGCACTATGAGTACCTCGTCATGCCGTACAGGTTGATGAATGCTCCATCCCTCTTCCAATCCTTTGTAGACAAGATTTTCAGAGACCTGCATGGGTGTAGTGGTGTATATAGATGATTCTAATATACTCCTCTACACCCGCCGAGCATGTATCTCTGGTGCGCAAGGTGCTTGGTCGACTGTTGGAGTATGACGTGTACATTAAGGCTGAGATATGTATGTTCTTCCAACAGTCCATCTCCTTCCTAGGGTACCACCTGTCCGAGTCAGGGGTGGAGATTTCAGCCGTGCGTAATTGACCGACTCCAACCACGGTTAAGGAGGTGCAGCGGTTCTTAGGGTTTGCCAACTACTACAGGAGGTTTATCCGGTGCTTTGGTCAGATAGTGGCTCCCATTACCTCTTTGCTGAAGGGGGGACCGGTGCGACTGCAGTGGTCAGCTCAGGCGGACAGGGCTTTTGGTTCCCTGAAGGCTCTGTTTACCTCAGTTCCTGTGTTGGCTCATCCTGATCCCTCCTTAGCATTCATAGTAGAGGTGGACTCTTCCGAGGCTGGGATAGGAGCTGTGCTGTCACCAAAACCCCGCCCCTGTGCGTTCTTTTCGAAGAAGCTCAGCCCTGCGGAGCGAAACTATGATGTGGGGGACCGGGAGCTGTTGGCTGTTGTCGGGGCTCTGAAAGCGTGGAGGAATTGGCTTGAGGGGGCTAAACACCCTTTCCTCATTTGGACTGACCACCGCAATCTGGAATACATCTGGGCGGCGAGGAGAATGAATCCTCACCAGGCAAGGTGGGCCATGTTTTTCAAACATGTTGTGTTTACTCTATCCTACAGACCAGGTTCCCAGAATACTAAGGCAGACACACTGTCTCAGATGTATGACACAGAGGGGCAGTCCACGGATCCCATTCCCATACCTCCGGCTTCTTGCCTGGTGGCACCGGTGGTATGGGAGGTTGACACGGACATCGAGCGGGCAATACGTGCGGGGCCCACTCCAACCCAGTGTCTAGTTGGATGTAAGTACATTCCGTCTGATGTTCGTGATCGATTGATCTGTCGGGCTCATACGTCGGACAGTGCACTCTCTTAGTGGGAAGTACTCGTAGCCCACTTTAGCTAAGGACGTGAGGGTGTATGTTTCCTCCTGCTCGGTGTGTAGTGTCTGATCAGGGTCCCCAATTCACATCAAGGGTCTGGAGGGCGTTCATGGAACGTCTGGGGGTCTCGGTCAGCCTGACCTCAGGGCTTCACCCCGAGAGTAACGGGCAGGTGGAGAGAGTTAATGCAACCGCTGTCAGATTTCAAAAAAGCTTTAAGGAAAAAGCACACCATGCAATAATCTGAATACAGGGCTCAGATACCAAAACAAGCCATACAGATACCTGCCATGTTGTGGAGTCAACAGAAGTCAGAAATAGCATTGTAAATATTTACTTACCTTTGATGATCTTCATGAGAATGCACTCCCAGGAATCCCAGTTCCACAATAAATGTTTGTTTTGTTCGATGAAGTGTTATGTTTGCGTTTAGTTCACAAATCCAAATTCACAAGGGTCAGGCACTTAGTTCAGATGGTAGTTCCATTACAGTTCGTAGAAACATGTCAAACAATGTATAGAATCAATCTTTAGGATGTTTTTATCATAAATCTTCAATAATATTCCAACCGGACAATTACTTTGCCTTTTGAAAGGAAAAGGAACGCAAACAGCTCTTATTATTATTATTATTATTATTCTCTCCCCCTTCACAGTAAAAGTCCGAAACAAGGTTCCAAAGACTGTTGACATCTAGTGGAAGCCTTAGGAAGTGCAATCGGACCACTGTATATTGGATAGGCAAAGACCTACAAACCTCAGATTTCCGACTTCCTGGTTGGACTTTTTTCTCAGGTTTCTGCCTGCCATATGAGTTATGTTATACTCACAGACATCATTCAAACAGTTTTAGAAACTTCAGAGTGATTTCTATCCAAATATATGAATGATATGCATATCTTAGCTTCTGGGCCTGAGTAGCAGGCAGTTTACTCTGGGCACCTTATTCATCCAAGCTGCTCAATACTGTTAACCAGGATGTGGGTAGTTTTCTGTGGTCTTATTGCCAGGACCGGCCGGGGGAGTGGCCGGCTTTCATCCCCTGGGAAGAGATGGCCCAAAACTCCCTCCGCCACTCCTCCACTAACCTGTCTCCGTTTCAGTGTGTACTAGGTTATCAGCCGGTGGCATCAGAGCCAGATCGAGGCACCAGCGGTGGATGAACGGTTTCGGCGCTCGGAGGAAACCTGGCACGCTGCCCATGTACGCCTGCTACGGGCTATCATTTACATTTACATTTACATTTAGCAGACGCTCTTATCCAGAGCGACTTACAAATTGGTGCATTCACCTTATGACATCCAGTGGAACAGCCACTTTACAATAGTGCATCTAAAACTTTTAAGGGGGGGGGGTGAGAAGGATTACTTTATCCTATCCTAGGTATTCCTTAAAGAGGTGGGGTTTCAGGTGTCTCCGGAAGGTGGTGATTGACTCCGCTGTCCTGGCGTCGTGAGGGAGTGTGTTCCACCATTGGGGAGCCAGAGCAGCGAACAGTTTTGACTGGGCTGAGCGGGAACTGTACTTCCTCAGTGGTAGGGAGGCGAGCAGGCCAGAGGTGGATGAACGCAGTGCCCTTGTTTGGGTGTAGGGCCTGATCAGAGCCTGGAGGTACTGAGGTGCCGTTCCCCTCACAGCTCCGTAGGCAAGCACCATGGTCTTGTAGCGGATGCGAGCTTAAACTGGAAGCCAGTGGAGAGAGCGGAGGAGCGGGGTGACGTGAGAGAACTTGGGAAGGTTGAACACCAGACGGGCTGCGGCGTTCTGGATGAGTTGTAGGGGTTTAATGGCACAGGCAGGGAGCCCAGCCAACAGCGAGTTGCAGTAATCCAGACGGGAGATGACAAGTGCCTGGATTAGGACCTGCGCCGCTTCCTGTGTGAGGCAGGGTCGTACTCTGCGGATGTTGTAGAGCATGAACCTACAGGAACGGGCCACCGCCTTGATGTTAGTTGAGAACGACAGGGTGTTGTCCAGGATCACGCCAAGGTTCTTAGCGCTCTGGGAGGAGGACACAATGGAGTTGTCAACCGTGATGGCGAGATCATGGAACGGGCAGTCCTTCCCGGGAGGAAGAGCAGCTCCGTCTTGCCGAGGTTCAGCTTGAGGTGGTGATCCGTCATCGACACTGATATGTCTGCCAGACATGCAGAGATGCGATTCACCACCTGGTCATCAGAAGGAGGAAAGGAGAAGATTAATTGTGTGTCGTCTGCATAGCAATGATAGGAGAGACCATGTGAGGTTATGACAGAGCCAAGTGACTTGGTGTATAGCGAGAATAGGAGAGGGCCTAGAACAGAGCCCTGGGGGACACCAGTGGTGAGAGCGCGTGGTGAGGAGACAGATTCTCGCCACGCCACCTGGTAGGAGCGACCTGTCAGGTAGGACGCAATCCAAGCGTGGGCTGCGCCGGAGATGCCCAACTCGGAGAGGGTGGAGAGGAGGATCTGATGGTTCACAGTATCGAAGGCAGCCGATAGGTCTAGAAGGATGAGAGCAGAGGAGAGAGAGTTAGCTTTAGCGGTGCGGAGCGCCTCCGTGATACAGAGAAGAGCCGTCTCAGTTGAATGACTAGTCTTGAAACCTGACTGATTTGGATCAAGAAGGTCATTCTGAGAGAGATAGCGGGAGAGCTGGCCAAGGACGGCACGTTCAAGAGTTTTGGAGAGAAAAGAAAGAAGGGATACTGGTCTGTAGTTGTTGACATCGGAGGGATCGAGTGTAGGTTTCTTCAGAAGGGGTGCAACTCTCGCTCTCTTGAAGACGGAAGGGACGTAGCCAGCGGTCAGGGATGAGTTGATGAGCGAGGTGAGGTAAGGGAGAAGGTCTCCGGAAATAGTCTGGAGAAGAGAGGAGGGGATAGGGTCGAGCGGGCAGGTTGTTGGGCGGCCGGCCGTCACAAGACGCGAGATTTCATCTGGAGAGAGAGGGGAGAAAGAGGTCAGAGCACCGGGTAGGGCAGTGTGAGCAGAACCAGCGGTGTCGTTTGACTTAGCAAACGAGGATCGGATGTCGTCGACCTTCTTTTCAAAATGGTTGACGAAGTCATCTGCAGAGAGGGAGGAGGGGGGGGGGAAGGAGGATTCAGGAGGGAGGAGAAGGTGGCAAAGAGCTTCCTAGGGTTAGAGGCAGATGCTTGGAATTTAGAGTGGTAGAAAGTGGCTTTAGCAGCAGAGACAGAGGAGGAAAATGTAGAGAGGAGGGAGCGAAAGGATGCCAGGTCCGCAGGGAGGCGAGTTTTCCTCCATTTCCGCTCGGCTGCCCGGAGCCCTGTTCTGTGAGCTCGCAATGAGTCGTCGAGCCACGGAGCGGGAGGGGAGGACCGAGCCGGCCTGGAAGATAGGGGACATAGAGAGTCAAAGGATGCAGAAAGGGAGGAGAGGAGGGTTGAGGAGGCAGAATCAGGAGATAGGTTGGAGAAGGTTTGAGCAGAGGGAAGAGATGATAGGATGGAAGAGGAGAGAGTAGCGGGGGAGAGAGAGCGAAGGTTGGGACGGCGCGATACCATCCGAGTAGGGGCAGTGTGGGAAGTGTTGGATGAGAGCGAGAGGGAAAAGGATACAAGGTAGTGGTCGGAGACTTGGAGGGGAGTTGCAATGAGGTTAGTGGAAGAACAGCATCTAGTAAAGATGAGGTCGAGCGTATTGCCTGCCTTGTGAGTAGGGGGAAGGTGAGAGGGTGAGGTCAAAAGAGGAAAGGAGTGGAAAGAAGGAGGCAGAGAGGAATGAGTCAAGGTAGACGTGGGGAGGTTAAAGTCGCCCAGAACTGTGAGAGGTGAGCCGTCCTCAGGAAAGGAGCTTATCAAGACATCAAGCTCATTGATGAACTCTCCGAGGGGACCTGGAGGGCGATAAATGATAAGGATGTTAAGCTTGAAAGGGCTGGTAACTGTGACAGCATGAAATTCAAAGGAGGCGATAGACAGATGGGTAAGGGGAGAAAGAGAGAATGACCACTTGGGAGAGATGAGGATCCCGGTGCCACCACCCCGCTGACCAGAAGCTCTCGGGGTGTGCGAGAACACGTGGGCGGACGAAGAGAGAGCAGTAGGAGTAGCAGTGTTATCTGTGGTGATCCATGTTTCCATCAGTGCCAAGAAGTCGAGGGACTGGAGGGAGGCATAGGCTGAGATGAACTCTGCCTTGTTGGCCGCAGATCGGCAGTTCCAGAGGCTACCGGAGACCTGGAACTCCAGGTCTATCTATCTCTATCAGCCGCCGACTGCCACTGCAGTGAGGAGACCGGGGGGGTGGGGGGGTTGTGCTGTCACGATGTCCGCCGCAGTTGGTGCCTCTCCTTGTTCAGGCGGCGTTCGGCGGTCTTCGTCACCGGCTTCCGATCCACGTTTCTTTTTCCATTTGTTATGTCTTGATTGTACACACCTGGTTCCCATTACGTTATCATTATTTCCCTATTTAACCCTCTGGTTCTCATTATGTTTTGTGCGTGAGTGTTCCTGGTCATGTGTTAGTCTTTTGTTTGTTATTCCCTGCGTGAATTTATTTAGGCTGATTTATTTTTCAGAGTAAAGTACGTTGTTTTACTCAGTTCTGTGTCCTGCGCCTGACTCCATCCTCACCTCTGCACAACTAACACGTAACAGGAGGTGAGGGTTCTCGGAGTGTGGTGTCAGGAAAATAACCTTTCACTCAACATTGACAAAACAAAGGAGATTATCTTATTCCATAGATTTTTGTTCATTAAGAATTTGTTGTGTAATTGTTAGATATGACTTGTTAGATATTGCTACACTGCCGTAACTAGAAGCACAAGCATTTCACTACACTTTCAACAACATCTGCTAGCCATGTGTACATGACCAATAAATTTGATTTGATGTGATTTGTTATTCATTTCCGAGGTGGTTTTTGTATTGGCTGAAATATACATTACATTGTAGCTTATCTGGTTACTTGACTTTTGTCTGTTTATGGGGTGTGGTATAGCCCAGAGGTTTGTTCTGAGGATCTTACTCCTACCACATAAACAAGGTTCACTTTTCACTTCTCTGAAATATAATTCAATAAAATGCATCGTATCAAATAAGGAAAGCCTATATTACCTGTATAGGACTTGTGTATGTTTTGTCCTTTGGCAGTGTGGAGACAGATATTATATTGATTGAGAAGAAAAGTATTTTGAAAGGAGTCTTATGATAGAACTTGAAAAGGACTCCAGTATTAATTCTCCTGTTAACTGGATGTGATATTGCAGTCAAACATTTCACATGACAGACTTCCCCCTGGAGTTCCAAGAAGGGGACATTTCTGGGAGTAAATTGTCCGTCATGAGATGGCCACCTCAGTGTCTCTGTTCCCTTCCATCTTTCCCCCAGTATCTCTCCCCCATCCTCCTCTCAGTCTCTGTCCTCCGTCTCCAGTATATTTCCCTCCTCTTCCCTTCCCTGGTATCAAATTATATTTGCAACAGCATCTGTCCACTTCGTCATCCCCAAATTTGTCCCCATCCATCCGTACTCGCCAGTCTGTGCCCCCCTCCTCTCTTCTCTTCTTGTCTCCATCTTTCTCTATTTTATTCTATTCACTTTCCAGTATATGCCCCCTCCCACATTCAGCTAAACTAGCTTGTCTCCACATACATGGGAGGTTGCTAACGGCAGTAGGAGCAGTTTCTCCAGAGATGGCAGCAAACAGGAGGCCTGCTAAGCTGTCCTGAGAACAGAGGAACTGTTTATCTGGGAAGGCAGGCTTCCCCTCCATCATCCTGTCAATAGAGACAACAGCACAGGCTGCACAGCGCTTTATGCTCCACAGCAAGATAAGGTCTCCAGACAGGTCCTTTCTGCTAAGCCCCACTCACTACGATGGAGTGGAAAGGGAAATATGTGACCAACACACCTTTTAACGAGTTTAAATCCCATTTTTCAAAGTTGTAATTGATCCTGCAAGGAAGCAAGAATACAGACAATACAGAATTGTATTGCGCATGGTGTACAGTACATGACTCTTCAGCTATAGATACTGTAGATATCTGTTCATTTTATCTGATATTTAACAACAATTATCTTTTTCCTCTAAACACCTGGCAACAGAGATGTACCCATAGCCATTGAATTAGACTCTGAGAATGTATTGCTATGCAACATGAAGACATTGTCTTGTATTTGTGGTTCTTTTCTCCCCGGCCTTGTTGGCTTATGCAGATCTGAAAGGCCAAAAAGATCTACTGAATGTCCCCTGTGTCAGTGGGTTTTAGGAGTGGGAATCAACCATGACAGGCACACTTAAATCACAGAGACCCAGAAGAGGCCCAGGCCATCCAAGCCATCCAGCATGTTGTCTCCATGAATACAAGTTAGGATTTGTTTCATAATACAGAAATGTGACCAGTAATAATGTGAAAATAGTCAGGTCTGTGGCACAGAGGGATACAGTCTTTCCCACCTTTTTATGCAGTCTTACAGTATTTATTTATTTTTTATTTAACTAAGGCAAGTTAGTTAAGAGGAAATTCTTATTTACAATGACGGCCTACCCCGGCCAAACACTGGGCCAATTGTGCACCGCCCTATGGGAGTCCAAATCATGGCCAGTTGTGATTCAACCTGGAATCAAACCAGGGTCTGTAATGGCACATCTAGCACTGAGATGCAGTGCTTTAGACCGCTGCTCCGCTGCTCCACTCTGGAGCCAAGTAAAAGCACACATTTTCCTTAGCAGCATGCCAATCATGCTAAATTTGTCTTTTTTCTTGGTACTGTATGTAGAAAATGTTAACTTGAATGCTGTTTATTGCACATTACCTTTTTATGAAGGTCACAATAGAGGGAACGGGAAAGGAAAGGGGGATACATAGTCAGTTTACCGAGGACCTTTGTAGAACTCCATCATAATCATACAAAAACTAATGTAAAACCAAATGCATGCTTTTCAACCGTTCGCTGCCTGCACTCGCACGCCCGACTAGCATCACCACCCTGGATGGCTCCGACCTAGAATATGTGGATATCTATAAGTACCTAGGTGTCTGGCTAGACTGTAAACTCTCCTTCCAGACTCATATCAAACATCTCCAATCTAAAATCAAATCTAGAATCGGCTTTCTATTCCGCAACAAAGCCTCCTTCACTCACGCCGCCAATCTTATCCTAGTAAAACTGACTATCCTACCGATCCTCGACTTTGGCTATGTCATCTACAAAATAGCTTCCAACACTCTACTCAGCAAACTGGATGCAGTTTATCACAGTGCCATCCGTTCTGTTACTAAAGCACCTTATACCACCCACCACTGCGACCTGTATGCTCTAGTCGGCTGGCCCTCACTACATATTCGTCGCCAGACCCACTGGCTCCAGGTCATCAACAAGTCCATGCTAGGTAAAGCTCCGCCTTATCTCAGTTCACTGGTCACGATGGCAACACCCACCCGTAGCACGCGCTCCAGCAGCCAACACCTCATTTGGCCGCCTTTCGTTCCAGTTCTCTGCTGCCTGTGACTGGAACGAATTGCAAAAATCGCTGAAGTTGGAGACTTTTATCTCCCTCACCAACTTCAAACATCTGCTATCTGAGCAGCTAACCGATCGCTGCAGCTGTACATAGTCTATCAGTAAATAGCCCACCCATTTTTACCTACCTCATCCCCATACTGTTTTTATTTATTTACTTTTCTGCTCTTTTGCACACCAATATCTCTACCTGTACATGACCTTCTGATCATTTATCACTCCAGTGTTAATCTGCAAAATTGTACTTATTCGCCTACCTCCTCATGCCTTTTGCACACAATGTATATAGACTCCCCTTTTTTTCTACTGTGTTATTGACTTGTTAATTGTTTACTCCATGTGTAACTCTGTGTTGTCTGTTCACACTGCTATGCTTTATCTTGGCCAGGTCGAAGTTGCAAATGAGAACTTGTTCTCAACTAGCCTAAAAAAAAATAATAAAAATGTAGAAAACTAAGGAGGCGGTAAAAATCGCAGTATAATAGAATGTGTGAATGTTGTTTTGTTAGGCCAAATACATCAATTTAGAAAAGGTTATTTATCTTGACTGCCAGAGGGAAATTAATTTGATATGACATGATATTCTTTATTTTCCACGAGGGGAGATTTGACTCGGACAATTAAAGAGTGCTGTTGCTTACACAAGATAAAACCCCATCATACACCCCCCTCCCCACTCACACAAAAGTTAATGCCAGGCAAGGCTGTGTCTTAGATGGCAGTTCAACATGATGTAAGGCCTACAGGCTAGGCTCCAGTCCAAAATTATTTGCACCCTAATCTGCCTCTGTACCTCCCATTCTTTTTAATAATTTTATTGACGGGGCAAACATATTGATTATACAGTACCTTGCAAAATAATTAATCCCCTTTGGCATTTTCCTACTTTGCTGCATTACAACCTGTAGTTGATTTTTATTTGGATTTCATGTAATGGACATACACAAAATAGTCCAATTTGGTGAAGGGAATGAAAATAATTGTTTAAAAAAAATATTAAAATAAAAATTGCATACCTATTCACTCTCTTTGCTATGAAGCCAATAAATATGATCTGGTGCAACCAATTACCTTCAGAAGTCACGTAATTAGTTAACCTCTTGAAGCTAGGGGGCACAATTTTTATTATTGGAAAAATAACGTTCCCAAAGTAAACAGCCTATTTCTCATGACCAGATTCTAGAATATGCATATAATTGACAGATTAGGATTGAAAACACTCTAAAGTCTAAACTGTCAAAATATTGTCTGTAAATATAACAGATATTGCAGGTGAAACCCTGAGAAAAATCAAACCAGGAAGTGGCTTCTATTTTGAAAACTCCATGTTCCATAGCCTCCCATTGCTCAATTTAAAGGGATATCAACCAGATTCCTTTTCCTATCGCTTCCTCAAGGTGTCAACAGTCTTCAGACATAGCTTCAGGTTTTTATTTTGAAAAATGAGCCAGAACGATAACATTGCGTCAAGTGGTCACGTGAGTTTTGCTCGCGGAACAGACTTTGGATAGGTATTGCTTTTCCCTCTCCTACTGTGAAAGACATTTGCGGTTGATATATTATCGATTATATATTTAAAAACAACCTGAGGATTTATTATAAAAAATGTTTGACATGTTTCTGTGGACATTATGGATATTATTTGGAATTTGTCTGCGTTGTCGTGACCGCTCTTTCCTGTGGATTTCTGAACATAATGTGCCAAACAAACGGAGGTATTTTGGATATAAACATAATCGTTATGGAACAAAAGGAACATTTGTTGTGTAACTGGGAGTCTCGTGAGTGAAAACATCCGAAGATCATCAAAGGTAAACAATTCATTTGATTGCTTTTCTGATTTTCATGACCAAGCTACCTGATGCTAAGTGTTTTGTTTTGTCATGCGATCGATAAACTTACACAAACGCTTGGATTACTTTTGCTGTAAAGCATAATTTCAAAATCTGAGATGACAGGTGGATTAACAAAAGGCTAAACTGTGTTTTGCAATATTGCACTTGTGATTTCATGAATATGAATATTTTAATAATATGATTTGACTGAGGCGCTATGCTATTCAGCGGTTGCTGATGACAATTATCCCGCTTAACCTCTTAAAAAAATCAATGACCTACGAGGAAGATTAAACTACTATATTCAAAACTTGAATATCTTATGCTTCACGGAGTCGTGGCTGAACGATGACATTATCAAAATACAGCTGGCTGTTTATACACTGTATCAGCAGGGTTGAAAAGCGGCGTCTGGTAAAACAAGGGGCGGCAAACTATGTATATTAGTAAATAACAGCTGGTGCATGATATCTAAGGAAGTCTCGAGGTTTTGCTTGCTTGAGGTAGAGTGTCTCATGATAAGCTGTGGACCACACTATCTACCTAGAGAGTTTATCAGTTTTTTTTCGTAGTTGTCTACATACCACAACAGACTGATGCTGGCACTAAGACCGGCCTCAATGAGCTATATTCCGCCATAAGCAAACAGGGAAAAAAATTATCAGCATGGACCACCTTTACTCCACACAAAGAGACACATACAAAGCTCTCCCTCGCCCTCCATTTTGCAAATCTGACCATAATTCGATCATCTCGATTCCTGCTTACAAGCAAAAACTAAAGCAGGAAGCACCAGTGACACGATCAATAAAAAAGTGGTCAGATAAAGCAGATGCTAAGCTACAGGACTGTTTTCTAGCACAGACCTGAATACTTTCCAGGATTCCTCCGATGGCATTGAGGAGTACATCACATCAGTCATTGGGGGCGGCAGGGTAGCCTAGTGGTTAGAGCGTTGGACTAGTAACCGGAAGGTTGTGAGCTCAAACCCCCTGAGCTGACAAAGTACAAATCTGTCGTTCTGCCCCTGAACAGGCAGTTAACCCACTGTTCCCAGGCCGTCATTGAAAATAAGAATGTGTTCTTAACTGACTTGCCTGGTTAAATAATGGTAAAAAATAAAAAAAAATAAAAAAAATTGGCTTCATCAATAAGTGCATTGATGACGTCGTCCCCACAATGACCCCACAATCAAACAGGCAAAGCATCAATACAGGACTAAGATAAAATCGTAATACACCATCTCTGACGCTTGTTGGATGTGGCAGAGCTTGCTAACCATTACAGACTAGAAAGGGAAGCCCAGCCGAGAGCTGCCCAGTGACACAAGCCTACCAGACGAGCTAAACTACTTCTATGCTCTCTTCGAGGCAAATAACACTGAAACATGCATGAGAGCACCAGCTGTTCCGGAAGCCTGTGTGATCACGCTCTCAGCGGCCGATGTGAGTAAGACCTTTAAACAGGTCGACATTCACAAGGCCGCAGGGCCAGACGGATTACCAGGATGTGTACTGCGAGCATGCGCTGATCAACTGGCAAGTGTCTTTGTCACGACTTACGCAGAAGTTGGCTCCCCTGCCTGTTCGGGCGGTGCTCGGCGGTCGTCGTGACCGTCCTGCTAGCCACTACCGATCCCTTTTTCGTTCGTCTGTTGGTTTTGTCTTATTAGTTTCACTTATGTGTATTTTAGTTTAATTAGTGTCCTTATATATAGTAGGTTGTCCCGCCCTTGTTTTGTGCGGGATTGTTTTTGTTACTCTGCTGTATGGTGGTTTTTGTGTGTGTATTCTCCGGACTATTTGCATACTGCCCCGAGACCATAAGACTCCTGAACATCTAATCAAATGGCTACCCAGACTATTTGCATTGCCCCCCCCCCACACCCACCTATTTTACGTTGCTGCTATTCTCTGTTATCATCTATGCATAGTCACTTTAATAACTCTATCTACATGGGGTGACAGGTAGCTTAGTGTTTAGAGCGTTTGGCCAGTAACCAAAAGGTTGCTGGATCGTATCCCCAAGCAGACAAGATTAAAAAAATGTCCTTCTGCTCCTGAACAAGGCATTTGAACCTACTGTTCCCGGGTAGGCCGTCATTGTAAATAATAATTTGTTCTTAATAGTCCTGTCTTGAAATTCTATCAAGAACCCATATTGATATAGCAATGCTCCAAAGAAACACACCTGCACCAAAAGAATGCACAGTCATGCGGGACAAATCCAACAAGACCAACTACAATACACACGCAAACAAGGCTTTCCAACATATACTCTCTGACCTCATTGATGCCTGGCGAGCACATAATACAAATGTTAAAGAGTACACTTTCTACTCAAATAGGCACAAGACATTTTCCTTAACCGATTTTGTACTATTATCTACTTCTCTATTTTCTTTAATCAAGAAAATTGTCACGTTCTGAACTGTTTCACCCGTCTTTGTGATTGTCTCCACCCACCTCCAGGTGTCACCCGTTTTCCTCATTAGTCCCTGGGTATTTATTCCGGTGTTCCCTGTTTGTCTGTTGCCAGTTCATCTTGTCAAGTCAACCAGTGCGTTTTTCCGTGCTCCTGCTATTTCTTTTTCGCTCTTTTGCTAATCCTCCCGGGTTTTGACCCTTGTCTGCCTTGACTCAGAACACACCTTCCTGACCATTCTGCCTGCCCTGACCTTGAGCCTGCCTTCCATTCTGTACTTCCTGGACTCTGACCTTGTTTATGATCTTTGCCTGTCCATGACCATTCTCTTGCCTGCCCCTTGGATTATAATAAAATCAGAGACTCTAACCATCTGCCTCACGTGTCTGCATCTGGGTCTCGCCCTGTGCCCTTATAAAAATGATTCTCCCGTTTCAATAAAGAATTATACACCTCTGATAGTAAATCAACACCAAGCCAGATTGAGTCCTTTTTAATAGATATAAGAACTCCTATTCTCTCAACTGAGGAAGCCGTCTTGCTGGGAGACCAAATCTCTAACCAAATCTCCCCTACTCCCCCTCAAGAACTCAACAAAGGACTCCATCTCTACTTATGGAATCCAAATCGTTTCTCATTTTAAACATTTAGGAATGGATATATTTCCTTCCTTAGATAAAAACTTTGACAACATCTTCAATAGAATGCTCAAATCAATTCAATCAGACCTCATTAGGTGGACTAACATCCCAGTCGATCTAATTGGCAGAATTCCTATTGCGAAAATGAATATATTGCCCCTGTTTCATTTTGTTACCTCATTGATTCCTATGTCTCCCCCTTCCAGCCATTGGGATAAAATCCCAAATAAAATAATACCACAGAATTCTAAGCAAATCTTGTCTGCTGAATGAACTAGTGTAGCCCAAAGGCATTTGGCATATCTAGATCAGGGCCTAACATAAGGACAACTATTATGTTTTTCTCTAACAGACCACATTTTCTGAATAATATGTTTCTTTAGACCGGTCTAAAATAAATAATGGATTTATTGTGATGGTGTAGGCCATATGATATGGATTTATTAGATTGTGTTAATTGTAGATGTTCCAAAAGGTCTGCAACAGCTAAATGTGTTAATGTTAATTAACATTCCATTACCATGACTTATACTGAAATCACATTTGCTTGACAATCACTGGCTGTGCCTGTGTGTGTCTCTTCACAGTCCCCACTGTAGGTTTGTTAAGGTATAGCCTAATAGACCACACAATTAACAGTCCAATACATTTACATTTACATTTAAGTCATTTAGCAGACGCTCTTATCCAGAGCGACTTACAAATTGGTGCATTCACCTTATGACATCCAGTGGAACAGCCACTTTACAATAGTGCATCTAAATATTTTAAGGGCGGGGGGGGTGAGAAGGATTACTTTATCCTATCCTAGGTATTCCTTAAAGAGGTGGGGTTTCAGGTTTCTCCGGAAGGTGGTGATTGACTCCGCTGTCCTGGCGTCGTGAGGGAGTTTGTTCCACCATTGGGGGGCCAGAGCAGCGAACAGTTTTGACTGGGCTGAGCGGGAACTGTACTTCCTCAGTGGTAGGGAGGCGAGCAGGCCAGAGGTGGATGAACGCAGTGCCCTTGTTTGGGTGTAGGGCCTGATCAGAGCCTGGAGGTACTGAGGTGCCGTTCCCCTCACAGCTCCGTAGGCAAGCACCATGGTCTTGTAGCGGATGCGAGCTTCAACTGGAAGCCAGTGGAGAGAGCGGAGGAGCGGGGTGACGTGAGAGAACTTGGGAAGGTTGAACACCAGACGGGCTGCGGCGTTCTGGATGAGTTGTAGGGGTTTAATGGCACAGGCAGGGAGCCCAGCCAACAGCGAGTTGCAGTAATCCAGACGGGAGATGACAAGTGCCTGGATTAGGACCTGCGCCGCTTCCTGTGTGAGGCAGGGTCATACTCTGCGGATGTTGTAGAGCATGAACCTACAGGAACGGGCCACCGCCTTGATGTTAGTTGAGAACGACAGGGTGTTGTCCAGGATCACGCCAAGGTTCTTAGCGCTCTGGGAGGAGGACACAATGGAGTTGTCAACCGTGATGGCGAGATCATGGAACGGGCAGTCCTTCCCCGGGAGGAAGAGCAGCTCCGTCTTGCCGAGGTTCAGCTTGAGGTGGTGATCCGTCATCCACACTGATATGTCTGCCAGACATGCAGAGATGCGATTCACCACCTGGTCATCAGAAGGGGGAATAGTTAGTTAGTTAGTTAGGCCTAATTTATTACTATCAAATATACATGATCTCCAGGGACCTACAGTTCTGTAATTTAATTTCAGCTACCGTCTCTTTCATATCCAAGGAAGTGAGGAGATGGTTAAACACATGAAGAAGGTTTATTTTTAGCAATAGCCTTTACAGGAGTAGAATAGAAGCTGTGTCACAGAAGACCTCCATAGAACTGGTGGGAATGATTCAGTTAGTATGTCTTCTAAGTGTCTTCATCTCCATAATATGAAATATGCATGCTGACATTTTTGCAGCCATAGTAATCAAAGATAATGATAAAACATACGATGGCCTTCACCACCTGACATCGGATTACTGTGATTACCTTGTCATGTCTAGATGGACATTATGATTATGTACGGCCATGGGGAATATAAAACTATTTATACATGGAACAAAGCCAACAAAACTGGCAGGCTAGAGTAGACATTACATGAGCTTATCACGTCACACTATGTAGTATTTTGCCATGTCACTTAAAACTTTAGCATCCACCTGCATCCTCCATCCGACTAAATGTTCTACTCTGCTTGTACATTAGACAAAGCCAACAAAACGTATTTAGCAATCCCATAGAACAGTGGTTTTCAACCGGTATGCAGCAGCAAGTGCCGCAGCACACTAGTGTGACTTGAGGAACTCTCAGGTGTACCTTGAAACTTTCCCTAATCTTGATTTCTTTTAACACTCACTTATAAACGTGACCTGTGGAATAGTTGCGAGCATAAGTACAGCTCAGAGGGCACTCCTTGACATCCCTGTCGAAGCAAATTACATCGGAATCTGGGATCATCTGTGACCGAACTGAAACTTGTGATGTTTTTAATAAGCATTTTATTTCTGCTGATTTTCTTTTTGAAAGAAAAAATGGCCAATATGATCCTGACCGGTCTATTGTTAAAGCCGCTCGGCCTTTAGCTGATGTGGAAAACAGTAAGCCGGTTTTTAATTTTCAAAAAGTCACAGAAGATGAGGTCTTATCTGCACTAGATTCTAAGAAATCATTAGGCGCTGAAAATCTGGATCCATATTTACTCAAGTGTGCGGCACCTATTATTGCTGATGTAGTGATGCATATTTTGAATCAAACATTTGTCGTAGGAAAGATTCCTAAATCTTGGAAAACCGCTTTTGTTTTACCACTCCTCAAGGGAGGTGATGGTAGTGAATTAGATAATTATTGGCCCATCTCTTAGCTCTCCTGTTTGGCCTAAATTCTAGAGTCACTGGTGAATAGGCAACTACAATATTTTTTAACTGTTAACAATATTCTTTCTAGTAATCAATCTGGCTTTAGACCTAAACAGAGTACTATTACGGCCACTGTACGTGTTGTAAATTATGTTACTAATGCCCTAGATAATATAAAGTACTGTGCCGCCTTGTTCATAGACTTATCTAAAGCTTTTGACACTGTAGACTATGCAATACTTTTGGGTAAGCTGTCGTCAATAGGACTGGGACTGAATGCCTGTCGTTGGTTTCATGACTATATAAAGGATAGAAGTCAGGCTGTTAGAGTCGACGGCATCCAGTCGGAGCCATTGGAGTTGGTTAAAGGGGTCTCACAAGGTTCTACACTTGGTCCATTACTGTTCACTCTCTACATAAACAATATCGGTGATGAGATAAGAAAGTGTCATTCATTTATATGCTGATGACACTGTCATGTACTCTATCGCTTCAACAGCTGCCCAAGCATTATCACTATTGAGACAGATTCTAAGATATTACAACGGTCATTTATACAGCAGAAACATGTTTTAAATGCAAAGAAAACACAGTTCTCGAATTAATCAGGTCTCTGCATATAAATACTTAGGGATATGGTTGGATGATAAACTGTCTTTTAAAATGCATATTGATGAACTTTGTAAACTGCCAAAAAAAATCAAGCTAGGCTTCCTCTATAGAGACAGGACATGCTTGTCCTCTACAAATAGAAGACAAATTGTGAAAGCTACTTTTATGTCTGTTATAGATTATGGGGATATTATTTACATGCATGCTACGGCATCAACACTTAAATCCCTGGATGCTACTTATCATTGCCCACTTAGGTTTATTACGGGTGCTAGCTACAGAACTCACCACTGTGTTTTATATCATAATGTGGGTTGGACTTCGCTGTCCGTGAGACGAGAACAACATGCTCTCGTGTTTGTCTATAAAGCACTGCTGAATAAGCTACCTTCTTATTTATCATCACTCATCAATATTAGAATTATAATTCCTAAAACCAGGTCTCAAGCAAGGAGAACACTTGAGGCCCATGCGATTTCCACAGAGTTGGGTATGGCTGCCTTTTCCTGGTACGCTCCTTGCCTGTGGAATAGCCTGCAGACTAAACCTGAGACTCTTGTCCCCCTTGCTTATTTTAAATATTTATTGGAGCATTTTTATTTTTGTATTGCTTGTAACTGTTTTGGGTAATGCAAGTTATTGTGCTGTTAGTATAATAACCTGTGTGTAAATGTAATATGTTGTATTTTTTGTGATCTGTGATAGTTTTGTCTGTCTTGTTTAGTTTTTTTTATCATTGTACCTAAACTGTATGTGTAAACATGTATACGCAGGGCCCAGCTGTAAAAGAGACCTTGTTCTCAGTCTGTGTTCCTTGTTGAAATTAAGGTATAATCTGTATTGTTGTTTTCATGTCCGATGCGCTTAGGCTGTTGGGTGGGCATCACAAGCAAAGTCATTTGTATATTTTTATTTCACCTGTGAGAACCATGAGCACAGGCAAGTCTGATTAGGCTTAGCTGTACCACAGCCTCTGCCATAGAAACAAACAGAACATGGTTTTGTGTCAGTGGTTGCACCTTCACAATTCAGAAAACCGCTCAAAACGAAATACCTATTTTACCAGAGATAAATGTTTCAATTTCTAGCATAGATGCATGGGACGCTCTTAAAGGGGTATAAACAAATGAATTATCATGAGTAAGGAATTGTTTAAATATTATTTTTTACCTTTATTTAACTATGCAAGTCAGATAAGAACAAATTCTTATTTTCAATGACGGCCTAGGAACAGTGGGTTAACTGCCTGTTTTTGCCCCTGCAGAACGACAGATTTGTACCTTGTCAGCTTGGGGAATAGGCTGGGGAGGTTATTTGGAGAAAGACACAGGATGGTTTTTCAATACCGTCAATATCCTCAAAACTATTTCTTTGAAGTTAAAGATAAAACCTGCAGTCAACTTGTGCAATACGTTAGGAAATAAAGCAGATTGCGTTCTTCATTTCACCTGTCGAAGCTTACCACAGTTCCCCAGAACAGTTAAGCCTGTCACATATTCGTTTGTAAACGGCGAGCTGGTCCAAACCCTTCTATCTCTGTTGTGCAGTGCACATGAGATGATTAAATTGAATCTTTGGTCCATTTCCCCAAAACTCTAAACACAAATTGTATTGCAATTCACATCAGATATCTTATAATGTGTCACGTGCTGACCATAGAAAGCCAGGGCGTGACTAGGGGTGTTTAGTCTAGTTTATTATTTCTATGTGGGGTTCTATGTTTATTTTTCTATGTTGTTGTTTGTGTATGATTCCCAATTAGAGGCAATCGTTGTCTCTAATTGGGGATCATACTTAATAAGTTGCATTTTTCCACCTGTGGGTTATGGGATACTGTTTATGTATAGTGTGCTTGAGCACTACGTAGTCATGGGTCTTTGAAAGTTTTGTTATTTTGTTTTCAGTTTCACTTATTCATTAAAAGATGTGGAACTATACTCACGCTGCGCCTTGGTCCGACCATCATTATTACGAACGACGTAAAATAATGGCTTTCTGCCAGAAGTCAAAACGTTTTGGATGAGGTCTGTACAGCTGCCCTTTTTTTTCCCTGTGCTATTTCTTATTAGCATTTTTTTCCCTTCTCCGTTCGTCTCCCATCTGCTTGGTGTATACATGCTGCTCTTCCTTCAGAAAAGCATGCATCACAACTTTGTTCATTTGCACAATTTCTTTAGTTCACTTTCGCTTGTAAATGTCCACACTCACCAAAAAAATGACAACCGGTAGATACTAGCTATGCTAGTATAACTTCATGAGCTGGACTAGTTTGTTCGCTTTCGCTCATTAGCATTTAGCAGTGGCGGTCATGAAATTTTATTAGCCAGTGATTGTCAAGCAAATAACAGAGTCCATGTGATTTCGGTATTAGTTTGTGCAAATTGTGTTAGTATTTCGGCAGGTAGCCTAGTGGTTAGAGTGTTGGACTAGTAACTGGAAGGTTGCATGATAGAATCTCCGAGCTGACAAGTTAAAAATCTGTCGTTCTGCCCGACAGTTAACCCACTGTTCCTAGGCCGTCATTGAAAATAAGAATTTGTGCTTAACTGACTTGCTAGGTAAAATAAAACATTTTAGTAGTAGAGGCCCAATGGGATTTTCAGCACCCCCTTGTGTGCCATGCCGGTAATAACGTAAATCCCAGGATGAGAGAAGGAAATGACACATAATGCACATAATATATATAATAATATAATATATGCCATTTAGCAGACGCTTTTATCCAAAGCGACTTACAGTCATGTGTGCATACATTCTACGTATGGGTGGTCCCGGGAATCGAACCCACTACCCTGGCGTTACAAGCGCCATGCTCTACCAACTGAGCTATAGAAGGACCACAATGACCACATAATGAGTTTGAGAGCTAGACCAGAGCTAGCAAGTGAGGTAACAAGCTTGTGTACAAATATCAAGGTACAACTATGTGGACCATCATTATGGTACTTTTTAATAGTAAGTTTATAAACATACAGTGGCTTCAGAAAGTATTCAGACCGAAATCGAAATTGAGGTCAGGTGCATCCTGTTTCCATTAACCATCCTTGAGATGTTTCTACAACTTGATTGCAGATTATTTGGAAAGCACACACCTTTCCATCTCAAGGATGATCAATGGAAGCAGGATGATCCTGAGCTCAATTTCGAGTCCCATAGCAAAGGGTCTGAATACTTATGTAAATAAGGTATGTCACCCCCTGATCTGTTTCACCTGTCTTTTGGATTGTCTCCACCCCCTCCAGGTGTTGCCCATCTTCCCAATTATCCCTGTTTGTCTAGTCAACCAGCATTTTTTTTATCAGCTCCTCTTTTCTCATCCACCTGGTTTTGACCATTACCTGTCCTGCCCCTGAGCCTGCCTGCAGTCCTGTACCTTTGCCCCACCTATGGATTACCGACCTCTGCCTTACCTGAGCCTGCCTGAGGTCCTGTTTTCACCTGCTGCTGTAATAAAACATTGTTAATTCGACACGGTCTGCATCTAGGACTTAACTTTATCCTGATCATTTCTGTTTTTTCTTAATAAATGTGCAAAAAATATTTACTTTGTCATTTTGGGGTCTAGTATGTAGATTGCTGAGGATTTTTATTTAATAAATTTTATATACACTGCTCAAAAAAATAAAGGGAACACTTAACTTCTTGCGTCGAGCAATCCCGTATCCGGGAGCGTAATCATAGCCTCAAGCTCATTACCATAACGCAACGTTAACTGTTCATGAAAATCGCAAATGAAATGAAATAAATATATTGGCTCACAAGCTTAGCCTTTTGTTAACAACACTGTCATCTCAGATTTTCAAAATATGCTTTTCAACCATAGCTACACAAGCATTTGTGTAAGAGTATTGATAGCTAGCATAGCATTAAGCCTAGCATTCAGCAGGCAAAAACAAGAAAAGCATTCAAATAAAATAATTTACCTTTGAAGCACTTCGGATGTTTTCAATGAGGAGACTCTCAGTTAGATAGCAAATGTTCAGTTTTTCCAAAAATATTATTTGTGTAGGAGAAATCGCTCCGTTTTGTTCATCACGTTTGGCTGAGAATAAAACCCGCAAATTCAGTCATTACAACGCCAAACTTTTTTCCAAATTAACTCCATTATATCGACAGAAACATGGCAAACATTGTTTAGAATCAATCCTCAAGGTGTTTTTCACATATCTATTCGATGGCAGTTGGGTTTCTCCTCTGAAGCAAATGGAAAAATACACGCAGCTGGAGATTACGCAATAATTGCAACGGAGGACACCAAGCGAGCACCTGGTAAATGTAGTCTCTTATGGTCAATCTTCCAATGATATGCCTACAAATACGTCACAATGCTGCAGACACCTTGGGGAAACGACAGAAAGTGTAGGCTCATTCCTTGCGCATTCACAGCCATATAAGGAGACATTGGAACACAGCGCCTTCAAAATCTGGGGCATTTCCTGTTTGAAATTTCATCTTGGTTTCGCCTGTGGTACTCACAGATAATATCTTTGCAGTTTTGGAAATGTCAGAGATTTTTCATTCCAAAGCTGTCAATTATATGCATAGTCGAGCATCTTTTCGTGACAAAATATCTTGTTTAAAACGGGAATGTTTTTTTATCCAAAAATTAAAAGAGCGCCCCCTATATCGAAGAAGTTAAACAACACAATGTAACTCAATGTAAATCACACTTCTGTGAAATCAAACTGTCCACTTAGGAAGCAACACTGATTGACAATAAATTTCACATGCTGTTGTGCAAATGGAATAGACAACAAGTGGAAATTATAGGCAATTAGCAAGACATCCCCAATAAAGGAGTGGTTCTGCAGGTGGTGACCACAGATCACTTCTCAGTTCCTATGCTTCCTGGCTGATGATTTGGTCACTTTTGAATGCTGGCGGTGCTTTCACTCTAGTGGTAGCATGAGACGGAGTCTACAACCCACACACGTGGCTCAGGTAGTGCAGCTCATCCTGGATGGCACATCAATGCGAGCTGTGGCAAAAAGGTTTGCTGTGTCTGTCAGCGTAGTGTCCAGAGCATGGATGCACTACCAGGAGATAGGCCAGTACATCAGGAGACGTGGAGGAGGCCGTAGGAGGGCAACAACCCAGCAACAGGACCGCTACCTCCACCTTTGTGCAAGGAGGAGCATGAGGAGCACTGCCAGAGCCCTGAAAAATGACCTTCAGCAGGCCACAAATGTGCATGTGTCTACTCAAACGGTCAGAAAAAGACTCCACGAGGGTGGTATGAGGGCCCGACATCCACAGGTGGGGGTTGTGCTTACAGCCCAACACCGTGCAGGACGTTGGGCATTTGCCAGAGAACACCAAGATTGGCAAATTCGCCACTGGCACACTGTGCTCTTAACAGATTAAAGCAGGTTCACACTGAGCACATGTGACAGAGTCTGGAGATGCCGTGGAGAACGTTCTGCTGCCTGCAACATCCTCCAGCATGACAGTCACGGTGTGCGGTGGAATTTCTTTGGGGGGCCGCACAGCCCTCCATGTGCTTGCCACAAGTAGCCTGACTGCCATTAGGTACCGAGATGAGATCCTCAGACCCATTGTGAGACCATATGCTGGTGTGGTTGGCCCTGGGTTCCTCCTAATGCAAGACAATGCTAGACCTCATGTGGCTGGAGTGTGTCAGCAGTTCCTGCAAGAGGAAGGCATTGATGCTATGGACCGCCCATTCCCCAGACCTCCATGGGTTGATACATTTGATTTCCATTGATCATTTTTGTGTGATTTTGTTGTCAGCACATTCAACTATGTAAAGAAGTATTTAATAAGAATATTACATTCATTCAGATCTAGGATGTTATTTTAGTGTTCCCTTTTTTTTGAGCAGTGTATATATATATATATATATACATACAGTGAGGGGAAAAAGTATTTGATCCCCTGCTGATTTTGTACGTTTGCCCACTCACAAAGATATGATCAATCTATAATTTTAATAGTAGGTTTATTTGAACAGTGAGAGACAGAATAACAACAAAGAAATCCAGAAAAAACGCATGTCAAAAATGTTATAAATTGATTTGCATTTTAATGAGGGAAATAAGTAGTGTGTCCAGGAATGTGATGAGAAGGGCAGTGTTGTAGGGACCAAGATTGGCATGATGACGCCTTACTGGCTAATGGCTGCGCACATGGTGATATTCCCTCCATGCTGTCCAGGGACATTCACAATGTCACGGTGACCAATAATGTTCCGTCCCCTTCTTGTGGCTAAGTTGAAGCCAGCCTCATCAATGTAAAAATAAACGTGCTCAATTGCAGCGGCATCCTGCTCCAAGACTCTCTGAAACAGGCAACAAGACAATGTGACCGATCTAGAGCAGTCAATATGGTGAGGCACAGTACACTGGATTACAGTACTGTAATGTGTCTACAATGCTGATATGACAGTAAATTCACAGTATAGTACTTACTTGCACTTATTCATAGCGCTGTTCTTTAACCCTCTCTGAGTTTCGCTCAAATGGCACCATCATCCGGATTCGTTTACGCTGTAATACACAGTCCAATGTAGACAACCCCACCTGGTGAATGTTATTGAATATTGTGTTGTTTGCAATTATGTGGTTCTGGATTTCTCGAAGTCTAATGGCATTGTTTGCCACAACCATGTTCACAATAGCGGTCTCCTGTTCTGGTGTGAACAGCCGGTGTCTTCCACCATGGCCTGGCCTGGCCGTCTCTCAGTTGTGCACAAGATCCACAAATATGATATGATTGGTTACAGTAAGCTAAAATAATCTATTTTCTTTCAATATGAAATGACGTTACTGTAACATTGGCCAACAATCACTGAGTAACATAGGCCTACTGATATGTCGGACTGCAGTATACTCAAACATAAAGAGCATAGTGTAGATGGCAGGCAACTTACTGGTTCTCATTTCTGAATGTACGGATGATAGATGCAACCGTGTAGCGGCTCAGGGTGGGCTAAACTCTCTGCCCAGACTCCCTCATACTCGATCCATGGTTGAACATGGCCAACCAATGTGGCCCTGATCTCATCTGAGACAGCTGTCCATCCTCATCCTCCTCTTACTCTCACTCCTTCACCTTTTAGTTATTGCTTCACCATTGACATACATTTTCCTCTAAAACAGGAGAGCTCATCTGTGGCCTTTTATAGTGCTAAAGCTCTGATTTTTAAGTGAACAATTCAGCAGCTAGTATTTACACCTGTGAGGAGTGGGTGTTGCCATTTGGTGTATAGAGCTTGGCATTGGTGTTGCTTTCCAAAGGGACTAAAGATATTTCAATTTTGAATGGTGTGCCTAATGTAGACAACTGTGTGTAGTGTTTTACAAAAAGTGTGATATAGAATTGAAAACTGAGTGTAAAGCAGGAATTGTGCTTGCAATTTTGTAGACTTGGTTTAGGGAATTGGTTCAAGTTCCAATTTTAGTCTGTAAACAATTTTGAAGAACTGTAATACAATCCAATGTGAAACATGATAACTATAACTATCATTGAAAAATGTAATCCATTGTCTAATTAAAAATGTCCCTAATTTCTGAATCATGCTTGTAACGTCAGTAGCTACAGTAGTTTATGCTTCAAAGAGAAGGGCAGGGGCAGGTGCAGGTAGCCTACACACACAAAGATTTTCAGCTGGCAGGCAGGCATACAATGGAATATTATGTTTCTTGTTTTCATGGCTGAACAAGGAAATGAATAATATACTTTACTAAATAGATATCTGTTTGACTCATCCCATACTCTGCTGCTACTGCTTATTATCCATATTGTTACCTAGTGACTCTACTCCTACCTATATGTACAGTGGTTCTTCCTTTAAAAGTTGCGTTGCACTGCAGCACAGCTTGCGGGCTGCTGCAGAATTCTATGGCATGTCATTTAAGTGTCAGCCATTGTTGCCATTAATGTTAGTTAGACCACCAGAGGGCATCTTTGAGAAGCATTTGACTGTTTTTAATATTGGCTGTACTAGATAATTGAAAATGTGACCGGTCGAAGAGCAAAATAATCCTAACATTTCCACGAATTGTAGGCTAACCAATATCCAAACATAGATTCAGTGAAAATAAAAATCTCATTGAATTATCAAAACCATTCCCCATGCTTGTCTCAGAGGAGCGCAAAACAGTGCTGAAATAGTTGACCTATCACCACAGAAGGGCTTGCAACCTTCCCACTATCCATGAATGGCTGAGATAATGAGTTGGCTGGATATGCCGATAGAGGAGTTCGGATTGGTCTGGCATAAAGACTGTCTTGGTAATCCTGTCGAACGCTGCTTTTTTCATTTATCTCTTAATGGAGCTGTATAATTGTTGCTCTCCACTTTCTGGAGGATTGAAATCAGTGGAATTAGAGTTTGATAGCTAAAGAGATGGAGAAAACACCTGTCTCCGGATTACATATTCAAACTAAGGGCAACCGTGGCATGGCATCCGTAGAAGGGAGACACGTCCGACATTCATGATGATGTAAGATAGTCTAGCTAGCTACATTTTCAGATATTACACATCTCTAATTTTGACAGAAAGTGGTTTCATTTCAAGCTAAAGTTTACTGCTAGCTAGCTAACGTTAGCTGGCTGCCTCACTAGATGACGCTATTATTCGTATCCCAGAACCATTTTCTTTGCTAGTCAGAGTCTAATGTTAGCTAGCTAACATTGAACCTGATTGGTTAGCTCCCAGCAGATTCATGCATGGTAGTAATGGCATGATTTGGCATTATGTTCATTGTTGTACAAAGAATCGGACCCTTTTTTCAATTTTCGCTTAAAATAACAGCCCCAAATCTAACTGCCTGTAGCTCCTGAAGAAATATATGCATATTCTTGATATCATTTGAAAGGAAACACTTAGAAGTTTGTGGAAATGTGAAAGGAATGTAGGAGAATAACACATTAGATCTGGTAAAAGATAATACAAAGAAAAAAAAACTGTTTTTTTGTACGATCATCTTTGAAATGAAAGAGAAAGGCCATAATGTATTATTCCAGTCCAGGTGCAATTTAGATATTGGCCACTAGATGACAGGAGTGTATGTGCAAAGTTTCACACTGAGCCTAATTTGTTTATTAATAACTTTATGTTCAAAATTGTGCATAATAGCGTACTATTCTTTCACTGAAATAGCTACTGTAAATTGGACACTGCAGTTAAATCCTTGTTAATCTAAGCTTTCTGTCAATATCAGATATGTCTATGTCCTGGTAAATGTTCTTGTTTCTTACAACCTCATGCCAATCGCATTAGTTTACGTTAGCTCAACCGTCCCGCAGGGGACACACCAATCCCAATATCCTCTTATGGATCCCTTCACGTGCCAATCCCTTTAGCAGGATTGATTTGACAACCTCCAGTGAAATGGCAGCACACCAAATTCAAACTACAGGAATATCAATATTCAACATTCACGAAAAGATATGTGTAATACATCAAAATAAAGCTTAACTTCTTGTTAATCCAGCCGCTCTGTCAGATTTCAAAAAGACTTTACGGCGAAAGCAGACCGTGCAATTATCTGAGGACAGCGCCCTGCATACAAACACATGAAAATCAGATTTAAACCAGTTAGGTGCGCAACAAAAGTCAGAAATAGCGATATAATTAATGCCTTACCTTTGAAGGTCTTCTTCTGTTGGCACTCCAAAATGTCCCAGAAACATCACAAATGGTCCGTTAGTTCGATAATGTCCTTCTTTATGTCCCAAAAATGGCCATTTAGTTGGCGCGTTTGATTCAGAAATACACCGGTTTCAATTCGCCCAACATGCCTACAAAGTATCAAATAATTTACCTGTAAACTTGGTCCAATCAACGTTCCTAATCCAACCTCAGGTACCCTAAAACGTAAATAATCAATAACATTTAAGACGGAATAAACTGTTTCTAATACCGGAAAATAACGTGAAGAGCGTTCCAGAAACATCAACCAATTTCTAAAGACGACATCTAGAGGAAGCCATAGGAACTGCAACCAGATTCCTCATAAATAGGGCTTTCATTGGGAAACACAGTGACCTCAACATTTTTTTTTCCCTGGATGGATTGTGCTCGGGGTTTCGCCTGCTAAATCAGTTCTGTTATACTCACAGTATTAGAAACTTAAGAGTGTTTTCTATCCAAATCTACTAACATATGCATATCCTAGCTTCTGGGCCTGAGGAGCAGGCAGTTTACTTTGGGCACGCTTTTCATTCGGATGTGAAAATACTGCCCCCTAGCTCAAAGAGGATACGACCAAATCCAGGTGGTGAGTCACATATGCTGAGCACTTGTTGGCTGTTTTTCCTTCACTCTGCGATCCAACTCATCCCAAACCATCACAATTGGGTTGAGGTCAGAGTATTGTGGAGGCCAGGTCATCTGATGCAGCACTCCATTACTCTCCCTCTTGGTCAAATAACCCTTACACAGCCTGGAGGTATGTTGGGTCATTGTCCTGTTGAAAAACAAATTATAGTTCACCTAGGCACAAACCAAATGGGATTGCGTATCACTGCAGAATGCTGTGGTACTCATGCTGCTAAAGTGTGCCTTAAATTGTAAACAAATCATAGACAATGTCACCAGCAAAATACCACCACACCTCTTCCTCCATGGTTCACGGTGGGAACTATATATGCGGAGATCATCTGTTCACCTAATCTGCGTCTCACAAAGACAGTGGTTGGGACCAAAAATGTCAAATTTGGACAACACTAATGAACAGATTTCCACCCATCTAATGTCCATTGCTTGTGTTTCTTGGCCCAAGCGAGACTCTTCTTATTATTGGTGTCATTTAGTAGTGTTTCTTTGCAGCAATTCGACCATGAAGGCCAGATTCACACAGTCTCCTCTAGACAGTTTATGTTGAGATGTGTCTGTTACTTGACCTCTGTGAAGCATGTATTTGGGCTGCAATCTGAGGTGCAGATAACTTTAAGAAACTTATCCTTTGCAGCAGAGATAAAACTGCCTCTTGTTGGGGAATAATCAGAATTGGTGGGTAACATAGATACGTTGTTTTATTTTCATGATATGCTTATGAGTTATTTCTCATAAGAATGTATTTTGTTGTATTATAGTGGTGGCCATTGGCAGTTATCTGTTCTATGTCAAGACTAAGTTGCATGGGCCGCAGAGAGGGGAGAGGTCAAGGTGTCATCATGTGTAAACATATATTTTGCTCTACTGTGTCTGTGTGCCAGTCACTCCCTACTTTTCCCATCGGGGAGAGGAGGATGGCAGTGTCTGGAATCATTCTATGCTCCCCGTGAGCTTGTCCAGGATTGGTTGTATTTAGAATTGGTTGTATCTAAATGACAATTGTATATATGCCTGTTGATATGGAGGATTGGTTTATGGTTCTGGGATTGAGTAAGGAGACAAAGCTGAACGATTTATTATGTCTATGCTGTCTAACTATGTATGTTTTTTGCTATTAAAGGATCTCAGCTGCAATGTGTAAGGGGCTCTCAGACAATTAATTGATAGACATTGAATTGATCTGAGAGTCACAGGGTTGTGATAGAGCTCATATAATTAAAGATGGACTTTGATAACTAACTCTGACTGGTGTTGTGGTTTGCTCTCATGATTTGGTATATAGAGGACATTTCCACGACACTCTCTGATGAGAGCTAGTTTCATCATATCTCATGATGGGTTTTGCGACTGCACTTGATGAAAATGTCAAAGTTCTTGACATTTTCCCGGTTGACTTAACTTCATGTCTTAAAATAATGATGGACTGATGTTTCTCTTTGCTTATTTGAGCAGTTCTTGCCATAATATGGACTTGGTCTTTTACCAAAATTGGGCTATCTTCTGTATACCATCCCTAATTTGTCACAACACAACTGATTGGCTCAAATGCATTAAGAAGAAAATAAATTCCACAAATTAACAAGACACACCTGTTAATTGAAATGCATTACAGGTGACTCTCTCATGAAGCTGGTTGAGAGAATGCCAAGAGTGTGCAAAGCTGTCATCAAGGCAAACGGTTGCTACTTTGAAGATTCTAAAATATATTTTGACTTGTTTTCCTCTTACTACACGATTCCTTGTTAGTTCATAGTTTGTTTTCACTATTATTCTACAATGTAGAAAATAGTAAAAATAAAGAAATGCACTTTAATGATACTATAAGTAACTGGCATTGGTTTCGGTCAGGCGTCCGTTATCCAAGCGGCATCGACGGCCATTGTCGTCGATTCCCCCTTGTTTGACATGCCCTCAAAGTCCGTGCCTTGCGTCCAACGTGGCAGTTGTGCCTTTGGGATGAATATAATTATAATTCCCTTCTCCCAGCTGCCAATTACTGAGCTCCGAAGCACCCCTCACATACTCTCTCAGATATCTCAATTCTTATTAGCAAATTCCCATCAAGTGATCTGGTCCTTCTCACAGGCATAACAGCTCCTAAGTAGTCTCTACACATCGGGATGCAACTGCGGTGCATCAAATCACAAGGCGTACATTGAAGATGTTAGAAGAACTGACAGTATTTACTCTGTCAGCCATCAATATGAGTAACTCACAGAAGAAGCACTGCCCTATGTCAACCTACCATCCCCCATAGTACAAAAGTTGACCTATTCTATTGGTCAGCTTGTCCTTTTTTTGCAGGAAATAAATGTTCCAAACATACTCTGGAACAGTTGTGGGGCTAATAGATCCCAAATTAATACAAAACAACCACTGTACATAAAAAAAAAACATTTAAAAGCAATGAGGCTGATGCAACAGTTCAGAACATTTAGTTTAACATTTTTGACTATTAGGCTATTTCTTCACATTATAAACACAGCAATACACACACGGCAGTAGGCTATATGCGCAAATGTTCCAAAATACAATAAGCGGGAGAACACCATTCTCACAGGTGAAAATGTGAGCGGTTTCATATGACAGAGATGAAAATGTCCTTCAGAAATGTAGAAAGATGGAAGATCTAAAGACGCAACAACAGGCATGGGTGTTTAATATGACTAGGATTGTGTATTTGTCTGCTGGACAACATGAGAGATACTGGATTCAATGACAAATGAGGAAGTGTTTATAAATAATCCCCTTTTAACATTCCTATAATTGGAACACTTTAAAACATGCCTCATAAAATGACAAAAAAGTCCATGGTTAAGTAGTTTAAATGTTGACTGCCTCAACTCAGATTGCAAGGTGGGTGATGTTGTTACCAGCACGCTAAATGTGCAACCAGAGGGGAAAACAACTCTAGACCACCTATACCCAATACACAGAGACAAGTACAAAGCTCTCCCTCACCTCCATTTGGCAAATCTGACCATAATTCTATCCTCCTGATTCCTGATAAAAAAAAAAACTAAAGCAGGAAGCACCAGTGACTCTGTCAATAAAGAACTTGTCAAAATGACGCAAATGCTAAGCTACAGGACTGTTTTGCTAGCACAGACTGGAATTCTTCCGATGTCATTGAGGAGTACACCACATCAGTCACTGGCTTCATCAATAAGTGCATCGATTACAGGCAAAATCCGCACTGAGCTAAAGGGTAGAGCTGCCACTTTTAAGGAGCGGGACTCTAACCCGGAAACTTATATTGAAATCTCGCAATGCCCTCCGACGAACCATCAAACAGGCAAAGAGTCAATACAGGATTAAGATTGAATTGTAATACACTGGGTCAGATGTGGCAGGGCTTGCAAACCATTACAGACTACAAAGGGAAGCACAGCCGCGAGCTGCCAAGTGACACGAGCCTACCAGACGAGCTAAATTACTTGTTCTGGATGGCGGTGTGATCACGCTCTACATAGCCGATGTGAGTAAGACCTTTAAACAGGTCAACATTTGCAAGGCCTCAAGGCCGTACTTGGAGCATATGCTGTCCAACTGGCAAGTGTCTTCACTGACATTTTCAACCTGTCGCTGAATGAGTCTTTAATCCCAACATGTTTCAAGCAGACCACATTAGTCCCTGTGCCCAAGAACAGGGACTAAGGCAACCTTCCTAAATTACTACCGACCCGTAACACTCACGTCTGTACCCATGAAGTGCTTTGAAAGGCTGGTCATGGCTCACATCAACACCATTATCCCAGAAACCCTAGACCCACTACAATGTGCATACCGCCTGAACAGACCCACAGATGATGCAATCTCTTTTCCAAGCAAAAAGGTAGTAACTGCTCATAGCTTGGAACTGAGAAACATTGGTTTCAAATGAACTTTTTGCAGTTACTTCTAACATAACCCCCATTTTCTCCAAAACACAACAGAGGCAGGATACTTGTCCACATGATTAAGCATGTATTTACCGTATCAAAAAATACATCTAAGTTTCGACCAAATTAGTTTCTGCCTTTTTGCTTGATAGGGCAGTATTACACTCCACACTGCCTGTTCCCACCTGGACAAATATAGCACCTATGTGAGAATGCTATTAATTGACTACAGCTCAGCGTTCAACACCATCGTGCCCTCAAAACTCATCACTAAACTGAGGACCCTGGGACTAAACAATTCCCTCTAACTGGTACCTAGACTTCCTGACCGGCAACCCACAGGTGGTAAGCTTAGGTAACAACACATCCACCACGCTGATCCACAACAAAGCTCAGTCCCCTCCTATACTCCCTGTTCACTCATCACTGCATGGCCAGACAAAGGAGATGATTGTTTACGACAAGAAAAGGAGGACCGAGCATGCCCCCATTCTCATCGACAGCGCTGTAGTGGAGCAGGTTGAGAGCTTCAAGTTCCTTGGTGTCCACATCACCAACAAACTATCATGGTCCAAACACACCAAGACAGTTGTGAAGAGGGTACAACAAAACCTATTCCCCCTCAGCAGGCTAAAAAGATTTGGCATGGTTCCTCAGATCTTTAAAAAAGTTCTACAACTGCACCATCGAGAGCATTACTGTCTGGTATGTCAACTGCTCTGCCTCCGACTGCAAGGCACTACAGAGGGTAGTGCGTACGGCCCAGTTGTTGAAGACTCCAGACACCCTAGTCATAGACTGTTCTCTCTGCTAACACATGGCAAGCTGTACCAGACTGCAAAGTCTAGGTTCAAAAGGCTTCTTAACAGCTTCTTCCCCAACTCCTGAACAGCTCATCAAATGGCTACCCAGACTTTTTGCATTGTCCCCCCCCCCATCTTTTAAGCTGCTGCTACTCTTTGTTTATTATCTATGCATAGTGACTTTAACTTTACCTACTTTTAAAGGAATTCTAAATTCCTCTGTTTTATTTCCCAATCAAAATTAAACACTCTGTCAATGCATTAAGGGTTTGTAAGACCCGTATTTTATAAGAATGGACAGAGCCCCGGTCTTAAAAGTCAGTAACATAATATAATAATAATAATATATGCCATTTAGCAGACGCTTTTATCTTAAAAGTCACGAATTGAAACATCGCCATGCTTAATTCGTAAAGCGAGAGTACTGTCTTCATACACATTTTACCACAGGTTATAAACTGAAAATAACGTCAGCGTTTTCTAAATGTTCTATCTCTTCTTGACACTGGTAGAGAGGCCCTATAGTTCTCGAGCCTTCCCCCCTCGCCTAAAGCCAAGGTTAGTCAGTGTAGATAAGCGTTCTAGACAGTCTGGAGATAGTTAATTCATTTTTACCAAGGCATTGTTCTAAACTCCTGACTATATTATATACAATTGGGAATGGGAGCAAGAGAGAAAATTCATACATGTACAGTACATAATAGCATTTGGACTAGTCAGTCCTGATTGAAATGTATACATAATTAGTCATCATTGATAAAAATTCGCTTTACACCTACATGTACATATTACCTCAATTACCTCGACTTAGCTGTGCCCCCCGCACATTGACTCTGTACCGGTACACCCCGTATATAGCCTCGCTACAGTTATTTTACTGCTATTATTTGTTATTTTTACTTAACACTTATTTTTCATAACTGCATTGTTGGTAAAGAGGCTTGTAAGTAAGCATTTCTGTAACGAAGACGCTGTGAGTCAAGAAGCAGGTTTAATAAAACAACAAACATGGAACGAGCAACATAACAGTAGCATCTTTGCACAAACACAGGAACAGAACTGACCGGGGAAGGAACCTAAGGGAGTGCCAGAAAAAAGAGAGGTAAAGGAGTCCAGGTGTGCTTCATGATGGATCCCAAGACCGGTGGTTAGTGTACTGGCAACGTCATGATGGATCCCAAGA
The DNA here is from genome assembly GCF_023373465.1 of Oncorhynchus keta. Taxonomy (NCBI): domain Eukaryota; kingdom Metazoa; phylum Chordata; class Actinopteri; order Salmoniformes; family Salmonidae; genus Oncorhynchus; species Oncorhynchus keta. Next base: position 45,275,009 of record NC_068450.1, read on the forward strand.
CCGGTGGTTAGTGTACTGGCAACGTCGAACGCCAGAGGGGAGGAGCGGGACTAGACGTGACAATTTCACTGAAAGGTCTACTCCTGTTGTATTTGGCACATGTGACAAAACATTTTTTTATTTTATTTGAAATGGCCTTGCCCCTAAAGTCATGGAATTACAGGCCTGGTTTCTTTGCTTGAGGAGATCCAGTCACATTGAAGTAGTTAGGGCTACAGCACAAGGCAGCATTCGGCAGGGCTAATCATCCAATGCTGACAGTCTCAATGCACTCTATGAACTGACTAACTCACTGCAATATACGCTACCGTGGCAGGCTCATTTGTGCTGTTGACAGACCTGAATGCACTTCATAACGTAAATGTTAAAGTTGCTGAGTAGAACAAAATAATGTGGGCTAGGCCCATAACCGAAAGTGATATCTAAATTCAGTAGTTCCATATTTCATTGATGCATGTCAGCATATCATCTTATCATTTAATAAATGAGAGACGATGTGTTACTTCTACTGAGGTTATGATTAAAATATTTGTATTCAGTCTCAGATTGTGTAACGCCGGGAGAGTGATGGGTGTGGAGTCAGACGCAGAGAGCAGAAGGTAAACAGGAAAAACGCTTCAATGTCCTCCGTAACAGTAACAGGTACAAAATAGGGTGAAACCCAAAACACAGGCGCAAACTACAACCCAAAACCACAGTTACATATACCGGACAGTGAAAACCCCAAAAACAACAAAACACCACGAACGTACAATAACAACAAGCCCGCACAAACACCAGCGTGCTTAACGAACTTAAATAGCACCCATCCCAAAACCCCAACAAGGAACAGGTGAAAACAATTAGACCAAAACAAACGAAAAGGAAAAAGGGATCGTTGGCAGCGAGTAGACCGGCGACGACGACCGCCGAGCGCCACCCGAACAGGAAGGGGAGCCACCTTCGGTAGTATTTGTGACAGATTGTGAGTTCAAACAACCAACTACGGCTTATGCTTATTTAGTTTTTTTTTTTATTTCAGTTCAATTGATAGATCAGTGCCCTGTTTCTTCCTAAGAGACCAAACTCAATATGGTGACACACTGTGCAGAGGATTGATGAGAAAAAGATGGGGAAAAGATAACAAGGAAAGTTATGCAAGTCATTAGGCCTAATTATGTCTCGTAAACCATTGTAACAGGTTTGAGAGACATCTGCACTTAGGAAAAACAACAGCCTGTATGCGATATAAGTTTTATTTAAAATAAATAAAGAGGGAAAAGTTAACAGAACTATGAAGGTCCAACCTTCCCATGGATACCTTAGGCATCAACCATAGGGGATCATAGTGCTTAAACATTTCCATGTTCTGAGCTGTCAATAAATGACTCCCATGCATCAACTAAGCAGTATATCAAGTGACATGCTGTTATAGATCCATGTGTATTGGTGCAGTGCAATGTTGTGGAGCCACCTGCACCCAGGATCAATCAGAGAGATTCATGAAGCAGATCCTGCTGACATGATGGATCCAATGGCTGCCATTACATACAGGTGCTGCAATAACTGACCACTGCTCAACTTGCATAATTGAGAATTTCAATAAGAATTTTTCTACAGCTGACCATACTAAAATTATCAGAGATATCAGCCAAAATTGTTGCAACCCCTATTTCAAGTCTGTTCAACCTCTCTTTCGTATGGTCTGAGATCTCCAAAGATTGGAAAGCTGCCACGGTTATCCCCCTCTTCAAAGGGGGAGACACTCTAGACCCAAACTGCTACAGACCTATATCTATCCTACCCTGCCTTTCTAAGGTCTTCAAAAGCCAAGTTAACAAACAGATCACTGACTATTTTGAATCCCACCTTCCTACCTTTTCCGCAATGAAATCTGGTTTCTGAGCTGGTCATGGGTGTACCTCAGCCACTCTCAAGGTCCTAAACGATATCATAACCTCCATCGATAAGAGACAATACTGTGCAGCTGTATTCATAGACCTGGCCAAGGCTATCGACTCTGTCAATCACCACATTCTTATTGGCAGACTCAACAGCCTCGGTTTCTCAAATGACTGTCTCGTCTGGTTTACCAACTTCTCAGACAGAGTTCAGTGTGTCAAATCGGAGGGCCTGTTGTCCGGGCCTCTGGCAGTCTCTATGGGGTTGCCACAGGGTTAAATTCTCGGACTGACTCTGGTCTGTATACATCAATGATGTCGCTCTTGCTGCTGGTGATTCTCTGATCCACCTCTACTCAGACGATACCATTCTGTATACTTCTGGCCCTTATTTGGAAACTGTGTTTACTAACCTCCAGACGAGCTTCAATGCCATACAACACTCCTTCCGTAGCCTCCAACTGCTCTTAAATGCAAATAAAACTAAATGCATGCTCTTCAATGTATGCTCCCAGCACCTGCCCACCCGTCCAGCATCACTACGGGACAGTTCTGAGGTATTTGTAGATGTCCACATATTATAGGTGTCTGGTTAGACTGTACTCTCTTTCTAGACTCACATTAATCATCTCCAATCCAAAATTAAATCTAGAATTGGCTTCCTATTTCGCAACAAAGCATCCTTCACTCATGCGGTCAAACATACCCTCGTATAACTGACTATCCTACCGATCCTTGACGTCGGCGATGTAATTTACAAGACATCCTCCACTCTACTCAGCAAATTGGATGCAGTCTATCACAGTGCCATCTGTTTTGTTACCAAATCCCTATATACTACCCACCACTGCGACCTGTCTGCTCTTGTTGGTTGGCCCTCGCTTCATATTCGTTGCCAAACCCACTTGCTCCAGGTCATCTATAAGTCTTTGATAGGTAAAGCCCCACCTTATCTCAGCTCACTGGTCACCATAGCAGCACCCACCCATAGCATGCGCTCCAGCAGGTATATTTCACTGGTCACCCCCAAAGCCAATTCCTAATTTGGCCGCCTTTCTTTCCAGTTCTCTGCTGCCAATGACTGGAACTAAAATCACTGAAACTGGAGACTCATATCTCCCTCACTAACTTTAAGCACCAGCTGTCAGAGCAGCTCACAGATCACTGCACCTGTAAATAGCCCATCCAATTACCTCATCCCCATACTGTTTATATTTTATTTTTTTGCTCCTTTGCACCCCAGTATCTCTACTTGCACATTCATTTTCTGGACGTCTATCACACCAGTGTTTAATTGCTAAATTTTTATTTCACCACAATGACCTATTTATTGCCTTACCTCCATTATCTTACCTCATTTGCACACACTGTATATACACTTTTTTTCCATTATTTTATTGACTGCATGTTTGTTTATTCCATGTGTAACTCTGTTTTTGTTCGTGTTGCACTGCTTTGCTTTATCTTGGCCAGGTCGCAGTTGTAAATGAGAACTTGTTCTCAACTAGCATACCTGGTTAAATAAAGGTGAAATAAAAAAACAGAACTATGCAGAGGAAACAGAGTTGGCCTACTCACTGCTAAAGTGGACATGTTATACACAAGAGACCAGGGCAAATTACAGTGTAAATAGAGACAGATCTCCGTATAAACACAGAAAGAGCCCCAGATGCCTTGCATTTAATTTAGTCTTATGTACCAACCCTGGCAGCCATCACCTGTAGATAATTTAATCAGCTGGGCGTTTCAAAGCTCTGTTTAATATTTGGCTGGCACCATATCCCGTAAAATAAATATAATTATACTCTTAGCTCAATCTCATGCATATATTTAATGACATGTGTATGAGAAATAGCCTAAGGCTTGTGTTTAAATTTGAGTTTGTCTTTACTCTACATTCAGAATGAGTAGCAGGGGTACCTGTCGATCATCACAAGGTAGTGTTGCCCAGCGCTCCCCCCACTCAACATTGAAACACAGGATAGTTTCTCTTCATTTCAAATTTTAGAAACACATTCCAATGATTAGCCCATGTCGTCTCATCCGCTTTAGATTATTGAGAACAACACAGTGTACTTTATTACCACATCAATCTTGTCATTCTTATGTGTCTGGCAATTATGGTGACACATTTTTCTTGTGTTTTTGCCAACAGAGCCAGAGTTTTTAATCAATGTGAGGATTAACCTCTCCGTCACAGAGGTGCCTCTGCTAACAGAACTGGGAATCAAAGGTTCAGGATTAGACCAGTGAGGACACACATTAGCTCGTTATTGGACTCAGACCTGAGCGAGACCTCATATTTTCCTGACATTACCAGAAATAAACCAGTAATCCCTCAAATCTCTCCAAAGACGGGCAACGCTAGGAGAAATTCACCTCATGAGCTCCACTTAATTTACCCAAGCGTCACCTAAAAACTCTGCTTTCAAGTTCCTTATGTTCTCAAACTGACTGACTGCATGACAATGATCATATTATAGAGGGGCTGCTTGATTCTGCTGCTGCTTGTGCCGTTCAATAAATTTATGCTGGGACTACTAGCCTAATAGCTAACTAATGGTACAACTTGCCTCTGGAAGGTTTACGCTACAACGCCCATAAATTGCTTTTTTAGCATGAGGTGTAGAAATAGCCAAGTTTAATCAGAGATATATACATCCTATCTTAATGCAAATGAGACTGTCAAGAAGTTTATTATAAGAAATTACTTTTTCATTGTCTAAACACAATCACAGTGTGGTGATATAAGCTTCACTTTCCGACAGTCAGGATTAATTTAGTATTATGCCCACGCATAGTGGCAACCAATTGTGTGCTCCATTGATGTCTTTATCAGCTGAACGTCAAAAGGAAAGATTATATTTATTCTCAAACAGATGGGGGTGGGGGGAGAAAAGTGCCTTACTGCAATTGTCTTACAGAACATGAATTATGATAAAGGTTAGATGTATACACTGACAGCATTTTCAATAAAGCTATTGCAACAAAATCAACGCTGTCTGGTGAAAGTAACAAACCAAATGCTTCTTATCTTGGATTACACAAGGGCTTTATCCACAATGGACATTAGCTTCAGACACTCTGCATCTTAAAACAGAATGAATTCCATCCACCCCTTCACCATGGTATTTCACAGTCGCACTAATTATGTAATTCAATTTATCTGAAATGCAGAGCCAAGTGTACTCTAAGTTCAGACCAAATGTACTCTGCACAATTATCCAATGAACCATATTACAGTTGAATAAAGGGTTTGGTTGATGACAAAAAAAATATTAGCATAGCTTGAGCCACAGAGGCAAATTACTGTTCTGTTTAATAATATAACCTACTGGAGTAGGCACTGATCTCTCAAAGACCAACATGAAAATGCGCTCCATTTGAGAGTTTAATATCCAAATGAAAGAAGGAAAGGCCATTTTATATCCCCTAGTGTCATTTTGTTTTATATAGGTGCATTGGACATTAAAACTGAATTATGTTAACCTAACGTATGCTTTAAGACATTATCTGTGCTGATTTCAGAGTCAATTCATTCTAACAGCAATGCACCAAGCAGTGCACTAAGGGCACTTTTAAACACAGAACATATAGATTTTTGAAGAAATAATGTAAAAACGCACCTCAAAAAAGAACCCCTTCCACGTAAAACACTCGAAGGTCACGCTGAGTGGGAAAAGCTGTCAAGGCACAATCAGCAATGTTCTTTCTTACAAGCAACTTTAGCTCTACGACAGAGACATGTCTCTAATATAGGACATGTCCACAACCCTTTGATTAGATCCATTTCGCCTGAATTATAGGAAGCAACTTTAGCTCTACGACAGAGACATGTCTCTAATATAGGACATGTCCACAACCCTTGATTAGATCCATTTCACCTGAATTATAGGAAACATATCATCAGGCCTGCGAGTGGTAAACAGGATTACACCCACTACTATAGCATTACCTCTGATGCACTGTAAATGAATCATTATCAACTACCTTTGATTGCATGTAAACAGTTGCTCATCAGTTCAGACTGTGGACCCTCTTGACTGTCTTGAACTGATGCCTGCAAGCAATGTTTTTTTATTGTGTTGCTAGTTACAAAACTCTTCTCCTAATTTATGAACAAGAAGTTTGTATGTCAGTCCATCTGAAGTACTCTCTCTCTCTCACACACACATTTGTGTACAGTATAGCAGATCGTGGGTTGTAAAGCTCATAGCCAGCTAGCGACGTTGTTTTGGCTTTAGGTAGCTGGTTACAGTTTTTTTTATTTTTTTATTTTTTTTTTTACAATCGCTAGGACCCATTTCTCAATACTTTGGCCACTTTTTCAAAACTCATCACACAGTTCTCCTAACCAAATTTCAGCTTGGCAAAGTAGTTAATTTCACATTCAAAATGCACTAAAACTACCAAAACAATTCATACATGTTTCAAATCGAATAATTCTTAAAATAACACTAGCGAAAGTTGTCAACCAACAAGCACACTTTGTCACTCATAAAACAATGACCTAAAAAGCACTAACAACAGTTAGCACTAAACAGTGTTATCTTTTGTCAAATGTCTTTCCAAAACAAGAATGACACCTCTCTACTCTTTAGAATTCACTGCAGTATATGTTACAGGAATGAACCAGACATGACGCAATAAGCTTCAATATGTTTTATGTCATTCTTTGGCATTGAGTGATTCCAAAATACAATCAATTTGTATATACACCATCTACCGATACAGATACAGTAGCAATGCAAGTCAACCCTGTCTTCTGCATTTGGCCACAGGCTCTCATCCATATCACATCTTATGTCATCTTGGGCAATACACCTAGGAAATAATATTTTGACATCCTGGTCCATCCCTGGCAATCTTCTGCAGATATGTCCAGGCATCCAGCATGCATTGCGTTCAAGAGGGACATTTGATCATGTGGATGGTGGTCATAAACCTTACACCTCCATGAGGAAAATAATTCCTCGAAGGGGTTGAGGAATGGAGAGTAAGGTCAGAGGAAAAGTGAAACTGTCCTGGGATAGGCTGCAAACCACTGACTGCACGGGAGTGGTGAAATGCCACTTTGTCCCATATAATTACAAACATTGACCGATTTCGCCTGCAAACCTTTCCTCACCTGGTACAACCCTTCCATAGAGGTCATCCAGGAATGAAATGAGATGCTCGGTGTTATGGCCCAATTAGCGGTTTGTGTAACAGCAATCCATCAGACGGTATTGCTGCACACATTGTAATGTTGGCACCCCTCTGGCCCGGGACATCATCTGTGGCTCTTTTCCCAATCACATTCCTTCCTCGCCGCAGTGTTTTGGCCAAGTTTAAATCAGCCTCATACACAAAGATGAATATGTGGGGTGTTTGCCTGGCTTCAATCTCCATGACTCTTTAAAATAAATCCACGAGGCAACATAAGAGTTAGGCTATTACATTTTACATAGTTTACATTATACCTAAAAACATGCCATTGTGTGCCTCTGCCCTGTTTGTACAAAACCAGTTCTGTATTTTATAGTCAGCTTACCTGGAAATATTGGTTCCTGAGTTGCTTGACCCGTTCAGAGTTCCTCTCAAAGGAGACAGTGTGCAACTGCTTCATCCAGACTTGATGTTTCGGGACTCTAGAAATAGTTATGCTTACATTGTGAATATTTCCAAATGTAACGTCTGCCAACACTCTGTCCCGAATCTCTGTGGGTTTTATGCCATTGTTCCTGATGACCATATCAACGATTGCAGTTTCCTGCATAGCAGTGAAAATCCTACCTCTCCTGCCTGTAGGAGGTAACCATTGGGTCCTAAGCAGAAATACAAAACAATTACACACAAGTGGGTTTGGAGGCTTTGCTTAAAATTCACTTCTGTAATGTGCAGTTCAGTCAGATGCCCTTGCAGACTGCACATCTTACCTGTTGTTTTTCCATACATTTCTCACAATAGATGCCACTGTTGAGCGTTGCAGATTTGGCTACACTCTCAGACCAGCCTCTCTCATTGATTGACCATGATTCTTTACATGATCAATTAAAGTAGCCCTAATCTCATCCGAGACTACAGCTCTTGATCTTCCTCTGTCTTCTCCCACTACGCATACGTACTCCTCTCCCTCTCCCTCTCCCAACCACTCTTCTTACATTTACATTACATTTAAGTCACTTAGCAGACACTCTTATCCAGAGCGACTTACAAATTGGTGCATTCACCTTATGACATCCAGTGGAACAGCCACTTTACAATAGTGCATCTAAATCTTTTAGGGGGGGGGGAGAAGGATTACTTATCCTATCCTAGGTATTCCTTAAAGAGGTGGGGTTTCAGGTGTCTCCGGAAGGTGGTGATTGACTCCGCTGTCCTGGCGTCGTGAGGGAGTTTGTTCCACCATTGGGGGCCAGAGCAGCGAACAGTTTTGACTGGGCTGAGCGGGAACTGTACTTCCTCAGTGGTAGGGAGGCGAGCAGGCCAGAGGTGGATGAACGTAGTGCCCTTGTTTGGGTGTAGGGCCTGATCAGAGCCTGGAGGTACCGAGGTGCCGTTCCCCTCACAGCTCCGTAGGCAAGCACCATGGTCTTGTAGCGGATGCGAGCTTCAACTGGAAGCCAGTGGAGAGAGCGGAGGAGCGGGGTGACGTGAGAGAACTTGGGAAGGTTGAACACCAGACGGGCTGCGGCGTTCTGGATGAGTTGTAGGGGTTTAATGGCACAGGCAGGGAGCCCAGCCAACAGCGAGTTGCAGTAATCCAGACGGGAGATGACAAGTGCCTGGATTAGGACCTGCGCCGCTTCCTGTGTGAGGCAGGGTCGTACTCTGCGGATGTTGTAGAGCATGAACCTACAGGAACGGGCCACCGCCTTGATGTTAGTTGAGAACGACAGGGTGTTATCCAGGATCACGCCAAGGTTCTTAGCGCTCTGGGAGGAGGACACAATGGAGTTGTCAACCGTGATGGCGAGATCATGGAACGGGCAGTCCTTCCCCGGGAGGAAGAGGAGCTCCGTCTTGCCGAGGTTCAGCTTGAGGTGGTGATCCGTCATCCACACTGATATGTCTGCCAGACATGCAGAGATGCGATTCGCCACCCGGTCATCAGAAGGGGGAAAGGAGAAGATGAATTGTGTGTCGTCTGCATAGCAATGATAGGAGAGACCATGTGAGGTTATGACAGAGCCAAGTGACTTGGTGTATAGCGAGAATAGAAGAGGGCCTAGAACAGAGCCCTGGGGGACACCAGTGGTGAGAGCGCGTGGTGAGGAGACAGATTCTCGCCACGCCACCTGGTAGGAGCGACCTGTCAGGTAGGACGCAATCCAAGCGTGGGCCGCGCCGGAGATGCCCAACTCGGAGAGGGTGGAGAGGAGGATCTGATGGTTCACAGTATCGAAGGCAGCCGATAGGTCTAGAAGGATGAGAGCAGAGGAGAGAGAGTTAGCTTTAGCAGTGCGGAGCGCCTCCGTGATGCAGAGAAGAGCAGTCTCAGTTGAATGATTAGTCTTGAAACCTGACTGATTTGGATCAAGAAGGTCATTCTGAGAGAGATAGCGGTAGAGCTGGCCAAGGACGGCACGCTCAAGAGTTTTGGAGAGAAAAGAAAGAAGGGATACTGGTCTGTAGTTGTTGACATCGGAGGGATCGAGTGTAGGTTTTTTCAGAAGGAGTGCAACTCTCGCTCTCTTGAAGACGGAAGGGACGTAGCCAGCGGTCAGGGATGAGTTGATGAGCGAGGTGAGGTAAGGGAGAAGGTCTCCGGAAATGGTCTGGAGAAGAGAGGAGGGGATAGGGTCAAGTGGGCAGGTTGTTGGGCGGCCGGCCGTCACAAGACGCGAGATTTCATCTGGAGAGAGAGGGGAGAAAGAGGTCAGAGCACAGGGTAGGGCAGTGTGAGCAGAACCAGCGGTGTCGTTTGACTTAGCAAACGAGGATCGGATGTCGTCGACCTTCTTTTCAAAATGGTTGACGAAGTCATCTGCAGAGAGGGAGGAGGGGGGAGGAGGATTCAGGAGGGAGGAGAAGGTGGCAAAGAGCTTCCTAGGGTTAGAGGCAGCTGCTTGGAATTTAGAGTGGTTCTTTTTCAACCACTTCCCTATTGATGGCTGGGTGTTTACATTACAGTACAGCATTATTCCTAAGATGTCCCCTTTTGTATAGATGGTAATGAAATTGAAAGACTAACACCTGGGTAGGTGTTCAGCTACAATGGGAATCAGCTGTGGTTGGTCTAATTGTTTTGATAGTATTTCATTTTTTAGATTTGGAATATATTTCAATACGCTATTACTGTAGAAACGTAGCAAATTACGGTCTTATTCAAGTTTGTGTTACGTTAGGATTTGTAAGAGTACTTAGTATGTCCAAATTGGCCTGTAGGTACATAGAGATTTGGTGGTGGTTGTGTCTGAGTGAGAAAAGAATATGACATTTGAAAGATGTAGTAATTGAATGCATTTTGTGCCAAAGCAATCAAATTATTCACAGTTTAGTTGTGCTCACTGTGAAGAGTTTTGAAAAAGTGACCTAAGTATTGAGAAATGGGTCCTAGCGATTGTAAAAACAAATATATATTTAAACATAGCTAGGCAGAAAGCTAGCTCATGAATCAAATGCTATCAGGTGGTAACATACCCCTACACCAATATCATGATACTAGTACTAGCCTGTAAAGTCTCTCTGCCTGCATTTTTCTGTCATGAGCGTTCTTTAGCCAGTATAGCCAACTAACACCAGGAAATAATGTACTTTTTACTCCATACATTTTCCCTGTCACCCAAAAGTACGTGTTACATTCTGAATGCTTAGCAGGACAGGAAAATGGTCCAATTCACACACTTATCAAGAGAACATCTCTACTGCCTCTGATCTGCCAGACACATGCTTCGTTTGTAAATTATAGCTTAATGTTGGAGCGTGCCCCTGGCTATCCATACATATTTTTTTTAATGAGGATGTCTGGTTTGCTTAATAAGATTTTTTTTTTAATTTAATTTTACAAAATCACTAACAGCATAACTCCTATATCCTAACATTACTTTGTCAGGTAAGGAATGAATCAAAGCTTAAAGAACATAGTCTGCCACCTCTTTCACCACGCTCCCCACTGGATCTGTGTCACACCAAACGGCGGGCACAAACACCAGAAATCTTAAACTTAAATTCCTACACTTCCATACTTAACGCTACCCCAGAAATCACTCCCTTCAATGGTGCCCTGTAACTAAGAGCAAAGCAAGATACAGGTGTTTTCAAAGTTGCGTCTCACGAAGCGCCCGCTTCCTCTGATTTGAAGAAACACAAGCAAACCTCACAATTCCACTTCGGGTTGCCTTTACCAATTCTACAGCACCCACCATATTTTCCAGCCAACCATGGATCAGCCAAAAGGCCTGGTTCCACCCTCTTCAAAAATCTCACTCCCACTGGACCAATCGTATCTTTAGCATAACCATGTCCATCAATGCAAGGCTCAGGGTCCAAGCTCCTCACAACACCTTCTACCCATTCCATTTCACCTCAAACTGTTATCCGGCTCATTCTGTATTAACTTGACACCAATCTTTCTCGACATAAGCTCTCGATTGTTATTATTATTTTCAACAGATTCAAACCCATCCTCTGCCTCCCTTAGTCTTTTCAACATCCTCTCTCTTTCTCCTTCAATCCTTCTCCCTTAACCAATTACCCGACTCCTTCTGAAAATATTAAGGTTTACCAAGCCAAAATCTATTTTAAGCCTTAGAGACATGCTAAGCCCCTCAACTTCAAACTCGTCTTACCAGACTGATTCTTAGCTGTACTCCACCACTCCTATTTATGATCTAATTTACAAAGATTATACTTTGACAAATGTGTATATTTGAGTTTTTAACCAACATATTTGTTGTAATATTTGTTCTGTCTCTTCTGTTGGATTAAACTGAAATTGCAACCAACTTTCTATGGCTTGTTTTCAAAATAGTGATTATTTTGGGGATTAACTGAAAGTCAGGTTGTAATCTGAATAAAGGGAAAAAGGCCATCATTGAACATGGGGTGAGATGTTCTTACTAATCTGCTAGAGAACCAGTTCAGATGTGACTTTAGTGAGGTCTAATGCTTTAATATTTCATAATTTCTGACCCCAAAATGTTTATTCATTATATACAGTGCATTAAAAAAAGACCTTATTTAGATAAGTACTCAGGCCCTTTGCTATGAGACTCGAAATTGAACTCAGGTGCATCCTGATCATCCTTGAGCTGTTCCTACAACTGGATTGGTCTCCACCTGTGGGAAATTCAATTGATTGGACATGATTTGGAAAGTCACACACCTGTCTATAGAAGGTCTCACAGTTGACAGTGCATGTCAGAGCAAAAACCAAGCCACCAGGTCGAAGAAATTGTCCGTAGAGCTCAGAGACAGGATAGTGTCAAGGTATAGCTCTAGGGAAGGGTACAAAATAATTCTGCACCATTGAAGGTCCCCAAGAACACAGTGGCCTCCATCATGGGGTGGCAAGTAGCCTATTGGTTCGAGCATTGGACTAGTAACCGAAAGGTTGCAAGATCGAATCCTTGAGCTGACAAGTTAAAAATGTCATTCCGCCCCTGAACAAGGCAGTTAACCCACTGTTCCGTCAGTGACTTGCCAAGTTAAATAAAGGTAAAATAAAATCTAAATGAAACCACAAAATCTTTGTGGAGCTGGCTGCCTGACCAAACTGAGCAATCGGGGGAGAAGGTCCTTGGTCAGAGCTCCACTGTTGTGGTGGTTAATTCTGTCTTATCAAATGAGAGCCAAACGTTTCACACAAGTAAGAGTGAAACTAAATCTATGTTCACTTATTAATAAGGGAGCAAGGTCACTGCATGCACACGGAGTGAATAGACTGAGACAAAAGGGGTTTATATAGAAAACCAAGAACTGCTTCGTCATGGTTGGTTCCACGCCTCCCCAGCAGATCAAGGTATCATAAGCTTCCTTGTTTTCTTGTTGCCAGGTGTATCGGGTGCGTGAGGTCGTAGTGGACAAACAAGTGTTAATGGCAGTTCCATTTACTCGCTTCTCCACCAAGCTAGCCTCTGTTCTCTTCTATCACCTCACAGCTGTACCCTTGGAAGATAATAAAAGAACTGGTTGGGCACTTCTCAGAGGCTCTTTGTCTTATTCCAGGTTACCCAGAAGCAAAGAGAAATGGAAACAATACAGGTCTATCTCTTCTTCTTTACCTATTTTCCATGTCCTTGACTACATGCCAAGACCAGCTTCGGGGAATGAGTGTGGAAGAGGTTAACCATCCTTTCTCAGTTGCACAGTATTGGCAGTAAAGAAATGTCTCTACTATCGTTAAGTAGGCTTAAATTGAAGATGTGGCAATGTCATCTGCTATTATCCTCAATAATTTTCCATCTAGATTATCAACAATGACAAGCCACCAGGGTCTGACATACAACAATCATACAATTCTGGTCTTTCATAATTTGGTCCAATATACTTGGATGTCAGTGTTTGTTGCTGGCATGTTATCCCTAAGTTTGCTTTTCTTGCCAATGAAAAAGTCATTAAAGTAGTTTGCAATATCAGTGGGCTTTGATGAATGAGCCATCTGATTCAATGAAAATTTACCCATCTTCCGAAATGAACTGACACCATTATTGCAACCCCTACTACTAGTCTGTTCAACCTCTCCCGTCTGAGATTTCTAAAGATTGGAAAGCAGCAGCGGTCATCCCCCTCATCAAAGAGGGAGACACTCTTGACCCAAACTGTTACAGACCTATATCCATCGTGCCCTGCCTTTCTAAAGTCTTCGAGAGCCATGTTAACAAACAGATCACTGACCATTTCGAATCCCACCGCATCTTCACCGCTATGCAATCTGGTTTCCGAGCTGGTCACAGGTGCACCTCAGCCACGCTCAAGGTTCTGAACGATATAACCGCCATCGATAAAAGACAGTACTGTGCAGCAGTCTTCATCGACCTGGCCAAGGCTTTCGACTCTGTCACTCACCGTATTCTTATCGGCAGACTCAACAGCCTTGGTTTCTCTAACTATTTCTCAGATAGAGTTCAGTGTGTCAAATCAGAGGGCCTTTTGTCCAGACCTCTGGCAGTCTCTATGGGGGTGCCACAGGGTTCAATTCTCGGGCCGACTCATTTCTCTGCATACATCAATAATGTCGCTCTTGCTGTGGGTGATTCTTTGATCTACCTCTACGCAGAGGACACCCTTCTGTATACATCTGGCCCTTCTTTGGAAACTGTTAACCTCCAAATGAGCTTCAACGCCATAAAACACTCTTTTGGTTAGTGGAGATGGAGGAGACTGAAACGAAAACATATACTTTGCTTCCTCTTTCAAAATATAGTTTGGTGAATCATGGATGACGCCGTCATTTGTAACAAGTTTCAGTAAAATATGTTTGGTAGCATTTCTGTTTAAGTTTTAAAACATTATTTGATGATTTTTCCCCATATTCCATCCAGTTCACTTTATTTTTTATAATATATCACACTTGATCTTTCTTGAATAAGTTCCTCCATTTCTTTTGGTTTTCCTCTAATATATTATGTGCCTCAATTGTACAGTTTTTATTGCTATCTTTCTGTACTATTAGTCCCTCTGTTTCTTTTGTTACTATGAATTATTTTCACGATGAGTATTGAATTGCATGGCCTCTAAAGGCACTTTTAAACAAGAAATAAACAATACATATAGGCCTATGGTTTCAAGCTTTGGTTGATTTAAAATGTGATCTTCAAGTTAATCATTAACATGTTGGATTCAGATCTCCATCTCAATGAAAAAATCTAGATAAAGAATAGGACTAAATCAGATCAAATTTAAAGTTAATTTAAAGTTTGAGGACATTCAATTTAGTCCTATTCTTTAACTTAGATTTTTGGTTGAAATGGAGACGTGAATCTAACTGGATATTGAATTGTGTTTGGATGTCAATGCAACCAAATCAACATTTGAATGACATTTTTCTGCTTGAATAGTTCCAACGAGAAGCCATGGATTACAGGCAACATCCGCAAAGGGATAGATATGGAAATTCTGCTATGCCCACCTACAAACCATCAAACAGGCAAAGCATCAATACAGGACTAAGATCTAAATGTACTACACCGCCTCCGATGCCAGTCGGATGTGGCAGGGCTTGCAAACTTTTACAGACAACAAAGGGAAGCACAGCTGAGAGCTGTCTAGTGACACAAGCCTACCAGACGAGCTAAATTACTTCTATGCTCGCTTCGAGGCATGTAACACTGAAACATGCATGAGTGCATCAGCTGTTCCGGATGACTGCATGATCACGCTCTCCGCAGCCGTAGTGAGTAAGACCTTTAAAAAGGTCAACATTCACAAGGCCACAGGGCCAGACGGATTACCAGGATGTGTATTCGGGCACGCGCTGACCAACTGGCAAGTGTCTTCACTGACATTTTCAACTTGTCTGAATCTGCAATACCAACATGTTTCAAGCAGACCACCATAGTCCCTGTGCCCAAGAACACCAAGGTAACCTGCCTGAATTACTACCGACCTGTAGCACTCACATCTGTAGCCATGAAGTGCTTTGAAAGGCTGGTCATGGCTCACATCAACACCATTATCCCAGAAACCCTAGACCCACTCCAATTTGCATACCGCCCCAGCTGTCCACAGATGATGCATTCTCTATTCCACTCCACGCTGTCCTTTCACCCCTGGACAAATGGAACACCTACAGTTGAAGTCGAAAGTTCACATACACCTTAGTCAAATACATTTAAACTCAGTTTTTCACAATTCCTGGCATGTAATCCTAGGAAAAATGATCTGTATTAAGTCAGTTAGGATCACACCTTTTATTCTAAAAGTGTGAAATGTCAGAATAATAGTTAAGAGAAATATTTATTTCCGCTTTTATGTCTTTCATCACATTCCCAGTGGGTCAGAAGTTTACATGCACTCAATTAGTATTTGGAGGCATTGCCTTAAAACTGTTTAACATGGGTCAAACATTTTGGGTAGCCTTTCAGAAGCTTCCCACAATAAGGGAGCATTTTGGCCCATTCCTCATGACAGAGCTGGTGTAACTGGGTCAGGTTTGTAGGTCTCACTTTTTCAGTTCTGACCACAAATTTTCTATGGGATTGAGGTCAGGGCTTTGTGATGGCCACTCCAGTACCTTGATTTTGTTGTCCTTAAGCCATTTTGCTACAACTTTGGAAGTATGTTTGGGGTCATTGTCCATTTGGAAGACCCATTTGCGACCAAGCTTTGACTTTCTGACTGATGTCTTGAGATATTGCTTCAATATATCCACATAATTTCCCCACCTCATGATGACATCTATTTTGTGAAGTGCACCAGTCCCTCCTGCAGCAAAGCACCCCCACAACATGATGCTGCCACCCCTGTGCTTCACGGTGGGATGGTGTCCTTCGATTTGCAAGCCTCCCCTTTTCTCTCCAAACACAACGATGGTCATTATGGCCAAACAGTTCCATTTTTGTTTCATCAGACCATAAGACATTTCTCCAAAAAGTACATTCTTTGTCCCCGTGCAGTTGCAAAACGTAGTCTGGCTTTTTTTATGGCGGTTTTGGAGCAGTGGCTTCTTCCTTGCTGAGCGGCCTTTCAGGTTATGTCGATATACGACTCGTTTCACTGTGTATATATATACACGTTTGAACCGGTTTCCTCCAGCCTCTTCACAAGGTCCTTTGCTGTTCTGGGATTGATTTGCACTTTTCGCAACAAAGTACGTTAATCTCTAGGTCTCCTTCCTGAGCGGTATGATGGCTGCGTGGTCCCATGGTGTTTATACTTACGTACTATTGTTTGTAAAGATGAACATGGTACTTTCAGGCATTTGGAAATTGCTCCCAACAACGACCCAGACTTGTGGAGGTCTATATTTGTTTTTTGAGGTCTTGGCTGATTTCTTTTGATTTTCCCATGATGTCAAGCAAAGAGGCACTGAGTTTGAAGGTAGGCCTTGAAATACATCCACAGGTATACCTCCAATTGACTCAAATTATGTCAATTAGACTTTCAGAAGCTTCTAAAGCCATGACATCATTTTCTGGAATTTTCCATGCTGTATAAAGGCACAGTCAACTTAGTGTATGTAAACATCTGACCCACTGGAATTTTGATACAGTGAGTTCTAAGTGAAATAATCTGTCTGTAAACAATTGTTGGAAAAAATTACTTCTGTCATGCACAAAGTAGATGTCCTAACCGACTAGCCAAAACTGTAGTTTGTTAACAAGAAATTTGAAAAACAAGTTTTAATGACTCCAACCCAAGCGTATGTAAACTTCCGACTTCAACTGTATAACATATCTTTAAAGTTTATTTCGGGAGATGGTAACTCTATACATAACTTTGTCCATGGTGCCCCAAATTCCCAATGAGTGAGTTGTTACCTGATTAATTTAATCAGGTAACAATTAAACAGATTTATTTGATTCGATAAATAACAGTCATCACCTTAATGAGAGTCACTTCACGACAATGGGCTCTCTGTCCAGTGATCTTGCCAACCAAGGATGGGTCTGAGGAGCTATTTGGTGTTGCAGCTTGCTGTTGCAGCTTGCTGCATATCAAGCCAGCAGAGTTTTCTTGAGGGCTTGAACGTAGGCTGCGTTGTGGCTGGGACCGTGGATTGTTTGTGGTTTGTGGCTGTCTAGATCCCTGCTGTTTGTTGTTTTCAATCTTCCCTGTGAGCTGCCCTGTCTGGAAATGTGAGGAGTAACAGCGTAACCTATGTTGCTAGCTACAATGACAAAGACCAAAGCCATCATGAGTACCATTGAGGACAGTGGTGTCTCCCTATCACACGTGAAGGATCTTTTAACTGTTTGAATCATGTCTGTAAGTATATAAAAAAACTATTTAGCAGGCGAAACCCAGAGGACAAACCATTCAGATTTCTTTTAGGTCACTCTTTTCAATGAGATTTCATTGGGAATCCAGATTTCTAAGTGACCTCCTTGCAGTTCCTATCGCTTCCACTGGATGTCAACAGTCTTTAGAAATTGGTTGAGGTTATTCCTTTGTGTAATGAAGAAGTACGGCCATCTTGAACGGGGGTCACTTGAAGTGTACTGTTAGATAGAGGCGCGTGACCAGAAGGCTAGCTACAAATTGTTTTCTTCCTTTATTCAACACAGATCATCCCCTCTTCAATTTGATCGATTATATACGTTAAAAATACCTAAAGTTGTATTACAAAAATTTGTTTGAAATGTTTTGGCAAAGTTTATAGGTAACTTGAGATATTTTGTAGTCACGTTGCGCAAGTTGGAACCTGTGTTTTTCTGGATCAAACGTGCCAAATAAATGGACATTTTGGATATATATTGACGGAATTAATCGAACAAAAGGACCATTTGTGATGGGACATTTATGGGACATATTGGAGTGCCAACAAAAGAAGCTCGTCAAAGGTAAGGCATGAATTATATTTTTTATTTCTGCGTTGGGTTGAAATATGGTTTCTCTCTCTTTTTTACAGAGGTGCTATCCTCAGATAGTAGCATAGTTTTTATTCGCCAAAAATACTTTTTTAAATCTGACATGTTGGCTGGATTCACAACAAGTGTAGCTTTAATTTGTCATCTTGCATGTATGATTTCATGAAAGTTCGATTTTTATAGTAATTTATTTGAATTTGGCACTCTGCATTTTCCCTGGCTTTCCCTGAGAGGTTAATCTTGTAACTACCCATCCTGGATCCGGGAGAATTGTCATCAACTGACACTAAGTAGCATAACGCAACGGACAAAAAATCTTACTAGAAAATGTTCATATTCATGAAATCACAAGTGAAATATATACAAACACAGCTTAGCCTTTTGTTAATGGCACCTGTTTGAACTTGTTTATCAGTGTAAAAGACACCTGTCCACAACCTCAGTCACACTCCAAACTCCACTATGGCCAAGACCAAAGAGCTGTCAAAGGACACCAGAAACAAAATTGTAGACCTGCACCGGGCTGGGAAGACTGAATCTGCAATAGGTAAGCAGCTTGGTTTGAAGAAATCAACTGTGGGAGCAATTATTAGGAAATGGAAGACATACATGACCACTGATAATCTCCCTCGATCTGGGGCTCCACCCAAGAACTCACCCCGTGGGGTCAGAATTATCACAAGAACGGTGAGCAAAAATCCCAGAACCACACGGGGGGACCTAGTGAATGACCTGCAGAGAGCTGGGACCAAAGTAACAAAGCCTACCATCAGTAACACACTACGCCGCCAGGCACTCAAATCTTGCAGTGCCAGACGTGTCCCCCTGCTTAAACCAGTACACGTCCAGGCCCGTCTGAAATTTGCTAGAGAGCATTTGGATGATCCAGAAGAAGATTGGGAGAATGTCATACTCGTCGTGTTTGGAGGACAAAAATGCTGAGTTGCATCCAAAGAACACCATACCTACTGTGAAGCATGGGGGTGGAAACATCATGCTTTGGGATTGTTTTTCTGCAAAGGGACTAGGACGACTGATCCGTTTAAAGGAAAGAATGAATGGGGCCATGTATCGTGAGATTTTGAGTGATAACCTATTTCCATCAGCAAGGGCATTGAAGATGAAACATGGCTGGGTCTTTCTGCATGACAATGATCCCAAACACACCGCCCGGGCAACGAAGGAGTGACTTCGTAAGAAGCATTTCAAGGTCCTGAAGTGGCCTAGCTAGTCTCCAGATCTCAACCCCATAGAAAATCTTTGGAGGGAGTTGAAAGTCTGTGTTGCCCAGCAACAGCCCCAAAACATCACTGCTCTAGAGGAGATCTGCATGGAGGAATGGGCCAAAATACCAGCAACAGTGTGTGAAAACCTTGTGAAGACTTACAGAAAACGTTTGACCTCTGTCATTGCCAACAAAGGGTATGTACCAAAGTATTGAGAAACATTTTATTGACCAAATACTTATTTTCCACCATATTTTGCAAATAAATTCATTAAAAATCCTACAATGTGATTTTCTGGATTTTTTTTCTCATTTTGTCTGTCATAGTTGAAGTGTACCTATGATGAAAATTACAGGCCTCTGATCTTTTTAAGTGGGGGAACTTGCACAATTGGTGGCTGACTAAATACTTTTTTGCCCCACTGTATATCTATAATTCCATGTGTATAACTTGTATTATCATCTACATTTATGATGAGTATTTCTGTTGAAACGATGTGGCTATGCAAAATCACTTGATGTTTTTGGATTTAGTGAATCTAATACGCCAATGTAAACTCCGATTTTTTTATAGAAATATGAACTTTATGAAACAAAATTTGCATGTGAGTGTCATCTGTTGATTCAAGGATAGTGATACATTTAATCTCTATTTCTGCTTTTTGTGAATGCTATATTTCACTGGAAAATGGCTGTGCTTATTGTGGTTTGGTGGAGACCTAACATAATCGTTTGTAGTGCTTTCGCTGAAAAGCATATTTGAAATCTGACACTTTGGTGCGATTAACAACAAGATTAACTTTAAAATTATATAAAACACATGTATGTTTTAGGAATTGTAATTATGAGATTTCTGTGGTTTGAATTCGGCGCCCTCTATTTTCACTGGTAGTTGTCATATCGATCCCGTTAGCAGGATTGCAGCCATAACAAGTTAATCAGAATTAGAAATACATAGATTTTCCGGAATGGCACGAAGGTATCTGCACGCACTACCAATGGAAATTATCTAATGTTGAGACGTAAACGTTAAATTGGCCAATATACATCAGCTGATCTAACATACTAAGATCTAACAGTAAGACCTAAAAGTAAACCTGGTTGAAGTGGGTAGCCTAGTGGTTAGAGCGTTGGACTAGTAACCTAAAGGTTGCAAATCCCCGTGCTGACAAGGTACAAATCTGTCGTTCTGCCCCTGAACAGGCAGTTAACCCACTGTTCCTAGGCCGTCATTGAAAATAAGAATTTGTTCTCAACTGACTTGCCTAGTTAAATAAAGGTAAAATAAAAAATAAAGTAATTGATCTAAAGTATATTAGTAGGAAGGGAGATAAGATCTACCGGAGGTGCGCAAAATAGATTTGACCATACCACGAAAAAAGACACACACAGATTGTGCAGGATAACAACGAGAGTAATTGGATAACGGTGAACAGCACATACATAGATCTTAGATATCCATACACCTAGATTGAGAGAATATACTGTAGAACATAACTATAGTAATTGGATAGCGGTAAAAAGCACATACACATAGAAGAAGAAGAGACAGAAAAAGGATTGGGCGGCTGTAAAAGGAGACGGGACCCCAGGTCAGGGGGCAGCGGTGGTTTTACAGTGGGCTGTAGATAGAGAGCAGACAGACATGAGTCAAATATTTATTGCTACTCATGGGGAAAGAGCAGGAAAGATTTTAAAAAGAAAGGGAAAAAGTCGAGAAAGGGGGTCAAGAGTCAAGAGAGGAAAGGAAAAGAGAAGATAAGGTGACAGACAGGGAAAAAGAGAGAGGCAGAGACAATGAGAGAGAGAGAGTAAGGAGATTTCTAGCTGGGGAAATGCTTGGACCTTTAAATTAGGGCTATTTTCTGGGAATGGTCTTGATAGTGCATGCCTACAATGCGGGAGACTTGGGTTCGCATCTCAGCCTGGGCACCACTAGACTAAAATGAATTCCGATTGTAATTCAAATATTGATATGTTTTGCCGGGAGATATACGGTTGTTAGTGTTTGTTTAAGATATAAACTGAAAGTTTTAATAGCTTGTTTAGGTTAAATTGAAAGACTAATTCATTCAAAATAATAGCGAGGCGATGTCGATGGAATACCTTGTGTTGCCCAAATGATCTGGTGGAATAATGTATTGAGACTGGAGTCGTATTTAAATTACTGAATCATAGAAGAGACAGTTACCTAAATAATGGAGAGATAATTACGATAGAGTTGTGCCCATTGAAATGTTTTTATTCTTATGGATTGACTGACATACGTTATAAATTTAGTGAAGTACATGGTAGTTGGAAAGTTTGGTTTTACTCTTACAATATAATTAAAGCAGTACTCAGTTTGAGTAGGGGGTATATCTTTGCCTAGAGGCAGGAATAAGAGAGTTGGTCGCAGTGTTGCCTACTACATTTCAGGGTAAGTTGCTGGAGGCAGGTTGATTTATTGCTAAATGACGTTGTGATATCATTGTGTGATAACGTGAAACTGCGTCATTACGTAGAATACACAGTAGCGTTACTCAAATTGATTTGACAGTTGTTCAGGTACAGGCTTCATCTTTTCTGGATTTTTCTGGCAGTACAATTTTGATTGAGAGATGTTGATTGATGTAAGTTCTGTTCAAGCTCAAACATTTGTGACCAACTATATTCATTGGGTTTGGCTTGTCGAACCAATAATAATGTGCAATTCACTGAAATTGCTGCTGCCTGGGCACGGGCTGAGCACCTGCTGCTGATGTCACTCACAAGGCACATTTGCAGCCAGGCAATGATGTTGTGACAGAGAAAATAGTTTGTGTCTTTTAGAGGGAAAATGTGTGCATTATAGCTTTGAGTCACTTTTCAAAAGTTGCTAAAAGTTCCAAATACATTTTTAAAAGTAGATCTGAAATTGACCAAAATTGCTAGGTGGACATCACTGGTTGGTGGCGCTCACTGGGCTATATGTGGCTGTAAGAGAGGGAAGTCTGAATAGTTGAATCGTAAAAGTTTTGTAATAGTTCCCGCTTAATGATTTGGTTTGATTGTTTAGGTAACAGCAGTGCAATTGAACAGGAAGTTAAGATATACTAACATTGTAATGTTTCCATTACGTGGAAACAAGACTGGTCCACAAAGTGGATTGCAGGTTGAGTAATTTTATTTTAAAGGGACGGTGACTGAATGGGATTTAATGTTGGTCTCTGACTCCTTGGCAGATGAAAAGGCCTAGAGCGGATGTCTGGTGGTTTGTGGAGGGGTGAGGCTATGGCCTGACCTGCCTACCAATTGGACCGGTAGTTGTGCACTAGTGCCGTTAGGCATGCCCTTCCCCCATATCAAACACGAGGACCTAGAACCAGGTAGAAGAGAGAGAAGGAGTGCTCTGTCGGGATCTTTTGACAATAGAGTTTACATAGGATAGCATTGGTTATGTTACTGGCTGAAAAGGGTGGTGGGTGTCATATTCGGAGCAGAATGCTGTTTTTTCATCCCCGATAACACAGCTCCAGACGGATCAGTGACCGAGGCCCTGGCTGGTTTAACCACATTAGCTCACGAATTGGCAGAGATCGCTGGGGTAGATGAAGCTCTATTGGTTTGATAGTATGTTTGGAAATGGAAAAATGTCAATCAGTGTTGTGGGCAACCTTCACCTGTATGAGTGTTTTGGATGTTGTTTGCTTAACAGGACTCTGGAGAGGTCAATGACGCAACAGATGGTGAGGTACGGACCGATTTCGAGCTCCGGCCTGTGTGATGACGAATACGGGACTACAGGCCTAGGAGATGGCTCCGTTTCTTTTAACTACGAGGAGCTAAAGTTGGATGAGACTATTTGTGAGGGTTATGACGTTTTTTTATGAAGATTGTAATAAAAACCCTAACAGGAAGTGTTAGGATGCCTAATGTAGGCTTATAACTGTCATTGATGGATAAGGAATGAAAATACACATATTGGTTTTGTGAGATTGATTTGGTTGACATTGACAATATTAATAAAAATAGACGTGTCATTTTTTGCAGTTCATTTTTAGGCAGTAACTAACAGGATTCCACCCTGTCACTGTATAACATATGTAAATGTATGGCAGGATATGATAAGCAATGTATTGGTCAGGATTATTCTGGTATACAATTGATGTGTTGGTGTGAATTATCTGTTAATTGAATGATTAGAATATTCCGCCCTGAAACATATAGAATTGGAATTGATTAGAATGTATAAAATCATAGTCAATAAATGTGTAGTCCTAGTCAGAATTAGGGTAAAACAATGTCTTTATGGTATTTTAAACACAGACTGTCTGAGCTTGGTGCCGACCTGACGAGAGATTTGGGAGAGAACGGGGAGTACGTCTCAAGGACAAGGTCACTAATCTCTGTCGGCTGGGTGAGACAGACAGTGTGTGCGTAGCAGAACATTGTGTGCGTCTGTTTGTGTGTATGTGTGTGCGTATGGTTGTGTGAATGTGTGGGTGTGAGAAGTATAAAATGAGTTGCTTTGTACAGTGCACGCCAGAACGTTCCTGTGAATAAACCTTTTTGACTATTTAGCTGGGCCTCTGTCTGTTACATTCGACCAGGATCTTACAAATTATGGTTTGCAGACCAGTAATATAATTAAAGTGGGTTATGTACCTGGAGAACATAATTCTCCTATCAGAAGGGCACAACAACAGGAACAATAGGCATCCCTAATCTATGAGCAAACGAAAGGTCATAAAGTTCCCAGCTGCGCCTGAATCTACTAGCGCCTTATGCTGGGAATGTGGGGAAAACGCAGGAAATTCTATAGATATATACATGTACGCAACAGGAAGCTCTGAGTGAGTTGTGCGCTTACTCACCTGGGATGATCCACAAGTGCCTTGCCTGCCATTTCGACTTCCTGGGGAACCTCTCCAGCACCGACCAGCACTGTGTCCTCTGCGACCACAGGTAGTGCAGGAAACAGTCCCCCTTCCGGTCACCCTTAGAGCAGCACCTCTGAGCTCCATAGGTGTGGGATCGGAGGTGCTGGGAGATGGAATGGATGGACCACGATCCGGACGTCCGCAGGTGGCCAACAGGTTATCCAGCCGGATGGATAAATCCACCAGCTGGTCGAGGGTAAGGGTGGTGTCCCTGCAGGCCAGCTCCCGATGAACGTCCTCATGTAGACTACATCGGTAATGGTCGATTAGGGCCCACTCATTACATCCCGCCCTGGCAGCCAGGGTCCTGAAGTCCAGTGCAAATTCCTGTGCGCTCCTCATCCCCTGTCTGAGATGGAATAAGTGTTCCCGCGCCGCTCTCCCCTCAGGTGGATGATCGAAGACTGCCCGGAAGCTGCAGGTGAAATCGTCATAGTGGACCGACGCTGCGTCTATACTTCCCCATTCAGCGTTGGCCCACTCAAGCGCCATCCCTGACAGACAGGAGATGAAGGCGGACACACTCTTGTATCCTGAGGGAATCGGGTGGACGGTCGACAAGGTAGAGCGCTAACTGGAGCAGGAACTCCTTGGCACCCGGCAGCCGTCCCATCATATGCGCTCGGGAGCGAGAGCCGAATCCCACTGGGTCCAGTTTACGGAGGGGTGGACATTGGTTTTGGTTGGAGTGAAGGTTTTGGGAAAAACCCCTCTTTCCCATCGCTCCATGGTGAGCAGCACGTGATCCATGGCTGTGCCAAGACGTTGGAGCATCGTCGCGTGCTGCTGGACGCGTTCCTCCAGTGGGCCCGAAGGACTGGGTCCATCTGCAGACTCCATAAAATGGTGCGTGATTCTGTCAAGTGTCAGTTGTGCAGAGGTGAGGACGGAGTCAGGCGCAGGACACAGAACTGAGTAAAACAACGTACTTTACTTGGAAAAATAAATCAGCCAAAATAAATTCCCTTAGGGAATAACAAACCTTTCCACAAGACCAGGAAACACTCACGCACAAAACATAATGAGAACCAGAGGGTTAAATAGTGAAATAATAATAATGTAATGGGAACCAGGTGTGTACAATCAAGACATAACAAATGGAAAAAGAAACGTGGATGGATGGCAGCTAGAAAGCCGGTGATGACGATCGCCGAACGCCGCCCGAACAAGAAGAGGCACCAACTTCGCCAGAAGCCGTGACACCTCCTCCCTGTAGGCTGTCTCGTTGTTGTTGGTAATCAAGTCTACTACTGTTGTATTGTCTGCAAACTTGATGATTGAGTTGGAGGTGTACATGGCCATGCAATCATGGGTGAACAGGGAGTACAGGAGGGGGCTGAGCACGCACCATTGTGGAGCCCCAGTGTTGAGGATCAGTGAAGTGGAGATGTTGTTTGCTACCTTCACAACCTGGGGATGGCCCGTCAGGAAGTCCAGGACCTGGAATACATAGGTATTCCTCTTGTCCAGATAGGGTAGTGTGATGGCGATTGTATTGTCTGTGGACCTACTTGGGAGGTAAGCAAATTAAAGTGGTACTAGGGTGACAGGTAGGATGGAGGTGATATGATCCTTGACTAGTCTCTCAAAGAACTTCATGATGACAGAAGTGAGTGCTACGGGGCGATAATCAAAAGACAGAAATGCCAACGGAGGCAGTGTTGCGGTCTATATTCAGAACCACATTCCTGTAAAGCTTAGAGACGATCTAATGTTAACCTGTTACTCCTACCCCCTACATTTTCGAACATTCTGTTAAAAATCGCGCAACATTTCAGCACCCTGCTACTCATGCCATTTATAAAACTGGTTAAATCACGGCTGTGACTATAACAGAACGTGCCTTTCCTTTCGAAAAGTGCAAGAAAATCTGATCACTGAAAATGGAAAAATATATCCATGCGCCAGTACAACCCATTGATAAAGGTGAACCACATTAAATGGGTCCGAGGTTGCAATACCTACAGCTTCCACACGATGTCAACAGTCTCCGACCGGATATTTTGGTTGAGATTTACCCGGACATTATTTCCAGACGTACAGCTATAGAATATACATCGCCTCGTGATCAATTTGATCGCTTATTAACGTTTACTAATACCTAAAGTTGCATTACAAAAGTATTTCGAAGTGTTTTGTGAAAGTTTATCGTCAACTTTTTTAATTTTCAAAAATGACATTACGTTATAAAACGCTATTTTCTTTGTTGATCACACAGTCTTCATAGATCGATATCTAGGCTATATATGGGCCGATTTAATCGAAAAAAAGACCCAATAGTGATGTTTATGGGACATCTAGGAGCGCCAACAAAGAAGATGGTCAAAGGTAATGAATGTTTTATATTTTATTTGTGCGTTTTGTGTAGTGCCGACTATGCTAATTATTTTGTTTACGTCCCCTGCGGGTCTTTTGGGGTGTTACATGCTATCAGATAATAGCTTCTCATGCTTTCGCCGAAAAGCATTTTAAAAATCTGACTTGTTGCCTGGATTCACAACGAGTGTAGCTTTAATTCAATACCCCGCATGTGTATTTTAATGAACGTTTGAGTTTTAACGAGTGCTATTAGCATTTAGCGTAGTGCATTTGCATTTCCAGATGTCTAGATGGGACGCCTGCGTGTCAGGTAGGAGCAAGAGGTTAACCAGGTAGACCAGTTGATAACACATTCTCATTTACAACTGTGACCTGGCCAAGATAAAACAAAAAGAACTTCACGGAGTTACACATGGGATAAACAAACGTATAATGATGATCGAAGTGGAAAAGCTAAAGGTGTGTGCATATTGATGGCACATAGGTCAAAACCAGGGATGTCACTAGAGATTCATGGATAGGGGGACCAAGCCTATTTTAGGGAAGGGGTCTGTTTTGCAATGATCCACTGAATGAAAACATTTGAGTATGAAAAGATATGCAAATTATGTTGCATCATCTGTCTCATTTATACTCTGGCACAGATAGCAAAACTACATTAAATACAATGTTAACTATATATCATCACCAAATAACTTATGTAAAATTTAAACGACACCGTTACCGTGAGCTAGCTCGCAAAGTCTGTTACACTGTAAGGCAGCCTCACATAAACCTATTGGTTAACAAAGTTTTGATTATGACCAAAGTCCATAGTAGTGAATACTCTCTCTCTCGCTGTTCTAACTTACCTCAAATTCACATCATAGCCTATTTGCAAGAATCCGTACTGTTAAAGCCTTTTCCTGTCAGTTTACTGTTAGCTAGCAGTCTCAAGCCACAGCAGTAGCTAACGTTAACCAAAATGTTAGATACAAGTAGACCTAACTGTCACTTGCGCCTGCAGCAACCTCTGCAGCAGCAGCCCCCTGTCCCCCCAGGTCCTAGTGCCCGCCTGTAAGAAGTTGCAATGGAACGGTTGACAAAAAAATAAGAAATAACTGAGAAAATATATTGACTGATATATTGATTTATTTAGGGGGGCTAATGAAAAATAGGCCTAGCGAAATCCCTGGTCAACACATTGTAAATTAATATTAATGAGAATCACATACAGGCTAAAACAACAGCAACACCAGAAAACATTGCTTACTTGTGTAAAGTGTAGCCTAAGGGCCTATTGAGAGAATGTATGATGCTGCTATTCATTAGCAATCTTGACTTATGCTCCACCGTTGAAGTCTAAAGGTTTATTTTTGTTCAAATCCTAGCTTATTTCCCAGCAGTGTGATTTTATCAGAGGAATTTCTTCTCTGGAAGCAGGCAGCTGAACCAACAAGATGGGTCTAGTAATATCTTTGGATCATAATTATGTGTGCTAAAAGATAAATAAAATGTAATACACCATAAACATTTATTTGCTTTACTCTTCTCTTGTGGTTTAAATGCCACCTGGAAGCGTAATAGCCTACCTTTGAATGTAATGTAAAAACCAAAAGAGCTTTACAACCCAACATATTTATCCTCTCCCTTCAACACAATGTGCCAGCAGCACTTTGGTACAAAATTATATATATATTTTTTCAGTTAAGCAAATTCTTATTTACAAAGACAGCCTACCCCAGCAACACTGGGCCAGTTGTGCGTCGCCCTATGGGACTCCCAATCACAGCCGGTTGGGATACAGCCTGTACAGGACTGGACTGTAGTGACAAACCTAGCACTGAGATGCAGTGGCTAAGATCACTGCACCACTCAGGAGCCCAGATCTCACTCTAATTAATTAAAAAATAGGTCACTCTGCATCAGTAAACTGCTTGGAGTCTATGAAAAAGAGAACCCTCCATGTTCTGATCAAGAAGAAACGACACCCACTCCCTGTATGTCCTCAGGCCATGTGAATAATCCATGATCCCCAGTTATCCCACCCAGGTTACAAACACTGGAGACCCAGGCCATGACATTGCCCTACCTACTGACCGAGCCTCCACCCTGGGTAACCAACTACAGTTAGCCTTTTGTGGAGAAAACACTGACTCATGCGTAATGAATGCATTGGTAAACCATGTATGGCCATTTATAAAGGACCATTACAGCAAAATTGTCTTTATACTGCTACAGTTAAAGCTGATGAGGAATGAGGCTTTGAAAAGATGATTGTCGACACACCTTGCTGCTCTAGAAAATACAATTGTAAATCAAATCAAATGTTATTGGTCACATTCACATGGTTAGCAGATGTTAATGGGAGTGTACCGAAATGCTTGTGCTGCTAGTTCTGACCATGCAGTAATATCTAACAAGTAATCTAACAATTTCACAACAACAAATGAATGAATAAGAAAATGTACATATATATATGATGAGTGATGGCTGAACGGCATAGGCAAGATGCAGTAGATGGTATAGTATATACATATATGAGATGAGTACTGTATAGTATGTAAACATTATATGAAGTGGCAATGTTTAAAGTGACCAGTGATACATTTATTACATCCCATTTTTAATTATTAAAGTGGCTAGAGATTTGAGTCAGTATGTTGGCAGCAGCCACTCATTGTTAGTGATGGCTGCTTAACAGTCTGATGGCCTTGAGATAGAAGCTGTTTTTCAGTCTCTCAGTCCCTGCTTTGATGCACCTGCACTGACCTCGCCTTCTGGATAATAGCAGAGTGAACAGGCAGTGGCTCGTGTGGCTGTTGTCCTTGATTATCTGTTTGGCCTTCCTGTGACATTGGGTATTGTAGGTGTCCTAGAGGGTAGGTAGTTTGCCCCCGGTGATGCATTGTGTAGATCTCACTACGCTCTGGAGAGCCTTGCGGTTGTGTGCGGAGCAATTGCCGTACCAGGCGGTGATACAGCACGACAGGATGCTCTCGATTGTGCATCTGTAAAAGTTTGAGTGTTTTTGGTGTCAAGCCAAATTTCTTCAGCCTCCTGAAGCCTCTGTTGTAGTTATTGTTACATATAGAGACAGATATAATACTATTGAGCAAAGAAATGTGTACATGAGACCACACGAGGAAGAGAACACACTTAGTGTGCATTTGCCATTCTTGTAAAAACAGGAAACTTAGAAATAACAGACGTAATGGCCAAAGCCATAAAATGCATTATGTTTAGGGTAAAATGCATTGTCTATTGTACAGGACAGGAAACCAAAGTAAGGCCATGAGAGCATAGGACAGCTGGACATACCAAGGTCAGAGGGACACACAAAGAAGGGGGTCAGCCAACTGACCAACTAATGGAATATAGACATAGTACATATATTATTCTTAGGACAAGAAAGGGTCCTGCCACCATTGTAATCTAATCAAGAGCAGATACGGGCGTTATTGGG
Source organism: Oncorhynchus keta (assembly GCF_023373465.1). Classification (NCBI taxonomy): domain Eukaryota; kingdom Metazoa; phylum Chordata; class Actinopteri; order Salmoniformes; family Salmonidae; genus Oncorhynchus; species Oncorhynchus keta. Next base: position 45,305,233 of record NC_068450.1, read on the forward strand.
CATGAACAAATAGGAAGCCTGAACTGAAAGATAATGGTGGCAGATGACCTGAGGGAAGTAACTTCATAAACATATGGAATGGACTCATATGATGTGTGTGTATAAAGACAAGAGGGAGTGCTCTGGAAAAGTGTGTGTTCCGGGGACAATCTAGGCTTCTGATATGGTTGTATTAAAAGCCTAAATTGAATTCACAAGTTCTTGTAAGTTATATTTTGTAACGATACTCCACGACACCTCCAGCCTTCTTCACCACGCTGTCTGTGTGGGTGGACCATTTCAGATGTGTACACCTTCTCCACTACTGTCCCATCGATGTGGATAGGGGGGTGCTGCCTCTGCTGTTTCCTGAATTCCAAGATCATCTCCTTTGTTTTATTGACTTTGAGTGTGAGGTTTTTTTCCTGACACCACACTCCGAGGGCCCTCACCTCCTCCCTGTAGGCCATCTCGTCATTGTTGGTAATCAAGCCTAGCACTATAGTGCTGTCTGCAAACTTGATGATTGATTTGGAGGCGTGCATTGCCATGCAGTCATGGGTGAACAGGTAGTACAGGAGAGGGATGAGAACGCACCCTTGTGGGGCCCCAGTGTTGATGATCAGCGGGGAGGAGATGTTGTTTCCAAACCTCACCACCCGGGGGCGTCCCATCAGAATGTCCAAGACCCAGTTGCACAGGGCGGCAGGGTAGCCTAGTGGTTAGAGCATTGGACTAGTAGCCGGAAGGTTGCAAGTTCAATTCCATGAGCTGACAAGGTACAAATTCTCATTCTGCCCCTGAGCAGGCAGTTAACCCACTGTTCCTTGGCCGTCGTTGAAAATATGAATTTGTTCTTAACTGACTTGCCTAGTTAAACAAAGGTAAAAAAATATATATTTTAAAAAAGGGCGGGGTCGAGACCCAGTGTCTCGAGCTTAATGACGAGTTCGGAGGGTACTATGGTGTTAAATGCTGGGCTGTAGTCGATGAACTGTGTTCTTACATAGCTTTCCTCTTGTCCAGATGGGTTAGGGCAGTGTGATTGTGATTGCATTGTCAGTGGTCCTATTGGGGCTGTTAGCAAATTTGAGTGAGTCTAGGGTATCAGGTAAGGTGGAGGTGATCCTTAACTAGTCTCTCAAAGCACATCATGATGATGGAAGTGAGTGCTACTGGGTGATAGTTGTTTAGCTCAGTTACCTTAGCTTTCTTGGGAACAGGAGCAATGCTGGTCCTCTTGAAGCATGTTGGAACAGCAGACTGGGATAGGGATTGATTTAATATGTCTGTAAACACACCAGTCAGCTCGTCTTCGCATGCTCTGAGGACACGGCTGGGAATGCCATCTGGGCCGGCAGCCCTGCGAGGGTTAAAACGTTTAAATGTTTTACTCACGTTGGCTGCGGGGAAGGAGAGCCCGTAGGTTTTGGAAGCGGGCCATGCCGGTGACACTGTATTGTCCTCAAAGCGAGCAAAGTAGTTGTTTAGTTTGTCTGGGAGCAAGACATTGGGGTCCGTAACAGGGCTGGTTTTCTTTTTGTAGTCCGTGATTGATTGTAGACCCTGCCACATACCTTTTGTCTCTGAGCCGTTGAATTGCGACTCTACTTTGTCACTATACTGATTCTTAGCTTGTTTGATTGCCTTGCGGAGGGAATAGCTACACTGTTTGTATTCGGGTCATGTTTCTGGACGCCTTATCCTTGTTTAAAAAAATATACATTTTACCCCCTTTTCTCCCCAATTTCGTGGTATCCAATTGTTAGAACGGGCTCGGGAGAGACGAATGTGGAAAGCCATGCATCCTCCGAAATACAACCCAGCCAAGCCACACTGCTTCTTAGCACAGTGCGCATCCAACCCGGAAGCCAGCCGCACCAATGTGTCGGAGGAAACTCTGTGCACCTGGCGACCTTGGTTAGCGTGCACTGCGCCCGGCCTGCTACAGGAGTCGCTGGTGCGCGATGAGACAAGGATATCCCTACAGGCCTAACCCTCCCTAACCCGGACGACGCCGGACCTCCCGGTCGCGGCCGGCTGTGGAGGAGACCTAGACCACTGCGTCACCCGGGAGATCACCTTATCCTGATTTAAAGCAGTGGTTTGCTCTTTCAGTTTTGCACGAATGCTGCCATTCTGATTGGGGAAGGTTTTAATATTTGCCGTGGGTACAACATCACTGATGCACTTGCTAATAAACTCGCTCACCGAATCAGCGTATACATCAATGTTGTTGTTCGGCGCTATCTGGAACATATCCCAGTACACGTGATCGAAGCAATCTTGTCACGTTGAATCAGATTGGTCGGACCAGCGTTGAACAGACCTGAGCACGGGCGTTTCCTGTTTTAGTTTCTGTCTATAGGCTGGGAGCAACAAAATGGAGTCGTGGTCAGATTTTCCGAAAGGAGGGCGAGGGAGGGCTTGTATGCGTCGCGGAGGTTAGAGTAACAATGATCCAGGATCTTACGGCCCGGGTTGTGCATTCGATATGCTGATCAAATTTAGGGAGCATTGTTTTCAGATTAGTCTTGTTAAAATCCCAAGCTACAATAAATGCAGCCTCAAGACATGTGGTTTCCAGTTTACGTAGAGTCCAATGAAGTACTTTCAGGGTCATCTAGGTGTCTGCTTGGGGGGAATATACATGGTATAGTCGAAGAGAATTCTCTTGGTAGATAATGCGGTCGACATTTGATTGTAACGGATTCTAGGTCAGGTGAACAAAACGACTTGAGTTCCTGTATGTTGTTATGATCACACTACAACTTGTTAATCATGAGGCATACACTCCCGCCCTTCTTCTTACCAGAGAGATGTTTGTTTCTGTCGGAACGCATGAAGAAACCAGGTGGCTGTACCGACTCTGCTAACGTATCCCGAGTGAGCCATATTTCCGCGAAACAGAGAATGTTACAATCTCTGATCTCTCTCTGGAAGGCAACCCTTGCTCGGACTTCGTCTACCTTGTTGTCAAGAGACTGGACATTGGCAAGTAGTATACTCGGGAGCAAGATATCAGATTGTGGACTGTTGGCCACCATATCAACATTTGTCAATGACATCTTTGAGAGAATTACATAAAAATATACGCCATAATTCCAATAAAACCGGATTTATCTGGTTGAAATTTCTCTCATGTCCTCTTTACACATATAAAGGTTGCTAAAGGACTACATTGCAAGAAGCATGGGAGGTTTATTGGTGGTAGGAAATGAAATTGTCTAATATGTTGCTAGGGAGAACAGGCCTGTCCCTGTCCTGAGATTTACTTATAGGTACTTGAGTCTCAAATTACATTCAATAGGACAGAACACACTATAAGAGATATAGTCTGTAGTTATACAGCCAAGAGATTAATAATGATTGTTCCCTCATCTACCAATCAGCAAATCATCCACAGAAGGGAAATAAAACGGGAGCACTGCCACTTCCCGAATCCCGATCATCTAGCCGGCTCGCTCTTTAGCTCCCTCAGTAGATGCCTACTGGACAACTTGTTTGTATTGCTGTTCATCTTTTTAATGAATGTATCTAATTAACACTTTGTTCTAGCTAGCTATTAAGCAAATAGCACCCACCTAAGCAAATATTTAAAAAATGATGATGTGTTACAAATCTAACTAGGACAGGGTGGTGTGTGTGTGTGTGTGGCAGTAGGAGAGTCGGAGGAAACTGCTTGACATGCATTGCATAGATCTTTTGGACAGTGTTTCTTTGGCACCAGGGGGCTCATTTATTAAAGGTGCTTGCGCACCAAAAAATACTAAACCTTGCGTGCGCCAGTTGTTTTCCTCAAATGTTGATATTTACCCATTTTGAACTTGAAGGGAACGTGTGCGTATCACCACACAAATCTCAGACCATGCGTAAGCAAAATTTATTGTGGTTGATGAATTGTTCCGCAAGCAAATATTGTTATTTTTGGGGAAATGGAGGTGTTTGGACAGTATTTAGAATAATGGTAGGCTAATATAGACATTAAAACTTAGGCCTCTAGACCTAACCCTAATGATAGAACAGATGCATTTTCCGTTGGTAAGGAGATTGCATAGCAGCATGTCGCCTAATATATTTATTTTACTTTTATTATATATGTCACGACTCCTACCGAAGGTGGCTCGCCTTTCTGTTCAGGTGGTGCTCGGTGGTCGTTGTCACCGGCCTACTAGCTGCCACCGATCTCTTTTTCCCTTTTCTGTTGGTTTGGTCTGATTTGTTTCACCTGTTTCTTGTTTAGACTTTGGATAGTTAAGTCGGTAGGCCCGCCTGCTTTTCGTGCAGGCTTGTTTATTCCCACTTTGTATGTGTGGTAATGCGATCTTAGTTTGGTTCCTGTTTTGGGCACTTGTTTTATGAAGCTCAGTTTCGTTGTATAGACTATTTTGCCAGGCGCTGAATAAAGCGCTATTCAGAACTTTCTACCTCCTGCACCTGACTCCGCACCCACTACGCCTAAGATTGTTACAATATAGGCCTAAATCATAATAATTTTGCAGGGAATGTCTCTCCTTTTCTCAGTACTGGTTAATTTCTGCACAACAAATATTGGGCTAACATTTATCCATCGCTCATTCAATAGCCAACCATAATGAATGTAAATAGACCGGTAGCCTACAGTATGGATATGCTACAGTATTGCAATACTAAGGACAGCAACATGATAGCCTATTTAATCTCAGAACCTATACCAAGGCAGGAGATACACAATCATGTATTGATCAGCAAAAAAATTGAACAACAATTCATCTGTTGCATAAAAGTGTGGGCTGATGCAGTATTTACTTTTAAATTATAGAAACTGTCCTGGCCCAGTTCCAACATCTCCAAATCATACAGCAAGTTAGGGTGTTTTTGTAAAAGGGGAGTCCCATAATGCTGAGAAACTATAGCATCACCTCACAATGAGGTTATAGCCTGTGTCAGCAAATAGCTTTAGAGTTGTTATTCCCATTGTATCGGCAGGCTTATCAAACCCAACAAGCCAGCCCTTAGAGAGCTGGAAAGGTGAGATCATTCAGAGAGATCAGTGTGGGACAGAGAGGCAGAGACAAGGTGCAGTCTGCTGAGATCTGGCTCCCTGGGAAACACTCCACACTCCCCCCTCTCCTTAATGTTCTCATCCTTACCTGGCTGCTGAACTAAGCCTGTGGATGATTGCACTGAGACAGCACATCAACTACACTCTAATATTTTGTTTATTCTCAAACTACCAGAAACATCACATCTTCTCAACATCTAAGCTAGTTCATTCTCACAGCCACAAAAGTAAAGAACTTAAAATCAATGTTTAAATGATTCTCACACAAGAAGACACGTGTCCTTGAGTGGAGTTGTTACTGTAAGCCTGTTGCTATGCATTAGGGGCGCTATTACATTTTTGGGATGAAAAACGTTCCCGTTTTAAACAAGATATTTTGTCACGAAAAGATGCTTGACTATGCATATAATTGACAGCTTTGGAAAGAAAACACTCCGACGTTTCCAAAACTGTAAAGATATTGTCTGTGAGTGCCACAGAACTGATGTTACAGGCGAAACCCAGATAAAAATCCATTGTGACGTCTTTTTAGGCATTTCCATTGAAGAATGGCCGTAAGGGACCATATATAGCATGTGGTCACATGTTGTCTCCCGCAGAAAATCTCGCGTAAAATACTGAGGTAGCCATTTTTCCAATCGCTTCTTATGAGAAACCAATTGCCTCGACGGATATATTATTGAATATATATGTTAAAAACGCATTGAGGATGGATCCTAAACAACGTTTGCTGTGTTTCTGTCAATATTATGTAGCACATTTTGAAAAAGTTTGGCGTTATAGTTGTAGCATTTTCCGGTTGATTTCTCAGCCAAGCATGATAAAGAAACGGGAGCTATTTCGCCTACAAAAATAATCTTTTTGGAAAAAAGGAACATTTGCTATCCAATTGGGAGTCTCCTGAGTGAAAGCATCCGAAGTTCTTCAAAGGTAAATTATTTAATTTGGTTGCTTCTCTTATTTTCGTGAAAATGTTGCCTGCTGCCAGCAGAGCTAGCATAGCATTATGCCATGATAAACTTACACAAATGCTTGTCTAGCGTTGGCTGTAACGTATATTTAGAAAATCTGAGATGACAGTGTTGTTAACAAAAGACTAAGCTTGTGTTTGAATATATTTATTTCATTTCATTTGCGATTTTCATGAATAGGAAAAGTTTCTAGGGGTATTTATGTCCGCTGCGTTATGCTAATGCATTTGAGGCTATGATTACACTCCCGGATACGGGATTGCTCGTCGCAAGAGGTTAATTTAGCCCTGCTTACTGTTCTGTATGTCTGGAGCCGTACTGTAGCTGATATGCAGAGAGACCATGTCGGCTCCAAGTAACAAGCTTGCTCTCTGTGCAACACACCCCTCAAAGCTAAATAGGCAAAGCTATTTATTACTGTAAATGTCGACGAGAACAATAGCACATTACAAATCACTATAGAGGAGCAGAATAATAATTGTTTCAGGGGATTAAAAAGAGGGCATTATTTATTTATGGCATCAGCCAATGATGGCCCTGTCACTCCTCCACGTGATTTAGAGGCTCATCATGTAAATCAGGGCGGCACCATGCTGGGCAGAGAGAGAGAGAGAGGGGGGGGGGGGTGTATCAGTGTGGTACACCAGTCCCCTGCCCAGGGTCTGCACATCCTGTCCCTCCCAGCATCTCAGTCTGCACACCAGCCAACCAAACCAGCACCCAGGTGACTGTAGCAATTAAACTATTAAGGTTAATGAGAATCAATGGGGGTGTTAAAAGTATTTGCATTGCATCTTAGAAGGTGCTCCTGAGCTCTCGTTTTTTTTGCCTGTAAACAGAGTTCTGGGGCCTCATTTACAAAACTGTGCAGAGGATTCACGTCAAAAGGTGGCGTATGGACGAAACACAGAAAGTTCTTGCTTACGCACAAACATATTCTGATTTGTAACACAGTGCACATGCACGTCGGTTTCCCTTTAAAAATCACAAACAATTTGGCGCATGTGAGCGAGCGTCTTGTCCCACCCTTTTAACGCCCATAGTTGCCAAGTGCGTCTGCTAAACACTTTAACCTGTTACGACGAGCAATCCCGTATCCGGGACCTTAAATATAGCCTCAAGCTCATTAGCATAACACAACGTTAGCTATTCATGAAAATCGCAAATGAAATAAATATATTGGCTCTCAAGCTTAGCCTTTTGTTAACAACACTGTCATCTCAGATTTTCAAAATATGCTTTTCAACCATAGCAAAATAAGCATTTGTGTAAGAGTATTGATAGCTAGCATAGCATTAAGCCTAGCATTCAGCAGGCAACATTTTCACAAAAACAAGAAAAGCATTCAAATAAAATAATTTAGCTTTGAAGAACTTCAGATGTTTTCAATGAGGAGACTCTCAGTTAGATAGCAAATGTTCAGTTTTTCCCAAAATATTATTTGTGTAGGAGAAATCGCTCCGTTTTGTTCATCACGTTTTTAAATCCGTCATTGTATACCCAAAATGTCATTTGCTGAATACCGGTCTGATCCAGGAAAATGCCCCTTTGCAAGAGGCAACGTCACTTTTTAAAATGACAAAAGTTGCCTATGAACTTTTACAAATCACTTTTCTAAACCAACTTTAGGTATTAATAACAGTTAATAATCTATAAAATTGATCACGGGGCGATCTGTATTCGATAGCAGCAAGTCTTGAAATCATCGTCCATGTTTTCAATTTCACAACATCCTGTGGTGAGCCCCAAGAAAGGAAGTGCCTATACGTCATCTAACCAAGGATAAAGCAGCCAAAAAATGCCAGTACTGGCGACATCGTGTGGAAGCTGTAGGCATTGTAATGGTGGCCTCGTTTTTTTGTCTGTCACCTTAGACAATACATTGACTGGCGGATGAATATTTTTTTTGTGTTTTTGGAGAACAGTTTTCCCTGGGATTTTTACTCCTAAACACGTTCTGTTATAGCCACAGACACCAGTTTTAGAGACTTCAGAGTGTTTTCTATACACACATACTTATCATATGCATATACTATATTCCTGGCATGAGTAGCAGGATGTTGAAATGTTGCGCGATTTTTTACAAAAAGCTGCGAAAATTCGCATCATCCCTAACAGGTTTTAACAACCTTCAACACCACAGGTAGTATACTAATGGGCCTGTAGTTACTCGCGTCAGCAGGGTCGCCCAATTTAAATAATACTTATAACACACCAGTAGAGACGTTCTTCTGAAAGTAATATATGGGTTACTTGAAATAGTAGTTATGAGTAGTTATGAGTTATATTACTCATAAGATTAATATATTACTGTGAGCAAATATTATCCAAAACACTGGTCCCAAGTGAATATGTGAAATGTGTCTATTTTTCCACATTAAAACTTGGAAATTGAACTCTGTTGTGTATTGTTTTGGTATAACTGGAGCATCATCATTGCTTAAATGACAAATGTGAGAAAGTACATACATGCTGCTGTAAATATACTAATTTCTGAAATTCTGAGAATATGGTAATCATGTTCTGGGTATTTTTCTATCAGTAGCAACACTACCACTTGAGCCATGTTTTGGCAACATTTTAGGAATTTTACAGATAAAGCTGAGATGTGATTCCTTATAAGAGACGCATGTTTGTTCTACATGGTATAGATGGGTTGATTGTTCAGCAACACAACTGACGCCTGCGCAACTATGGGGAAAAACATACAGGGTTGGCTTAGATTGTTGACAACATATAAACTATATTTCTTCTCCAATGTTTATTCAAAGCATAAATACATTTGCACAATGAGTACTTTTCTCTAAAATACATTGTTACGGTTGAAATCAGTCTAAACACCTAAAAACACATGGTATCAGGAACAAGTTGAAACTAGCATAAACGAGTCACTTACGATTCCCCACATGGCAGTTTCTTATTATTGTTGGTAGTTACCTAGCCATTCAGAATCACAACGACTCACAGACTGCCCCATTTGAAGCGTGACAGTTACACTGAGTGTACAAAACATTAGAAACACCTGCTCCTTTCTACTACATCATAGACTGTAAGATACGTTAGGGAAGTCGAGAATTTAAGCAGCTTTTTGTTAAAAATCGCGCAACATTTCAGCGCCATGCTATTCATGCCAGGAATATAGTATATGCATTTGATTAGTATGTGTAGATAGAAAACACTCAGACATTTCTAAAACTGGTTAAATCACGGCTGTGACTATAACAGAACGTGCGTTTCATCGAAAAGTGCATGAAAATCTGATCACTGAAAATGGAAATAAATATCCATGCGCGACTTCAAGGAATTGTTCAAAGTGAACCGAATTAAATTAGGCCGAGGTTGCAGTACCTACAGCTTCCACACGTTGTCTAGAGTCTTGTCATTTGATTCAGCTTTGATTCTTGGTCTAACCGAATCAAGGGAACCGATTCCCTCCGGTCTCCGACCGGATGTTTTGGTTGAGCTCTATCCAAGACATTTTTTCGAGACGGACATCTATAGAATTTACATCGCCTCCTGATGAATTTTATCGCTTATTAACGTGTACTAATACCTAAAGTTGCATTACAAAAGTATTTCGAAGTGTTTTGTGAAAGTTTATCGTCGACTTTTTTAATTTAAAAAAAATTACGTTACGTTAGAAAAAGCTATTTTTTTCCGTTGATTCTTAGATCGATATCTAGGCTATATATGGACCTAATCGAAAAAATACCCTAAATGATGTTTATGGGACATCTAGGAGTGCCAAGAAAGAAGCTTGTCAAAGGTAATGAATGTTTTATATTTTATTTCTGCGTTTTGGTTTGCGCCGGCTAACGCAAAATCTGTCGTGTTAGGTGACGTTGCAGTATTTTGAGGGTGCATGGTATCAGATAGTAGCTTCTCATGCTTTCGCCGAAAAGCATTTTACAAATCTGACTTGGTGGATAGATTCACAACGAGTGTAGCTTTAATTCAGTACATTGTATGTCCATTTTAATGAAAGTTTGAGTTTTATCAACCTCTATAGGTGGCGCTCTTGAACATTTCCGCTGATTGATGTTCCCACCATGGGACCACGTCCCTAAATCTACTTCAATCAGTGTAGATGAAGAGGAGGAGACATGTTAGAGAAAGATTTTTAATAGGGGTGTGTCGAAGTTTGTCAAAACGAGCATCGTAACGGATATGGACAATTTTCCTGATACGATTATTATCAGACTATTTCAAGTTATTTTTGGGTGCCAGCGTGCAGCTTACAATCAAGTGTGAGGTGTATTATGGTCTAACTAACTCAACTGTCTAGAAAGGCTGGCTGTACATTGATCCTGCTGCTCTGATTGGATAAATTGAAGATGTATTTCTCCATCTACTCGCTATGCTCAATAATTTCACCCGATCATTTCTCCTCACATGTTTCGGTCTGATCATTTAGATTGCTACTGCCTCCTGTTACCATGATACTACGATAAATCAAAATTTGATGAGGACGTTTGCTAACCTAGTAAGCTATCAATGTGAATAATATCTATCAAGTGGGGTGAAGGTAGGGGGGGAAAAAATGAGCTGCTGATGCGCATTATGACAGTGACAGCAAACTTGTCATAAAAGCTGCTCCAAATCTGAAGATTATTTGGTCTATAAACACGCAGGGTGACAGGAATTTTGACAACATCTACTTAGGCATCTTAAAACACTTCAGATTTTTCCAGTCACGAGTATCATCCAATCTGATCTAACCATCAACCGTCGGATACGGATATTATTACAGTTTAGGCTACTACATGTTTAGGCTACTACTACTACATACATACATACATTTAGGCAACTAAATGTCCCCTATAAACATCATAAGGTTTCTACAACCTAGCCTATGACATTTTACAACGTAGGTGCACACAGGTCGAGAGACAAATTTGAAGTGACAGACAGTGACACATGGCCTGCATCTAGCCAATATAATAATGGCGCCGGAGGGGATGGCTGTTGTTTTACGGGCTCCTAACCAACTGTGCTATTTTGGATGGTGGACTTCTAGGTAGAGTCTGTCCAGTGTCTTTGTTCTTTTGCCCATCTTTTTATTGGCAGTCTGAGATATGGCCTTTTCTTTGCAACTCTGCCTAGAAGGACAGCATCCTGGAGTTGCCTCTTCAATGTTGATGTTGAAATTGGTGTTTTGCAGGTACTATTTAATGAAGCTGCCAGTTGAGGACTTGTGAGGCGTCTGTTTCTCAAACTAGACACTGTAATGTACTTGTCATCTTGCTCAGTTGTGCACCGGGGCCTCTCACTCCTCTTTCTATTCTGGTTAGAGCCAGTTTGCAGTTCTGTGAAGGGAGTAGTACACAGCGTTGTATGATATCTAAAGTTTCTTGGAAATATCTCGCATGGAATAGCCTTCATTTCTCAGAAGAAAGTTCTTTGTTTCTGGCCATTTGAGCGTGTAATCAAACACACAAATGCTGATGCTTCAGATACTCAACCAGTCTAAAGAAGGCCAGTTTATTGCCTATTTAATAAGCTCAGCTGTCCTAACATAATTGCAAAAGGGTTATCTAATGATCAATTAGCCTTTTAAAATGATAAACTTGGATTAGCTAACACAACGTGCCATTGGAACACAGGAATGATGGTTGCTGATAATGGGCATCTGTACGCATACAGTATGTATACATTCCATAAAACATCAGACATTTCCAGGTAAAATAGTTATTTACAACATTAACAATGTCTACACTGTATTTTTGAACAACCTGATGTTATTTTAATGGACCAAATATGTTCTTTACTTTAAAAAACTAGGACATTTCTAAGTGACCATAAACGTTTGAACAGTAGTGTACATATCCCAAACAGAAGCCATGGATTCCAAGCAACATCCAGACTGAGCTATAGGTTTGAGCTGATGCTTTTAAGGAGCGGGACACTATTATAAGAAATCCTGCTATGCCCACAGACAAACAATAAAACAAGCGAAGCATCAATACAGGACTAAGATTAAATCCCACTACACCGGCTCTGACGCTTGTCGGATGTGGCAGGGCTTGCAAACTTTTAACTACAAAGGAAAATCCAGCCGTGAGCTGCCCAGTGACACGAGCCTACCAGATGAGCTAAATGCCTTTTAGGCTCGCTTCAAGGCAAGCAACACTGAAGCATGCATGAGAGCACCAACTGTTCCGGACGAGAGTGTCATCATGTTCTCCGCAGCCGATGTGAGCAAGACCTTTAATCAGGTCAACATTCACAAGGCCGAGGGGCCAAAAGGATTACCAGGACGTGTACTTAAAGCATGCACGGACCAACTGGCAAGTGTCTTCACTGAAATTTTCAAACTCTCCCTGACCGAGTCTGTAATATCTACATGTTTCAAGCAGAGCACCGTAGTCCCTGTGCCCAAGAAAGCGAAGGTAACCTGCCTAAATGACTACCGCCCAATAGCCATCACGTCGGTAACCATGAAGTGCTTTGTAAGCCTGGTCATGGCTTACATCAACACCATCATCCCGGAAACCCCAGACCCAATCAAATTCACATACCGCCAACAGATCCACAGATGACGTAACCTCAATCGCACGTCACACTGCCCTTTCCCACCTGGACAAAAGGAACACCTTCTTTGCAGGTCCTCTCAAGCTCTGTCAGGTTGGATGGGGAGCGTTGCTGCACAGCTATTTTCAGGTCTTTCCAGAGATGTTTGATCGGGATCAAATCCGGGCTCTGGCTGGGCCACTCAAGGACACTCAGAGCCTTGTCCCGAAGCCACTCCTGCTTTGACTTGGCTGTGTGCTTAGGGTCGTTGTCTTGCTGGAAGGTGAACCTTCGCCCCAGTCTGAGGTCATGAGCACTCTGGATAAGATTTTCATCAAGGATCTCTCTGTTCTTTGCTCCATTCATCTTTCCCTCGATCCTGACTAGTCTTCCAGTCCCTGCCGCTGAAAGACATCCCCTCCGCATGCTGCCATCACCACCATCCCTAGGGATAGTGCCAGGTTTCACCCACACATGACGCTTGTCATTCAGGCCAAAGAGTTCAATCTTGGTTTCATCAGACCAGAGAATTTTGTTTCTCATGGTGTCTTTTGGCAAACTCCAAGCAGGCTGTCATGTGCATTTTACTGAGGAATGGCTTCCGTCTGGCCACTTTACCATAACGGCCTGATTGTCCCAAAGAAAAAAAATGGTCCCCCAAGAAAATTGTTGCACATCACCCCTTGTTACTGTTGACAAGCCAATCAAGGTCCTGATTGATAAACTACTGATCCCTGCACAGATCATTTTGTGTATTGGCAAGGTCAGGAATACTCACTCATGGTGCTTTTAACTTACATATTTGATACACTTTTAACTTACCTATTTAACACAGTTATCAGACCCCTTTACTTTGTCCACATTTTGTTACATTACAGCCATATTCTAAAATGGATTAAATAAGTACAAATCCTCAGCAATCTCCACACAATTCCCCATAATGACAAAGTGAAAGCAGGTTTTTATACATTTTTGCTCATGAAAATAAACGTATTTACATAAGTTTCAGACCCTTTGTATGAGACTCGAAATTGACGACTGCATTGACTGCATTGTCTGCAAAATGAAACAATCCTTAGTAATTTACTCTTTTGACGGACTGATTGTATTATTTGGTGTTAATAGACTGGTTTTACAGAGCACAAACTTTCTTTCCAAGCTGCAAGAGAGCTCGAGGACAACTAAAGTATGCTATTGGCCTACAGGACAGTTGTATTTAAAAAAAGTATATGTTTATTGGTTAATGATAAGTATGCTGTTGTATCAAAATTCATTTCACAATCTGCAATGTTTGAATTCCCCACTTGACTTTTTGAACAAGTAGGCTAAATAAATACATTATTGCCACCAGCCAGCATTCTAAATAACAGCTTTGCGACACTGTAGCTCTATAGCTTCGTGAAACATACACTTTAGGATTAGGGTGCTCATAGGGCGGCGCACAATTGGCCCAGCGCCATTCGGATTAGGGGAGGTTTTGGGCTGGGTGGGCTGTCAGTGTAAATACACATTTCCTAACTGATTTGCCTAGTTAAATAGACCCGCCACTAGAACGTAACTACGTGTTTTATGTTTTTTTTATGGTTTGAACCGAAGGCGTTGTGAATTTTGGGCCAGCTCTGAAGTATGTGATAGTTGGCTACTAAATTAGTTGGAAAAAGTGGGTTTGGTGTCAGTTTGTATCAGTTTGGTGTCAGAATGATATCTAATTGACTGATGGACTGTGACTTGCTGGTGACTCTTGTCCATTTGGAATATGTTTAAACAGTGAGGTACCATCACCAAAGTGACATTCTGAAATCAACCCTAACGAGCGATTGAGATGAACCAGAATCACTGCCCAGCCATCCCGAGTTCATCGGGCCAGTCAATTTCGCATTCCTGCAGGATTTTTATAGCATGACAAAATCGTGATGGTTCATGCCCATTGAACCATATTGCAAATGCACAGTGACTTTGCAAAAGTGAGAAAACATAAACAAATGGACATAATGAAATCAACACAACGAGCGATTGAGAAGACCCACTATCAATGCCCGGCCATCCCGAGTTCATCTGGCCAGTCAATTTTGCATTTCTGCAGGATTTTTGAGCATGTCAAATTTCTTATGGTAAATGCCAATTGAACCATATTGCAAATGCACGTGCACTTGCAATATGATTCAACAGTGAAAAAACATCACAAAATGGACATGATGAAGTCAACACAACGAGCGATAGAAAGGAGCAACTATCACTGCCAGGCCATCCTGTGTTCCCATAGCGGGCATTAATATCAGAATGACCTGTAAATGCATTTACAACCATATTTTTATTTTTGGGTTACCAGGTGCCTATTTTCAATCACCAGTTGCACAACAATGTGTATCGATCAGAATATTTTAAACAGTCCATAAAGCACTCAGGACGGCCCCCATAGATAGAGGGCCGTAGTAGGGTACTCCCGGAGCGGGCATGGACGATAGGAGTCCCGGTAAATGCATTTACAACCATATTTTTTATTTTTGGGTTACCAGGTGCCTATTTTCAATCACCAGTTGCACAACAATGCACGTGCATTTGCAATATGATTCTATAGTGAAAAAACATCACCAGGATTTTTATAGCATGACAAATTTGTGAGGGTACATGCCCATTGAACCATATTGCAAATGCAAAGTGACTTTGCAAAAGTGAGAAAACATAAACAAATGGACATGATGAAATCAACACAACGAGTGATGGATAGGTACAACTATCACTGCTCGGCCATCCTGTGTTCATCAGGCCAGTCAATTTTGCATTTCTGCAGGATTTTTGAGCATGTCAAATTTCTTATGGTAAATGCCCATTGAAACATATTGCAAATGCACGTGCATTTGCAATATGATTCTATAGTGAAAAAACATCACCAAATGGACATGATGAAGTCAACACAACGAGTGATGGAAAGGAACAACTATCTCTGCCCGGCCATCCCGAGTTCATCTGGCCAGTCAATTTTGCATTTCTGCAGGATTTCTGAGCATGTCAAATTCGTGATGGTAAATGATGTCAAATTTCTTATGGCATTTGGCCCCCAAAAAAGTGACTTTTGACTTCCTATGAAATCATATTGAAAATGGACAAAACATATTCCTTCTGCGCATGTAAAAAAAATAAAAAAATAATGATAATAAAATTTGACAAAAGTATATTCATACAGTTCTGTGTAATTGACAAAAAAATCGAAAGAATTTCGAAAAACGGTCCAGAAAGCACTTTTTTTGAAAATCATTTTTTCAAAATTTGGCTTTTGGATGTTGACTTGGGTTACATTTCCAATATGAAAAACCAAGGTGGAACGCATTCGCCACCTGTTGGATTTTTAAAGTGTTACAACCGGCAATTGCCATATGGCATTTGCAATACACTTTGCATGAATCAACGCCGAATTGGGTGGTATTGGACAATGTGTATATGGTTTCTCCGATGCCAATGACTTCCCATTCATTTTTGTCCAATACAGGGGGGTATTCCCTTACATACACTTAGGTTGGAGTCATTAAAGTTATTTTTTCACTCAACAAACTATAATTTTGGCAAGTCGGTTAGGACATCTACTTTTTGCACGGCGCAAGTAATTTTTTACAGACAGATTATTTCACTTATAATTCACTGTATCACAATTCCAGTGGGTCAGATGTTTACATACACTAAGTTGACTGTGCCTTTAAACAGCTTGGAAAATTCCAGAAAAGTATGTCATGATTTTAGAAGCTTCCTATAGGCTAATTGACATCATTTTAGTCAACTGGAGGTGCACCTGTGGATGTATTTCAAGGCCTACCTTCAAACACAGTGCCTCTTTGCTTGACATAATAATGGGAAGAAAAAAAAATCAGCCAAGACCTCAGAAACAAAATTTCCAAACTCCTGAAGGTACCACGTTGATCTGTACAAACAATAGTACGCAAGTACAAACACCATGGGGTACTGCAGCCAGAAAGGGGACCATACCGCTCAGAAAGGAGACGCATTCTGTCTCCTAGAGATTAACGTACTTTGGTGCGAAAAGTGCAAATCAATCCCAGAACAACAGCAAAGGACCTTGTGAAGAAGCTGGAGGAAACAGGTGCTAAAGTATCTATATCCATAGTAAAACGAGTCCTATATTGACATAATCTGGAAGGCCTCTCAGCAAGGAAGAAGCTCCAAACTAAAAGACTACGGTTTGCAACTGCACATGGGGACAAAGAATATACCTTTTGGAGAAATGTCCTCTGGTCTGATGAAACAAAAAAATAGAACTGTTTGGCAATAATGACCATCGTTATGTTTGGAGGAAAAAGGGAGACGCTTGCAAGCCAAAGAACACCATCCCAACTGTGAAGCACAGGGGGGGGCAGCATCATGTTGTGGGGGTGCTTTGCTGCAGGAGGGACTGGTGCACTTCACAAAATAGATGACATCATGAGGAGGAAAATTATGTGGATATATTGAAGTAACATCAGTCAGAAGTTAAATCTTGGTCCAAATGTACAATAACCCCAAGCATACCTCCAAAGTTGTGGCAAAATGGCTTAAGGACAACAAAGTCAAGGTATTGGAGTGGCCATCACAAAGCCCTGAGGTAAGTCCAAAAGAACATTTGTGGGCAGAACTGAAAAGCGTGTGTGAGCAAGGAGGCTTATTAACCTGACTAAGTTACACCAGCTCTGTCGGGAGGAATGGACCACAATGCACCCAACTTATTGTGGGATGCTTGTGGAAGGCTCAAAACGTTTGACCAAAGTTAAACAATTTAAAGTCAATGCAACCAAATACTAATTGAGTGTATGTAAACTTCTGACACAATGGGAATGCAATGAAATAAATAAAAGCTGAAATAAATCATTCTCTCTATTTTTCTGACATTTTACATTCTTAAAATATAAGGTGGGATCCTAACTCACCTACAACAGGGATTTTTTCCTAGGATTAAATGTCAGGAATTAAACTAAGTATGTAAACCTCCAACTTCAACTGTATATACACTGCTCAAAAAAATAAAGGGAACACTTAAACAACACAATGTAACTCCAAGTCAATCACACTTCTGTGAAATCAAAC
Source organism: Oncorhynchus keta (assembly GCF_023373465.1). Classification (NCBI taxonomy): domain Eukaryota; kingdom Metazoa; phylum Chordata; class Actinopteri; order Salmoniformes; family Salmonidae; genus Oncorhynchus; species Oncorhynchus keta. The sequence continues at coordinate 45,322,807 of NC_068450.1, forward strand.
TGTCCACTTAGGAAGGAACACTGGAATAGACAACAGGTGGAAATTATAGGCAATTAGCAAGACACCCCCAATAAAGGAGTGGTTCTGCAGGTGGTGACCACAGACCACTTCTTAGTTCCTATGCTTCCTGGCTGATGTTTTGGTCACGTTTGAATGCTGGCGGTGCTTTCACTCTAGTGGTAGCATGAGACGGTGTCTACAACCCACACAAGTGGCTCAGGTAGTGCAGCTCATCCAGGATGACACATCAATGCGAGCTGTGGCAAGGTTTGCTGTGTCTGTCAGCGTAGTGTCCAGAGCATGGAGGCGCTACCAGGAGACAGGCCAGTACATCAGGAGACGTGGAGGAGGCCGTAGGAGAGCAACAACCCAGCAGCAGGACCGCTACCTCCGCCTTTGTGCAAGGAAGAGGAGGAGGAGCACAGCCAGAGCACTGCAAAATGACCTCCAGCAGGCCACAAATGTGCATGTGTCAGAAACAGACTCCATGAGGGTGGTATGAGGCCCGACGTCCACAGGTGGGGGTTGTGCTTACAGCCCAACACTGTGCAGGTGTTTGGCATTTGCCAGAGAACACCAAGATTGGCATATTCGCCACTGGCGCCCTGTGCTCTTCAGATGAAAGCAGGTTCACACTGAGCACGTGACAGACGTGCCAGAGTCTGGAGACGCCGTGGAGAACGTTCTGCTGCCTGCAACATCCTCCAGCATGACCGGTTTGGCGGTGGGTCAGTCATGGTGTGAGGTGGCATTTCTTTGGGGGGCCGCACAGCTCTCCATGTGCTCACCAGAGGTAGCCTGACTGCCATTAGGTACTGAGATGAGACCCTCAGACCCCTTGTGAGACCATATGCTGGTGCGGTTGGCCCTGAGTTCCTCCTAATGCAAGCCAATGCTAGACCTCATGTGGCTGGAGTGTGTCAGCAGTTCATGCAAGAGGAAGGCATTGATGCTATGGACTTGCTCGCCCGTTCCCCAGGCCTGAATCCAATTGAGCACATCTGGGACATCATGTCTCGCTCCATCCACCAACACCACGTTGCACCACAGACTGCCCAGGAGTTGGAGGATGCTTTAGTCCAGGTCTGGGAGGAGATCCCTCAGGAGACCATCCGCTACCTCATCAGGAGCATGCCCAGGCGTTGTAGGGAGGTCATACAGTCACATGGAGGCCACACACACTACTGAGCCTCATTTTGACTTGTTTTAAGGACATTACATCAAAGTTGGATCAGCCTGTAGTGTGGTTTTCCACTTTAATTTTGAGTGTGACTCATAAATCCAGACCTCCATGGGTTGATACATTTGATTTCCATTGATAATTTGTGTGATTTTGTTGTCAGCACATTCAACTATGTAAAGAAAAAAGTATTTAATAAGAATATTTCATTCATTCAGATGTGGATGTGTTATTTTAGTATTCCCTTTATTGTTTTGAGCAGTGTATATTTGTAAAGTAAATCTAGTACCTGATTTCGGGAACTGTCAGCTTGAGAAGTTTTTACGGACAGAAAGTGAGCATATTGATTCAGAGTTCCAGTATATTTTGCAGTTAATGAAACAAATGTGTATTGGAAATTCAGTCATCATGACATTGTTTTTCAGAGGGCAGAGATGGTGCATCTTCTCTGACAGAGAAGAACCGACTATAAAAGCTGCATATTGATTGGTCAGGATGGCATCTTCTCACATCTACATAAAGTATTTTTCTCATTTTGCAAAATGCCCTTGAGGGTCAACCAAGTGTCTTTGGTAATGAGATATGCCAAAACAAGGATTTACTCATTTTCAGCCAAAATGGGCAATAAATAGGGGTAATATTTCCAACATTGTATTTGCTAGCTAAGCATTGAATATGTTTGCCTGAGGCTGTGGAAATCTTGTTCCATTAAGGTCAGATCTGACCAAAACCCCAGAGTAGAGTGGAATATGACACAGACTAGAATAACACTGCAGTAAGGTTAATCCTACGATTGTGAAGAGAAGGAGGAGAACTCTGTAAATAACCCTCTCCAATAACAGTGACTTAAATAGTTTTGTTTTCATGAAAACTATAAAAAACTAATATGATTTGAAAACTTCAAGGTGGCAGAAAATTAGACCGTTAGCAACTGTGGCCTACCTGCTATTACATCAAATCAAGCATTATTTGTACAGCACATTTCAGACATAGAATGCAACGCAATGTGCTTCAAAGCATAAAACGAATATAAAACAATTAAAATAAAAACTGAAATATTTACTATACAACAAACACAAGATAAAAAAAGGAATGACAAACACTTATGACTAAAAAGCAGCCCAAAGGAAAAGCAAAGCTAAAAATCTAAGTTTTAAGATCTATTTGAAATATATTCATAGTTTCGGCCCTCCTCCGGTTCTCTGGCAGGCTGTTCTAGAGGCTGGAGGCGTAATAACTGAAGGCTGCCTCTCGATGCTCCTTGTTCTTAAAAGGCCAGTGCCAGAGGACCTGAGGGACCTACTGGGTACATAACTTAAAAGCATGTCTGACATATCGGGGTGCACAATCGTGGATTGATTTAAAACTCACAGGCAGCGAAGTGCAAAGACCTTCAAACCGATGTAATACGTGTTCTTCGTCTCGCCTTGGTCATTACCCATGCAGCAGAATTCTGTATGATTTGCAGTTGACCAATGGCTTTCTTGGGTAGACCAGACAAGAGGGCATTACAGTAGTCAAGCCTGCTTCTGAAACAAGCGTGGATGAGTCTCTCTGTATCAGCCTGAGAGAGAAACGACAAACGGACGCACCTTGGCAATGTTCCTGTTTTGGTCACATTCCTAATGTTTGAATTCAAATTTAATTCCGAATCTAAATGAACACCTAGGTTTTTACCTGGTGTTTTATCTTTATTGCCCTTGAATTAAAATGTGGGGTCAGATTTTCTTTCTGTGCTTTGGCTTCAAGAATAGGTACCTCGGTCTTGTATTGATTTAGCTGGACGAAGTTGTGAGCCACCCAAGTATTTACATTTACTAAAACAGTCTAATAATGTATCTGCGCACCTAAAATCCTCTGGTGATCCTATGATAAATCCTCTGGCTCTGCAATATGTTGTGTTTTGTACAATCACCAATGGCAGGTCAATAGTGCAGACGTCCACATCCTAGACTAATAATAAGACGCACGCTAACTGACACAGTCCTAATGGGTCAGCTGAGAAGTATCAGAGCTCTCTGTACAAGCCTCTCCATTACATATAAGTAACATGCATGGATTTCTGTGCTTGAGGAGACCCAGACCCACTGGAGTAGTTAGGGCTGCAGCACAAAGCAATATTCATCAGGGCTAATCCTCTGCTGCTGACAGTCTTACATCCCTCTATGAACTGACTTTAACTCACTGCATAATGCTACAGCGGCAGGCTAAATTTGTATGCAAAACTGACTGACATCCCACTTTCATCCCAATTTATAATGCTAATGCAAAGCCATCCACTACCTACTCTGAGAGAGAGTTACCTTACTCCTTTTGAACAGTGAGGATACCCAAACCAGTTGACAGAGCTGATATGCACTTCATATCCTAAATGTTAGAGTTGCTGAGAAGGACACAAATAAGTATCTTATCCAAATTTGATATCTAAATTCAGAAATTCCCCTTTCATTGATGCATGTCAGCATATCCTGGTTTAATAAATGAGAGAAGGGGTAATGCTTCTAATCCTGAAGGTCTGATTAAAATATTATGTTTATTCAGTCTCATATTGTCAGTTCAAACACAACCAGAGCTTTTGCGGAGTGACCTTTTGAAGTTGCAGAAGAAGTTATTCAGAACCTTGATTAAAATATTTTTCACTTCAATTTTATTGACAGTTAGGATGTGGAAAAGATAACAACAAAATGTACTGCATGTCGTTATGTCTCAAATCATTTTTAACAGGTTTGACAGCCTTTTTCATTATAAGTTTTACACCGACAATAGTAAAACTCAAGCACCGATTGTATTACTAGCTGCTAGTAAAGGTGAACAGAACTATGAAGGCCTAACCTTCCCATGGATACCTTAGGCATCACCCATAAGGGATCAAACATTTCCATGTTCTGAGCTGTCAATAAATTCATCCCATGCATCAACAAAGCAGTATATCCGGTGACATGCTGTCATGGATTCATGTGTTTTTCGTGCCGTATGAGGATTTTGGAGCCATCATTTAGAGAGATTCATGAAGCAGATCCTGCTGAAATGATGGATCCAGAGGCTCCCGTTACCTCCAGCTGCTGCAGTAACTGATCACTACTTAGCTCACATAGACATATTAAAATATACACATTTGAAACACTTGAAACATTACAGGACATTTTTCATGACGGAAACTTAAATATTCAATTTCTTGGGGGAACCATTTAAGAGCTAGAGTTATTTTACAGTCTGATAGCAGTGGGTAGAGTGGCGTTTCACAGGTTGTTTGAAATCGGCAGTTGTACAGGACAGTTTGTGGCTGTTTCTCAGGAGCCTGGTGGTGCAATTACCTCTTTTTGGAGGGAGCAGGTCATTAAGTGGATGGCCAAGAGTATGCATGTCCCAGCCTGCTCTGCAGTGAGGGGAGCTGTGGTTGGACTGCTCCACCTCTGGAGATGATACTCAAGCCCCTCCTCTGCACCCTGTCTAGTTGGGCCTACTGCCTTTTACTGCATCCAACTAACAACACTCCACTGTATTACAAATAAGACTTGGCCAGTTTAGTATAGACTGTGACCAGATCTTCATTTCTGTCAGGCGTTTTGAGGCCTTCCTCACTGACTGCTCCACATGTGTGGCACCACTGAGGTTAAGAGTCTAGATGAAAACCAAGATACTTAGTTGTTGTTACCACTGGTACTTCCTGTCCTCCTAGGATTAGTGGTGCAGGTTGTGGATGGTCTCTAGAAAAACATATCAGAATTTCAACAGACTTTTTCTCATTCTGGAGCATGTTGTTGGATGTGGCCCACTCTTCCAGCTGCTTTGCCTCCAAGCCCATGATACAGTGTCCTCTTTGATGCTGGTTAATGGTATGGCTCAGGACAGCCCTACATCATCTAAATACCCAGTGTCCAGAGTGTCACTGAAGACAACTTTTCGGGTGGACATGGTGCAGGTTGTGGATGGTCTCTAGAAAAACATATCAGAATTTCCACAGACTTTTTCTCATCCTGGAGCATGTTGTTGGAGGAGAAACAGATATGGTGAAACCACGCCCCCTTTTGGCACACCAGAGGTGACCTCTGACCAAGGGCTAAATGTGTCATTTGCCATCACACTATGCCTTCTTACGTTGGTGTAGCTGTGGTGCTAGGATAGTAACCTTGTACACAGTTCAATGTCAGATAGACGTTGCAGGAACTTTCAGTGATCTACTCAAAGGCTTTGGACATATTATCAAGTAACACCCTCAACATTGTCTATAGCTGTTAGACAGGAGAGTGTGGCTTTCACAAGGGCGGTATTCGTGCTGGGATTTAGTAGGTAGGCATATTGATATGTGCACTCAGATAAAACTGTAGGCATGAGTTTCTTTTTAATGAATTTTTTCCAAGGCATGAAGTTAGAGAGATGGGCCTTCTATCACTCATTGTACATGGTTTTGACACTTTAGGTATGGAACATTTACATTTACATTTACATTTAAGTCATTTAGCAGACGCTCTTATAGAGCGACTTACAAATTGGTGCATTCACCTTATGGCATCCAGTGGAACAGCCACTTTACAATAGTGCATCTAAATCTTTTAAGGGGGGTGAGAAGGATTACTTTATCCTATCCTAGGTATTCCTTAAAGAGGTGGGGTTTCAGGTGTCTCCGGAAGGTGGTGATTGACTCCGCTGTCCTGGCGTCGTGAGGGAGTTTGTTCCACCATTGGGGGCCAGAGCAGCGAACAGTTTTGACTGGGCTGAGCGAGAACTGTACTTCCTCAGTGGTAGGGAGACGAGCAGGCCAGAGGTGGATGAACGCAGTGCCCTTGTTTGGGTGTGGGGCCTGATCAGAGCCTGGAGGTACTGAGGTGCCGTTCCCCTCACAGCTCCGTAGGCAAGCACCATGGTCTTGTAGCGGATGCAAGCTTCAACTGGAAGCCAGTGGAGAGAGCGGAGGAGCGGGGTGACGTGAGAGAACTTGGGAAGGTTGAACACCAGACAGGCTGCGGCGTTCTGGATGAGTTGTAGGGGTTTAATGGCACAGGCAGGGAGCCCAGCCAACAGCGAGTTGCAGTAATCCAGACGGGAGATGACAAGTGCCTGAGTTCAAGACTACTGGGAACTTGGAAAAATTCGGGCCTCTTTCTAGAGCTCCGACCTGAAGATTACTGACGTCATCGTGATTTAACTTGTTTTCCCAGTTGTCTTGAAAGCACCATAAATCCAGAGAATCGGGCGACTTTGATGACAAAGTTTGATGACAAAATTTGCCCATGAAGGACCGCAGCGCCACCTTCCTGTTCAAGTGAGCACAGCACAACAATGTGAGTCTGAAAGTGTCTTGTATGCTGCTGCATAAATTATGTAATATGCCAGGGAGATAAGTATACTGTAACTAAGAAAGTAATACTAAATGTATGTTGTGCCTCACCCTTTTACTTCGGTCAATTTTCCCCTCATAATTTAGCCTACTATAGCCTGTTTTAGAGAAATGTTATCACGAATATTGGAAGAGCTTGTGGACGGAATTGCAGAAGACCTGAGACCTGGACGGAGTCTGAGGACAAAGTGAGGAAAATTATCTCTGAGAAATTGAAGATGGACCACAGGAAGATTGAGGTGGAGTGTGCCCACAGGACTGGAAAACCCACCACCGGCCCAGGTGGCCCGATAGTAGTCAAGTTCCTGAGTTTCAAGGACAAGGTAGCTGTTCTGGAAAGAGACAAGAACTTGAGAGGAATGTATATCTTTCCAAGGACTATCCTGAATCTGTGCGCCAGAAGAGGAAAGAACTGATCCCAGCCATGAAAGTTGCTAGAGCACGTGGGGACATTGCTTACATCCGCTATGACAGGCTCATTGTCAACCCTCCCTAAATGTACTACTGAATGAGAGAGGGTTCGTAGCTTCAACCCTGCAGCGCACACACACACACACCAATTGATTAAGGGATAGGCTTCCCGTGAGCAGGACACCAGCCGACAACATCCGGTGAAATTGGAGGGCGCGCAATTCAAATAAATAATCATAATATTAAACATTCATGAACATACAAATACTTCATATAATTTAAATTCTAAAATTATTGTTAATATAACTGCATTGTCCAATTTACAATAGGCTTTATGGCGAAGGCATACCATGCGATTGTCTGAGGACAGCGCCTCCACGCCAACGTATTTTTCAACCAGCACAGGCTTCATAAAATCACATATAGCGATTAAATAACTCATTAACTTTTGAAGATTCTCCTCTCTTTTCAATCCAATGGTCCCAGTTACAACATGAATGGTCAGTTCGTTAGATAAAATCCTTCTTTATATCCCAAAAAGTCAGTTTAGTTGGCGCCATCGATTTCAGTGATCCACTCGTTCAACAAGCTACCCCTAAACTTCATCCAATCAAGTCAAACAACGTTTCTATCCATACCTCATGTACTCTAAAATGTAAATAAACTATAACACTTCATACGGAAAATAGCATGTCCAATAGGAAAGCAAAATTAGTAAGCCCGCGCCCTCTCCCTCACTCGCCAAAATACTGATATTGTTCCGGTGCTCTCCACACCAAACCTTAAAATTCTTGCTTTTTTCAAAAAACAAGCCTGAAACCTTGAATAAAGACTGTTGACATCTAGTGGAAGCCATAGGAATTGCAATCTGCGAGACAGAATTACATAGGAACAACAGATTTCCATTATGAGCCCGGGACCTCAAAAAGGAAAGAAATGCTGGTTGGTTTCTCTCCGGCTTTGTGCCTGCCATATCAATTCTGGTATATTCTCAGAAACTTCAAAGTATTTTCATTCCAATGCTACCAATAACATGCATATCCTGGCTTCTGGGACTGAGTAACAGGCAATTTAATTTGGGCACGTCAGTCTGGCGGAAATTCAGGATTGGTTTGTAAGAAATTGATATTAAGAAGATAGTGGGAGCTGTACTGTTAGATTCCAGTGCAGCGTTTTATATTATTCACCATAACCTGTTGTTGAAAAAAAATGATGTTTTATGGCTTTTCAACCTCTGCCACATCGTGGATTCAGAGCTATCTATCTAATATAATTCAAAAGGTGTTCTTTAATAGAAGCTTCTCTAATGTCAAACATGTAGTGTGGTGTACCACAGGGCAGCTCTCTAGGGCCTCTGCTATTTTCTATTTTTACCAATGACCTACCACTGGCGTTAAAACAAAGTATGTGTGTCCATGTATGATGATGAATCAACTATATATGCATCAGCAACCACAGCTAATGAAGTCACTGAAACCCTTAACAAAGAGTTGCAGTCAGTTTTGGAATGCGGTCTCTAAAACTAAGAGCATTGTATTTGGTACAAATCATTCCCTAACTTATTGTCCTCAGCTGAATCTGGTAATGAATGGTGTGGCTGTTGAATAAGTTGAGGAGACTAAATTACTTTGCGTTACCTTAGATTGTAAACTGTCATGGTCAAAACATATAGATTCAATGGTTGTAAAGATGGGGAGAGGTCTGTCTGTAATAAAGAGATACTCTGCTTTTTAGACACCACACTCCAAAAAGCAACTTCTTCAGGCTCTAGTTTTGTATAATCTTGATTATTGTCCAGTCGTGTGGTCCAGTGCTGCAAGGAAAAACCTAGTTAAACTGTAGCTGGCACAGAACAGAGCGGCACGTCACTTACTTACTTACTGACCTCATTGTCTCCATTGGTAAATTTTGTTGCAGTGTCATGTACATGTTTAAAGTGGTGTTTAAATACAAAACAAAATTCACAATACAACTTTCATAACAGTTATATTCCAATAAAACATTTTTTATTAACTTCTTTGGGGTAGGGGGCAATATTGGGTTGATTGGATGAAAAACGTGCTCAAATTAACATGTAGTGACACCCTATCCCGTGAATGGGACCGTTATCATCATCTGACACTAATTAGCATAACGCAACGGACATAAATCTTCCTAGGAAATATTCCTATTCATGAAAATCACAAGTGAAATATATTGGAACAAAGCTTCGCCTTTTGTTAACTTCTTGTGTCGAGCCATCCCGGATCCGCGATCGTGACAACAGCCTCAAGCTCATTACCAAAACACAACGTTAACTATTCATGAAAATCGCAAATGAAATGAAATAAACATGCTAGCTCTCAAGCTTAGGCTTTTGTTAACAACACTGTCATCTCAGATTTTCAAAATAAGCTTTTCAACCATAGCAAAACAAGCATTTGTGTAACAGTATTGATAGCTAGCGTAGCATTTAGCATTAGCATTCAGCGGGCAACATTTTCACAAAAACAAGAAAAGCATTCAAATAAAATCATTTACCTTTGAAGAACTTCAGATGTTTTCAATGAGGAGACTCTCAGTTAGATAGCAAATGTTCAATTTTTCCAAAAAGATTATTTGTTTACGACAAATCACTCCGTTTTGTTCATCACGTTTAGCTACAAAAAAAACCTGTATCCCGGAGTGTAATTATCCCGCAAGCTCATTAGCATAACACAACGTTAACTATTCATGAAAATCGCAAATGAAATTAAATAAATATATTAGCTCTCAAGCTTAGCCTTTTGTTAACAACACTGTCATCTCAGATTTTCAAAATATGATTTTCAACCATAGCAAAACAAGCATTTGTGTAACAGTATTGCTAGCTAGCGTAGCATTTAGTGTTAGCATTCAGGGGGCAACATTTTCACAAAAACAAGAAAAGCATTCAAATAAAATCATTTACCTTTGAAGAACTTCGGATGTTTTCAATGAGGAGACTCTCAGTTAGATAGCAAATGTTCAGTTTTTCCTGAATGATTCTTTGTGTAGGAGAAATCGCTCCGTTTTATGCGTCACTTTTGGCTACCAAAAAAAAAAGAAAATTCAGTCATCAAAACGCTGAACTTTTTTCCAAATTAACTCCATAATATCGACTGAAACATGGTAAACGGTGTTTATAATCAATCCACAAGGTGTTTTTCACATATCTCTTCGATGATATGTCATTCGTGGAAGTCTCCTCTCTCCTCTCAATCACATGGAAGAATGCATGCAGCTGGAGATTACGCACCAATTTCGACAAAGGACACCGGGCGGACACCTGGTAAAAGTAGTCTCTTATGGCCAATCTTCCAATGATATGCCTACAAAAAAAGTCACAATGCTGCAGACACCTTGGGGGGAACGGCAGAATGTGTAGGCTAGTTCAGGGCGCATTCACAGCCATATAAGGAGACAACGGAAAACAGCGCCTCAAAAATTTTGCTCATTTCCTGTTTGAAGTTTCATCTTGGTTTCGCCTGTAGCATCAGTTCTGTGGCACTCACAGATAATATCTTTGCAGTTTTGGAAACGTCAATGTTTTCTCTCCAAAGCCGTCAATTATATGCATAGTCGAGCATCTTTTCATGACAAAATATATTGTTTAAAACGGGAACGTTTTTTATCCAAAAATTAAATACTGCCCCTAGAGCTCCAAGAGGTTAATCACCCTGTCATCTCAGATTTTCAAAATATGCTTTACAGCCAACGCTAGACAAGCATTTGTGTAAGTTTATCATAGCCTAGCATAGCATTATGCCTTGCTAGCAGCAGGCAAACTTGTCACGGAAATCAGAAAAGCAATCCAATTAAATCGTTTACCTTTGATGAACTTCGGATGTTTTAATCTTTTTGTTCCATAAAGATGATTTTTATACCCAAAATACCTCTGTTTGTTTGTCGCGTTATGTTCAGAAATCCACAGAAAAGAGCGATCACGACAACGCAGACATATATTACAAATGATATCCATATATCCACATGTCCACAGAAACATGTCAAATGTTGTTTTTTTATAATCAATCCTCAAGTTGTTTTTAAAATATATATTCGATAATATATCAACTGAGTGTGTAGCTTTTTCAATAACAGCGGGAGAAACAATGGCCGCTTACTCAGTTGCGCAAAACTCACTCTGAGAGCCCCCACATATCCACTTACGCAGTGTGATCCTTCACGCTCATTTTTCAAAATAAAATCCTGAAACTATGTCTAAAGACTGACACCTTAGGGAAGCCATAGAAAAGGGAATCTGGTTGATATCCCTTTAAATGGAGGATAGGCATGCATAGGAACAGAGTTTTCAAAATAAGAGGCACTTCCTGATTGGATTTTCCTCAGGCTTTCACCTGCAATATCAGTTATGTTATACTCACAGACAATATGTTTACTGTTTTGGAAACTTTAGTGTTTTCTATGCAAATCTAAAATTATATGCATATTCTAGTTTCTGGGGCTGAGAAATAGGCAGTTTCAAATGGCTACGTTTTTTTAGCCAAAAAATGAAAATACTGCCCCCTGCACGCAAAAGTTTAAAGTATTTGAGCTAATCACTTGTGTTGTGACTAGGTAGGAGTGGTATACAGAAGATAGCCCTATTTGGTAAAATTCCAAGTCCATATTATTGCAAGAACAGCTCAAACAAGCAAAGAGAAACGACAGTCCATCATTACTTTAAGACATGACGGTCAGTCAAGAACTTTGAAAGTTTCTTCAAGTGCAGTCGCAAAAACCATCAAGGGATGTGATGAAACTGGCTCTCATGAGGACTGCCACAGGAAAGGAAGACCCAGAGTTTCCTCTGCTGGAGAGGATATGAAACTGGCTCTCATGAGGACTGCCACAGGAAAGGAAGACCCAGAGTTTCCTCTGCTGGAGAGGATATGTTCATTAGAGTTACAAGCCTCAGAAATTGCAGCCCAAATTAATGCTTCACAGAGTTCAAATAAGAGACACATCTCAACATAAACTGTTCAGAGGAGACTTTGTGAATCAGGCCTTCATGGTCAAATTGCTGGAAAGAGACTTCTACTAAATTACAAAAATAAGAAGAAGAGACTTGCTTGGGTCAAGTAACACGAGCAATGGACATAAGACCGGTCGAAATCTGTTTTGGTTGCAACTGCTGTGTCTTTGTGAGATGCAGAGTAAGTGAATGGATGATCCCCACATATGTTGTTCCCACCGTGAAGCATGGAGGAGGACATGTGATGGTGCATTGTTGGTGACACTGTCAGTGATTTTATTTAGAATTCATGTTACAGTTAACCAGCACGGCTACCACAGCATTCTGCAGCGATATGTCATCCCATCTGGTTTGCGCTTAGTCCCACTATCATTTGTTTTTCAACAGGACAATGACCCAACACACCTCCAGGTTGTGTAAGGGCTATTTGACCAATAAGGAGAGTGATGGAGTGCTGCATCAGATGACTTGGCCTCCACAATCACCCGACCTCAACCCAATTGAGATGGTTTGGGATGAGTTGGACCGCAAAGTGAAATAAAATCAGCATAGGTGGGAACTCCTTCAAGATTGATGGAAAAGCATTCCAGGGAAAGCTGGTTGAGGGAATGCCAAGAGTGTGCATAGCTGTCAAGGCAAAGGGTGGCGACTTTGAAGAATCTCAAATAAAAAATATATTTTATTTAACACTTTTTTTCGTTGCTACATGATTCCATGTGTTATTTCATAGTTTTGATGTCTTCACTATTATTCTACAATGTAGAAAAAAAGTAAAAATAAAGAAAAACCCTGGAATGAGTAGGTGTCAACTTTTGATTGGTACTATATACTTAAACATTTTTCAATGAATCAATAAGTACTGTATGTAAAAAAAAAATACATTTTACATTTGACTCATTTAGCAGATGCTTTTATCCAGAGAGATTTACAGTTCATGCATTCATCTTAATTAAAATATTGTAGCTAATCCCAGGCTGTGTCATTACCAACCGTGACCGTGAGTCCAATAGGGAGGAGCACAATTGGCCCAGCGTTGTCCGGGTTAGGGGAGGGTTTGGCTGGGGTGCTTTGCTTGCCTCATCGTGCTCTAGCGACTCCTTTTGGAGGTCAGGTTGCCTGCAGGCAACCTGTTGAACCGTGTTTCCTATTAAATTACCAAAATATGAAATAGATATTGTAGCTAGGTGAGAACCACATCAGAGTAAAATACAGTCCATTCGGAAAATATTCAAACCCCTTCCCTTTTTCTACATTTTGTTGCGATACAGCCTCATTCTCAAATGGATTGAATACATTTTTTCCCTCAATCTACGCACAATACCCGATAATCACTATGTGAAAACAGGTTTTCAGACATTTTTGCACATATATTAAAAACATATTGGGGGGAAATTGATTGGACATGATTTGTAAAGGCACCCACATCTATATAAAGGTCCCACATTTGGCCAATTGAAAAATTGAGCAATTGAGGAGAAAGACCTTCGTCAGGGAGTTGACCAAGCACCCGATGGTCACTCTGACAAAGCTCCAGAGTTCCTCTGTGGAGATGGGAGAACCTTCCTGAAAGACAACCATCCTTGCAGCACCTATCAGGCCTTTATGGGAGAGTGGCCAGACAGAAGCCACTCGTCAGTAAAAGTCACAACAGTCTGCTTGTAGGCAAAAAGGCAGCTAAAGGAATGTAAAACCATGAGAAACAAGATTATCTGGTCTGATGAAACCAAGATTGAACACTTTGGCATGAATGCCAAGCGTCATGTCTGGAGGAAACCTGGCACCATCCATATAGTGAAGCAAGGTGGTGGCAGTATCATGCTGTGGGGATGTTTTTCAGTGGCAGGGACTGGGAGACTAGTCAGGATCGAGGGAAAGATTAACGGAGCAAAGTACAGAGATCTCCTTGATGAAAACCTGCTCCAGAGTGCTCAAGACCTCATACTGAGGCGAAGGTTCTCTTCCAACAGGACAACGACCCTAAGCACACAGCCAAGACAACGCAGGAGTGGCTTCGGGACAAGTCTCTGAATGTCCTTGAGTGGCCCAGCCAGAGCCCGGGATTGAACCCGATTTTACATCTCTAGAAAGACCTGAAAATAGCTGTGCAGCAATGCTCCTCATCCAACCTGACAGAGCTTGAGAGGATCTGCTGAGAAAAGTGGGAGAAACGCCCCAAATACAGGTGTACCAATCGTGTAGCGTCATACCCAAGAAGACTCAATGCTGTAATCGCTGCCAATGGTGCTTCAACAAAGTACTGAGTAAAGGGTCTGACTACTTATTGTAACAGTTTTCTTAGGGTGAAGGAGAGGCGGAGAGGTTATTCATTATCTTGAATATAGACACTATACATGAATAAACTAACAAAACAAAACATTTGAAAAAACCAAAACAGCCCTATCTGGTGCAAACACAGAGACAGGAACAATCACCCACAAACACACAGTGAAACCCAGGCTACCTAAGTATGATTCTCAATCAGACAACTAATGACACCTGCCTCTGATTGAGAACCATACTAGGCCGAAACATAGAAATACCCAAATCATAGAAAAGCAAACATAGACTGCCCACCCCAACTCACGCCCTGACCTTACTAAATAATGACAAAACAAAGGAAATAAAGGTCAGAACGTGACACTTATGTAAATGTGATATCAGTTTTTTTTGTTAAATACATTTGGCAAAAATGTCTAAAAACCTGTATTTGCTTTATCATATTGTGAGTAAATTGATGAGGGGGTAAAAACTATTTAATACATTTTATGCACTGCATACAGTAATCAAATGGTCCATTCCAGCAAAAAAGTTTGAGTTTTACAAAAAATATATATATGTAATAATACACGCACGCCTAAAATGTATGAATACATTTGTTTGGAACAGCAATATTTCACACACACACACACACACACACACACACACACACACACACACACACACACACACACACACACACACACACACGACCCATAAGCAATCTTGTATTGAAAAAGAAGAAAAAAGAGAAATTAGCGGACATAGCGTTTTGGAAATAAACTCTTAAAAGATTAACAAAGGGGTGAGAACAATTGGGATATAGAATTCTGATCATAAAAACTCATTTTGTGTGACTGAGCAAAGGAGCTCCGCCAAACACTGCTGTACTCAAACAGCATAGAGGCCATTTGAAATATACCCAGGAGGTTGCAGCAATGTAAATGGAACTGTTATATTGTCACTGAAAATATGCTATATTTAATGTTTGACATAATCAAACAAAATAATGACACTCTTTATTGATGCATGAATGACTGAATAACCTTCAAGTTTATTAGATTTTGCATTCTTATCTTCACTACTCAAAGAGCAGTGACCTAGTTTGTTTGAGATTACTCATTTGAAGGTAAACTCAGTTGACAAAAGCCTGCCTTCAGCCCTTCTGGCTGTCGTGAAAAAATAAAGAAACAGCGACAGTTGGAACAAGCTCCTGTTCTGTTTTTAGCAAGTGGGACTGAGGCAAAAACTAAGATAATTAACAGTGACAAAAACACTATTAAATAAGGAGATGGCACGAAGGGCTGTCAGGTTTGCACAGACTTTTGTTCAGAAATTATTTGGTTGTCCAAACACAGTTTCATCAGCTGTCCGGGTGGCTGGTCTCAGACGATCCCGCAGTTGAAGAAGCCGGATGTGGAGATCCTAGGCTGGCGTGGTTACACGTGGTCTGCTGTTGTGAGGCCAGTTGGACGTACTGCCAAATTCTCTAAAATGACGTTGGAGGCGGCTTATGGTAGAGAAACTTAACATTAAATTCACTGGCACTAGCTCCAGTGGACATCCCTGCAGTCAGCATGCCAATTATACACGACCTAAAATGTACTGTTTTGTTGCACAACACAATGCCCCATATTTCTCAAGTTTTGAGGGTGCATTTTATTGTCCCCAGCAAAAGGTGCACCTGTGTAATGATCATGCTTCTTGATATGCCACATCTGTCAGGTGGATTGATTAAGGAGAAATGCTCATTAACAGGGATGTAAACAAATTGTTTATTGAAATTAGCTTTTTGTGCATATGGAAAATGTCTGGGATCTTTTATTTCAGCTCATGAAATATGGGACCAACACTTTACATGTTGTTCAGTGTAAGAGGAACTCTGCTCTACATCCTTCAAGATCACGACCACCAGCACCCCACCCAGAGAGACCAGCATCACCCTACAGCACCGGGCCACATACAGATAGGCCAGCTCTTCCCTGCACCAACAGGCTCCATCCAGAGAGGCCAGCTCCATCCTACACCATCCAGGAATGGCCAACACCACCCTGTACCATCGGGCCCCTTCCAGAGAGACCAGCTCGACCCTACACCACCAGGCCCCATCCAGAGGCCAGCTCAACTCTTCATCAGGCCCCTTCCAGAGTGCACAGCACATTTTGTGACTAAACTAAAATAGATTATATTACCAAAACAAAATAAATGACAATGGGAAAAGACTTTGGAGCATCAAAAACCCAATTAATCTCCAACGTCATTTATAATGAAACCTTTTGATATAGCCAATTATTTTAAGGACTATTTCAACAGTAAACTGAACACACATAGAAGTGAAATGACAACATTGAACCATCATATTGGTGAATTGAAGATCTAATAATGAAAACAAAAGAATGCAGTTTAGTCTGTATGGAAGAGGTGGAAAAGGTTGTTATCCATCAATAAAGATAAGCCACCAGGTATAGACACCCAAGATATTTCTTGCCACTTGTGTTACAAGAAGCTAAAATGACTATGTATGCTGATGATTGTACATTCTACACATCAGCACCTACAGCCAGTGAGCTCATTGAGTTACAGTCAGTGTCTGAATTGGTAATTAACAATAAACTGGTCTTAAATACATAAAACCAAAAGCATTGTATTTGGTTCAAAGCATTCTCTTAGATCTAAACCTCAGGGTAGCCTCGTGGTTAGTGTTGGACTAGTAACCAAAAGGTTGCAAGTTCAAATCCCCGAGCTGACAAGGTACAAATCTGTTGTTCTGCCCCTGAACAGGCAGTTAACCCACTGTTCCTAGGCTGTCATTGAAAATAAGAATTTGTTCTTAACTGACTTGCCTAGTAAAATAAAGGTTAAAAAAACTGGAGTTGTGCATAAAGGGTGGTGAACAAGTTCAAGAAGCTGAATTCCTAAGAATCCATATTGGATGGTCATATTGGCAAAGTTGTTGTGAACATGGGGATAAACATGTTTGGTGTTTTTCACACAAAAATCAACTGTACTAGTTGTTCAGGCTTTGCTCTTGTCCAATCTTGACTACTGTCTGGTAATATAGTTAGTTGCAGCAAAGAAATACCTAGCAAAGCTGCAGCTGGCTCAAAACAAAGCAGCAAGCAGTCTTGCCCTTAACTGCACACACATAACTAACATCAACAACATGCATGATAGTCTTTCATGGTTGAGGAGAAATATACTACTTCTCTTCCGGTCTTAAGACATTTTTGGTTGAAAATGCCTGTTTCACAAGTGGTTACTTGTATAATCTATTTGCATACACTTCAAACAGACATACATGCCCGAACAGACAATCCACTATGGATTTCTTCATGGTACCCAAAACAAAAATAGATTTAATGTGTCGCTCCGTTATGTATAGAGCCATGTCATCATTGAATGCTCTAACACCAGAGGTTACTCAGGCAAAAAGCAAGTTTAGCTTTAAAAAACAGATAAAAAAAAACATGTATCACAGCGCCTCTCCTCTTTCTAAAGATCTAATTTAACTGTACGGTGTACAATAATAGGTATATATGATGTGGCGTATAACGGACAAGACACCAGGGGGAGACTTGTTGATACCTGGTGAAATATGGAGTCTACATCATGCGGCAGTGGCTCCCTCTGTTGGACATGTAAGGTCTCAACAGGTCCTCCAGCCAGGACTAATTGTGGCTGGTGAGTAATCAAGGAGCTGATTGCTCACCAGCCGTACGGGGCCATAAAGCTGCAAGGAGGGCAGCACACGGGAGGGTTGGCGGTAGTCTACCGGATAGACGTCCTCACAGTCTGCTACAACCGAAGGACTCGGTGTTCTACCCCAGAGGAGACAATAACCCGGAAGAGGTCTCCTGGGAGAACTGCTTCTTTAATTGTTCTTTATTGGTTTAAATAAACACCTTCGAAACTGAGGTATCACACTTGTGTCCATGTATGACCTGTATAAACGTCTAGCTCAAACCCCCTGGTCTGCCACAATGAATAGTCTGTAACATTTTATATATCATATTTTTTTTGTCACTTGGTGTCTCTCCTATACAACTCTTATCTTTATTTTGAATTTAATGTAATATCTCATGTTATTCTTGTTTATTAGTGTTTTGTACTTTGTCAAGTAGTTCTACGTTTTATGTGGACTCCAGGAAGAGTAGCTGCTGCATGTGCAGTAGCTAAATGAGGATTCTTGTAAACTAAACCTGTTAGAGAGGTGTGAACCTGTTCTTTATCTCCCTGCTCTGTTGTGGGCCAATGAGGGCTCTGCCTGAGAATGATGACTCTTTAAAATGCCCTTGTCCAGAGTGTATTTGAATAGCAGGCTCCCCAGAGGAGCAATGCTGCCCTGTAATGGCCCTCACATCTCCACACTTATTTTTACCTGCAGGCTATGAGCCTTATCACATTTACTACAATTTTTGTAAAAATACTGTCAGCAACACATACTGTATTACTCAAATGTAATCTTGAGTACTTGCTACGTCTCGAACGGTACCTCCGGAGGTAGCACACGACACTTCCCCAACAGTTGCCCCCCTTGAAGCAGGGCAGTGTACACCAAATTGTCTCGTTGAACCATCACTCATACAGTATAAATGGTAATAGCAGATCAATATTTATGAAACAGCGGAAATGTTTTTCCTAATATTTCAGACTTGTTTTATTTAGTTTTTACCCAAAATTGCAGTAACAGCCTGTTACATACTGACATTGTCACAGTAGCTACCGGCTGCACTGAACCAAGTGAAACTATCTCCACCACCAAAAACATGTTAAATGTAGATCATACAAATTTGTAACATTATTTCAGAGATTGCACCGAGGGATTGTTTTCCTGGTGCCCAGAGTTTTTTCTGATCTGGTAGTAGGCTAACCTGACCAACTCTGGACCCTAGTTGTAGTGTATGACATAATAAAAACTCAGCAATAAAAAAAACAGTTTTATATGGGATATAATATGGGCTGTGATGGGGTCAGATCATTTTCCTACTCAGGTCACATGACGTAAAAAAAACAACTCCTGGGCCTAGGGAGGATGAAACCATTAAAACCCTTTACACAGACAAAGGGACAAGAACTGCTTTTGGACAAAAATGAACAAAAAAACAAATAGGGCTGAGCTCACTCTTTGCAGGGTGGCATCATGTAGGCCTTTGCATCTGTAAATAAAAAGATCCCCATAAAGTATGTCATCACTATTGTGTTGATTGGTTAATTCCAATTCTGTATTAAAAAGGCCTAGGTGGCCTAGCCACCTGGAGTGTGAATTTAAACCACATTTTATCACAACACAAATAAATGGCCCAATTTAAGGCTATATATAAATAGCTTAGGCTATAAAAACAGGAAGTTACGTTTAGGGCTGTTGCGGTGACTGTATCACCGTCACACCGGCAGTCACAGTTCTGAAGGCAGTCAAATTCCACGTGAACACTTCGTCACGGTAATTAGGCTTCTTTAATATTTGATGCGGCTGATGGTGATAAGTAGCCTAACAAACTTGCTAACTGCCTGGTACTCAGCACTCCATTGACCCTCTAATCACTCTGACATCAATGCAAATTGAATCAAAAATTGTATCAAACACTTCATGAGAGCCCACGAGCTCATGGTGCACACAATTTCTATAGGCTATGCAATTGCGCAAGAAAACAGAGTGATATCCTTCACTTTGTAATAGAAGCCATCACTCCGTTCTCTATAGGCTAGGCCTGCTATATTTATTTCTCAACTTTATTAAGCACATTTGCATATCTTTACAACAGGAGTATAGCCTACCTTGCTGGCATGAAATTGAACCACGGGAAAAGCGTCCTCCTTTTGCTATTTAAGTGCATAGATGACATGTATTTTATTCCCTGTCCGTTTTGAGACAGGTGCATGATAATGGTCCATTCTATATCAAAACAAATCCCACACATTATTTAGTATATGCAAAGACAAGATTAAATCAAGAATATCCACATTGCGCAAAAAAAGTTAGGGATGCTAGTGGTTGTATTAATATGGGATATATTGTATCCCACAACAGTCCCAGACTATGTTGGGAGTATTTATTTCTCACACAGAATAGGTCAACTTTTGTAAAATGGGAATAGTAGGTTGACATAGGCTAGTGTTTTTGTTGTTCATTTAGGCCTACTCATCTTGTTGGCTGACAAAGTAAATGTGGACAGTACTTCCAATATCTTCAATATGCACCTTGGAAATGGACAATGACGCGTGCAGTTGCGTCCCCGATGTGTCTGTCTCCACTTGTAGCCTATGAGAGAGCCATGTGAGTGAGAAGTGCTTCGGGGCATGCAGAGCACAATGACAACAAAAGGCATGGATTATTTTCGGGTTCTTACGGCCAAACAAAGGGGACGCCGCCGTGAAATTCGATGCATTATCAAGTGCTTGTCAAATTGTGAATGAGAGACTGATGAAGTGTACAGTCCTTAAAAAAACAAAGCAGAGCTCATGCCTTTCAAGCAACTTTTTTCAAATCAGAGTCTCATAACGCAGCCTTACAATGTATTAAAAATCAAAACATATAGCCCGACGTTTGTAGAATAAATAAAGTTACATTAATAGCTCTAATTTAAGCATATAGGAGTACCTATTTCTTTGTTAACCTGTTACTCCTACCCCCTACTTTTTCGAATATTCTGTTAAAAATCGCGCAACATTTCAGCGCCCTGCTGCTCATGCCAGGAATATAGTATATGCATATGATTAGTATGTGTGGATAGAAAACACTCAGACGTTTATAAAACTGGTTAAATCACGGCTGTGACTATAAAAGAATGTGCGTTTCATCGAAAAGTGCAGGAAAATCTGATCACTGAAAATGGAAAAATATATCAATGCGCGACTTGAACCCATGATAAAGGTGAACCACATTTAATGGGGCTGAGGTTGCAATACCTACAGCTTCCACACGATGTCTAGAGTCTTGTCATTTGCCTACTATTTGTTTCTTGGTCAAACAGACGCAAGGCAGCGCAGTTCTTCCGGTCTCCGACCGGATATTTTGGTTGAGATTTACCCGGACATTATTTCCAGACGGACAGCTAAAGAATATACATTGCCTCGTGATCAATTTGGTCGCTTATTAACGTGTACTAATACCTAAAGTTGCATTACAAAAGTATTTCGAAGTGTTTTGTGAAAGTTTATCGTCGACTTTTTTAATTTAAAAAAATGACGTTACGTTATAAGACGCTATTTTTTTTCGTTTATCACACAGTCTTCATAGATCGATATCTAGGCTATATATGGACCGATTTAATTTAAAAAAAGACCCAATAGTGATTATGGGACATCTAGGAGTTCCAAAAAAGAAGATGGTCAAAGGTAATGAATGTTTTATATTTTATTTGTGCGGTTTGTGTAGCGACGACTATGCTAATTATTTTGTTTACGTCTCCTGCGGGTCTTTTGGGGTGTTACATGCTATCAGATAATAGCTTCTCAGGCTTTCGCCGAAAAGCATTTTAAAAATCTGACTTGTTGCCTGGATTCACAACGAGTGTAGCTTTAATTCAATACCCTGCATGTGTATTTTAATGAACGTTTGAGTTTTAACTAGTACTATTAGCATTTAGCGTAGCGCATTTGCATTTCCAGATGTCTAGATGGGACGCCTGCGTGTCAGGAGCAAGAGGTTAACCGCTCAACACAGAATAGCCGCATGTGCTCACTCCCTCAAAACATTGAGAAAATATACTTTCTATTTCATTCTGCTTTGTTCAATTGTATTCATTATACTATACCATGGAATTCCATAGAAATTTGGCATAGCCATATCATGTTTCTTTAGACCTGTCTAAAATAAAATAATGGATTTATTCTGAAGGTGTAGGCTATATAACATGGATTTATTAGACTTATGGCTTGTAGGCTATGTGAGGAAGCCAGGAGACACTAAATGTGTTTATGTTAATTACTATTTAGGGATAGGGGGCAGCATTTTCACTTTGGATGAATTGCGTGCCCATAGTGAACTGCCTCCTACTCTGTCCCAGATGCTAATATATGCATATTATTACTATTGGATAGAAAACACTCTGAAGTTTCTAAAACTGTTTGAATTATGTCTGTGAATATGGCAGAACTCATATGGCAGGCAAACTTCCAAACAGGAAGTGGAAATTCTGGGGCTGGTTGATTTTCAACTCATCGCCTATTCACATCCCAGTAAGATATGGATCTGTTCGCACTTCCTACGCCTTCCACTTGATGTCAACAGTCAGTAGAACGTGGAATGAAGCCTCTAGTGTGATGTGGGGCAGGATTGCAGCTATTTGAGTCAGTGGTCTGGCAGAATGCCAGTTCCTGGTTTCCCATTTTGGGGGGTTTTCTGGACTGTTTCACCTCTAAGAGCTACCCCCCTACTTTTTTCAATTTCCGCCTGAAGACATACCCAAATCTAACTGCCTATAGTTCAGGTACAGAACCAAGGATGTGCACATTCTTGGTACCATTTGAAAGAAAAAACTCTGAAGTTTGTGTAAATGTGAGTTGAATGTAGGATAATATAACACAATAGATCTGGTTTGGATCATACAATTAAAAAAACATTCATTTTTTCATTTTTATTGTTATATCATCATCTTTAAAATGAACAAGATAAAATAAACATTCAGATAGGAAGATGGGGACCATTTCAGTGAAAAACATAAGAGGGCAACAGTACTTGTGCAAAGTTTCAGAATGATAACTTCCAAAATGAGTGTGCTTACATTACATTTATCACGAAGTCACCCAGGTGTCCCACACAAGTAGCCCAAAAGTACCCAAGTGGCCAAATTGGTGAAGGTATACATTTTGAAACAAATAACTATATACAACCCCCCCCAAAAATATATATATATATATGAAGAAAAAAACATATACATTTACAAAATAACATGGCTAACGATTTACACACTTTCAATATTTGGAAGACCCTCAGTCCTCTATCAAATCAAATTTATTGATGTAGCCCTTCGTACATCAGCTAATATCTCAACGTGCTGTACAGAAACCCAGCCTAAAACCCCAAACAGCAAGCAATGCAGGTGTAGAAGCACGGTGGCTAGGAAAAAATCCCTAGAAAGGGCAAAACCTAGGAATAAACCTAGAGAGGAACCAGGCTATGAGGGGTGGCCAGTCCTCTTCTGGCTGTGCCGGGTGGAGATTATAACAGAACATGGCCGAGATTTTCAAACGTTCATAGATGACCAGCAGGGTCAAATAATAATAATCACAGTAGTTGTAGAGGATGCAACAGGACAGCACCTCAAGAGTAAATATGAACAGTTTAGGGTTCCATAACCGCAGGCAGAACATTTGAAACTGGAACAGCAGCAAGGCCAGGTGGACTGGGGACAGCAAGGAGTCATCATGCCAGGTAGTCCTGACGCATGGTCCTAGGGCTCTGGTCCTCTGAGAGAGAGAAAGAGACAATTAGAGAGAGCATACTTAAATTCACACCGGACACCGGATAAGACAGAAGAAGTACTCCAGATAGAAGAAGCCCCCCCCGACACATAAACTACTGCAGCATAAATACTGGAGGCTGAGACAGGAGCGGTCAGGAGACACTATGGCCCCATCTGATGAGACCCCCGCATAGGGCCAAACAGGAAGGATATGACATCACCCACTTTGCCAAAGCTCTACACAATATTATATAGGTATAAAAAACAGATTATATATATAGAGAGAGTACAGAGAACATAAGGTTGAATATATTATTATAGACCTGCTAGATCTGTCTTTTTTATATTATGACATTTCAGCTAGATCTACTGTCTTTATTATATTACAACAGACCAGCTGTATCTACTGTCTCCATTTCACTTTGGCCATTGTTGTGGGCCTGCCCTCCCCTCAACAGCCTGAAATAGGCTATTTCATGTGGGCTGGGGTGGGGTGACAGACACACGCATCTCAGATTTCATTACATTACATTTTTATATATTGTTTCTAAAATTAAAAAAAAAATCGAATAATATTTTATACTATTAATTTCAAACGAGGGCATTAGCATGAGAAGAACTTACCAGTCCAAAACGATGTCCTCTCCGGTCAAAAAATATTCCTCCACTTGGGAATCGCTAAATGAATCGTCCTACAACAATCTCTGTCTCACTTTTCCGATCAATTTCTTCGAAAATGTTGTGTACATCTGTATATCTAGACTTAGATTTAGCTTTCCTTGACTTAGTCGCCATACTGATTGATATATAAACAGCTGAATCTGAGTGTTTACCAAAACAATGCTGTGCGTAATATGCGTAGTTCCTTCCAGTATAAAACTTCAATAGTGAATGACTCTCTTTACGTCGGAGTTTACTACATGGGTTGGTCTTCCAACACATAACAATTGCATATTGCCATTTACCTCAGCTCATTGGCTATCTACCCAGCTAGATTTCAAGACGATCAGTGGTCATTGGGTTAAATTACAGTCAATCAACGAAACAGTGGTCATATCATTGGTGATGTCATTACTTGTTGTCTTCAAATCGGTTTCTTTCAGTCAATACGTCCCGTGAAATGGCCCATCACATTTGGTTGTGTCACAAACAAACCAGTTGATTTCAATGAAACCAAACACGACTGGAAAAGTCACGTTTTGTGTGGGTGTTTACCTCGAATGTGTCGTCGAAAATGGAATGAGACGGAATTCACGACACAAGCGTTTCACAGAATGTTTCGTGCTAGGCTATAAAAACAGATTTTATCAAAAAAAGATGATTCATTGTGTAACAATGAGCATTGGGGTTGCAAACGGATGAAGATCATCAAAGGTAAACAATTCATTTTAATGCAGTTTGTGATTTTTTTACGCCTGTGCTGGTTGAAATAATTTTTTTTATGGGGCTGTATCCTCAGATAATCGCATCGTATTCTTTCGCAGTAAATCCTTTTTTAAATCTTACAACACAGTTGGATTAGCAAGATTCTATGCTTTTGATACATGTGAGACACTTGTATTTTCATGAATGTTTAATATGACTATTCATGTAGCGATCACCATATGTTGTGGAATATCAGCCCGCTACCGGGTTCCGTGCGCAGAGAGGTTAAGTCCCCGTGTTTGTGGCATTTGTTTTGTTGTGCCCCCTCTGTTTCATGGGGTTGTCTTATGTTTGCCGTTTTGTGCATTAAATATAGCACTACCCTGAACTCTCTGCTTCCTGCGCCTGACTTCTCACCCACTACACCCAGTACGTTACAGGCATTTCATTTTTTGCATGGGCTTCCATATAAAACAGCTTGTCATGGTGAATTTACTTATACCCATGTTTTCAGTTGCAATGTGCTTTTAACACATGCAATGATTTGATAGATATTGATCAAAATTAAGCTTGGTTTGGTGTAATGTTGTAAGGTAGGCCTACCGTGCAATTATATTTGTGTGAGACGATTAATTGCTCATTTTTAAATAGGCTAATGTTACTTGAAGAAGATATGCTGTTATAGCAACTCTGTGGTTTTGTCTTGAAGCTGAAATGTTGAGTGTAGCCCACAGACAAGAAAATATATATTTTTATTGTCTGCATATGCTTGTGACTTGTAGCATTATTCAAGAGTGTAATATGTTTCAGAAAAAGTTTCTGAAAAAGTTTCTGAAACCTGGCTAGTGACTACTGTGATAGGTCAATTGGTGCTGCGGGCAAAGAATGCTCCTAATTCTGAAAATCACTCTGCTCTCGGTAGCTACTAGAGCAAATTATGGTCGATCTGCTGGGCAAACTTGCTCCAACTAGCAGCATAGTGCCATACGTTGGCATAAGTTTGCCAGCGTGTTGATGAAGTTGTAAGGCATGGTTGTAAGGCAAGGTTGTGGGACTCTTCACTGAAATCAGCATGTATTTTAAATACATTTTTATTTGTCACAGGCGCTGAATACAACAGGTTTAGTAGACCTTACAGTGAAATACTTACAAGCCCTTAAACAATGCAGTGAAGACAAATCTGGTCTGTGACAGGTGTGAAAACCCCCCGTCCTATCTTGGCTATTAGACTAAACTTTAGTAAAGTTTGCATAGTCTATTGTTCAGCTAATAACCCCCCTCCCCAACTCGTCTTTTTGTCGAGAGCAAAACATTTGTATTTTCAAATAAAACACAATTGTTATGAATGCAAAAACAAGGCTTCAAAGTAAAAAATAATGTTTGCAATCAAACATTTTGTAATAGAGGGCAAAATTGTCAGTTTGGCTACAACCAATACTGTTAAGCCTTTCTTCCCTACACAAAGGAAGTCATAGCGGACACCTACGAAGAAGGACAGTGTGATGATGGCATCTCAGAGAAGCAGCACTGGGCGTTCTTCCGTTCAACTTTTACATAGTTAGTAGTTAGCTCCTACGATTCAGTGTCGGTTCATAACATTGTACAATATGACATAGATACTTACAGTAGAATGATAAATCATGCAATTATTATTCTCAAGCTAACCAAAAATGTTTTGCTACAAATGCCTTTTCTCTCCATTTTCAGTTGAATTGAATCTAACTTTCTTTCATGGCAATTAATTTTAACTTGTACCTTTATTTAACCAGGTAAGTCAGTTAAGAACACATTCTTATTTTCAATGACGGCCTGGGAACAGTGGGTTAA
Source organism: Oncorhynchus keta (assembly GCF_023373465.1). Classification (NCBI taxonomy): domain Eukaryota; kingdom Metazoa; phylum Chordata; class Actinopteri; order Salmoniformes; family Salmonidae; genus Oncorhynchus; species Oncorhynchus keta. The sequence goes on from NC_068450.1 coordinate 45,349,560, forward strand.
CTGCCTGTTCAGGGGCAGAACGACAGATTTGTACCTTGGCAGCTCGGGGGTTTGAACTCGCAACCTTCCGGTTACTAGTCCAACGCTCTAGCCACTAGGCTACGCTGCCGCCTCATAAGCAGGCCATGTCCTATTTGTTTCATTGTCGATATATAATCATATTTCATGACATTGTAACGGTTAGCTTTGTTTACAGAAGGATGAAAGAACACAATATGTCTGTCAGGGAATGCTATTCTGATATGTCAGATGAAGAGTTAGACCAGAAAGTCAGCGACATTAAGGCAAGGATGCCCCCATGCGGGCTTTACAATGATCAAAGGAAGTCGCAGAGCATTGGGCCATTGGGTACAAGTCTTTGCAGCGTGTAGATGATGCAGGTATAATTGCCAGAATGATCTAGCTTCGATGCATTGCTCAGCAAAATACTCTGTTCCTGCACCCCTGTCTCTCGTCCACTTTGATGCAAATTATAAATTGATCAGGACCTAAGGTATTACTACTGTGTATAATGTCTCCATCAAATCTGAGAAGTTATTTGAAAATGTTTATTTTTACTTTTTCCAAGGCAAATGTTTAAAATTGGAGTTGTTTTTCATCAACTGGTAATACATAAATAATGAAGCAGGTTAAGAGCGGGCGAGGTGGCGATGACGGAACTGGCTTCCTCTCTCACATCAAAACATACCTGCAGACGAGAGACGGATGGATAGAGATTTTTTTATTCTAACATGGTCAGTCATCATAATCATCAGGAGGTGAAATGCAAAACTGACCTTAGATCATTAACTCTGGGACTACTACATCTCTATTTCAATGTAAAGCATCTCTTTAATAATAGTTCCTGTTGATCTGACCTCTCACCTATGATCATGCTGTGCCATCTGTGTCAGCAGGTTCAGATGCGGGAGGGTTTCACCGACACAGCTGATATAACCTAGAGGATTGAGGGAGAAGGGGGAGAGGGATGAAGTGAAGGAGAGAGACTGTTATTGTGTGTATGTGTGATCTCACCTGGTGTCCAAACAAACACACAAAGACAAAACAATAGAAGATAATGTCATTATTAGACATAAATACCACTTGAAGCTTGATGATGACTTGATCATTTGAATCAGCTGTGTCGTGCTAAGGCAAAAACAAAAATGTGCACATGTGTTTGGAGCATTCCGATATGCCACAACTCATTTACATTTTTTTTTAAATTGTACCTTTATTTAACCAGGCAAGTCAGTTAAGAACAAAAATGTGCACAGGTGTTTGGAGCATTCCGATATGCCACAACTCAGGTTCGCCTCTGGACTTAAAGAGTGATTATTCCAACTCTCTGTGAAATGCTGCAGATCTGCCCGCAGACGAGGTAGGAACACATACCCCACACAGAAGAGGTGGATAGAATTCAACAGGTCAAGGTACCCTTCTTCCTCCAAACTGTGCATGTGAGACAGGTTCCATGTACAACAAGATAGACAGAGAGGAAGAGAGAATGAACACAGAACAGTCTAATTACCTCTGGTTATGGACATTTCTGCCAGCAATAAAGCTTCCACGGCCTGTTCCTGGGACAGTGAACATCTGACAATATCTACATTTTCAACCCCTGGATCAGCTCGCTGTCACGCCCTGACCTTAGAGAGCCTTTTTATGTATATTTGGTTTGGTCAGGGTGTGATTTGGGGTGGGCATTCTGTTTTGTTTTCTATGATTTTGTGTTTCTATGTTTTGGCCGGGTATGGTTCTCAATCAGAGACAGCTGTCTATCAACTAGCTGTCTCTGATTGGGAATCATACTTAGGTAGCCCTTTGTCCCTCCTTTCGTTGTGGGTAGTTAACTTTGTTTGTGGCACTAATGCCCTGTAAGCTTCACGGTTGTTTTTTTGTTTGTTGTTTTGTTGGCGACATTTTGAAATAAAAAGGAAAATGTACACTCACCACGCTAGACCTTGGTCTTCTTCCAGCAACGGCCGTGACACTCGCCATCTGAAATGAAAGAAAATAGCTTATTTTTTGTAGATATGAAAACAATAACTGAGATATGACAGTTCAATCTAAAGCAGCAGATGTTATTTTCAGGATATGTCAAAACAGCACAGAAAACTTAACACCAGACTGGTATTGTGGTTGTTCATTAGGTGACGGGAAATATGAAATATGTGTACAAAATAATGTACTTACGTATCTTGAAAAAAAGCGGTGAAATGTTTAACCTATTAACTCCTTGTGGCTCTCAAACCCGGATCCGGGAGCGTAATCATAGCCTCAAACGAATTAGCATAACGCAGCGGACATAAATCTTCCTACAAAATCTTCCTATTCATGAAAATAACAAGTGAAATATGTTGAGACACAGCTTAGCCTTTTGTTAATCATACTGTCATCTCAGACAAGCAATTGTATAAGTTTATCATGGCATAATGCTATGTAAGATATGCATATTATTAGTAGATTTGGATAGAAAACACTCTGAAGTTTCTAAAACTGTTTGAATCATGTCTGTGACTATGGCAAAACCCTGAGGACTAACCGTTCAGAATTTTGTTATTAAAGGTCTCTGTCTGTTCAGTGAGCTCTCATTGGGAAACGATATTTCTTTGGCACTTGTTTTCAGTTCATACCGCTTCCACTGGATGTCACCAGTCTTTGGAATTTGGTTGAGGTTATTCCTTTGTGCAATGAAGAAGTACAGCCATCTAGGAAATGGGTAACACTGTTGAGAGTTGACCAAGACTTGAAAAGTAGCGATAGTTTCCTCTCGTCCTCTATTGAAAACAGATAGACCTGTATTCAATTTGATCGATTATTAACGTTTACAAATACCTAAAGTTGTATTACAAAAGTAGTTTGAAATGTTTTGGCAAAGTTTACAGGCAATTTTGAGATATTATGTAGTGATGTTGCGCAATTTGGAAGCAGTTTTTTTCTGGATCAAACGCGCCAAATAAATTTACATTTTGGATATATATATGGACGGAATTAATCGAACAAAGGGACCAATTGTGATGTTGATGGGACTTTTTGGAGTGCCAACAAAACAAGCTCGTCAAAGGTAAGGCATGTTTTATATTTTATTTCTGTGTTTTGTGTAGCACCTGCAGGGTTGAAATATGCTACTCTTTGTTTAACCCTTTCATGCGTGAGTTCCAAATATCTCTAACGGTCGCCCCAGCATGAGTTTTTGTATGCACGTGATGTTAGAATGTTCTCTCCATTCCAGAATGTGATTGATACGTAACAGTACATTTTATCCTCGCTGCCCTCAAACTAAAGCACGCAGCCTGTTTATATTTATAGGTTGTTTTAACTTCAATTTCAAATGATTTTCAAACAAGTTTTTATTTTCTAAAAACAGTTTGAATTTAGGTGTGTTCCGCCTCCTCATTCATTCACATAAAAATAGTCATTTTTACTTTTGCGGATAATTACATTTTTGGGACATTTCTGACCCGGACAAAATTCCCCAAGCACTTCCCAATTGTTTGTGCAGTTCACGTCTGCAGACATTTGCTCATCTCCCGTCAGAACAGGATCTGCACACGTGTTCACATTTTCTATTCCACATTTCTATTGTAGCGTACTGTATGTATGGAGCATAATATATTTGTGTTTATTCTTTATCACCGCGCACACGTGAGGTAACGTTACTCATTTTATAACCTTTATGGTGTTATAGTCAATCGTGCTTATGTAGCCACATTCTTCTATTAGCTCTGTAAAACAATGCTAAATGCGTCAGAGAAGTATTATCTTGTGTTGCATTTTGAAGCTTCCATGGCCTTATGACTCTCAAGTGGTGCAGCGGTCAAAGGCACAGCACATCAGTACTAGAGGTGTCACTACAGACTCCCTGGTTCAAATCCAGGCTGCGTTTCCATCAAAGTAAGTGCCTTATTACGTTATAATAGTTATAATAATAGTTTCCGTATGCCGTTTCTGCTGTAGCTGTCACGACTTCCGCCGAGGTTGGCTCTCCTGCCCGTTCAGGCGGTGCTCGGCGGTCGTCGTCACCGTCCTACTAGCCACTACCGATCCCTTTTCGTGTATCTGTTGGTTTTGTCTGATTGTTTTCACCTGTGTGTTGTTTAGTTAATTAGTGTCTGTGTATAATGTAGGTTGTCCCGCCCTTGTTTTGTGCGGGATTGTTTATTTTGTCATTCGTTTCGTCTGTCGGTGTTTTTGTGTTTATTATTCTCCGGTTAGTCTGTTATCCTGTTTTGGATAATTTCACCCTGTTTGTATTTGGGTTGACCGTGTTTATTTTGTTCACCGGAGAATAAACTTATTATCACTATTTGCTCTCTGCGCCTGATTCCACCCACCTTGATTAGACGTGACAGTAGCTGTAGATCATAATATATTCCTTATAACTGCGGACACGTGAGGTAACGTTACACATTTTATAACCTTTATGGTGTTATTGTCAATCATGCTTACCAAGCTACATTATTCTATTAGCTCTGTAAAACAATGCTAGTTGCGTCAGAAAACTATTAGCTTGTGTTGTATTTTGAAGCTACCCTGGCCTTATGACTCCCAAGTGGCGCAGCGGTCTATGGCACTACAGACACCCTGGTTCAAATCCAGGCTGTGATTGGGAGTCCCATAGTGCAGCGCACAATTGGCCCAGTGTTGTCCGAGTTTGGCCGGTGTAGGCCATCATTGTAAATACTAATTTGTTCTTAAATTACTTGCCTAGTTAAATAAATAAAAAATATGACCATGTTTTGTTTATTTGGTCTATTCAGCATAGCTCTGTTCTGCCCTGCCTTGCCCCCTTGTGGAGCTCAAAAGTTAGTTTCTTACTGTTATAACTCAAATCTGTGATTTTGTCAATGCAATAAACTATTTTTTTATAGCAGTGTTTATTATGTTACTTCTTTGTAGTATTGTTTTATTGCTATATCCTTATATTGTATTCTAATGAATAATTCCTCTTTATTCTGTACTTTCAGAAACATTATTTGCCAATATCATAACTGGAGCTGGACATCTTTGGAGCTGAAGAATGAGGACAGCTTTTGTATGCTAACGTACACTCCTTAACAGTTGTACTGGATGAAAACACAGCAAGAAAACACATTTGCCAATAGGTAATATTCATCTATTTTATTGCAGTACTGGTAGTTGGTTCAACAACTTGTTTTACTAGAGGACAAGAAACTGAATATGCATAACCCATATTTAATATCCATGCAGTGACTGAACAACAACTGCATTTCCACCCCCATCTCTAAGGCATAGTATCATGGCTGGTGTCACGCCTTGGTCATAGTATTTTGTGTTTTCCTTAATTATTTGTTCAGGCCAGGGTGTGACATGGGTTTATTGTGTTGTCTTATTGGGGTTTTTGTAGGCATTGGGATTGTGGATGATTAGGGGTGTGTAGCATAGGTTTGGCTGCCTGAGGCGGTTCTCAATCAGAGTCAGGTGATTCTCGTTGTCTCTGATAGGGAACCGTATTTAGGTAGCCTGGGTTTCACTGTGTATTTCGTGGGTGATTGTTCCTGTCTCTGTGTAGTGTTCACCAGATAGGCTGTATTAGGTTTCACGTTCCGTTTGTTGTTTTTGTATTTATTTAGTTATTTCATGTATCGTCATTCTCTTCATTAAAGAACATGAGTAACAACCACGCTGCATTTCGGTCCGACTCTCTTTCGACGAACGAACGCCGTTACAGCTGGTCACCTGTCAAGTCACATGTCAGGTCAGTCAGTCACCTATTGCTGCAGATGTGCACAATATTGCTTAAGCATGTGATACTCCTCAAAGCATGGTGAAATACATAGAGGTGTATCACAAGCTAGACACATGTATTTTGTCATCTTCCTCTGCTTACTTCTCCTGGCGCCAGACAGGCAGACTTTGCAATGCCTCCGTGTGCGACTACCTTGAGAAGCAGTTTGAGGGACTTTGCAGGGAAAATGTCGTGCAGTGAGGTGTAGGGGATTGTCTACAGCAGGACGACCCCCAGTGGATGGGTGCCGAGGGGTGTGGTGCTCCTCCAGCAGCTCTCTCATGAGGTTCTCTCTGTATTTTTGGTAGGTTATTACTTTACCTATGAGGGAGTGGGGAGCATGAGGAAAGTTAGAGGATGATGAGGCAGTGGGTAGGTGGGTGAGATATTGTCACTATAATTGCATAATGGATTTGTATGTGAACTGTACATCCAATTACAAAAATACCTTGTTCAGTAATCATCTCACCTGTTAGTTGGCGGTGAACTATGCTGCCGTTGAGGACAGCAGTGTCGATCAGATGGAAAAATATCTTCTTATACCACTTGTTCGTTTTCCGTGTGCATTCCACAAAGCTGTTTATCATGTCTGCCTTATCCACGGCCCCCATTTTGAGGTTATAATCAAGCACACAATCTGGTTTGATCTTTCTCTCTCTCCGGTCAGGTGGTCCACCTTCCCTGTGGCCGACATGGTTGCTGTATGGACAGTGGAGAGGACATGGACGTCTCGCTTGTCATGCCACTTTACTGCCAGCTGTTGACCGTTCTCCTGGAATTCCACCTCCCCTCTCTGCATCTTCCCGCATCCGAATGCCGGCATCCCCTTCCGGTTCGACCTGACTGTGCCACAGGCCCCTGTGCTGTTGGAGAGCAGATGCTGGAAGAGTGTGGGACTGCTGTACCAATTGTCCACGTACAAAGTGTGTCCTTTGCCGAGATGAGGAGCCAGCATGGTCATCACCACGGACCCTGACAACCCAAGCCCCTCATAATGTTTGATGTCAGTGGTGGACCCTGTGTAAACTATAATATCCTGGACAAATCCTGTCTTCACGTCGCACATGACAAAGAACTTGACTCCAAACCTGTGCCTTTTGGAGGGAATATATTGACGGAACGCCAGCCTACCTTTCCATAACATCAGGGACTCATCAATGCATAGGTCCTTGTATGGCACAAAGACCCGACCAAATGCTGATTTCAGGCTGATAAGAACATTTCTTATTTTGTATAAACGGGTCACTTAGGATGGCATTAGAATTGTTGACAAAATGCAGGCTTCGCAGCAGAACTAGGAAGGGATCTTGGGAAAAGAGGGAGGCAAAGAAGGGAGTTGCAAGCATAGGATCTGTGCTCCAGTATTCTCTTAGGGAGTTCTTCTTTACTATTCCCATGAGAAGGACTGTCACCAGGAAGGTACACATTTCACTAATTGTGGTTGTCACCCATTTAGCGAGTTTCCCCCTCACTCCTGGCTCTCTCTTCTCCTGTAGCTCTAAGGCATAGCGATTGGTCTCCTCAACTATCTCTCCCACCAGCTCCTCTGTCAGAAACAACTTGAAGCACTCTGCCTCAGATGGAAATGGCAAGGGGCGTTGCACTCCAGACTGGGACTCGGCCCTGCTGTCTGCTTTGACAGGTGGGGTGAAATGACTGGTGGCCTTCCAGCTACCACAGAACTCATGTACTTCATCCACTGTCGGTCTGCCTCCATCACCACCAGCATCTTCAAAGGGACCTGGTACTTCCTCAGTTGACAAGGGAAATTCAGATTCAGGGTTCTCAATGGCTACAAGGTTGAGGGGCAGCTCCTCACTGTCACTGTCAGAATCTGATTCCTGACTTTCATACTAAGACTCATTGTCAGAATTTTTAAAAAATCTCCAGAATTTCCACATTTGTGAGTTGTCTCCTTTTGAAAGACATTGGTAATGCTACAGCTTAGCTCACTAGCTACATACATAAACAACAACACTGAATGGTGCAGAGTGGGAGGTTACGTGGTTGAATGCCGGCATGCGCCACTTGTATCAATAAATCACTATCAGAAAATGTTTTGTGTGGTAATTATTTGTGTATTTACGATTTTATTCACATGTTTTCAATTCTAGGTGACAACTCATGCATTCCGATTCTTGCACAGATTGTAATGGGCACATATTATGTGTGTAAAATACTTTTTTGAAGGTTGTACTGATTATGATGAGCTAAGCTAATTCCAGCTGTGTAGCCATGTTTGTTGACATACAATGCATTCTGGGATTCACGTCTGTTTGACCAAAGATGTTATAACAAAATGAGGTGAGTAAGAGTTCAAATTTTTTGAGGACTTCCGGAAATTAATGGGGGGATGTGAACGATGGTTTCTGTGAGGAAAAAATGCATGGCTGCGCGCTGAAACTAATCGTCGGATTACTTTCGATTTCTATAAAGTGTTTTACCTAGTTATTTCGATCAATGGTGAGCTCACCCGTGATGCGATTAATTATATATAGTAATTGCTATTAGCTAATTCATATTGTAGTTTACGTCAGCCGAGAGTTAGAAAATATGACTACTTGTGTTGGGTCAATCTTTCCTCAGCGCTAGGACAAATGTAGCCTACATTTTTCCGGTTAGGATGATTGTGTTATGCTATATTTACTTCTGTGAATATCTGAACAATGCATCCAAAAACAAACTGCTGACATTCTGAACATAACTTTGTAAGGACTGTGTTTGTGTAAATAGTTTCTGAAAAAAGTGTGGCCAGCTCAAACGATTGTTGCATCATTCGAAACTGCCGTTCTAAACGAGCATTCAAAATGAGTGTTCTAAACACACGGGTGTGATCGTACGCTTCAGGGACCACTGTAGAACGATCACACACGTGTGATGGTACGTGTGAAAGGGTTAATGTTGTAAGATCATCAGATAATAGCATCTTATGCTTTCGCCGAAAAGCCTTTTTTTAAATCTGACATGTTGGCTGGATTCACAACGAGTGTAGCTTTAATTTAGGATCTTACATGTGCGATTTAATGAAAGTTAGATTTTTATATTGTTTTATTTGAATTTGCCGCGCTGCAATTTCCCTGGCTTTTGGCCAAGTGGGTCGCAAGCGTCCCCTATACCATGAGAAGTTAAACTTAAAATATTATTTTAGGGAGCCTCAAAGACTGTGATTAAGACTGCATACCTTCTACTTATTCTGTTTACCTCTGAAGTTAGAGCAGAAACAGAGACGTCAGTAGTAATACAGACAGTCTATAGTTCAGTGTAGCTCCTTGTCTTCCTCCTGTACCAGTGAAAGGCTTATTTTTGTAAATATCATCTCCAATTAAAGCTGATATCATAATGGAGGGGGAAACGTCTCTCTGACCTATCAGAGAGACTTTTATTCCTCTGGTGTTTGGACGCAGATAGAAGTGTAAATCCTACACAGGGCCGTTCACAGACCTTTCCAGGGGCAGTTGCTCAAAATGAAAATGAGGCACCCCCATCTTGAAAAAGAAAATTGACTGTCATCATTAATTTCTCAAAATTCATAACATACTATCTGCCTCTGTAGTGGAAGAAAATAAATGTTAGTGTCCCGAGTGGTGCATTGGTGTAAGGCACTGCATCACAGTATTACGGTGTCACTACAGCCTGGGGTTTAACCTCTTGCTCCTACCTGACACGCAGGCATCCCATCTAGACATCTGGAAATGCAAATGTGCTACGGTAAATGCTAATAGTACTAGTTAAAACTCAAACGTTCATTACGTTGTGAATCCAGGCAACAAGTCAGATTTTTAAAATGCTTTTCGGCGAAAGCATGAGAAGCTATTATCTGATAGCATGTAACACCCCAAAAGACCCGCAGGGGACGTAAACAAAATAATTAGCATAGTCGGCGCTACACAAACCGCACAAATAAAATATAAAACATTCATTACCTTTGACCATCTTCTTTGTTGGCACTCCTAGATGTCCCATAATCACTATTGGGTCTTTTTTTAAATTAAATCGGTCCATATATAGCCTAGATATCGATCTATGAAGACTGTGTGATAAACGGAAAAAAATAGCGTCTTATAACGTAACGCCATTTTTTTAAATTAAAAAAGTTGACGATAAACTTTCACAAAACACTTCGAAATACTTTTGTAATGCAACTTTAGGTATTAGTAAACGTTATTAAGCGATCCAATTGATCACGAGGCGATGTATATTCTATAGGGGTACGTCTGGAAATAATGTCCGGGTAAATCTCAACCAAAATATCCGGTCCGAGACCTGAATAAATGGGCTGTCTCTTCTTCGTTTGACCAAGAAACAAAGCCTTGGCAAATGACAAGACTGTTGACATCGTGTGGAAGCTGTAGGAATTGCAATCTCGGCTCCAGGTAATTTGCTTTCAATACATGCAAGTGGCGCATTGATATATTTTCCAATTTTCAGTGATCAGATTTTCCTGCACTTTTCGATGAAACGCACGTTCGGTTATAGTCACAGCCGTGATTTAACCAGTTTTATAAACGTCTGAGTGTTTTCTATCCACACATACTAATCATATGCATATACTATATTCCTGGCACGAGTAGCAGGGCACTGAAATGTTGCGCAATTTTAACAGAATGTTCAAAAAAGTAGAGGGTCGACTTAAGAGGTTAATCCTGTGTCACAACCGGCCATGACCGGGAATCCCAAAAGGCTAGAGGAGGGTTTGGCCAGGGGACTTTACTTGGCTACTTGCGCAAAAGCAACTACTTGTGGAAGGCCAGGTGCCTGCAAGCTCACCTCGGTCGTCAGTTGAACAGTGTTTCCTCCAACACGTTGGTCTGGCTGGCTTCCGGGTTAAGCAATCGGGCGTTAAGAAGCACGGGTCATGGTTCGGAGGCTGCATGACTTTACCTTCACCTCTCCCAAGCCCATTGGGGAGTTGCAGCAATGAGACAGGGTCATAATTGGACATCACGAAAAACATGGTGAAATAAAATTATATAGAAACTACTGGTCAAAAGTTTGAGAGCACCTACTCATTCAAGGGTTTTTCTTTATTTGTACAATTTTCTACCTTGTAAAATAATAGTGAAGACATCAAAACTGTGAAATAACACACATGGAATCATGTAGTAACCAAAAAAGTGCTTTCCAAATCAAAATATATGTTACGGGTTTCTTCCTGGGAAGGAGAGGCGGACCAAAACGCAGCGTGGTTATTTAGAAACATCTGTAATAAAGATGATTACTTGAACATTGTATAATACAAAATAAGAAATCATGGAAAACCGAAACAGCCCTATCTTTTTTAAATAAAAATTAATGTATTACCTTCAATACCATTCATTCTTTACAACTCATAATTTTCATACATACTCCAATAATGGTATTTTAATTTAACTAAACAAAACCCCAAACAAAACCTCAGGGGAGCATCTTCCCTCCCTACAAAATACCTTTCCCTATCTCCCCGTCCCTAATCTATCCCCTTACAAATCTAAATGACACCCAGCCCTAAACCCCCCTTCCACCTCTCCCGAGCAGCATGCTGCCCCCAATTCCTCTCCTCCCTCTTCATCCTCCCCCTCAAATCTCCTTCCACCCTCCTCACTATCCCTTCCACCCCCCAATCTCTCCCCGTCTTCACCATGTTCTGCCTGGCTTCCCACAGCCCCCGTTTAAAGAGACTCATGAGAAGCCAGAGCAGAAACCTGTCCCTATCCGTCCCTCTCGCTCTCCCTACACCTCTCTCTAACCTGGTCCACGTCAATACAAAATCCCCCCTTACCAAACCTAACAACACCCGTGCCCTAGCCCATACTACTCCGGCAAAGGCACAGTCCCAAAAGAAATGGCGCACAGTCTCCTCCCTGGACAGGTGGGGGATTGCACCAAACTATACCGGTACATGATGGAACGTACCGGCAAGCACTTATGGAGGCTCAACCAATTCAGGTCCTTGAGCCTGTTGTCCAGACCCCGCGCCTGCACTCCCTCCCAGACCACTTCCGAGATGCCCACTACAGGCGCCGGACTCCCTGCCTTTCTGACCTCCTCGTACAGGTGCCTGTGATCTAAACCTACTCGGGCAACTTCAACCTCAGGGTTGAAGCCACTTGGCCGCATGACCAAAGTGCCACGGCAGCTGTTCCACCCAAGGACCCATGTTAGACCACACCATTACGCTTCTCGCCTGATACGAGAAGAACACCCGCAGGAGGTATGTGGTGTGTGGTATGTGTGTGTGTGGTATGTGGTACGGGTGTATCACTGGATGGGCAAGCTCCGTTAACAAGAAAGAAACAAAAATTGTGTCCAGCTTGAGGGGGAAATGTGGTACCCCCCTACCTCCCTCCCCGATGGGACAGATCATGCGTGCCCTGGCGACCCACTCGCACCTGCCACTCCACATGAACTGAAACACAAGCCTCACTAGAGGCCTCCTCAGACAAGCCGGCAATGGGTAGATGTATGCCAAATACAAAAGAGACGGCAACACATCCACCTTTAGGACCAGGACTTTGCCCATAAAAGACAAATACCTAGCCTTCCACATTGCTAGCTTCCTCTGTACCACTGCGATACGCATGTTCCAGTTTAGCGTCGCTGAGCCGGAGGTCTCAAAATGGACCCCGAGAATCCTCAGGCCCCCCTCACAGAGAGATAACCCCCCCAGGCACATCCGTTCTACTGCGCCATCTTCCGAAAAACTTAATAAGACTTTGCATGGTTGAGAACTGCTCCCAATGCTCGGGTGAAATCCCCAAAGATGGCAAGGGACCTTGTCAGGCACGAGTCCTTGCACAGCAGCAAGGAAGTGTCATCGGCGTACTGCGTCATCTTAACACGCAGCCCACCACTTCCAGGGATCAACAAGCCTTCCACCCCTGTGTCTGCCCTAATGGTAACCCCCAGAGGCTCCATGTACAGAACGAAGAGGAGAGCCGAGAGTGGGCACCCCTGCCTGACCCCAGACGAGAGGTCAAAAACGTCACCCAAGTGACTATTTACACTAACTCGGCACCCCACTCCGACATATAATGTACGAATCCATCCTATGAACTTCTCCCCAAAACCTAATCGACCTAACACTCTGAATAAAAAGGATCTATTCACGCGATCAAAGGATTTCGCCTTATCTAACGCTGCTACCATTAAAGGCAGTCCTCTATCTTCAACCCAAGCGATGGAGTCCCTGATTAACTGTAGGTTCCATCTAATAGAGCGGCCCTCTACCCCGCACGTCTGATCCTCATGGACGACGTAGGGAAGGGCTGTGCGCAACCGGCCTGCTAAAACCTTTGCAAGTAGCTTGTAATCTACACACAGCATGGTCAACGGCCGCCAGTTGCCAAGGTCTGTTACTTCCCCCTTCTTATATAAAAGTGACAGCACACCAACAGCCATTGATCCCCCCGGGAACCCCGTCTCAAGGATGGCCTTCAAGACTTCGAGGACCACTGGTCCAAGTATACCCCAAAACTTGAGATAAAACTCAACCGGCAGCCCATCCATCCCAGGCACCTTCCCTTTTCCCATCCTCCTAAGAGCGCTCTCAACCTCTTCTATTGAGATCTGGGCCTCCATCACTTCTCTAATGTCCTCCGGCAACCGCCTGGACAAGTGTTCTAAAAACACATTTTCCTCCTCTACATCTATTTCCCTTTCCTTAAATAAACCTTGGAAATGATCAGTTGTCACCCTGACCATATCCTCTGGTTCTCTAACTATACTACCATTTTCTTCCCTATGCCATGCATTACCTTCCTACTCTGTCTGGCCTTAACCGACTTAAAGAACATAGCAGAACAAGTCTCATTATGTTCTATAAAGCCACTATGCGCACGCTCCAGGAAAGCTCGAGCCTTCCGCTCCTGCAACTCCCTGAGCTGCGCCTTTAGGGTTGCGGATCTCTCCCAGTCAAACGACCCGCCGAGGTTGCCTGCCTCGTATTCGAGTTCAATTAACCTTTGGATACGATCCACCTCCCTCCTCTCCTCCCTTTTTTCCTCTTGCAATACCCTATTATAAAAGCCCTAATCCTCACCTTAACTAATTCCCACCACTCTAACACCCCCTCGTACATGGACCGGAGGCCTTCAAGCCTCCAAAAGAAACAATAAAACCCGTCAACAAAAGCCTGCTCCTCCAGCACTTCCCGATCTAACTTCCAGTACCCCCTACCAAAGAGGCAGACTGGCGACCCCACCTGCAGGAGCACCCCGTCGTGATCCGAAAAGAAAACAGGCAACAGCCGCCCAGACAACTTACCCAAAGACCTGGGTACAAAAATATAGTCGAGCCTCCGCTCAACCCCCCTGGAGTTGCGCCATGTAGGACCGGCCATTTTCGGAGTAGTGTGCAGACAACCATCTACCAGACCATGGCAAGCCATTAGCCCGGCATTGGCGCCTGCACTGCTATCCCCCCCTATTCCCAAATCTGTATTAAAATCCCCCCCTATCACTAATTTCCTATTTGTGACACACAGGGGCGTCAGACAGTCCACCATCTCCCTCCTGTCTGCCACCACCTGTGGCCCATACACCACCACTAATCTAAATTTACAATCCCTTATCGTGACATCCACCCCTATAACCCTCCCCTGCATTACCACAAAAGAATCCTCCACTTTTACCTCCCTGTGCCCACACAAAATCCCTACCCCCGATGAGTGCACCCCCCCAATACCCCAAACCGACTCCCCCTTGTCCCACTCCCTCTTAAACCTACTAACATCCCCTCCATCCCTCAGGTGAACCTCCTGTAAAAAACAAAAATCAAACCCCACACCCTCCAAATAACTAAAAACCGCCCTCCCTTAAACCCCATTCATTTAAACTAACAAAAGTAAATTTAGACCCCATGAAAGAATAAAATAAAAACATGTCAGGCACGTCAGACACTCAAATTCTAAACCCAGACAGAAAAAAAAAAAAAAAAAAACAGGAGACTCACCCGATGTTCCCCTGCTCCATATCTACTGGTGAGAACACCATCCGTACTCCCGACATCCCCCCCTCTTCCTCCATCTCACCAACCCAGGATGCAGGAATAGTGTTTGGCTCCGGGGTGCCCTGCCTCTCACCTCCCACTGCTCTTGCCCTTCTCAGGATATCGTCGTGTTTCTCCTCTGTATATAGTGCCACGTCGTATGCTCCCTCCAACGGGTTGCCTTGGAAACAAAACACGTCCTTCACCGTCAGCTTTAGAATCCCCATCAATATTATCCTTCCAAAAGTTTCCCGTCCTCAAGGCTCCAACTCATTTTCCTTCCAAGCAAACCGAATCGTGTTGGCCAGCCCAATCCCAGGGACCGACCGTGTTGATGGATTTAGCACCATCTCCGCAAGGAGAATGGCGCTCGTTCTCTTCTCTTCCAAAACAAGGAAAAAATAAAAACCAAAGTGACTGAGCCAACCTGGTGCAACAAACACAGAGACAGGAACAATCACCCACAAAACCCAACATCAAACAGGCTACCTAAATATGGTTCCCAATCAGAGACAATGACTACACCTGCCTCTGATTGAGAACCATATCAGGCCAAACAGAGAAACAGACAAACCAGACACACAACATAGAATGCCCACTCAGATCACACCCTGACCAACCAAAACATAGAATCATACAAAGAAAACTATGGTCAGGTTGTGACAGTACTTGAAATCAAGTACTTTATGGGTATGTTTTCAGAGAGGTGTTCATTATCAGTGTCACATTTTCAAATCCTGATGCCCCCTTAACATCAAGTGCTTTCAAAGAGTATTTTGAGTGTAGGGACTCTTTTTTAGAATATGTCACTCAGTGAAAAATGTCCCTTATTAGACAATTTCTCACGTTCAAATCCTGGCACCCCTTGAAATCAAGTGCTTTCTAAGTGTATCTTGAGAGAGGGAGTGCTGCTTTTTGGTTATGTTACTCAGTCTAAAATGTCCCTCATTCAATGGTTTTTCTCTGTCAGACAGTTCCTAACAGAGGTGGAAGTGCAACAGACTTCAGATCAATAGGTCTCAGATTGTAATTTTTTTGTCATCTTGAAATCAAATATTTTACCTAGGTATGTTTTCAGAAGGAAGGTGTTCTTTATCAGTTTTTGTTGATCTCCAGCTATAATGTCCCTTATAAGACAATTTTTCCACCTTTAGATAGTTTCTAGCAGAGGGGTATAGCTCAGTGGTAGAGCATTTGACTGCAGATCAAGAGGTCCCAGGTTCAAATCCTGATGCCCCTTAACATCAAGTGCTTTCAAAGAGTATTTTGAGTGTAGGGGAATATTTTTTAGAATATGTCACTCAGTGAAAAATGTCCCTTATTAGACAATTTCTCACGTTCAAATCCTGGCACCCCCTTGAAATCAAGTTCTTTCTAAGTGTATCTTGAGAGAGGGAGTGCTGCTTTTTTGGTTATGTTACTCAGTCTAAAATGTCCCTCATTCAATGGTTTTTCTCTGTCAGACAGTTCCGAACAGAGGTGGAAGTGCAACAGACTTCAGATCAATAGGTCTCAGATTGTAATTTTTTTGTCATCTTGAAATCAAATATTTTACCTAGGTATGTTTTCAGAAGGAAGGTGTTCTTTATCAGTTTTTGTTGATCTCCAGCTATAATGTCCCTTATAAGACAATTTTTCCACCTTTAGATAGTTTCTAGCAGAGGGGGTATAGCTCAGTGGTAGAGCATTTGACTGCAGATCAAGAGGTCCCAGGTTCAAATCCCGATGCCCCCTTAACATCAAGTGCTTTCAAAGAGTATTTTGAGTGTAGGGGAATATTTTTTAGAATATGTCACTCAGTGAAAAATGTCCCTTATTAGACAATTTCTCACGTTCAAATCCTGGCACTCCCTTGAAATCAAGTTCTTTCTAAGTGTATCTTGAGAGAGGGAGTGCTGCTTTTTGGTTATGTTACTCAGTCTAAAATGTCCCTCATTCAATGGTTTTTCTCTGTCAGACAGTTCCTAACAGAGGTGGAAGTGCAACAGACTTCAGATCAATAGGTCTCAGATTGTAATTTTTTTGTCATCTTGAAATCAAATATTTTACCTAGGTATGTTTTCAGAAGGAAGGTGTTCTTTATCAGTTTTTGTTGATCTCCAGCTATAATGTCCCTTATAAGACAATTTTTCCACCTTTAGATAGTTTCTAGCAGAGGGGGTATAGCTCGGGGGTATAGCTCAGTGGTAGAGCATTTGACTGCAGATCAAGAGGTCCCAGGTTCAAATCCTGATGCCCCCTTAACATCAAGTGCTTTCAAAGAGTATTTTGAGTGTAGGGGACTCTTTTTTTAGAATATGTCACTCAGTGAAAAATGTCCCTTATTAGACAATTTCTCACGTTCAAATCCTGGCACCCCCTTGAAATCAAGTTCTTTCTAAGTGTATCTTGAGAGAGGGAGTGCTGCTTTTTTGGTTATGTTACTCAGTCTAAAATGTCCCTCATTCAATGGTTTTTCTCTGTCAGACAGTTCCGAACAGAGGTGGAAGTGCAACAGACTTCAGATCAATAGGTCTCAGATTGTAATTTTTTTGTCATCTTGAAATCAAATATTTTACCTAGGTATGTTTTCAGAAGGAAGGTGTTTTTTTCAGTTTTTGTTGATCTCCAGCTATAATGTCCCTTATAAGACAATTTTTCCACCTTTAGATAGTTTCTAGCAGAGGGGGTATAGCTCAGTGGTAGAGCATTTGACTGCAGATCAAGAGGTCCCAGGTTCAAATCCTGATGCCCCCTTAACATCAAGTGCTTTCAAAGAGTATTTTGAGTGTAGGGGAATCTTTTTTAGAATATGTCACTCAGTGAAAAATGTCCCTTATTAGACCATTTCTCACGTTCAAATCCTGGCACCCCTTGAAATCAAGTTCTTTCTAAGTGTATCTTGAGAGAGGGAGTGCTGCTTTTTTGGTTATGTTACTCAGTCTAAAATGTCCCTCATTCAATGGTTTTTCTCTGTCAGACAGTTCCTAACAGAGGTGGAAGTGCAACAGACTTCAGATCAATAGGTCTCAGATTGTAATTTTTTTGTCATCTTGAAATCAAATATTTTACCTAGTTATGTTTTCAGAAGGAAGGTGTTTTTTCAGTTTTTGTTGATCTCCAGCTATAATGTCCCTTATAAGACAATTTTTCCACCTTTAGATAGTTTCTAGCAGAGGGGTATAGCTCAGTGGTAGAGCATTTGACTGCAGATCAAGAGGTCCCAGGTTCAAATCCTGATGCCCCCTTAACATCAAGTGCTTTCAAAGAGTATTTTGAGTGTAGGGGAATTTTTTAGAATATGTCACTCAGTGAAAAATGTCCCTTATTAGACAATTTCTCACGTTCAAATCCTGGCACCCCTTGAAATCAAGTTCTTTCTAAGTGTATCTTGAGAGAGGGAGTGCTGCTTTTTTGGTTATGTTACTCAGTCTAAAATGTCCCTCATTCAATGGTTTTTCTCTGTCAGACAGTTCCTAACAGAGGTGGAAGTGCAACAGACTTCAGATCAATAGGTCTCAGATTGTAATTTTTTTGTCATCTTGAAATCAAATATTTTACCTAGTTATGTTTTCAGAAGGAAGGTGTTTTTTTCAGTTTTTGTTGATCTCCAGCTATAATGTCCCTTATAAGACAATTTTTCCACCTTTAGATAGTTTATAGCAGAGGGGTATAGCTCAGTAGTAGAGCATTTGACTGCAGATCAAGAGGTCCCAGGTTTAAATCCTGGTACCCCCTTGACATCAAGTGCTTTCAAAGAGTATTTTGAGTGTAGGGGAATTTTTTTAGAATATGTCACTCAGTGAAAAATGTCCCTTATTAGACAATTTCTCACGTTCAAATCCTGGCACCCCCTTGAAATCAAGTTCTTTCTAAGTGTATCTTGAGAGAGGGAGTGCTGCTTTTTTGGTTATGTTACTCAGTCTAAAATGTCCCTCATTCAATGGTTTTTCTCTGTCAGACAGTTCCTAACAGAGGTGGAAGTGCAACAGACTTCAGATCAATAGGTCTCAGATTGTAATTTTTTTGTCATCTTGAAATCAAATATTTTACCTAGGTATGTTTTCAGAAGGAAGGTGTTCTTTATCAGTTTTTGTTGATCTCCAGCTATAATGTCCCTTATAAGACAATTTTTCCACCTTTAGATAGTTTCTAGCAGAGGGGGTATAGCTCAGTGGTAGAGCATTTGACTGCAGATCAAGAGGTCCCAGGTTCAAATCCTGATGCCCCCTTAAAATCAAGTGCTTTCAAAGAGTATTTTGAGTGTAGGGGACTCTTTTTTAGAATATGTCACTCAGTGAAAAATGTCCCCTATTAGACAATTTCTCACGTTCAAATCCTGGCACCCCCTTGAAATCAAGTGCTTTCTAAGTGTATCTTGAGAGAGGGAGTGCTGCTTTTTTGGTTATGTTACTCAGTCTAAAATGTCCCTCATTCAATGGTTTTTCTCTGTCAGACAGTTCCTAACAGAGGTGGAAGTGCAACAGACTTCAGATCAATAGGTCTCAGATTGTAATTTTTTTGTCATCTTGAAATCAAATATTTTACCTAGGTATGTTTTCAGAAGGAAGGTGTTCTTTATCAGTTTTTGTTGATCTCCAGCTATAATGTCCCTTATAAGACAATTTTTCCACCTTTAGATAGTTTCTAGCAGAGGGGTATAGCTCAGTGGTAGAGCATTTGACTGCAGATCAAGAGGTCCCAGGTTCAAATCCTGATGCCCCCTTAACATCAAGTGCTTTCAAAGAGTATTTTGAGTGTAGGGGACTCTTTTTTAGAATATGTCACTCAGTGAAAAATGTCCCTTATTAGACAATTTCTCACGTTCAAATCCTGGCACCCCCTTGAAATCAAGTTCTTTCTAAGTGTATCTTGAGAGAGGGAGTGCTGCTTTTTTGGTTATGTTACTCAGTCTAAAATGTCCCTCATTCAATGGTTTTTCTCTGTCAGACAGTTCCTAACAGAGGTGGAAGTGCAACAGACTTCAGATCAATAGGTCTCAGATTGTAATTTTTTTGTCATCTTGAAATCAAATATTTTACCTAGTTATGTTTTCAGAAGGAAGGTGTTTTTTTTCAGTTTTTGTTGATCTCCAGCTATAATGTCCCTTATAAGACAATTTTTCCACCTTTAGATAGTTTCTAGCAGAGGGGGTATAGCTCAGTGGTAGAGCATTTGACTGCAGATCAAGAGGTCCCAGGTTCAAATCCTGATGCCCCCTTAAAATCAAGTGCTTTCAAAGAGTATTTTGAGTGTAGGGGAATATTTTTTTTAGAATATGTCACTCAGTGAAAAATGTCCCTATTAGACAATTTCTCACGTTCAAATCCTGGCACCCCCTTGAAATCAAGTTCTTTCTAAGTGTATCTTGAGAGAGGGAGTGCTGCTTTTTTGGTTATGTTACTCAGTCTAAAATGTCCCTCATTCAATGGTTTTTCTCTGTCAGACAGTTCAGAACAGAGGTGGAAGTGCAACAGACTTCAGATCAATAGGTCTCAGATTGTAATTTTTTTGTCATCTTGAAATCAAATATTTTACCTAGTTATGTTTTCAGAAGGAAGGTGTTTTTTTCAGTTTTTGTTGATCTCCAGCTATAATGTCCCTTATAAGACAATTTTTCCACCTTTAGATAGTTTATAGCAGAGGGGTATAGCTCAGTAGTAGAGCATTTGACTGCAGATCAAGAGGTCTCAGGTTTAAATCCTGGTGCCCCCTTGACATCAAGTGCTTTCAAAGAGTATTTTGAGTGTAGGGGAATTTTTTTTAGAATATGTCACTCGGTGAAAAATGTCCCTTATTAGACAATTTCTCACGTTCAAATCCTGGCACCCCCTTGAAATCAAGTTCTTTCTAAGTGTATCTTGAGAGAGGGAGTGCTGCTTTTTTGGTTATGTTACTCAGTCTAAAATGTCCCTCATTCAATGGTTTTTCTCTGTCAGACAGTTCCTAACAGAGGTGGAAGTGCAACAGACTTCAGATCAATAGGTCTCAGATTGTAATTTTTTTGTCATCTTGAAATCAAATATTTTACCTAGGTATGTTTTCAGAAGGAAGGTGTTCTTTATCAGTTTTTGTTGATCTCCAGCTATAATGTCCCTTATAAGACAATTTTTCCACCTTTAGATAGTTTCTAGCAGAGGGGGTATAGCTCAGTGGTAGAGCATTTGACTGCAGATCAAGAGGTCCCAGGTTCAAATCCTGATGCCCCCTTAAAATCAAGTGCTTTCAAAGAGTATTTTGAGTGTAGGGGACTTTTTTAGAATATGTCACTCAGTGAAAAATGTCCCTTATTAGACAATTTCTCACGTTCAAATCCTGGCACCCCCTTGAAATCAAGTTCTTTCTAAGTGTATCTTGAGAGAGGGAGTGCTGCTTTTTTGGTTATGTTACTCAGTCTAAAATGTCCCTCATTCAATGGTTTTTCTCTGTCAGACAGTTCCTAACAGAGGTGGAAGTGCAACAGACTTCAGATCAATAGGTCTCAGATTGTAATTTTTTTGTCATCTTGAAATCAAATATTTTACCTAGTTATGTTTTCAGAAGGAAGGTGTTTTTTTCAGTTTTTGTTGATCTCCAGCTATAATGTCCCTTATAAGACAATTTTTCCACCTTTAGTTAGTTTCTAGCAGAGGGGTTATAGCTCAGTGGTAGAGCATTTGACTGCAGATCAAGAGGTCCCAGGTTCAAATCCTGATGCCCCCTTAACATCAAGTGCTTTCAAAGAGTATTTTGAGTGTAGGGGACTCTTTTTTAGAATATGTCACTCAGTGAAAAATGTCCCTTATTAGACAATTTCTCACGTTCAAATCCTGGCACCCCTTGAAATCAAGTTCTTTCTAAGTGTATCTTGAGAGAGGGAGTGCTGCTTTTTTGGTTATGTTACTCAGTCTAAAATGTCCCTCATTCAATGTTTTTTCTCTGTCAGACAGTTCCGAACAGAGGTGGAAGTGCAACAGACTTCAGATCAATAGGTCTCAGATTGTAATTTTTTTGTCATCTTGAAATCAAATATTTTACCTAGTTATGTTTTCAGAAGGAAGGTGTTTTTTTCAGTTTTTGTTGATCTCCAGCTATAATGTCCCTTATAAGACAATTTTTCCACCTTTAGATAGTTTCTAGCAGAGGGGGTATAGCTCAGTGGTAGAGCATTTGACTGCAGATCAAGAGGTCCCAGGTTCAAATCCTGATGCCCCCTTAAAATCAAGTGCTTTCAAAGAGTATTTTGAGTGTAGGGGACTCTTTTTTAGAATATGTCACTCAGTGAAAAATGTCCCTTATTAGACAATTTCTCACGTTCAAATCCTGGCACCCCCTTGAAATCAAGTTCTTTCTAAGTGTATCTTGAGAGAGGGAGTGCTGCTTTTTTGGTTATGTTACTCAGTCTAAAATGTCCCTCATTCAATGGTTTTTCTCTGTCAGACAGTTCCTAACAGAGGTGGAAGTGCAACAGACTTCAGATCAATAGGTCTCAGATTGTAATTTTTTTGTCATCTTGAAATCAAATATTTTACCTAGGTATGTTTTCAGAAGGAAGGTGTTTTTTTCAGTTTTTGTTGATCTCCAGCTATAATGTCCCTTATAAGACAATTTTTCCACCTTTAGATAGTTTCTAGCAGAGGGGGTATAGCTCAGTGGTAGAGCATTTGACTGCAGATCAAGAGGTCCCAGGTTCAAATCCTGATGCCCCCTTAACATCAAGTGCTTTCAAAGAGTATTTTGAGTGTAGGGGAATCTTTTTTAGAATATGTCACTCAGTTAAAAATGACCCTTATTAGACAATTTCTCACGTTCAAATCCTGGCACCCCCTTGAAATCAAGTTCTTTCTAAGTGTATCTTGAGAGAGGGAGTGCTGCTTTTTTGGTTATGTTACTCAGTCTAAAATGTCCCTCATTCAATGTTTTTCTCTGTCAGACAGTTCCTAACAGAGGTGGAAGTGCAACAGACTTCAGATCAATAGGTCTCAGATTGTAATTTTTTTGTCATCTTGAAATCAAATATTTTACCTAGTTATGTTTTCAGAAGGAAGGTGTTTTTTTCAGTTTTTGTTGATCTCCAGCTATAATGTCCCTTATAAGACAATTTTTCCACCTTTAGATAGTTTCTAGCAGAGGGGGTATAGCTCAGTGGTAGAGCATTTGACTGCAGATCAAGAGGTCCCAGGTTCAAATCCTGATGCCCCCTTAACATCAAGTGCTTTCAAAGAGTATTTTGAGTGTAGGGGAATATTTTTTAGAATATGTCACTCAGTGAAAAATGTCCCTTATTAGACAATTTCTCACGTTCAAATCCTGGCACCCCCTTGAAATCAAGTTCTTTCTAAGTGTATCTTGAGAGAGGGAGTGCTGCTTTTTTGGTTATGTTACTCAGTCTAAAATGTCCCTCATTCAATGGTTTTTCTCTGTCAGACAGTTCAGAACAGAGGTGGAAGTGCAACAGACTTCAGATCAATAGGTCTCAGATTGTAATTTTTTTGTCATCTTGAAATCAAATATTTTACCTAGTTATGTTTTCAGAAGGAAGGTGTTTTTTCAGTTTTTGTTGATCTCCAGCTATAATGTCCCTTATAAGACAATTTTTCCACCTTTAGATAGTTTATAGCAGAGGGGTATAGCTCAGTAGTAGAGCATTTGACTGCAGATCAAGAGGTCCCAGGTTCAAATCCTGGTGCCCTCTTGACATCAAGTGCTTTCAAAGAGTATTTTGAGTGAGGGGAATTTTTTTTAGAATATGTCACTCAGTGAAAAATGTCCCTTATTAGACAATTTCTCACGTTCAAATCCTGGCACCCCCTTGAAATCAAGTTCTTTCTAAGTGTATCTTGAGAGAGGGAGTGCTGCTTTTTTGGTTATGTTACTCAGTCTAAAATGTCCCTCATTCAATGGTTTTTCTCTGTCAGACAGTTCCGAACAGAGGTGGAAGTGCAACAGACTTCAGATCAATAGGTCTCAGATTGTAATTTTTTTGTCATCTTGAAATCAAATATTTTACCTAGTTATGTTTTCAGAAGGAAGGTGTTTTTTTCAGTTTTTGTTGATCTCCAGCTATAATGTCCCTTATAAGACAATTTTTCCACCTTTAGATAGTTTCTAGCAGAGGGGGTATAGCTCAGTGGTAGAGCATTTGACTGCAGATCAAGAGGTCCCAGGTTCAAATCCTGATGCCCCCTTAAAATCAAGTGCTTTCAAAGAGTATTTTGAGTGTAGGGGAATATTTTTTAGAATATGTCACTCAGTGAAAAATGTCCCTTATTAGACAATTTCTCACGTTCAAATCCTGGCACCCCCTTGAAATCAAGTGCTTTCTAAGTGTATCTTGAGAGAGGGAGTGCTGCTTTTTTGGTTATGTTACTCAGTCTAAAATGTCCCTCATTCAATGGTTTTTCTCTGTCAGACAGTTCCTAACAGAGGTGGAAGTGCAACAGACTTCAGATCAATAGGTCTCAGATTGTAATTTTTTTGTCATCTTGAAATCAAATATTTTACCTAGTTATGTTTTCAGAAGGAAGGTGTTTTTTTCAGTTTTTGTTGATCTCCAGCTATAATGTCCCTTATAAGACAATTTTTCCACCTTTAGATAGTTTCTAGCAGAGGGGTATAGCTCAGTGGTAGAGCATTTGACTGCAGATCAAGAGGTCCCAGGTTCAAATCCTGATGCCCCCTTAACATCAAGTGCTTTCAAAGAGTATTTTGAGTGTAGGGGAATTTTTTAGAATATGTCACTCAGTGAAAAATGTCCCTTATTAGACAATTTCTCACGTTCAAATCCTGGCACCCCTTGAAATCAAGTTCTTTCTAAGTGTATCTTGAGAGAGGGAGTGCTGCTTTTTTGGTTATGTTACTCAGTCTAAAATGTCCCTCATTCAATGGTTTTTCTCTGTCAGACAGTTCCTAACAGAGGTGGAAGTGCAACAGACTTCAGATCAATAGGTCTCAGATTGTAATTTTTTTGTCATCTTGAAATCAAATATTTTACCTAGTTATGTTTTCAGAAGGAAGGTGTTCTTTTTTTCAGTTTTTGTTGATCTCCAGCTATAATGTCCCTTATAAGACAATTTTTCCACCTTTAGATAGTTTCTAGCAGAGGGGTATAGCTCAGTGGTAGAGCATTTGACTGCAGATCAAGAGGTCCCAGGTTCAAATCCTGATGCCCCCTTAACATCAAGTGCTTTCAAAGAGTATTTTGAGTGTAGGGGAATCTTTTAGAATATGTCACTCAGTGAAAAATGTCCCTTATTAGACAATTTCTCACGTTCAAATCCTGGCACCCCTTGAAATCAAGTTCTTTCTAAGTGTATCTTGAGAGAGGGAGTGCTGCTTTTTTGGTTATGTTACTCAGTCTAAAATGTCCCTCATTCAATGGTTTTTCTCTGTCAGACAGTTCCTAACAGAGGTGGAAGTGCAACAGACTTCAGATCAATAGGTCTCAGATTGTAATTTTTTTGTCATCTTGAAATCAAATATTTTACCTAGTTATGTTTTCAGAAGGAAGGTGTTTTTATCAGTTTTTGTTGATCTCCAGCTATAATGTCCCTTATAAGACAATTTTTCCACCTTTAGATAGTTTCTAGCAGAGGGGTATAGCTCAGTGGTAGAGCATTTGACTGCAGATCAAGAGGTCCCAGGTTCAAATCCTGATGCCCCCTTAACATCAAGTGCTTTCAAAGAGTATTTTGAGTGTAGGGGATCTTTTTTAGAATATGTCACTCAGTGAAAAATGTCCCTTATTAGACAATTTCTCACGTTCAAATCCTGGCACCCCTTGAAATCAAGTTCTTTCTAAGTGTATCTTGAGAGAGGGAGTGCTGCTTTTTTGGTTATGTTACTCAGTCTAAAATGTCCCTCATTCAATGGTTTTTCTCTGTCAGACAGTTCCTAACAGAGGTGGAAGTGCAACAGACTTCAGATCAATAGGTCTCAGATTGTAATTTTTTTGTCATCTTGAAATCAAATATTTTACCTAGTTATGTTTTCAGAAGGAAGGTGTTCTTTATCAGTTTTTGTTGATCTCCAGCTATAATGTCCCTTATAAGACAATTTTTCCACCTTTAGGTAGTTTCTAGCAGAGGGGTTATAGCTCAGTGGTAGAACATTTGACTGCAGATCAAGAGGTCCCAGGTTCAAATCCTGATGCCCCCTTAACATCAAGTGCTTTCAAAGAGTATTTTGAGTGTAGGGGACTTTTTTAGAATATGTCACTCAGTGAAAAATGTCCCTTATTAGACAATTTCTCACGTTCAAATCCTGGCACCCCTTGAAATCAAGTGTTCTTTCTAAGTGTATCTTGAGAGAGGGAGTGCTGCTTTTTTGGTTATGTTACTCAGTCTAAAATGTCCCTCATTCAATGGTTTTTCTCTGTCAGACAGTTCCGAACAGAGGTGGAAGTGCAACAGACTTCAGATCAATAGGTCTCAGATTGTAATTTTTTTGTCATCTTGAAATCAAATATTTTACCTAGTTATGTTTTCAGAAGGAAGGTGTTTTTTTCAGTTTTTGTTGATCTCCAGCTATAATGTCCCTTATAAGACAATTTTTCCACCTTTAGATAGTTTCTAGCAGAGGGGGTATAGCTCAGTGGTAGAGCATTTGACTGCAGATCAAGAGGTCCCAGGTTCAAATCCTGGTGCCCCCTTAACATCAAGTGCTTTCAAAGAGTATTTTGAGTGTAGGGGAATATTTTTTAGAATATGTCACTCAGTGAAAAATGTCCCTTATTAGACAATTTCTCACGTTCAAATCCTGGCACCCCCTTGAAATCAAGTTCTTTCTAAGTGTATCTTGAGAGAGGGAGTGCTGCTTTTTTGGTTATGTTACTCAGTCTAAAATGTCCCTCATTCAATGGTTTTTCTCTGTCAGACAGTTCCTAACAGAGGTGGAAGTGCAACAGACTTCAGATCAATAGGTCTCAGATTGTAATTTTTTTGTCATCTTGAAATCAAATATTTTACCTAGTTATGTTTTCAGAAGGAAGGTGTTTTTTTTCAGTTTTTGTTGATCTCCAGCTATAATGTCCCTTATAAGACAATTTTTCCACCTTTAGATAGTTTCTAGCAGAGGGGTATAGCTCAGTGGTAGAGCATTTGACTGCAGATCAAGAGGTCCCAGGTTCAAATCCTGATGCCCCCTTAACATCAAGTGCTTTCAAAGAGTATTTTGAGTGTAGGGGAATATTTTTTAGAATATGTCACTCAGTGAAAAATGTCCCTTATTAGACAATTTCTCACGTTCAAATCCTGGCACCCCTTGAAATCAAGTTCTTTCTAAGTGTATCTTGAGAGAGGGAGTGCTGCTTTTTTGGTTATGTTACTCAGTCTAAAATGTCCCTCATTCAATGGTTTTTCTCTGTCAGACAGTTCCTAACAGAGGTGGAAGTGCAACAGACTTCAGATCAATAGGTCTCAGATTGTAATTTTTTTGTCATCTTGAAATCAAATATTTTACCTAGTTATGTTTTCAGAAGGAAGGTGTTTTTATCAGTTTTTGTTGATCTCCAGCTATAATGTCCCTTATAAGACAATTTTTCCACCTTTAGATAGTTTCTAGCAGAGGGGTATAGCTCAGTGGTAGAGCATTTGACTGCAGATCAAGAGGTCCCAGGTTCAAATCCTGATGCCCCCTTAACATCAAGTGCTTTCAAAGAGTATTTTGAGTGTAGGGGAATATTTTTTAGAATATGTCACTCAGTGAAAAATGTCCCTTATTAGACAATTTCTCACGTTCAAATCCTGGCACCCCTTGAAATCAAGTTCTTTCTAAGTGTATCTTGAGAGAGGGAGTGCTGCTTTTTGGTTATGTTACTCAGTCTAAAATGTCCCTCATTCAATGGTTTTTCTCTGTCAGACAGTTCCGAACAGAGGTGGAAGTGCAACAGACTTCAGATCAATAGGTCTCAGATTGTAATTTTTTTGTCATCTTGAAATCAAATATTTTACCTAGGTATGTTTTCAGAAGGAAGGTGTTCTTTATCAGTTTTTGTTGATCTCCAGCTATAATGTCCCTTATAAGACAATTTTTCCACCTTTAGATATTTTCTAGCAGAGGGGTATAGCTCAGTGGTAGAGCATTTGACTGCAGATCAAGAGGTCCCAGGTTCAAATCCTGATGCCCCCTTAACATCAAGTGCTTTCAAAGAGTATTTTGAGTGTAGGGGAATATTTTTTAGAATATGTCACTCAGTGAAAAATGTCCCTTATTAGACAATTTCTCACGTTCAAATCCTGGCACCCCCTTGAAATCAAGTTCTTTCTAAGTGTATCTTGAGAGAGGGAGTGCTGCTTTTTTGGTTATGTTACTCAGTCTAAAATGTCCCTCATTCAATGGTTTTTCTCTGTCAGACAGTTCCTAACAGAGGTGGAAGTGCAACAGACTTCAGATCAATAGGTCTCAGATTGTAATTTTTTTGTCATCTTGAAATCAAATATTTTACCTAGGTATGTTTTCAGAAGGAAGGTGTTCTTTATCAGTTTTTGTTGATCTCCAGCTATAATGTCCCTTATAAGACAATTTTTCCACCTTTAGATAGTTTCTAGCAGAGGGGGTATAGCTCAGTGGTAGAGCATTTGACTGCAGATCAAGAGGTCCCAGGTTCAAATCCTGATGCCCCCTTAACATCAAGTGCTTTCAAAGAGTATTTTGAGTGTAGGGGAATCTTTTTTAGAATATGTCACTCAGTGAAAAATGTCCCTTATTAGACAATTTCTCACGTTCAAATCCTGGCACCCCCTTGAAATCAAGTTCTTTCTAAGTGTATCTTGAGAGAGGGAGTGCTGCTTTTTTGGTTATGTTACTCAGTCTAAAATGTCCCTCATTCAATGGTTTTTCTCTGTCAGACAGTTCCTAACAGAGGTGGAAGTGCAACAGACTTCAGATCAATAGGTCTCAGATTGTAATTTTTTTGTCATCTTGAAATCAAATATTTTACCTAGGTATGTTTTCAGAAGGAAGGTGTTCTTTATCAGTTTTTGTTGATCTCCAGCTATAATGTCCCTTATAAGACAATTTTTCCACCTTTAGATAGTTTCTAGCAGAGGTGGTATAGCTCAGTGGTAGAGCATTTGACTGCAGATCAAGAGGTCCCAGGTTCAAATCCTGGTGCCCCCTTAACATCAAGTGCTTTCAAAGAGTATTTTGAGTGTAGGGGAATATTTTTTAGAATATGTCACTCAGTGAAAAATGTCCCTTATTAGACAATTTCTCACGTTCAAATCCTGGCACCCCCTTGAAATCAAGTTCTTTCTAAGTGTATCTTGAGAGAGGGAGTGCTGCTTTTTTGGTTATGTTACTCAGTCTAAAATGTCCCTCATTCAATGGTTTTTCTCTGTCAGACAGTTCCTAACAGAGGTGGAAGTGCAACAGACTTCAGATCAATAGGTCTCAGATTGTAATTTTTTTGTCATCTTGAAATCAAATATTTTACCTAGTTATGTTTTCAGAAGGAAGGTGTTTTTTTCAGTTTTTGTTGATCTCCAGCTATAATGTCCCTTATAAGACAATTTTTCCACCTTTAGATAGTTTCTAGCAGAGGGGGTATAGCTCAGTGGTAGAGCATTTGACTGCAGATCAAGAGGTCCCAGGTTCAAATCCTGATGCCCCCTTAACATCAAGTGCTTTCAAAGAGTATTTTGAGTGTAGGGGACTCTTTTTTTAGAATATGTCACTCAGTGAAAAATGTCCCTTATTAGACAATTTCTCACGTTCAAATCCTGGCACCCCCTTGAAATCAAGTTCTTTCTAAGTGTATCTTGAGAGAGGGAGTGCTGCTTTTTTGGTTATGTTACTCAGTCTAAAATGTCCCTCATTCAATGGTTTTTCTCTGTCAGACAGTTCCTAACAGAGGTGGAAGTGCAACAGACTTCAGATCAATAGGTCTCAGATTGTAATTTTTTTGTCATCTTGAAATCAAATATTTTACCTAGGTATGTTTTCAGAAGGAAGGTGTTCTTTATCAGTTTTTGTTGATCTCCAGCTATAATGTCCCTTATAAGACAATTTTTCCACCTTTAGATAGTTTCTAGCAGAGGGGGTATAGCTCAGTGGTAGAGCATTTGACTGCAGATCAAGAGGTCCCAGGTTCAAATCCTGATGCCCCCTTAACATCAAGTGCTTTCAAAGAGTATTTTGAGTGTAGGGGAATCTTTTTTAGAATATGTCACTCAGTGAAAAATGTCCCTTATTAGACAATTTCTCACGTTCAAATCCTGGCACCCCCTTGAAATCAAGTTCTTTCTAAGTGTATCTTGAGAGAGGGAGTGCTGCTTTTTTGGTTATGTTACTCAGTCTAAAATGTCCCTCATTCAATGGTTTTTCTCTGTCAGACAGTTCCGAACAGAGGTGGAAGTGCAACAGACTTCAGATCAATAGGTCTCAGATTGTAATTTTTTTGTCATCTTGAAATCAAATATTTTACCTAGTTATGTTTTCAGAAGGAAGGTGTTTTTTTTCAGTTTTTGTTGATCTCCAGCTATAATGTCCCTTATAAGACAATTTTTCCACCTTTAGATAGTTTCTAGCAGAGGGGGTATAGCTCAGTGGTAGAGCATTTGACTGCAGATCAAGAGGTCCCAGGTTCAAATCCTGATGCCCCCTTAAAATCAAGTGCTTTCAAAGAGTATTTTGAGTGTAGGGGACTCTTTTTTTAGAATATGTCACTCAGTGAAAAATGTCCCTTATTAGACAATTTCTCACGTTCAAATCCTGGCACCCCTTGAAATCAAGTTCTTTCTAAGTGTATCTTGAGAGAGGGAGTGCTGCTTTTTTGGTTATGTTACTCAGTCTAAAATGTCCCTCATTCAATGGTTTTTCTCTGTCAGACAGTTCCTAACAGAGGTGGAAGTGCAACAGACTTCAGATCAATAGGTCTCAGATTGTAATTTTTTTGTCATCTTGAAATCAAATATTTTACCTAGTTATGTTTTCAGAAGGAAGGTGTTTTTATCAGTTTTTGTTGATCTCCAGCTATAATGTCCCTTATAAGACAATTTTTCCACCTTTAGATAGTTTCTAGCAGAGGGGTATAGCTCAGTGGTAGAGCATTTGACTGCAGATCAAGAGGTCCCAGGTTCAAATCCTGATGCCCCCTTAACATCAAGTGCTTTCAAAGAGTATTTTGAGTGTAGGGGAACTTTTTTAGAATATGTCACTCAGTGAAAAATGTCCCTTATTAGACAATTTCTCACGTTCAAATCCTGGCACCCCTTGAAATCAAGTTCTTTCTAAGTGTATCTTGAGAGAGGGAGTGCTGCTTTTTTGGTTATGTTACTCAGTCTATAATGTCCCTCATTCAATGGTTTTTCTCTGTCAGACAGTTCCTAACAGAGGTGGAAGTGCAACAGACTTCAGATCAATAGGTCTCAGATTGTAATTTTTTTGTCATCTTGAAATCAAATATTTTACCTAGTTATGTTTTCAGAAGGAAGGTGTTTTTTTCAGTTTTTGTTGATCTCCAGCTATAATGTCCCTTATAAGACAATTTTTCCACCTTTAGATAGTTTCTAGCAGAGGGGTATAGCTCAGTGGTAGAGCATTTGACTGCAGATCAAGAGGTCCCAGGTTCAAATCCTGATGCCCCCTTAACATCAAGTGCTTTCAAAGAGTATTTTGAGTGTAGGGGAATATTTTTTAGAATATGTCACTCAGTGAAAAATGTCCCTTATTAGACAATTTCTCACGTTCAAATCCTGGCACCCCCTTGAAATCAAGTTCTTTCTAAGTGTATCTTGAGAGAGGGAGTGCTGCTTTTTTGGTTATGTTACTCAGTCTAAAATGTCCCTCATTCAATGGTTTTTCTCTGTCAGACAGTTCCTAACAGAGGTGGAAGTGCAACAGACTTCAGATCAATAGGTCTCAGATTGTAATTTTTTTGTCATCTTGAAATCAAATATTTTACCTAGTTATGTTTTCAGAAGGAAGGTGTTTTTTTCAGTTTTTGTTGATCTCCAGCTATAATGTCCCTTATAAGACAATTTTTCCACCTTTAGATAGTTTCTAGCAGAGGGGGTATAGCTCAGTGGTAGAGCATTTGACTGCAGATCAAGAGGTCCCAGGTTCAAATCCTGATGCCCCCTTAAAATCAAGTGCTTTCAAAGAGTATTTTGAGTGTAGGGGACTCTTTTTTTAGAATATGTCACTCAGTGAAAAATGTCCCTTATTAGACAATTTCTCACGTTCAAATCCTGGCACCCCCTTGAAATCAAGTTCTTTCTAAGTGTATCTTGAGAGAGGGAGTGCTGCTTTTTGGTTATGTTACTCAGTCTAAAATGTCCCTCATTCAATGGTTTTTCTCTGTCAGACAGTTCCTAACAGAGGTGGAAGTGCAACAGACTTCAGATCAATAGGTCTCAGATTGTAATTTTTTTGTCATCTTGAAATCAAATATTTTACCTAGTTATGTTTTCAGAAGGAAGGTGTTTTTTCAGTTTTTGTTGATCTCCAGCTATAATGTCCCTTATAAGACAATTTTTCCACCTTTAGATAGTTTCTAGCAGAGGGGGTATAGCTCAGTGGTAGAGCATTTGACTGCAGATCAAGAGGTCCCAGGTTCAAATCCTGATGCCCCCTTAACATCAAGTGCTTTCAAAGAGTATTTTGAGTGTAGGGGAATATTTTTTAGAATATGTCACTCAGTGAAAAATGTCCCTTATTAGACAATTTCTCACGTTCAAATCCTGGCACCCCCTTGAAATCAAGTTCTTTCTAAGTGTATCTTGAGAGAGGGAGTGCTGCTTTTTTGGTTATGTTACTCAGTCTAAAATGTCCCTCATTCAATGGTTTTTCTCTGTCAGACAGTTCCTAACAGAGGTGGAAGTGCAACAGACTTCAGATCAATAGGTCTCAGATTGTAATTTTTTTGTCATCTTGAAATCAAATATTTTACCTAGTTATGTTTTCAGAAGGAAGGTGTTTTTTTCAGTTTTTGTTGATCTCCAGCTATAATGTCCCTTATAAGACAATTTTTCCACCTTTAGATAGTTTCTAGCAGAGGGGGTATAGCTCAGTGGTAGAGCATTTGACTGCAGATCAAGAGGTCCCAGGTTCAAATCCTGATGCCCCCTTAACATCAAGTGCTTTCAAAGAGTATTTTGAGTGTAGGGGAATATTTTTTAGAATATGTCACTCAGTGAAAAATGTCCCTTATTAGACAATTTCTCACGTTCAAATCCTGGCACCCCCTTGAAATCAAGTTCTTTCTAAGTGTATCTTGAGAGAGGGAGTGCTGCTTTTTTGGTTATGTTACTCAGTCTAAAATGTCCCTCATTCAATGGTTTTTCTCTGTCAGACAGTTCCTAACAGAGGTGGAAGTGCAACAGACTTCAGATCAATAGGTCTCAGATTGTAATTTTTTTGTCATCTTGAAATCAAATATTTTACCTAGTTATGTTTTCAGAAGGAAGGTGTTTTTTCAGTTTTTGTTGATCTCCAGCTATAATGTCCCTTATAAGACAATTTTTCCACCTTTAGATAGTTTATAGCAGAGGGGTATAGCTCAGTGGTAGAGCATTTGACTGCAGATCAAGAGGTCCCAGGTTCAAATCCTGATGCCCCCTTAACATCAAGTGCTTTCAAAGAGTATTTTGAGTGTAGGGGAATCTTTTTTAGAATATGTCACTCAGTGAAAAATGTCCCTTATTAGACAATTTCTCACGTTCAAATCCTGGCACCCCCTTGAAATCAAGTGCTTTCTAAGTGTATCTTGAGAGAGGGAGTGCTGCTTTTTTGGTTATGTTACTCAGTCTAAAAGGACCCTCATTCAATGGTTTTTCTCTGTCAGACAGTTCCTAACAGAGGTGGAAGTGCAACAGACTTCAGATCAATAGGTCTCAGATTGTAATTTTTTTTGTCATCTTGAAATCAAATATTTTACCTAGTTATGTTTTCAGAAGGAAGGTGTTTTTTTCAGTTTTTGTTGATCTCCAGCTATAATGTCCCTTATAAGACAATTTTTCCACCTTTAGATAGTTTATAGCAGAGGGGTATAGCTCAGTAGTAGAGCATTTGACTGCAGATCAAGAGGTCCCAGGTTTAAATCCTGGTACCCCCTTGACATCAAGTGCTTTCAAAGAGTATTTTGAGTGTAGGGGAATTTTTTTTAGAATATGTCACTCGGTGAAAAATGTCCCTTATTAGACAATTTCTCACGTTCAAATCCTGGCACCCCCTTGAAATCAAGTTCTTTCTAAGTGTATCTTGAGAGAGGGAGTGCTGCTTTTTTGGTTATGTTACTCAGTCTAAAATGTCCCTCATTCAATGGTTTTTCTCTGTCAGACAGTTCCTAACAGAGGTGGAAGTGCAACAGACTTCAGATCAATAGGTCTCAGATTGTAATTTTTTTGTCATCTTGAAATCAAATATTTTACCTAGGTATGTTTTCAGAAGGAAGGTGTTCTTTATCAGTTTTTGTTGATCTCCAGCTATAATGTCCCTTATAAGACAATTTTTCCACCTTTAGGTAGTTTCTAGCAGAGGGGTATAGCTCAGTGGTAGAGCATTTGACTGCAGATCAAGAGGTCCCAGGTTCAAATCCTGATGCCCCCTTAACATCAAGTGCTTTCAAAGAGTATTTTGAGTGTAGGGGAATCTTTTTTAGAATATGTCACTCAGTGAAAAATGTCCCTTATTAGACAATTTCTCACGTTCAAATCCTGGCACCCCTTGAAATCAAGTTCTTTCTAAGTGTATCTTGAGAGAGGGAGTGCTGCTTTTTGGTTATGTTACTCAGTCTAAAATGTCCCTCATTCAATGGTTTTTCTCTGTCAGACAGTTCCTAACAGAGGTGGAAGTGCAACAGACTTCAGATCAATAGGTCTCAGATTGTAATTTTTTGTCATCTTGAAATCAAATATTTTACCTAGGTATGTTTTCAGAAGGAAGGTGTTTTTTCAGTTTTTGTTGATCTCCAGCTATAATGTCCCTTATAAGACAATTTTTCCACCTTTAGATAGTTTCTAGCAGAGGGGTATAGCTCAGTGGTAGAGCATTTGACTGCAGATCAAGAGGTCCCAGGTTCAAATCCTGATGCCCCCTTAACATCAAGTGCTTTCAAAGAGTATTTTGAGTGTAGGGGAATATTTTTAGAATATGTCACTCAGTGAAAAATGTCCCTTATTAGACAATTTCTCACGTTCAAATCCTGGCACCCCTTGAAATCAAGTGCTTTCTAAGTGTATCTTGAGAGAGGGAGTGCTGCTTTTTTGGTTATGTTACTCAGTCTAAAATGTCCCTCATTCAATGGTTTTTCTCTGTCAGACAGTTCCGAACAGAGGTGGAAGTGCAACAGACTTCAGATCAATAGGTCTCAGATTGTAATTTTTTTGTCATCTTGAAATCAAATATTTTACCTAGTTATGTTTTCAGAAGGAAGGTGTTTTTTTTCAGTTTTTGTTGATCTCCAGCTATAATGTCCCTTATAAGACAATTTTTCCACCTTTAGATAGTTTCTAGCAGAGGGGGTATAGCTCAGTGGTAGAGCATTTGACTGCAGATCAAGAGGTCCCAGGTTCAAATCCTGGTGCCCCCTTAACATCAAGTGCTTTCAAAGAGTATTTTGAGTGTAGGGGAATATTTTTAGAATATGTCACTCGGTGAAAAATGTCCCTTATTAGACAATTTCTCACGTTCAAATCCTGGCACCCCCTTGAAATCAAGTTCTTTCTAAGTGTATCTTGAGAGAGGGAGTGCTGCTTTTTTGGTTATGTTACTCAGTCTAAAATGTCCCTCATTCAATGGTTTTTCTCTGTCAGACAGTTCCTAACAGAGGTGGAAGTGCAACAGACTTCAGATCAATAGGTCTCAGATTGTAATTTTTTTGTCATCTTGAAATCAAATATTTTACCTAGGTATGTTTTCAGAAGGAAGGTGTTCTTTATCAGTTTTTGTTGATCTCCAGCTATAATGTCCCTTATAAGACAATTTTTCCACCTTTAGATAGTTTCTAGCAGAGGGGGTATAGCTCAGTGGTAGAGCATTTGACTGCAGATCAAGAGGTCCCAGGTTCAAATCCTGGTGCCCCCTTAACATCAAGTGCTTTCAAAGAGTATTTTGAGTGTAGGGGAATATTTTTTAGAATATGTCACTCGGTGAAAAATGTCCCTTATTAGACAATTTCTCACGTTCAAATCCTGGCACCCCCTTGAAATCAAGTTCTTTCTAAGTGTATCTTGAGAGAGGGAGTGCTGCTTTTTTGGTTATGTTACTCAGTCTAAAATGTCCCTCATTCAATGGTTTTTCTCTGTCAGACAGTTCCTAACAGAGGTGGAAGTGCAACAGACTTCAGATCAATAGGTCTCAGATTGTAATTTTTTTGTCATCTTGAAATCAAATATTTTACCTAGTTATGTTTTCAGAAGGAAGGTGTTTTTTTCAGTTTTTGTTGATCTCCAGCTATAATGTCCCTTATAAGACAATTTTTCCACCTTTAGATAGTTTCTAGCAGAGGGGGTATAGCTCAGTGGTAGAGCATTTGACTGCAGATCAAGAGGTCCCAGGTTCAAATCCTGATGCCCCCTTAACATCAAGTGCTTTCAAAGAGTAT
This sequence comes from Oncorhynchus keta, assembly GCF_023373465.1. NCBI lineage: Eukaryota > Metazoa > Chordata > Actinopteri > Salmoniformes > Salmonidae > Oncorhynchus > Oncorhynchus keta. The sequence goes on from NC_068450.1 coordinate 45,385,757, forward strand.
TTTGAGTGTAGGGGAATATTTTTTAGAATATGTCACTCAGTGAAAAATGTCCCTTATTAGACAATTTCTCACGTTCAAATCCTGGCACCCCCTTGAAATCAAGTTCTTTCTAAGTGTATCTTGAGAGAGGGAGTGCTGCTTTTTTGGTTATGTTACTCAGTCTAAAATGTCCCTCATTCAATGGTTTTTCTCTGTCAGACAGTTCCTAACAGAGGTGGAAGTGCAACAGACTTCAGATCAATAGGTCTCAGATTGTAATTTTTTGTCATCTTGAAATCAAATATTTTACCTAGTTATGTTTTCAGAAGGAAGGTGTTTTTTTCAGTTTTTGTTGATCTCCAGCTATAATGTCCCTTATAAGACAATTTTTCCACCTTTAGATAGTTTCTAGCAGAGGGGGTATAGCTCAGTGGTAGAGCATTTGACTGCAGATCAAGAGGTCCCAGGTTCAAATCCTGATGCCCCCTTAACATCAAGTGCTTTCAAAGAGTATTTTGAGTGTAGGGGAATATTTTTTAGAATATGTCACTCAGTGAAAAATGTCCCTTATTAGACAATTTCTCACGTTCAAATCCTGGCACCCCCCTTGAAATCAAGTTCTTTCTAAGTGTATCTTGAGAGAGGGAGTGCTGCTTTTTTGGTTATGTTACTCAGTCTAAAATGTCCCTCATTCAATGGTTTTTCTCTGTCAGACAGTTCCTAACAGAGGTGGAAGTGCAACAGACTTCAGATCAATAGGTCTCAGATTGTAATTTTTTTGTCATCTTGAAATCAAATATTTTACCTAGTTATGTTTTCAGAAGGAAGGTGTTTTTATCAGTTTTTGTTGATCTCCAGCTATAATGTCCCTTATAAGACAATTTTTCCACCTTTAGATAGTTTCTAGCAGAGGGGTATAGCTCAGTGGTAGAGCATTTGACTGCAGATCAAGAGGTCCCAGGTTCAAATCCTGATGCCCCCTTAACATCAAGTGCTTTCAAAGAGTATTTTGAGTGTAGGGGAATACTTTTTAGAATATGTCACTCAGTGAAAAATGTCCCTTATTAGACAATTTCTCACGTTCAAATCCTGGCACCCCCTTGAAATCAAGTTCTTTCTAAGTGTATCTTGAGAGAGGGAGTGCTGCTTTTTTGGTTATGTTACTCAGTCTAAAATGTCCCTCATTCAATGGTTTTTCTCTGTCAGACAGTTCCTAACAGAGGTGGAAGTGCAACAGACTTCAGATCAATAGGTCTCAGATTGTAATTTTTTTGTCATCTTGAAATCAAATATTTTACCTAGTTATGTTTTCAGAAGGAAGGTGTTTTTTTTCAGTTTTTGTTGATCTCCAGCTATAATGTCCCTTATAAGACCATTTTTCCACCTGTAGATAGTTTCTAGCAGAGGGGGTATAGCTCAGTGGTAGAGCATTTGACTGCAGATCAAGAGGTCCCAGGTTCAAATCCTGGTGCCCCCTTAACATCAAGTGCTTTCAAAGAGTATTTTGAGTGTAGGGGACTCTTTTTTAGAATATGTCACTCAGTGAAAAATGTCCCCTATTAGACAATTTCTCACGTTCAAATCCTGGCACCCCCTTGAAATCAAGTTCTTTCTAAGTGTATCTTGAGAGAGGGAGTGCTGCTTTTTTGGTTATGTTACTCAGTCTAAAATGTCCCTCATTCAATGGTTTTTCTCTGTCAGACAGTTCCGTTCCAGTTTTTAGAGCATTTGACTGCAGATCTCAGGTTCAGCCCCTTAACAGAGGTGGAAGTGCAACAGACTTCAGATCAATAGGTCTCAGATTGTAATTTTTTTGTCATCTTGAAATCAAATATTTTACCTAGTTATGTTTTCAGAAGGAAGGTGTTTTTTTCAGTTTTTGTTGATCTCCAGCTATAATGTCCCTTATAAGACAATTTTTCCACCTTTAGATAGTTTCTAGCAGAGGGGGTATAGCTCAGTGGTAGAGCATTTGACTGCAGATCAAGAGGTCCCAGGTTCAAATCCTGATGCCCCCTTAACATCAAGTGCTTTCAAAGAGTATTTTGAGTGTAGGGGACTCTTTTTTAGAATATGTCACTCAGTGAAAAATGTCCCTTATTAGACAATTTCTCACGTTCAAATCCTGGCACCCCCTTGAAATCAAGTTCTTTCTAAGTGTATCTTGAGAGAGGGAGTGCTGCTTTTTTGGTTATGTTACTCAGTCTAAAATGTCCCTCATTCAATGGTTTTTCTCTGTCAGACAGTTCCTAACAGAGGTGGAAGTGCAACAGACTTCAGATCAATAGGTCTCAGATTGTAATTTTTTTGTCATCTTGAAATCAAATATTTTACCTAGTTATGTTTTCAGAAGGAAGGTGTTTTTTTCAGTTTTTGTTGATCTCCAGCTATAATGTCCCTTATAAGACAATTTTTCCACCTTTAGATAGTTTATAGCAGAGGGGTATAGCTCAGTGGTAGAGCATTTGACTGCAGATCAAGAGGTCCCAGGTTCAAATCCTGATGCCCCCTTAACATCAAGTGCTTTCAAAGAGTATTTTGAGTGTAGGGGAATATTTTTTAGAATATGTCACTCAGTGAAAAATGTCCCTTATTAGACAATTTCTCACGTTCAAATCCTGGCACCCCCTTGAAATCAAGTTCTTTCTAAGTGTATCTTGAGAGAGGGAGTGCTGCTTTTTTGGTTATGTTACTCAGTCTAAAATGTCCCTCATTCAATGGTTTTTCTCTGTCAGACAGTTCCTAACAGAGGTGGAAGTGCAACAGACTTCAGATCAATAGGTCTCAGATTGTAATTTTTTTGTCATCTTGAAATCAAATATTTTACCTAGTTATGTTTTCAGAAGGAAGGTGTTTTTTTCAGTTTTTGTTGATCTCCAGCTATAATGTCCCTTATAAGACAATTTTTCCACCTTTAGATAGTTTCTAGCAGAGGGGTATAGGGGTATAGCTCAGTGGTAGAGCATTTGACTGCAGATCAAGAGGTCCCAGGTTCAAATCCTGATGCCCCCTTAACATCAAGTGCTTTCAAAGAGTATTTTGAGTGTAGGGGATATCTTTTTTAGAATATGTCACTCAGTGAAAAATGTCCCTTATTAGACAATTTCTCACGTTCAAATCCTGGCACCCCTTGAAATCAAGTTCTTTCTAAGTGTATCTTGAGAGAGGGAGTGCTGCTTTTTTGGTTATGTTACTCAGTCTAAAATGTCCCTCATTCAATGGTTTTTCTCTGTCAGACAGTTCCTAACAGAGGTGGAAGTGCAACAGACTTCAGATCAATAGGTCTCAGATTGTAATTTTTTTTGTCATCTTGAAATCAAATATTTTACCTAGTTATGTTTTCAGAAGGAAGGTGTTTTTTTTCAGTTTTTGTTGATCTCCAGCTATAATGTCCCTTATAAGACAATTTTTCCACCTTTAGATAGTTTCTAGCAGAGGGGGTATAGCTCAGTGGTAGAGCATTTGACTGCAGATCAAGAGGTCCCAGGTTCAAATCCTGATGCCCCCTTAACATCAAGTGCTTTCAAAGAGTATTTTGAGTGTAGGGGAATATTTTTTAGAATATGTCACTCAGTGAAAAATGTCCCTTATTAGACAATTTCTCACGTTCAAATCCTGGCACCCCCTTGAAATCAAGTTCTTTCTAAGTGTATCTTGAGAGAGGGAGTGCTGCTTTTTTGGTTATGTTACTCAGTCTAAAATGTCCCTCATTCAATGGTTTTTCTCTGTCAGACAGTTCCTAACAGAGGTGGAAGTGCAACAGACTTCAGATCAATAGGTCTCAGATTGTAATTTTTTTGTCATCTTGAAATCAAATATTTTACCTAGTTATGTTTTCAGAAGGAAGGTGTTTTTTCAGTTTTTGTTGATCTCCAGCTATAATGTCCCTTATAAGACAATTTTTCCACCTTTAGATAGTTTCTAGCAGAGGGGTATAGCTCAGTGGTAGAGCATTTGACTGCAGATCAAGAGGTCCCAGGTTCAAATCCTGATGCCCCCTTAACATCAAGTGCTTTCAAAGAGTATTTTGAGTGTAGGGGAATCTTTTTTAGAATATGTCACTCAGTGAAAAATGTCCCTTATTAGACAATTTCTCACGTTCAAATCCTGGCACCCCTTGAAATCAAGTTCTTTCTAAGTGTATCTTGAGAGAGGGAGTGCTGCTTTTTGGTTATGTTACTCAGTCTAAAATGTCCCTCATTCAATGGTTTTTCTCTGTCAGACAGTTCCTAACAGAGGTGGAAGTGCAACAGACTTCAGATCAATAGGTCTCAGATTGTAATTTTTTGTCATCTTGAAATCAAATATTTTACCTAGTTATGTTTTCAGAAGGAAGGTGTTCTTTTTCAGTTTTTGTTGATCTCCAGCTATAATGTCCCTTATAAGACAATTTTTCCACCTTTAGATAGTTTCTAGCAGAGGGGTATAGCTCAGTGGTAGAGCATTTGACTGCAGATCAAGAGGTCCCAGGTTCAAATCCTGATGCCCCCTTAACATCAAGTGCTTTCAAAGAGTATTTTGAGTGTAGGGGACTCTTTTTTTAGAATATGTCACTCAGTGAAAAATGTCCCTTATTAGACAATTTCTCACGTTCAAATCCTGGCACCCCTTGAAATCAAGTTCTTTCTAAGTGTATCTTGAGAGAGGGAGTGCTGCTTTTTTGGTTATGTTACTCAGTCTAAAATGTCCCTCATTCAATGTTTTTCTCTGTCAGACAGTTCCTAACAGAGGTGGAAGTGCAACAGACTTCAGATCAATAGGTCTCAGATTGTAATTTTTTTGTCATCTTGAAATCAAATATTTTACCTAGTTATGTTTTCAGAAGGAAGGTGTTCTTTTCAGTTTTTGTTGATCTCCAGCTATAATGTCCCTTATAAGACAATTTTTCCACCTTTAGATAGTTTCTAGCAGAGGGGTATAGCTCAGTGGTAGAGCATTTGACTGCAGATCAAGAGGTCCCAGGTTCAAATCCTGATGCCCCCTTAACATCAAGTGCTTTCAAAGAGTATTTTGAGTGTAGGGGAATATTTTTTAGAATATGTCACTCAGTGAAAAATGTCCCTTATTAGACAATTTCTCACGTTCAAATCCTGGCACCCCCTTGAAATCAAGTTCTTTCTAAGTGTATCTTGAGAGAGGGAGTGCTGCTTTTTTGGTTATGTTACTCAGTCTAAAATGTCCCTCATTCAATGTTTTTTCTCTGTCAGACAGTTCCGAACAGAGGTGGAAGTGCAACAGACTTCAGATCAATAGGTCTCAGATTGTAATTTTTTTGTAATCTTGAAATCAAATATTTTACCTAGGTATGTTTTCAGAAGGAAGGTGTTTTTTCAGTTTTTGTTGATCTCCAGCTATAATGTCCCTTATAAGACAATTTTTCCACCTTTAGATAGTTTCTAGCAGAGGGGGTATAGCTCAGTGGTAGAGCATTTGACTGCAGATCAAGAGGTCCCAGGTTCAAATCCTGATGCCCCCTTAACATCAAGTGCTTTCAAAGAGTATTTTGAGTGTAGGGGAATATTTTTTAGAATATGTCACTCAGTGAAAAATGTCCCTTATTAGACAATTTCTCACGTTCAAATCCTGGCACCCCCTTGAAATCAAGTTCTTTCTAAGTGTATCTTGAGAGAGGGAGTGCTGCTTTTTTGGTTATGTTACTCAGTCTAAAATGTCCCTCATTCAATGGTTTTTCTCTGTCAGACAGTTCCGAACAGAGGTGGAAGTGCAACAGACTTCAGATCAATAGGTCTCAGATTGTAATTTTTTGTCATCTTGAAATCAAATATTTTACCTAGTTATGTTTCCAGAAGGAAGGTGTTCTTTATCAGATTTTGTTGATCTCCAGCTATAATGTCCCTTATAAGACAATTTTTCCACCTTTAGATATTTTCTAGCAGAGGGGGTATAGCTCAGTGGTAGAGCATTTGACTGCAGATCAAGAGGTCCCAGGTTCAAATCCTGATGCCCCCTTAACATCAAGTGCTTTCAAAGAGTATTTTGAGTGTAGGGGAATATTTTTTAGAATATGTCACTCAGTGAAAAATGTCCCTTATTAGACAATTTCTCACGTTCAAATCCTGGCACCCCCTTGAAATCAAGTTCTTTCTAAGTGTATCTTGAGAGAGGGAGTGCTGCTTTTTTGGTTATGTTACTCAGTCTAAAATGTCCCTCATTCAATGGTTTTTCTCTGTCAGACAGTTCCTAACAGAGGTGGAAGTGCAACAGACTTCAGATCAATAGGTCTCAGATTGTAATTTTTTTGTCATCTTGAAATCAAATATTTTACCTAGTTATGTTTTCAGAAGGAAGGTGTTTTTTTCAGTTTTTGTTGATCTCCAGCTATAATGTCCCTTATAAGACAATTTTTCCACCTTTAGATAGTTTCTAGCAGAGGGGTATAGCTCAGTGGTAGAGCATTTGACTGCAGATCAAGAGGTCCCAGGTTCAAATCCTGATGCCCCCTTAACATCAAGTGCTTTCAAAGAGTATTTTGAGTGTAGGGGAATATTTTTTAGAATATGTCACTCAGTGAAAAATGTCCCTTATTAGACAATTTCTCACGTTCAAATCCTGGCACCCCCTTGAAATCAAGTTCTTTCTAAGTGTATCTTGAGAGAGGGAGTGCTGCTTTTTGGTTATGTTACTCAGTCTAAAATATCCCTCATTCAATGGTTTTTCTCTGTCAGACAGTTCCTAACAGAGGTGGAAGTGCAACAGACTTCAGATCAATAGGTCTCAGATTGTAATTTTTTGTCATCTTGAAATCAAATATTTTACCTAGTTATGTTTTCAGAAGGAAGGTGTTCTTTATCAGTTTTTGTTGATCTCCAGCTATAATGTCCCTTATAAGACAATTTTTCCACCTTTAGATAGTTTCTAGCAGAGGGGTATAGCTCAGTGGTAGAGCATTTGACTGCAGATCAAGAGGTCCCAGGTTCAAATCCTGGTGCCCCCTTAACATCAAGTGCTTTCAAAGAGTATTTTGAGTGTAGGGGAATTTTTTAGAATATGTCACTCAGTGAAAAATGTCCCTTATTAGACAATTTCTCACGTTCAAATCCTGGCACCCCTTGAAATCAAGTTCTTTCTAAGTGTATCTTGAGAGAGGGAGTGCTGCTTTTTTGGTTATGTTACTCAGTCTAAAATGTCCCTCATTCAATGGTTTTCTCTGTCAGACAGTTCCTAACAGAGGTGGAAGTGCAACAGACTTCAGATCAATAGGTCTCAGATTGTAATTTTTTGTCATCTTGAAATCAAATATTTTACCTAGGTATGTTCTCAGAAGGAAGGTGTTTTTTTCAGTTTTTGTTGATCTCCAGCTATAATGTCCCTTATAAGACAATTTTTCCACCTTTAGATAGTTTCTAGCAGAGGGGGTATAGCTCAGTGGTAGAGCATTTGACTGCAGATCAAGAGGTCCCAGGTTCAAATCCTGATGCCCCCTTAACATCAAGTGCTTTCAAAGAGTATTTTGAGTGTAGGGGAATGTTTTTTAGAATATGTCACTCAGTGAAAAATGTCCCTTATTAGACAATTTCTCACGTTCAAATCCTGGCACCCCCTTGAAATCAAGTTCTTTCTAAGTGTATCTTGAGAGAGGGAGTGCTGCTTTTTTGGTTATGTTACTCAGTCTAAAATGTCCCTCATTCAATGGTTTTTCTCTGTCAGACAGTTCCTAACAGAGGTGGAAGTGCAACAGACTTCAGATCAATAGGTCTCAGATTGTAATTTTTTTGTCATCTTGAAATCAAATATTTTACCTAGGTATGTTTTCAGAAGGAAGGTGTTCTTTATCAGTTTTTGTTGATCTCCAGCTATAATGTCCCTTATAAGACAATTTTTCCACCTTTAGATAGTTTCTAGCAGAGGGGTATAGCTCAGTGGTAGAGCATTTGACTGCAGATCAAGAGGTCCCAGGTTCAAATCCTGATGCCCCCTTAACATCAAGTGCTTTCAAAGAGTATTTTGAGTGTAGGGGAATCTTTTTTAGAATATGTCACTCAGTTAAAAATGTCCCTTATTAGACAATTTCTCACGTTCAAATCCTGGCACCCCCTTGAAATCAAGTTCTTTCTAAGTGTATCATGAGAGAGGGAGTGCTGCTTTTTTGGTTATGTTACTCAGTCTAAAATGTCCCTCATTCAATGTTTTTTCTCTGTCAGACAGTTCCGAACAGAGGTGGAAGTGCAACAGACTTCAGATCAATAGGTCTCAGATTGTAATTTTTTTTGTCATCTTGAAATCAAATATTTTACCTAGTTATGTTTTCAGAAGGAAGGTGTTTTTTTCAGTTTTTGTTGATCTCCAGCTATAATGTCCCTTATAAGACAATTTTTCCACCTTTAGATAGTTTCTAGCAGAGGGGGTATAGCTCAGTGGTAGAGCAGTTTCTAGCCGAGGGGGTATAGTTCAGTGGTAGAGCATTTGACTGCAGATCAAGAGGTCCCAGGTTCAAATCCTGATACCCCCTTAACATCAAGTGCTTTCAAAGAGTATTTTGAGTGTAGGGGAATGTTTTTTAGAATATGTCACTCAGTGAAAAATGTCCCTTATTAGACAATTTCTCACGTTCAAATCCTGGCACCCCCTTGAAATCAATTTCTTTCTAAGTGTATCTTGAGAGAGGGAGTGCTGCTTTTTTGGTTATGTTACTCAGTCTAAAATGTCCCTCATTCAATGGTTTTTCTCTGTCAGACAGTTCCGAACAGATGTCGAAGTGTAACAGACTTCAGATCAATAGGTCTCAGATTGTAATTTTTATGTCATCTTGAAATCAAATATTTTAACCAGGTATGTTTTCAGAAGGAAGGTGTTTTTTTCAGTTTTTGTTGATCTCCAGCTATAATGTCCCTCATAAGACAATTTTTCCACCTTTAGATAGTTTCTAGCAGAGGGGGTATAGTTCAGTGGTAGAGCAGTTTCTAGCAGAGGGGGTATAGTTCAGTGGTAGAGCATTTGACTGCAGATCAAGAGGTCCCAGGTTCAAATCCTGATGCCCCCTTAACATCAAGTGCTTTCAAAGAGTATTTTGAGTGTAGGGGAATCTTTTTTAGAATATGTCACTCAGTGAAAAATGTCCCTTATTAGACAATTTCTCACGTTCAAATCCTGGCACCCCCTTGAAATCAAGTTCTTTCTAAGTGTATCTTGAGAGAGGGAGTGCTGCTTTTTTGGTTATGTTACTCAGTCTAAAATGTCCCTCATTCAATGGTTTTTCTCTGTCAGACAGTTCCTAACAGAGGTGGAAGTGCAACAGACTTCAGATCAATGGGTCTCAGATTGTAATTTTTTTGTCATCTTGAAATCAAATATTTTACCTAGTTATGTTTCCAGAAGGAAGGTGTTCTTTATCAGATTTTGTTGATCTCCAGCTATAATGTCCCTTATAAGACAATTTTTCCACCTTTAGATAGTTTCTAGCAGAGGGGGTATAGCTCAGTGGTAGAGCATTTGACTGCAGATCAAGAGGTCCCAGGTTCAAATCCTGATGCCCCCTTAACATCAAGTGCTTTCAAAGAGTATTTTGAGTGTAGGGGAATATTTTTTAGAATATGTCACTCAGTGAAAAATGTCCCTTATTAGACAATTTCTCACGTTCAAATCCTGGCACCCCCTTGAAATCAAGTTCTTTCTAAGTGTATCTTGAGAGAGGGAGTGCTGCTTTTTTGGTTATGTTACTCAGTCTAAAATGTCCCTCATTCAATGGTTTTTCTCTGTCAGACAGTTCCTAACAGAGGTGGAAGTGCAACAGACTTCAGATCAATAGGTCTCAGATTGTAATTTTTTTGTCATCTTGAAATCAAATATTTTACCTAGTTATGTTTTCAGAAGGAAGGTGTTTTTTCAGTTTTTGTTGATCTCCAGCTATAATGTCCCTTATAAGACAATTTTTCCACCTTTAGATAGTTTCTAGCAGAGGGGGTATAGTTCAGTGGTAGAGCAGTTTCTAGCAGAGGGGGTATAGTTCAGTGGTAGAGCATTTGACTGCAGATCAAGAGGTCCCAGGTTCAAATCCTGATGCCCCCTTAACATCAAGTGCTTTCAAAGAGTATTTTGAGTGTAGGGGAATATTTTTTAGAATATGTCACTCAGTTAAAAATGTCCCTTATTAGACAATTTCTCACGTTCAAATCCTGGCACCCCCTTGAAATCAAGTGCTTTCTAAGTGTATCTTGAGAGAGGGAGTGCTGCTTTTTTGGTTATGTTACTCAGTCTAAAATGTCCCTCATTCAATGGTTTTTCTCTGTCAGACAGTTCCGAACAGAGGTGGAAGTGCAACAGACTTCAGATCAATAGGTCTCAGATTGTAATTTTTTTTGTCATCTTGAAATCAAATATTTTACCTAGTTATGTTTTCAGAAGGAAGGTGTTTTTTTCAGTTTTTGTTGATCTCCAGCTATAATGTCCCTTATAAGACAATTTTTCCACCTTTAGATAGTTTCTAGCAGAGGGGGTATAGTTCAGTGGTAGAGCAGTTTCTAGCAGAGGGGGTATAGTTCAGTGGTAGAGCATTTGACTGCAGATCAAGAGGTCCCAGGTTCAAATCCTGATGCCCCCTTAACATCAAGTGCTTTCAAAGAGTATTTTGAGTGTAGGGGAATCTTTTTTAGAATATGTCACTCAGTGAAAAATGTCCCTTATTAGACAATTTCTCACGTTCAAATCCTGGCACCCCCTTGAAATCAAGTGTTTTCTAAGTGTATCTTGAGAGAGGGAGTGCTGCTTTTTTGGTTATGTTACTCAGTCTAAAATGTCCCTCATTCAATGTTTTTTCTCTGTCAGACAGTTCCTAACAGAGGTGGAAGTGCAACAGACTTCAGATCAATAGGTCTCAGATTGTAATTTTTTTGTCATCTTGAAATCAAATATTTTACCTAGGTATGTTTTCAGAAGGAAGGTGTTCTTAATCAGTTTTTGTTGATCTCCAGCTATAATGTCCCTTTTTAGACAATTTTTCCACCTTTAGATCATTATTATTTCTAGCAGAGGGGGTATAGCTCAGTGGTAGAGCATTTGATTGCAGATCAAGAGGTCCCAGGTTCAAATCCTGATGCCCCCTTAAAATCAAGTGCTTTCAAAGAGTATTTTGAGGGTAGAGGACTCTTTTTTAGAATATGTTACTCAGTGAAAAATGGCCCTTATTAGACAATTTCTCACGTTCAAATCCTGGCACCCCCTTGAAATCAAGTGCTTTCTAAGTGTATCTTGAGAGAGGGAGTGCTGCTTTTTTGGTTATGTTACTCAGTCTAAAATGTCCCTCATTCAATGTTTTTTCTCTGTCAGACAGTTCCTAACAGAGGTGGAAGTGCAACAGACTTCAGATCAATAGGTCTCAGATTGTAATTTTTTTGTCAACTTGAAATCAAACACTTTATGGGTATGTTTTCAAAGAGAGAGTTTTCTGTATTAGGTTATGTTGATCACAAGCTAAAATCTCCCGTATTAGACAATTTCTCAGGATCAAATCCTGGCACCCCCATGAAATGAAGTACTTTCTCAGTGTTTCTTGAGAGAGGGAGTGCTCTGCTAAAATGTCCCTCATTAGATGGTTTTTCTCTCAGTTGAACAGTTCCTAGCAGAGGTGGAAGTTCAATAGACTTCACATCAAGAGGTCTCAGGTTCAAATTATTTTGTCAACTTGAAATCAAATACTTCAAGGGTATGATGGGTTGACAGGTGTCCCGCTGGCACCTGGCCCTTATTTCATGCAATTCCACTCATTTTGCCATGGGGTGAAGATCATTATTTTTCAGTTTTAAAGCAAATTTCCTGCAACACTACACATTTCGCCATGATTTATGTTAATATGATATCTGAGAGTGACTAACAACATCAATGTGGGTCCCCTGGAGGTCATGGCCACTGGGCATGTGCACCTTCATTCCCGATCAATAATTTGACCATGAGTACTACAAGTTGAGAAAGCTGGCTAAGTTAATTTGCCAATCTAAAAATGTTTTTCTGACAGTAGTGACTGTCTGATTTAGTGACTGTCAATGACTGACATAAAAAGAGAAAAACTGCTGATGCACAACACATTTTCAAAATGGCACCTTCCATATTCTAACTTTCAACTGTAAGTTGAGACACCGACTGAGTCCCCCCCCCAAAAAAACGTAGAAATATATATATATTGGGTCATGGGCCCTTAAACGACCGCTTATGTTGCTTATGCCCAAGACCGGCCTGGTAAAGGCCATCGAGTGCAGTAGGTATTTTAGCATGACAGTCCTGAAGTTAAGAGAAAGGCTAGGTTATGTACATTCAATGTGTCTATTTAGGAGCCTTGGATTTGGCTAGCTCTCTTTGGGAGAGAAATAGACAATGGCTGCGTTCCAAACATGTAAAAGACAACCCTCTCCCCTCAGCCCTCAAATTAAGTGGACACTTCTGATTGCATATCATGATGTATGATGAGTTGACACTTTCAGGCCAAGGGGCGAGGGAAGAAGGAAGGAAATTCAAATGGACCACCCTTGCCTGGAAATTCATCACTTCACAGTTGTGTCAACACTTCACAGTTGTGTCAACGTTTCAGTCAACATGGATCCACGGGTAGCTGTTGTGTGTGTGCTTTATGTGCCCTACAGTTAAATATTATTGCATTTCATATCTTGGCTAGAAGACAACACATCCGCAGACATCGAAAGTAGCCATCCGATGATATCAGGTAAATCCAAAATGACATTGTCTGATTTCAGGGAAAGTAGTATGCTCTAGCTATCGTTTCCAAAAGCTAACCAAACAAAAACAACATTACTTTTACGATACGTGTTTGTACCATCGTGCATTAGTTGCACAATTTGTAACTGATTTACATTAGTTTTTACTTACACTTGTATGTTGACTTCTCCATATTGATGTTAGTTTTAAGTTTTGGCTGTGGATGTAAAATCATTGCAAATTGAATTATGGGGTGTTTTAGGCCCCAAGTGAGAGAGCACAACACACAAGGAAGAACGTCTTGTGAACAGATGACATGATGGTAAGGGAGAACTTTGCTGCCCTCTAGTGTTCCGCTGGAAGACATGTCATGTCAAATGTACTCTTGACGATGTCCTCGCCAAGACTTTGGCTGCATCTCAAAAGTGGCTGTCTCTAATCCTCTTTCCTGCACAGATGCAAAAATAATTGTCAAATAACTACTACTACTACTACTACTTCTACTACTACTACTATGACTGCTTTAACCTATCCTGTGTCTTCACGTGAATTCAGATGGAGAGAAGAAGTATTTAAAAAAAAAAATATATATATATATATATATATATATATATATATATATATATATTATTAAAAAAACATTTTAGAGGTGGATCAGCTTTAATATCGCAGATTGTTGCTTCCATCTATGTAATTGTCGGCATTATTTCCAATCCACCAATATATTTTTGAGGTAAATATATTTACAGTTGAAGTCGGAAAGTTTACATACACTTAGGTTGGAGTCATTAAAACTAGTTTTTCAACCACTCAACAAATTTCTTGCTAACAAACTATAGTTTTGGCCAATCGGTTAGGACATCTACTTTGTGCACAACACAAGTAATTTTTCCAACAATTGTTTGCAGACAGATTAATTCACTGTATCACAGTTCCAGTGGGTCAGAAGTTTACATACAATAAAGTGACTGGGCCTTTAAACAGCTTGGAAAAATCCAGAAAATGATGTCATGGCTTTAGAAGCTTCTGATTGACATCATTTGAGTCAATTGGAGGTGAAACTGTGGACGTATTTCTAGGTCTACCTTCAAACTCAGTGCCTCTTTGCTTGATATCATGGGAAATCAAAAGAAATCAACCAAGACCTCAGAAGAAAAATAATTGTAGACCTCCACAAGTCTGGTTCATCATTGGGAAGGCCAGCATCCCGGTGTTGCCTCTTCACTTATGACGTTGAGACTGGTGTTTTGCGGGTACTATTTAATGAAGCTGCCAGTTGAGGACTAGTGAGGCGTCTTTTTCTCAAACTAGACACTAATGTACTTGTCCTTTTGCTCAGTTGTGCACCAGGGCCTCACACATCTTTCTATTCTGGTTAGAGAGAGTTTGCTCTGTTCTGTGAAGTGAGTACCACATTTCGCTGTACGAGATCTTCCGTTTCTTGGCAATTTCTCGCATGGATTAGGCTTCATTTCTCAGAACAAGAACGGACTTTCAGAAGAACGTTATTTGTTTCTGGCCATTTGGAGCCTGTAATTGAACCCACAAATGCTGATGCTTCAGATACTCAACTAGTCTAAAGAAGGCCAGTTGTATTGCTTCTTTAATCAGAACAAGTTTTCAGCTGCGCTAACATAATTGCGAAATGGTTTTCTAAAAATAATTTAGCCTTTTAAAGTGATAAACTTGGCTTAGCTAACACAATGTGCCATTGGAAGACACAGGAGTGATGGTTGCTGATAATGGGCCTCTGTACGCTATGTAGATATTCCATTAATAATCAGCCGTTTCCAGCAACAATAGTCATTTGCGACATTAACAATGTCTACACTGTAATTCTGATCAATTTGATGGTATTTTAACGGACAAAAAATGTTGCTGTTCTTTCAAAAACAAGGACATTTCTAAGTGACCCAAGCTTTTTAACGGTAACACTAGACTCTATTGTTATTATAGTGAGAGATTTTAATACCGTTTTAAATACCTCTTTTGACTGTAAAGGAAATCACACTACAAACTTTCACCCTCGGACACTAAAGGAAATCATGAATGTCATGGATATATTGGAATTAGTGGATATATGGTGGCTTAAATACCCTGACCTAGTGAGATATTCATGGCGGAGGCTTAATCAAGCTAGTAGTCTTTCTTATGTCATTCTCTCTGGTAGAACACGGTGTACTACTCCCTTCGCAGAACAGTGCAAACTGGCTCTAACCAGAAAGGAAAGAGGGCACAACTGAGCAAGAGGACAAGTACATTAGAGTGTCTAATATCTGTGAAAATTAGACCATAAAGAAATATCAAATCTAGAAAGGTTATTCCTCAACTTTCCATCAGTGTTTAGTTCAAGTGGGCTGGGATGTTCTAGCGGTGTAAGATGCCGTGTTCAGTTCACTACAGGTACATTACGACTTTGTGTGTATCAGAGCCGCGTGTTATTTTCTCAATAGGTTTTCAAGTGTTTGTTTCAGGCTCCAACATAGAACTTCAGTCATTATTTTTTTTAAATTAAAAGCAATATTTGATAGCGTAGCTTAATATTCCTTAATCTTTTCTCAGTAGGAATGACAAAATGCCATAGTCCTTTATGGTAACATGACGTGATACATAGTGATTGAAATGTTATGTAGTTACTGTTTTACTCAGTCAAATTTATGCAAAACTTGGCTTTGAGTGAATGACCTTAGAGTGTCAGTCGGCTGCCTTGTACAGTGCGTCCGTATTGTGACAAGAACTGAAATAATGAGATGGGACATTCAAGCCAGCTCAATTGTTACTGTCAGATTTCAGCCTTGAATTAGCATATTTGGTCATTTTCATGTATTAGAGAATTACAATGCCAGGTGAGAATTGTATGATTCGCTTGGTGAAGAGATTGGCTCCGTTTGACTCCTATAAATACTTGGGAGTTATAGTGGACAATAAGCTGAACTGGAAAGAGAATTCCCAGAATATCAACAACAAAAAAGAAATCACAATCCAGACTGTACTTTTTAAGGAAGCTCTGATATTCTAATGTGTGTGACAAAATGTGGTGCATTTTTGACAGCAGTGTAGTGGCTTATGTGATGTATTATGCCAAATAGGTCCAATGACGATGCAATCTCAACCGCACTGCACACTGCCCTAACCCATCTGGACAAGAGGAATACCTATGTGAGAATGCTGTTCATCGACTACAGCTCGGCATTTAACACCATAGTGCCCTCCAAGCTCGTCATCAAGCTCGAGACCCTGGGTCTCGACCCCGCCCTGTGCAACTGGGTACTGGACTTCCTGACGGGCCGCCTCCAGGTGGTGAGGGTAGGCAACAAACTCTCCACCCCGCTGATCCTCAACACTGGGGCCCCACAAGGGTGCGTTCTGAGCCCTCTCCTGTACTCCCTGTTCACCCACGACTGCGTGGCCACGCACAACAGTGGTAGGTTTGATTACCAACGACGAGACGGCCTACAGGGAGGAGGTGAGGGCCCTTGGAGTGTGGTGTCAGGAAAATAACCTCACACTCAACGTCAACAAAACTAAGGAGATGATTGTGGACTTCAGGAAACAGCAGAGGGAACACCCCCCTATCCACATCGATGGAACAGTAGTGGAGAGGGTAGTAAGTTTTAAGTTCCTTGGCGTACACATCACAGACAAACTGAATTGGTCCACCCACACAGACAGCATCGTGAAGAAGGCGCAGCAGCGCCTCTTCAACCTCAGGAGGCTGAAGAAATTCGGCTTGTCACCAAAAGCACTCACAAACTTCTACAGATGCACAATCGAGAGCATCCTGTCAGGCTGTATCACTGCCTGGTACGGCAACTGCTCCGCCCAAAACCGTAAGGCTCTCCAGAGGGTAGTGAGGTCTGCACAACGCATCACCGGGGGCAAACTATCTGCCCTCCAGGACACCTACACAACCCGATGTCACAGGAAGGCCATAAAGATCATCAAGGACAACAACCACCCGAGCCACTGCCTGTTCACCCCGCTATCATCCAGAAGGCGAGGTCAGTACAGGTGCATCAAAGCTGGGACTGAGAGACTGAAAAACAGCTTCTATCTCAAGGCCATCAGACTGTTAAACAGCCACCACTAACATTGAGTGGCTGCTGCCAACACACGGACTCAACTCCAGCCACTTTAATAATGGGAATTGATGGGAAATGATGTAAAATATATCACTAGCCACTTTAAACAATGCTAGCTAATATAATATTTACATACCCTACATTATTCATCTCATATGTATACATGTATACTGTACTCTATATCATCTACTGCATCTTTATGTAATACATGTATCACTAGCCACTTTAACTATGCCACTTTGTTTACATACTCATCTCATATGTATATACTGCACTCAATACCATCTACTGTATCTTGCCTATGCCGCTCTGTACCATCACTCATTCATATATCTTTATGTACATATTCTTTATCCCCTTACACTGTGTATAAGACAGTAGTTTTGGAATTGTTAGTTAGATTACTTGTTGGTTATCACTGCATTGTCGGAACTAGAAGCACAAGCATTTCGCTACACTCGCATTAACATCTGCTAACCATGTGTATGTGACAAATACAATTTGATTTGATTTGATGCTGTTGTGTGCTGGAAAGGAGACTTAGCAAAGTAGGAAGTAAATAAACTGGGCAAAATGATAAAGAAAGCAAGTGCAACAATCAGACGCAGTCTGGAGTCAATGCAGGACATGTTCGTAAAAAGGCTGCCAGGTAAAACACGTAATCATGGGCAATGCCACACACCGACTCCACAGGGCTTGAATGCAATACAGAAGCAGCTTCAGTAGCAGGTTCGTCTTGCCCAAAAGCTCCAGAGAGGTTTAGGGAAGGTCATTTTTACCCACAGCCATGAGGCTTTTTTTAATGAGTGTAAATTACTATTTATTATGCCTTTTTTAATGAGTGTTGTTGCTGCCGTTTCCCAGGAGGACGGACAACTGATCTTTTTCTTATCTCTTTATGGCTGTTAACGTGCAGGGGTCTGTGTCTTCCTACATGTTCTATCATGCGTTTGCCCACCGATACGGCTCATGCCTTTGGAATGGTATTGAGTGATGATGCTGAACAATTTCCCAAGTTGGGATTTCTAAAGTACTACTCTGCCTTAGCTTGTTACCGGGGTCATCTCAGCTAATATCGGTGCTCGTTAGGAACTTACCCCCTTCTAACGAGTCAGAATCTCGATGGACAAATGTATGTGCCAGTTACCTCAAATGTATGGAGAAATTAACATGGGAAATCACCTATTGAGGGCCGAACTTGAACACAATGTTCCAGACAACTTTTAGTCATTTATTACCTTGTCTATCTATCATAAGCCCCCCTACCCTCTCCCCTCTGAACCCAGTCAACCTGTTTCCCTTGGTACCTTCCTTTGAGTCAAGTGGCCAGAGTCTGATGAATGAGCCGAAGTAACATTTGGACAGGACAAAGGAAGTTGTGAAGCCTTCTCCCACCTAGGGGAAAGCAGAGAATAATAACATTCAGCTCTCCGATAGAGGAGAGAAGAAAAAAAACTTGTCACAACAATGTGGTGCTCTGTGGTTCATGTATTGAACGTGACAGTCAGCATAGCATAGCCCCAGGATTCGAGGTAAGGAACGTACATCCATCAAGGACATGTCAAGCTGAGATTGTTTACTCCCACGGTTCCAAACGCCATGTGCAACTGCGTGATATCATGTTTCCATTTGCATGCTGCAAATACAGCTGAAGGCTGAGGATGTTGAGTGGTTCGGGAATTGATTCCATCCACGTAGACATAACATTGCCTCCTTACCATTCTGACATGGGGGGGGGAAGCCATTTGCTCTCTCTTTTTGAAATATTGAATGTGACACAAAAAGCTTTGAAAATCACAGATATGAGCAATCACTTTTTTTCTCATTGTATGCGAGAAAATTGCTGTCTTTGTAACGGCGTTCTTCGTTTGTCGAAAGAGAGTCGGACCGAAATGCAGCGTGGTGGTTACTCATGTCTTTAATGAAACAAATGACGATACATGAAATAACTTAATAAATACAAAAACAACAAACGGAACGTGAAAACCTATTACAGCCTGTCTGGTGAAACTACACAGAGACAGGAACAATCACCCACGAAATACACAGTGAAACCCAGGCTACCTAAATACGGTTCCCCATCAGAGACAACAAGAATCACCTGACTCTGATTGAGAACCGCCTCAGGCAGCCAAGCCTAAACTAGACACACCCCTAATCAACCACAATCCCAATGCCTACAAAAAACCCAATACGACAACACAATAAACCCATGTCACACCCTGGCCTGAACAAATATATAACGAAAACACAAAATACAATGACCAAGGCGTGACAGTCTTAAATAAAATAACAGGTGTCTAACTTCTATCAGATGTTTTTCTCTCCATGATGTCATTATGACACCAATTTGATTCAGGAAATGAATGACATTCCGTTTGAAAATGATGACATTTCGATAATGACTCGTGCAGGATTTTAAAGAAAATAGATGTGAAACGTTGCAGAAACGTTGCAGAAACGTTGCATAAAGCCACTGGATAAATATTTTATGTATTAAAGAGCAACAACTCATCAACACAGACGGAGGTAGGACATTTGGAGAGGGAGAGAGAGGTGTGTGTGGGTGGGTGAGTCCGTATTTGTGTATGGCAGGCGTGAGAAGAGATGGTACATGGAGAGAGAGAGAGAATGGTACATAGAGAGAGAGAGAGAGAGGAGTAAAGAGAGACAGGGGAGAACAAGAATAATTGAGAGATCAGATCACACCCATAACTCTGCTTTACTTCATAAAACTTCCAGCCAGTGTCTGATACACTCTAAACCACTGGAGGGCAACGTTGTCCTGCATTTCATTACCCTACAGATGGTTACTTTGGTAACACGTGTAGGGTGGGGGAGCTATCACAATTGACATGTTTTCAAATATTTAGATATAGTCAGATTGCTTATCTCTACAGTTAAGGGAGGCAATGAGACATTCCTGCAAATAAAAAAAATACTGAGGGTACACCTTGTCACATACCATATAGGTAGATGTGCAAGATGCTGTGATGAAAAACAATTAAATTAATTTACTATACATAGATGTATCACAAAGTCTTTGTCTCTAGTGAAGAATTATCGTTGAGAGTACAGAGAGAGGGACTAGGATACCAGTGGGTGGTGATGGGAGTGTGAGGAAGTCTAGACAAAGCCTTTACCACCAAACGATTGCATAAACAAGGAAAAAACGGAGTGAACCAGGCCGTGTGTATCTTGTTGAAAGCCACGTGCGCTTGTCGGAATGAAGGCAGAGGAAATTTGCTTGAAATGAACAGCGTCGCACGGCTGCCGTCAAAACGCTAAAAGCTGTGGGTCGAATCAAAGTTTAATGCCACAGCATAAGTAATGAGACGAGCTCGCCTCGTTCTACTAATACATTATACAAAAGAAAATTGCTGCCACTCCCTGGGGATCTTTTTTTCTTCAAGATATGAAAAAGGGGGATCTAAACATAGAGAGAACAGCTAATACAGATCAAAAGAATGTGGAAAATGGAAATATGACGCAAAGGGGCAAGCAAATCACATCCCTGTTTCTCGAGGAAGCGAGTCCAATTTTGGTGTAGACTCAAGCCCACTAATTGCGCCCTGTGTTGTGGCATCAAGAAAGCTCCTCACTTTTGTTCCGTTACTCCATGGAATAGTGAATGCTTCTGCTCTTACCCAAAAAATAGTTTCGAAACGACAGTAAAAGTGCAGTAACTGCAGTTGACTGTGGTATTTTGGATGCAGTAATCGCAGAATAACTGCACTGTGAATAACAATTACACTGCGAAATGACTGTAGTAAAAAAAAAAAGTGCTATTTTGGAGGCAGCATTTGCATCATACTGCAGTGTACTGTATTTATACTACACTCTGACTGCAATAATTTTTTTGTAAGCGTGGGAAGCAGTTCAGTGTCCCTTTCCTGAAAAAAAAACCTATAGCCATTGAAAAACCCTGTTTCCAGACGAGTAAATGATGTCTATTCCCGGGTTTGGCATTTGATATGGGTTAGGCTGAGGGGGGTGGGTAAAAAATGGAGTTGTACACCGACAAGTATATCTCCTATATCTACACAAACCCTATAAGCCCACAATAGTGAAGTGAGGAGGATAGTGGAAGCAAGCCATACTGGCAAAACTAGACTCCTTAATGCATTCCAAAGCACATTCTTATCTGGAGAGGTGGCTATATCCAAACCCCCCTCTGACACTTGTCATTCTGAGTGCATTCCGCCCGGGGTGACTAGAGGCTAAAACGAAGCCGGTAATGATCCAGTCGCGGCCCACGTACCTTTCACTCTCCATCTACACAGTCGGGGGGTTGGCGGGGGTGAGAGCAGTATAGAGGCGGAGAGGATATTACACAACGGCATACTGGGTAATTACTGACACTCTGCTTACAGTAGGACAGGCGCCACAGAGGCTCACGACAGCCCCTCTCCATCCCCTGGCTGCCGCCATCGTCATCTTTGCCACTGCCTGTGCCATCAGGGCTCAGCTGGCCAGGGCAAGCACATTTTCCCATAATCCCCTGGGGTATTCCCAGATACCCAGGCTGCCAGATCCAGTGATAAGAGGGAAGAGGGGGAGAAGTAAAGGGGAATAAAGTGGGAGGGTTTTCTTTCCCTAGGGATTTGTGAGGTACAAATCAACTACTGCTGAAAATGTCCTGCATCCACATTCACGAACGGGTGTGCACGTGTGCAAGCATACATACGGCACATTCGCACGCACACACACAAACACACACCTACCCATCCCCCATACATCTCTCCTCCACTTCGACCAGAGGTCGGCAAGTCTGTCTGCTGAGAAATGGCTGTCTTGCTCCTGCGTGATGCTTTTTAAATTCCACCCCTCCAACTCTCAGTGCAGCCCTCGCTCATTAAAGCTATGCTGAAGAACAAAAAACCTCCCCTCTGATCACGTTAGGATCTGAAGCAATGGTAGTAGTGGGCAACACAGTGATGGTAATGGGTGGTAGCTAGGCTATCTTCCCTCTTTTAATACGGAGGTACCTGAATATAATAGAGATTTATTGAGTGGGTGTCATCCGGATCAGTTAGAGTTACGAGTTATGATGCTGGAACCTTGGTGAATACTGAGTACTGTATCTTAGCCCACTCACTTTTAAAGCAGGAATGGAAATGCACTGGCACTAGAAGGGGGGGGGGGGATACCCAGTCAGTTGTACAACAAAGTATTCAACTGAAATCCTCTGAATCAGAGGGATGTTGCCATAATCGACATCCACGTCATCGGCGCCTGGAGAACAGTGGGTTAAATGCCTTGCTCAGGGGAAGAACGACAGGTTTTTACCTTGTCAGCTCGGGGATTCGATCCGGTTACTGGCCCAACGCTCCTACCCGCCAGGCTACCCGTCGCCTTTAGAGTCCCTTCCACTTTGACACAGTAACTGAAAGGCCAAAAATGTAAAGTAAAAAAAAAACAGTGCAAGTGCCATATTGGATTATCCATAATACTGTGTTATCCTTATATATATTGCATTGTTTCACTCTAATGCTTTGTGGACCCATGCCGGGTTTACAGCACTTCCTTATTTCAACAGACACGTAGTCATATCTGAAAGCCCCAAGCACAGTTTGAATGAGAGCAAAGATTATCGTGAGACTTCCAGTGTTATTGGCAATGTCAAGTTGGCAGTGACTGTTAAGTCACAAAAGTAGCATTGAAATCAACTTCCTGCATGGCAAAGTTCAGTTATTCGAAAGGAAGCATACATGTGAGAACAAGTGCAAAGTAACGCAGCCCAACCGCTCGGATTCAGCCATTTGAAATTACTAGACTTCCACCAGAATGCAAACCCCTTTCAAGGTTGGTGCAAGCAAAGCATATTGTAGGCCCAAGTATACTGTGCTGTTTGTGGTGTCTTCTGACAGACGCTAGCCAGCACACAGGATTTGGTTCTGGGTGCCAAATTGATCTAAATAGGAGTGAGGCCGTAACTTTTATTTATTTTCTGACCGTATCAAAGATGAACAGAGATAAAGTGGGAGTTTTCCCAAAGTGGCCTTAAAGATCATCACCAATGTTTAAGCCTACGTAGAGTCAACGAAGAACAGCCAACAGCATTATAGAGATCATAGTGGTGTGTCAGACACTTTTTGTTGGTAATATATCTAAGAGCTGCATGATACACGGAATGAAGTGATATTTTAAGTAGAAACTGTGGACCAATATTTAATTTTAAAAGCCTGTTATATTAAATGAAGTTAGGGCCGGGCATTATACCGTATTTTACAATATACCTGTTTTGATGCACATACTGGTTTGGTTTTTTTGCTTTACCTTCGATAATGGTATTCCAATGTTTGGTTTGGTAATTGTGATACGCAACTCTGGCACGTGTAATGTCTGTTGTTATAGTTCACTCCGTTTGCTACTTGAAGTCTATTACAGATGGTAAGCGGCAAAGGTCTCAGACTTCAATGGGAGTAGGGCGGTTGTTGGCAAAACACAAGCAGTTTGTGGTGTTGTAAATAAGCCTTATTTTCTGAACAGCGATCAGTTACTTTAGACATGGCACCTTTAATAGGATGCCACCTTT
The DNA here is from genome assembly GCF_023373465.1 of Oncorhynchus keta. Taxonomy (NCBI): domain Eukaryota; kingdom Metazoa; phylum Chordata; class Actinopteri; order Salmoniformes; family Salmonidae; genus Oncorhynchus; species Oncorhynchus keta. The sequence goes on from NC_068450.1 coordinate 45,409,019, forward strand.
CCAACAAGTCAGTTCATCAAACTTCTGTCCTTTTAGAGCTGCCCCGGTCAAATGTAAGTGATGTTATTGTGAAGTGAAGACATCTAGGAGCAACAACGGCTAAGCCGCAAAGTGGTAGGCCACACAAGCTCACAGAACATTTACATTTACATTTAAGTCATTTAGCAGACGCTCTTATCCAGAGCGACTTACAGAACGGGACTGCCGAGTGCTGAAGCGCGTAAAAATCGTCTGTCCTCGTTTGCAACGCTTACTACCGAGTACCAAACTGGCTCTGGAAGCAACGTGAGCACAAGAACCGCACACAAGCCTAAGACCACCATGGGTATAATGCCAAGCGTCGGCTGCAATGGTGTAAAGCTTGCCGCCATTGGAGTCTGGAGCAGTGGAGTGTTGAATCATGCTTCACCATTTGGCAGTCCGACGGACGTATCTCGTTTTGGCAGATTCCAGGAGAACGCTACCTGCCCCAATGCATCGTGCCAATTGTAAAATTTTGGGGAGGAGGAGTAAGGGTTTGGGGCAGTTTTTCATGGTTCGGGCTAGGTCCCTTAGTTCCAGTGAAGGAATATCTTAATGCACAGCGTACAATGACATCCCAGAAAATTCTGCACGTGCCTGAAGACCCTGCAGCAATTTTCTAACATCTAGTGGAAAGCCTTCCCAGAAGGGTAAAGGCTGTTATAGTAGCAAAGGGGGGCTCAACTCCATATTAATGCCCATGAATTTGGAATGATATGTTCGACTAGCAGGTGTCCACATACCTTTGACTATACTTTTGTGCTTCGTTCATTAAAGAGGGGATCGGCGATAAAGGATGGTAATAGAATTATGTAGGAATAGGGCTAACATTATAATAATTAACTTATATAACCCTCTCGTACAGCACAGTTAGAAGGGACTGATGGGGTGTAGGGGTAGGAAGGTAATATGGTGTGGTGATTTAATGCCCATAAATGAACTCTGTGGAAGTACATGTAAAGACAATAATGGAATATAGTGGCAACAATTGGGTACCCGTATCGCTGTCCTCTGTCAGAAACGTGGGATTAGTGTGTGTCAACTATGGGAAGGCGGGCGAGACACAGTGGCGAGGGGTAGAGAGTCATGCTTGGACATGACATTGGTATCTGGTATCAATGGAGGGGCCTGTGGAGGAGTTTTTTACATTTTTTAATTTTATTTAACCTTTATTTAACCTTTATTTAACCTTTATTTAACCTTTATTTAACCTTTATTTAACCAGGCAAGTCAGTTAAGAACAGATTCTTAAGAACAGATTCTTGACGGCCTGGGAACAGTGGGCTAACTGCCTGTTAACTGGGGCAGAACAACAGATTTGTACCTTGTCAGCTCAGGGGTTTGAACTCGCAACCTTCCGGTTACTAGTCCAACGCTCTAACCACTAGGCTACGCTGCCGCCCCAAGGAAGTAATGTCAGTAATCATATTAGCTGCAGATGTGACTTCCAGTGTGTTGGGGGGTGGAGGAAGACGGCGGGTGGTGCCATGGTGGACAGGCGCAGGAAACGGATATAGCTCTACGGGTACTTAAGAATGGCTAGACAAAAAGGAATTTCATGGAGCATCAAGAATGATTAAGACAGCGAAAAGTCATGGTGGGATTTGGTCCGTTATTGGTAGAGGGACTGAAATTGGTGCAGTTTGGATATTATTATTTTTTACGTGAAAGTGCTGGAATTCCAGTGTTGGTGGAAGGAAACGTCACGGTAAAGAAGTGATAAACGTCCGAGGCGCTGTGTTCTCAGTGATTCATAGATGTGAGCATCTGTGTGATGAGACGTAGGGAAAAGTTCAAGGAGCTCGGAGATGTCTTAAAGAGAAAAGGGGAGTCAGGAGAAGCTATGGATGATGAGTTCTCTATTTTTGAGATGGCAAGTGCGTTGGAGGGTTGTGGGTGGGCAGACTGCTCATGGAGAAGACAGGGTGTGTTATGTGATGTTTAAGCATGCTGTGGGGGACATTCTAAAGAAGAGAGAGACTGTAGATTCTTCCAGCACACTTTATTATAAGATTTGTAAAAATGGAGCAACCAGCATCACTCAAGTAGTTCTATGCTGAAAGCCCATCAAACAAGAGTTAGGTCTCCACTTTTTTATAGAAAGGTCCATCTTCTTTTGTCTACGTGGTTGTGAAGCAGATGTGTGGAAACAGGGGCGGAACATTGTGTAAAAGGCGATTGGCTTGTCTGTGCAGATTAAGATAGCAAGAGGCCTCAACCGTATAACTGCGTTTTTGTCACAGTTCACAGTATAATGTGATCCTTCCTGCAAGGTTCCATACAGCTGACAACCGGCAGATAGTAAACCCACGGGATGTCACATGTTGAGGTCGCACCCAAACGGATCTTAGCTTATACGCCCAGTCTTATGACAGTGTCACACAGACAAGTTTGCATCAGGTTAGAAAAAAACACTAGCATATAACGAGACAATTATTTAAATAGTAAAACACGGGATAGCATGACTAATTATGTAGTTTTCCAAGACAATGCACTGGACAGTGTGTTGGTAGCAGTGTTAGGGTTGTATAATAAGGTGTGGAGGACTCGGGTGATACCTGCTGCTTTTGTATTGCGCTGTCATCCAACATGGAAAAAATTATAGTGAGTAGGATGATGTACTGTATCTCTTGAAGATTAGGGGTTTGATGAGCATAGCACAGAGTGGGATCAGGAGAGAGAGGTCTACCATGAATGCCCTGGTGACAGTTAGTACAGAGATAGTCAAGGCCATGACAATAAAAGAGGTGATGAGTGTTTTGTATTTTGACATTGCGAAAGCTTACGATACCATGTGGAGGGAAAAGTTGTTGATCAAGTTGAGGGCATTGGGGGACGTCTGTATAACTGGATCATGGACTTCCTGTTCGATCAAGTCATACGGGTGAGGTCAAAATTGTCAATGGGTTTGAAGTGGACAATGGTACTCCCCAGGGAAGTGTGGTTAGTCCGGTGTTGTTCACCCTGTTGATAGATGACATAACGTAATGAGCAATGAAGATAATTTAATGTAGGTAGAACATGACTGGCCCCACACTCCAGTACAGTAGGTGGCGGTGTATGCACCTTAAGTTGGATGTTATCCGCCAACCCAATCCCAAAGAAGTGTGACATGTAGCAGTACGGTCTAACTCTACAAAGTGTTCTCATTTTGCTAGATACAAAATGGCCAGTCCAATATGGCATATATGTCAAAAACCTGCAATGCTGGTTCGTAAATGACAAATAGACAACCATAAATACATAACGTTGTCATGATGTACTGATGACGAAATGACAACGTAATCAACTAACATTGTACCAACCAAAATGGGTCTTTCATGTTGACGATGTAGATTTGTAACTAGTATGGAACCAGTACGAAACTCACATGAAAACATAACATTGTTTGGTGGGTTAGCGCACAGATTATACATTATATTGACCGGCCACTTTAACAATGAAAATAAATGTATTCGCAAATGGAAGGCAGTCGGGAGGAGGCAAGATCAGCTGGGACTATTCTAGCCAATGAGAGGGAACAACAGGCATAACTTGGATATAAAGTGTTTTTTCTCAAAGTCGCCAGGATGTCTCGTGTCTCGTGTCATACTTAAATAAGTACACTCGTAACTTATATTTGATGAAATAAGCCTTACGTAGCAAATAAGCCATAACATTTTGTGATGACCAGATTCGACACTCTCATTTTACCTCCATACAAAAACTCCTTGCCTGGGGAATGAAAAAAAATGACAAAATGCCCCCTGCTGGAGAAGACAGATTTTTGGGCACAGTTATCCCTCTCGTCTTCGCCTCTTCCTCTCTCGGAAGCGCATTGAGTCATCTTTCTCCCTCTTCTCCTGCTCCATGCTGCTTCCCACACCAACCCTACACCCTGTCACTCAAGAAGAGAGCACTTTATTATTGCCATGCAATCAGCTGCAAAAATATGTTGGTGAAATCAATACTGCTTTCCACATGCGTTCTGTAATTACACTACTTGCCTGTACCTTAGTCTGCTAAATATTGTCTGCTAGTTTGTCTTTTCTTAGCAAGCTGTGGCTAAAATAAAATGTGTTAAATGACTTCATAAATGTACTAAGAGTCACAGCTGACTAATACAACCTATTGTTTGTGCAAGGGTGTTAGCTAGCTAGCTACACGGGGTAAGAAAACATGTAATGTAACATCTAATTAGGGTCTCCTGGAAACAATAACCAACACTTTGGTTCCAGCCCTGTCAATAATTACTCCCTGGCTTATTCATTTGTTGTCATGTCAAACAACAAAGTATGCAAGGTGCTACGCTCTATATTCCCTATAGTGTGATATACACCACGTTATTATTCCGACTCTACAGTTATTTAGAATAATAATTGTATTTCCATGATTCCAACAGTTCACAAATGAACTAGGCATATGTTTTTTTGCCCATATCATGCAGCCCTGCGTGGCACAATATGTAAATGATAAAAGTGCATGAGATGCAGAGTACGACCCTGCCTCACACAGGAAGCGGCGCAGGTCCTAATCCAGGCACTTGTCATCTCCCGTCTGGATTACTGCAACTCGCTGTTGGCTGGGCTCCCTGCCTGTGCCATTAAACCCCTACAACTCATCCAGAACGCCGCAGCCCGTCTGGTGTTCAACCTTCCCAAGTTCTCTCACGTCACCCCGCTCCTCCGCTCTCTCCACTGGCTTCCAGTTGAAGCTCGCATCCGCTACAAGACCATGGTGCTTGCCTACGGAGCTGTGAGGGGAACGGCACCCCAGTACCTCCAGGCTCTGATCAGTCCCTACACCCAAACAAGGGCACTGCGTTCATCCACCTCTGGCCTGCTCGCCTCCCTACCACTGAGGAAGTACAGTTCCCGCTCAGCCCAGTCAAAACTGTTCGCTGCTCTGGCTCCCCAATGGTGGAACACACTCCCTCACGACGCCAGGACAGCGGAGTCAATCACCACCTTCCGGAGACACCTGAAACCCCACCTCTTTAAGGAATACCTAGGATAGGATAAAGTAATCCCCCCCCCCCTTAAAAGATTTAGATGCACTATTGTAAAGTGGCTGTTCCACTGGATGTCATAAGGTGAATGCACCAATTTGTAAGTCGCTCTGGATAAGAGCGTCTGCTAAATGACTTAAATGTAAATGTAAATGTAATGCAGAAAGTGCTAAATGTATGTGTAGCCACCCTAGCATATTTTGAACTTTTATTTTTCAAAAAGACAAAATATGGTCAAATACCGTCAAAAGTAAAAAATATGATATGATATTTTGGCCATATCGCCCAGCTTATAAGTGCCTTATAATATGCACCACATGGAGAATTCAAATACATCACATTTTTTATATAAAGACTTGCTAAAGTGCCAAAATTCTGCATTTTGACATGTCCCTCAGTCAACCCGGTGTCATTTATATGAATATTTAAACCCAATTGATCCCAAATGTTCTGCAAGTTTTACCATCATTGTAAAGCTTAAGTTATTTTTTTGCTTTGACAAAATCATTTTTGAAGATGATTATTTATTTAAATGTGATTAGTGATTCATTTAAGTCTGTACCTCATTTTAAGATCAACCCTGTTACGTGAACTGAACTCTCATTTTAATATGGTGAATAATTATTTTCAAAAGACATATTGAACATCTAATAGTCAAATCATAGTGTAAAAGCAGGTGAGCTGGTTCTACTCTTTTTGCCCGTTTAGTGGTGGAAAACCTGTTATCCATAAATAGACACGCTAAAAATATTTTAGAAATAAGTAAATAAAATGTGAAGCTTGCTTTCAATTGCCACTCCCTGTTGCACACAACAAGCTTTCATTCCCCGTCACAAGGGAATTTGTCTGATTTCATATGAAATCGTCAACTCTGTTACGGTCAACCCTGTTACTTTATTTGACACTTAATATAGCCTCTTTTTTTTACCTCTTGTGACGGGAAAACATGTTTTTTATTAAGTTAAAACATGCTCTCTTTATGACATAATGTGAAAAGGAGGTGAAATCGAAAGTTTGTTTTGACCAAGTTACTCTTCTCAAAAGATACCAACTGTTCTCATGATAAATAATCACATTGTCAAATTACATCAGTTAACACACAAGTGCGCTGTTCACATGAAGGTTACTGTCTACGTCTGCTGTGCTGTTAAGTGTCTTGTTCGTTCCCTACAGGACTGTATTTATCCAATGCTATATGTCATGAAGAGTATTTTCACACACTGTACAAGCTAATTAAATACCGTATGCATCGCTAACTTCCTCTCCTCAAAGTTGTCATCTCTACGACTTCCTCTCCTCTGCCTGAGGTCTACTTTACAGACTTATTATTTTTTCCCACATGCACAGTAGATATGGAATATACTAAAACAGTTCTAGTGCAGTAGGCAGCCCACAATTTCCAGACATTTTCTTGTTGTAGTCTATTGCTAATGACAGCACACACTGTTCGTTTGGAAGTGCAATGTCTGGGTAACCATTGAATTAGAACAGCCTAACTACTTCTAGTGCGAGCCAGTGTTTGTTTTTATCGTCTCAACAAGACTGTCTGTCATATTGGTTAATGGGACACAAAAGCAAGGAGTAGACAAACTTACATTTATTTTGTTATAGTTTGATGCTGAAAGGCAACCACAAACTGAAGTCATTATCACGTATTTAGTAGTGGCTGGCTTATTAAGGAAACTATGGCCACAATTTCTGACAGCTGGTACTTTAGCGGTCTCCTGGCATCCCACCTGTCTTGGAGCTTAGTTATGGCAAATATCACATTTCCAATGTCTCAGGGTGCTGCCAAAAAGACAATGAGATTCAATTAGGGCTCAATTATGCTCCAACTGGGTGTATGCAGCAGACAAGTGCTCGAGCCAGTAAGTATCTCACACACACACACACACACACACACACACACACACACACACACACACACACACACACACACACACACACACACACACACACACACACACACACACACACACACACACACACACACACACACACACACACACACACACACACACACACACACAGATATTTGCAAGCATGGACATACACAAAAACCAAACACAGACCTTAATGTAATTAGACAAGTCAGTTAAGAAAATATTCTTACTTACAATGACTGGCTACCCTGGCCAAACCCTAAACCGGACGACGTTGGGCCAATTGTACGCCACCCTATGGGACTCCCAATCACGGCCAGTTTTGACACCTCTTAGTACTGAGATGTAGTGCCTTAGACCACTGCGCCACTCGGGAGCCATCCGGGCTTTGTAATATGAAAGGATTTTTATTGTTGTTGCAAAAGCTGTCACACCTCTGGGTAACTTCTGAACTGTAGCACTTGTGCACAATGTTGAGCATGAGCAACTCTGACAGTGAAATGGCTTTCTGTGAGTCGTTCAATGTCACCCAGGTCTAATCTTTCGCTCTTTCCTCTTTGCAGAGAAACATAAACGTGTCACTGTCCCAGATTAGGACTGAACGGATGGTTGAACGCACAACCAATTTGCATCAAGTTTAAATGCCATTCGGGATAACCACCTGTGTGTGTGTGTGATGCATATCACCCTCATATCAGGCATTTCTCAAAAGTGTCTGAGTGTGTCTTTCTGTGTACACACCATACAGCTTAGTAATGCTAATCCATCTGATAACTATCTTTTCTCCCAAATCAAAGAAAGTAAGAATGACAAACCAGAAAGGCACAAATGTTGATGGTTTCCCACCAAAGGGAGAAAATTCCTTGTTTTTTTTATTTAACTAGGCAAGTCATTTAAGAACAAAATCTTATTTACAATGATGGCCTATCATGAAGCCTGTAATGATTGCTCTAACATTGAACTGAGTGAATGGAATATGAATGACATTCATTAATTATGAGGACCATTTAAGGACATACTCATGAAAAAAATAATGGTCCTCCCTCATCTTAAATGGCACTGACCACCACTGCTATCAGTGTACCACACTGCAAAACATTCCCCTGACCCCATCTCTTCTCAATACTTCCACACAATAAACCTGAGCTCCAACAGCACAGAAGAGAGCCACGGCTAATACTGCTACTCTATTGGACAACTCCACTAACCATAATCCCCCTTGACACAGATGAGGTGGAATCTAAAAGTATACAGGCAGCCACCAAAGCTGCTATTGTCACGGTATTAAGCTTGTACGCCTCAAAGGTTGGTGTCTTGAATAGGGGGAGGAGAGTGAAGGTTGCTGGAGTGTTCCACTGTCTCAGGAAGTGTTGTGAGGAAAAGCTCATGGGATGTGGGATCAATACTGCCGCATCTTGGAGTGAGAAGAGAACAATGGAAGGGAAAGGTCTACTAAGCCAAATAAATGCTGGTAGCACTACATTTTTTTCAATTCTACCGAAATGTTGAAGCCTGTGAACAAGACAACATCTCAATACCAAATTGAAATAGTGGAAACACCCCGATATACAACATTAAAACCACACAGACAAACTAAACTTAGGCACATTTAGAGAATGTGTAAAATCTATACATACCGTTTGTCTCAAAATGAAACAATGGAAATGTTGGATTTAATACAGAGATCTACAGTTGAATGTGTGCTTCAGCTTATGGAAACGGATTTTCCTCCCAGTCTTGAGTGTTCCGATTTCTTCATGGAAGAAAAAAAATATATATTTAAAAAATGTATTATTATTTTCCAGGTGACACATTTATGTCTCCATAACAACTGCAGAGATGTGATTCACAGTACAAAGCTAGATATACGGTATGTACAGTAGCTTTGATTGGACTGATCATGTCAACATCATACTTTCAAAATCTTAGCTAGCAGTCATTATTATGAATGAAGTCGACAATCGTCTGGCAAATCCTTTTTAATCCTTGTCTTATGAAGAGAAATTATAGATCAAATGTACTGGTGCTCATCCGCCATTGGACTTAAATATTACACAAGTTGGGAATCGAAATTCAACAATCGTTGGTTTGCAAGGAATCAGTGACAGTGTCTAACTGCAAGCATTGCAAAGCAATCACTAGCCTGCTATTCAGTGGAGTAGCTGTTTATAATGATAAACATTCAACATTGGCCATGTTGTCAATGAAGCATGATTTTTGCCACGCTCAAAACAACTGTTAACTTGGAACTGTGAAGTCTTGAATTCACTGAAGTCAAGTCAACTGGGAAGTCAGGATTAAATGAGCTCCGACGAGGAAAATAAGTTTTGAATGGTCGTCCAACTCGTAATTGAAAATACAGCCACTTTCTAGAGCTACGACCTAAAGGTCAATGACGTCATCGTGATTCAACCTTGTTTTTTTCAGAGTATCCAGTTCTTTCGAAAGCTCCATAAATCAAGAGAAAGCCAGACTTTGATGATAAAATTTGCTCACGAAGGACCGCCTCACCACCTTCCTGTTCAAGTGAGTACAGCACAACAAGGTGAGTCCAAAAAATGTATTGTATGCTGCTGCATTAATTATGTAATATGTCAGGAAGACATGAATACAGTAGCCAAGAAAGTAATGGTAAGTGTACAGTATCTTGTGTAGTAAGATGTTAGTAGCCCATGTGCCTCACCCTAATCATTTTGTCTATTTACCCCTCTTAATTTCACCTACTGTTCTGACTATGTGGTGCACACGTATACTTTAACCTGTTTTAGAGAAATGTAATCTTTGAATATTATAAGAGGTTTCATTGTCTGCTTATACGCCCCCTTTATTTATCCTACGGTTATGACTTGTGTACAGGGAGAACACTAAGAACGGCCCATGTTCTGAATTATGTTGCGGTACATTTCAAAAGTTCTAAACAGTTATATTGACTACGTCCGTCTTAGCTCGACCATTAATGTCTTAATCGAAATTATGGATTGCCTCTTATCCACGTGTCTTTCCCTTAGGCCATAGTTTTTACTTCTCAATTGTCATTAGAAACCACATTTGTTTAAGCAAGTCAGTCATATCAGTTATGTTTTTTTGTAAAGACCGTAAATGAGGCTGAATGAACTGTTTTGCTGCCAGACAAGGCTCAGCTGATAGCAGTGGTAAAATATTGGGACTGCTATTGGGACAGCTTTTTAAGTAGGCTCTAACAGTTTGTGGGCACTGTTTGTCACTGTTTTAGTGCAAATAATGTATTGTTTAGTGTTGTGTTGTGTAGTGGCTTTGCTGGAAATCAACAATGATGAAAATGTGAATTTACCTATTTATTTTAGAGGACAATTGACCGTTATGGATGTGACATTCTCTGTTATGGATGTGTCACTGCAAAATGTGTGTTTGTATATTAAAGATTTCTTCACCAAACTTCATCGTAATACTTTTGTTGCCATCCGAAAATGCAGATGGTACACCGCAGAGGTACTCAAAGAGCCAAGAAATCACTAGTGTCTTTAATAGTTATTGTATAGGCTATGTCGTGGAAATTGCAAGATTATGTTATAATGCTTGTATTGTATTATAATGGTTGTTTTATTCGACAGAATAGAGTATTCTGTTAACTATTGTGTATGTGTTTTACTGAGGAGGGCCTCTATGAGATAGCACTGACCGAGGAGATGTACGATGTCTTTGGGTAACAAAGCCTAAAGAACATTCCAGAGAACATGAGCTAATGGTTCTGTTCTACACCGTACCAGGGAGAGACGGCTCCAGTTTGGAGTAGGAGGGCCAGACACTGGTCTTTATAATAAAGACTGTTGACACTGCAGTAACTGTCTGCAACGTTTTATAGATATCTTTCATACAAATCTTGACCTTGTGACCATTCTGTGTATCTTTTGTTCGTCATATAGGTTGACAGGGGTGTATCTTGGCTATCAAAGATCTTTGTACTTTTGTGTTGTCACTTTCAATAGTTCATTAGAAATGGCGCATCATTGAAAGTCAAATTGCTATTGCCATGCTCTTATTATTAAAAATGTAGTTTAAGTATAACTCTGACTGCTGTGTGAAGTTTGTTTCTCCTCATTTGGTAATGCAGAAATTAGCCACCACAGCTATCAAAGTGCACTCATGGGTCCCGTGTTAACCAACCAAAAATCCACAAATGTGGATAAGTGGGCTTCATACCTCAATAACAATTATATAAATATTTGCACTTTCATAATAACACCAAAGGAACATTTTGTGTTATGAATGTGACATTCTGCATTATGCATGTGACAGGGTCCTAAAATACAGACAGCAAATTATGACACTATACTCTATTTCAAATGTACAACGTTTTAGTAATTTCTTTCTAGATCATTAAGAAGTTGTTTCAAATATTAAATGTTATTATTAATCACATACTCAGAGAATTAACATCAACAAACTCATCAATTCAAATGTTATTTTTTATAAACTCATGTTTTGTATTAATCTCACACCCTTTAATCTCCCATCTCAGGCTCTGTGAAATGGTACCCCCCTCCCTGATGTCCACAAAAGAACACAGGGACCGGGCAACTTGCCCTGCTGCCACCCAAACCTTGTCCTCCTTGGCTGGCAAGATGTACACAGGATTTGTAGTAGTTTCTCCTCAAAAACTGCATTTCAACACCATCAGTCTATCTGTTACCAGACCCACAAACTTCCTGTTGGATCTTGTTGTCATGTATATGACAAAAAGGCAGTCCCCTGCTTTAATGTTCACGACTGTGGATCTGGACAAGGACTGGTCGTCAGGCGATTGGTGTGTTTGGCTGGCAGTACACTGCTCTCGAGGACACTGCACAAAAGTGTGATCAGCTGATTGACATGCAGGTGAATAAGCTCCCGTCTCACTTTTCCCCATGAGGTGGGCTCAACATGAGGGATGGCTTGAGTTCCTGGAACAGGTCTCACATCTTTCCACAGGTCCTCCAGGTGATGCTTCTGGGTGAAGTCTTCAATCTCTTCCAATGTAATCAGCTTCATTTGTACATTCGGGCAGCTCCATTTTGACACAGCTGGAAAGGCTGCAGCATCATTGACCACCTTTACCTGATGACTGAGTACACTCCATCCACTGCACCTTTTCCATGGCTTGTGGCAAAGTAGTGCCAGTCAATGCGCATTGTTGGGAACAGCTCTTTTAGTGTTGTTGACATGTTTTTCCAGTTAAACTTGTTCTTCCACTGCAAGGCAGCCCCATCGCTGAAGATGTGCTACTGTTTTACCTGAGGATGTTTTTCCTGTATATCTTGAATGATCATATTTAATTAAAAAGGTTGCCACAGTATTCTTGTCATGTTTCAAGCTGTCACCCATGATGACACATGATAGGGGGGTTAACAATCAAGCACAAACTAAATAAAAATAGTTATCTACCTCTGATGCCAGTGTGCAGACTGGATCTCACCCTGACATGGAGCAGTGTAGTTCTCCGCAAAGTCCACATGCACCACAGAATCCTCAACACCTTCCTTCACCCGAAGGAGGCACTTTGCTTTCTCTTCACAACAGTGCCCCAAGAACTTTGGGCCTGTACACTCAAGAACACCCCCAGCACCCCATTCCTCTGGAATTTCACCTGCACTCCCTCTGACTCAAAGGCATACCAAGATGTTTGTGTTTGCTTGTCTTCTTCAGGAATGTTCTTAAGAATATGCATGTCAAGCTGTTTGGCGTTGCTGCAGTCCAAGGTACTCAGCATTGAGGGCTTTCAACACAGCAGCCCAAGGCCTCAACGAACTCTGATTTGCTGTGAAATGCCTTCCGTGGTACATGATGGCGCACACAATCCAGAGGCAGCTTGGTGCACTTGTGGTAATGGCACACATTTCTTGGTGTGTCTGAGCACCAGAGAACATTGGGGTGTTGCAGCTCTGCAAACTTAGATTTCCCAATAACAGCCTCTGGATTTTCTCCCTTGAAGGATCGATATGCCTCCAACACCGACATTTTTTCATCCTCCCTCTCTGATGGGCATTACATCCCTGGTGCCTGCCTGCCTCATTTCTAATATAAAACCTATTTACCAATCATTAGGTTTTGTCAGAGAGTTCAGTGTTAATGTTTTTTCTTCTTGTTCTTAAGAAAGCACAATAAGATTCCCAGCTTCTGAAACAACAGCCTTTTTATTTGGACTTGCTGGCAAAGCTTTTAGTCCCCCGTTTAACTGCCTTTCCAAGAGGCTGCTTGAACCTAAAAGGCTGAGGATTGGGATGAGTTGGTTGGTGGGGTCTTTAGCAATAACATTGCCTCTTTTGACCCAATGCTTTTTCTCTCTGCTTTTGCTCGTTCCATCTCTGCCTCATGCTCTGTTTGTTTTCTTGATTCATCTCTCAGCTGGCTTCCTTTTTCAACCCTTTTCTTTGAATGAGCCATCACTTATTGTCCTCTATCTATATGCCTTTTGGTGCTCAGCATTTGTTTTAACCATTGCTGAAATTAGTTAATAACCTTGTATTATTTTCAGGCCTAATGTCATCACATCTCTCTTTAACATATCAATTTTTAGGATGTTGAAATAAATTAACTGATTTTACATGTTAAAGGGATGGGTTAAAGGGATGCTTTGGGATTTTGGCAATGTTTGGCAATGTCTGTGTGTCCAGTATGAAGGAAGTTAGAGGTAGTTTCACGAGCCAATGTGAACTAGTGTTAGCGCAATGCCTAGTGGCATATGGGTATCTGCCCTCCGCATGACTGGTGAAAGTTTTGCATGGATTTTTCAGACCTTTATTATGCCATGCTCTGGTTAGCAGAACATCACATGATTGCAGTTCATATGAATTAATGTGAGTACACCCGAAATGGATCACTCACACAGATAGAGTAAGATTGCCTGCTTGCTAACGTAAACACAATACAGAAGCAGTAGGAAGTGCATGAACATTAACATAAAATATATTTTGATTTGTTTAACACTTTTTTTGGTTACTAAAATGATTCCACGTGTTATTTCATAGTTTTGATGTCTTCACTATTATTCTACAACGTGGAACATAATAAAAAATAAACAAACAACCCCTGCAATGAGTAGAGTCCAAATTGTTGACTGGTACTGTACATACCCCACCAGACATGCCAGTATGGGTTTTTCATGTACCCAAACCAAAAACAGATTTAATGTGTCACTCATGTGTATATGAATAGTGTATAAATAGTATTTTTGTCTTTTGGTGTCTTTCCTATATATAACTATTTTTTTAATGTAACATTTTAATTGAATGTAATATCAGTCGATTACTGTTCTGTATTTTGTCATGAATTTGTACGTTTTATGTCAACCCCAGGAAGAGTAGCTGCTGCATGTGCGGTAGTTAACGGGGATCCTAATAAATAAAACTAAACTTTACTTGTGTAACGCCTGTCGTCGGAAGGAGTGGACCAAAGCGCAGCGTGAAAAGTGTTCATGATTTTTTTTTATTAGCAAAAAACACTTGAACAAAGTAACAAAACGAAAGTGAACAGTTCTGTAAGGTAACGGAGACTAACCAGAAAAGAACAACCCACAAACACAGGTGGGAAAAAGGCTGCCTAAGTATGATTCCCAATCAGAGACAACGATAGACAGCTGCCTCTGATTGGGAACCCTATTCGGCCAAAACAAAGAAATAGACAACATAGAATGCCCACCCCAAATCACACCCTGACCTAACCAAATAGAGAAATAAAGGTCAGGGCATGACAAATTTCATACAATCTGTGGTTGGTATAGTAGCTACCTGCTGTCAGCTTGGCTAAACACAATGTCAGCGCAGGTTTTAGCCTACACATCGAACTCAATTAGCTGACCATCTGAACTTAAAAACCTCTCTCCATAGCAAAGATGGATTAGTTTACCTCACTGTTACTAATCACTACTTCCCTTGTTTGTTGTTGTTCTTCTTCTTCTTATGTGGTTTTTATATGGAGGTTGGCAACGAACTTTAAGGTGTATCACCGTGACCAACTGGACTGGAGGCTGAATCAGAGACAGGGAAGGTCTAAATCCTACCCATTATTCTCGTCTCCTTAAGGAAACAAAAAATACATAATTAAATACCACATACTCTGAAGATTTTCTCAGCAGTTCACTTACGCTTGGTTCTTCAACACAATTACTCCTTAAATCTGATAAGAATCTTGCCCTTTCCCTCCCATATTGCTGGCACTGAAATATAAAGTGTTCCACTGTCTCCATCTACTCCTGACAGTGATCACACCTCAATGTAGTGTTGAGCCTTGTGTGTCCCAGTCTCAGCCTTGTGATTAAACTTTCCTCCATTTTTTCCTCGACCCGAGGACCTCCCTGCCCCACCTTTTCCTTGGATCTTATACAAGCATCTACCCTTTCCTTCCCTGTTCAACAACTCTTGACATTTGTTTTTAACCATTTTTCTTATTAGCCCTTTGGCTTCTGCTTTACTGATTGACATTTCCATTCAAAAACTAGGATCTTGTAGATTATGCTTGGTGAGAATATCCACCACCTCATTCCCCTCTACTCCCACATGAACTAGGTACCCAGAGGAACCAAAAAAATATCCCCATCTGTCTCAGCACTGCAAAATCTCATACAATACATCCTGCCTGCTCGGTGACACAAAATAATTTAAGTTCCTCAGTGCTGCACACGAGTCAGAGCAGATGACTACCTTGTCTGGCCTCACCCCCTCCACTCACTGAGCAGCCAAGAGTATGGCCAGCAACTCCATTGTGTATATGCATAAACAATCCGTCGCTCTATTTGTCACTGCCACCTTAAACTCAGGGACACTAAAAGCTGCACCTGTCTTCCCTGCAGGGTCCTTAGATCCATCAGTGAATATATTAAAGACCGCATAGTACTGAGTTCTGAAATGTTCACTTACAATATTTACTGGATCTACTTCTTACTCACCAGCTCTTACCGTCTCAAGCAACCCTAGGTCTATAATTGGCTGAAGGAGCAACCAAGGTGGGATAGCAGGAAGGACCACAGAAGGGCTGTTTCCCAAACAGTCCCATTTCTCTCACCATCCACACAACTTCAGATCTAGTTCATACTTTTAGCACTCTAGGAGCACATTTTTTTGTAGGATGATAAACCGTATGTCCTTGAAAATGTACCCAATATGTCATGGTTAGTTGTTGTCTTCTTAGCATTAATGGCATCTCTCCCAACTGTACCTGCAGTGCTGCCACCAGGGAGATCCTTACTGCTCCACGTCATATTCTTAGAGTTTGCGCTTGGATTACATCTAGCTTTTTAAAGATGTTGGAGCTGCTGATCCATATGCTACACTACCATAGTCCAGTGATGACCTTGACACCGTTATATACAATGTTTCAATGCCATTCTATCCTCCCCCACTCTGTTCTGCCCTTTTAATTTGACGATTAAACCAGATCTCCAGTAGCCCAAACACTCCCACCCTCCCCAAATACCTTATGCACAGCTTCAGGCATTGTTTCTCCCCAACCTTCTTTCTAGTAAAACATTTCTTGTAAAATGTTTTCTCAACTAAGAACTTAAATCTCCACCTGAGGGAGGACTGCTCAACTTCTCCGATCGTTTCTTGAACTCTTCCGGCTGTATGGGGAATATTTTTCCCTCTCTTCCAAAGCGCCCTGTCATCCGCAAACAATGACCTCCCAATATTGGTTCTCACATGGGAGAATACAATATCAATCAAAATGGAGAACAGGAAAGGACTAATTACACTTCCCTGGGGGTACCATTATCTCCCTCATAATACAAGTGAGTGTGGGACAGAGCTTCCCACACTCGCTTGTATTGATCATCCAAAAAGAAAGT
The DNA here is from genome assembly GCF_023373465.1 of Oncorhynchus keta. Lineage (NCBI taxonomy): Eukaryota > Metazoa > Chordata > Actinopteri > Salmoniformes > Salmonidae > Oncorhynchus > Oncorhynchus keta. The sequence goes on from NC_068450.1 coordinate 45,425,706, forward strand.
TCTTTATCCAGTTAAAAACCCGACCTCCCAGTTTGATAAGCAGGCCCTCCTTCAAAACATCTCTACATCGAAGAAAATGGCTAGCACCACCTCCTTAATTGCCTGTACCTTCCGTATGACTGACTTTAGACACAGTGCAGGGTACGTCATTCCCCTGCCTTTCCTGAGCCTACTTTGACCTTTTGGCATTTGGCCTTTGCTTTCCAGGAAGTACATCCGCCTTTCCATAAGTGTACAGACATGAGATGTCAACGCTATTGCTCTATAACTTCATGGATTAGTGGGGTCGTTGCCTGGTTTCTGTATCGGTACCACGACTACCTGCTTTCAACTGTCATGCAGCTTCCCTTCCTGCCACACCTTTTTGTAAAGGCCCAATATTTTTTTCCCATTGCAATGTCACTGAGATGAGCCATCATCATGTAAAACAACTCATACTTTCTCAGAGACGTTACTCCAGCTTTAGCTATCGCTCTCCTCATCTCATCCAATGTAAAAGGGGCATTCAATGCATCCTCCACCATTTTTCTCTGAACCAGAATCCATGGATGCTCTCTTTCGCACGCTGTCCCTCCCTCATTCGTTTATTTGAGCTGTGCACCTTCACAGATGCCTGGGTTAACAACTCTGCCTTCTCCATGTCTCTCACTGCAGTCTCCTCACTTTTCAGCACAGGGAGATCCCAATCTCGTCTGACCCGACTCATCTTCTTAATTATCCCTCTCCAGTACATTGGGCGTCACGTAAGGGGCCGAATTATCCCACGTACCTCTCCCTCACTCCTCACCTGCTGCACTTCCACCTGTCTTTTCATCACTGCAGAACCTCCATAAGCCACATTATGGGCACCCCCACAGTTACAGCACTTGAACTGGACCCCATTTCCACATTTCCCATATGCATGTTCTTCCTCACATATCCTTTTGCCCACATGCCCAAACCTTTGACAGTTATAGCAACGCAATGGTTTTATAACATCAGCTCGCACATAGTAACTAGTATACCCAATCCTAACTTTCCTTGGCAGTGCCTGATCCTCAACGTTTAGTAGCACTGGCAGGCTATCAACTTTCTTCCCTATTTCTTTCATGTTAAAGAGGAACTGAAATGCTCAAAACCAGTCACAAGTTTGAACACCCCTACTAATTCAATGGTTTTTTCTTTACTTTTACAATTTTATAAGTTGTAGAATGTTACTGAAGACATTAGAACTATTAAATGACACATATGAAATCATGTAGTAAACAAACAAACAAGTGTTAAACAAATCAAAATATATTTTATATTTGAGATTCTTCAAAGTAGCCACCCTTTGCCTTGATGACAGCTTTGCACACTCTTGGCATTCTCTCAACCAGCTTCATGAGGTAGTATCCAGGTATGCATTTCAATTAACAGTGTACCTTGTTAATTTATGGAATTTTTTTCCTCCTTAATGTGTTTGAGCCAATCAGTTGTGTTGTGACAAGGTAGGTAAATGTCAAGAACTTTGAAAGTTTCTTCAAGTGCAGTCGCAAAAACCATCAATAGCTATGATGAAACTGGCTCTCATGAGGACCACTATGGGAAAGGAAGTCCCAGAGTTACCTCTGCTGCAGAGGATAAGTTCATTAGAATTTCCAGCCTCAGAGACACATCTCAACATCAGCTGTTCAGAGGAGACTGCGTGAGTCAGACCTTCATGGTCGAATTGCTAATAAAAGAAACCACTACTAAAGTACACAAATAGGAAGAAGAGACTTGCCTGGGCCAAGAAACACCAGCAATGGACATTAGACTTGTGTAAACCTGTCCTTTTGGCCGAGTTCAAATTTGAGATTTGTGGTTCCAACCGCAGTGTCTTTGTGAGACGCAGAGTAGATGATCTCCACAGGTGTGGATCCCACCATGAAGCATGGAGTGTGATGGTGTGGGGGTGCTTTTCTGGTGACACTGCCTGATTTATTTAGAATTCAAGGCACACTTAACCTGCATGGCTACCACAGCATTCTGCACTTAGTGGGACTATCATTTGCTTTCAACAGGACAATAACCCAAAACACCTCCACAATGGAGTGGTGCATCAGATGACATGGCCTCCACGATCACCCAGCCTTAACCCAGTTGAGATGGATTGGGATGAGTTGGACTGCAGAGTGAAGGAAAAGCAGCCAACAAGTGCTCTACATATGTGGGAACTCCTTCAAGATGGTTGGAAAAGCATTCCAGGTGAAACTGGTTGAGGAAATGGCAAGAGTGTGCAAAGCTGTCATGAAGGCAAATGGTGGCTTCTTTGAAGAATCTCAAATCTGAAATATTTTGATCACTTTTTGCTTACTATATGATTGTGTGTTACTTCATAGTTTTGATGTCTTCACTTATTATTCTACAATGTAGAAAATAGTAAAAAATAAAGAAAAACCCTTGAATGAGTAGGTGTGTCCAAACTTTTGACTGGTACTCCCAGACTAACTGCAGGAAGCTAGCGTGCACACCATTCCTTTACAGAAACGCAGCATTAACCTCTCGAGTGTATGTGGGATGCTAGCGTCCCACCTGGCCAACATCCAGTGAGATTGCATAGCGCCAAATTCAAATACAGAAATACTCATAAAAACATTTTCTGAAAATATACAACTATTTTACATTGGATTAAAGATTAGCTTCCTGTGAATCCAACCACGGTGTCAGATTTAAAAAATGCTTTACGGGGAAAGCATACCTTACGATTATTTGAGAACATAGCCCAGCAGACAAATCATTACAAACAGTAACCAGCCAAGTAGAAGAGTTACACAAGTCAGAAATAGAGATACAATTAATCCCTCCCTTCCTTACCTTTGATGATCTTCATATGGTGGCACACATTTTACAAATAGTTCCATCTTGGTTTCATCAGTCCAGAGAATCTTGTTTCCCATGGTCTGAGAGTCATTTGGATGCCTTTTGGCAAACTCCAAACAGGCTGTCATGTGCCTTTTACCGCAGAGTGGCTTCCATCGGGCCACTCTACCATAAAGGCCTAATTGGTGGAGAGATGGTTGTCCTTCTGGAAGGTTCTCCCATTTCCACAGAGGAACTCTGGAACTCTGTCAGTGACCATCGGGTTCTTGGTCACTTCCCTGACCAAGGCCCTCCTCCCCCGATTGCTCAGTTTGGCCAGGTGGCCAGCTCTATGAAGAGTCTTGGTGGTTCCAAACTTCTTGCATTTAAGAATGATGGAGGACACTGTGTTCTTGGGGACCTTCAATACTGCAGCAATGTTTTGGTACCCTTCCCCAGATCTGTGCCTCGACACAATCCTGTCTTGGAACTCTACAGATAATTCCTTCGACCTCAAGGCTTGGTTTTTGTCAACTGTGGGACCTTATATAGACAGGTGTGTGCCTTTCCAAATCATGTCCAATCAATTGAATTTAGCAAAGATTGACTCCAATCAAGTTGTAGAAACATCTCAAGGATGATCAATGGAAACAGGATGCACCTGAGCTCAATTTCAAGTCTAGTAGTATAGCGTCTGAATACTTATGTAAATTAAGTATGTTTATATATTTTTAACAAATTTGCAAACATTTAAAAAAAACTGTTTAAGCTTTATCATTATGTGTGTAGATTGAGTATACATTTTATTTAATCAAATTTAGAATAAGACTAACATAACAACATGTGGAAAAAGGGATAGGGTCAGAATACTTTCTGAATGCACTGTAACTCATGCAGCAAGACACATCTCCTTTTCAGAGAGTTGATCGGGTTGTTGATTGTGGCCTTTTGGAATGTTGTCCCACTCTTTTTCAATGGCTGTGCGAAGTTGCTGGTTATTTTGGTGGGAACCTGAACACTCTGTCGTACACGTCGATCCAGAGTGTTTGAAACATGATCAATGGCTGACATGTCTGGTGAGTATGCAGACCATGGAAGAACAGAGCCATTTTCAGCCTCCAGGAATTGTGTACAGATCTTTGGGACATGGGGCCATGCATTATCATGTTGAAACATGAGGTGAAGGCGGTGGATGAATGGCACAACAATGGGACTCAGGATCTCGTCATGGTATCTCTGTGCATTGAAATTGCCATCAATAAAATGCAATTGTGTTCCTTGTCCGTAGCTTATGTCTGCCCATACCATAACTCCACCGCCACCATGAGCACTTGCCAACTGAAGTCGGTGACGACGACGACGACAAACTGCAATCAGGTCAAGACCCTGGTGAGGATGATGAGCGTGCAGATGAGCTTCCCTGAGATGGTTTCTGACAGTTTGTGCAGACATTCTTCTGTTGTGCAAACCTACAGTTTCATCAGCTGTCCAGGTGGCCTTTTATTGTCCCCAGAACAAGGTGCACCTGTGTAATTATCATGCGTTATAATCAGAATCTTGATATGCCACACATGTCAAGTGGATGGATTATCTTGGCAAATGATACATGCTTTTGCTTATAATTTTTTTTAAATATACATTTTATTTCAGCTCATGGGACCAACACTGTACATGTTGCGTTTATATTTTTGTTCAGTGTATTTTGGGACCTCGGTATCATTAAAAGAATGTAAACACACTCTCGCATCGATGTCAGTCTTTCATCAAGTGTTGAGCCTAATTGAGACCCATGGGAGGTAGATGGATTGGTGGCAAGAGGAACTTCTGATGCAGCACTGGAGGCAACCAGTAAACAAGAACAGTACAATAAGATGTTGTTATTCCACCTGATAACTTCAAGTATCTGATGGTAAAATTGCCCCATCATCTTTCTATTGGAAATTGTGTCACATATATTTGATCAATACATAAGGTTCAGAAAGGAGGTCATTCTCCGTAAACCAATACATACCCATCCAAACTGTCAGAGTAATACTTTAGTGTTTTTGATTAAGTCTAGATAAAATCCTCTTAGATGTAAAGTCACCTATTTAGACGACCAGCGTGGTTCTGGTACCGGGTACAACAGTTATTTCCGCTTGTAAATCGATCTGTGGACAGCATAGATCGAAATGGCTTGCATTGAGCGATAGCCCTGGTTCCCATGCACACATAGTATATTCTGAGTCTGTGTGACGTAGGATGTGAAATCTGAAACCACTTGAAGCTGGGAAGTCAATCCTACCATTTGTTTTGCTTTTCTGACTGGCCATCAACTCCTGGCTGAATCCTACATCACAGCCATTGACAAAGCACATGCCTGCAAATGAGTGGTTTCATCACAGTAGTACATTCAGAGCTCAATTTATAGCTATTAATCTAAAATAATTAATAGATTATAAACAAAATTCACTTAGACGTACAATATTAAAAGGACACTATGAGATGAAAGGTGAGTTTCTAATGAGTTCAGGATGCCAAGATAAAGCTATGCGAGACATTTCACAGCAATGGGGGCAGAGGTTTTGATCAAGATCACTTTTTGAAAATATGCACATTTTCTCTCACGCTAAATATACAAATATGTATTTTTCAATTTAAAAATGGTGAAATCTTGTAGTTAATCATTTTATAATTGATTTAGGCTAGATTTTGAAAGTACATGTAATTGCAAGACATGTTCAGTTTGGTTGAATAGGAAATGCATCACATAAAATATTTCATAGTTCCATATTTTTATCATATTTGTAGTGTACTTGAGCTTGTGTCCGCAAAAGTGACTACCCCTCAGCAATTTCTAGCTTTCTTTTACCAGAAAGGTGACATTTTAACTTTTGACTATGCAGCATTACTAGTTATTTGTTATGGGCCCCTCATGATAAATAATTACTTTTGGGGATTACATAGATTACATTTTCGATTACCTTTAGTTGCATACAACTGGATAAAACAAAACACACTCTGAACAATCTTTGCAGTAAGAGGTGTATGCATCTTCGTGGCTCAAAACGTGATCTCTGAAGTCACTTTTGTTAATGAATTCTAGGACGCTACCCAAGAGTAAATAAACCATCTCATTAATTCTAAAAATATACCTGGTGGCTCTAGGCAGAGATACAATTTTTTAGGGGAGATATAATGTATGTTATTAAGACAAGAACACTCTGAGGAACACATTACGAAACGCAGTGAGTCTGATCCGTTTTTATGACTTGCATTGGCATCCTGAAGTTCAACCAAGCGGTTCAAAAGGAACATGTCTACAGTCTGTCATAGTCATTCAAACTCACAAACAATTCATAATAGTTAGCAGTATAGAACAATTATGTGGAGGTATGAAATCATTCTCCTAAAAAAATCAAGTTCATAAATGTGTATCGCATGTATTTTTCTAAATGTACCGTGAACAAATCACAAGGCTGAGGGTCAGAGATATTGTACAGTATGAAAACTTTAAAGAGAGAAAATACAACTTTTTTTTGGAAACAGTGCTTCTGAATATAACAGATTGAGTATAATATACCAGGGAGTGTTATGATAGACAGTGAATCCAAAACCAGTCTCTTCCCCTCTGCCCATTTGCACGTTCTAGCGGGCCTCCACCATATTCACAGATATCCCAAAGCTGAGGTAGTGAAAATGTTAGAGTAGGGACTAGTTAGACCATACAATAGCCATTTCAATGGATTCTACAGATTTTCTGGCTCTAGGGGGGAGCGCTATCCTAACGTGCACTGCGATATGTTAGGTTGTGCAAATTTTTTTTAAAGAACGGAAGAGCGTGCCTAAATGCAACATACAAAAATGTCTGTTTTTACTGATTTACAGTTCATATAAGGAATTCAGTCAATTGAAATGAATTAAATAGGCCCTAAACTATGGATTTCATATGACTGGGCAGGGGCGCAGGCATGGGTGGGCCTGGGAGCGTGTGCAAAACTGTCATCAAGGCAAAGGGTGTCTACTAAAGAAGTATCTAAAAAATGTATTGAACACTTTTTTGGTTACTACATGATTCCATTCGCGTTATTTCTTTGTATTTTGTGTCATCACTATTATTTTACAATGTAGAAAATAGTAAACAAAAAGAAAAACCCTTGAATGAATACTTTTGCACGCCCAATTTTTCAGTTTTTGATTTGTTAAAAAAGTTTGAAATATCCAATAAATGTCATTCCACTTCATGATTGTGTCCCACTTGTTGTTGATTCTTCACAAAAGAAATACACTAATAAAATTACTCAGAGAAAGATACTTTGCTTAAGAAGTAAAGATTCTTATAAAGTAGTCAAAAGTTTAGTATATGGTCCCATGTTCCTACCACACAATGACTACATCAAACTTGTGACAACAACAAGCTTTGAAATAAGAATATAATATGTTTCTGAACACTTCTACATGAATTAATGTGAATGCTACCATGATGACAGAGAATCATGAATAATAATGAGTTACAGAGGGTCAAATATCATATCCCAAGACATGCTAACCTCTAAAAATGACCAATGATGGGAGGCTAGTATGTCTTGGGTGTATGATCTTGGACCCTCTAACTTTCTCACTCATTCAAAATATGAAACTATTTTTTACAATGAAAGTGACTCTAAAATTACACAATAGATTATTTGCCATTGATTTCTATTGGGAACAAAATAATCTTCAACACAACCTAAACAAACTGAAAATGCATCCAATAAGTTTGTAGAGCCACAAGACTGAAGTAGTCATTGCGTGCTAGGAATACGGTTCCAAATACTGAAGTATTGACTACTTTAGTTTTACTGTAAGAATCTTTAGGAGTGTCAATAATTTTGAAAAAAAAAATGCATTACTTGTTAAACAAAATATATTTCTCTGAGTGTAACGGTTCTCCTCTTCTGAGGAAGATGTGTCCATGTTAATATTTAATAAAATTAACTGAACACTGAATAACAAAACAACAAAGAGAGTGAACGAAACAGTAAGGTGCAAACACACAAAATAGAAAACAACTACCCACAAATCAAGTGGGAAAAACAGGCTACCTAAGTATTGTTCTCAATATGAGACAACGATTGACAGCTGCTTCTGATTGAAAACCATACCAGGCCAAACACATAGAAAACCAAAACTAGAACAACAGATAGAATGCCCACCCCAACTCACGCCCTGATTAACCTAAATCAGAAACATAACAAAGGAACTAAGGTCAGGACGTGACACTGAGCAAATGTATTAGTATAAAATAATATAATTTTCCCAAATTTTTTGGAGCATACTTTAAAGCTCAGTATTTAAATTATTTATTTTATACAGTCATAATCGCTCCTCTTTATCAACGGTGTCAACAATGTTGTAACGGATTTCCTCCTCTTCGTCTGAGGAGGAGTAAGGTTCGGACCAAAGCGCAGCGTGGTAAGTGTTCATGATGATTTTTCATTCAAATTCAGAACACTAAACAGAAAATAACGACGTGAATTTACAAAACCGAAACAGTACCGTGTGGCCAAAACACTCACACGGAAACAAACAACCACAACCCAAAAGTGGAACCCAGGCTACCTAAGTATGATTCTCAATCAGAGACAACTAACGACACCTGCCTCTGATTGAGAACCATACGAGCCCGAACACAAAAACCAACATAGAAAAACAAACATAGACTGCCCACCCCAACTGTACATGTAATGCTTTTATTATGAAGGTCCATTTTTATGGTGAAAATTATCTTCCCCAAACTTGAAACTCACATGCTGCTTATATATTCCAGTTCGGCTCCACACCCCATGTAAAGCAGATTTACCTCTTAAAGGATCCACCCTTTTTTTCAATTTTCGCCTAAAATGACATACCCAAATCTAGCTGAAATAAATCATTCTCTCCACTATTGTTCTGACATTTCACATTCTTAAAATAAAGTGGTGATCCTAACTGACATGAGACAGAGAATTCTTTGTAGGATTAAAAGTCAAGAAGTGTGAACAACTTAGTTTAAATGTATTTGGCTAAGGTGTATGTAAACTTCCGACTTCAACTGTATATAATTCACAAGTGATACCCATCAGACTATTTTTGATTTAATCTCGTCTTTTCATATACTAAATAATATATGTGTGACATTTGTTTCAATTTAGAATGGGCCAAACAGGGGAAGCGGGAAAAAATACATGTTATCTATGCATTTAAATAGCGTATGGAAGATGCTTTTCCCTGTGGTTTATTTTCATGCCAGCCAGGTAGGCTATACTTCTGTTGTAAATATAAGAAACATGCTTAATATTAGTATTAGTAAATAAAAATAGCAGGCCCTATAGAAAGTTGATGGGTTCCTCGTCTTTTTATTAGCGGCCATCACCCACAATTGCATAGCCTATAGCAATGCTGCGCAACATGAGCTTATGGGCACTCATGAAGTGTTTGATTAGATGAAATAGACTACATTTGCATTGATGTCAGATTGATTAGAGGGACAATAGTGCACTGAGTACCAGGCAGTTCACAAGTTTGGTAGGCTACTAATGACCATCAGCAACATCAGAGTTTGGAGAAGCCTAATTACTGTGACTAAAGGGTCATGTGGAGTTTGACTGCCTTCATGACTCATGACCGCCAGTTTGGCAATAATACGGTCACTGCAACAGCCTTAGGTATACTACATTATTGAAGCCTCTACTACATTTTCCTTGATAATAATACAAAAAATGCACATCTGTAGCTATTGGATAATGGCTGGAATGAAATTATTCCATTCCAGCCATTATTAGGAGCACGTCCTCCCCTATTAAGGTGCCTGTGTCTCCCTCCTAGCCAACTGGGTCTTAGGAATGCTTCACAGCTGTATATTCTCCTCTCTCAGCCAGACCACAGGCCCCATGCAGTGCTACCCAACAGCACCCTCTCATGTTTTAAAGGGGGACATGATTAATCTCTGTGTTGAAGGCTCCATGTTGACAGCCATTGCCGTTGCCCTAAAATGGCCACGTCAATAGCTACACAAAGTATTCGCTTTTTGGAGAGGTTTAGTGGAAACGTTAGTAAAATCCTTGTGAGTGTCACGCCCTGACCTTAGAGAACCTTTTTATGTCTCTATTTTGGTTTGGTCAGGGCGTGAGTTGGGGGGGGGGGCATTCTATGTTTTGTGTTCTATGTTTTTTATTTCTGTGTGTTTGGCATGATGTGGTTCTCAATCAGAGGCAGCTGTCTATTGTTGTCTCTGATTGAGAACCATACTTAGGTAGCCTTTTCCCACCTGTGTTTTGGTGTGTAGTTATTTTCTGTTTTTGTGTCTGCACAAGACACAACTATTTCGGGTTTGGTCGTTCTCTTTGTTATTGTTGTTATTTCAGTGTTCAGTTAATACAAATCACAAACACATACCACGCTGCACCTTGGTCCACACCTTCTTCAAACAGCCGTTACAGTGAGATAAGAAATGCAAGATACTTTTGTCTGGTTGTGTTTTTTTATCACTGTAGTGGCAAATTGTGACTGTTCACTAACAATTTTTTTTTTTAAATCTAAAGACAAGATAGGATATTATCTAATATTTTGCATGTTATCAGGGGCATCATGCACCCATTATTATTTTACCTTTATTTAACTAGGCAAGTCAGTTAAGAACAAATTCTTATTTTCAATGACAGCCTAGGAACAGTGGGTCAACTGCCTGTACGGGGGCAGAACAACAGATTTGTACTTTGTCAGCTCGGGGATTTGAACTTGCAACCTTTCGGTTACTAGTCCAATGCTCTAATCACTAGGCTACCCTGTCCCCCCCATTACTTTAGAGGGAGTACAAAGTATGTGAGGATCGGGGAGCGGTGGTGCCTGGAAGTCGTAGAATTTTGCATTTTTCAAATACCTGACTCATAATCATTGTCTAATTCTATGTAAAAAAATATGTCTAAGAATAACTCTTTACCTGTTCAATTGTTATTTGAATGATGGATTTATTCTTTAAGAACTTTTATAGTGTGCCCTTGTGCCCCCTTTGGGCATGAGGCCTCTGCATGTTATGTTGCATGTTATGAAATGGAAATAAATGTATACTGTATAGCAAATAAAATCCTGCCCTTATTACAAACTGAACCTGCTGTATCTCCCTGTCAATATGACCAGCCACAATAATATCCACACAACATCGCAGATCCACCCACACACGCCAATAGCATACACATTCTTATAAACACGCAAACAACACCTACAAGCCATGTTCACTTTAATATTACCTTTCCAACCATGGAATCCATGTAGCAATTCCATACCCCACCTACACAAACATACTACCAGCATCTCACATTTACAGTTGAAGTGGGAAGTTTATATACACCTTAGCCAAATACATGTACATTAAGTTTGTAATAATTCCTCACATTTAATCCTCTCAAATATTCCCTGTCACAGGTCAGTTAGGATCACCACTTTATTTTAAGAATGTGAAATGTCAGAATAACAGTAGAGAGAATGATTTCTTTCAGCTTTTATTTCATTCATCACATTCCCAGTGGATCAGAGGTTTACATACACTCAATTAGTATTTGATAGCATTGCCTTTAAATTGTTGAACTTGGGTCAAACATTTCGGGTAGCCTTCCACAAGTACCCCACAATAAGTTGGGTGAATTTTGGCCCATTCCTCCTGACAGAGCTGGTGTAACTGAGTCAGGTTTGTAGACCTCCTTGCTCATACACACGTTTTCAGTTCTGCCCACAAATGTTCTATAGGATTGAGTTCAGGGCTTTGTGATGGCCACTCCAATACCTTGACTTTGTTGTCCTTAAGCCATTTTGCCACAACTTTGGAAGTATGCTTGGGGTCATTGTCCATTTGGAAGACCCATTTGTGACCAAGCTTTAACTTCCTGACTGATGTCTTGAGATGTTGATTCAATATATCCACATAATTTTCGTCCCTCATGATGCCATCTATTTTGTGAAGTGCACCAGTTCCTCCTGCAGCAAAGCACCCCCACAGCATGATGCTTCCACCGCCGTGCTTGGGATGGTGTTCTTCGGCTTGCGAGCATCCCCCTTTTTCCTCCAAAAATAACGAGGGTCATTATGGCCAAACAGTTCTATTTTTGTTTCATCAGACCAGAGGACATTTCTCCAAAAATTACGATCTTTGTTCCTATGTGCAGTTGCAAACCATAGTGTGGCTTTTTTATGGAGGTTTTGGAGCAGTGGGTTCTTCCTTGCTGAGCGGCCTTTCAAGTTATGTCGATATAGGACTCATTTTACTGTGGATATATATACTTTTGTAACTGTTTCCTCCAGCATCTTCACTCTCTTCACTCTTTCTCTCTTTTGTTGTTGTTCTGGGATTGATTTGCACTTTTTGCACCAAAGTACATTCACCTCAACGAGACAGAACGAGTCTCCTTCCTGAGCAGTATGATGGCTGCATGGTCCCATGGTGTTTATACTTGCATTCTATTGTTTGCACAGATGAACGTGGTACCTTCAGGGGTTTGGAAATTGCTCCCAAGGATGAACCAGACTTGTGGAGTTCTGCAATTTTATTCTGAGGTCTTGGCTGATTTCTTTTGATTTTCCCATGATGTCAAGCAAAGAGGCACTGAGTTTGAAGGTAGGCCTTGAAATACATCCACAGGTACAACTCCAATTGACTCAAATGATGTCAATTAGCCTATCAGAAGCTTCTAAAGCCATGACATATTCTTCTGAAATTTTCCAAGCTGTTTAAAGGCACAGTCAACTTAGTATATGTAAACTTCTGACCCACTGGATTTGTGATACAGTGAATGATAAGTGAAATAATCTGTCTGTAAACAATTGTATGAAAAATTACTTGTGTCATGCACAATGTAGATGTTCGAAACGACTTGCCAAACTATAGTTTTTTTTTAAAGAAATGTGTGGAGTGGTTGAAAAACGAGTTTTAATGACTTCAACCTAAGTGTATGTAATCTTCCCGACTTCAACTGTACTTCAAAACACAATACAACAATGACAATGCAAGTAACATCATACAACCGTAAAACTTATGAAAATACATTTTGGGGAATGTGGCGTTGCTGCAGATGTAGGATCTTAATTTGAACAGTTTTCTACAGCAAGAAAATAATCTTGCAGCGACAGGAAATCAGAATTATTAAGTGGCTTATAATTAATGGCAATTTTTGTAGGGGTTAATATATTTTTCAAAGGAAAATTCAAGTCTGACACTTTAAAGTGGAAATTACAAACTTCAGAAACCTGTTTAAACCTCAAAGTTTTAAAGGAAAGTTATGCTGCAACAGGTTGACCAAATTAAGATCCTTCATCTGTAAATTGCTGTGTTGCTAAATGATCCTTTACGTTTCCCCCTACCGGCTTGTAATGAATAGCCTTGGCGTGTTGCTGTATTGGGCTGTAACAAGGCATGCAAGGCCTCCAGCACTCATATATTTGGCCTTTTGATCTATCAGCCCCATTTGGAGATGTTCATACCAACACGCCCTCATGGCTTGACTGAAGCTTATTGCTTCAGATAAACTGTATCCATCTTCCTCCGTAATAGATTACTGAAGACGTGTTGGTGGTACACTCTGTTTTCTCCATGGAGCGATCTGATAGTAGGGACAAGGTCGAATGGGATGTAATGCCGAATGGGAAGCTTGTAAAGTCACACGTGAAGATTGAGGGCAAATATTGTGATTTTAGATGGAGTTACTGCATTGAGGATTTCTTTACTTGTTTGCGGAATGAATAAGTTATTCATTAATAAAGGAATATGTGTGTCAATGCCAAATAGCACGGTTCAAGGGGATACTAAAAAAGCTAAGCAGAGACCCATCTACCTCAATACAATTTGCTACTAGGCTACATGTAATGAAAGGATCTATCAATATTCAAATGAAAAAAGGCCAAATCTCTAAAACAATACATTTGATACATAATTAAGCTTTCAGAGCTTTCAGAGACTTTCAGAGACATCCTGGACATACAGTATAGCGTAGACAGACCGTGTGGACAGATCAGCTAGCTTGAGAGTCTGTTACTCACAGCTCAACACTTCTGGTGGGACTGTTCAGAACAATAGCTTTGAAACCCCTTCGTCCTTTGGGGCCAGAACGGACTGTGGCGACAGGTGCTGCACTGCTCTTTTAAATGGCTAGCTTCTGGTTCTCTCATGCTCCATCTCTATTTTACTTTACCTACGTCCGGGACTAACCGTTGCTACCCAACCCTGGAGAAAGTCAAGTGCCAAAGTACCTCTAAAGTATTGCATTTATTTGCTATTTTTTTCCCTCTACTGTACTATCCCTTGCTCTCTGTGCAATTATCACTGTCATTATACGGTTGGATGAGTAAAGATTGCCGGTGGCAAACAGGGAGAGAGGCAAACATGGAGACCCAGCTGAGTGAGTGTGCATGTGTGTGTGTGTGTATTTGTGTCCAGTCTGAGCACATGATGTGCCCTCTACATTTGTAATGTGAAACTTTCTATTGCATTTCCTAAATGTTGCACATTTAATAACATATGTGACCGACCACCTTGATTTATGTCTTATGTAGCAACATTTGAAATGGTGTTTTTTACATTGGATAAAAGCAGAGACACAAAGCTACAACATTGAATATCATACACTGCATTTTTGAGGAACAATGGGAAAGGTATTCTGCTTTGAAAGTTAAAATAAATGTGTAACCTCAATTTTGAGAAAATGGCCCTTGAATGTTTGAGTACTGGAGAGCTCTCCTTTGTCTACACCCAATCAGCATTGTTCCCATCCTCTTAAGCCAGCCCCATCAGGGGTAAAGTGGCTAAGCAGCGGGATTAAAAAAATAGTAGCAGCAACATATGGCTTGTGTGTTAGGAGAGAATCATGTGAATAGAGGCACTGCAGATAGTGCTGATGACTGATCCGTCCGAACTATGCATGAACAAGGGGGAATCTATTTCTGTCCAGCCCTTGACTTTGGTGCAGGGCATGTGACGTCCATAGCCTCTTCGTCGCAAAATTCCCTGATCTTCTCAAAAAGATACGTTTGCCGAGCTGTGTTCAGTCCAGGTGGTGCTTGTATAGGCAAACCATCTATGGGAGGAAGGATGTCAACTTTGCGCAGTAGCTGTAACCTGCTCCCCACTGAGTCCATATTGTCCTTGGTGACAACAACACCAGGCTCCAGAGCATAAAAGCTGTAAAACAGGAAATAAAAAATAAAAATTTGAAGATATTACAACCTTGCACAACATCAATTCACCTCACAAGTTTTGATAAGAAGGTTAACCTCATATAATACAATGAAAATGATATTCACCTGAAGTGCTGGTACTGCTTGATCTGTGGCAGCGGCCTGAAGTACGGAGTCAGGTGTCGTTGCCAACCATAGCTTAACTTGTTATGTCTGCAATCCTGCTAACGGGATCGATATGACAACTACCAGTGAAAATAGAGGGTGCCAAATTCAAACCAAAAATCTCATAATTACAATTCCTAAAACATACATGTATTTTATATAATTTTAAAGGTAATCTTGTTGTTAATCCCACCAAAGTGTCTGAATTCAAATATGCTTTTCAGCAAAAGCACTACAAACAATTATGTTAGGTCTCCACCAAACCACAATAAGCACAGCCATATTCCAGCGAAATATAGCATTCACAAAAAGCAGAAATAGAGGTAAATGAATCACTAAATGAATCACTATCAGATGACACTCATAGGACTTCATGTTACACAATACATGCATGTTTTGTTTGATAAAGTTCATATTTATATCAAAATATCGGAGTTTATATTGGCGTATTAGATTTACTAGTTCCAAAAACATCAAGTGATTTTGCATAGCCACATCGTTTCAACAGAAATACTCGTCATGAATGTAGATGATAATACAAGTTATACACATGGAATTATAGATATACCTCTCCTTAATGCAACCGCTGTGTCAGAATTTTAAAAAAGTTTACGGAAAAAGCAACCCATGCAATAATCTGAGACGGAGCTCAGAACAGTAGCCAAATTAGCCTCCATGTTGGAGTCAACAGAAACCAGAAAATACATGATAAATGGTTCCTTACCTTTGATGAACTTCATCAGAATGCAGTCCTAGGAATCCCAGATCCACAATAAATGCTTGTTTTGTTCGACAATGTCTGTTATTTATGTCCAATTAGCTACTCTGATCTGCGCGTTTGGTAAACAATTCCAAAGTCACAAAGCACGTCCACTATAATGTGACGAAATGTCCAAAAGTTCAGTAACAGTCAGTAGAAACATGTCAAATGATGTACTGAATCAATCTTTAGAATGTTGTTTATATATATCTTGAATAACATTCCAACCGGAGAATTAGAATGACTTCAGATAACCGGTGTAACACAGGTCCTTCCCCTGTGAACGCGGTGACTGTTTCCTGTCTCATTCGACCCCCCTTCACATTAGAGTCATCAGACAAAGTTCCATTGACTGTTTACATCTAGTGGAAGGCGTAGGAAGTGAAAACTCATCCATATGTCGCTATAATTTCAATGAGAGCTTGGTTGAAAATCTGCCACCCCCAGAGAAAATACAAACAGGAAGTGGAATTTCTGTCTGTTATACTCACAGACATAATTCAAACAGTTTTAGAAACTTCAGAGTGTTTTCTATCCAATACTACTAATAATAATATGCCTATATTAGCAACTGAGACTGAGGAGCTGGCCATTTACAATGGGCACCTTTTCAGCCAAGCTATTCAATACTGCAGCCATAAAAGATTAATCACCATCGGACACACCTGGCTAACTTGATTGGTCGTCAGCTAACAGTAAGCTTTAACTTGGCGTGTTGTAGGTAGCTAGCTAACAATAAACCATAATCCTAATCCATAGAGTACTAGCAATAACAAACAAAAAACAATTGTCATAGCTATCTTAACTTATCCAAACAGGTCCAATGTAAGCTCGTTAGCTAGCTAACAATAGGCTATAACTAGCAATGCAAAATGGCATTCTGAGATATCACCACACACAGATCCTACCGGTAATGTTAGCTAGCAAGTCAGCCATCTAATGTCAGCTAGCTAACAGTAAGTTTTAACTTGCAATGAAAACATCTTTCTTACAAAATTAGAAACATATAATATCTGAAACTGTAGCTAGACTCTTAAACATATACATGGTTGACCGCTTCATGGCAGACTGCAACTCCTTTAATTAAATAAGACGTCCTGTGTCATTTATTTTTTGTTTGTACAGCTTGCTTGGCCCGTTGTGTTAAATCACTCTGGTTCACACTGACCGTGTGCAATGCCATAAGAATCATCTTAAGCTTTAGCACCCACCCAAAATAAAAATTTTACTCGCCCTATCAGAGCTGGTTTGGCTGTTTTCATGTTATCCAGAGCATTGGTGACTGTAACTGTGTTCCTGGCAACAATTGAATTACGCATTTTTGCCAACGTTTACTGACACCGGGTGATGAGCGTTCGTAAATTAATCAGTTATTCTGCACAGTTGTTGCAGTGACATTCTATTGAAATGGACACTTGCATAGTGGAATCGTCTGTTCCGTTTTACTACGCGATACATTAAAAAAGGCGCGTTAGACAGGATTACCTACACAAACTGACCAGCTCAAAGAGGCAGAAGCGTGCTATATGGCAGACCAATCCAATCTCATCTCTTGGCATGTCCAGCCCACTCATTATCTCAGCCAATCACTGTGAGTGCCCTAGAACAAAAGCTTCAGGCAAAACCAAGATGTTTCTGCAACCAGGAAATGAACAGGATTTCTGAGGCTACGTTTTGCATTATCTCCTTATATGGCTGTGAATGCGACAGGAATGAGCCTACCCTTTCTATCGTTTCCCCAAGGGGTTTGGAGCATTGTGACGTATTTGCAGGCATATCATTGGAAGATTGACCATAACAGACTACATTTGCCAAGTGTCCGCACGGTGTCCTGCGTGGAAATTGGTGCGCAAAACTCAGCTGCTGTTATTTTTCCATGGGATTCTGAGAAAAACCATGCTTCCACGAACGGCATATCAATGAAGAGATATTTGACAAAACACCTTGAGGATTGATTCAAACAACGTTTGCCATGTTTCGGTCGATATTATGGAGTTAATTCGGAAAAAAGTTTGACGTTTAGGTGACTGAATTTTCGTTTCGTTTCGGTAGCCAAATGTGTAGTAACAAAACGGAGCGATTTGTCCTACACAAAGAATCTTTCACGAAAAACTGGGCATCTGCTATGTAACTGAGAGTCTCCTCATTGAAACATATGAAGTAGGAACTACAATCATAGGAACTACAATCTGGGTCCTATCTATTTGTATATCCCATAGGCTCACATTGAAATGGCCTGTGACCTAAAAAAAAGGTTTCCAGGTGGATTAACCTCTGGTTTTTGCCTGCCATATCAGTTCTGTTATACTCACAGACATTATTCTAACAGTTCTAGAAACTTCAGAGTATTTCCTGTCCAATGCGGCCAATTATATGCATATCCCAGTTTACTTTGGGTATGTCAGTCATTCGAAATTCCGAACATTTCCATGTATGCTGAAGTAGAAAGCCCAAATAAATGCTTCACAGATTTCAAGTAACAGACACATCAACATGAACTGTTCAGAGGAAACTGTGTGAATCAGGTCTTCATGGTCAAATTGCTTCAAAGAAACCACTACTAAAGGTCACCAATAAGAAGAAGAGACTTTCTTGGGCAAAGAAACACAAAGCAATGGACATTAGACTGGTGGAAATCCGCCATGTCTTTGAAGACAAACACATGGTTATCAGATGTTAATGAGAGTCTAGCGAAATGCTTGTGCTTCTAGTTCTGACCATGCAGTAATACAGTGGCGTGCCGTGGGCCTGGGGGCTGGGCCTTCAGTGAGGTCCTACACAGTCCCACCTAAATTAATCCACCTCTTATTACCATCAATATGATGCCATGGCTCTAGACACTATACATTTAGACAGAAACGCAGTTTAACCAGGCGTTGCGTCACCTTG
The DNA here is from genome assembly GCF_023373465.1 of Oncorhynchus keta. Classification (NCBI taxonomy): domain Eukaryota; kingdom Metazoa; phylum Chordata; class Actinopteri; order Salmoniformes; family Salmonidae; genus Oncorhynchus; species Oncorhynchus keta. The sequence goes on from NC_068450.1 coordinate 45,444,481, forward strand.
AAATTGACATTTTTATTCAGGGGATTGCAGGGGAAGAGTACAATACCTTTTCATTGTGCAGCTCCTGTTGCCCTGCGTGCTTGTTCGTTGAGCTGTAGAGCCACTCGGGTGTCCCCAAAAGTTTTCAAAAGCACCATTGCTTGTAAGTGCCCAGCCGTGTCTCATTGCTGCCTTGGTTAGACAACTCAAGTTTGCAAAGCCAGTGTGGCTCCAAACACCAAATTTATCACTTGCAAATAATAGGCATTCCCAGCAGTACAGTTTGCAGTGCTTCTCGGAGCCTGTGAGCCATTGATAGCGCTCGTAGTTGGAACTTTGAAAGTGGCGAACGATCCCCTTCCCCGCCTGTGACAGGCTTTGTAGTGTCGGCGTCGGGCGACCTCTCCTGACAATATCTAACTTTTCTTGAAAAGTTTGTCTTGCGAATGGCGTTATAATTATATCCTCGACCAAATCGATATCTTCTCATCCTTCCGCCATTGTGGGTTGAAAAAACAGCTTAGTAGTACGCAAATTAATTTGTTTATCAAATTCAGTTTCCTAGTTCTGAGGTTCTGCATAGACCTGCCCATATAGGACCTGCCTCTCAATATTGGTAATCCAATCAAAAGACGTGCACGCACTACATTTTCATTTCCATTCACTTTAAGCTACAAGTGCTCCAACCTGTTGATTCTGAAGGCCTGAGGGCAGATTTGAGACCCCTGGCAACACATGATGGCTGAATATGATTGGATAAAATATCTAACTTAAAGACCAGCCCTCCAAATCTCAACCTGGGGCTGGAAGCAGTGCAACCAAGAGGAAATCTATGAAATGAAGAGTATCACTCTTACTCTGGGGAATAATTTAATACATATTTGTGGGAAAATATATTTAAAAAAACATTTTTCTGATGATGTTTAGGCCAGCAGAGAAGGCCTTGCTGGCCCTGACGGCCCACCACTGCAGTAATATCTATCAAGTAATCTAACCTAACAATTTCACAACAACTACCTTGTACAAACAAGTGTAAAGGAATGAATAACAATATGTACATAAAAATATATGAATGAGCGATAACAGAATGGCATAGACAAGATGCAGTAGATGGTATAGTGTACAGTATATACATATGGGATGAGTATTGTAGGGTATGTAAACATTATGTAAAGTAGCATTGTTTAAAGTGGCTAGTGATGAGTCAGTGTGTTGGCAGCAGCCACTCAATGTTAGTGATGGCTGTTTAACAGTCTAATGGCCTTGAGATAGACGCTGTTTTTCAGTCTCTCGGTTCATGTCTTTACCGCAGAAAAATACCAAAGAACTGGCTCTCTTCCACTCACTTGGAAACACTACAGCCAAAATGGGAGCCACCTAGAAAAACTACAATTTCTGGCGAATTTTTCCAAAAACCAGCCTGAATCTCTTTTGACATCTTGTGGAAGCCCTAGGAACTGCAATCTGGGAGGACTTGGGCTTATAATAAAAGTGATAGCCATTGAAAATAGTGGTAGGCTGAAAGTTTATTTTTTTGGGATGGGTTTCGTCTGCCTTATCAGTTCTGTTATACTCACATACATCAATCTAACAGTTTTAGAGTGTTTTCTATCCGAATCGACCAATTATATGCATATCGTAGCTTCTGGGCCTGAGTAACTGGCAGTTTACTTTGGGTACGCTTTTCATCCGGATGTCAAAATACTGCCCCCTACCCAAGAGAGGTTAAAAGCGGTGGTTCGTGCTTTCAGTTTTGCGCGAATGCTGCCATAAATCCACGGTTTCTGGTTGGGGAATGTTTTAATAGATGCTGCGGGTACAACATCACCATTGCACTTGCTAATAAACTCGCTCACCGAATCAGCCTATTCATCAATGTTATTGTCCGATGCTATGCGGAACATATCTCAGTCCACGTGATCGAAGCAATCTTAAAACGTGCGATATGATTGGTCAGACCAGCATTGAACAGACCTGAGCACAGGGGATTCCATTTTTAGTTTCTGCCAATAGGCTGTGAGCAACAAAATGTAGTCGTGGTCAGATTTTCCGAAAGGAGGGCGGGGGAGGGCTTTATATGTGTCGCAGAAGTTAGAATAACAATGATCCAGGGTTTTCCCAGCCAGGGTCGCACATTCAATATGCTGATAAAATTTAGGGAGCCTTGTTTTCAGATTAGCCTTGTTAAAATCCCCACCTACAATAAATGCAGCCTCAGGATATGTGATTTCCAGTTTACATCGAGTCAAATGAAGTTCTTTCAGGGCCGTCGATGTGTCTGCTTGGGGGATATACACGACTATGATTATGATTGAAGAGAATTCTCTTGGTAGATAATGCGGTTTGCATTTTATTGTAAGGAATTCTAAGTCAGGTGAACAAAAGGACTTGAGTTCCTGTATGTTGTTATGATCACACCACACATCGTTAATCATAAGGCATACACCCCCGCCCTTCTTCTTACCAGAAAGATGTTTGTTTCTGTCTGCGCGATGCGTGAAGAAGCCAGGTGGCTGGACCGACTCTGATGACGTATCCCGAGTGAGCCATGTGTCCGTGAAACAAAGAACGTTACAATCTCTGTCTCTCTGGAAGGCAACCCTTGCTCGGATTTCGTGTACCTTGTTGTCAAGAGACTGTACATTGGCGAATAGTATGCTTGGGAGCGGTGCGAGATGTGCGATGTGCCCGTCTACGGAGCCTGACCAGAAGACCACTCCATCTGCCCCTTCTGTGGCGCTGTTTTGGGTCGCCTACTTGGCTCCGATCCATTGTCCTGGGTGGTGGACCAAAAAGAGGATCCGCTTCGGGAAAGTCGTATTCAGGGTCGTAATGTTGGTGAGTTGACGTTGCTCTGATATCCAATAGTTCCTCCCGACTGTATGTCATAAAACCTAAGATTTCCTGGGGTAACAATGTAAGAAATAACATATAAAAAAACGAAATACTGCATAGTTTCCTAGGAACGCGAAGCGAGGCGGCCATCTCTGTTGGCGCAGAATGATCTCCGCATGTGCGGTTCCCACTGTGAAGCATGGAGGTGGAGGTGTGATGGTGTGGGTGCTTTTCTGGTGACACTGTCTGTGATTTATTTAGAATTCAAGGCACACTTAACTAGCATGACTACCACAGCATTCTGCAGCGTTACGCCACCCCATCTGGTTTTTGCATAGTGGGACTATCGTTTGTTTTTACAGGACAATGACCCAAAACACACCTCCAGGCTGTGTAAGGGCTATTTGACCAAGAAGGAGAGTGATGGGTGTTCTATCAGATGACCTGGCCTCCACAATCACCCGACCTAAACCCAATTGAGATGGTTTGGGATGAGTTGGACCGCAGAGTGAAGGAAAAGCATCCAACAAGTGCTCATAATATATGGGAAGTCCTTCAAAACTGTTGGAAAATCATTCCTCATGTAATGGCAGATTTCCTCTTCGTCTGAAGAGAAGTAAGGATCGGACCAAGATGCAGCGTGGTAAGTGTTCATGACGATTTATTAAAAACGAACTGAACACTGAAATACAAAACAATTTAACGTTGTGATTAAAACGAAAATCGAAACAGTACCGTGTGGCGATGAAAACTCACACGGAAACAAACACCCACAAACCAACAGTGAAACCCAAGCTACCTAAGTATGATTCTCAATCAGAGACAACTAACGACACCTGCCTCTGATTGAGAACCATACTAGGCTGAACACAAAAACCAACATAGAAAGACAAACAGACTGCCCACCCAAACTCATGCCCAGACCATACTAAAACAAAGAATATAATAACAGAACTATGGTCAGAATGTGACACCTCATGAAGCTGGATTAGAGAACTCCAAGTGTGTGCAAAGCTGTCATCAAGGCAAAGGGTTGCTACTTTGAAGAATCTAAAATCTAATATATATTTTGATTTGTTTAAGACTTCTTTGGTCACTACATGATCCCATATGTGTTATTTTATACTTTTGATGTCTTCACTATTATTCTACAATGTAGAAAATAGTAAAAATAAATAAAAACCCTTGAATGAGTAGGTCTGTCCAAACTTTTGACTGGTACTGATGATTATGTTGAAATTAGATTAATGTAAGGAACTGTTAGACAGGTTAAGTCAATGTATTTAACGTGAAGTTTAACCATAATTTCAATGTTTACAACATTTAAAATTAGTTAAACTGTACTGCATGATTACTTTTTTCAATAAAATGCTATTTCACAGTAAACAAATGAACAACTGACATTCGGCATGGTTATAGGGAGGGGCACTCAACATGTACAGCACTTACACAAATGACTGATTATTAGCTGAAAGAAATTGATAATAAGAAGCTTTAACGACTTGTTTTATTAGACTTCAGTGTAGCTTTTGACATTATTGTTTACATTCCCTGCTATATCGTGGCTTGAGAGTTACCTGTCTACCAGAACACAGAGGGTGGAAGCCTCTTCAACATAATCCAGTTAGTCATGCATTCCCCAGGGCAGTGGTCTAGGCCTCTTACTTTTTTCAATCTATACTAATGACCTGGCACTGAGTAAAGCCTATGTATCTATTTATGCAGATGACTGAACATTATAGATGTCAGCTACCACAGCAAGTGAATCACTGCAACACTTATCAAAGAGATGCAGTCAGTTTTGGAATGGGTGGCAAGTAATAAGCTAGTTGTAAATATTTCAAAAACTAAAAGCATTGTATTTGGGAAAAAAACATTCACTTAACACTAAACCTCAACTAAATCATGTAATGAATACTGTGGAAGTAGAGGAGACTAAGCTTCTTGGTGTAACTCTGGATTGTAAACTGTCATTGTCAAAACATATTGACCTAATGGTCAGTAATAAAGTGAGGGTCAGATTTCTTGACAAGCCTATCAACAAAACAAATCCTACAGACCCTACTTTTGACTGCATCACTACTTGTCTTTGTGAGAGGGATTGACATGTTAAATGTACCGAGCTGTCTGTTCAAACAACGAGCCCACAGCTCAGAAACCCATGTATACCCTACTAGACATGTCACCTCTTCACAGTCCCCAAGTCCAGAACAGACTCCAGGAAAACCACAGTACTACACAAGGCCATGACTACATGGAAATCCATTCCACAAAGTGTTGTAAAGTACTCAAGTAAAAATACTTGAATCATTTTTACTTCAGTCATTTTTTGGAGGTACCTGTACTTTACCATTAATATTTGTCACACCCTGATCTGTTTCAGCTGTCTTTCTGCTTGTCTTCACTCCCCTCCAGGTGTCGCCCATCTTCCCCATTATCCCAGGTGTATTTATACCTGTGTTCTCTGTTTGTCTGTTGCCAGTTTGTTTTGTCCATCAAGCCTACCAGCGTTTTTCCCCTTTGCTCGTCTTTTTCTATAGGTCCTGTTTTCTAGTTTTCACGGTTTGACCATTCTGCCTGCCCTGACCCTAAACCTGCCTGCCGTTCTGTACCTTGTCACACCCTGGCAAGGTACAGATCCTTTCTGTACCTTTTGACTCTGATCTGGATTACTGCCATTGATTGACCTGTCATTTTGCCTGCCCCTGTTTTAGTAATACACATTTGTTACTTCGACACCCTCTGTATCTGGGTCTTCCTTAAAACGTGATAATATTTTTGATTACTTGTACTTTTACTCCACTACATTCCTAATGAAAATATGTACTTTTTATGGCCATACATTTTCCCTGACACTCAAAGTACTAGTCATATTTTTAATGCTCAGATGACAGCATTATGGCACAATTCATGTACCTATCAATATAACACGTTGTCATCCCTACTGCCTCTGATCTGGCGGACTCACTAAACACAAATATTGTGTTTGTAAATCATGTCTGAGTGTTGGAGTGTGCCCCTGTTTGTCCGTCATTTAAAAAATAAATGTGTACCATCTGGTTTGCTTACTATAAGGAATTTGATGTATTGCATACGTTTAATAAATTATGACAATTTAATACCTTTTCCACCACTGTACATTTAAAACCAGATACTTTTAGACTTTTACTCAAGTAATATTTTACTGGATGACTTTCACTTTTACAATCTGTTTTAAATGTAACAATCTGTTATTTGAGGCATTTCTATCGACAAATAGCAGTAAGGCCAAATTCAATGTTTCATCAAATATTTTTTTAATAGGAAACTAGGCATATGTCGCGGGTCACAACTTCACAGGAGAGCCATTTGAACGTAAACTTTTTTCAAAATCAAAATGTGTTTGACATAAATGCCTTCTCGAACATATGAACTTTCATGTGCCTTAATAAACTTGTATGCCATCTGTAAATACAAATACCGTTGTTAAATTACGAGCCTAGTTGGTTTAGCTACAGAAAAAGTCAGCAACCTTCCCTCTAGCCATGATTGTCTGAGATGAGTGGGCTGGACATGCTGAGAGATGAGTTTGTATTGGTCTGCCATATAGCTCTGTTCTGTGTATTTGAGCTGGTCATTATTTGTAGGTCAACCTGTCTAACGTGGCTTTAAACAAAATGTATTGCATAGTAAATCTGCATAAGTGTTGCTCTCCACTTTCTGGAGGACCAAGTTTTGAAATCAGTGGAATTCGAGTATGATAGCTAAGGAGATGGAGAAAACACCTGTCTCCAGATTACATCTTCAAACTAAGGGCAACCATGGCATCCAACAGGAGACCTGTCAATCCATAAATGATGTATACGAGTAAGAGTCTACCTAGCTACATTTTCAGATATTGGTTAGCTACCGGCAGATTCATGCAGAGTAGTAATGTCATGAGTTGGTATTATGGTTAATTGTTTAGCTAGCTAGCAAGCTACATGTCTTAACAAAATACTCCACTATGCAATTATCAATTTTAATAGAATATCACTGTGACAACTGTTGTTAGACGTTGGTTTGGTACGTGCAGATTCATGCAGGGTAGTAACGTGATGAGTTGTACGTTAGCTACATGCCTTAACAAAACACTCCACTATGCAAGTATCCATTTCAATAGAATGTCACTGCGACAACTGTTAAGATGTTGGTTAACTTCTTGGATATAGGGGGCGCTCTTTTAATTTATGGATAAAAAAACGTTCCCGTTTTAAACAAGATATTTTGTCACGCAAAGATGCTCGACTATGCATATAATTGACAGCTTTGGAAAGAAATCACTCTGACGTTTCCAAAACTGCAAAGATATTGTCTGTGAGTGTCACAGAACTAATGCTACAGGCGAAACCAAGATGACATTTCATACAGGAAGTGCCCCAGATTTTGAATGTGCTGTGTTCCAATGTCTCCTTATATGGCTGTGTATGGGTCACGAATGAGCTTAGACTTTCTGTCGTTTCCCCAAGGTGTCGACAGCATTGTGACGTATTTGTAGGCAAATTATTGGAAGATTGACCTTAAGAGACTACATCTACCAGGTGGCCGCTTGGTGTCCTCCGTTGCAATTATTGCGTAATCTCCAGCTGCGTGTATTTTTTGTTTGCTTCGAGGAGAGACACAGCTGTCACGAATGATTTATCATCGAATAGATATGTGAAAAACATCTTGAGGATTGATTCTAAACAACGTTTGCCATGTTTCTGTCAATATTATGGAGTTAATTTGGTAAAACGTTTGGCGTTGTAGAGACTGCATTTTCAGATTATTTTCTTAGCCAAACGTAATGAACAAAACGGAGCGATTTCTCCAACACAAGTAATCTTTTTGGAAAACTGAACATTTGCTATCTAACTGAGAGTCTCCTCATTGAAAACATCCGAAGTTCTTCATAGGTAAATTATTTTATTTGAATGCTTTTCTTTTTTTTGTGAAAATGTTGCCTGCTGAATGCTAGGCTTAATGCTATGCTAGCTATCAACACTCTTACACAAATGCTTGTGTTGCTATGGTTGAAAAGCATATTTTGAAAATCTGAGATGACTGTGTTGTTAACAAAAGGCTAAGCTTGTGAGTGAATGTATTTCTTTCATTTAATTTGCGATTTTCATTAATAGTTAACGTTGCGTAATGGTAATGAGCTTGAGACTATAATTACGCTCCCGGATACGGGATTGCTCGACGCTAGAGGTTAGCTACCTGCAGATTCATGCACGGCAGTAACGTCATGAGTTGTGATTATGGTTCATTGTTTAGATAGCTATCTAGCTAAATGTCTTAACAAAAGTATCCACTATGCAAGTAACCAATTCGTAAATTCAGTCTGGCCATCTATTCCGATTTCAGAGCACTCCCGTCTGAGTGTGTCAGAGCGCAGAATAACTGATTAATTTACGAATGTTCAACACCTGCTGAATATGGATGATGTCGGTACATGTCAGCAAAAAAAGAGTAATTCAATTGTTGCCAGCAGCACAGTTACAATCACCAACGCTCCGGATAAGATGAAAACAGACTAACTGCTCTGCTAGGGAGAGTCAAATAGTCAGAGTTTGGGTGGGGGCTAAAGCTTAAGAGGGTGTCGACAAAGAGCTCTCCAGTAGGTACCAAACTATTCAAAGGCCATTTTCTCAAAAGTGAGGTTACAAGTTGATCAACTTTCAAATCAGAATGACTTTCCCATTGTTCCTCAAATGCAGTGTATGTCACACCCTGATCTGTTTCACCTGTCGTAGAGATTGTCTCCACCCCCTCCAGGTGTCGCTTATTTTCCCCGGTGTATTTATCCCTATGTTTCATGTATCTTTGTGCCAGTTCGTCTTGTATGTTTCAAGTCAACCAGCGTGTTTTGCCAGTGCTCCTGCTTTTTCTATTCTATTTTGCCAGTCCTCCCAGTTTTGACCCTTGCCTGTGTTCTCGCCTGCTTGACCATTCTGCCTGCCCTGACCTCGAGCCTACCACACTCTACCACATGGACTCTGAACTGGTTTTGAGTTTTACCTGTCCTCGACCATTCTCTTGCCCACCCTTTTTGGATTATAATAAATATCAAAAACTCAAACCATCTGCCTCCCATGTCTGCATCTGGGTCTCGCCTTGTGCCTTTATGGTGTATGATATACCATTTCAAATTTTGATAGATAAGACCAAAACAAGGTGGTCGGTCATATTTGTTTTTGATACCTAGAGTGGTCCTAAAAGGCAGCAAAATGTGCAAACTGCAGTAGGCACTGTAGATCTTTTTTATGTATCACTCACTCTCTGAGCTGGGCTTTGTTTTCTTGCTTCCTCACTGATTCAGGAGCCTTTTCAGGCAAAGAGACAGACCAAACTGAGCCGAGATTGAGCTCCCTGGGGGTGGACCGACAAATAGTGTCCCTCTCCGTGATTAAATACCCAGCTCCTTCAGTGATGGGCTCCGGTTTACACAGGGCAGGCTGCTGGGGAGCTTTATAAAGGGTGCCCATTTTAAATGACTGATTGGGTCTGATGTGAGCAGCGGTGGCATCGTTTGCCTGTCCTATTCCATTAGAATGAAGGTAAACACACAAACACACACAGACACACACTTCCATCACATATAAAATATATGCATGCATGACTGTAAGTCGCCGATGCCTACAGGGGTCCTAAAAGGCAGCAAATTGTACATACTGTGCAAGGGGTGTGTAGACTTTCGCTAGGCACTGAAGATATTATTGTTAATTATCAGAAAGGTGGCTTAGGTAAACTACAAACGTTGAAGTGCTACACTAGAAACGCAACCTCTCATGAGCCTGTGGCCCTCATAAGCAAGACATGATTTTTCCAAGTAGTGCATTTCAAACTTAACTGACAATCTACAGTCAGCATCCACCTCTGCCCCCCTTCACTCAAGTCAAAGATCTTCCCGAAACACCTGCTTAGGGAACTCTCATCTCACCTTCCAATTTCCAGCATCGATGTGGCTGAGCTCAGACCAGATGGTTCTCACTCACTCACTCACTCACACACACACACACACACACACACACACACACACACACACACACACACACACACACACACACACACACACACACACACACACACACACACACACACACACACACACAATCTCTCTCTCTCTCTCTCTCTCTCTCTCTCTCTCTCTCTCTCTCTCTCTCTCTCTCTCTCTCTCTCTCACACACACACACTCCCTCTCTCTGGGCTTTGTTTACTTGCTTCCTCACTTATCCAGGAACCTTTTCATTGGGAGAGACAACTGGAACTGAGCCGAGATTGAGCTCCATGATAGTGAGACGGACAAATTGTATCCCTATCCGTGATTAAATACCCAGTTCCCTGAGTGATGGACTCCAGTTAACAAAGGGCAGGCTGCTGGGTGGACTTTATAAAGGGTGCCCATTTTAAATGCTTGATTGGGTCTGATGGAACAGCAGAGCCGTACCTCAGCGGAGAGAAAGCTCTCTTGCATTTGTGTAGATCCAAGCTACCTAAAGACACACAATCAGCAAAATACTAACTATTGGGCTGGCAGTGGGAAACATTTCCCTAAAGTTATTTTTTATAGATGTTCCTCTGAGATGTACAGCAGAGACCAACACTCCTCACCAAGTGTTAGCCTCCTGTGCATTGCAATCTAATGTAATCTAAAGATATAACCTTATTACTGTTATTCTTCTGTTATTGGCCCGATGGCCTTATCGAGGATGACATGAACAGTACAGTAGGAGAGGAGAGTCCGAGGCAGCTCCATGGATCTCCACTCTTTTTAGTTTTTTTTTTATTAGGATCCCCATTAGCCGATGCCAATGGTCACGGCAAGTCTTCTTGGGGTCTGACACACAACGAAAAAGACATAACAGATCAAAATCATTTGCAATTTTACATACATTTAAAACATAGACATGACAGACTTATGTATGCAAAACAACTACAGCTAAAGACACAAATGTACACACATTTTGAAAAATAAACAATACAACTAAAGAATGTGTGTGTGTGTGTTCTGGGAGGCAAAAGGGGGTGTCTGACCCGTTATGAGATGGGTGTACCTAATAAACTGGCCCACTGAGTGTAAATCACCTAGGGGCTGACACAACATCAGTTTAATTTGCCACGGGACATTGTGTACTATGTTATCCCCTTGTCTGCCTTGTGTGTGTGTGTGTGGGTGGGTGGGTGGGTGGTTGTGTGTGTCTGTGCGCGCGTGTGGGTGCGCATGCATGTCAGTATATACAAATAAAAATGTGGTCACATGGGGGAGAGGCTTTGTGCCGTGAGGTGTTGCTTTACTTGCGCTATATGAGATGGAAGGGAGTTCCAGGCGAGGAATTCTCCTCTCCTCTGTGCTTTTTCATGTTTTCAACCAAATCCAGGGCAACAGTGGCAGAGCTGCGAACAGCAGGGGCATCTGGCTTTTCCTCCAGCTCGTCTCTCCTTTTCGCCATTTCCCTTCCTCCCTCTCCCCCTCTTCCTCTCGCCTTTATTTCTCTCTGCTGTTCTCCCTCTCCCCCTCTTCCTCTCTCCTTTCTTTCTCTCTGATGTTCTCCCCCTCTTCCTCTCTCCTTTATTTCTCGCTGCTGTTTTCCCACTCCCTCTTCCCCTCTCCTTTCTTTCTCTCTGCCGTTTTCCCTCTCCCCCTCTCTCTTTTCTTTCTCTCTGCTGTTCTCTCTCCCCTCTTTTGTAGGCCCATATTTTTTTAATTGCCATGCTCTGTCGCCAAAACGGGAATGGGGGACTACAATTTTTCTGGCCACAGTCCACTAACTTTAAACTTTGGGCTACTACAGGACATACAGAAAACAAAATGACAATGTAGACAGGAGCCATTTCTTTTTTCATAATGCTACTACACATGCCCTGCAGTTACATTAGAGCACTCAATTCGAGGGGAATAAAAGACATTGAGAGGTGCATAATTTAGCAGTACCGAGAGAGGACAACCCATGCGTTGTGTGCCCCCCAGCATTGACTGTGTTGTTCAAGCAGAATTTCCATTGGGCAGTGCAGACAACTGCTGACTGACTGATCTATAAACCATCGTGCATCATAAATAACGTATTATTATTTGTAAATTCAGTCAAAATTAACCCATGATATATCCCGGTTTTGATGCTCTCGAACTCAGACATTTTCTTTGACAAAAATTGGGAAAATACAGTGGCTTTTCTGGGTGCCATGCAACTGTTTGTGACGTTGCACATGGTGTTCTATTGTTTCCAGTAGTTGCCTTATATTATCACTCCAATGTATCGTCAGTGGAGTGTAAAGGGCCTCCAATTTTTTAAATGGACTGGATCTATATATTTCCCACTTGTATCCTGTTTCAGTAATAATGAAATCAGACCTGGTTGAGTGTCTGATAAACTACCATTTACATGGGAGTGGTTAAAACACGCTAATAATGGTCCTCTGAGTATATCAAAAAAGGTTTGGTATACCTCAACATGGTATGTCATCCAGCCTTGGAGTTTTCCTGGAATTAAAGGCTTTAATTGAATCAAGAAGTTCCTCCTCTGTAATTTCGCCTTCACATGAGTCTTTCTGTATGGCTGTTATTTTTACATTATTAATAGAAAAACAATTCATGCAATTAGCTTCGGATAGAGGAGATGGAGGAGCCTGAAACGAAAACATAAGCTTAAAGTACTTTACTTCCTCTTTCAAAATATAATTTGGTTAATCATAGGTGACTCCGTCATTTGTAACAAGTTTCAGTCAATTATTTTTGGTAGCATTTCTATATTGAATATAAAAAAATGATTTGGTGCATTTTCCCCCATATGCCATCCAGTATGCTGTATTATTATTATAATATATTACACTTGCACTTACACACTTATTACACTTATTACACTTTACACTTCCTACATTTCTTTTAGTTGTTCTTCTAACTTATCCTGAGCCTCATAGATGTCAATAAAAGCTGTAGCAATCTGTTCTGCTAGACCTTCTAGATCCTTTGTTAGTATGGACTCCTTTGACCAAAATTGCTTTTGTTTTAGAGATGAGTACTGAATTGCATGGCCTCTATAGGCACATTTAAATGTGTCTCATACAATAAGCGGATTTGCTGTAACTGTTGTGACGTACAGCAGGTCAGCCACCAGGGGGAGCCACCGGCCAGGACTGATTGGAGCTGATTGTTGTTGGTGGGTAATTAAGGGCTGATTTCTCACCAGCTGTACGAGTCCCATAAAGCTGCCAGAAGGCAGCACACAAAAGAGAGGGACTGGGGGAAGAAAGGTGACTTCCGTATAGTTGGAGACGGTGCCTGAGCTAAAAGGAGGGAGTCTGTTTTTTGTGCCCGACATGATACAGCAAGACCCGGAGCCCAGAAGACGATGTCCTGGAGAGGGTCTCATGGGGGAGACCCTTTTCTTTTAATTTATTTAACCTTTCCAGGGTATGAGGGACGCTAGCGTCCCACCTGGCCAACATCCGGTGAAATTGCAGTGCGCCAAATTCGAAATAGACATAATAAGCATTCATATAATAATATACAAGTGTTATTCATCGGCTTAAAGATTTCTTAAAGGCTTTACGGCGAAAGCATACCATGGGATTATTTGAGGACAGAGCTCCGTATAAATAAGCATATAAACATTTACCACCAAGTAGAGGAGTCATGAAAGTCAGAAATAGCGATAAAATTAATCACTTGCCTTTGATGATCTTCATATGGTTGCACTCACAAGACTCCCAGTTACACAGTAAATGTTTGTTTTGTTCGATAAAGTTCCTCTTTATGTCCCAAAAACTCAGTTGTTGGCGCGTTTTGTTCAGTAACCCACTGGCTCCAAACCGGACACAACAGGCAAACGAACACATCCTAAAAGTACCAGTAAAGTTTGTCGAAACATGTCAAAGTATGTTTATATTTAATCCTCAGGTTGTTTATTGTCTTTATAATCAATAATTTTTCAACCGGACAATACCGTTTTCAATAAAAAGGAAAAATAACAAATGGCGCGCTCACGGGACCGCGCCCAAATCAGGTCTGCATACTTCCTCTGTCCTCTGACCAAAATGGCTTTTTACACATTGTTTTTCAAAATAAAAGCCCGAAACCATGTCTAAAGATCTAGTGGAAGCACTAGGAACTGCAATCTGATTCCTAACCCATTGGATTCTCCTTAGGCATTGAGTTGAAAAACAGCCACATGAAATTAATTCCATTTCCTGCATGGATTTTTCTCAGGGTTTTGCATGCCATATCAGTTCTGTTATACTCACAGACATTTTTTAACAGTTTTGGAAACTTTAGAGTGTTTTCTATCCAATACTACCAATTATATGCATATCCTAGCTTCTGGGCCTGAGTAACAGGCAGTTTACTTTGGGCACGCTTTTCATCCGTCGGTGAAAATACTGCCCCCTACCCAAGTTAAATAAACACCCTTGAAACTGAGCTAATCCTACTCTGTCCATGTCTGTGTAAACGTCTTGACCATACCCCCTGGTCTATGTCGGAAGAATTCAGTTATAAATTCCTCTGTCCTAGTTAAAAACATGTTCTCATCCAAAAGGCTTTGATTACATTTCCAATATCCCCGCCCTCGTGGAAATTCAGTAAGAGTAATGTATATGCCAATTATCTGATGGTCCAACGAGAATTACATAAAAAAGATGTCAAGACGACTAGCTTGATTGAGCCTCTGCCATGTATATCTCACTAGGTCAGGATATTTAAGCCTCCATATATCCACAAGTTCCAATATATCTATGACATTCATAATTTCCTTAAGAACATGAGGGTGAAAGTTTGTAGGGTGATTTCCTTTACGGTCCATTGAGGTATTTAAAACAGTATCTCCCACCATAGTTTCTTGCAGAGTTGGTAATTTATAATATATATTTCGTGGATCATCATTATTTGATCCGTAAAGTTTATGGTCCAAAAACATATTTAACATATTCCATCTACCTTGCGGACCTGTTTGGGCAATTTGTACATTTGGATCAAAATGACTGTTAATTACTATCATCAACCCTTTTGTGTTTCTTTGTCCATGGGAGATGTATATTTCATCCCCCCCAGACCATTTTCCATTCACTTTCATCTGAAATTGTTGAATGAGTTTCCTGTAAACAATCATTGTTATATTCCTTCTCTTTGAGCAAGGTAACTATTGTTTTTCTTTAATTATTGTATGCTAAGCCATTACAATTATAACTGGCTATACTTATTTCACCATTTACCATAATGAGATACTGTAACGGCTTCTAGGAGTAGTGGGTGGAGGAGTCAGGCGCAGAGAGCAGGTAGTTCAGAACGTGGATCTTTATTCCAAAGACAGTGAAAACGGACATGCCAAACACAAGGGCGCATAAAATACCCAGTCCAAACAAACAGGACTAAACTGTCCGGAAAAATAGAATCCACAAATAATCCAACACCATGAACAGAAAACAAGCCAGAACAATAGGCGGCGGGCCTAGTGCCCTTAAATAGCCCACAAACAAAACTAAACTCAAAACAGGTGTAACCAATCAGACCAAACTAACAGAAACAAAAAAGGGAATCGATGGCAGCTAGTAGGCCGGCGACGACGACCGCCGAGCGCCGCCCGAACAGGAAGAGGTGCCATCTTCGGCGGGATTCGTGACAGATACACGTTTCAAATCTATTCATCATAATATTTGTAAATGTACCACAGTGATTGAGTGTCCATATAGCTGTAACATGATATTTACCCAACTCCCTCGTGGGGACAATATGCATGGCTCACATAGAATTGCGTCTCATTTTATACAGTTTAAAGCCTATCATGTAGTGTCAAGCCCCGATCATAACACATGGGGTTCTATTTGCATTCTGGCTTAACCCACCTTGAACAATGATATCATTTTTCCCATTGTTACCTACTTGTGTGACTTTCATATACTGCACCTTTGAGAACCTAATACCAGACATATCGAGGGCAATTGGGGTAGTCACTCGTGTTTTCCCTGTATAACATGTCTCATGATGTTCTTTCAATGTAATTATCTAAATTGACCCAGTTCTGTTGAGATAGGGTGTCCTTGATGTCTTGATTAGTGTTATTTTTTTAATAGAAGAAAAACACTCATACCTCATGTTATGCAAGTAAAGAGCCTAGTAATCAGGTTTTCATGTTAGATAAGCCAGGATACTCTGTGAGACATATATTTTTGTTCTACTTCTGGTTGATGCCAATATCATTCATGGCTTGTCGGTTAGAATTTCAAATGGAAATCCAGGGGGAAAGATGACAATTTTCTCTATGTCGATCCAGTGTGGAAAGAAAATGGTACAATATGAACCAAACGTTGACTGCGTAGGTGCATTGTTGTTTGCATCTTGCTGTACCAAACGTTCTCACATCTCCCTGTCCCTGTCCTTCAATGGGAACCATTGTTAGTCATCTGTCAGACTCAATTTTGAAGTGCCTTGTCATTCATGCATAAGTACTAGGGAATTGGTACTGTGAAGGTGCAACTTCACTTCCCACTGTTGAATTTAATTATTTTAAAAAACATTGGCAGCCAATCAGGTTAGGGACTTTGAACACCCAAGCACGCACACTCACTGGCCAGTTCATTACGTACACCACCCCGGTTACAGTTTTTTCTTACAGACAGTGAGGTCACGTGGCCGTGGCTTGCTATATAAAGCAGGCAGGCAGGAATCAAGGCATTCAGTTCCAGTTCGATTGAACGATGGTATGATCATCGGTGCCAGGCACGCTGGTTTCAGTATCTGGGCGAAAACAGCTTGTTGATGAGTTTGAAGGAGAACGGCAAGAATCTTGCATATCAGGCAGGGCACAGACAGCGCAGTACAACAGTGGTGTGCAGAACGGCATCTTGGAACGTACAATTTGTAGGTCCTTGTCACGGATGGGCTATTGCAGCAGACGACCACACTGGGTTCCATTCCTACCAGCTAAAAACAAGAATAGTAAGCCTGCAATTACCAACTCTGGACTATTGAGGAGTGGAAAAATATTGCCTGTTCCAACGAATCCCGGTTCCTGTTGCGTCATGCTGATGGCAGAGTCAGGATTTGATGTAAGCAGCATAAGTCCATGGCCCCATCCTAGCTGGTGTCGGCACAGAGTGGTGGGGGTGGTGTAAAAGTGTGGCACACGTTAGGTCCCTTTAAACTAATTGAGCAATGTGTCCATGCCCCGAGGAATTTGGGATGTTCTGGAGGCAAATGGGGTTCTGACCCGGCACTAGATGGGTGTATCTAATAAACTGGCCCACTGAGTGTAAATCACCTAGGGGCTGACACAACATCAGATTAGTTTACCGCTGGACATGTGTACTATGTTAACCGTGTGTGTGTGTGTGTGTGTGTGTGTGTGTGTGTGTGTGTGTGTGTGTGTGTGTGTGTGTGTGTGTGTGTGTGTGTGTGTGTGTGTGTGTGTGTGTGTGTGTGTGTGTGTGTGTGTGTACGCACATGGGGCGGCAGGGTAGCCCAGTGGTTAGAGTGTTGGACTAGTGACCGGAAGGTTGCAAGTTCAAACCCCTGAGCTGACAAGGTACGAAGCTGTCGTTCTGCCACTGAACAGGCAGTTAACATACTGTACCTAGGCTGTCATTGAAAATAAAACATTGTTCTTAACTGACTTGCCTAGTAACACTGGGGAAAAATGCTTTTTAATTGAAAAAAACATCATCATAAGATGGTCATTCACTACCTTTTTTATGCTCTGGGCAAAAAAGAAGCTGTCTTGCTATAGAATTGAAATACATATTCAAGTGAATTATTGGCAAGGGGAGATTAATGCAATTTCTTGATGTATATAGTCAATGAGTCAATTAGATAAAAAAATAGATATTTATATGTCACACAGTATAAGACATCCTCTATACAGGTGGAAATATTGCAGATGACAAATATTGCCCAAAATATTTCTCATGCACATTGTCTTGAATCTAAGGGGATGCTCCTTATTGTCAAGATGTTCCTGTTGTTTGTGACAAGTGAAAATGTCACTAGTCAAGTGTTTGGTATGAGAGCCTATTGCATTACTCTGGAGTTTCAACATGTAATCCTACTGTTATGATTAGTTTGTTTCTTTAAAACCCTTACCTTCAGTCAAATGACCTAGTGGCCTCATGGGTGGAACGTTATTCAGTATTTTCATAATTGTATAGCTAATTAACATGATTTCCAAAACCCCGCCCAAAATCCAGTGTTTCTATAGCAATCGCTTTTGTTATATTTAAGTCTTCTGGGATGTATATGAAGGGCAATATTGGGATGCAATCTCAAAATGGAATACATTTCAGCTCTACAGTGGGGCAAAAAAGTATTTAGTCAGTCACCAATTGTGCAAGTTCTCCGACTTAAAAAGATGAGAGAGGCCTGTAATTTTCATCATAGGTACACTTCAACTATGACAGACTGAATGAGAATGAGAAAAAAAATCCAGAAAATCACATGTAGGATTTTTCATATATTTATTTGCAAATTATGGTGGAAAATAAGTATTTGGTCACCTACAAACAAGCAAGATTTGTGGCTCTCACAGTCCTGTAACTTCTTCTTTAAGAGGTTCTTCTGTCCTCCACTCGTTACCTGTATTAATGGCACCTGTTTGAACTTGTTATCAGTATAAAAGACACCTGACCACAACCTCAAACAGTCACACTCCAAACTCCACTATGGCCAAGACCAAAGACCTGTCAAAGGATACCAGAAACAAAATTGTAGACCTGCACCAGGCTGGGAAGACTGAATCTGCAATAGGTAAGCAGCTTGGTTTGAAGAAATTAACGGTGGGAGCAATTATTAGGAAATGGAAGACAAGACCACTGATAATCTCCCTCGATCTGGGGCTCCACGCAAGATCTCACCCCGTGGGGTCAAAGTGATCACAAAAACGGTGAGCAAAAATCCCAGAACCACACGGGGGGAACTAGTGAATGACCTGCAGAGAGCTGGGACCAAAGTAACAAAACCTACCATCAGTAACACACTACGCCGCCAGGGACTCAAATCCTGCAGTTCCAGACGTGTCTCCCTGCTTAAGCCAGTACATGTCCAGGCCCGTCTGAAGTTTGCTAGAGAGCATTTGGATGATCCAGAAGAAGATTGGGAGAATGTCATATGGTCAGATTTACCAAAATATAACTTTTTGGTAAAAACTCAACTCGTCGTGTTTGGAGGACAAAGAATGCTGAGTTGCATTCAAAGAACACCATACCTACTGTGAAGCATAGGGGTGGAAACATCATGCTTTGGGGCTGTTTTTCTGCAAAGGGACCAGGACGACTGATCCGTGTAAAGGAAATAATGAATGGGTCCATGTATCGTGAGATTTTGAGTGAAAACCTTGTTCCATTAGGAAGGGCGTTGAAGATGAAACGTGGCTGGGTCTTTCAGCATGACAATGATCCCAAAAACACCGCCCGGGAAACAAAGGAGTGGCTTCATAAGAAGCACTTCAAGGTCCTGGAGTGGCCTAGCCAGTCTCCAAATCTCAACCTCATAGAAAATCTTTGGAGGGAGTTGAAAGTCCGTGTTGCCCAGCAACAGCCCCAAAACATCACTGCTCTAGAGGAGATCTGCATGGAGGAATGGGCCAAAATAGCAGCAACAGTGTGTGAAAACCTTGTGAAGACTTACAGAAAACATTTGACCTCTGTCATTGCCAACAAAGGGTATATAACAAAGTATTGAGATAAACTTTTGTTATTGACCAAATACTTATTTTCCACCATAATTTGCAAATAAATTCATTAAAAATCCTACAATGTGATTTTCTGGATTTGTTTTGTCATTTTGTCTGTCATAGTTGAAGTGTACCTATGATGAAAATTACAGGCCTCTCTCATCTTTTTAAGTCGGAGAGCTTGCACAATTGGTGGCTGACTAAATACTTTTTTGCCCCACTGTATATCTGACGTGCACTTATTGATGAAGCCAATGGTGGATGTGGTGTGCTCCTCAATGCCATCGGAAGAATCCCGGAACATATTCTTGTCTGTGCTAGCAAAACAGTCCTGTAGCTCAGCATCTGCGTCATCTAACCACTTTTTTATTGAACGAGTCACTGGTGCTTCCTGCTTTAATTTTTGCTTGTAAGCAGGAATCAGAAGGATAGAATTATCGTCAGATTTGCCAAATTTACATTTTACATTTACATTTAAGTCATTTAGCAGACGCTCTTAACCAGAGCGACTTACAAATTGGTGCAGTCACCTTATGACATCCAGTGGAACAGCCACTTTACAATAGTGCATCTAAATCTTTTAAGGGGGGTGAGAAGGATTACTTTATCCTATCCTAGGTATTCCTTAAAGAGGTGGGGTTTCAGGTGTCTCCGGAAGGTGGTGATTGACTCCGCTGTCCTGGCGTCGTGAGGGAGTTTGTTCCACCATTGGGGGCCAGAGCAGCGAACAGTTTTGACTGGGCTGAACGGGAACTGTACTTCCTCAGTGGTAGGGAGGCGAGCAGGCCAGAGGTGGATGAACGCAGTGCCCTTGTTTGGGTGTAGGGCCTGATCAGAGCCTGGAGGTACTGAGGTGCCGTTCCCCTCACAGCTCCGTAGGCAAGCACCATGGTCTTGTAGCGGATGCGAGCTTCAACTGGAAGCCAGTGGAGAGAGAGGAGGAGCGGGGTGACGTGAGAGAACTTGGGAAGGTTGAACACCAGACGGGCTGCGGCGTTCTGGATGAGTTGTAGGGGTTTAATGGCACAGGCAGGGAGCCCAGCCAACAGCGAGTTGCAGTAATCCAGACGGGAGATGACAAGTGCCTGGATTAGGACCTGCGCCGCTTCCTGTGTGAGGCAGGGTCGTACTCTGCGGATGTTGTAGAGCATGAACCTACAGGAACGGGCCACCGCCTTGATGTTAGTTGAGAACGACAGGGTGTTGTCCAGGATCACGCCAAGGTTCTTAGCGCTCTGGGAGGAGGACACAATGGAGTTGTCAACCGTGATGGTGAGATCATGGAACGGGCAGTCCTTCCCCGGGAGGAAGAGCAGCTCCGTCTTGCCGAGGTTCAGCTTGAGGTGGTGATCCGTCATCCACACTGATATGTCTGCCAGACATGCAGAGATGCGATTCGCCACCTGGTCATCAGAAGGGGGAAAGGAGAAGATTAATTGTGTGTCGTCTGCATAGCAATGATAGGAGAGACCATGTGAGGTTATGACAGAGCCAAGTGACTTGGTGTATAGCGAGAATAGGAGAGGGCCTAGAACAGAGCCCTGGGGGACACCAGTGGTGAGAGCGCGTGGTGAGGAGACAGATTCTCGCCACGCCACCTGGTAGGAGCGACCTGTCAGGTAGGACGCAATCCAAGCGTGGGCCGCGCCGGAGATGCCCAACTCGGAGAGGGTGGAGAGAAGGATCTGATGGTTCACAGTATCCTAGGCATCCGATGGTTCACAGTATCGAAGGCATCCGATAGGTCTAGAAGGATGAGAGCAGAGGAGAGAGAGTTAGCTTTAGCAGTGCGGAGCACCTCCGTGATACAGAGAAGAGCAGTCTCAGTTGAATGACTAGTCTTGAAACCTGACTGATTTGGATCAAGAAGGTCATTCTGAGAGAGATAGCGGGAGAGCTGGCCAAGGACGGCACGTTCAAGAGTTTTGGAGAGAAAAGAAAGAAGGGATACTGGTCTGTAGTTGTTGACATCGGAGGGATCGAGTGTAGGTTTTTTCAGAAGGGGTGCAACTCTCGCTCTCTTGAAGACGGAAGGGACGTAGCCAGCGGTCAGGGATGAATGGAGGGTGCGGGACAGCTTTGTACGCATCTCTATGGGTGTTGAAAAGGTGGTCTAGAGTTTTTTTCCCCCCTGGTTGCACATTTAATAGGCTGATAGAAATTAATTGATTTAAGTTTCCCTGGATTTATCCCATTTATGCTGCCTTTGGATGAGCGTTTTTCTGTTTGCTTATGGCGGAATACAGCTCATTAAGTGCAGTCTTAGTGCCAGCATCGGTCTGTGGTGGTATATGCAGACAGCTATGAAAAATACAGACAAATTCTAGGTGGATAGTGTGGTCTACAGCGTATCATAAGATTATCTACCTCAGGTGAGCAAAACCTCGAGACTTCCATAAATATCGTGCACCAGCTGTTGTTTACAAATATACATTGTCCTCCCCTTGTCTTACCAGACGCCGCTGTTCTATCCTGCTGATACACCGTGTAACCAGCCAGCTGTACGTTGATAATTCAGCCACTACTCCGTGAAGCATAAGATATTACAGTTTTTAATGTCCTGTTGGTAGTTTAATCTTCTCGCAGGTCGTTAGTTTTATTTTCCAATGATTCCAAAGATCTTCCAAGAACGGAAGGCAGTGGTGGTTTATTCGATCTCCTACGAATTCTCAGAAAGGGATTTGGGCATGTTCCCGGGAAAGCAGTATGTCCTTCACGTCGGGCTCATCGGACTCATTAACTTTTTATGGCTGGAGGGCAGTATTGAGTAGCTTGGATGAATAAGGTGCCTAAAGTAAACGGCCTGCTCCTCAGTCTCAGTTGCTAATATATGCATATTATTATTAGTATTGGATAGAAAACACTCTAAAGTTTCTAAAACTGTTTGAATGATGTCTGTGAGTATAACAGAACTCATATGGCAGGCAAAATCCTGAGTTGAAATCAAAACAGGAAGCCAGAAATCTGAGCTTTGTATGTATTCCCCAATGAAATCCCCTTGAGATATTAATGATGTTGCACTGCCTAGGGGTTCCACTAGATGTCAACCACCAATAGAAATTATAATGAGACTTCTATGATGTTGTGGGAGTGAATGATAGCAGAATAAGTCAGGTGTCTGGCAGTCAGCCATTTTCTGATCATGCTTATTTCTTGTGGTAGTCACTTGCGTTCCATTTCTCACGAAGACAAGAAGGAATACTCCGGTTGGAACTTTATTGAAGCTATATGTTAAAAACATCCTAATGATTGATTCTGTACTTAGTTTGAAATGTTTCTTCGACGGGTAATATCACTTTTTAAAGATTTTGTCCGATATAACGCTGACCAGAATTAGCGTTTTGATTTGTATACCAAACGCGCTAACAAAATAAGGTATTTGGACATAAATAACAGACATTTTCAAACAAAACAAGCATTTATTGTGGACCTGGGATTCCTGGGGTGCTTTCTGATGTAGATCATCAAAGGTAAGGGAATATTTATCATGTAATTTCTTGTTTATGTTGACGCCATCGTTGTGGCTGTGGTGTTATTACTTCTGAGCCCGGTCTCAGATTATTGCATGGGTTTCTTTTTCCGTAAGTTTTTTTAAAAATCTGACACAGCGGTTGCATTAAGGAGAGGTATATCTAAAATTCCATGTGTATAACTTGAATTATCATCTACATTTATGATGAGTATTTCTGTTGAATGATGTGGCTGTGCAAAATCACTGGATGTTATTGGAACTAGTGAATGTAACGCGCCAATGTAAACTCTGATTTTCTGATATAAATATTAACTTTATCAAACAAAACATGCATGTATTGTGTAACAGGAAGTCCTATGAGTGTCATCTGATGAAGATTATCAAAGGTTAGTGATTAATTTTTTCTCTTTGTGCTTTCTCTCTATCTCTCTTTGGCTGGTAAAATTGGCTGTGTATTTTAGTGAGTTGTTGGTGACCTAACATAATTGTTTGTGGTGCTTTCCCCGTAAATTCTATTTGAAATCGGACACTGTGGTGGGATTAACAACAAGACTACCTTGAAAACGATATAAAATACATCTATGTTTGAATTTTAATTATGAGATTTCTGCTCTTTTGAATATGGCGCCCTGTACTTTCACTGGATGTTGTTATATCGCTCCCGGTAACGGGATCTCAGCCATAAGTTAACGAAAGAAAAAAGGTTCTGCCAATTCGCGGTGAGTAAACAACGCCCAGAAGTTATT
Source organism: Oncorhynchus keta (assembly GCF_023373465.1). Lineage (NCBI taxonomy): Eukaryota > Metazoa > Chordata > Actinopteri > Salmoniformes > Salmonidae > Oncorhynchus > Oncorhynchus keta. Next base: position 45,468,165 of record NC_068450.1, read on the forward strand.
TCCAGTCATAAGAGATGGTAGCAGCAACATTTTGTACAGAATAAGTTGAAAAATAAGTTACAAAGCAATGCAAATATAATGAACATTTGGGGCTGTCTGGGATCTTGTGTCTCTATGCATATAATTGACAGCTTAGGATAGAAAACACTCTAAAGTTTCCAAAACTGTAAAAATATTGTCTGTGAGTATAACAGAACTGATATTGCTGCCGAAAACCTGAGAAAAATCCAATCAGGAAGGGACTCTTATTTAAAAACCTCTGCGTTCCTATGCGTCCTTATTGAGCAGTGAATGGGATATCAACCATATTCCTTTTTTCTATGGCTTCCCTAATGTGTCTCGTGTCACTAGACATAGTTTCAGGCTTTTATTTTGAAAAATTAGCGTGAACGACAACATTCCGTCAGTGGTCAGCTGGTGGCCATTGTGCCTCTTGCTCCTACTGGGAAGCCAACTGTCCCGGTTGATATATTATCAAATAGATATCTGACAAACACATTGAGGATTGATTATAAAAAACGTTTGCCATGTTTCTGTCGATATTATGGATCTAATTTGGAATATTTTTGGTGGATTTTTCAACCAAACGTGAAGAACAAAAGGAGGTATTTCAGCTATAAAAATAATCTTTATGGGACAAAATGAACATTTTCTGTCTAACTGGGAGTCTCGTGAGTGAAAACATCCGAAGCTCATCAAAGGTAAACAATTTAACTTGATTGCTTTTCTGATTTTCATGACCAAGTTGCCTACTGCTAGCTGGACATAGGCTATTGATAAACTGACACAAATGCTTGTCTTGCTTTGGCTGTAAAGCATCAATTCAAAATATGAGATTACAGGGTGATTAACAAAAGGCTTAGCTGTGTTTCACTATATTTCACTTGTGATTTCACGAATATGAATATTTAATAGTAATATTTTTTGTCAGTTGCGTTATGCTAATTAGTGTCAGTTGATGACAATTCTCCCGGATCCGGGAGGGGTAGCTCTAAGAGTTAAGTTTTTGACGTTACCCATCCCTGTCATGGGATCATTTTCGTCAGCAACCGCTGAATAGCACATTCAAATAATATTACTAAAAAATATTCATATTCATGAAATCACAAGTGCAATTTTGCAAAACACAGTTTAGCCTTTTGTTGTTTTTTGTTGCCTTCTGTCATCTCAGATTTTGAAATTATGCTTTTGCAGCGAAAGCAATCCAAGCGTTTTTGTAAATTTATCGATAGCCTAACATAGCATTATGTACACTTAGGATCAGGAAGCTTGGTCACGAAAATCAGTGCGTCATGCCTAAAATCACGTCAACATCCGCACACAGAGACACACATATGGACGTAAATGTAACACACACACACACACTCCCTCTATGTTAGGGTAGCCAATATGAATAGCCAGGCAGCCCTTGCCATCTACAGTGCCATCAGAAAGTATTCATACCGCATGACGTTTTCCACATATTGTTGTGTTGCAGCCTGAATTTGATTTTGTGTCATTGATCTATACACAATGCACCATAATGTCAAAGTGGAATTGTGTTTTTAGAAATGTTTACAAAATAAAAGCTTAATCGTCTTGAGTCAAAAAATATTCAACCCTTTTGTTATAGCAAGCCTACATAAGTCCAGGAGTAAAAGTTTGCTTAACAACTCACAGAATAATTTGCTTGGACTCACTCTGTGTGCCATAACAGTATTTAACAGTATTTAAATCATAGTACTTGCGTATGATTTTAAATGACTACCCCATCTCCCACAGATACACTTAGCTGCATGGTCCCTCAGTTGAGTAGGGAATTTCAAGCATAGATTCAACCACCAAGTTTGGTGCAGTATTTCTCAAGGAAAAAAACCTGCTGTCTTATGTAAACAAAGTCGGAGCTGCTGAGCAGGCCTGCCTCACTGTCTATACTATTGGATAGAGCGCAATCACCGCAGCTGTTCACCCCATGTTAGTGGAAAAATGGACATTGTCAAATCAAAATCCAACCTTCACTTATACATTTTAGAGGAGAAAGACTTTATGACCAAAATTATCCTGTTTACACTTTGGGGTCTTTTTTGTCAACTGTTTCTGACTAATATCGATACAAAATAGGCTGTTTTCAAAGGGATGCGTTGGTTTTTAAAGCCAATAGCTCCTTAGCTTAATGGCTCTGATAGGAGATAACTGATGATGGCTTAGCAACATTGTAGTAACTCCACAATGCTATCCTAAATGACAGAATGAAAAGAAGGAAGCCTGCACATAATAAAAATATTCCAAATCATGCATCCTGTTTGCAATGAGGTGTTAAAGTAATACTGCAAAGAATGTGGCAAAGAAATTAACTTTTTATCCTGAATACAATCTGTAATGTTTGGGGCAAATCCAACACAACTCATCACTGAGTAACACTATATATTTTCTACCATGGTGGTGGGTGCATCATGTTATGGGTAAGCCTGTCATCGGCTTGGACTAGGGAGTTTTTTTTAGGATAAATGAATGGAATAGAGCTATGCACAGGCAAAATCCTAGAGGAAGACTTGGTCCAGTCTGCAGACACTGGGAGACAAATTCACCTTTCAGCAGCAGTACAATGACCTAAAACACAAGGCCAGATATACACTGGGAGTTGCATATCATGACGAGATTTAATATTCCTGAGTGGCCTAGTTACAGTTTTGACATAAATTGTTTTGAAAATGTATGGCAAGACTTGAAAATGGTTGTCTAGCATAGATCAACAACCAACATGACAGAGCTTGAAGACTTTTTAAAAAGAATAATGGGCAAATATTGTACAATTCAGTTGTGCAAAGCGAGACTTACCCAGAAAGACTCACAGCTGTAATCACTGCCAAAGGTGATTCTAACATGTACCCACTCAGGGGGCTGAATAATTATCTTATCAAAAGTTTTCTTCCACTTTGAGTATTTTGTGTAGATTGTTGCCACAATATGACAACTAAATCCATTTTAATTCCACTTTGTAAAAAAAAATGAAGGGCTGCGAATACTTTCTGCAGGGACATAAATCGGAGCTCTTCACCCTGATGAAAGATTTAATCTCGGTATTCCTCCCTGGACGAGTCTGAGGACAATGCCAGCTCTATCTGCAGGAGTGACATGTAGCTTCCTGTACTTTGGCTTTCCAATATCGATAATAACCCTTCCCCGTCAAAGGCCCATAAACTCTTAAATCTCTAGCTTTAACAAACGGGAGTTTGGAGATAGCAACTTTTCTGGCTCCAATTTTTTTCCTGCAGATGGTTGAACACCACGGCACACCCAAACAGATGCCACGTCATTTTTTCCTCAGACTGATAAGCTGCTGATGTTGTTTACCCATCTTCTATTCCAGTCATCATTATGCCGCCGATGTGTCGGCTTCGTTCACGTATATCATTTACACTGTCAACTGGTTGCGCTGAATAGTGGTCAGACTCATGTATGATGCCTGTTGGATTATTTGTTTGTTTTTGTCATGCTTTATCTGTAGTCACTCCATTTGTTTACTGATTCAAGAGACTGCGAGCATGATGGTGTGAATGGGACTTTTTGTTATTGGATGTTAACAATGGTGTACGTTCAGGTGTTATTCACTGTAACTAGCCAGGTAAGCAATTGAGAACAATAATGTGTTTATGCGACCAATACATTTTAATTTGATCTTTTACAATTACGACCTGGGATTAGTTTCCCAAAGCCTTGTAGGTAACATGGTTATTTCTTTCACACAACATTTCCCTTGGGTACCATATCTGAGGAAAAACACTACAATTGAGATGAGACACGTGAAAATGACACTGGAGTGAACCCATCACAGCACACAAAAACATGGAGATCTCCTTAAGGCCCCCATGGGCCCATGCAGACAGTAAAAGGGAAATGTACATTGGGGAATGCACATTCATATGCTGAATGGTATCTGCTCGTATGCTCTGTCCTCCAGAGCAGAGGATAGGCACATCCGAGTTTCCCTTCCATCAACTCAGTGCCACATATCGTTACAAGACAGACTGTTACAAGACAGCCCATTAGTTTATTGCTCAGCCAGCAATGGCAACTAAGTGAGTGTGAACAATGCGAAACATTGAAGGAGAGAGCAACATTCCCCGTTCAGTTAAATTGAGAGAAATAATATATTGTTTGGTCGCAGCCGGGCCCAAGTTCACTTCTTCTGGTTTGAATTCAATTCCCTCTGTGGTAGCAATAAGCTGGGCATGTTTATCTTTTCAGGTGAACTTTCCTTGCCACATACTTTGAATGTAGATTAACATTCATACATGAAACAAGAGAAAAAGCTATATTTAATACTGTCTCATTGTTCACAGTATGAGTGGCCCTTAATTCAGACTACTAGTTAGGTTATTGCCAAAGCCAAAAATATGAAAAGCCTGTTATCTCGAGTAAGATCATTAGTCTAAAACCTAAACCATTTCGACAGGCTGTCAACTTCTTATATCCTAAAATTATGTTCACCTTATACAGAAGTGTCAACATGTAAGTGTTTGGAGATAAGAATGTTGTTATGTTACAGTCTATTAGAGCAAAATCAATATATATAGCCCTTCGTACATCAGCTGATATCTACAGAAACCCAGCCTAAAACCCCAAACAGCAAGCAATGCAGGTGTAGAAGCACGGTGGCTAGGAAAAATTCCCTAGAAAGGCCAAAACCTAGGAAGACACCTAGAGAGGAACCAGGCTATGTGGGGTGGCCAGTCCTCTTCTAGCTGTGCCGGGTGGAGATTATAACAGAACATGGCCAAGATGTTCAAATGTTCATAAATGACCAGCATGGTCCAATAATAATAAGGCAGAAAAGTTGAAACTGGAGCAGCAGCACAGCCAGGTGAACTGGGGACAGCAATGAGTCATCATGTCAGGTAGTCCTGAGGCATGGTCCTAGGGCTCTGGTCCTCTGAGAGAGAGAAAGAAAGAGAGAAAGAGAGAATTAGAGAGAGCACACTTAAATTCACACAGGACACCGAATAGGACAGGAGAAGTACTCCAGATATAACAAACTGACCCTAGCCCCCCGACACATAAACTACTTCAGCATAAATACTGGAGGCTGAGACAGTAGCCTGTCATGAGCAAAAGCCAGCAAAAGCCTGTCATGAGCTGTTACCATGGAAATAATCGAGCCGGTCTATAAAAGAAGCCTTTAATACTCACTGAATTCCCCCCTCCCCCATCCACCTACAATAACACACTTATTTTACTGATGAATGGCATAATGGTCATCCATTACATGTAATAATTCCCGAAATTAAGATGGTAGGATGGATGTCGGAACAACCCAGCCCCCCTCCCACCACCAACAAATACTTATATGAGCGCCAACGTACAGACAGAAGTGACATGGTGTACTAGGATATGAGAACCCAGCTAATACTGTTGCCATGCCAACTCAGCCAGGGGATAACTGTTTTATAGCATAAAAAACACCAACCAAATATAGCTGCCTCTGAAATGTGTTTTTGTCTCTCGCTCAGAGATTGCAATACTGTCCTAAATCTCAAAATCTCCGGAGTTGAACGATATGACAGTGATGGAAATATTGTCTTCCATTGTCAGTTGTACATAATAGGGGCATGGCATTGGAAATGTCATCCGTTACAGAGGTATTTGACAAATCTGTTTCATCTGTCTCAAACGTCACTTGTTGTTTTTCTAGTGCCACAGTAAAACGTCCAAATGAACTCAATATTCTGTATCTGTCATAGAAAAGAATGCAGCCCATGATATCAATATTTAATCAGAGATATTGTTTACTAGCTCTGCAGATCAGACGGAATTTCAACCTTGTCAGATCCAAAGAAAGTGTAGGCTTCTGAGGTGCCTTGTGGTACGGTCTGGAATCAACATGAAATGGGAAATAACTCTAGGTTCCATTAGCATTAAAATATAACCACACTTTGTATTCCCAGAATTCTAGCTCACAAACTATTTTAAATCCCCAAACTGGAATGATTCAAATGTGTGCACAAAATATTAGTAACAACTTACTAATATTGAGTTGCACTTCTTTTTGCCCTCACAGCCTCACTTCATTGGGGCATGGACTACAAGGTGTTGGGGTATGTGGACTCCAATCCTTTGTACAGTTGTGTCAAGTTGGCTGGATGTCCTTTGTGTAGTGGACTATTCTTGTTACACACGGGAAAATGTTGAGCGTGAAAAAAACATCTGCATTGCAGTTCTTGACACACTCAAACCAGTGCACCTGGCACCTACTACCATACCCAGTTCAAAGGCACTTCAATATTTTGTCTTGCCAATAGCACACATACACAATCCATGTCTCAATTGTCTCAAGGTTTACAATTCTTCTTAAACCTGTCTACTCCCCTTCCTCTACACTGATTGAAGTGGATTTAACAAGTTACATCCATACGGGATCATAGCTTTCACATGGATTCACCTGGTCAGTATGTCATGGAAATGCCATAAAGGGCAAACATACTTAATTCATCAAACTTGAAGGCTCAAAGCTATACATTAGCATCTGTATACAATATTAGCACTTCATGGGCAATAAACACAGGCTCAATCAAATTAGCACCCAATGATTCAGGGAAAAATATTACGTACATTGAGGATACAAAACCTGCTCTTTCCATGACAGACTGACCAGGTGAATCTAAGTGAAAGCTATGATCCCTTATTGATGTCACCTTAAATCCACATCAATCAGTGTAGATGAAGGGGAAGAGACAGGTTAATGCTATGTTGCTGACTTATGTCCTTCTTTATGTTATGTTGTCGTGTCTCTCTTGTCGTGATAGGTGTCGATATTGGCCAGCAACTCATTGTTCCACCTGAGATTGCTTCTACCAACCTTAGGCCAGACATGGTACTCTGGTCCCCTTCACGAAAGGCTGTGTACATCATAGAGCTCACAGTCCCGTGGGAAAACTCTGTTGAAGAGGCCTACGAGCGTAAGAAACTGCGTTACACAGAGTTGTCAGCAGACGCAATTCAACGTGGCTGGAATGCAAAGGTCTGGCCAGTTGAAGTGGGATGCAGAGGATTCGTGGCTTCTTCCATCATCAGGTTGCTGAAAGAACTTGGAATCCATGGACAGGCTCTGCGGCAGACCGTCAGAGCAGTTTCTCAAGCAGCTGAAAGAGGCAGCCAGTGGATCTGGATCAAACGGAAGGACCCTTGCTGGGCTATAACTTCATGACCCCCCACCCCCACCTGAGAACCCAATTCAGATCCCTCCAACTTGAGGAGGGCATATGAGGTATGCGGTCAGCTGTATGGCTGGCTCAGGGAAGAGGACGCCCCTGCCTTGCATAGTCCCGTGGGACATCTTAATTGGGCATGGGACACAAGCTAAGGCTTGATTACCCTTTAGCCGGCCACCTTTGATGAGGGTGTTTAGTGATTAAAGGCCGAAACACCCACTGATTCGAAGGCACACTACTGAGGATGTGTCCCAAAATTGACATCTTACCCCAGTCTAAGAAATAAACCTCCCATGCCACTCTGTCAACATCATGGCAAATCTCATGTGAGTGCATTCCATCTATTGGCACAATGGACAGTTTTTAACATCTCGTCCCGTGTTTTATGATTCTGTCCTATATTTGCATTTTATTTTTAATTTTTAATCCCAGCCCCCATCCTCGCAGAATGCCTTTTTCCTTTTGGTAGGCCATCATTGTAAATAAGAATTTGTTCTTAACTCCATTGGGATAGGGGGCAGTATTTACACGTCCGGATGAAAAGGATGAAAAGCGTGTCCAAAGTATTGTTTGAATCATGTCTGTGAGTATAATATAACTTATCTGGCAGGCGAAACCCAGGCGAAACCATTCAGATTTCTTTTTTTGAGGTCACTCTCTTTTCAATGAGTTATCATTGGGAATAAAGCTTTCTAAGGTGCTTGCTTGCAGTTCCCATCGCTTCCACTGGATGTCAACAGTCTTTAGAAATTGGTTAACGTTTTTCCTTTGAGAAATGAAGAAGTAGCACTGTTCAAAACGAGGGTAGAGAGAAGTGTACTCTTTGTTAGAGGCGCGTGATCTGAAAAGCACGCTTCACTTTTTTTTCCTCGCTGTTTCTTCCGTCTTAAATTTGATTGAATATTTAAGATTTTAAAAAATACCTAAAGTTGTGTTAGGAAAGGTGTTTGAACTGTTTGGACAAAGATTACAGGTAACTTATGAGATATTTTGTAGTCATGTCACGCGTGTTGGAACCGGTGTATTTCTAGATCAAACGTGCGACATTTTGGATATACACTGCTCAAAAAAATAAAGGGAACACTAAAATAACACATCCTAGATCTGAATAAATGAAACATTCTTATTAAATACTTTTTTCTTTACATAGTTGAATGTGCTGAAAACCAAATCAAAATTATCAATATTATTATCAATATTATCAATATTATCAAAATTATTAACATATGGAGGTCTGGATTTGGAGTCACACTTAAAATTAAAGTGGAAAACCACACTACAGGCTGATCCAACTTTGCTGTAATGTCCTTAAAACAAGTCAAAATGAGGCTCAGTAGTGTGTGTGGTCTCCACGTGCCTGTATGACCTCCCTACAACGCCTGGGCATGCTCCTGATGAGGTGGCGGATGGTCTCCTGAGGGATCTCCTCCCAGACCTGGACTAAAGCATCCGCCAACTCCTGGACAGTCTGTGGTGCAACGTGGCGTTGGTGGATGGAGCGAGACATGATGTCCCAGATGTGCTCAATTGGATTCAGGTCTGGGGAACGGGTAGGCCAGTCCATAGCATCAATGCCTTCCTCTTGCAGGAATTGCTGACACACTCCAGCCACAGGAGGTCTAGCATTGTCTTGCAGTAGGAGGAACCCAGGGCCAACCACACCAGCATATGGTCTCACAAGGGGTCTGAGGATCTCATCTCGATACCTAATGGCAGTCAGGCTACCTCTGGCAAGCACATGGAGGGCTGTGCGGCCCCCCAAAGAAATGCCACCCCACACCATGACTGACCCACCGCCAAACCGGTCATGATGGAGGATGTTGCAGGCAGCAGAATGTTCTCCACGGCGTCTCCAGACTGTCACGTCTGTCACATGTGCTCAGTGTGGACCTGCTTTCATCTGTGAAGAGCACAGGGCGCCAGTGGCGAATTTGCCAATCTTGGTGTTCTCTGGCAAATGCCAAACGTCCTGCACGGTGTTGGGCTGTAAGCACAACCCCCACCTGTGGACGCCGGACCCTCATACCACACTCATGGAGTCTGTTTCTGACCGTTTGAGCAGACACATGCACATTTGTGGCCTGCTGGAGGTAATTTTGCAGGGCTCTGGCAGTGCTCCTCCTGCTCCTCCTTGCACAAAGGTGGAGGTAGCAGTCCTGCTGCTGGGTTGTTGCCCTCCTACAGCCTCCTCCATGTCTCCTGATGTACAGTCCTGTCTCCTGGTAGCGCCTCCATGCTCTGGACACTACGCTGACAGACACAGCAAACCTTCTTGCCACATCTCGCATTGATGTGCCATCCTGGATGAGCTGCACTACCGTAGCCACTTGTGTGGGTTGTAGACTCCGTCTCATGCTACCACTAGAGTGAAAGCACCGCCAGCATTCAACAGTGACCAAAACATCAGCCAGGAAGCATAGGAACTGAGAAGTGGTCTGTGGTCCCCACCTGCAGAACCACTGCTTTATTGGGGGTGTCTTACTAAATGCCTATAATTTCCACCTGTTGTCTATTCCATTTGCACAACAGCATGTGAAATTTATTGTCAATCAGTGTTGCTTCCTAAGTGGACAGTTTGATTTCACAGAAGTGTGATTGACTTGGAGTTGTTTAAGTGTTCCCTTTATTTTTTTGAGCAGTGTATATCGACGGAATTAATCGAATAAAAGGACGATTTGTTATCTTTATGGGACATATTGGAGTGCCAGCAGAAGAAGCCCGTCAAAGGTAAGGCATGAATTATATCTTTATTTTTGCATTTTGTGTGCCACCTTGTGGGTTGAAATATGATTGTCTGTGTTTGTTTGCTGGGGTGCTGTACTCGTTTTCTTTCGCTGTAAAACCTTTTTGTTATTTGAGACGTTGGCTGGATTCAAAACAAGTGTTTTTAATTTGGTGTATTGCATGTGTGATTTCATGAAAGTAACATTTTTATAGTACTTTATTTGAATTTGGTGCTCTGCATTTTCACTGGATGTTTGCCAGGTGGGACGCTACCGTCCCACATATCCCAGAGAAGTTAACTGACTTGCTTAGTTAAATAAAGGTTAAATGAAATAAATAAATACAATAAGGATTTTTAAGCCTTGAGATAATTGAGACATGGATTGTATACCATAAAATTCAAGCTGACCGTCTGCACTTTAACCTCATAGTCATTGTATAATTTACAATCCAAAGTTCTGGAGTACAGCACCAAAATTGCACCAAAATTGTGCCATGCGGAAGACTTCTGTCATGACGTGGCCCTTTCTGGGTATAGATCGTGGCATGCCTCTCTCTCTCGCTCACCTACACCCAGATTCTGTTATCTCAGGTTGTAGATTCCTGCAGGAGACTCTCTCCTCCTGGCCATGCAGAGAGTTTATATATATATATGCCATTTAGCAGACGCTTTTATCCAAAGCGACTTACAGTCTCATGTGTGCATACATTCTACGTATGGGTGGTCCCGGGAATCGAACCCACTACCCTGGCGTTACAAGCGCCATGCTCTACCAACTGAGCTACAGAAGGACAAAGGAACTTCTTCTACCTCACAGAACTTGAGAACTGAACAATGTCCATGTTTTGGAGAATGTGTAAACGGTCGGTGGAGAAGCCAGCTACGACCCGGTCCGTTTCGTTTCATGTTTGTGACCTCATGAAAGACAATACATCAACATTAGCATAACTCTGTTTATACAGGTGCCTCCATTATGAGGTTTGCGTCTAATCATTGTGTGAAATGAATGAGTAAAGATTCATGTTATGGGTTATGTTAACCCTTTTAATGAAAGAGAATTGTAATTCCCTTTAAAGTTTAACCAAGTCATTGACTGTCGGGAAAATTTTCAATCACAATGATAATAACTAACAATCAATAAACTTTGACTAATCCCCGAGGTTCGTAAGACCCTTGGTTTAATAATAATTGGGCAAAGACTCAGCTTATGCAAAAGGTTAGTACAGTTTATTCACGAGAACGTTCTGAAGTCCATAATACAAAGACATCCATTTTATAACTTGCTCCCCACTTACGCACATACACACAAACAGTTGATATACTACGCACATACATACACATGAACAGTAGGTGAGTTGTATCCTTCCCCAGAGTTCTCACCACTGTTTATTACTAAAGGTAAAGGTAAAGAATAATTAATTAATTGGAAGACTAATTGATCAGATATTAAAATATCTGAAGAGTTATATTAGGAAATTTGGAACTTTGTAATCTGAAGATTTTCCTTGGTGCCCCGACTTCCTAGTTAATTACATTTACACGATTTGTTTAACCTCTTGGTCCTACCTGGCACGCAGGCGTCCCATCTAGAGCTCTGGAAATGCAAATGTGCTACGCTAAATGCTAATAGTATTAGTTAAAACTCAAACGTTCATTAAAATACACATGCAGGGTATTGAATTAAAGCCACACTCGTTGTGAATCCAGGCAACAAGTCAGATTTTTAAAATGCTTTTCGGCGAAAGCATGAGAAGCTATTATCTGATAGCATGTAACACCCCAAAAGACCCGCAGGGGGCGTAAACGAAATAATTGGCATAGTCGTCGCTACACAAACCGCACAAATAAAATATAAAACATTCATTACCTTTGACCATCTTCTTTGTTGGCACTCCTAGATGTCCCATAATCACTATTGGGTCTTTTTTTTCAATTAAATCGGTCCATATATAGCCTAGATATCAATCTATGAAGACTGTGTGATAAACGGAAAAAAATAGCGTTTCATAACGTAACGTCATTTTTTAAAATTCAAAAAGTCGACGATAAACTTTCACAAAACACTTTGAAATACTTTTGTAATGCAACTTTAGGTATTAGTACACGTTAATAAGCGATAAAATTCATCAGGAGGCGATGTCAATTCCATAGGTTGCTGACTTGTTCTGTGGCTAAACCAACGAGGCTCGTAATTTAAGAATTGTATTAGTATTTACAGATGGCATACAAGTTTGATATTATTAAGGCACATGAAACTTCACATTTTCCAGAAGGCATTTCTGGCCAAAAACGCATTTTGATGAAGAAAATATGATTTACATTCAAACGGCTCTCCTGTGACGTAGTGACTTGCGACATACACCTGGATTTCTGAATCGGGTCACATATTAGAATACTTAAAATTTTATCTTCAAAAAAAGTCTCAACATAACAGTGTTCATATTTTGAATGTTCATTTAATGCTCAAAGCATCCTGAATACACCTGACCTGTGGTTATAATTGTTTTATTTTCCACCCTGGTTATAGGCCTAATGTAACGGTCTTCTTCCTCCTCTGACGAGGAGTAGTAGGAAGGATCGGAGGACCAATGTGCAGCGTGGTAAGTGTCCACAGTGATATTTTTTATAAAATCAACAGAACACTGAACAAAATAACAAAAGTACAAACAAATAACCGAAACAGTGAAACCACTAACACAGGATACAGAAAATAATCACCCACAAATCAAGGGTGAAAACAGGCTGCCTAAGTATGGTTCTCAATCAGGGACAACGATTGACAGCTGCCTCTGATTGAGAACCATACCAGGCCAAACACAGAAATACCAACTACCAATACCAAAACAAGCATAGACGACCCACCCAACTCACGCCCTGACCATACTAAAACAAAGACATAACAAAATAACTAAGGTCAGAACATGACACCTAAGCCATGTCAAAATATGTAGAACTGCAGGAAATTAGATTTTTAAAAGTTACATTTTCCTGTTTTGGGGTTGTGCCAGGGGCAAATTAATTCACATAGCAAATCTCAATCCAAGCATTCTTCAAGAGTTGCCAGCCCAATAAGAACATGTCTACAACTTCATCAGCAAGCTGTTAAAACTATCGTAAATCTGCTACACACTGTGTATTAGTGCCCAAAATCACTAGCTATTTAAATTCCATCTCTGTGTTTGTTAATGAAGCTATCTAGAAACTAGCAGTTACATTGAGCAGGCAGTCAGGCTAAATCAGCTTATCAAGTCATTGGCGAGTGGCGAAGTGCTTTGATACCTTTTTTTTACAACTTTCTCACTATCTATTACCGGTGAGCGTCTGTCCGATCATATTTGCTAACAGGTAATTGCGCCGTAACAAGTATTGTAGTTAATTAATTGTAATAACTTGTTACCATGCATGTTACAAATGTGCAAGCTGCCTCTAAATTCACCAGTTCAGTGATTTGTATCTTCACAGATCCAATTCAGTAACAACTGTCATCAGGTTGTCATCTCCCAAGAACAGATGTGCTGGGTGTCCAAGAGTACATATATACAGTGGAAGTCGGAAGTTTACATACACCTTGGCCAAATACATTTAAACTCAGTATTTCACAATTCCTGACATTTAATCCAAGTAACAATTCCCTGTCTTAAGTCAGTTAGGATCACCACTTTATTTTAAGAATGTGAAATGTCAGAATAGTAGAAATATTTATATTTATTTGAGCTTTTATTCTTTTTAATCACATTCCCAGTGGGTCAGGAGTTTACATACACTCAATTAGTATTTGGCAGCATTGCCTTTAAATTGTTTAACTTGGGTCAAACTTGGGTCAAATAAGTTCATTGAGTCAGATTTGTAGGCCTCTTTGCTCGCACATGCTTTTTCAGTTCTTCCCACACATTTTCTATAGGATTGAGGTCAGGGCTTTGTGATGGCCATTCCAATATCTTGACTTTGTTGTACATAAGCGATTTTGCCACAACTTTGGAAGTATGCTTGGGGTCATTGTCCATTTGGAAGACACATTTACGACCAAGCTTTAACTTCCTGACTGTCTTGATATGTTGCTTCAATATATCCACATCATTTTCCTTCACATGATGCCATCTATTTTGTAAAGTGCACCAGTCCCTCCTGCAGCAAAGCACCCCATCAACATGATGCTGCCACCCCCATGCTTCACGGTTGGGATGGTGATCTTTGGCTTGCAAGCCTCCCCCTTTTTCCTCCAAATTTAACGATGGTCATTATAGCCAAATAGTTCTATTTTTTGTTTCATCAGACCAGAGGACATTTCTAAAAAAGTACAATCGTAGTCCCCATGTGTCTTCCTTGCTGTGTGGCCTTTCAGATTATGTCACTATAGGACTCGTTTTCCTGTTGATATAGATACTTTTGTGCCCATTTCCTCCAGCATCTTCACAAGATCCTTTGCTGTTGTTCTGGGATTGATTTGCACATTTCTCAGCAAAGTACGTTCATCTAGGAGACAGAACACATCTCCTTCCTGAGCGGTATGATGGCTGCGTGGTCCCATGGTGTTTATACTTGCGTACTATTGTTTGTACAGATGAACGTGGTACCTTCAGGCGTTTTCAAATTGCTCCCAAGGATGAACCAGACTTGTGGAGGTCTACATTTTTTTCTTAGGTCTTGGCTGATTTCTTTTGATTTTCCCATGATGTCAAGCAAAGAGGCACTGAATTTGAAGGTAGGCCTTGACATACATCCACAGGTACACCACCAATTGACTCAAATGATGTCAATTAGCCTATCAGAAGCTTCTAAAGCCATGCCATCAATTTCTGGGATTTTCCATGCTTTTTAAAGGCACAGTCAACTTAGCGTATGTAAACTTCTGACCCACTGGTATTGTGATACAGTGAATGATAAGTGAAATAATCTGTCTGTAAACAATTGTTGGAAAAATTATTTGTGTCATGCATAAAATAGATGTCCTAACCAACTTTACAAAACTATAGTTTGTAAACAAGAAATTTGTGGAGTGGTTGAAAAATGAGTTTGAATGATTCCAACTTAAGTGGTATGTAATCTTCCGAATTCAACTGTATCGTAGAATTTGCCAACACTAGACTAGCTAGCAATTTCTTGTCTGGATTTTTTACACAATCCTCTTAATCCCAGTTCTTTGCGCACTGTTAATATGACATCAGTATCAACACAAATTCTGGGCACGTTCAATGGTTTTTACTGGATGGTATATAGTTTATATCAGAATAGATTTTTGTTGTACCAGGTTAGGAAAACTTACGCAGCAGGTTAGGAGAATTAACGTAGATAATTAAATTAAGGTTAGGAAAGCTAAAGGTTTAGCTAAACTTTTGATGTCAATTTGCCAAAAAAAGAGCTTTGGACTATAAGGTTCTATCTTTATTCGGAGATAATAGACTTTCAAGTTCCGAATCCTCATTGGTTTGAATGGTGTCAGAAATGTGTATCTTGTATTTACAGTATTAAATAGGTAAAGAACATTGAACAGGGCAAGGCTATGTCAATAACTGAACATAAATTCCAGGCTTGAATTCTAGATATAACCTTTTAGTCGCATACTATGGAATAGCTGTGTCCTGTGTAGCCATGACCACGTTCGAGGTCGTTGTTATTTTGAGATCGTTGTGCAGATGGCCAGATATTGACATAATGCCATACTTCCTGGATGAATAATTAAGTGCACTAATGCGTCCCAT
The DNA here is from genome assembly GCF_023373465.1 of Oncorhynchus keta. Classification (NCBI taxonomy): domain Eukaryota; kingdom Metazoa; phylum Chordata; class Actinopteri; order Salmoniformes; family Salmonidae; genus Oncorhynchus; species Oncorhynchus keta. The sequence goes on from NC_068450.1 coordinate 45,483,776, forward strand.
CCAAAAGTGGGAATGTTCTTCAACTGCAAGGTTACATAATGAAATAAGAGGTTGTCTTATGACTATTTATGTGCATTTGTAAACCATTTTTCAACCCTGGCACACAATTTGGTGAGCACTAAATGACCATCTCACAATTGTAACCAGAATTGTTTATTCATGTGTTGAAAATGTTTGACTGGTGGTTATTAACCCATTAACTCATTGTCAAGCCCAGCTCTCCTTAGCTACTGTTGCTATTCAGGTCAAATGCACCATTACACTATTTAAACATTTTATTTAAAGAATTATGTAAATGCCCTGTTTTTGCCATAGCTCTCACAAGATTCCATGCAATTTAAATGAAAATGTTACCTTGGCCTGGGCATCAGACTCCAGATCCCTTTGTTGTGTCAATGATGTGGCCGGTATTCAATTGGCTAACACTTATAATGTGGTTTGTGCAGGCTGACAAATTGTGCTTTCGGATGCTATCAGAAACTTGAATTGCAATTAGCACATGTTGTTAGTACAGTGTAACTATTCATTCTTACAATTAATTACTATACTTGTAATAAAGATTTCTTAAAATGAAATGTTACCCTGTGTTTTATAGTGAATTATGTTACAAAATAGGTCGCATCAGGACACAAGATGCTCGCGAATGGGTTTTGAATTTTGAAGTGGCAGTTTGGATGTAAGTGCACACAGTCTCACTTCTCATTTTGCCCAAAACAGTGGCACACATGAATGGTCACCATCAGAGACATTTTAAAACTGGGGAGATAAGAATCCTGGTGGGAAATTAATACAGAAACGTATTACGCTTCTCCCAGCAGACTGTCTGCTAACTGTGTTCACTTTGTCATGCTGCATCACACGATTGCTAAGGTAAACGTCACGCAATCCCTTCTAAAAGTCAGGGTATGAATCGAGAAACCTACCTATTTTCCTTGAAAGTACATAATGTCACGATTTCAAAGCTGTATGATATTACATTTACATTACATTACATTTAAGTCATTTAGCAGACGCTCTTATCCAGAGCGACTTACAAATTGGTGCGTTCACCTTATGACATCCAGTGGAACAGCCACTTTACAATAGTGCATCTAAATCGTTTAAGGGGGGTGAGAAGGATTACTTTATCCTATCCTAGGTATTCCTTAAAGAGGTGGGGTTTCAGGTGTCTCCGGAAGGTGGTGATTGACTCCGCTGTCCTGGCGTCGTGAGGGAGTTTGTTCCACCATTGGGGAGCCAGAGCAGCGAACAGTTTTGACTGGGCTGAGCGGGAACTGCACTTCCTCAGTGGTAGGGAGGCGAGCAGGCCAGAGGTGGATGAACGCAGTGCCCTTGTTTGGGTGTAGGGCCTGATCAGAGCCTGGAGGTACTGAGGTGCCGTTCCCCTCACAGCTCCGTAGGCAAGCACCATGGTCTTGTAGCGGATGCGAGCTTCAACTGGAAGCCAGTGGAGAGCGGAGGAGCGGGGTGACGTGAGAGAACTTGGGAAGGTTGAACACCAGATGGGCTGCGGCGTTCTGGATGAGTTGTAGGGGTTTAATGGCACAGGCAGGGAGCCCAGCCAACAGCGAGTTGCAGTAATCCAGACGGGAGATGACAAGTGCCTGGATTAGGACCTGCGCCGCTTCCTGTGTGAGGCAGGGTCGTACTCTGCGGATGTTGTAGAGCATGAACCTACAGGAACGGACCACCGCCTTGATGTTAGTTGAGAACGACAGGGTATTGTCCAGGATCACGCCAAGGTTCTTAGCGCTCTGGGAGGAGGACCCAATGGAGTTGTCAACTGTGATGGCGAGATCATGGAACGGGCAGTCCTTCCCCGGGAGGAAGAGCAGCTCCGTCTTGCCGAAGTTCAGCTTGAGGTGGTGATCCGTCATCCACACTGATATGTCTGCCAGACATGCAGAGATGCGATTCGCCACCTGGTCATCAGAAGGGGGAAAGGAGAAGATTAATTGTGTGTCGTCTGCATAGCAATGATAGGAGAGACCATGTGAGGTTATGACAGAGCCAAGTGACTTGGTGTATAGCGAGAATAGGAGAGGGCCTAGAACAGAGCCCTGGGGGACACCAGTGGTGAGAGCGCGTGGTGAGGAGACAGATTCTCACCACGCCACCTGGTAGGAGCGACCTGTCAGGTAGGACGCAATCCAAGCGTGGGCCGCGCCGGAGATGCCCAACTCGGAGAGGGTGGAGAGAAGGATCTGATGGTTCACAGTATCGAAGGCAGCCGATAGGTCTAGAAGGATGAGAGCAGAGGAGAGAGAGTTAGCTTTAGCAGTGCGGAGCGCCTCCGTGATACAGAGAAGAGCAGTCTCAGTTGAATGACTAGTCTTGAAACCTGACTGATTTGGATCAAGAAAGTCATTCTGAGAGAGATAGCGGGAGAGCTGACCAAGGACGGCACGTTCAAGAGTTTTGGAGAGAAAAGAAAGAAGGGATACTGGTCTGTAGTTGTTGACATCGGAGGGATCGAGTATAGGTTTTTTCAGAAGGGGTACAACTCTCGCTCTCTTGAAGACGGAAGGGACGTAGCCAGCGGTCAGGGATAAGTTGATGAGCGAGGTGAGGTAAGGGAGAAGGTCTCCGGAAATGGTCTGGAGAAGAGAGGAGGGGATAGGGTCGAGCGGGCAGGTTGTTGGGCGGCCGGCCGTCACAAGACGCGAGATTTCATCTGGAGAGAGAGGGGAGAAAGAGGTCAGAGCACAGGGTAGGGCAGTGTGAGCAGAACCAGCGGTGACGTTTGACTTAGCAAACGAGGATCGGATGTCGTCGACCTTCTTTTCAAAATGGTTGACGAAGTCATCTGCAGAGAGGGAGGAGGGGGGAGGATTCAGGTGGGAGGAGAAGGTGGCAAAGAGCTTCCTAGGGTTAGAGGCAGATGCTTGGAATTTAGAGTGGTAGAAAGTGGCTTTAGCAGCAGAGACAGAGGAGGAAAATGTAGAGAGGAGGGAGTGAAAGGATGCCAGGTCCGCAGGGAGGCGAGTTTTCCTCAATTTCCGCTCGGCTGCCCGGAGCCCTGTTCTGTGAGCTCGCAATGAGTCGTCGAGCCACGGAGCGGGAGGGGAGGACCGAGCCGGCCTGGAAGATAGGGGACATAGAGAGTCAAAGGATGCAGAAAGGGAGGAGAGGAGGGTTGAGGAGGCAGAATCAGGAGATAGGTTGGAGAAGGTTTGAGCAGAGGGAAGAGATGATAGGATGGAAGAGGAGAGAGTAGCGGGGGAGAGAGAGCGAAGGTTGGGACGGCGCGATACCATCCGAGTAGGGGCAGTGTGGGAAGTGTTGGATGAGAGCGAGAGGGAAAAGGATACAAGGTAGTGGTCGGAGACTTGGAGGGGAGTTGCAATGAGGTTAGTGGAAGAACAGCATCTAGTAAAGATGAGGTCGAGCGTATTGCCTGCCTTGTGAGTAGGGGGAGAAGGTGAGAGGGTGAGGTCAAAAGAGGAGAGGAGTGGAAAGAAGGAGGCAGAGAGGAATGAGTCAAAGGTAGACGTGGGGAGGTTAAAGTCGCCCAGAACTGTGAGAGGTGAGCCGTCCTCAGGAAAGGAGCTTATCAAGGCATCAAGCTCATTGATGAACTCTCCGAGGGGACCTGGAGGGCGATAAATGATAAGGATGTTAAGCTTGAAAGGGCTGTTAACTGTGACAGCATGAAATTCAAAGGAGGCGATAGACAGATGGGTAAGGGGAGAAAGAGAGAATGACCACTTGGGAGAGATGAGGATCCCGGTGCCACCACCCCGCTGACCAGAAGCTCTCGGGGTGTGCGAGAACACGTGGGCGGACGAGAGAGAGCAGTAGGAGTAGCAGTGTTATCTGTGGTGATCCATGTTTCCGTCAGTGCCAAGAAGTCGAGGGACTGGAGGGAGGCATAGGCTGAGATGAACTCTGCCTTGTTGGCCGCAGATCGGCAGTTCCAGAGGCTACCGGAGACCTGGAACTCCACGTGGGTCGTGCGCGCTGGGACCACCAGATTAGGGTGGCCGCGGCCACGCGGTGTGGAGCGTTTGTATGGTCTGTGCAGAGAGGAGAGAACAGGGATAGACAGACACATAGTTGACAGGCTACAGAAGAGTCTACGCTAATGCAAGGAGATTGGAATGAGAAGTGGACTACACGTCTCGAATGTTAAAAAAGTTAAGCTTACGTAGCAAGAATCTTATTGACTAAAATGATTAAAATGATACAGTACTGCTGAAGTAGGCTAGCTGGCAGTGGCTGCGTTGTTGATTTTGTAGGCTAGCTGGCAGTGGCTGCGTTGTTGACACTACACTAATCAAGTCGTTCCGTTGAGTGTAATAGTTTCTACAGTGCTGCTATTCGGGGACTAGCTGGCTAGCTAGCAGTGTTGATTACGTTACATTGCGTTAAAGAATGACAATAGCTGGCTAGCTAACCTAGAAAATCGCTCTAGACTACACAATTATCTTTGATACACAGACGGCTATGTAGCTAGCTACGATCAAACAAATCAAACCGTTGTGCTGTAATGAAATGAAATGAAAAATGTGATACTACCTGTGGAGCGAAGCGGAATGCGACCGGGTTGTTGAGTGCGGAAGTTCTATTCAGTAGACGTTGGCTAGCTGTTGGCTAGCTGGCAGTGTCTCCTACGTTAAGGACGACAAATAGCTGGCTAGCTAACCTCGGTAAATTAAGATAATCACTCTAAGACTACACGCTCTAAACTACACAATTATCTTGGATACGAAGACAGCAAAGACAATATATATGACAACTATGTAGCTAGCTAACACTACACTAATCAAGTCGTTCAGTTGAGTGTAATAGTTTCTACAGTGCTGCTATTCGGTAGACGGTGGACGTTTGCTAGCTGGCTAGCTGCTGGGCAGATAGCAGTGTAGACTACGTTAGGATGACGAAATACGAAGTTGCAATAGAAGTGCTGACTGTTTCACTTTGTTGTCCTCTTTCTTTTCCTTTTCCTTTTCTTCTGTCCTTCTTTTGTCCTTATTTTGTCTTCCTTTCTTCTATTAACTATATATTTTTGTTGTTATTCTTTGTAAGCTAGCTAGCTTCTTCCAGGAGAGTCCCTAGCAACTGCTTAGCAACAAGTAAACAATTCTGCTAGCAATTCAGCTAGCTAAGATAACTGTACAATTTTATAATAAATAGTTAATTTTTCAAAAGCCTGTCTTTTTTGGTTTGTTCCTTGTTTTGTCTTCTATTGAGTCTTGCAGTTTTCTCTTGATTTTTTCGATGTACTTCACTCTAAAAAAACATTTAAATCTCAATATATACAGGAGCTCATTTTTCAGATAATTTTTTAATTATCTCATATCTCGTAAAATATTTGTAATGCTGTACTTCTTGTTCATGTTATTAATGTTAATGATGTGTTTTTGAACTAGTTCCCATTTGACTCCCATTCATTCCTTGAAGGAGTGATCTCCTTTTCCCAGAATTGCCCAGAATGCATCGCATGGCCCATTGACGACGCATGGGCAACGTATCTTTTTCACTATCAAACACATCAGCAGCTGGCCACTCGATAAAGGGCTTAGGGGCAAAGTGTTCTTTCAACATAACATTGGTGACATATTGTGTAAATGGTAATTAATTACTTGAGACTCATACAATGTGATTTTCTGGATTTTTGTTTTAGATTCCGTCTCTCACAGTTGAAGTGTACCTATTATAAAAATTACAGACCTCTACATGCTTTGTAAGTCGGAAAACCTGCTAAATCGGCAGTGTATGAAATACTTGTTCTCCCCACTGTACATGCACTGTACGACTTAAGTCGCCCTGGATAAGAGCGTCTGCTAAATGACTAAAATGTCAAATATAAATGTTTTTCATACAGATCTCATATTATTAAATATTGATGTCACAAATGTATCAGTACATTTCTTTATTAAAAATGTTTTTGGTTACAATTGACTGGCTAAAACTTAGAAGTACTAGCAGTACTACTTATTTCTCTGAGTATAGCATTTAAAAAGAAATAACATGATTATTTCGCTCTCTGAAATAAAACCATCAAGTGATAGTTTTTAAATAAATACATTTCTGTCATTGAACAAAATATGTCATGATTAGATTGTGAAAAACGACACCAATCTCTTTCATAATTATTTCAACATTAAAAGCTAATTTATAATAATAATAATAATAATAATAATAATATTTCAGAAATATTGATATATAGTGTTTTGGAATGAAACATTACATTTGTGGAAAGGATGTGGATAATATTGAATTGAGATTTGAATTCTTGAAAATCACCTAACATTGTAATAGAGCGAAATTGAAATATCTCTGATGTCAAAGACTTTGAATTGAATTCAATGGAATTTGAATTTAATTTGTGGAATTGACCCCAACCCTGATTTACACTAATATCGATGCAACATAGGCCGTTTTCAACCAGATAAGTATTTTTTTTAAAGTTCAGCTGCCCTTTAAGGAGCCTTCAATCATAGGACATTGCTGCATGTGTGTATGTGCCATATTAGCTCGAGTTCCAGCTCACTGATATTCAGTTAGTCAAAATATGAACTGTAAATTTTACGTTCGACACGGTGTCTTCTCACTCTCCGGGGCGCACAGTCCAATTTATATTAATCCCCTGTAAATGGAGAGTGAGAGACAATATTCTTTTAATATCATGTAATTAACTTTGAGGTGAAATGGAAAATGAATTTCACAAGAATTTGGTGAGGAACATATGGCCTAGATGGGGGGGAGGGGTTTACCTCAGAAGACCAGAGGGCAGTCTGTCGTTCTCATGGAGATGTGTGCCCTCCATTAATAATTAACAGAGGGCTGACTGTCTCTTTTAGCAGTTTCTTCAGCACTAAGGCATTTTCCACTTCTTTATGGACAGACAAGATAAATTATCCCTGATCAAATCAAATTGTCTTTGAATTGTCTAGAAATAATATCTGATAATGGCTGCGATCGTACTGTTCAGGAATACATATATTTTTCTCAGACAGCCATAGACAAAACGTCAATTACATCATATCATTAAACATCAATTTTATTTGAAAATTAAATATAATACAATTCATGTATAAAACATTTCTTATACATTTGTACATTAACTTGCATTGAATATTATTTTAAGTGCTTTTTAAGGTTTTCCTAACATGAATAATTCAACACAACGCCTGAATGTATGAACTTGCCTTTGTGACAGCTGAAAACATGTATTTATCTTAACAAAATGAGTTATTTCCACCCAACCTTTGGTGAGATAATGATAGCAACCATATGATTTCCAAATCAATCAATGTAAATTATACATAATATACTAATTTACCTAAAAAAATATGGGTGTAGTGGAAATGATATCTATGTTTAAAAAAACTTCTGAAAATAATATTTTGCTTGCAAACATTTTGAACAACAACCATTGTTAAACATTTAATTAATTTAAGACAAAGTAAGATTCCAAAAGTAGCCCATGGGCAGAGCTCAAGGAAGTAGACCAGTGTTTTTGAGAGATGATCCCAGGTGGGGTCATCCGCATAGAAGAGCTCAGTGAGCAACGTTTAATTGTATAATTTGTGGTATACCCAACACAGGTGTGGAGGGTTACCTGCTTATGAGAATCACCAAAGTGAACTGCCTGGATTTGACTGTGGAATTTACACAGGTAGTTCTCTCACGGGCGCAACTTTGGTTTTAGAAGTGGGGGGGAAATGATTAATATAATTAGTTTTATCCAGTCGGATAAACACTCCAAACAGCCTACCCGGCCGCTCGGAGGTGTCTGCATGGTCCTAAAGCACACCGTTTGTCTAATCCTGTATCACATTGCAATGATAAAACTGTGGGGGGTGGGGGCAAAAATGTCCCCTGTGAAATTTCAGAATATCCCCAGTGAGTTCTCTGAACCTGAAGTCAATATGAACGATGATCTCCACTTTCTACAGATTCTCTTTTAATTCTCTCAGTTTGGAGTATTGGTGTCAAATGATGTACACGTGTTTCCCCAACTTATCTTTCAATCCTTTGGAGAAGTCCTCCAGTAGAATATGCAGTGTGCAACACACCTTTTCTTTTACTGTCAAATGTACAGTGATCATGTTTCCTTCTTTGTTTTTTCTTCTCTCTCTTCAGCTTTGCTTTCCCACTCAAACCCCCATGTCTGCTCACCAGCATCAAAGTCAGATGTTTTAAGCTCTTTGGCTTGGCAAAGGGAGCACTCTGTGTACATGCACTCTTTCTTCAGGTTCTCATAGCACAAAGACTCAATAAGGTTCTCGTGGTTGCTGCAGCTGATCACTTTGTGATACTGTAGTTTGTCGGCCATGAACTGGAGGTTGGCGTGGGTTTTTGCAGAGGTACGTGTTCCTTTCCTGGACCGTTGGCTTGACAACCCAAAAATGACGTATATTGCAGAATTCATAGTCGGACATTTTAATCTCTGAACATTCCCTCTTAAAATTCTGATAAACTTTCTGAATTGTGCCATTCACGAAGCGCCTCTGCTTTCTTTTTCTTGTTCCTCATTATTACGTCCTTTTTCCCAGTTGTTGCTCTACTGTTGACGTCACGTTCATAGAGTCTAGTGATGTTCTCTTCTGTGGCTGTGCTAATTATGTTACACTGCTTTTTCCTGGAGTATTGAAGACGTGTTGGCCTGTTTTCAATTGCTCTCATTGCTTTTGCTGAAAATCCCAATTATCTGTTTGCGGCTTTGACCAGGCCAAACTTTCTCAGGATGTTGCCTCTGAGCATTTTTGAAGCAACTTGTTTGTCCTTGACACTGTGCATTTTTTGATACTTTTGCTTTAACTCTGCAATGATGGCATTTTTTTGAAGTAATAAAATCCTTCTCAGATTCTTCGGAGATCCCTTCATTTGCTGTTTGTCTTTGTCCTTGGGGAGTCTTGTCTCCATTTTCTTCATCAGTTGATCATACCTTTTTTTTGCATTTCTCAATTTTCCGTTGAGCTTTATCAAGTTTGACGTTTGTCATGCAAAGATCTCAATGTTTTTGAGCAACCTCTTCCAACCTTTTTCCTTCTAGCAATTATTTGACTTCAACTGTGGTGGAAATGTTCTGACATTTCCACCACAGTTAAGTTTGTGATGGAAATGACTGTGATGGATAAGACGCTTCTAATGTTTTTTAGAGAAAAATGTCAGACTGCTTAGCATGCTTTGGATAGTATTACAGCTAGCATATAGTTTACACTAAATACATCAAATATATATATATATATATATATATATATATATATATAACAATAAGTTCTAACACAAATTAAATAAATTATTGCCTATTTGGAAATGAATAGAAATGAAAAATGTTTTCCAGACAAGCAATATTTACCTAGATTTTTCTTCAACTTCTGGACATCACTTCTGGAACAACTGTCTGCTGCAGCCATATGCTTCAGTATCACAATATGTTTCCATGGTAACTAAATTAACATTCTCTTTATTATTGAGGAATTTGCCCTCAGTGGTAGAAATGACACCACTACCAAAGGACAGATACATTTTGTGTAAATAGCAATATAAAGGGCATATTCACAATAAATATTGATAAAGATGTTATTTAATTCACTCTTTCTCTAGAACATAATATTACATAATGTGTCATTATTAATGTTTTCTCATAGAAAAACTTAGTAGAAACTCAAAAGTATGGGTTAGAGACAAGGGCAAAACAGTGAAATTGAGGTATAAAATGCATCTGAAAAGTAGCTAAAATACTTGATAGAGAGATGCTAAAAACATCTGGGGGGTTTGTAGTGTGAACGTAACATGTAAAGAATAAAACATATTTTTAAATAAAATCCCCAAAATTGACCCTGAATACATAGACGTTCCTGTAGTTGCAGAATCGCCCAATTACAACATGATTAAAGTTAATGCATTTAATGAAATATCCCATATCTCTTTATTGTATCTCCCCAGAACATCATAATCATGAGAATGAATTGCTGAAGTTACTGTGTTCCCCTTTTAATCAACGGACTTTGAATAAGGCACAGTTACACCAATTATGCTAAACAATGCACACCAACTGAATTATAATACATCTTTATACAAATAATTCAGAGCAACAAAGCTTATAATGAACTCTGCACAAAATATGTCTCATCCTGGATATGAAAAATGTACCAGAAAGTCATTTAGCAATTAATTAACATTCTGGCATCCTCAATGAATATACTCTTAATCTAATGACAAAAATGCGTAATTACTGAAGTTGTTGATCATTTCAAATGCTTAAACTTTGCAATTAACTCTTTCAGAGAATGCTTCGGTAGTATGTGGGCTCACTGAGCTGGCATATTGTTTGATTCCATTCAAACAGAAGGCCAAGTCTAAACAATGTGTTGTGGGTTTCACCCTTGTGGGTTTTGGAGGGGAAAAGTTCTGCAGGTTGGTAAGATATTTGAGATGCTGCTGGCCAAAACAAATTTATGTCTGTTTTTGATGGTCTTGACAGAAGCAAGGTATAGAAAACACCAATACATATGCTAAAGACTGTTGGTAAAGTGAAGACACAACACACAGAATGATAACAAGAGAAAGCCACTTTTTATTTAGAAAGAATCCCAACAATAAACAAGTTGGCACACATTCCATATAGAAAATGTCAGTGAGAATAGTCTGGAAATGCAATGATGAGGGTGATAAGATAACTTACTGTTGTACTGTTCATTACAAAAAAAAGCAACAGTGATACCAATAGTACATTGTGTGCCTCCCTTCACATATGTGAGAGGACGTGATCGCATGTTAGGTCAAGTTATTCAAATTCCGTGTGTGCCTAAATCAGAGGTGTATGTCTGTAAAAGCTGTTTCAAAGCTCCTACCTAATAAAGCTACTGGGGGATGTGCTCTATCCAAAAATGTAACATGTTTGCTTTGAAACATGTCCTACTATGAATAATTGATATTGAAAATCTGTCACCGCCAAATGACCCTCATGTATAAGTCCTGCATGTAATTGACCAAAAAATATAAATATAAATATAAATTGAGGAGGGTTTGTAACGTTTTAGTGGATATTACTCATACTTGTCATAAAATATCCATATATTTCTACTTTCCTATTTCCCATCTCAAGTATTTAGTCTCACAACTTCCACACTAAAATGGAAATGCACATTGGCAAAAAGAAATTGGATGCATTTGAGGTAACAACATGCAACTGACGCTAATTTACACTCAGGTTAATGCAAAGTATGTGGGGTTAACTTAAAAACAAAAAGAAAAAAAAGTTGCTGAAATATGACTCTTAGCCATAAAACTGTACACCAAGAAACAAAACGTACAAAATGTGTTGACTACTTTCACTTGATGACAGTGACTGATTATATTAAGACTACTATATTCATACCTACTGGCACTACATTTTGGCACCCTTATTATTTGGCATTTTTAAACGACCATTTTGACCATGTATGTTAATTTTCCTCTCATAGCAAAACGTATGCAATAACACAGTAGTGGAGTGTCATGGAGTGTAAACTGCTTTTTTTCCTTTGAAAAGTGGGCCGCGATCCTGATCCTTGACAGAAAGAAATACAAACAGCAAAACACTTTAAAGCAAACAAAATAACACACAAAAACATATGTGCCATCCACTCGAACAAGTAAAAACATAGGAAAAGGATTGATTTCAAATGTCAAGCATTGCTAAGTATTTTATATCAACACCAAATGTTAAAGAATAAGATATATAGGAAAGTTTAGAATAGTAATAAATTACATGATTTAAACATTCCAAACCCCATAAACAACATATTTGGCTTTAAAAATATCAAACTACAAGCTGTTAAGCATTTTTTTCTCCAATATACTCACACATTAATAGGTTTATATTCAACCAGTATGTAAGCGGTTTTATTTAAAAGCCATTTTTGTGAAAATACATACAAATATTTTTTCATATAATTTTTCTTAAATTTTCAAAAAAAAAAAGAAGACATTTCACAATTCGATGATGAAGTCAAGTGTGCTTGAAGGATCCCGGGGTTGGCGGTGGTGGCTACAGAAACAGACGTGTTGTCTCAACAATGACCCCCTCC